>NC_091473.1:117862993-119107173 GCF_036971445.1 Narcine bancroftii | reverse complement strand
TTTGCATTCTTCACTGAAAATCAAATAATTGGTTGAAACAACACATCATGTTGAAAGTACAGTTATTCAGTTTTATTTTATTATTTACAACATGGTAGAAGCCGATTCTGGCCATTGAAACCTATGCCGCCCAATTAACCCTGCATGTTTTTGGAGGGTAGGGCTAAACTGCAGCCCCCAGGGGAAACCCATGCAGGTCACGGAGAGAACATACAAACTCCTTACAGACAGCGTTGGATTCAAACCAGGGTTTCTGGCACTGTAATAACATTGTGCTAACCGCTACGCTAATTGTCTCACCTACCCCTTTCCTTTTACCTCTGAAAGGAGCCAAATGGCAGAAAAATAAAACCCAACTGCTGGAGGAACTCAGCAGGTCAAGAAGCACCTGGGCTGGGCGGAAGAATCTATTAACATTTTGGGTGGAGACTCTGCATCAGGACCTTTCCCCTTCCTCCTCACAGATGCTGCTTAACCTCCTGAGTTTGCCCACCATTGTTCTAGCGCCAGATTCCAGCATATGCGCTCTCTTCTGTCCACAAATGGTCGGATTCAGTTTCCTGCTTTGACTGAAGGTATTTGAGTGAGGTTGATTTGTCAAGAAAGTCTCAAGCTCTTGGGACTGGGCTCCTGCTTGTGACCAATTGTTCTGATACAAAAAAACACTCCCAAGACCAGAGGCCACAAAATGCATTGGGCAATAAAAAATGGGCTATTTGTTCAGTAATTATTAATAGCTCGCCTAAAAATCACAAAGTAGGTTTATTAAAACATCAAGGAGCAAATTATTCAAAACCTCTCAGAACTCTTGCAAAATATGGACAATCCAGATCACAACTCTCCATGTCATGGTCTTTTTCACTTTTCTGCAAAGCAGCTGCCAGGGATGTGAAATTTCTGGGTGCAAATAATGGTGTCTGAAAAGTGGCCATCCATTTAGCATAATTTGTTTAGAACTAGTTCCTCAGGCAGGCTTGGGATTTAAATGTTCCAGAGAAAAGGGAAATAGCTTTAAACTTTGAGTTCGGCAGGAACGGGAATGAACTGTTGCAACTGAGTGTGCTATCTCCTGGCTAGGAAGCATAACCAATGGCAAAGTCTGCTCATTTGGCCAATCAGGGTAATACCTGCAGGAGGGGGCCAGAATTGGACTCTTGAGATTGTCGAGTCCTTGGTTGAGTTTTTTTTGCTGATTTCTAAGACTGGATTTTACTCTTCCTGTTCTTAGAGGGTTGGTGAGGCACTTCTAGATATTCCTTTGATTTCACTGTGGGGCAATGATCATCTGGTGGCCAGGAAATTCTCCAGGTGAAACTTCAGCTCAGTCTATGGCAGAATTCCTCATTCAATACTCATGGCATGATGCAGGTGATGGTATTTATAAGATGGCGGAGTATTACCCCCAGCAGAATCCCTCATTCAGTGCACAAGGGGTCTACTACAGGAATGTAGGAGGACTCACAGATTACTACTGCGAGACTACAACCAACAAAAACAAGCCTTAAGAATATAAAAGGATGTCCCATAGTGGCTTCAACAGTTTCTCCAAAGTGATATAGCAATCTATTGTAGCCATTGATGGATGTTGGGTTGGCGACAAAGAGGTGAGCAAAGATCATAGCTTTGCTTCACGAATGAAGATGGAGAAAGTGGCCTGTCCACATCTGCTGCAGGCTCACTGGTGGCTGACAAGACCAATGCAGGACAGACATGCCTGGCCACAGCAGCTGCAAGGGAAATTCTATTCTGGGTTTGGTGCTGCTGTGTCACGGTCCTTCCTCCATCTCCTTTTGTCCTCAAGACCAGCGCTGCGTGTGTTCCTGAAGGAGGACACAGACTGGTGAATGGCGTGTCACCAGGGCACGTGATCAGAGGCTAGGGCAGACCACTGGTGATGGGTCAATGTGACATGCACCAAGGATTTTCTTCAGAGCGTCCTTGTACCTCTTTTTCAGAGCCCTTCTTTCACAGATAAAATGCTGGTAAATTGAGTTAGTCACCAGGGCCTGAACCCTGGCTCAATATTCACTTATTCTTGGTAGTGGAGGAGTTGCATTGCTGGGGATTAGGGATAAACTGCAATGGGCCTTGCAGCTCATCTACTTCCAAGTTTTAAACACTCTGCTCAACAATGTTCACCCTTTCGTATTACTACTTGGATGAAGTACTAAATATTAATACTCTACAAATAACAAGATTTATTCATGAAGCAAGCAAATCCAAGAGTTGTCAGAAGGCTATTCCAAAAATGGCAATGAACCCGTGAAGCTGGCTGGCACCCCCTATCCATCTAGTGCAGTGAGGGAGATTGAGAAACATCAGATATGGGGAAATACTGAGGTTACAAACCTCTCCTCCATTCTGATTAATTACATTCAACATTCATTGGCTAAAAATTATTATGTGTCTGATCAAAGTTTTGAACTTTGATTTTTTTTTTTACCCTAACACTTATGGGGAGTTAGGTGTTGTTTTGAATGGGATGCATATTTTAAGTTCAGTCCAAACTATTCTCCATTCATTTTGTTCATTGAGGATAGAAAATGGGGATCTGAAACAAATACAGCCATTTCCTACTGGTAGGTAGAGTAAAACTGGAGCTATACTTCCACAATAGACTATTGGAATTTGTCATCGTAGCCATCCACCCATTGTTTCTTCTTCTGATACTGGATTGTCCTTGAAAAGAAAAGCAAATTATATTATTGGGATCAAGTTAGATCTTGTCTCTCATTTCTTGCTCCACTAAAATATCTTTGCATTTACCTTCAGGTGGTTAGATTATCATCACCAGAAACTATGACAGATAGCATCTCTAAATTTAGCTGAGCCCTGATCTTGTCCTTGACATTCCACATGTTGAAGGAAAATGGCACAGCAGAGCTTCATAACATGAATATATGCCTATATTTTATCCTCAGTAGTGTTTTGATTTCAAGCAAGAATTCTATTTTTCTTATTCTTAAATGCACAAGGGTGTTAAACCAATCCTCTGCTCACTTTCACCACCTTGTCATGATGAATCTGTATTGAGCAAGGTTTTTGGCAGTTTTATTTACAAATTTCCCTATGTTGTTAAGACAAGTCAATATTTTCATATTCGCCATGGTCTGAGTCATCTAATTCAATACCAGGAACTAGATTATAGTAGTTTGTTGATTTATTCATGTACAGCCTTTGCCGATCCACGTCTTGTAGCTCCTCTGTCACACTCGTCACTTCTGGCTGGGCACTGACTTCCTCTTTCACATCTTCTGTTTTACTAGTGGACATATTAAGATAGGTGTCATTAGTAGCTGTAATAGAGTCAACAGAACCACCAAGTTTGATCTCCACTTCCTCATATAAGTCACGGTTACTCCCCAGCAATGCTACTGAGGGTCGCAACATGAGCTGGTTTCTGGCAAGCATGCTGTTGTCATGTCCGGTGAGGGTAGGAGTTGGCTCTGGGGTCCTGCATGTTATGTAGTGGTGGTCCTCCATATTTGTAAAGCCAGACTTCTCCACAGTGCAAATGTGATTGTCTTGTCTAATTTCTTTAAAATCAGATCTCCTTCTACAGCAAATGCAACCCAATACCAGAGCGAGAATCAAGATTAAAGGGAGGCAAATGAAGAGAGCAGTAAGGCCATGTGACCTGCAGATATCTGAGCGGTGAAGGCCTGTGATATTCAGACCTTTTGGGTGCTGAGCCGTGTAGCACATGGGCCCAGTTTCCAATACACTTGTATTGTATTTTGCCAATGCATCGTACAAGGCACATGTACACTGCAAAGTATTATTGAAAAGAGACAATTTTTCAAGGCTTGGTTTGAAAACATTGGGAGGAATGGAAATCAGTTTGTTGAAATCCAAGTATAGCTGCTGAATCTGGTTTGACGCATCCAAAATGTCCTCTGGTAATTCCTGAAGATGGTTTTTCTCCAGGTGAAGGATCTTTAAATTGGGTGCATTGCTTAGGAAGTTAGAAGGTAATCGTTTTAAATGATTTTGGTCTAGATTTAGGATCTCCAGAGAGTGTAGATCGTCATCTATGTTGAAAATGTCAGATATGTTGCAACTTGACAGGTCAAGGATTTCTAGTCTTGTTAGGCCAGCGAAACCATTCCAGTGAAGGGCACCAATGGAAGAACCAGTGAAATTTAAGCAACATTGCTCTCTTGCATAGCTCAAGTTAAATGTCCTGAAATCAAGGCTGCCATCACACTTGCAGACCTCATTTACAGCCCCATGGGTGGAAATTGATGCCAGGAGTAGAATCCATTGCTGGAGCGATATCCGTGATGTTGTACCTGGGAAAGGAAGTTGGCACAGGGACAAATGGCAAGAATGTTACTGTTAATTAAATAGTTGGAAAATACAGATGATATGTTGCTTTATGACCTCCCTCACCAACCCCCTCCACCTCCCTCCCCACCCCAGTTCCCTGGAAGCCAAATTAATTTTTAAAGTTAATGAAAAAAATGTTTACATCGAAAAAGACCTTCATAAATCTTCTTTCAGCCCAGGATGATTTGCTTGTTGGTGAATCTGCCTCACCTTCTCCTTAAACCAAGGTCAAGATCAGAAATCAGGCCCCTCTGATACCATTGGACACTGCTCATTTCCATCTCTGTAACATCTGCCCCCTTGGTCCCACTGTCAGTTCAGCTGCCCATTTTTAATCTCTTAACCATTCCAATGTGCTCCTAATTATCCGCCCTCATTCCATTCTCCATTACAAGTGAGTCAACCACTGCTCATGTCTAACTCACATCAATGTTTACATATCCCCCATGCACTACTTAGATTTCAAAATTCTAACTCATGTTTCCTAATCTTTTCATGACCTTGCTCACACTATAATATCCTCAAACAAGACATTAGCTGCTCCCATTCAGGTATTTTTATGTCCCTCTGTGGTCTCTATCTCTGCAATGAAATGCTATCGATCAAATAAGTACAAGAGAACTTTTAAAAAGTATTATTTTAAAGCCAAGCTGTGTACAGATCTGTTTCAAAACCACCATTTAAAACAAAAGAAACAAAAAAAAAGAGTTTCATTTCAGTCTCTATTTTGAATATTCAAACACAAAACATCAGACACTCAAAATATACTTATTAGTGTTCAGAAATGACTCCGTGAATATACAAACAGTCAGACTGTTAACTGGCAAAACAGATATGTCTTGCGTTTGTGAAAGTTATCTAAATAGTTGTGAACAATTTTTTTTCAATCTGTATATGATTGGAAGGATGTGTTCATGCTTTGACGATAAATGGCAAGCCAGCTCTATGGAACTGAATGGCCATGTGACTGTTTACCAAGGACCAATCAAAAGCAAACCAGTCTCTGTTGCTTTTACTCCTGGGTTACCTATGGTGCACTCTTATGCCCTGGTAACTCCTTGTCCTGGTATGGTGGTACATCACCGGCCTACTGCAGGGGGAAACCACTGTACCTGCAGGAGTGTACCGCCGGCCTGGTACAGGGGGCAACCTCTGTACCTGCAGGAGTGCAAGGGGACAGGACAACACCTGGCCGGCTGTCAATCAGTCGGCCTGAATGGATCAAGCCCCACCCGGTTGGGTGTCAATCACCCTCCAGGATATAAGCCTGCACCAGCCTCCCAAGACCTCACTCAGAGTTGCTGCAGCCACAGCCAGCCTGGCTCTGTGGAAGTCTTTGAGGATTAAAGCCTGTTGTACAGTCTTTACCTTGTGTGTGTCTGATTCTGGCTAACAGCACACCACACCTGGATTCCATCTCGTTTCTCCTGAAGGTTTATCACTGCAATCCCTCCCTTTCCTTTCTCAGCCAGTCTGGTCTGGTCTAACTCTCTTCTTGTTAATGGCAATTGTGCACCACATGAACCGACTGACCCTGCACCAACATCCCGACTCCCCAGCTAACAGTGTGGGACTCTGCAGTGATATACCAAGTCAGACAATTTCCAACAATCATCATCTTCCACTTCAGCACTGCAAATTTTCGCCTTCCAGCTAAAGCTTGAACTGTATGTACAGACATTAGCTGACATGATCTGCTTCATCTCAACAAAGTTAATAGCTTTATTCCTGACAGTTGAGGAAGTCACTGGTGAGGGAACTTGAGCTGTCTGCCTGTCAGTTCTTTTTGTAGCACTTTCCAGGGGCTGAGGCACCTTGAATCGTCCTTCTGTCTGCCAGTTATCACTCAGCCACTGGAGCTCCCTTCCATCCCCACCACTGCCTCACTCCCTCCCTCTATCAAACAACGATTAGTTTTTCCCAGGATTGTTGACTCTGCAATCAATTTTTTAAAAGCCCCACAGTAACAGTAAAGCCACAACACATCATCCAGTTATTTGGGATTATCTGTGATGGATGAATTAGTAGTTTATTGAGGGAAGGGTGGGAAGAGAGATGGAATGGTTTCCATTAGATTTGGTCTGTCAACACACACTGACCCCATTCAGAACAAAATGAATTATATTGGAACATTCCTGAAACTAGAATAAAAACATTCTTTTATTGTAAGGCCATTTTGTTGGGGTTTATCAAATCCTTTCTGTAAGTCCAACTTTAGAAGAAGTAAGATAAGAGCACCGATAATAATAGCACATTGAATAAAAGCTGCCTTATCTTAATCCAGCTTCCATTACAAATTCCATTTGTACCCACACCCTTTCCTAAGTGCCAGAAAGGCATTGAAGTATGAATTTCCTGCAATAAACATGCTGAAGAACTGTTTAGAAAATAACAAGAAAATTCTGTACGAACTGGTAATTATTATTGATATTTAATTATTAAACAAGCTGAAATTTTTGTCCTTTAAAGTGCAGGCTTAAGTAGGGAGTTATGTCCAAAAATACAGTATTGCACATTTGCTGCCAAAAATTATCTTTATTTTTTTCAATTAATTTGCATTGAATTTTTTTTAATCCACTTTTAGTTCTCCCAGTAATTTCTTGCAAGGCTGAGAGGACAGCCAGGAGATTTGTTCCTAATCATCTCACTAAGCTGCCCTGTTCAACTCCATACACCCATCCCCCACCTCATTTTCATATGACAGGCTGTACCTCTTTAATCTGGCGACATTAGGACCCAGCCATTGCCAAACCACAGAAAAATGCCGGAAAACAAAAACTGATCCCTAAGGGAACCCCCTATGTAAACA
Source organism: Narcine bancroftii (assembly GCF_036971445.1). Taxonomy (NCBI): domain Eukaryota; kingdom Metazoa; phylum Chordata; class Chondrichthyes; order Torpediniformes; family Narcinidae; genus Narcine; species Narcine bancroftii. Next base: position 119,100,035 of record NC_091473.1, on the reverse strand, counting down.
TATCAAAGGGAGAACAAAGCTTAAAACAGGAAATAATACTGTGGGGAGGCATGGTTAGCACAAGGGTTAGCGCAACACCTTTACAGTGCCAGCGATCGGGACTGGGGTTCGAGTCCCACATTTTCTGTACTAATGGCGGCAAATTCAAACTTTCCGGACCATGGGAGTTGCCAGATAAGAGAGGTACATACTTTTATATTACCTAACAACATCTCCAGGTGTAATCCCATCCCTTACTTATTTTCCTTCCAACCTATAGTTTCACACACATCCCTTATCTTTTCACTGAGGGCACTACCCACTAATTCTGAGAGCAGATGCCGAAAAATGTTGCAGCTTTTCACAAAGTGGTTAAATTAAGGCTTTTTAACCACAAGTGAAATAGAAGCAGGAATGGATCAGCTGGCCCCTCATGCTAGCCTTACCATTCCATGAAATCAGCGCTGAGCTTTTTCCTCAGTACTACTTACCTGCACTAACTTCACACTCATTGATTCCCTTAAGATCCAAAAATCTATTACTCTCTTTTGAGTAACTGGGCTGCCGTCGCCCAAAAGAATTCTAAACAATCGCCATACTATGTCCAAAAAAAATGGTAATTTCTTATCTTCAGACTGAACTCTATCTTCTCATGCCCCGTCAGTACTTCATTTTCTAAGATCAAGCTGAATTCTTCTTGAGTACAGACACATTTACTGAACTTCACAGGCCACTAAATTCTACCCGTCTCCCTACAACTAATTTAGTGTTGGCACATACAAGGAAGGCCGGACCCATTCATTCCTTCTCTTGACTGCTTTTATTCTAACAAGGCTACCAGTAAAGCCGTAATCTGTACCTGGAAAATTCAGATTTCAGATTTATTGTCAGAATATATGCGTGACATCACATGCAACCCTAAGATTATTTTTTTTCTGCGGGTGAGGTAGAATTACCACATTGGTAGTGCAAAATACACAGCGTACACATGTAAACAAACTGTGCAATACAAAGATGGAAAAAAAAATCAATAAAAGTGCACAAGTAAGAGTCCTTAAATTAATCCCTGATTGAGTTTGTTGTTGGAGGGGTAGCAGCTGTTCCTGAAACTGAAAGCTGACCACTAAAAAGATATCGTGCTCTTTAGACGATTTGTATCTTTTAAAATATAGAAATATTACATTGACCTATATATGTGCAAAGTCCTTCAAATAGAGGAGTTATTTTCATGATTCAATACATGGTTGAATGATAATAATTGGTTAATATATTGGGAAATAACTCTGTTATTTGTCAAACAGTTAAAAGATTTGTCAGAAGCTCTCTGGGATCTTTTACTTTGATCCAGGTTGTGGTAAAAACAAGGCCACAGTTTAATGTTCCAGCCTGCACTGCCATGTTTCTCTTGGGTGGGTCTTGAATGCACAGCTCTCTGACTCAGAAGTGAGAGTAGAATTTCATTTAGATAAAGTTAATAATTGTACTGAAGTGGTATGTGATGAAATCGGGCTGTGTCATGCTGTCTAATCTATTGTAAACAGCAAATTGGCCTTTTAAATTTGATGACTGTATATTCAAATATTTTATATTTGCAGTGTAGCACACATCTATCATAAACATATAGTCATGTCTTTGATGGCTATTTGTAATTTTACTTAACTTGGGATTCAGGTAACTAGATTTCTGAGTTCTTCACAAGTGTGAGCTCCATAGAGCGAGGATTAAGCTGGCACTACCATTACTGATGAAGTTGCCGATGTGCTACCTGGAGTACAGTACAAATATTGTCAATATGATTGCTTGTCAGGAATAGCTAATCATCTCACTAAGCTGCCCTCAAGTGGGCTTAAGTCCAGCATCTTGGGCTGTTTCAGATGGACAGTGATGTCCCATTGCTGAGGAGACGTCATCAGGAAAATGTCTGAATGTGCAACTGTTATTGTGTGGGAAAGGTCATCTTTGTCAGTTGTGCTGACGATACTTTTGTAAAGATTTCAACTCGAAAGCCACAATTGTTGTTCACCCTTGATAATTTACTTTTGTTCACACAAAAATCCCAAGGCACTTCCAGGGATACTGCATGGCAACTGCACCTTGTGACTGGCAAAAACAAAGTTTTATATCCTCCAAAGGAATATTTTTAATTTTTAAAAAAATGTAGTCATACAACACACTCATAAGCCCACCCACGAGCTCTTGCTGCCAAAATATCCCAATTAACTTCCAATCCCGGAACATTTTTGAAGGGGTGAGAGGGAACTGGAGTGCCCGGGGAAACCCCATGCAGACAAGGAGAAAACGTACAAGCTCCTTACAGACAGTGCCAGATTCAAACCTGGGTCACTGGTACCAACACCCAACCCCAACCAACCAATTTTCCCCTGCAACCGCTGCAACTGTGTCTGCCTGTCCCGCATCGGACTTGTCAGCCACAAACGAGCCTGCAGCTGACGTGGACATTTACCCCCTCCATAAATCTTCATCCGCGAAGCCAAGCCAAAGAAGGTACTGTAATAACACTGTGCTAATTGCTATGCTAACTGTGCCATCCAAATTCAAAAGTAATTGGAGATAGGACTTTATTACTAAAGAAAAACACTGGAAGAACTCAGCAGGTTAAGCGCCATCTGCGTGGAGTGTGGAGGAATTTTTGAGGTTTTAGATTGAGATCCGGTATCATGAACTTTCACCCCTGGGCAGAGATTTCCACAGAAAATCAGTCAGGATTTTGAAATTATTTGTGCATGTGTACTTTTTGATTATTGAATACAAATTCACAAACTGCAACAACCATTCTCAAGACAAAAACCCGAGTGCATCAAGATTGGTTTGATGAAAATCACGTGAACATTTCAGCAATCCTTAGGGCCAAAGGCCTGTGCACTGGCAAAATGACCCATCATCTGTCTCAAAGAAAGACAAGTTTAAACATCTGCAGTCCAAATTACAGGAAGAACTGTGAGAAATTTAGGACAAATGGTGGCAGAGAAAAGCTATGCAGACATGCATGCCACCAGAGTGTTTTTCAGCACCATGAAGTCAGTTTATGGTCTTTCTAAATCAGGATTCTCCCCCTTGCTGTCATCAGATGGGTCGAGCCTGATCAAAGACCAGGAAGGACTGAAAAACTGATTACTTTTCCACCTACTCAATAGGTTGAACCTGATGTCTTATAGCACATCCCTCAGCAGAACTGGGTGACCTAGACCTGTCACCCTCTATAAGATCAATAAAGCGATCTTGCTGGTGAATTCAAATAAAGCAACAAGGCAGGATGGTATTCCTGCTGAGATCTACAAAGCTCTAAGTGCATTACAGATGTTCCAAGACATCCAGGAAGACATCTGAATCACAGAGAAGATGCCTGATGTCTTCCACGATGCCATCATCATGGATCTCTACAAAAATACGGAAAGCAAATCAAACTGCAGAAACTTCAGAGGTGTCCATTGGAGGCAAGATTTTCACCTGCATCCTCCTGAACAGTCATGGTCTCGGGAAGGAATCTCCCGGAGGCACAGTGCAGTTTTCAGCCAGAACAGAGTACAGTGTACATGATATTTGGTGTGAGACATGTTCAGGAGAAGTGTATCAAGCAGAACAAGACTCTTTACTCTGACTTCATTGACCTGTGAACAGGGAGGCTCTCTGGATCACCCCAAGTCATTATGGATGCCCAAGGAAATTCGTAAAAGTGATTCAGCTGCTCCATGATGGAATGACTGGACAGATCTCCACAGTGTTGACACATCAGCTGGATTTGCCATTTCCAATGGAGTGAAGCAGGGTTGTGTACGAGCCCCAGTCTTGTTCAATCTGTTCTTCTCTTGCATGTTGTCTTGTGCTGTCCAAGGTCTGTAGGTGGGTATGTACATCAGGTACCAATTGGATGGCTCACTCTTTGACCTTGGCTGCTTGAACACACGGATGAAGTGCCTCTACACAGTTATTCAAGAAACCGTTTTTGCTGATAACTGTGTGCTCTTGGCGCACAAAGATAGTGATCTACAGATAATACTGAACAAATTCTCAGATGCTGCTATGCTCTTTGGCCTGATCATCAACCTGAACAAGACTGAAGTACTCCATCAGTCTGCTCCAAACACCAACACCATAGAACCAAAAATAACTGTTGACGACACCCAGCTGACAAATATAAACAGCTTGAAATACTTGGGAAGCATCATCTTGACTGCTGGGTCTTTGGACAAAGAAATTGTCTCCAGGATCAGCAAGACCAGCCAGGCTCTGGGGAGATTGCAACCAGAGTGCTCAATCAACACAATGTCTGTATCTCCACCAAGCTGAAAGTCTAGAGCTGCGTTCATCTCTTCTCTCCTATATGGATGTGAGACCTGGACTCTGTACCAATGACACATCAAACAACTGGAGAAATTCCACAAACGTGCCCTCTGTTCCATCCTTGACATGTTGGCAAGATGGTATCTCCGACCTGGAGGTCTTGGGTTGCACAAAGTTCTCCAGCATCCAGTCCCTGATCATCAAAACCCAGATGTGGTGGGTGGGACATGTCATCAGAATGGACAACCACCATATGCCTTGCCAGTTGCTCTATGAAGACCGGAAGAAGACCTCAAGGTCATCCATACAAGCACTGTAAAGACATTGTGAAGGAAACCCTACACGACTGTGACACCCTGCCAAGAGAACTAGAAGCTATGGCTGCTGACAGATCCCATTGGCGAGCCCTGTGCTATGAAGTCTATACCAGTTTCGAAGATAGGTGCTGCCAAACAACTGATGGAAAACCATGACCAGCGTCACAAAGCAAAAATGGACTTCCGGTGCCCTCATTGTGTTAAACTCTGCACTTCCAGACTGGGACTGTCAAATCACCTTTGTGTCCAGATGAAGTGCACAACAACATGTCTTATTTGAGCCGAAGGACTACATACATAACACACACACACACACACACACACACACACACACACACACACACACACACATTTATATATATATATTTAAAATGACGTACACGAATAAATATTATTACTTACATGTATTTCTTCATTTCTACATAAAATGTATGTAACAAAATATGCATACGAGTAAAAATGTGCATGTCTCTTGGGGCTCTCAAATGTCTGAAGTTTATTGTATGTGGCTCTTAAGCAAGCTTGGCCATCCCTTTGGGAAGTTAAACCAGGGCAGGATTTGCTCAGTGAATGCCAGGGCCAGGGGAACGTTGTCGAACAAAGGGACCTGGGTCTTCAACAAATCATTCCATGGAAGTGGCAGGGTGGTGAAGAAAGCACAAAGTACAAATTAATAAATGTATAGGTCTAAAAGTGAAGTTTAAACACCCTTGTATCAAAATGAGTTAATACCAGTGACATTAGAAAATAAAATCCTGGACACTTGGCACCTTAAAGGGATCAAGCAATATCGAGGATTGTTATGAACAGGGACAATGTCCAGGATTTTTGCTCAGCTAAAAAATAGATATGATTTGTCAAAAAGAACTTTTTTCTGTTATCTTCAATTAAGATCTTTTGAAGAGTAAGTTAGGGCCAGCCATGACCCTGCCAATGTGTGGAGACATGGAGGCTCTTTTTCAAAAGAGGATCGCAAGTAAATTTATATCTAAGGTGTATTTTGTACTGCAGAGTAATAGCCCGGAACCAGGCTTGCACAAGTCGAAGGAAAAGTGGGAGATGGACTTGGGGAAAAGGATTCAAGAACAATTGGTCAAAATTGTGCTCAGATAATATGGCATCATTTATGAATGTCAGATATAGATTGGTACAATACAATTTTATGCACCATTTATACCTTTTACCGCAAAAATGATACGGTTTAAAATCTGAAATTCGGACTCATGCTTTAGGCGTGGTATAACAAAGTTCCTCAACATGATTATCCAACTGCACGAAAACCAACAAGGTCGGGTCAGATACAGAAATGAGCTCTCTGAACCCTTCTCCATTAACAATGGCGTGAAGCAAGGCTGTGTTCTCGCACCAACCCTCTTTTCAATCTTCTTCAGCATGATGCTGAACCAAGCCATGAAAGACCTCAACAATGAAGACGCTGTTTACATCTGGTACCGCATGGATGGCAGTCTCTTCAATCTGAGGCGCCTGCAAGCTCACACCAAGACACAAGAGAAACTTTTCCGTGAACTACTCTTTGCAGACGATGCCGCTTTAGTTGCCCATTCAGAGCCAGCTCTTCAGCGCTTGACGTCCTGTTTTGCAGAAACTGCCAAAATGTTTGGCCTGGAAGTCAGCCTGAAGAAAACTGAGGTCCTCCATCAGCCAGCTCCCCACCATGACTACCAGCCCCCCCACATCTCCATCGGGCACACAAAACTCAAAACGGTCAACCAGTTTACCTATCTTGGCTGCACCATTTCATCAGATGCAAGGATCGACAATGAGATAGTCAACAGACTCGCCAAGGCAAATAGCGCCTTTGGAAGACTACACAAAAGAGTCTGGAAAAACAACCAACTGAAAAACCTCACAAAGATAAGCGTATACAGAGCCGTCGTCATACCCACACTCCTGTTCGGCTCCGAATCATGGGTCCTCTACCGGCATCACCTACGGCTCCTAGAACGCTTCCACCAGCGTTGTCTCCGCTCCATCCTCAACATTCATTGGAGCGCTTTCATCCCTAACGTCGAAGTACTCGAGATGGCAGAGGTCAACAGCATCGAGTCCACGCTGCTGAAGATCCAGCTGCGCTGGGTGGGTCATGTCTCCAGAATGGAGGACCATCGCCTTCCCAAGATCGTGTTATATGGCGAGCTCTCCACTGGCCACTGTGACAGAGGTGCACCAAAGAAAAGGTACAAGGACTGCCTAAAGAAATCTCTTGGTGCCTGCCACATTGACCACCGCCAGTGGGCTGATATCGCCTCAAACCGTGCATCTTGGCGCCTCACAGTTTGGCGGGCAGCAACCTCCTTTGAAGAAGAGCGCAGAGCCCACCTCACTGACAAAAGGCAAAGGAGGAAAAACCCAACACCCAACCCCAACCAACCAATTTTCCCCTGCAACCGCTGCAACCGTGTCTGCCTGTCCCGCATCGGACTTGTCAGCCACAAACGAGCCTGCAGCTGACGTGGACATTTACCCCCTCCATAAATCTTCGTCCGCAAAGCCAAGCCAAAGAAAAAAAAAAGAGGTTGGAACATTTATACATTCAACCTGGCTAGGAGTGAAAGTAAGATCCTTTTGGTATGACTTGACAGAAATTTTGACATAAAATATAGAAGTGGATTTTCCATTGGAACCAGAACCATATTTATTGAGCATCTTAATGGCACAAGACTATCAAAATATCAAATACAGTTTGTGAGGATTGGAGTGGCCAGGGGATATATCGCTGTTACATGGAAGTCCGACTCCTCCCTACTTATTACTCGCTGGAATATGGAAATGCAAAGTTGTACTCCCCTGAAAAAGATAATTTATAATCTTAGAGAGAAATATGATGCATTTGTTAAAATATGGAAACCTTATTTGAATCATACTGGTTTAAAGATGTAATTAACTTCCCCCCAAAAATTTAAACAATATAGTTCAGTTAATAGCATTGAATTCCTGAAGATCAAGATAGGGAGTAATTAATAAAGGATCAAAAGCTCCTTCTTTTTTGGACAATTGTTTTTTTTTTATGTTAGCAGTTGGGGGGGGGGTGAAATTTCAGCAATCATATGAGACTCTGTAATTTTAATGCTATTAATATGATGTATATAATGTTTTATATGAGTCTAGGAAAAACTAAAAGAAAATATTCAAAATGAAAAGAAGGCACATGCATGGTTCTTTTCTTTGGTCCAGGCATTAAGACCAAGAATTAGGCTGCATTGTTACCTCTTCTCCCCCTCCTTAAATAAGGACCGATGCAGGCAGTGGTCTCACCAAGCTCCAGTGGTTACTGAAGCTACCAGACACTTTCTAACGTCATCCACTAATTACATGAATTAGAAGCGGTTTTTAAATTGAAAATTTCATTTGACCCTTTGGCATTTTTATTGGGTTTACAAGAAATTGAGCTTGGAATTAAAATTAAGTAAATTTCAAATTGCTTTTTTTGAGATTGGCTCTAACTGTGGCTAGAAAATGTTTGGAAATTACTTGGAAAAATTAGACTAATTTCAATATTCAGCAATGGCATTTGGAAATGAGATCTTGAATTCCGATGGAAAACATATAATTTACATAATAATTATTCTTTTTTTGTTAAAACTTGGAGCCCGTATTTGGAATATATGGGGTGGAATTATTAATATTTTTCCTCGTGCATTAAATAATTGAAGTGTTATGTTAATTGACCTTCACTTCTTTCTTTCCTCTTTTTCTCTTCTTCCTTTTCTTTTGGGGTACTTTAGAGGGGGTTTGGGGTTGGAAGATAGAAAAATATCATGTATGTATTATGTTTTATTTGTTTGTATCCTTTATTGTATGATTTATCATGGTTAATAAATAAAATTTTAAAAAAGCTAATTGCTTGAGACAAAACATGAAGGGTTCATGAGAGATATATGGTTGCCAGGAAGGAGCTCAAGAAAGGATTTAGGAGAGCATGAAGGGGCCATGAGAATGCCTTGGCATGTAGGATTAAGGAGAACCCCAAGGTGTTCTATGAAGAACAGAAGGATGACAGGAGTGAAGGTAGGACCGATTAGAGATAAAGGTGGGAAGATGTGAATGGAGACTGTGGAAGTGCATGAGGTTCTCTTCAGTATTCACCAAGGAGAGGGACCTTGATGATGGTGAGGACAATATGGGTGGGGTAAACGTTCTAGAGCATGTTGCTATTGAGAGAGAGAATGTGTTGGAGCAGTTAAAATGCATTAGGGTGGATAAGTGCTCGGGGCCTGATGGAATATTTCCCAGGCTGCTCCACAAGGCAAGGGAGGATATTGCTGAGCCTCTAGCTAGGATCTTCATGTCCTCATTATCCACAGGAATGTACTGGAGGAGATGGAAGGAAAATGTTGTCCCCTTGTTCAAAAAAACGTAATTGGGAAAGTCCAGGTAATTATGGACCAATGAGCCTTACATCTATGGTGGGTAAGGTGTTGGAAAGGATTCTTAGAGATAGGATCTATGGCATTTAGAGAATCATGGTCTGATCAGTGACAGTCAGCATGGCTTTGTGCAGGGCAGATCATGTCTCACAAGTCTGATAGAGTTCTTTGAGGTGACCAGATATATTGATGAGGTTAGTGCAGAGGATGGGATCTACATGGATAAGGCATTTGACAAGGCTTATTCAGAAAGTCAGAAGGCATGGGATCCAGAGAAACTTGGCCATGTGGTTTCAGAATTGTCTGTAGAAAGCAGAGAGTTGTAGTGGAGAGAGTACATTCAGATTGGAGGGTTTTGTCTAGTGGAGTCCCTCAAGGATTGGTTCTGGGACCTCTGCTTTTCATGATTTTTATTAATGACTTGGCTGAGGGGGTATAAGGGTGGGTTGCCAAGTTTGCAGATGACACAAAGTTTGGTGGTGTTGTGGATAGTGTGGAGGATTGTATACAATTGCAGAGGGACATTGATAAGATGCAGATCATGGCAGATGGAGTTCAATCCGGAAAAGTATGAGGTGACACTTTGGAAGGACAAACTCCAAGGGAGAGGACAAAGTTAATGGCAGGATTCTTGGTAGTGAGGAAGAGTAGAGGGATCTGGGGTCCATGTCCACAGATCCCTGAAAGTTGCCTCATGGGTACACAGGGTAGTTAAGAGATCTTATGGGTGTTAGCTTTCATAAGTCAAGGGATTGAGCTTAAGAGCCACGAGGTAATGATGCAGCTCTACAAAACTCTGGTTAGACCAAACTTGGTGTCTTGTTCTGGTCGCCTCAGTATAGGAAAAACGTGGAAGCGTTTGAAAGGGTGCAGAGGAGATTTACCAGGATAATACCTGGTTTGGAGAGTATGCATTATGAGCAGAGATTAAGGGACCTAGGGCTTTACTCTTTGGAGAGAAGGAGGATGAGAGGAGACATGATAGATGTGTACAAGATAGTGAGGATAGAGTGGACAGCGAGCCCCTCCTTCCCAGAGAACCATTGTGCAATACAAGAGAACATGGCTTTAAGGTAATTGGTGGAAAGTTTAAGGGAGATACTAGAGGAAGATTTTTTTACCCAGAGGTTGGTGCATGAAATGCATCACCTGGGTCAGTGTTGGAGGGAGGTACATAGTTGAAATTCAAGAGAATACTAGACAAGCAAATGGAGGGATTTAACAGGAAGGGTTATGTGGGAGACAGCGTCTAGAGTAGAGGTTCTCCACCTTTTTCTTTCCACTCACATACCACGATGCCATAGGTGCTCTGTGATTAGTAAGGGATTGCTTAAAGTGGTCTGTGGGTGGAAAGAAAAAGTTTGAAAACCACTGTTTTAATCATACCTCATTGACTCGTTATGTGCACGGTTTCAGAACTCCAAAGGAAACGGGCCAATGACAATTTTTCTGGAGCAAACTATTTCAGTAACAATTGGGTCTAGAGCAGTGGTTCTCAACCTTCCCTTCCCACTCACATCCCACCTTAAGCAATCCCTTACTCATCTCAGAGCACCAATGGGCATAGGGAATACTTAAAGTGGGATGTGAGTGGAAAGAAAAAGGGGGAGAACCGCAGGTCTAAAGGTCAACATTGTGGGCCAAAGGGCCAGTAGTCTTCAACGTGATTGAAGTAAAACACAATGCTGGAGAAACTTCGCAGGTCAAACGGTGTACTTTATATAAGGTGCCTTGACGATGGGCTCAAACACAACACGTTGGTTACCTGTGCTATAGAAAGTACCCGCGTTGCCGCCGCGTTTGTTTTCCCCGCTTGCCGATTCCAGCTCACTTTGTTTTGTTCGTGAAAACGACTGGTCTGGGGGTACCCTGGGAGCAGTTGTCAACACACACCACTCCCTCCTGGCTCCGACAGAAAGGGAAGTGAGAGAATGACATAAGCAACTCCTCTTCCGCAGGTGAGGTCCGCAAAACGACTCTTCGGTCCTCAAGGACCCCCTGCCCTCTTCACTCTAGTACCAACGGGAAAACGGTACAAGAATCCGAAGACCAGCACTCAGTGGCGCAAGGTCAGCTTCTTCCCCAATGCCACCCCACTCCCCCAAAATACACCGTCTTAATTGGACTTGTTAAAAAGAAACTATTTGATAAGGTGGTTTATATAAATGTTTGCACTATGAAGCAGCCACAAAATAACGAATTTCGTGACACGTTTAAGGCAATAAATTCGGATAGAAACCATAAGACCATTGGTTGAGAAGGGTTTTTGAACAGAAGTGGTTGAGGCAGATGAAAGTGGCAACTGGCTGTAAAATGGCAATGGTAAACAGTGGCAACTTCCAGCCCAGGTCTGGGGCGGAGATGTTGCAGCTCGCACAAAACAGGAGAAAAGGCCAGCCGTTTCCAGGACTACATGATAAACACGGCTGCTTCCAGCCGGAACAATTCATTAAAACACCTTCAATACTCTGGCCACCAAGAGACCCCTCGGCGAACAAGGAGCCCAAGAGCAAACTGCTCTCAACACTCTCACACTTCTCGATGTCCCAACCCGACAAAGCGTCATTAATTTCAGTCATTGCTACTGATTTGCCGAGACTCTCTCTCTCTCGTCGACTTAAGATTGGGAAGGTTTTCTCTCTGTGGCCCCTTGCGACCTTGGACTCCGAAATTAAGTAGCGGGACCCACGCGGCCGTTCGGTTTCAACCCCGAAGCCGGCCGCTGGCTTCCAAACACTCGGTCTCTTCGACTGACATCCTCCGCAGGCGGAGTTCCCTGTCCCACCCATGTACTGCGGGGAACAGCGAACCCGGCAGAGCCCATGATGTTTCTCAGGGACGAGCGACTGTTTCGGGAGTTTCCCCACTTTACTTACACATCTCCACTTCGTTTACTCGACACTTCAACGCCACTTTCTAGTAATCGGAACAGAATTTAAAAATAAAACCAGTAAATAGAGGCCCCTTACCTTTCCAACTTCTGCCGGGTGCTCCCATTCCTCCCAGACACAGGTTGAGAAGGAAGCAATTGTTACTCCATTGGTTGGGGCTTTAGATCCGGATTTAAACCAGTATGATGTCTTAAATATGCATTCGAATGCATTTCCTGATCTGCTGTTGCGGGGGCACCTGTCAGAAGGAGCCGGAGGACATCTGGAGCGTTGATTCGCTCGCTCTGCTTTGAAAGCGACCAGGAGAGAAATACTGGGGTCAACACACTGCCAGAGGGAACCGACTCACCATTGGCCTCAGCGCAGCTCGCTAGTCGGGCGACATCTCGCGGCCAACGCTGCCCTCGGTGGATTTGTCGGAAAGATCGACGAGCGTGAGCTTGAAACGACGCAGGGTGTAAAGTTCAAACGAAGGTCTTCTACCTCTGAAGCCAGGCTTGAAACCTCTACCACTGGAACACTCAAGTATGACCCCAATCTGGTCAGATCACGCCTGATTTGCAACTCAATCCCAGTGAGAATCCCACCTAAATTGCAGAATAAGATTCAAAACGGAGTTTTGGAACAGACAAACTTTCAGAAATTTCCATGCTTGACTCGAAGGGGAACAACGTGAGCAAAGAAACTAAATCACGCCACCCTGCAGGTGCTATTATTGCTCGGTCCACCATCGAACCCCCTTGCAGACTCTCCTCTTCCCGCACACTCACTAGCATTGGGCATTCCTTGCTTCGATTCCTCTCCGTTTTGCCCATCTCTGCAATCGGTTCACCCGACGGTCCGTGTTCCTCTCAGGTCCGCTTAAAACAAGCCACCCTCATCCTTTCAGGTCGGCCTGAGCATCACGCTCACCATTTCAGATCTGCTTGAGAACCATCTGCCGTCTCCCTTTCAGGTCCGCTTGGACCGCGCTGCCGCCTCCCTTTCAGGTCCGCTTGGAACGCGCTGTCGTCTCCATCAAGCTCTTCCTGCTGAGCCATGCGTGGCGTGCTGCTTCTGAACACACTCAACTTGTTCGGTCCACTACGGAGCCCCCCACCCCCAACCCACCCCCCCTCCCCCCCACCAGACCCTGCTTCACCCGGAGACTCATCAACATTGCGCATCGTTTGGCTCAGTTTCCTCTCCGCTCTGCCCATCTCCGTAACTGGTTCGGACGATACTGTCCGCTTGTGCATCGCGTTGCCGCGTACCTTTCAACCCATCCTTTCCGATCCGCCCGAACTTCACCCTGACGTTGATCCTTTCAGGTCCGCTTGAGCAGCAAGCTGTCATCGTCCTTGAGTGCTCTGCTGACATCCTTTCATCTGTGCATCACACTGACCCCATCCTTTCAGGTCCGCCTGTGCATCACACTGACCCCATTCTTTCAGGTCCGCCTGTGCATTACACTGACCCCATCCTTTCAGGTCCGCCTGTGCATCACACTGACCCCATTCTTTCAGGTCCGCCTGTGCATTACACTGACCCCATCCTTTCAGGTCCGCCTGTGCATCACACTGACCACATTCTTTCAGGTCCGCCTGTGCATTACACTGACCCCCATCCTTTCAGATCCGCCTGTGCATCTCACTGACCCCATCCTTTCAGGTCCGCCTGTGCACTGCACTGACCCCATCCTTTCAGGTCCGCCTGTGCATCACACTGACCCCATCCTTTCAGGTCCGCCTGTTCATCACACTGACCCCCATCCTTTCAGGTCCGCCTGTGCATCACACTGACCCCATCCTTTCAGGTCCGCCTGTGCATCACACTGACCCCCATCCTTTCAGGTCCGCCTGTGCATCACACTGACCCCATCCTTTCAGGTCCGCCTGTGCATCACACTGACCCCCATCCTTTCAGGTCCGCCTGTGCATCACACTGACCCCATCCTTTCAAGTCTGCCTGTGCATCACACTGACCCCATTCTTTCAGGTCCGCCTGTGCATTACACTGACCCCATCCTTTCAGGTCCGCCTGTGCATCACACTGACCCCATTCTTTCAGGTCCGCCTGTGCATCACACTGACCCCATCCTTTCAGGTCCACCTGTGCATCATACTGACCCCATCCTTTCAGGTCCGCCTGTGCATTACGCTGACCCCATCTTTTCAGGTCCGCCTGTGCACCGCACTGACCCCATCCTTTCAGGTCCGCCTGTGCATCACACTGACCCCATTCTTTCAGGTCCACCTGTGCATCACACTGACCCCATCCTTTCAGGTCCGCCTGTGCACCGCACTGACCCCATCCTTTCAGGTCCGCCTGTGCATCACACTGACCCCATCCTCTCAGGTGCTCCTGTGCATCACACTGACACCATCCTTTCAGGTCCGCCTGTGAATCACACTGACCCCATCCTTTCAGGTCCGCCTGTGCATCACACTGACCCCATCCTTTTAGGTCCGCCTGTGCATCACACTGACCCCATCCTTTCAGGTCCTCCTGTGCATCTCACTGACCCCATCCTTTTAGGTCCGCCTGTGCATCACACTGACCCCATCCTTTCAGGTCCGCCTGTGCACCGCACTGACCCCATCCTTTCAGGACCGCCTGTGCATCACACTGACCCCCATCCTTTCAGATCCGCCTGTGCATCTCACTGACCCCATCCTCTCAGGTCCTCCTGTGCATCACACTGACCCCATCCTCTCAGGTGCTCCTGTGCATCACACTGACCCCATCCTTTCAGGTCCGCCTGTGCATCACACTGACCCCCATCCTTTCAGGTCCGCCTGTGCATCACACTGACCCCATCCTTTCAAGTCTGCCTGTGCATCACACTGACCCCATTCTTTCAGGTCCGCCTGTGCATTACACTGACCCCATCCTTTCAGGTCCGCCTGTGCATCACACTGACCCCATTCTTTCAGGTCCGCCTGTGCATCACACTGACCCCATCCTTTCAGGTCCACCTGTGCATCATACTGACCCCATCCTTTCAGGTCCGCCTGTGCATTACACTGACCCCATCTTTTCAGGTCCGCCTGTGCACCGCACTGACCCCATCGTTTCAGGTCCGCCTGTGCATCACACTGACCCCATTCTTTCAGGTCCACCTGTGCATCACACTGACCCCATCCTTTCAGGTCCGCCTGTGCACCGCACTGACCCCATCCTTTCAGGTCCGCCTGTGCATCACACTGACCCCATCCTCTCAGGTGCTCCTGTGCATCACACTGACCCCATTCTTTCAGGTCCGCCTGTGCATCACACTGACCCCATCCTTTCAGGTCCGCCTGTGCATCACACTGACCCCATCCTTTTAGGTCCGCCTGTGCATCACACTGACCCCATCCTTTCAGGTCCTCCTGTGCATCTCACTGACCCCATTCTTTTAGGTCCGCCTGTGCATCACACTGACCCCATCCTTTCAGGTCCGCCTGTGCACCGCACTGACCCCATCCTTTCAGGACCGCCTGTGCATCACACTGACCCCCATCCTTTCAGATCCGCCTGTGCATCTCACTGACCCCATCCTCTCAGGTCCTCCTGTGCATCACACTGACCCCATCCTCTCAGGTGCTCCTGTGCATCACACTGACACCATCCTTTCAGGTCCGCCTGTGCATCACACTGACCCCCTCATTTCAGGTCCGCCTGTGCATCACACTGACCCCATCCTTTCAGGTCCGCATGTGTATCATGCTGACCCCATCCTTTTAGGTCCTCCTGTGTATCACACTGACCCCATCCTTTCAGGTCCGCCTGTGTACCGCACTGACCCCATCCTTTCACGTCCACCTGTGCATCACACTGACCCCATCCTTTCAAGTCCGCCTGTGCATCATACTGACCCTATCCTTTCAGGTTCGCCTGTGTATCACACTGGCCCCATCCTTCCAGGTCTCCCTGTGCATCACACTGACCCCATCCTTTCAGGTCCACCTGTGTACTGCACTGACCCCATCCTTTCAGGTCCACCTGTGCATCAAACTGACCCCATCCTTAGGAGGAGTCACGTGATGGAGTAGTGGCCGGACGGTGAACTCCAGCCCTCTCCAGAAAAGTCGGGAAAAACAAGAGAAAATACAAAGGCACAGAAATACAAGTTAAAGAAAAGTGAATATAAAGGTGGAAAGAAGATGGAGACAAAAGGAGAAAAATCAAAATCAACGGAAAGAAGAGAGGAAGAGAAGACAACGGAGGAAAAAGGTGAAGGCCTTACCTGTCCGAAGAGGCCCGCTGTGGAGAGAAGACCCCACTACCTCAGGTCGGTAGAAAGAGAACTACAACAATGGCTCACAGAGCCGAGTAAAAGTGCGCAACCGCGCATGCGCGACTCCTCGCGCATGCGCGATGCGCATACAAAAAAACACACCGACGGGAGGGGGGACCAGCTGGGGAGTCGATCTCCACAGCCGGCAACGACAGCTGCAGAACACCTGCAGCAAGAAGAGACCACAGAAGACAATAGAAACAAGAAAGAAGAGGAGGAAAGGGCAGCAAAGAAACAACAGATGGTCAACCTAGAGGAAGAAGAAGAGGAAGAGGAAGAGTACAGGGAAATAGAAGAAGAAAAGATAGGCAAGGTAAAGGAGGTACTTGCTCTTGTTAGAGGATACATGGAGTCATTTAAAGAATGGCAAACACAGGAATTCAATGATTTAAGAAGAAGAATAAACAACACAGAAAAGAAAATAAATAAAATGGATATGACCTTAACAGAAATGGGGAAAAAAATGGACAAGATGGAAGAACGGGCAATAGCAGCAGAAATGGAGGTAGAAGACTTAAAAAAGAAATTGGAGGAATCTAATAAAAAAACTAAAGAGACACAAGAATTACTAGCCCAAAAAATAGATATAATGGAAAATTATAACAGAAGAAATAACATAAAGATAGTGGGCCTTAAGGAAGATGTAGAAGGCAAGAATATGAGGGAGTTTATAAAAGAATGGATCCCTAAGGCCCTAGGATGTCCAGAACTACAGCAAGAAATGGAAATAGAAAGGGCACATAGAGCATTGGCCCCTAAACCACAACCACAACAAAAACCAAGATCTATTGTAGTAAAATTCCTAAGATATACTACAAGAGAAAAGGTGCTGGAGAAGACAATGGAAAAAGTAAGAGAGGGCAACAAACCACTGGAGTATAAAGGGCAAAAAATCTTCATTTATCCAGATATAAGCTTTGAACTCCTAAAGAAGAGAAAAGAGTTCAATGCAGCAAAAGCGATTTTATGGAAGAAAGGATATAAATTTACACTGAAGCATCCTGCGGTATTGAAAATATTTATTCCAGGACAACAAAACAGACTATTCTCGGATCCAGAAGAAGCACGAAAATTTGCAGAACAATTACAAAAATAGACTGAGGGATGAAGACGGGTAATGAGAGCAAAAATTATCACGATTGATATGTATGTGGGTAAAGACAAAAATAGACTGAGGGATGAAGACGGGTAAGGAGGGTAAAAATGACCACGATTGATATGTATGCGGGTAAAGAGGTATAAGAGTGAATAGAGACAACGGGCATATGTGAAAGTATCTGTAATTAGAGGAAAACATAGAAAGTATAGACAAGAATTAATAAGGGAAGGTAATGGAATAGAGAGAATAAGGAGGGAACTAAAAGAGTGACCTTTGTGACATATAAAAAACGAAATCTTTTCTGGGGGGGGCTGGGTGGGGGGAAAAGAGCGGTCACTGCAAAATCAGTTGACGCTTGCGAGTGGATTCGCAAATCCAAATGGAGAGGGGAGATGTGGTTGTCCGACAAGGGATAAAGGACAACTCAGGAGGGGAAGGGGAGATTGGGGATAAAGAAGATAGAAATAAGAGAATAAGGAAAATGTTGGATGTTGTAGGAATGTTGTCTGGTAAAGAGTTGAAAATAAGAAAACAGAAATGGAAAAGGAGGAAAGGTAATGATGGAAAAACGGAAAGAGAAGATAAACAAAATATAAAATGGCTACGCTGAACTATATGACTCTAAATATTAATGGAATACATAACCAAATTAAAAGGAAGAAACTACTAAATTTACTGAAAAAGGAAAAAATAGATATAGCATTTGTCCAAGAAACACATTTAACTGAATTGGAGCACAAGAAATTAAAGAGAGATTGGGTAGGACATGTAACAGCAGCATCGTATAATTCAAAAGCAAGAGGAGTGGCTATATTAATTAGCAAAAATGTGCCATTTAAAATAGAAGAGGAAATAATAGATCCAGCAGGGAGATATGTTATGATAAAATGTCAGATATATTCAGAGCTTTGGAATCTACTTAATATATATTCACCTAACGAAGAAGATCAAAAGTTTATGCAAGATATCTTTTTGAAGGTAGCTAATACGCAAGGGAACATACTAATAGGAGGGGATTTCAATCTGAATTTGGATCCAAATATGGATAAAACGGGGAAAAAAATTAACAGGAAGAACAAAGTAACCAAATTTATAATTAAATCAATGCAAGAAATGAAACTTGTGGACATATGGAGGAAACAAAACCCAAAAGAAAAGGAATACTCATACTACTCGACTAGACATAAAACATACTCAAGGATAGACCTATTCCTGTTATCAGCCCACATACAAGGGAGAGTTAGGAAAACGGAATATAAAGCTAGACTATTATCGGACCACTCACCCCTGTTATTGGCAATAGAGCTAGAAGACATCCCTCCAAGAATGTATAGATGGAGATTAAACCCCATGCTACTTAAAAGACAGGATTTTAGAGAATTTATTGAAAAACAATTAAAAATGTACTTTGAAGTAAATACGGAATCAGTGGAAGATAAGTTTATACTATGGGACGCAATGAAAGCATTCATTAGAGGGCAAATAATAAGTTATGCAACCAAGATGAAGAAGGACTATAATCAGGAAACAGAGCAGTTGGAAAGGGAAATAATAAACATAGAAAAAAAATTAGCAATAAAGGAAGATACAACCAAAAGAAGAGAATTGGCGGATAAAAAAATAAAATATGAAACATTACAAACATATAAGGTGGAGAAGAATATAATGAAGACAAAACAGAAATATTATGAACTAGGGGAAAAAACACACAAAATCCTAGCATGGCAGCTTAAGACAGAGCAAACTAAGAAAATGGTATTGGCAACAAGGAAAAAAGACAAACAAATTACATATAATCCAAAAGAAATTAAGAAAACTTCAGAGAATTCTATGAACAATTATACCGAACCGAAAACGAAGGGAAAGAAGGGAAAATAGATGAATTTTTGACTAAAATTGAACTACCAAAACTACAAATAGAGGAACAAAATAAATTAACAGAACCATTTGGAACAGTAGAAATACAAGAGATAATAAAAAATTTACCAAATAATAAGACACCAGGAGAGGATGGACTCCCAATAGAATTCTACAAAACATTTAAAGACCTAATAATACCGCCCCTCCTGGATGTAATCAACCAGATTGATGAGACACAAAACTTACCAGATTCATGTAAAACAGCAATAATTACAGTGATACTAAAACAAGGGAAAGATCCACTCTCACCAGCGTCATATAGACCAATATCTTTGCTAAACACAGATTATAAGATAATAGCTAAACTATTAGCGAACAGATTAGCAGAACAGGTACCGAAAATGGTAAACTTAGACCAAACTGGATTTATCAAAAAAAGACGCACAACAGACAATATTTGTAAATGTATTAACTTAATTCATGCAGTAGAAGGAAATAAAGCACCGGCAGTAGCAGTTGCTTTAGACGCAGAGAAGGCCTTCGACAGAGTAGAATGGAATTACTTGTTCAAAGTATTGCAAAAATTCAGTTTACCGGAGAAGTATATTAATTGGATTAAAGCATTATATAAGGGACCGTTAGCGAAAGTGACAGTAAATGGACATGTATCAAAGCAATTTAACTTAAGCAGGTCAACGCGGCAGGGATGCCCACTATCACCATTATTGTTTGCGCTAGCTATAGAACCACTAGCAGAATCGATAAGAAGAGATAATAATATAAAAGGAATAAAAATAAAAGACAGGGAATATAAAATCAGTCTGTTTGCGGATGATGTGATAGTGTACTTAACAGAACCAGAACTATCAATAAAAGAACTATATAAGAAATTGAAGGAATATGGAGAAGTGTCGGGATACAAGATAAACGTAAATAAAAGTGAAGCAATGCCTATGAATAACGCGGATTTCTCAAAATTTAAGGAGGAATCCCCATTCAGATGGCAAACGCAGGCAATAAGATACCTAGGTGTGCAAATAAACAAAAATCTAGGCCAATTATATAAACTCAATTACAATCCACTAATGAAAAAATTACAGGACGATTTAGAGCATTGGAAAGAGCTACCACTAACACTGATAGGAAGGATAAACTGTATTAAAATGAACATTTTTCCAAGGATACTATACTTATTTCAGGCATTGCCAATACAACTGACAGAAAAATTCTTCAAAGAGTTAAAGAAAATAATAAGGAGATTTTTATGGAGAGGGGGGAAACCGAGGATAGCACTAGACAAATTAACAGAATGGTATAAACAAGGAGGCTTACAATTGCCAAACTTCAAAAATTATTATAGAGCCGCACAATTAAGGTACCTATCAGATTTTTATCAAACAAGGGAAAAACCAGACTGGACGAGACTAGAATTAGATAAAATAGGGGAAAAGATACCTGAACACATATTATATAAATGGGACGAAAAATTGGTACAACATAGAACTTCTCCAGTATTACACCATCTCCTCAATATATGGAAGAAGATTCATGTAGAAAGAAATAAAATAAATTACCAAATACCAAAACTAATATTGACGCAAAATAAGCTACTCCCTTTTACAATAGACAACCTTGCCTTTAGAAAATGGGGAAAAAAAGGGATTAAAAGAATAGAAAATTGTTTTTCAGGAAGTAGATTCTTATCCTTTGAACAAATGAGAGATAAGTACAATATAACGGGAGATACAGCGCTGGCATATTACCAACTGAGATCCTACTTGAAAGATAAATTAGGAAGCAACTTGAGTTTACCAGAGGGAAGTAACCTTGAATATGTGATTACAGATACAATGTTAATCAAAAGATTTATAAAAAATATGTATATTAAACTGCAAGAAAAGGAAAATGAGGAAACAAATGGTAAAACTAAACAAAAATGGGAACAAGATTTAAATATAAAGATAAAAAAGGAAACATGGGAGAAGTTATGCTCTGGAACGATGAGAAATACAATAAATACGAGGCTGCGTATGATACAATATAATTGGTTACACAGACTATACATTACACCGCAAAAGTTAAATAAATGGGACCCAACAGTATCTGATAGATGTTTTCGATGTAAAAAAGAAAGGGGAACAACAATTCATGCAATCTGGACATGTGAGAGAGTAGAAAAATTTTGGGATGATCTCAATCAGATATTAAATAAAATAACAGAAAACAATATACCAAAGAATCCAGAGATCTTTCTCCTAAGTAACATAAAAAATAAAGAATTTGGAATTGACTTGGAGGATGCACAAAAAAGATTTGTTAAGATAGCCCTAGCTGTAGCAAAAAAATGTATTATGTCAACCTGGAAATTGGAAGATAATTTGAAAATACAACAATGGTATATAGAAATGAATAAATGTATTCCATTAGAAAAAATAACATATAGTTTAAGAAATAATATTGAAATATTCGAACAAGTATGGGAGCCTTACATTAAATACAATAGCGAAAACCTACCGGGAACAAACATTACCTAAGTTGATGGAAGGAGAAGAGAAGAAAAAAATGGACTCTAGAATTTCTGGTGTATTTTTGTTGAATGACAACATTGTCTAACTGAATTAATGCAACCTAGATTGTATAACTAAAATGGATGAGAGGGGGGAGGGATGGGGGGGTGGCTTGGGAGGAGGGAGGGGGGAGGGAGAAAAAGTCACTGTAAATGTGTGGAAAAGAAAAAGTGTATATCATGGCTATTGTGATTTATGGTGTGAAAAATAAAAAATTTAAAAAAAAAAAAAAAAAAAAAAAACTGACCCCATCCTTTCAGGTCTGCCTGTGTACCACATTGACCCCATCCTTTCAGATCATCCTGTGTACCACGCTGACCCCATCCTTTCAGGTCCTGCTGTGCATCACACTGACCCCATCCTTTCAGGTCCACCTGTGCATCACACTGACCCCATCCTTTCATGTCCTGCTGTGCATCACACTGACTCCATCCTTTCAGGTTCAACAGACAATCATTCTTTCAGGTCATTGGAACACCACGCTGCTGTGTTATTTCTGATCTGCTTTAGCACTGAGCTGTTTTCCATTCATGTCCTCGTCAACCCCCTCCTGCTTAGCTATGCATGCGTGGGATACTGCCTTGTTACCCTATGTGCTAATTTTGCTTGGCCCACTACCAAGCTCCCTGCACATTCTGCTTTACCTGGTGGTACATCAGTATTGCGTATTCCTTGCTGAGATTCCTCTCTGCTCTGTCCACATCCTGCAATTGGTTCACCCGACACCATCCACTTGTGCATCATGGTGCCATGTTCCTTCCAGGCCTGCTTAAATATCTTGCTGCATTCATCATTTCAGGCCTGCCTGAGCATCATCTGTCATCATTGTGCCAGATCTGCTTAACACCACGTTGCAGTGTTTCTATCATGTCTGTCCTCTTCAACTCCATGCTGTCATCACTCTTTCAGGTCCCCTTGACACCCAAAATTATTTTTAAATTGTGTATTTAAAACCTTCCTGTTTTTCCAGGTTGCCAGTGCTTTCCTTAACCACATGCTGTCTAGAATGAGTAAAACCGCCATATCCTTTTAGGTTCAGATCCTTTATGTTCCCCTGGTATTCAAAGCTGAGGAGTATCCATAGCAACCTAGTGACACCTTGTCCAGGTATTTTTCAATAACGTCTGGCACCTGGAGATGAAAGCAGCACTGGGACTTAAATGCCCCTCTCATCCCATTTTTATATCTGCCAACAGGTTAGAACCATAGAATATTACAGTACAGGAAACAGGCCATTTGGCTCTTCTCATCTGTGCTGAACTATTTTTCTGCCTAGTCCTACTGACCTGCACTCGTTCTGTTACCCTCCAGATGCCTCTCATCCACGTAACAGTCCAAATTTTTATTAAATGTCTAAATTGAGCCCACATTCACCACTTCAGCTAGAAGCTCGTTCCATACTCTCTGTGTGAGGATGTTACCCCTCATGTTCTCCCTAAACTTTTCCCCTTTCACCCTAAACCCATGTTCTCT
Organism: Narcine bancroftii; assembly: GCF_036971445.1. NCBI lineage: Eukaryota > Metazoa > Chordata > Chondrichthyes > Torpediniformes > Narcinidae > Narcine > Narcine bancroftii. The sequence continues at coordinate 119,076,898 of NC_091473.1, read as the reverse complement.
GGTTTGTATCTCACTGACCCTCAGTGGAAAAAGCCCACCTACATTTACTCTGTCTATCTCCCTCATAATTTTAAATACCTCTATCAAATCTCCCCTCATTCTTCTATGCTCCAGGGAATAAAGTCCTAACCTGTTTAAACTTTCCCTGCAACTCTGTTCCTCAAGTCCCAGCAACCTCCCAGCAAATCTTTCCTGTACTCTTGCAATCTTATTTATATCCTTCCTCTAATTAGGTGGACAAAACTGCATACAATATTCCAAATTTGGCCTCACCAATGTCTTATACAACTGGGTAGCATGGTTAAAGCAATGCCGTTTCAGTGCTAGCAATTGGAACCGGGGTTTGAATCCTCGCTGTTTGTAAGGAGTATATACATTCTGTGTGCGTTTTCCTGGGGAGCTCTGATTTCCTCCCACAATTTGAAATGTACTGGGCAATTGTAGGTCAATTGGGCAGTATGGACTCACGGGCACAAAAGGCCTGTTACCATGCTGTATGTCTAAATTTAAATTTAAAATTTACCATAAAATCCTAACACCAATACTCAGTACTTTGATTTACAGTCAACATGCTAAAAACGCTCTTTATGACCCTATCTACCTGTGTACTTTTGGGGAATTATGTATCTATATTCCCAAATCCCTCTGTTCTATTACACTCCTCAATGCCCTATTATTTACTGTGTATGTCCTACCTTGGTTTTTCCTTCCAAAATGTAACACCTCACACTTGTCTGCATTAAAATTCATCTGCTAATTTGCAGCCCATTTTTCCAGCTGGTCCAGATAACGCTTCAAGCTTTGAGAGCCTTCCTCATTGCCACCAATGCCTCCAATTTTTGTGTCATCTGCAAACTTGTTGATCCAATTGACCACATTATCATCCAGATCATTGATGTAGATGACAAACAGCAATGGTCCCAGCACAGACCCCTGAGACTCACCAAGAGTTACAAACCTCCAGTCAGAGAGGCCTCCATTACTACTCTCTGGCTTAGCCCAAAAAGCCAATGTCAAATCCACTTGAGGTCTCACCACGAATATCAAGTGACTTGAACCTTCCTGACTAACCTTCCTAAGTGAGATCTTGTCAAAGGCCTTACTAATGCTCATGCAGACAACATCCATATTCTTTCCTTCAACTTTCTTGATAGCATTCTTGAAAAACTCTATATAAGATTTGTTAACCCTACCATACACAAACCCATGATGACGATTCCTAATCAGTCCCTGACTATCCAAATACTTGTATATCTGATTTCTTAGAATATCATACAAAAACTTACCTTCTACTGATGTCTTGCTGGACTACTTTGAGATTTCAGATTTATTGTCAGAGTACATACATGACATCCCATACAACCCTGAGATTCCTTTTTCCTGCGTGCGTGGAAGAATTACCACTAGTTGGTAGTGCAAAAAATAAACTGTACACAGCATAAAACATGTAAACAAATAAAAGAACTGTAAATGTAAACAAACTGAATGTGCAATACAGAGAGAACAAAAAAATGCACTGGTAAGAATCCTTAAATAAGTCCCTGATTGAGTTTGTTGTTGAGGAGTCTGATGGTGGAGGGGGTAACAGCTATTCCTCAACCTGGTGGTCTGAGTCTTGTGGCACTTATATCTCTTTCCTGATGGCACCAGTGAGAACAGAGCATGTCCTAGGTGGTGTGGGCTTTGATGATTGCTGTTGATCTCCGATGGCAGCATTCCCATTTTTGCTGCCTTTAAAGGAAAATGGGACAATGTGAGCAATCCTTTATCTCCTTACTTAAGGACATTTAAACATTTCTGTCATGGCCCTGCAACTTCTGCAGGAGCCTCCCTCAAGATCCGAGAGAATACCTTGGCAGGACTTGGGGATTTATCCACCTTTACTTGCTTCAAGACAGCAAGTACCTCCTCCTCTTTAATCAGAATAGTTTTCATGGCCTCTGTTTGTTTTCCTTGAAAATCAAGGTTCCCTCTGCCTGATAAGTTTACCTTTAATCCTGACAGGAAAATACAAACATTGTACTCTCAAAATTTCACCTTTGAAGGTCTTCCATTTCCCTCACACATCCTTGCCTAAAAACTACTTCTCCAATTCCTCACATTCAAGATACTTTCACATTACTCAAAATTGGACTTTCTCAAATTTAGAGACTCAACCCAAGGACCAGACCTATCTCTATCCATTATTAACATGAAACTAATGGCAGTATGATCACTGGACCCAATATGTTCCTCTACACATATTTCTCTCACCTGTCCTGTATCGTTCCCTAATGCAGGTGCTCATCCCTCTATCTGTAATTTTTTTTTAAAACCTCCAAAAACTAAACATTTTTATCATGGATGTTATGTACTCACTGAACATGACCTGATGCGACCCACACTCAACTAGCACTTGAAAATCCCATGACAGTCTGCGTCATTAATTAGGGGAATACGATGGAATGCTTACTTTATAAGTGCCACCAGCACCTCCGATTTTCCATATAAAAATGCTCAATTCACCATAAACGGCGGGCGTCACCGATGTCAGACCCTCCTGCTGCTCACGGACTTTGAAGACTGTGAAAATGTCGAAAAGAGCTGTAGTGTCCCCTAAAGGTAACAGTGAGAAGCTTTTACTGCTTTAATATTTGAAGTTTGAAGTTTTACTGTAAGTTTTACTTAAAAGCTTACTTTGAGCAAGTTATGTTTGAAGTTTTAATGTTTGTTTTACTTAAAAATAAAAGGTATGCTAGTTATTTTATGGTCTTTCTTTATCTCACCCCCGCTCCCAAACATCCAATGCCACCATAACCCCCTTCTATGGCCATCACAACCCCCGCCATCCAGTGCCATCGCAACCCACCCCATGTCCAGTGCCATTGCAACCCCACCACCCCCCCATCCAGCACCATGTGTCTTTGTTTTACACAAATCTGTACTGCCACCATTTTAATTCCATAATCTACACTGGTCCCAAGGATTTCCGATAAAAGAATAGCACCTGTAGTAGATCCAGTATTGCACTCTCTCCAGTTGGTGCCTCTATATATTGATTTAGAAAACTTTCCTGAACGCATTTGACAAACTCCAAGCCATCCAGGCCTTTTACAGTTTGGGAATCCCAGTCAATATGTGGAAAGTTAAAATCCCCTACTATCACAACGTTATGTTTCCTGTAACTGCTATCTCTACAGATATGCTCCTCTAATTCTCGTTGACTATTGGGTGGTCTAATTATACAACCCCATGAGTGTGGTCATACCTTTCCCATTCCTCCATTCCATCCATATAGCCTCAGTAGATGAGTCCTCTAGTCTGTCTTCCTGAGGACAACTGTGATATTTTCCTTGATGAGCAATGTCACTCCTCCCCCTTTCATCTCCCGCAACTTGCCCCCCCCCCCTTCCTTTTTATCCCCTGTTCCATCAGAAGCCCAGAACATTGAGCTGCCAGTCCTGCCCCTCCTGGAACCAAGTTTCACAATTAGCCACAGTCATAATTCCACATGCCAAACCACGGTCTAAGCTCGTCTCCCTTTCCTACGATACTCCTTGCATTGAAATGATGCACCTGAAAACGTTTCTACCACGTTCCACCCATTGATTTCTAATGGTACATGCAATTTTAACATTATCTTTTCCCTCCTCCACACCCCAATCTGCTCTGGCACTCTGGTTCCTATCCTCTGAAAATCTAATTTAAATCCACCAGAATAACACTAACAAACCTTCTTGAAAGGATATTAGACCTGTCAGAATGGGTCCCACTCTCCCTGGAAGAGAGCCCAATGATCCAGAAACTTGAAGCCCTCCCTCCTGCTCTATATCTTTAGCCATGTGTAAAGCTGCATTATTCTATTTCTAGCTCGTGGCATGGGTAGCAATCCTGAGCCCTGGAGGCCCCATCCTTCAATTTTGCGCCTAACTTCCTGAACTCTCTTTGCAGGACCTCATCACCCTTTCTATTCCCTACATTGACAACCATATATGGCTGCTCACCCTCCCTCCTGAGAATGCTGTTAACTTGATCTGAGATATCTCGGAACCTGGCACCAGGGAGGAAACATACCATCCAGATATCTTGATTCCTTCCTTAGAACCTCTTAACAGAGGAATCACCTATCGCTACAGCTCGCATCTTCTCCTCCCTTCCCTTCTGAGCCACCAGACCAGTCTCTGTGTCAGACACCTCATTGCCATTGGCTTGTCCCAGGTAGGTTCACCACACACCTCAACAGTATACATAACAGTATACATGTTTTTGAGGGGATTGGCCGCAGGAGCACCCTGCACTGCCTGCCTGTTCCATTTTCCTTTCCTGACTGTCACCTCACTACCTTCCTCCTGCCTCTTAGGTGTGATTGCATCCCTCAAACTCCTGTCTATCATCCCTGCAGCCTCCCGAATGATCTAGTGTTCATCGAACTCCAGCTCCAATTCTCTAACATGCTTTGTAACGAGCTGCAGTTGGTTTCACTTCTCACTGGTCGACATTCACCACTCCTACACTGGTCCATTCATGCACTGGCCGCTCTGCTTAAGATTCCCTCCTTTTTATTTGATGCTCTACCACAGACTCCAACCAATCTTACCAAAATTCTCGCCCCGCTTCTATTTAAACTCACCTGAAGCAAAGCAGAGCTCCCAACACCTTGTGGTCACCGAGATTCTCGCTCCGCTTCTATTTTGAACCCATCTGAAACTCACTTGGTTGTGCCTGTTTGCAGTTCTAGTGCTCTGCCTCACCCCTCACCTGGGAGGTGGTTGGGCCTGCAGTAAAAGTATATCTGTCTTTTCTTTCCATTGGAATTGGCAGTTCATTAGATATGTTAAACCAACTAATCTCAATGTGGGAACTAAGACCACCCCCCCCCCCCCACCCATCCTGGGGATAGCAGTACCTTTAAGTAAAAGTTTCCTTTTCACCTCATGCGACATAAATATTTGTTATGTTTGTTATATAGTACCGAAGAAACCAAAACTTGATGGTTTCACAGGAAAGGGGGCCCTTAAACTTTGAGCAGTCTTTGCAGGTGGAGGACACAGCCGAGAAAAGGTCGAGAATGAATGTGTTAGACAAATTAATCAGTCTTTATTTTTTAAATTTAGACATACAGCACAATAACAGGCCATTTCGGGCCTTGAGTCTGTGCTGTAAAATTTACATCCCATTAACCTACACCCCAGTACGATTTTAAATAGTGGGATGAAACCAGAGCGCCCAGAGAAAACCCATGCAGACACGGGGAGAATGTACAAACTCCTTACAGATAGTATGGGATTCAAACCTTGGTCTGGTCCTGATCGCCGGCGCTGTAATGGCATTGAGCTAACCACTACGCCAACCATCTTTTAACAATAGATTAGAATCCCAAAGATTTTTTTTTACAAAGTTCAAGCAAACACAGACAATGTTTTACATGTTTACAGATAATATAGTAGCATGCTGCCATAATACAGTTTTTTTTTGTAATTGGAACAACTCCTTTTATTATAAGCTCCTCATTGCCATGTTCTCTTGGATACTATGTGAAAGGGATTGACAATGGGGAAATCACATGACAGAAAAATATTATCCCACTGGTCTTTTGCCCAAGGCTTACCTCTTCCTGAGAAAATCTTCAGTACCTACTCCTGGACCTTTGAGTGTGCTGGTCTGTAATATAATACATTTCTGGTTATCCGAAAAGCTTGGGCGTTTTTCAGGTAACTGGATTTTTTTGGATACCGTATAATGGCTTTGAGCAGCCCAGTAGCATCAGCAGAATTACTTGTATCAGCGTTTAAACAACAACAAGAAACAACAGAAGGCTTTTCAAGCATTAAATAATGTTTAATTTTTACCTAAAACAATACATGAGAGCGCTGTTAGATTCAAAATGGTGCTAACAGCATGTCTGAGCCCCACATGAGCACTTTGGGTGAAAATTATTTTCAACTTGTGACATCATGTCGCCGCTGATTAAAAAGTTTGGATAATTGAACTTTTCGGTTAACTGAATTTTGGATAACCGGAAATATACTGTACTCTTTTTGTGGATATTTCCTTCTGATGGGAGACCAACAGGTTAAGATGGGCTCCTCCAGTAAAAATTTCAGTCCCAGGGAAAATGCCCTTTTGAGTACACTAATTTTTAATGATTGAACATGATCCAGCACAGAGAGCAACACATCTCTCTACATACCTTTTTCAGAAAGGGGCAAGGAATGGATGATGGCCTCATCCTTACCATGAGGAACTTCCCCTTGTCTATCACCCCACCAGCCTCTGCATCTAACATTACCCTCTGCAATTTCCACTGCTTACAACGTGATCCCACCACTAGAAATGTCTTCTGATCTCCTACCCTCTCTGCTTTCTGTGGGGGCTATTCCCTCTGGGACTTCCTCATCTACATACCTTCCCACCAATCACCTCCTTGATACTTATCCCTGTGACAGCAAGGAGTCTTGCATTTGAGTTCACACTCCTCCCTCACCATCATTCGAAGCCCCATCAGTCCTTCCAAGTAAAGCAACTCTTCACTTGTGAATCTACAGGGGTCATCTACTGACTCCAGAGCTCCCATGGTAGCCTCCTCTGCATCGGAGTGACTGGACGCAGACTGGGAGATTTTTTTTTTGTTAAGCATCTTTGCTCGCTCCACTGCAATAGTTGGGACCTCCCATGGCCAACCATTTGAATTCCACACTCCACTCCCATGCCAACATATCTATCATGCACTGCCAAACTGAGGCAATGGGCAAAATAGAGGAACAATACCCGATATTCCATCATGGCATTCTCCATGCAGACGGCATGAAAATCGACTTCTCTATTTTCTGTTAAGCCGCTTTCTCAAGTCTCTCTCTTTCCCTATTCCTCTAGCTCTCCACCCTCTTCCCTTCCCTCTCCATTCAGAGAGCTACCCCTCCCCATCACCTCACCTTTTGTATCTTCTACCCTCCCTATATCCACCTATAACCTTTTCCCTGTTAGCTTATGCTCCTCTCCCAGCCCCTTTCTCCCTCCTTTCCTCTCCCACCACCACCACCATCTTTTTATTCAATGCCTACCTTATGTTTGCTCATGATGAAGGGCACAGGCCCAAAATGTTGGTTACACTTTACTTCCTAATGATGCTGTACAAACTGCGTTTCTCCAGCAGTTTTTGGGTATTGCAGTACAATCAGTACAATGCTTACCAGGGTCTGAGAAAGTTGGAGGGAGCATGCATGGAGAGTCTTTCTCAATAGCCTGGTGTCAGATGGATAGTTCACAAAATTGAATGTTTTGTCAAAACTATCTACTTCACAAATGAGTTCACACTTTCCTCTCCATTTAGAAATCGAAGTGGATTCTAGACTGACTAAACTTTTAATTTATTTCCAGGAATTAATTCCCATAGAAAATATCCTAGAAACATTTGAATGTCGCAGACATTACTGTTTGCAAAGAACAATATCAATTTTTAATCTCTGACCATTCAGGCTATATCCTCCTGAACATTATGTACGAAGGAGATTTTGTAGGTGTGGCATTTCAGTTCTTCTGAGTGCAGGGATAGTAGGAGTTGAAGTAAGAAAGGGCCACCCTATTCATGGAACAAAAGGGATTCAGCAGCAAGGCGCAGGTAAGGGCAGGTTTAGGATATCATACTTTCTTTGTCCCTCTCGTCATAAAGAGTGGGAACGGGAGCCAAGGGAGGGGAACGCTCCTCTTGCAGAATGTGGATCGGCAAAGAAGCCAGATGTATCCCTGATGACTTCATTTGCGAGAAGTGCATCCAGCTGCAGCTCTTGATAAGTTGTTAAAGAAATGGAGATGGATTTGGATGAACTCCAGATCATTCGGGAGGCAGAGGGGATGATAGACAGGAACATTATCATTGCTTCCTAAGCAAGAAGAAGGTAGATGACTGACAGTCAGGAAAGGGAAAGGGAACAGGCAGGTAGTGCAGGGCACTCCTGTGGCCATTCCCCTCAATGACAAGTACAGGTTGTACCTCTCTTATCTGGTGCTCTGTGGTCTGGCAACTCCCATGGACTGGCATGTTTGAATCTGCTGTCATTTGTACAAACTCCTTATAGTGTCTATAATAAGAATGTTTGAACTATGAAGCTGTCAAAAAACCCCAAATTTCAAACCCCGGCCTCGATCGCTGATGTTGTAAAGGCGTTGTGCTAACCGCTACGCTAACTGTGCCACCCCACCGTACTATTACCTCTTTTAATCTTTGTTCTACCTTTGATATGTTTACATAGGGGTTTCTCTTAGGGGTCAATTTCTGTTTTCTGGCATTTTCTGTGGTCTGGCATATTGTTGGTTTGGTGGGGGGAATCTACCAGGGACCAGTCATGGTGATCAGACCTCTGGCATGGAGTCTAGACATGTGGTCAAGAAGGGAAGGGAGGTGAAGAGGTGAAATGTGTTAGGGGATTCCATAGGTAGGAGGACAGATAAGAGGTTCTGTGGAAGAGATCGAGTATCCCAGATGGTATGTTGCCTTCCTCATGCCAAGGTCTGAGATATTTCAGATTGATTTCATGGCATCGACAGGGGGGAGGATGAGCAGTCAGATGTCATGGTCTATATAGGGACTAATGACATGGGTAGGAAGGGTGAGGAGGTCCTGTAAGGAAAGTTCAGGAAGTTAGGCACTAGGTTGAAGGACACGACCAGGGTTGTGATCTCAGGATTGCTACCCGTGCCACATGCTAGTGAGGTTAGAAACAGGAGGGTAATGCAGCTTAACACATGATTAAAGATATGGTGCAGGAGGGAGTGTTTCAGGAAGTGGGACCCAGAGTGGCAGAGCAGATAGAGAAGTGAAGGAGGGAAAAGATGATGTGAAAATTGTATGCAAATTGTAAGAAGTTAATGGGTTATACGTGGTGGATATGTTCTCAGGCATATCTATTTCGATGCAAGTAGTATTGTAGGAAAGGCAGACGAGCTTAGAACATGGATTGGCACATGGAATTATGACATATTGGCTACTTATGTCACTTGGCTGCAGGAGGGGCAGGGCTGCCAGCTCAATGTTCTGGGCTTCCATTGCTTTAGATGCAATAGAATGGGGGGGGGGGTGGGGAATGAAAGGGGGAGGAGTGCCCTTACTCAGGAGGGAAAATATCACAGCTTTACTTAGACAGGAAAGAACAGAGGTTATTTTGGAGAAGTATGACCACACTTATCGGTTGTATTATAGACCACCCAATAGTCAAAGAGAATTGGGTTTAATTTTCCACATATTGACTGGGACTCCCACACTGCAAAAGGCTGGATGGCTTGGAGGTTGCCAAATATGTACAGGAAAGTTTTCTAAATCAATATACTAAGGTACCAACTAGAGAGAGAGTGCAATACTGGATCTCCTATTAGGGAATAGGACAGGACAGGTGACATAAGTATGTGTAGGGGGACATTTTGGGTCCAGTAGTCATAATGCCATTAGTTCCAAGTTAATTATGGAGAAGGTCAGTCTAGTTCTCGGGTTAAGATTCTAAATTGGAGAAAGGCCAATTTTGAGAAACTGAGAAAAGATCTAGAATGCGTAGATTGGGATGTTGTTTTTGGGCAAGGATGTACAAAGAAAGTGGAGGAACTTCAAAGGTGAAATTATGAGAGTAGAATTTGTATGTTCCTGTCAGAATTAAAGGCAAGATTAGTAGGTATTGGGAATCTTGGGTATCAGGGGATATTGGAGATCTGATTCAGAAGAAGAGAGTGATGTATAACAGGTATGGGAAACATGGACCTAATGAGGTACTTGAGGAGTATTAAAAAAATGCAAGAAAACCTCAAGAAAGAAATCAGGAAGGCTAAAAGAAGACACAAAGTTGCTTTGGCAGACAAGTTGCAGGAAAATCCTAAGGGTTTTGACAGCTACATTAAGTGCAAAAGGATAGTAAGGGACAAAATTATATGGAGCCAAAAGAGATGGGGGAGATCATAAACTTTTGTTTATCGGTTTTCACTCAGGAAACAGACACGGAGTCATGGGAAGCAAGGGAAACAAGCAGTGAGGTCATGGAACCTATACAGATTAAAGAGGAGGAGGTGCTTGCAGTCTCAAAGCTAATAAGGGTGGATAAATCCCCAGGGTTTGACAAGATATTCCCTTGGATCTTGAGGGAGGCTTGTGTAGAAAATGCAGCGGCTCTGGCAGAAATATTTAAAATGTCCTTAGCCACGTGGTGCGGTGCCAGAGGTTTGAATAGTAGCTCACATTGTTCCGTTGTTTATAAAGAAGCACAAAGACAGTTTCTTCCCCGCTGCCATGAGATTCTTGAATAATCAATGATCCAAAGACACTGCCTTACTTTTTGTGCATTATTGTTTTTTCATAATGTTGTAAAATGGTTATAATAAGAATGTTTGAACTACGACGCTGCCAAAAAACACCAAATTTCATGACTTGTTCATAACAATAAATTCTGATTCTGATTCTGAAAAGTAACCCTGGAAATTAGAGGATGGTGTTCCTGGCATCAGTGGTAGGTAAAATAGGTAAAAAGAGATTGGATTGACAATTATTTGGATAGCCAGGGACTGATCAGGGATTGTCAACATGGCTTTGTGCATTGTAGGTTGTGTTTAACCAAACTTATAGAGTTTTTCGAGGAGGTTATCAGGAAAGTTGATGATGAAAAGAGTGTGGATGTTGTCTACATGGACTTTTCTTTGACAAGGTCCCACATGGGAGTTAGTTAGGAAGGTTCAGATGCTAGGTATTCATGTGAATTAGTAAACTATATTCAATAATGGCTGAACTCAAGAGCCTGAGTGTAGTGGTGGATGATTGCTTTTCAGACTGGAAGCCTGTGACTAGTGGTGTGCCTCAGGGATCAGCGGTGGAGCCTTTGTAGTTTGTCATCTATATCAATGATATGGATGATAATGTGGTCAATTGGATCAGCAAGTTTGCAGATGACACTAAGAATGGAAGTGTTGTGGACAGCGAAGCAGATATTCAAAGTTTGCAGAGGGATCTGGCCCAGTTGTTAAAATGGGCTGAAAAATTGGCAGATGGAATTTAATGCAGACAAATGTGAGGTGTTGCATTTTGGAAGGACAAAGCAAGAAAGGACAGAAATGGTGAATGAGAGGGCACTGAGGAATGAAGTAGAACAGAGGAATCTTGGAATATAGATACATAATTCCCTGAAAGTGGGATCACAGGTGGATAGGGTTATAAAGAGAGCTTTTGGCACATTGGCCTTCATAAATTAAAGTATAGGAGTTAGGATGTTATGTTAAAGTTGTATGTTATTAATGAGGCCAAATTTGGAGTATTGTGTACAGTTTTGGTCACCGAACTACAGGAAAGATATCAATAAGATAGAAAGAGTGCAGAGAAGATTTACTGGGATGTTGCCTAGACTTCAGGAACTGAGTTACAGTGAAAGGTTAAACAGGTTAGGACTTTATTCCCTAGAATGTAGAAGAATAAGGGGAGATTTAGAACCACAGGACACTGCAGCACAGAGAAACAAGCCATTTGGCCCCTCTAGTCTGTGCTGACCATCATTCTGCTAGTCCCACTGACCTGCTCCCATTCCATAACCCTCCAGACATCTCTCATCCATGTATCTATCCTATTTATTCTTAAAACACAAGATCGAGCCCGCTTTCACCTGATCAGATGGCAGCTCATTCCACACTCCCACCACACTCTCAGTGAAGAATTTCTCCTAATGTTCCCCTTTACCTTTTCCCTTTCAGCTTAAAACTATGACCTCCTGTATTTATCTTCCCCAATCTAAGTGGAAAAAGCCTACTCGCATCCACTCTGTCGGGTTTATTTTTGGAGCCTTTTTTAACAGCGGGACAACATGAGCTATTCTCCAATCCTCTGGCACCTCACCCGTGGCTAAGGGTATTTTGAATATATCTGCTAGGGCCCCTGCAATTGTACACTAGTCTCCCTCAAGGTCTGAAGGGCTATCACATTAATATTATTTATTCATCCTAACTGGAACATGCAAACTCTGCACTCTCAAGATTTTGCCTTCAAAGGCAATCCACTTATTTAACACACCCTTTCCAGAAAACAACATATCCCAATCCACTCTTCCTAGATTTTGTCTCATTTCCATAAAAATTGCCCTCCCATTAGAACATGAGGACCAGATATCCTTTTCCATAATTAACTTGAAACTAATGACATTATGGTTACTCGACCCAAAATGCTCACCCATGCATACATCTGTCACCTGACCTGTCTTGTTGCCAATAGGAGATTAAGTACTGCATCCTCTCTCATTGGTACCTCTATATATTGATTTAGAAAACTTTCCTGAGCACATTTGACAAACTCCAAGGCATCCAGCCCTTTTACAGAATGGGAGTTCCAGTCAATATTTGGGAAGATAAAATGTCCTACTTACAAAATGTTCTGCTTCTTACATCAGTCTGCTATCTCTCTATAGATTTGCTCCTCCAATTCTCTAATACAAATCTACCAGTGTGGTCACACCTTTCTGTTCCTCAACTCCACCCATATGGCCTCTGTAGACAAATCCTCCTTGCTGTCCTGAAAAATGAGGGGAGATTTTATAGAGGTATTTAAAGTTATGAGGGGCATAAATAGAGTAAATGCTTTTTCCACTAAGGGTAGGTGAGATACAAACCAGAGGACTCAGTTTAAGAGTGAAAAGGGGAACGTGAAGGGGAACTTCACACTGAGAGTGGTTGGAGTGTGGAACAAGCTTCCAGCTGAGATAGTGAATGCTGATTTAATTTTAACATTTAAGAAGAATTTGGACAGGTATATGGATGGAAGAGGTATGGACGGCTATGGACTGGGTGCAGGTCAGTGAGACTACGTAAAAAAAAATGGTTCGGCACAGACTAGATGGACTGAAGGGGCCTGTTTCTGAGCTGTAATGTTCTGTGGTTGTATCGTTCTAAATGAATTAATTAATGTATGCCTCTCTAAATGATAAGTCCCATTCCTCAAAGATTTTGAAACAATTTCCCAACTTCAATTGCCAGCTTCAGTAATCTGTAGTTAATTTTTCCTTTCCTCCTGTTTGAAACAACGTTACTACATCAGTAATGCATGAACCCCAGAAATTTTTTTAAATTGATTCCCCTGAAGTCAACTACTGCGTCCACTTCCAATGGAGGATGATTTGAGCAAGTTGCTTATGTAAATTAGCCCCTGAATGCTGTCCAAAGACCTACCACAAACCAGCTACAAAATTTACAGCCCTTTCCTGATGCTGGCAGACATTGCCGAGAGCACACCTTCACCGAATTAATCTGTTTTTTGTTAGTTTCTTCTAGTTTAATATTAGACAGAGGTGCAGCAAAGAAGAGGTATAAGGACTGCCTAAAGAAATCTCTTGGTGCCTGCCACATTGACCACCGCCAGGGCGGTGATATCGCCTCCAACCGTGCATCTTGCCGCCTCACAGATCGGCGTGCAGCAACCTCCTTTGAAGAAGATCGCAGAGCCCACCTCACTGACAAAAGACAAAGGAGGAAAAACCCAACACCCAACCCCAACCAACCAATTTTCCCTTGCAACCGCTGCAACCGTGTCTGTCTGTCCCGCATCGGACTTGTCAGCCACAAACGAGCCTGCAGCTGACGTGGACATTACCCTTCCATAAATCTTCGTCCGCGAAGCCAAGGCAAAGAGAGAATATTACTACAGCCCACAGCAATAACATGCATTTTCTTAGCCTTACGTTCCTTCTCATTCTGCTGCTATCTCCTGTTGCCTGGTAATGTCACACCTCAATTTATTTTATATGCCTCAGAAATGTGGATGGCACTACAAGGTCACAATTCTTGTTCATTGCTAATCACTCCACGTATTACTTGAATTTGTAAAGCACCTTTCACAGCTGTCTCTGTGCAAGTGCTTGACAGCCAACAAAGTAATTTCAAATCAAGTCACCTTTATTTATCGTTCATACCACTCCCGCACGGTAAAGACGAGATAGCCTTTCTCCAGAACCACAGAGCAGATTTACATAAATATAAGTTAGAATGGAAGTTAAACACATTGAAAAATTGAGATGTATACAGTAAAATCAGGGCACACTATCCACAAATGTTATGGAATTCAGGATCCTGATGGCTTGGGAGAAAAAAAAACAGTTGCCCAATCTGGACAGAACAACCTCCTGCCAGAGGGCCGAAAGGGGGCATGATTACGTGAGGGATGTGTGGAGTCCTTCACAATGTTTATTGCCTTTCACCTGCATTGAGTGCTGTAGACGTCATTCATGGGAGGAAGAGACCCCCCCAATGATATTTTCCGCTGACTTCATTCTCCTCAGCAGGGTCTTGTGGTCTGAGGTGGTGCAGCTTCCAAACCAGGTGGTGGTGCAGTTGCACAGGATGCTCCTGCATCACAAGAAGTGTGCAGCCATTCCTCAATTTACAAAAAAAAAGACACATTCCTGGAAAACATATTGTGTAACTTGAAAAGGCAGGGTGAACTGTATTATGAATCTTTCAGAAAACATTTTTCTATGTATGGAGAGTATCATGGCATCTGTCATAGTGAAAAAATAGATTCCTAAATCAAAGACAGGAACCAAAAACTGATGCAAATGGTGCAACAGAAAAAAAATGTAAATAAAGCATTGCTAAACTAAAGAATTCCTGTTGATATGACTGTAATGCAGGAAATTCAACAACTTTTTTTTACCTGCAGCAACCTCTCACAAGCCACAATGTAATCATGGCCCGATAATATTTGAGTGAAACAAGAAAATCTGCAGATGCTGGGGTCGTGCATAATGCCCAGAAGTGCTGGAGTATTCATAGAAAGTAAAAGGGAACCGGTGTTTAGGGTCTGAATTCTTTGTCAAATATTTTTTTAAAATCAAATTAGTGCCTATGGCATTTTATACGTATCCAAGAAGTCAAGTCATTCCCCAGAAGGGGAACGGTCTGCAGGACACCACAGAGGGACTGGTCATTGTCAGAGTGGACTGAGTCAGAGAAGTAAGACCTTGGCTCAGCAGATTTTGGCGAGAACAGGTAAAAGGCGAGGGACAGTAGAAGTTGAAATAGGAAAGGGACACACTATTCAAGGAACAAAAAGGATTCAGCAGGTAAGCACAGGTAAGGGCAAGTTTTAGATATATATTTTGTTACTCTGGTCATAAACAGTGGAATGGCAACCAAGGCAGGGGAATGCTCCTCTTTCGGAGTGTGGGTCATCAGGGATGCCAGCAGTATCCCTGACAACTTCAATTGGGAGAAGTGGATCCAACTCCAGCTCCTGACAAGCCGAGTTAATGAATTGGAGCTGGAGTTGGATGAACTCCAGATCATTCAGGAGTTAGAGGGGGTGAAAGACAGGAGTTACAGGGACACTATTACACCTAGGAGGCAGGCGGAGGGTAGATGGGTGACAGTCAGAAGAGGGAAAGGGTACAGGCAAGCAGTGCAGGGCTCCCCTGTGGCCATTTCCCCTCAATAAAATGTATACCATTTTGAATACTGTAGGGCGGGGCAACCTACCAGGCACAGCGATCAGGCCTCTGGCCTGGAGTCTGGTCCTATGGCTAAGAAGAGAAGGGATGAGAAGAGGTGAGCTGTAGTGATATTTAGGGGGGCAGATGAAAGATTCTGTGGAAGAGATTGAGTATCCTGGTTGGTATGCTACCTTTCTGGTGCCAGGGTCCAAGATATCTCAGATCAAGCCATTCTCAGGAGCGAGGGAGGGGAACCAGATGTCTTGGTCCATATAGAATCCAATGATGTGGGTGGGAGAGGTGAAGAGGTCCTGCAAGGAGAGTTCAGTTGGGCACTAGGTTGAAGGACAGCACCTCTATGGTTGTGGTCTCAGGATTTCTACCCATGTCACATGCTAGTGAGGTTAGAAATAGGAGGATAATGCAGCTTAACATGTAGTTAAAGACATGGAGCAGGAGGGAGGGCTTCAGGTTTCTGGATCATTGAGCTCTCTTCCAGGGAAGGTGGGATCTATTCTGATGGGACAGTTTGTACCCGAACTGGAGGAGGACTAATATCTTAATGGGAAGATTTGCTTGTACTGGTGGGTTTAAGCTAGATTTTCAGGAAGAAGAGAACCAGAGTGGCAGAGCAGATGGAGGAGAGAAGGAGGGAAAAGATGATATGAAAATTGCTTGCACCGTTAGAAGTCAACAGGTTGTATGTGGCGTAAATTTTCTAAAGTGCATCCATTTCAATGAAAGGAGTGTTGTAGGAAAGGCAGACAAGCTTAGAGTGTGGATTGGCACATGGAATTATGACATTTTGACCATTAGGGAAACCTGGTTGCAGGAGGGGCAGGGCTGGCAGCTCAATTTTCCCAGTTTCAATTTCTTTAGGCGCAAGAGAACGGGGTGTGGGTGGGGGTGAATGAAAGAGGGAGGAGGTAGTCAAATGTGTTCAGGAAAGTTTTCTAAATCAATACATAGAGGTAACAACTAGACAGAGTGCAATACTGGATCTCCTTTAGGGAATGAGACAGGGCAAGTGACAGAAGAATGTGTGGGGACACATTTGGGTCCAGTGATCATAATGCCATTAATTTCAAGTTAATTATGGAGAAGGATCAGTCTAGATCTTGGGTTGAGATTCTAAATTGGAGAAAGGCCAATTTTGAGGAACTGAGAAAGGATCTAGAATGCTTAGATTGTGATAAGTAGTTTTTGGGCAAAGATGTGCAAGGGAAGTGAAGGACTTTCAAAGGTGAAATCATGAAAGTAGAGTTTGTATGTTCCTGTCAAGATTAAAAGCAAGGTTAGCAGGCATCAGGAACCTTGGTTTTTGAGGGATGTTGGGGATCTCGTTCAGAAGATGAGAGAGGTGGATAGCAGGTATGGGCATCATGGAGCAACATGGAGTTGTATGAAAAATGCAAAAAAACCTCAAGAAAAAAATCAGCAATGCCAAAAAAAAGACATGAGGTTGCTTTAGAAGATAATGCTAAGGAAAATCCTACGGGTTTCTACAGGTATATTAAGAACAAAAGGATAGTAAGGGACAAAAATTGGTCCCCTTGAAAATCAGAGTGGTTGGCTTTGCATGGAGCCAAAAGAGATGGGAAGATCTTAAATGGTTTTCTTTCATCAATATTCATTCAGGAAACAGAACTAGAAACTGATTAGGGATAGTGAACATGGCTCTGTGCATAGTAGGTCATGTTTATCCAAACTTCAGAGTGTTTTGAGGAGGTTACCAGGAAATTTGACAAAGGAAAGGCTGTCTACATGGACTTTAGTAAGGCATTTGACAAGGTCCCACATGGGAGGTTAGTCAGGAAGGTTCAGACGCTAGATATTCATAGTGAAGTAGTGAACTGGATTCAGCAATGGCTGGATGGGATGTGCCAGGGAGTAGTGGTGTGTGATTACTTCTTAGACTGGAGACCTGTGACTAGTGGTGTGCCTCAGAGATCAGAGCTGGGACCATTGTTGTTTGTCATCTATATCAATGATCTGGATGGTAATGTGGTAAATTGGATCAGCAGGTTTGCAGCTGACTCTAAGTTTGGAGGTGTTGTGGACAGCGAAGGTTTTCAAAGTTTGCAGAGCTGAAAAAATGGGCTGAAAAATTAGATGAATTTAATGTGAACAAGTGTGAGGTGTTACACCCAAGAAAGGATATGAATGGTAGGGCACTGAGGAGTGATGTAGAACAGAGGGACCTGAGAATACAGATACATAATTCCCTGAAAGTGGTATCACAGGTGGATAGGGTTGTAAAGAGAGCTTTTGACATATTGGCTTTCATAAATCAAAGAAATGAGTACAGGTGTTGGGATGTTATGGTAAAATTGTATAAGACATTGGTGAGGCCAAATTTGGAAAATAGTCTGCAATTTTGATCACCTAACCACAGGAAAGATATCAATAAGATAGAAAGTGTGCAAAGATGGTTTATTAGGATCTTGTCTGGACTTCAGGAACTGAGTTACAGGGAAAGGTTAAACAGGTTTGGACTTTATTTCCTGTAGTGTAGAAGAATGAGGGGAGATTTGATAGAGGCATTTAAAATTACAAGGTATATAGACAGAGTAAATATAGATAGGCTTTTTTTCCACTGATCCTGTGAGATACAAGCCAGAGGACATGGGTTAAGGGTGAAAAGGGAAAAGTTTAGGGGAAACATGAGGGGGATCTTCTTCCGACAGAGAGTGGTGGGAGTGTGGAATGAGCTGCCAGCTGAGGAGGTGAATGTGGGTTTAATTTGAACATTTAAGAAGAATTTGTACATGGATGGGAGAGGTATGGAGGGCTATGGACTGGGTGCAGGTCAGTGGGACCAGGCAAAATTCTATGCTGTAGTTTTCTATGGTTCTATGGCTTTGGCCAAGAACTGGAAAGAACTTCATTCTTTTGGCTTGCCCGAATGCTTTGCCCTTTGAATAAAATATTTCCCTTTGCTTGAAACTTTCTCTTAGTTTACTCAACAGAATTGCTAACTGGTTGACCTAACCCTAATCCTAACCCAACCTGAACTGGAACCCCGCACCCAAGCATACCCCTTAAAACCTCACAATAGATCCTGACCTGAATAGGCAGAGAGGAAAACTCACTCCAGGACCATACGAAAGAGCATAATAAGTACCAAAGGAGGAGAAGGAACAAGGCATCGATCCCACCAGGAGCTAGAAATGGACCCAATGTAATGAAATGAAAGCATGGCCAACCACAAGTGGTAGTTTATAGTGTCACAGAACCTCCGAAAGTGGAGACCAGTGAACACAAGAGGGATTATTATTCTGCTGCCTGCATATTGTCAACCTAACCTTAACCACCAACACCCTATTTTAAAAAAATAAATTTAGACATACAGCATGGTAACAGGCCCATGAACTCATGCTGCTCAAATATTCCAATTAACCTACAACTTTTGTATGTTTTGAAGAATGGGAGGAAACCAGAGCACCCAGAGGAAATCCACGTAGACACAGGGAGAACATACAAACTCCTTATAGACATCATTAGATTTGAACCCAAGTCACTGATACACTAAAAGCATTGGCCTAACTATTACACTAACTGGGCCTCCCAAAGGTTGATATACAGGTAGTCTCCGACTTACAACCGTAAAGGGGACCCTGAAGGATTGGTTGTAACTCAGGTTTGGTTGTAAGTTGGGGAACGGGGACCTCGGGCTGCCGGCAGGGAATGGGGACCTTGGGCTGCTGACAGGGAGTAGGGAATGGAAACCTCAGGCTGCCATGGGGAATGGGACCTCAGGCTGCTGTGGGGAATGGGGAGCGGGGACTTGGGGCCGCCGCTAGGTGCTGGGACCACTGTATACTGAACTTTTAAGACAAAATATGAACTTGTACAGAAGTTTTAATAAAGATTCGTTTTAATTTAGTTGCATGTGCAGGTGCACATAACTCACATAGGTCAAAAGTCGAGGACTACCTGGATCAGCTTTCAAGATGTTAATGTCCTGAGAGCTACTGGGGGGAAGAGATTGTAAAATAAATGGCAGATTTTATTCCTTCAGCAGTATTTCCACATTGTTTGGGACAATGACTTGTAATTCATTGGATTATCATTTGTCTGAAATAAATGGAATTCAATTGTTAGCAGGCTGACATATTCTAGATCTATGCCCTTGGATACCGTAGTTGTCAATATTCTGGCTATTTTCAACCCTTTGACACTTACAAGCATGTAAATCATTTGGATGTCCTAAAGTTACATTCATCATACTACTGACACCTTTCATGAAATAACACCAGTCTTGGTTGTTGCTCTGTTAGGTACATTGCTTGTTTCAAATTATAAAATGGTTTGGTCTGAATTTATTCTAATAGACAGGCTGTTCATCTTCTGTACTGAAGTGGCTATGTCCTTGGTTAATAAAAACAAGACTTAATCAAGAGTTTGAGCATCAAACCATGTTTGTATCTTTTCTTCAAGCCCAGTCAACCTTTTCCCTAGATTTCTGCAATTCATGGTTTAAAATTTTGTTTCTCATTGATACCTTGAATCTAGTTAAATCCTTGGATTTGTTTTCGCCTACAACCAGCAAGATGTCATTTACTTTCGGCCACAAGAGAGCAGCATCGAGTGACTCTAAACAACAAAAGTGAAAGGAAACATTTATTGGACAGAGATCTAAAATGGCTTGCAATCTATTGAACAATCACTTCCATTTACATTATATATTATTGCCCTTTCCCAATCTTCAGCTTGATTTTTAATTTCCTTTTCTTCAAAACCAAAATTTGTCTTTATGTATTAATATCTCTTATCACTTTACCATTGATGAGGATCTTCTTACTATAGCCCCTATTTTAATGCAAGATTTGTTGTTACTCATTTGGGTGTGGCGAGAACCCATATATTTGGAACATTTGTTTGGGCTTGAAATTTGTGGACTGAAATACCTTCTAAACAAAATAGGCCAGCTACTTGAGCGGCCTTGGGCTCGTGGGCTGAAAGGGAGTGTGCTGTGCTGATTGTCTAAAATTTAAATTATACTTGAAAAGGAGAACGACAAAGAGCAAGAGCAGTGGGGTGGAACACATTAGGCAGCTTCTTCAAAGAGCTGGCACAGGCTCAATGAAATGAATGGTGCTCTCTGTCCTGTATGATCTCATGATGAAATGCCAATAAGCAGATAAGCTACACCATTAAGCCTGGTTGCTCTTGGCCATCTGTGTGTTAGCCAGGATATTTGCTCTTCTTTGAATTACTGGTTTGTGACACTTAATATGCATCCAAGGGGGCAAGTTATTCCGCGCACCCAGGCTTTTGAGCCTTTTGTATCTCTGGACAGAGTTAATTCAGAATGTTTGACTCCTGTTGGATCATTTCGTACAAAAGCAGCAAATGTATGCACTATAAATTTTACTCATTTTTAACTTGCCAGTGTAACTAGGGTCTCCCATCACAATCTCCTTATGTCCTCAGTCAAACTCTACCTTTTGTTCAGCTGTTTCGGTCTCTTCCTTTCCTTGATATGATATGAAATGGTTGGAGTCTGTTCATTCAGGCAGCTCCCTGCAATCCAATGAAGAAGCAAGGCAACTTACATATCTGTATTATAACAGACAAGAATAAGCAAGTTTTTTTTTAAATTTTTTATTTTTCACACCATAAATCACATTAGCCATGGTATACACTTTTTCTTTTTCACACATATACAGTGACTTTTTCTCCCCCCCCCTCCCTCCTCCCAAGCCACCCCCCCCTCTCATCCATTTTAGGTATACAATCTAGGTTGCATTAAACCAGTCAGACAATGTTGTCATTCAACAAAAATACACCAGAAATTCTACTGAGTCCATTCTTTTCTTTTCTTCTCCTTCCATCAACTTAGGTAATGTTTGTTCCCGGTAGGTTTTCGCTATTGTATTTAATGTAAGGCTCCCATACTTGTTCGAATATTTCAATATTATTTCTTAAACTATATGTTATTTTTTCTAATGGAATACATTTATTCATTTCTATATACCATTGTTGTATTTTCAAATTATCTTCCAATTTCCAGGTTGACACAATACATTTTTTTGCTGACGTGATGGGTTCCATGGTTGGGGACACATGACTATTGTTGCACTTTGAGCTGTTCAACACCTTCTCTTTGTAGATTCTGTTGAGGATTATCCATAGTCTTCAAAGGAGTTTGAAACCAGGTACACTTACTATGGATTTTCCTTGCAATGAATGAATTCCACACATTATTCCATTTGGATAGGTGGTTTGGGCCCATGATCTGGATCCCAGAATGACATTCATGGTTTTAGTCACCCTTGTGTTGGCTTTGTGAATGGGGAAATTATGTTTCTCATTACTTTTTCCCTTTAATGCAGGATGCTGACACCACAGAGAACTAATTAAAAACCTCATGGGGCATCCCTGTGTCTGTCGGTTCACTGACAACACTTTCCTGTGAATAATAACAAGACTCCCATTATGGAAAACAAAGATGTTACTATGTTTTAATCTTTAACGGTAACAATGGCCAATGCTTGTGGATTCCAAATGTAAATCCAATGCTATTTCTGCCACTCTGGCTGAGATCAGCAAACACAAGGCCATTTTATAAATCAAAAAATCTGAACTTAATGGTGGAGATTCTCCTCCCTCACATCAGAAAACTTACCTTCATAAATGGTCCGTGAGTGGCTGAAAGACGACGACACCAATCCCTCTCCAAGGTATTGCTAGAGGTGGACCTGTGCGCTCCACCTCACTGCATAAAGGTACATCCGCTGCAAGCAGCTGACTAGGGGTGGGCTGATGATGTCACGATGACCCATCTCACTCCTCTCTCTCCTACTCATTCACCCCTCTCCCTCTATGACTCTCCTCCCCCCTCAGGGCATGGGCGGCCAACAGGGGCCGTCAGGCCAGAAGGCGGCCAAGTCGGAGGAGCTGTCAGGAGGCTGCCGGGGAGGGCTGTGACAGCCCTGCCGACCACACAGCAATGGCCGACTTCCCTACCCATAATCCCCCACACAGCTGGAACCGTTCTAGGAAATGCAGAGCGGTTCCAGCTATGTGGAGAATTGGGGTAAGGAAGACAACCATTGTTCTGCCGTGCATTTATGATGGGCAGTGCCACAGCAACAGTTGCCATGTCTACAGCGGCTCCAGATGACACACGGAGGTGCCACTCTGCAAGAAAGCCCTAAACGGCTGCTTCATAAACAGATACGTTTAAAATTTTTATCCATGTTTGAAGCCGTCCTTGAAGTGCAGGCCTGGCATAAAAACACCCACAGTTAAGGCCAGCTCAAGGCTGGAATTTTCTTTATCATTTTGATCAAAAGACACGATTGCCTATTGTATTATATGGAATTCTGACTATATCCTGCTGATGTTGATTTCATTATAGCAAGCTAGATACATGCAGTGTCCTTTGACATAGTCAAGTCATTTTCCTTCAGAAAAAATTATTTTATGAAAAAAACAAACAAACTTTCTATTGTAGCAAGGTGCTACTGCAGAGTGAGAGAAGAAAGGCCCACACACACAAGTGTGTGAAGTCAAGACTGATTTATTGATCTCCCCAGCCCTGCTTTTATAGATCCAGCTTCCCTCCACTGATTTTCCCATCGCTGAGGGTGGATGCAGGTCTCTGGGGAGCTTTGATTGGCTGTAGTTCCCAACATGTAGGCCCCTGGACAGTGAAGGCCATTAATGTGTGAAGGCTTTCCTCGCTCACTGCATTAGTCCACTATTTTTTAGTGTCGCTTGCTTGCCAGGTAGCTGGCCTCTACACGAGCCCCACCCCCCAGAACCGGTGATGCAGATGCTGATGTCTTCGGTCGTGGTCCACCTTTGCTTGGGCAGCCTGCCCCTGTGACGTGGTGGTTATGTGTTGGCCAGTTGGTTTGCATCCAGGTGTGCTGGTTTGAGGCAGTCAACAGTGAATGTCTCTTCCTTCCCGCCTATGTCCAGCACACATGTTGACCCATTGTGCCTGATCACCTTGTACGGTCCTTCATATGGTCTTTGTAACGGTGTTGGGTGTGCTCCCCTGCGGAAAAAGCCGTACTTGCAGGTCCTCAAATCCTTGGGGATGAAAGTTTTTGTTTGTCCATGCTGTGGGGGTGGCACTGGGGCCAGGGTACTCGGTCTTTCCCTAAACTTCTCCAAGGTTGCTGTGGCTGGTTTGTCTGGGTCTTTGAGCACTAATTCCCCAGCAATGAACAAAAATGCACCATACCCTAGCTCCACTGCTGAGGTGTTTAGGTCTTCTTTGGAGGTTGTATGGATCCCCAGCAGGACCCATGGAAGCTCAGACTTGTTGGGTTCCTTGAGCCGAGCCATCAGTGCCATTTTTAGGTGTCTGTGGAACCGCTCCACCAGGCCGTTTGCCTGGTGGTGGTATGTTACAGTATGGTGGAGCTGTGTCCCCAGTAGGTTTGCCAGCGCTGTCCACTGGGTTGAGGTGAACTGTGAGCCTCTGTCCGAAGTCATGAGTTCTGGGACTCTGAACCTTGCCACTCAAGTGTTTAATCAGGGCTCTGGCACAGGCCTCTGTCATTGACTCTGTCAGTGGGACTGCTTCCGGCCATCTTGTGAGGCAATCGACCATTATCAGTAGGTATCATGCCCCCCTGGTCACTGACAGTGGTCACGCAATGTCTATGTGTATGTGGCTAAACCTTCTTCATGCCAGCTCGAACTACTGTGGTGGGGGGTTGCCCTGTTGTGCTGTTGGACTTCTGATGTCTGGCAGGGTCTGCAGGTTCTGGTTCACTGGCTGATCTGCTTCCGGATGGAGGCTGTGCCACATGAACCTGTTGGCTACCATGCAAGCGGTTGTCCTGATGGCTGGGTGAGCCAAGTTGTGTTCAGAATCAAAGACGTCTCCTCAAGGCCGCAGGTAATATGGGGGAGGGTGGCTGGTGGATTCATTGCAGACGAGCAGTGTGTTACCTGGACCTACCGGGATGTCTTCTAGATGGAGTCCCAACACCGCAATCCTGAATGCTGATATCTTTGGGTCTCCCTGCTGTGTTTCTGCCAGGGCCGTATAATCTATCCCTGGGACAGGATCTGTATGCTTTGCACTGTTGGCCATGATAAAGCATTGGCCACCACGTTCGTTTTCCTGTCTATATGCTCGATGTCGGTGGTGAATTCTGATGCGTGTTTCAACTTGTATTCATATGTGTGAGTTCTTAAGACAACACATGGATGAAGGAAAAGGTTCTTTACTTTAAAGTTGATATGAACAGCACCATGAGGCAGGCCATGAGGCTGCAAGTCTCCATTACAGATCCAGCATACTGTGTGTCTCCTGCTCTGTGTCAACCCCTGGTGGCAGCCAAGTATAATCAAACAGTAAGGTATTGCTAGTTGCCTTGCAACCATGATCATTACAACACCTATGACAGGAGCCTCTGCTGCCGAGTCGACCACGGGTCCGACACTTTATTAAATACAAAACTCAATGGTTTAGGATTGGTAAAGACTTTGAACTGTATTCCTTCAAGAAAGTAGTGAAAGTGTCGGACCACGAGTTACAAATCCAAGAGCTCTTGGTAAAAGGCACTGTATTTCAGCTCAGGTGGATGAAGGTTCCTGATGAAGAAAGCCAAAGGTCACCATTGTCCCTTGATCAATTGCTCTAGCACTCCTCCAACCACCATGCTAGTTGAGTCCACTGTGAAGGCTGACGGAACATCTGTCATGGGGTGAACCAGCAATGTGGCATTGGCCTGTACCTTCTTCACCTTCTGAAGGCCACCGATGATTCCTTGTCCCAGATGATTTCGTTCTTCTTCCCTGCCATTAATGTCAACAGGGGTGCATGATGCGGGCCGCTGGTGGTATGGAACGGTAGTGGAAGTTGATCATTCTGGCGAATTGTTGTAGGCCTTTCACCGTGTGAGGTTTGATGAAGTGCCTGACAGCTTCTACCTTCTCAGGCCGCAGTGTTGCTCCATGCCTGTTAATCCTGTGGCTCAGGAAGTCGATGGTTTCAAGCCCAAACTGGCATTTGGCCAGATTGATTGTTAGGCCAAAGTCACTCAGGGGGGTGCATAACTGTCGCAGATGGGGACCTTGTGGTTGCGGCTGGCAACTAGGATGTTGTTCAGGTAGATAATTTGAACTTGAGATCCCATTGCACTGCATCTATCAGCCTCTGGAACATCTGGGCTGCATTTTTGAGTCCAAAAGGCATCCTCAGGAACTTGAACAGGCCAAACGGGGTGATGAGGGATGTTGTCTGGTTGGACCGGGATCTGGTGTTGGCCCCGGACGAGGTCGCTTTGGAGAATATAAGAGCCCCCTGTGATTTGCTGTGACATCCTGTATGTGCGGAACGGGATATCTGTCTGATGTGGTGGCCTCGTTCAGGTGACAGTAGTCTCTGCATGGCCTCCACCCTCCAACCCAAGGGCTGTCGGAGCATCACACAATCCCCATCTACTCCTTCTTTTTGAACTCTTCCTTCGTGAGGTTGTTTTTCTGGAGGGAGGCGGCGTGTCCTGGTGTGAATCGAAGGCCCCTCTGCGAGAATGCGGTGCCTTACCTGTGCTTGGGCTTGGCTCAGTTGAGGTGAACTATGCCACCAGTGTGGAGGGAAATTCTGCTAAGATATGGATGAACTCATTGCCTGAGAGGGTGATTGAGTCAAGGTGGGGGGTTGGTAGCTTGGCCTCGCCCAGGGAAAAGGTTTGGAATGTCTTGGCTTGTACCAACCATCACCCTTTCAGGTCTACCAGTAGGCAGTGCGCCCAGAGAAAGTCTGCGCCCAGGAGAGGATGTGCCACCGCCGCCAGCGTGAAGGTCGATGTGAAGTGGCTGTCACTGAAACGGAGCAGGACGGTGCTGCTGTTTACTGCCCTCAGGGCCAGGTCCGGTTTCCCGTTCTAGGTGTCATACACTAACCTCCGCACCAGGAAATGCCGACCTGAGAGTATGTCCCAGACGTATAAGAGACTATCTCGCTGGCTAGCTGTCATGGCCATCAGTGATGGCTGGCAATGGTGTTTCCCTAAAATGCGCACGGTGAGGGGGGGGAATCGGCAGGCCTCTGTACCTCATCACTGCTGGTGGAAATAGTATTGTGCCTCAGGAGAGACAACTTGCCTTTTCAGCATCGGATCCAGCCTTGTTGGTCTCCGCGTATGGGGCCTAGCAACTTGCTCTACCAATGTGCCATTGACCCACTTTTCTCTCCAGAGCATGTCCACCAGGGCTGCG
Organism: Narcine bancroftii; assembly: GCF_036971445.1. Classification (NCBI taxonomy): domain Eukaryota; kingdom Metazoa; phylum Chordata; class Chondrichthyes; order Torpediniformes; family Narcinidae; genus Narcine; species Narcine bancroftii. Next base: position 119,050,295 of record NC_091473.1, on the reverse strand, counting down.
AATTTTCGAGGGGGTCGCTGAAGACCTCATTGGCCAGCAGCAGTCCGATGTCCTCAGGCAGTTGCTCCAGAAAAATCTGCTCAAAGAATAGGTAAGGCGTGTGCCCCTTGGCCAAAGCCAGCATATCACTCATGAGGACAGATGGGGCCCTGTCCCCCAGACCATCCATGTGCAGCAACGGGCAGCGTGCATGCGCCTTGAGAGCCCAAAAGAGTGGGTTAATAGCTCTTTTAGGGCCTCATATTTGCCCTGTTCTGGACGCTGCTGAAGGAAATCAACAACCCTTGCTGCAGTGTCCAGGGCTAGCAAGCTCACCACGTAGTAGTACTTTGTGGGATCAGTGGAGATCTGCTGCAGTTGAAATTAAGATTTTGCCTGTTTGAACCACACCAGTGGCTGCGATGTCCAAAAAGTTGGCAGCTTTAGCAAAATTATGTGGAGCGTAGATGGGTCAGTCATCTTCGGGTCCAAATTCCGTTTGGACACCAATGCAGCGAGGTGCTACTGCAGAGCGAGAGAAGAACGACACCCACACAAGTGTAAGTGAAGTCAAGACAAGACTGATTTATTGATCTCCCCAGCCCTGCTTTTATAGACCCAGCTTCCTGCCACTGGTATTCCCGCCACTGCGCGTGGATGTGACATCACTGGCAAGCTGGCTTTGGATTGGCTGTGGTTCCTGCTGTGCAGGCTCCTGGCCAGTGAAAGCCTTTAGTGTACGCAGGCTTTCCGCGCTCACCGTGTCAGTCCACCAATTTTAAGTGCCTGTTCGCTTGCCAGGTAGCGAACTGCTACATTATGTAGAGAATCATAAACACTGGCCAGGATTTATGGTCTATGGTGTGTAAGAGACATGATTTGTCACTATTTTATCACTATCTTTTTTAAAACATTTATCTATCCACCCACCTACCTACCTATCTATCATTTTATTTGATTATTTGTTTATTTATTTGTTTTTATTTTATTATTTTCTATTAGCAAAGTGCTTGAAAAGCTGACACTATGTAAGCATATTTACTTTGGCTTGGCTTCGCGGACGAAGATTTATGGAGGGGGTAAAAAGTCCACGTCAGCTGCAGGCTCGTTTGTGGCTGACCAGTCCGATGTGGGACAGGCAGACACGATTGCAGCGGTTGCAAGGGAAAATTGGTTGGTTGGGGTTGGGTGTTGGGTTTTTCCTCCTTTGCCTTTTGTCAGTGAGGTGGGCTCTGCGGTCTTCTTCAAAGGAGGCTGCTGCCCGCCAAACTGTGAGGCGCCAAGATGCACGGTTTGAGGCGTTATCAGCCCACTGGCGGTGGTCAATGTGGCAGGCACCAAGAGATTTCTTTAGGCAGTCCTTGTACCTTTTCTTTGGTGCACCTCTGTCACGGTGGCCAGTGGAGAGCTCGCCATATAATACGATCTTGGGAAGGCGATGGTCCTCCATTCTGGAGACGTGACCCATCCAGCGCAGCTGGATCTTCAGCAGCGTGGACTCGATGCTGTCGACCTCTGCCATCTCGAGTACCTCGACGTTAGGGGTGTGAGCGCTCCAATGGATGTTGAGGATGGAGCGGAGACAACGCTGGTGGAAGCGTTCTAGGAGCCGTAGGTGGTGCCGGTAGAGGACCCATGATTCGGAGCCGAACAGGAGTGTGGGTATGACAACGGCTCTGTATACGCTTATCTTTGTGAGGTTTTTCAGTTGGTTGTTTTTCCAGACTCTTTTGTGTAGTCTTCCAAAGGCGCTATTTGCCTTGGCGAGTCTGTTGTCTATCTCATTGTCGATCCTTGCATCTGATGAAATGGTGCAGCCGAGATAGGTAAACTGGTTGACCGTTTTGAGTTTTGTGTGCCCGATGGAGATGTGGGGGGGCTGGTAGTCATGGTGGGGAGCTGGCTGATGGAGGACCTCAGTTTTCTTCAGGCTGACTTCCAGGCCAAACATTTTGGCAGTTTCCGCAAAGCAGGACGTCAAGCGCTGAAGAGCTGGCTCTGAATGGGCAACTAAAGCGGCATCATCTGCAAAGAGTAGTTCACGGACAAGTTTCTCTTGTGTCTTGGTGTGAGCTTGCAGGCGCCTCAGATTGAAGAGACTGCCATCCGTGCGGTACCGGATGTAAACAGCGTCTTCATTGTTGGGGTCTTTCATGGCTTGGTTCAGCATCATGCTGAAGAAGATTGAAAAGAGGGTTGGTGCGAGAACACAGCCTTGCTTCACGCCATTGTTAATGGAGAAGGGTTCAGAGAGCTCATCGCTGTATCTGACCCGACCTTGTTGGTTTTCGTGCAGTTGGATAATCATGTTGAGGAACTTTGGGGGACATCCGATGCGCTCTAGTATTTGCCAAAGCCCTTTCCTGCTCACGGTGTCGAAGGCTTTGGTGAGGTCAACAAAGGTGATGTAGAGTCCTTTGTTTTGTTCTCTGCACTTTTCTTGGAGCTGTCTGAGGGCAAAGACCATGTCAGTGGTTCCTCTGTTTGCGCGAAAGCCGCACTGTGATTCTGGGAGAATATTCTCGGCGACACTAGGTATTATTCTAATTATTCTAATGCTGAAAGAAACACAGCAGGACAAACCTATGATTTGGTTTCTCAAGGGAGAAAAAAATAATAACCAATAGAGGGCCCTCTAGCACCATAAACTTGCAATTATTTAATTTTTAAATTAAAAAAAATTTAGCCATACAGCACGATAATAGGCCATTTCAGCCCACGAGCCCCTGCTGCACAATTTACATCCAATTAACTTACACCCCCGGTACATTTTGAACAGAGGGAGGGAACCAGAGCCCCCCCCTGGGGGAAACCCACGTAGAAACAGGGAGAACAAATAAATTCCTTACAGACAACGTGGGATTTGAACCCTGGTCCCGATCACTGGCGCTGTAAAGGTGTTGCGCTAACTGCTACTCCGTGATCTCTTCTGTTTTCTTAGAGGACAGAGTAGATTGGACAAGATAATCAAATGTTTGGCCGAAATGGCCGATTATTTATTATTGGCAGACATGTTTCACGAGAGAATCTTGGATGCATTCCATAAAAAAAGCACGGCACCAAAGTTCATGCAGCCACAGTGACTAACAACAACCTCACACTCAATGTCACCAAAACCAAGGAGCTGATTGTTGATTTCAGGAAGGGAGAGCCAGAGGTGTATGATCCAGTGATCATTGCTGGGATCAGAGGTTGAGAGAGTGAGCAAATAGAAAGTTCTTGGGAGTCACTATCTTTGAGGATCTTTGCTGGAGCCAACACATTGACGCCATTTTGAAGAAAGCACATCAGCACCTTGTGGTGAATGTCTGCCGAGCTGCCAGTCTCCCCTCTGGCGAGTCTTGCTGTACTAACATTGGCTGTGCATTATCTCTACTGTTAAGGACACTCCCCTTGGGTATAACTGTATATGCACCTATTGTCTTTCATTATTTGTACCATGAGTTTCTGCGAATAAAACTCATGATTATTGTTTGACCGCATCGTCTTTGACTACTTCATCAACTGGCACTTCATACCTCTACTTCCACAGGGGTTTGAGGAAGTTTGGTATGACATTTGGAAACCTTGGCAAATTTCTACAGATGTATGGTGGAAAGTGTGCCGACCGGCTGCATCACAATCTGGTATGAGGACACCAATACCTCTTTGTGCAAAGCCTTGCAAAAGATCATGGATATAGCCCAGGACAACACAGGCAATACCCTGCCCACCATCGGGAATATCTACAGGCAATACTGCCATCAGAAATCAACAACAATCATCAAGGATCCACACCATCCAGGACACGCTCTGTTCTCGCTGCTACCATCAAGAAAGATGTATGCACCACCAGGTTCAGGAACAGTTGCTACTCCTCTACCATCAGGCTCCTCAACAACAAACTCAACCAGGGACTCATTGAAGGAGTTTGTTTTTTTTCCACTCTGTATTGCACGGTCAGTTTGTTTACATTTCTTTACTTGTTTAGATGTTTTTGTCGTGCACAGTTTTTTTTTTGCACTACCAGTAAGTGGTAATTCAGCCTCACCTGCAGGAAAAAAGAATCCCAGGGTTGTATGTGATATCATAAATAAATCTGACAATAAATCTGAAATCTGATATGGTTGACCACCAAGCAAATTATTCAGTTCAGGGACAACTGGGAATAGGGAACAAATATTGCCTTTTACAGTGAAGTCCACGAATCAAGAAAAAAAATCTAAGTGTGTTCTCCTCAGGTGATGGATAAGAAAGGCTGCAATATGATTGTGGAAGCAAAGATGAACATTATAGTGCGATCAATGACCACTTGCAGACACGAAAGAAGTAGTCAAAGGCTTTATTAATCAAGAAACCCAGACATGCCTCTACATGCTGCTGGCTCACGTCCAAGGCAGGTATGAGGGAGGAGATTAGGGCTCTCGGCCTTTATTAGGGGATCTTATGGGGAGGGGCTATAGGAATAGAAGATGGGCCAACCAAGTGAGGACATGCCCGCAGTACCATGTTCCACCACAAACATGTGAAGAGATCAACTGTCAGTCAAAGAAATAGCACTTTGTCTTGTTCCTAAATTTACATTGTAGTTGCATGTCAAAAAGACCCACACCAGCCATTTTGCACATAGATTGATGGCATAAAGGCTGCTTGGCAATTATCCTACTTCTTGTTTAATCTGTTAATGCAGAGCTTCTGAAAGTATATGTGCATGTCATGTCCATCAGATACTGTTCAATGTCCTATCTGATGGTCAAGATAAGAGAACATAGCATGGAATGAATTATTTTTTGTTAGGACGCCATCCCACTTCAAGGTAAAAATACAACCAACAGGGATAATGTTCTAAGTGTGCTTTAGAAAATAGGAAGATGACCAAAAGATGAAATCTGAAGCATTGTCAAAATCGCTGAAATCGTGCTCACATTTTTTATTACAATGGTCTTAATTTAATCAAAGGAAATTACAACAAAGCAAATTTGAAAGTCACCCCAAGTGGGGAAAAGGGGTGACTGGTCCCCACATCCCTACAGTGTTTGCTGCCTTATGAAAACTTCATTGATATTGACAGAATCTCCAGTCCACATGGGCATGAAAACAGATTCTGTCAAATTTGTTATTTCCAAAAGAAGTTGACCAAAGTACAATTACTTTGGAGGATAAATATATATTTTAATGGAGAGGGGGGGGGGGGGGTCAATAACTTTGTGCCACTGTGACTTGATGTCACACAGGTTTTGATTTGTCAAAAATCACTGATTTGTAGCTGGAATTATATTAATTTTGGGTATTAACGTTTTTAGTCGAAGGCTTGCCCATAGCTATCCTTTGTAAGGAGTTTAAGGAGATTCACTATGTCACAAAGACTTTCAGAAACGTCAACAGGTGTACTCTGGAGAGCATTCTGGCTGGTTGCATCCCTGCCTGGTATGGAGGTGCCAACTCTCAGGACAAGAATAAACTCCAGAGCGTTGTTAATTTGGCCTGCGACATCACGGGCACCAGACTTCACTCCATTGAGAACATCTACAAGAGGTGGTGTCTTAAGAAAGCAGCCTCTAACTTCAAGGACCCCCACAACCCACTCTTCACTCTGCTACCATGGGGCGGTGGGGGGGAGGCACAGGAGCCTGCAGTCAACCACAAGGTACAAGGTCAGCTTTTCCCCCTCTTCCTTCGGATTCCTGAATGAACAACGCCCTGTAGATTCTAACTTACTCGATGCTGGAGAAGCTCAGCAGGTCAAACAGTGTACATAACCAACCTTTCGGGCTTGAGCCCTTCATCAAAGTATGATAAAATTTTGTGCTTTTAATACAACTAGCGAGTCTGCAGAATGTTGTGTTTTATTACACTGCCTTTGTCTTTTGCTTGCACAATTTTTAATTATTTGGTGAGGTGGTTTACATCAATGTTCGCACTGTGATGTTGCCACAAAACAACGAAGTTCTGGACCTGTTCACGCCAATAAATTCGGATTCAGATTCAGCATTGCTGATGTGGAAGTCGGGGGCGGGGGCTCATGGTGAAAAATCCACTTTTCCTCTCCTGAACCCGCCTGCAGGAAAGGAAAGTTCATTTTCTTCCACTGCATTCGCAGACGGATGTTTGCTTCGAGACATTCCATCACCAACACTGATCCAGGCAGAGGCGCGCCCCATATGCAAATCGAATTTCTTTTCACCCTTCAGCCAATTACATGGGAGGGATGAAGACGCGACCAATGAAAGTTGCGCCAGATGTTTCAAACCACGCCCGGGGATTGGTATTCCGCCTCTGTGACGTCATGCCGGCGAGACCAGGCGTATATAAATGCCGGAGGGATTCCCCGGCCACGTGTCTAGCCGGATCGTACAGGGTATCTTGGTGCTGTGTCAGAGAGACAGTTCAGGGATGAGTTCGGAAGCGCAGAAAGCTTCGGATGGAGGCTGTTTGCGGTCTAAAACTACGCGGGAGAAGCCGGATTTGTGTCGAATGGTCACGGCCCCAAAAACCGGCAAATGTTATTGCCGAGGGAGGCTGCTGGGCAAGGTACCGAGTAATAAATAGCGCTTGAAGGAAGCACTGGGGTACTCTTTCTTCTAATTGCCCAATCCAGCTCGGGGGTTGAAATGTTAAAAGGTTCCATTCAGGCAGGTCTTGTCTGAGCCGTGGGTGAAATGGGGACTGCTGAGAAAAGGTTGAGGGTTTGTTTAACCTGGTAAAGAATTAATGATACCATTTGTAAGGGAAATTAGGGCTAATTAAATTCAAGGGAACGGCTCAAGGCTCTGTAACTTTATCTTTGCGACATAAAGTTCGACACTGTTCAACCTGCTGAGTGTCTCCAATATTTTTTTAAAGTCGATGTTGCATTTTGTTAGTGTGGACACTTGCATCGTGCGATTGAATGGGTTATTCCTAACTTGTTAACTCGAGTCAGGCTATTGTGTAATTGCCGACGGTATTGCACGGACCTCATTAATGATGTGGCTGCATATGGAATTTGTGTAACCGGCATTTGATGAGTTAATACTTAATTCGTCCGGCCCCCGTTTCAATTGCCATCTTGGAGCGTGTCCTTGTCCATCGTGGATAAGCGAGGGGTAGTTGAGAGGGGAGAGGGCGAGGTGGACCAGGAACACTCTCTCCCACGAGAGGTTCTCTCACGTTGGGGACGAATGAAGACGTTTGGAAAGCTGTGGCAGGGCGACCTGCTCAATCTCGCCGTTGAAGGAAGGGGGGGGGGGGGTCCTCTCTGACCGGATAAATGCCGCTGGCTGATTTCACTGGGTGAGTGACCTTGGCGGAGACTTGGCTTTGGCTCCAAGAATCTTTTTCAGAATGTGGGCCATCCACATATCGGGCGCATTTTTGCTTTCGATGGGCAAGAAAGAGGGGCTGGCAGCAGCAAAGCGGCGCTGCCACGTGTGCCGAATCTGAACCCTGCCGGTGGCGGGGGAATGGAAGCCTCCAGCGTTGCAAAGGGCATCGAATCGCTTCAACACGCGCCCAGTCGAGTGGGGCTGACTTCAAACACTCCTTCATTTAACGAACGCCTTGTATTCAAGAGCCTATCCTTTATAACTGATTTCTAAAACTCCCTTTGAGCGGTTGCACATCTGGACGTTTCTGCCTTTTGAATGTCGGTGTTGCTTCAAGAACGCCTACTTGTCTTGGACACGAGAGTGTTTCTAATTTGAAATGCGGGGACAGAGTATCAAATTTGATCGCGACCTTGCGTTGCATTAAATGGAAATTGCTATATTAAGCATGTCTCAAAATATCTGGACGTTTATTTCCGAGGCGACCTGCCTGAACGCGGTCGCCGGGCCCGGAACAAATCAAAGCACTGAATGCAGCTCAAGGTCCGGGGAGAAGCGGAGAGCCGGTATTTCGAGTGGGACCTTCTCTCAGCGGATTGGACTTTACACTGGGCAGATTAGCGGTTTTGCGTTTGATTAGCATTTTAAATTGGATCTATTTCCCCGACATACTGGATGGCATCGTTGGCTCGATCCGTGTAGGTCCCCCTTTCCACGTGTGACAGGTGAACAGAGTGGATGCCACCCGACGAGACGGGGATCACCCTATGGCCAACCATTCCAATTCTGCGCTCCACTCCCGTGTCTGACCATGGCCTCGTGGTCTATCACTCCAAGACCACCACTAGTAAATTGGAGAAACGACCCTTGATTTGTCACCTGGGTACTCTCCAACCGGATGGCATGAACTCTGACTTCTCAGGTTTCATGCAACCGACTCTGTTCTCCTTCCCCTTTATCATCTTTCCTCTCTCCACCCCTTCCCTCTCTATTCACAGAGCTATCCCGCTTTGCTTGTGTGCCCGCCCTTTATCCACCTGTAACTTCCCTCCTGCTTTTGGGACTGTGCGCCTGCCCCTCGCCCCCTATCATTTTGTACAGCCACCTCCTTACATTTTTCCATACCTTGAAGGGCTCGAGCCTGAAACGTGGGTTATCTTTGCTCTCCAGTATTGGAGAACAAGTGGACAACATTATTCAATTTCATACAATGTTATTCTACTGCACTTCTATTAGACCATTTAGTTAAGCAGAGAGAAAAAGCAAATTAAAAACTGAAAATTTTAAAATACTCAGGTTTGACTGTATTTATGAGAAGGGTGTCAATATTTCAGCTTCCACCATAGTCTCTACAGACCCTGTGTTTTACTGCTTGTACTGAAGGAAGGTGCAGCAAGTGCAAGCAGATAGCGACCAAATAAAATGGCTTTAATGGAGCACTTGGTCTCTGCTTTGAGTGCTATTAAATACCTAGGGGTTGTTGTTGAACCTGCTTGACTCAAAAGTTTAATTTTATTTCTGGCACCTGGTGCTTCCACAGAGCTCCATATTTTCTTGCTAAAACAAATTTTTTTTTAAATTTCCACCAGGCAGTTTTCTTGCCCCTTTGAAGCATATGAATGATTCCTGTATCATGTTCTATAAACTAGCTTTTCAATATTACTCTTTCAGAATCTAAAGCAAACAATGTCTTTTTAAAGCATTGTTCCTTTCTCTTGAAAACATTTTTTAAACTCAAATAAAACAAAATGCTGACATGCTCAGCTTGTTAGGGTAGAAAATCCCATTTTCTAATTGGGTTAACATTTCAGGTTAAAAACTATTCATTAGGTCTTTAACCTGAAATATTGCAGTCAAACCTGAGTATTTTAAAATTTTCAGTTTTTAATTTGCTTTTTCTCTCTGCTTAACTAAATGGTCTCATAGAAGTGCAGTAGAATAACATTGTATGAAATTGAATAGATGTTGTCCACTTGAGACCAATTTAAAGTGCAATTATAATGGCAGTTCAATATCTGCAAATCTTTTTTGACCTATTTTGAGGTGGAGAACGTGTAGAAAAAGCAGTTCTGAATGCTGATATTTTGTATTGTTTTCTTTAGGGTGGGTTTGCAAGATGCTATGAAATGACTGACCTATCCAGTAACAAAATATATGCAGTTAAAGTTATTCCACATTCCAGAGTATCAAAGCCTCACCAAAAAGACAAGGTAAGAACTACATTTAGTCATCACTTGATTATTAATCCTGTTCCATTTTAATGCAATCTGCTATTCTGATATTTAAAAAAAATTTTTAAATGGCTATAGAAATTCTGGTCAATGAGGATTCCTGGCAGGACAGGCAATAATTGCTCGACAATACCAAGATGGTCATCTTGTTGGGCTAACCATTTGTCACACCATTGCATGCATTTCCAGCCATCTGTTTCTTGAAGTTTTAATTCTCAAACTACCTTATTAGTAATGTCAGTATCTGATTTGTGGATTGTGAGGAAGTGTTGGGGAGGGTGGTACAAATATATAAATCTAAATTTGTATATGGACATCTGGCTTTGCCTTGGTTTATTGGTGCCTTTATATTGCAGATTGAAAAGGAAATTGAACTCCACAAATCCCTGGCAAATAAATATATAGTGAAATTCTACCATAGTTTTGAAGATGATGAAAATATTTATATCTTTCTAGAACACTGTAGTCGTAAGGTGAGTGGAATTTTAAGTCTAATGTTAAATCAAAGCTGGCAAATGGTTGTTAACAGTATTGAACTTGGGAGAGTGTAACCTGAACTTAATTGCCTGAATCACTTGTTTGAACCCCAACCTAATGTTATAAATCTTGTTAGTTTGAAAATATGAAGTTCCTGTAACTTAACAATTATCGCTTAACCTGAATTTCTTTTCAGTCATTAGCGCACATATTGAAGGCAAGAGAAACTTTAACTGAGCCAGAAGTCCGGTATTACCTCAGACAGATTATATTGGGCCTCAGGTACCTTCATGTTCGGGATATTCTCCATAGAGACCTCAAGCTAGGTTTGTATAATCATTGTCACTTCAATGTTTGGTGACTTAAATGAACTTGTGTAATTAATAGTAGCCTTCATCATCAATCATACTATTGAGTATTGAAGTTGGGATGTTATGGTGAAGTTGTACAAGACATTGGTGAGGTCAAATTTGGTCACACAACTATAGGAAAGATTGAGAGTGCAGAGAAGATTTACTAGGATGTTGCCCAGATTTCAAGAAATGAGCTACAGGGAAAAGTTAAACAGGTTAGAGCTTTATTCTCTACAGCATAGAAGGAGGGGAGATTTAATGGAGGTATTTAAAAATTGAGGGGTATAGACAGTAAATGCAGGTAGGCTTTTTCCTCTGAGGGTAAGTGAGATATAAACCAGAGGACATGAATCAAAGGTGAAAGGGGAAAACTTTAGGGGAACTTCATACAGTAGTGGGAGAGTGGAATGAGCAACAGCCTGAAGTGGTGAATGTGGGCTCAATTTGAACACTTGGGAATTTGGATAGGTGCATGGATGGAGGGGTTTGTAGGTCAGTGGGACTATGCAGAAAAGTAGTTTGGTGCAAGACTTTTTTTTTTAAAAAAAAAAAGGCTGAAGTGCCTGTTTCCGTGCTGGAAACTGTGATCTTATGATGCAAGTTCTTGGGTCTGCTGTTGCCTGGTTTGATCTTGTGCCAGATTTTTAAAAATTGCACTGTCTTGCCAATGTTCTTCTCAAACCAATAAATCTGATTTCAGTGAGTCCTAGGAGTGTTCATTTGTGTACATTGGAGAAAGGGCATGATTAGTACTTCATTTCTCCCTTTGCATCCTGTCTAAGTGCAGTGGCTTATATCTGACTAATGGTCATCTGGGTGATGTGAAGCAATTGGTGTGACTAAATCTATATGGAATTGATTCTACTCTGAATCATTAGGGAGGAGTGTTGAAAGTCTCTAGAAGACAGGGGGTTGACTTCAATCTTGCTCAAGTTAGAGTAAAGAACTGTACAGAACAAGTCCTTTATCCCCCAATTTTGTGCTGAGCCATATAAACCTACTCTATGATCAATCTAACCCTTCCTTCCCTCAGTGTTCATAAACTATTTTTCTTGCATCCATGTGCCTAAGACTTTTAAATGTCCCTATTGTATCAGGCTTTCTCTATCCCTGTCCATGCATTCCAGGTATGCACCACTCTATTTTAAAAAAAAAACCACTACCTCTGACATCTCCCCCAAACTTTCCTCCACTCACCTTAAACAAAAGTCCTCTGGAAGTGACCATGGGAGGGGGAAAATGATGGCTGTCTACTCTATTTATGCCTCTTGTAATCTATTACGTTGTCTCTCAGCTCTGCTCCAAAAACAAAAGGCTGAGTTTATTTAACCTTTCCTTGAGACATGTTCTCTAATTCATGCCACATCCTAGTAAATCTCAGCAACCTTTTGAAAGCTTCCTTCTGATCGTGACCAAAACTGGGCATAATACTTTAAGTGTGGACTAACCAGAGTATTTGTTGCAATATTTTGCAGCTCTTGAATGCAATCCCTTGACTAATGAAGGCTAGTGCTTTGTGTTTTCTTAACTATCCTATCAACTTGTGATCTGTTCTTCCACACAGCTATGAATTCTGCCAATAACCTTGTACTTCATAATCTACCAAAGTGCATCACTTTACACTCTTGGATTGAACTGGATTTGCCACTTCTCAGTCCAGATGCATCCTGCCTTTGTCCTGCTATGGACTGCAACTACCTTCCCATGGTATTCACATCTCCCACCTTCATGTCATCTGAACATGACCACCCCTCCATTCATCTAAGTTGATGTAACTTGTGGCTGTCATGGTCTAAATTAAAGGGCAAGTTAAAAATGCTAGCTCTATTGGCTGAAATATTTTCTCTGGCTAGGGCTGACATTGCTTCTACTGATTGAAGTGGCTGAGCCTAATGTAGGAATTTCAGATTATGCTTGGGTAGTTGGTATATTCAAGAGGTGCTACACTTGTAGCCAATGAAGGGACTTGGTTCTTGATGTCCTTATGAATACTCTGAGCAGTCATGGGCCAGAGATTCCTACTCTGTAAATCTTAAGAGATGATGGAGGCCAGAAATTGAAAATGTCTTCGTTGATAGGTTGGAATAATGTCAAGTCCAAGATGAGACTAGAGGCTTGCAAAAGTCGAATTCTGCTGTAAGGGCAATGGGACCTCCTCACATTAATTTCAGATTATTTGAACCATTAATCTGCAAGGGTGCAGAGTTGGGAAGTGGGAGTAGTCTGAATAGTTTTATAAACTCAATTATTTATATCAACAGCATTATTCTCAAATGGACGCCCTTGTGTTTTGTGCAAAGATCTTGTGATTTGTTTTCAAGGGAAGTGTACAACATTTTTGAAATGAAACCTTGGGGCTAATGATGGCAATATTTGTTCTTCATAGGTAATTTCTTTGTTAATGACAATATGGAAGTGAAAGTTGGTGACTTTGGCCTGGCAACTAAGCTGCTGCCTGTTGATGAAAGGAAGAGGTGTGTACTTTACTTTGTGTGCATGTTGTGAGCTTGAGATGATGGGAAGCACCAGAACAAAGCAAACTAAAGAATGCTTGCATTTCTGTGGTATATTTCACAATTGGTCTCAACAACTATTGGTTTATCTTTTTTGAATAGTTTTGTGTAAGGAATTGATTTGAATCTGTTATTGATTCTTGTAAAGATTTTGGGTGGGTAAAGGGAAACCAGCAGGGTTAGAAAATTATTTTCCCCAATGCAAAGGTTGCATTGAATTCTATAGTATATAGAACATTACAGCACAGTATAGGCTCTTGATGTTGTGGCAAGCTTCCATATCCATCCTATAATGTGACCAGAAGTGAACACCATACTCTTAAGTGTGGTCTCACCAAATATTTGTAGAGTTGCGATATGACCTTTTGACTCCTGAACTCAATCCCCTGACTAATGAAACCCAGCATTGCATAGACCATAACTCTCCTATCAACCTGTGTGGGAACCTTGAGAGATGTATGGATTTGATCCCCAAGGTTCCTCTGTTCTTCCACACTCTTCAGAATCCTGCCATTAACCCTGTACTTAGCCTTTGGGTTTGACCTTCCAAAATGCCTCATTTAACACTTTTCCATTGAATAGAGCATTGATTGTAAATTGGCCATTTTCACATCTTGAATTAGAGTTTTCTTTTTGGCACTTGAGACATCTGACTTTTTAAATTAATAGTTACTACTTTGATTGTATTGGAAGGCCCTGCTGCTAATTTTAACCCTTTTTTTAAAAATTGTTTTAGGACAATATGTGGTACTCCAAACTACTTGGCACCAGAGGTACTGAACAAGCAAGGTCATGGTCCTGAGGCTGACATCTGGTCCTTGGGCTGTGTAATGTAAGTTCTCATGCAGACATCAAACTCACTGATGGGGGAAAAAAATAACAAACCTCTGCAAAGCTGCCTGTTCTTAAAAGATTTTGCAGAATTGGCAGGTTTATTTGCATCAACACTCAAACCACCACTTCCTTTTCATTAGTTGTTGTTGCTTGTGAAGTTCAATTAAAATCCTTGCTGGCTGGTTACAAATATACCTGACTGAAGTCGTGCTATCTGAATTTGGATAAAGATTGTTGTAGTTTGTACAATGGGTTCTATTTAAGGAACTCTTGTTTTATCCTTTGCCAGTTCCTTCCCAAAGGGAAATAAGTTTGAAAACCAGCCAAATCTGTTCATGCTTTAGATCCACTGTATACCTCGGAAGCCTGAAAGTTGAACACTGTTCTATTCTCCTCATCTTCACCTCTTCAGGATCAGTGTATAAGGAAATCCTTTGATCTGAATGACATTTCAGTCATAAAGCTAAGAATTATTCATTTGAAAGAACAACCTTTGGGGTTGTTCATGCAATGATACAACCTGATACAGCTTTTCTATAAAAGATTTCATTTTGATCAGCTTTAAGCTATCCTTCATATAAACCAGAAATAGGAGCTGCTGTAGCACAGCAGCTGTAAAATTCAAATATTCTCTTCACAATGCTGAATGGATTGCAGTTTGGTTTTGTTTAAATTATAAGCATGTGATTCTTTCTGAATATTTTTATTTTCAATATTAAACTTTTTCTCACACAAACAACAAACATAAACAAAACAGTCCCTCTCTCCATCCTTCCATACATAAAGATTTTGCAGAGTAGTTAGAGAAACTTTTTGTGTATATATAATTACTTTTGTACCTTGTTCTTTTATTACTGTAGCTGGCTCCTATGTAGTCCAGGTATGGCTGCCAGACCTTTACAAAAGTGGCAATATTGTAACTTTTTTCCCCATATGTAGCTGTTCATTTCTGCAATCTATTGTGCTATGAGTAGAGGGGAGTTGGACTTTCAAGTGATCGAAATATATATTTCTTTTTGCTACAGCTGATGTGCTAATTTTTTAAAATGAGATTTGGTCAATTTGTCGCTTATTTCCACGAAATTACCTAATAGATATAGGTCTGGTTTGCCTGTTATCCTGAAGCATGTGATTTTTTTGATACTTTGTATTCACATTATTCATAAATCCTGTAATTCATAAATGTTGATTTTGAAGTATGATGCTTTAATTTCTTGAACTTGAACAAAGCCACTTGTGTAACAAAATGTACTGCACTGCATGAAAGGGCACAAGTGTTGAAATGTTTTGTAGTTCAAGGAGATTACCAAGGATTTATGTCTTTGTCTTTAGGTACACAATGTTATTTGGCCGGCCACCATTTGAGACATCTGACCTCAAAGACACTTACAGATGTATTCGAGCAGCTGAGTATACTATGCCCTTGTCCTTCTCAGTTGCTGCAAAGGATCTTATCGGTAGCATCCTGAAGAAGCATCCAGAACAACGACCTACGTTGGATGCAATTTTGAATCATGACTTTTTTGCAAAGGTAAGAACACTTCAAAAATAACACATGCTTTGGGCTGGAAGTGAAAGGTTTGAATGATCGTGTCTGTCTTGATGTTCACAGTATAAATAGTTCAAATATTAAATTCTAAACCTTGTGCAATCCTTTTGAAAAGAGTCAACAGAATATTTTGAATAACCTTTAATGGTAGGTAGCTAGGCAGTAGCCAACCCATGGCCTTGGTTATCTAATGAAGGAGAAGCACCAGTGGAGTTGTCCCACAAGTCATGCAAATGCTTTTGAAAGAGGAAGAAAATTAGAGTGCAGCTGATGTTTGATTTTTAATTTTAAAATACTGATGAAAATGTCCATTCATTTGTCATTCATATTTTGGTCAAAAAGGAAATGAGTATAGATGTTTTAAATTTTCAGACCAGCAGTGATAGTTTTATTTTGACAGTAATGTGTTTGTTTGAGTGACGAATGTCTATAATTTATTTCTGTTCAGGGTTTTACACCTCATGTGCTTCACCCAAGCTGTTGCACCACAGTACCTGAGCTAAGTGGCCCTGCACCTGCAAAAAACCTCTTCCAAAAGTTTACAGAGGCCATCTTCAGGAAAAAGAAAGTAATGGGTTAGTGTTGCATCTTAACTTCTCATGTTGAAGTAAAATTCGAACAGATGTCTGAAAGTTTGATTTCAGTCTTTTGACTTTGAAGCTTTCATATTTTGAAAAACAAAGGTATTCATTTGATCCTGCTTTTTGTTTGCATGAAAACCATTTGATCACAATAATCCCCTTCATCTTTTTGGGTCAAGAGGCTCTTTCTCTCTAAAATGCCAGAGCTAGTCTTCATATCTGGGGCTGAGATGAGGTGATCTGTATGTAGAGGAGTTCCTACTTCAGAGGACTATAGATGCTCAACTTGATGGATTTGAAGATGAGATAAATAAAAGTTTGAATATCAAGGGAATTGGGAAATTGATCTCAAAAGCTTTGCCATCAGGAATCTGATTTATTGTCATGAACACGCTGTGAAATTTATTGTTTTGCAGCAGTAGTATGGAACAGAACAAAGTGCAAATTTCTAAAAATAACAGTTCTGTAAACAAGATTTAAAATAACTAATGCAAAAAGGTGAAGTGTCCATAGGCTCACTGTCCATTTAAAAAATAACCATATAACCACTTACAGCACAGAACAGGCCAGTTCGGCCCTACTAGTCCATGCCGTAGCAAATCCCCACCCTCCTAGTCCCACTGACCAGCACCTGGTCCATACCCCTCTAGTCCCCTCCTATCCATGTAACGATCCATGTAACATCCCCACCACCCTCTGTGTAAAGAAATTTCCCCTCATGTTCCCCTTATAATTTTCCCCCTTCAATCTTAAACCATGTCCTCTAGTTTGAATCTCCCCCTTTCTTAATTGAAAAAGCCTATCCACATTTACTCTGTCTGTCCCTTTTAAAATCTTAAACACCTCTATCAAGTCCCCTCTCAATCTTCTACGCTCCAGAGAAAAAAGCCCCAGTCTGCACAACCTTTCCCTGTAACTCAGACCCTGAAATCCTGTCAACATTTTCGTGAATCTTCTCTGCACTCTCTATTTTGTTTATATCTTTCCTATAATTTGGTGACCAAAACTGTACACAGTACTCCAAATTTGGCCTCAGTACTGGTGGCAGTGCAAAGAGGCCATAGTTTGGGTGGTGAGGGTCCTTGATATTAGCTGCTTTTTATGTTTTTTAAGGCACCACCTCTTAGATGTCATTAATGGAGTGAAGACAAATGCCCATTATAGAGTTGGACAAGTTTGCAACCCTCTACCCTGTTCCTGTACACTGGCACCTCCATACAATATGCACAGTCTGTTAGGTAGAAATAAATAGTTTTTAAATCTTCAGTTATCTTTGGCACAAATTTAAATGGTATTCCCAGTTCTGGAAGTATAATTCCAAAAAAGCAGTCACTGGTAAGGTTGCAAACTGATGTTCAGTATAGCTGAGTCTTAAACATCTATCAATACCTCTCCAACATAGGCATGACCAAAACATACGAGTTAGAGAAGCCACTCTCACAAATGGGTAAAATAGTCTTTACTCTGTAAAGTTTGATTATAAACAGGTGCATGTTTATTGGGAATAATTTGATTCTTGTAAAGATTCAATTTGTATCCAGAGAAGCTACCAAATTGGGAAGGCAAAGACAACATTGGAGGAGTAGATTTCTTAGGATCTGAAATACCTGTATATGCTAAAAGATTATCTGCATATAAAGAGATTTGTGTATTTCATCTCTATTAATTTCCTGAATGTCACTGGAATTCTTGAATGGTATTGCTAGGGGATCTGACATGAAATTAAATAAAGGGCTAAGAGGACAACCATGTCTAGCTCCTCAAAATAACCTAAAAAGTGAAGATTTTTGATTATTTGTAATTACAGCAGCTGCTGGATCTTGATAAATTAATCCACAGGATAAAACCAGAGCTGAAATGAAATCTTCAGTTATTTCCATTCCACATTGTCTGCATCTAATAACCCTACACATTCTGGAGTTTTAAGCGACGGGGAATAAATTCTGTTCATTAATCTATGGATATTCGAGTGAACATCCTGTTTGGGAATAACTTTTACAAGTTTTTCACTGATGCATTTAAATAAATGTGACCTTCATCCTTGGCCACTAAGATCCCTTATCAGATGTGATGTGTTGCTTATAAATTTGTGCACCAGCAAGTTTTTTCATCGAGAAAATCTAAAAATAACTGGACCTCTTCCTCCCAAAAGCGAAGTAGAAATCTTTGAGGTAAATCATCTTGTGACTGATCTCTTTCAGTCTCAATTTTTAATTGGCTGCTATAGCATATCTTTCCATTTGTTTATTTCTTTATTACAGGTACTAAAGCAATCTGTATGGAGAAAGATGAGATCTCTAAACTTGCTGCAGATCTTGTGAAGACTTCTATCCATAGACAAACAAGCTATAAGACTGAAAATGCAACTCAGGTAGCCATGATGATGCAATTGGGAATTATTTCTTTCTAGTCTTGCAAAAAAAATTTTCTCCCTTTCTATCTTGTCACAGATGCTTGTTTGCTTTGCCTACCCACTTTCTGCAAGTTACTTGTTTCTATTTGAAAGGTAATTGACCTGAAACATCAACTTTTTCTCCACAGATGCTGCCTGATTTTCTATTGTCACTAATTCAGATTTTTTGTGCCCTGAATAAATGTCACAGCCCTAAAGGGATGGAAATTGTCTAATTTGCTCTCCTCCCTCAAGCAGATTTATCAGTCTGTGCGATTTGTCATCGTTTGCTTGGGCTACTTCAGCCAGTCTCCATAATTTATAATGACTGCTAAACAAAATTGATTGCAACTAAGTTGCTTCCCTCTTCCTCAATTTAGAGGTGTCTTTTGCTTCAATGCTGCTCAGGTGTCGATTTCCCCTACTGCTGATTCTTTGTGTGGCAGCAAAAAATGGGGATCTTAAAAACCATAGAACATGAACAGAAAACAGGCCCTTTGGCCCTTCTAGTCATTCAACACTCCCACAACTCTGTAGTTCACCCTAAGTTTTCACCCATAATTATCTGACTTGTATCTCGCCTACCCTCAATAGAAAATGCCTTTACTCTATTTGTACCTCTCAATTTTTTTCAACCTCTCAAACCTCCCCTCATCTATGCAACCATGAATAAAGTCCTAACCTGTTTATCCTTTCCCTGTAACTTAGTTCCTGAAGTCTGGGCAACATCCTAGTAAATCTTCTCTGCACTCTTTCAATCTTATTGATTAGATTTCCTGCAGTTAGCTGACCAAAACTGTACACAATGCTCCAAATTTGGCCTCCACAATGTCTTGTACAACTTCACCATAACATTCCAACTCCTATACTCAATACTTTGATTTATGAAGGCCAAAAGCTCTCTTTATTATAGCATCTACCTATGCCACTTTCAGGGAATTGTATCTATTCCCAGATCCCTCTGTTCTCCCATACTCCTCAATGCTCACTTTCTCATGGCTCAGCAAATGGCAGATGCTGCTACCAGTGTTCATTTGTCAGAAGGTTACCAAACATTTTCATTCAAAATCCCGAAACAAATGAACAAGAACGCGCATTTAGCATCTTTTCCATCTTCAAATTGAAAGTGGTGTAAGGTTGCTGCAATTAAAGTGGACCTCAAGTACCCACACCATTACAAGTATTGAAGTGTTACAAAGACCGAAGATCAAAGTGGGCTTCTGTAAAGGTGATGCTGTGAATATTTCTAATCTTTCTAATTGTTTTGTTGAAGTCGGAATGGGTTGTGAAAAATTTGACTTCCTGCAATTTGAAGGAAACCTTGGTTCAAACTGCCTGTCTTCCTGTTTGTGCACTTGACCTATTTTAAATTTGCTCATCACCGCATTGCAAACAATTTCTGCTTTGAGGAACTGTTTAATCAGTCAAGGAAAACTAGATTTTGGGAGAATTTCTGTGCCTGTTGGTTTTCAGACTTGCATTCTGTCCAACTGGCACCTAAGCACAGGAATTGAGCGGCATGACCCAAGAGCTCATTTTTTTTATAATGCTTTTCCTTTTGTACACTAATTTTTGACCATCTGTTCCTTTTAGTCGACACTTCCTTCTGGCCAAATAGAAAACTCTTTACCCAAGGAAAAGATGGAGATGAAATCAAAAGTATCTGTCAACAAGTCACATAAAGAATCTGCTGCCAATTGTGAATGTGAGTTGCATAATTAAGTATCATGAAAAATAGTGTGGTTGGGTCAAATAACTGCTATATTAGAAGTGGAAGTAGGTGCAGTCCATTTCAGCTGTTTGCCTTCTGCATGACTCAAAGATCATGGATAATCTTTTTCTTGTACTAACACATTCCTTGATGCCCTTAACTTCCAAACTTCATTCTCCTTTGAGTTACTCCAGCTTTCTGGGATCAGGGTAACTTTTGACTTGGTCTTTAATACCTGATGCTTTTGGTGACTATAACCCCTTACTTTTAGATTCCTTGGTTTGGAAGCATCATCCCTTGTATTAACAATGTCAAGCCCCATGTTTTAATGTGATACCCTTTCTCATATCAGCCTTAATATGTTCAATGGAGCAATTTCTACATCCCTGCCCACTTGTTCTTCATTGAACAAAAAAGATCTAAATTCTTGTGGACCTTTGTGTTCCTACCATGTATATCCTTTATTGGGTAGAGGCCAGACCAGAATCATGGACATTTAATTAATCTTGAACGAAGGTTCTTGATGCATTTTTAGTTAACTTTCATCTTAAGATTGAAATCTTGTAAATGTAACAAGTTTGTGGATGTAGCGATTGAGGAAGGAGAGATGGTGATGAAAAGTACAAAATGCTTGCATGGGCTATCTGAAATGCCAGCACATCTAAGGAGGGAATTTGGTACTAGTCCAATGTCAGGCCTTGCAAATGTCGTTGCAGACTTGAATTCAGCATACCAAGTCTTGTGGTCTGGTAGCTTTGCTCCACCTAAAGTTAACAAATATCAGGCTTGACTCTCAGTATGGAAAAAAGTGTACACTGGTACTATTTGTCAATCCTTGGATTTTCAGTTTCCCATGAGTTCACAAATGTGCTGTAATCATCCTTGAAAGTACACTGCTGTTTCTCAGTTAATTGGAACTAGATTTGATTGTACTAAAATTGCTTGAAATAGCCTCATCTTGTGACTCACTCTGTCCACAAACAATTTTTCTCAAGTTGTTGTTGCCAATATTTGCCCTTGGTGTTTTTTTTTAAAAAAAGCTTGCCTTTGAATCTCAATCAGTATCTGCTTTTTTTCACCTTTTTTAAACATCCCCAAGAATTTCATCATTTTACCATCCACAGTTGGACCTTTGGCTGCCACCTCCCTAATGATCCCCTCAACTGCTCCCTCTCCATGTCGTGTCATTCAATTACACTTAAAGGAACCTGATACTTGCAAAAATAGTAAAAATTATTCATTTAGAAACAGGGGTGGGCAAACTTTTAAAAAATGACATTCCACTTTAAGTATTCCCTATGCCATAAGTACTCTGTAATTTAAAAAGGATTGCTTAAGTTGGTATGTGAGTGGGAAGGTTGAGAACCACTGGTCTGGACCCAATTGTTAAGGAAATATTTTTTTTGAGGAAAAATTGCCATTGGCCCATTTTCTTTGGAGCTATGAAAAGGAGCACATAAACAGGTCAGTTAAGTGGTTTTCAAAGCCTTTTCCACTCACATACCACCTTAAGCAATCCCTTACTAGTCAGAGCATAGGGAGTAGTTGAGGTGGAATGTGTGCTTTATAAAGAGGTTGCCTGCCCCTGACCTAGAATGTAAAGTTGTCAGATTGTTGCCAAATGTGCTGTGATATCAGCATTGATGTGATTTGTTTACAGCTGCTGAAGAGGGGCCCATGGCTCAGCAAATGGCAGATGCTGCTACCAGTGTTCTCAAAAGTTGTCTTTCGGCTATGCCTTCAGGTAGGTTTCTTTATTTGGATTTTGATAAAATGAAGGTGTGCTCGAATTCCAAATTATTCTTGAACTGCGTGAATTTACTTTGCTCGTTTTGTAGAAAAACCAAAACCAATGCTTATGAAGAATTGTATTGTGTGCAATCCTGGAAACTCTCATGACAGGAAGTAAGGGTTTGGAATGGGTAAAGGAGATGTGCAGTGCAATTTTTCTGAGATGGTTGGATCAGGCTGCCGGTGGTTGTTTTAATTTAATTGTCAATGCCACATTGTGCATTGAAGGGCCTGTACTGGTTCAAATGCTGGAGAACTGGTTTGATCTTATTCCTTCAATATTTTTTGGTTTTATCAAATGTTCCATATGTACATAACAATAAAATAAAGTATTAACAAATCTCATAAGCAATACAAATAGTTCTAAAACCTCTTACATTAAAGATGAAAAGAAAAATACTAATAATATCTAATTCAATCCCCTCACTTCAGAGGCTATTGACTAACAGTCCACTACTAATTATAAAAAGTAGACATCGAGTTCAAAAACTAGTTAATCTTACAAATTTTGAAACTAATAAAGGGAAGAAATAAAGATTCATTTAAGTAGTGGAACATCCAATTTTTTTTTCCCCAAAGTCAGACGTGCCACCACATCAGACAACCATTGAGTGGGAGGGACATAATCTTTCCATCTCATTAATATGGCCATTCTAGCATTAAAGGGAGGTGAGGACAACTACATGGGATTGTGAAGCATTCAGAATTGAACAACATGGCCCATTTATTCCAAAGAGCAATAAAAGGATTTGGAGTCAAACTAATAAGAACTAAAGATGAGGTACGAAATACACCTTCCCAAAAATTGGAAAGAGGAGGAGATAACCAGAACATGTGATACAGTGTACCTTCAGTTATATATTTAGAAGGGAGATTAGAATGGAATTTAACTAATTGGTCTTTGGAATAGTGGGCCTGGTGTACTACCTTAAATTGTATTAGTGTCTAGCACAGAGGATGAATGCACTGGTTTCAGAATGGAATTCCATGTAACTTCAGAAAATGGCTGTTGAAAATCTTGTTCCCATAGTTTTTTTAAATTCTGTCCAGGGAACTATCCCTAGAATTTAAAAGTAATTCATAATTAGGTTGAAGATTATAAATCACCCCTTTCATGTTGGGTTCTAAGTCTCTGAAGAGCTTCAAAATGAAATAATTTAAAAAGCCTCTAACTTGTAAATAGCAAAAAAAAATTTCTATGTACTTTAAATTTGATGGATAATTGTTAAAAAGACCACAAGATTTTGGTCAGTAAAAATATCTTTAACATTGGATACCCAAATGTAACCAATGATGGCCATCTTGAATTGAAGGTTTTTAAAAAGGAATTTCTTAATTACTTTTTTGGCATCCAAATTAATTGATAACTAACTGATAGACGTGCACTTGATTTTTACATTTGAGAAATGCAGCTAGTTCAAATATTTGACTGATAAAGATTGGAAGCTGATTTATCAATCTTTTCTAAAGTAAAAGTTTGATAATTCTCCTCATACCTTGAGGAACGAACATTATTTCAGGATATTTTGCCCTGAGACTAGTCTCTAACATTTGATTCATATAATTTAGATTTGTTTGTTATCATCTGTACTGAGTTGAAGGGAAAAACTTAGTTTTGTGGTCTAGTGGCCTGATGCCCTCGAGATGAGGGTACAAAAATGGAAGTAATCTAAATCAATCTGGGTGTTTCCCTGTTTGAGGCTGTATCAGTCTTGTTGATGCACCCAAGCCCCCATGTGTTCATGGCAAGTGCTGCCAGTAAGTTGAAGCTGAAAATATCATGAAGGTAAAGCCTTTGTTGCATCTGAAGTGATGAGTAAATAGTTTTGCTTTTTTTTAAACAGCCAGAAAAAACCCTATCGGACAAGGCCTTCATAGGTCTAAACCTTTTTTGTGGGTTACCAAATGGGTTGACTATTCCAACAAATATGGCTTTGGCTATCAGTTGTCCAATCGCAGCATTGGTGTCCTGTTCAACGATGGAACCCATATGAGCCTCTCTACTGACAGAAGGTTAGTCTTCATTTTAAAAGTGAGAATCTTCAAAATAGAATATTAAAAACTAGGTTCATTCTGCCTGAGTTTTATACTGCCTTTGAATAACTACACTGATTCTCCAACTTGTTTCCAACCTGTTTTCTCTTGCATGCCTTCAACTTATTTCCTCTGCCACCCTCCTAAAGTAAGGGTAGTGTACCATTCCCAGTCTAATGAAGTACAGTAAAACTCAATCTGGTATTGTTTACTCTCAAATCCTGATGGTCCAACATCGGTTTATTGTTTAGTCTTGTGTGAGCTGTAGATCAAAATGAACTCTACATCCAGCATCGGGATCTGGTTTGTGGCTGGATCCAAAGTTGATGTCTGGAATACCAGGTGTCACTTATGCAGCCAGGTTTGTGGCTGGAGTACAAGTAGAATTCCAGTGAATTAAAGAGAATAGAAAATGTACTCTGCGACATGCTGAAGTGACAAATGTTTGTGTTAACAGGAATCATTCAGTAGTTTGGGATAATGGGGCCAACACAGCAATGTTTGATGGATACTAGATTCAGTTTAGGTGTCTTTATGCCCTGGTTTCTTTCCATATCTCTTTAGGGAGAACTTAGGTTAGGATCAGAGGTTCTAACTTACCACAGAGGAGATAAAAGATGCCAATTTTGAACTTTTAACATGTACTTTTGCTCTTGTTCCATATAAATAATGGCATGGTAGGCATTGCTAATGGTATGAGAATCCCACAGAACTCCCAATTGATGCCTTGTTGAAGGGCTCAAATCCAAAATGTTGGTTATGTATCTATCTTCTACATAAACTACATTGTTTGACATGCTGAATTTCTCCAGCTTTATTTTTGGTTAAATAATGGCATGTTCACCAGACTGAATTTCAATTCTTTCCACAGGAATGTATATTATTACCTCAATAACAACCAACACTTTTCCTTCTCTGCATCTGCAATCCCAGAGCAGCTGATCAAACAGATGACAATTGTTGGGTATTTTGCCAACTACATGGAGGAAAACCTAATGGATGTAAGTGACTTGTTCACATGCAGGCTTTCAGAATTGGTACTACTGTCTGAGTGAATTTAAATTTTTGGTCCATGCACACAAGTATTTAATATATCTGGCATTAAGGCACTTGTTTGTCACTGAACTTGTGTAGCTTTTGGATTAACAATATACTTGAAACAAATAACTTGATTAGAATTTTGAAAAATCTGTCTTTTCAGGGAGGTGACTTGCCAAGGACATTTCTTGAAAATTGTCAAGATCCAACTTTGTTCCTGTTGCAGTGGGTTAAAACTGATCATTCGTTATTGATGCTGTTCAACAATGGCACTTTGCAGGTAAATCTGCTCCACATTTAAATGTAGTTAATCCAGTTTATTTTTTTTTGCACAATGCCATTATTTTTCTTGACTTCTGGTCCTGCACATGGTTCTACTCTAGCATTTTCATACTAGTGGTAGACCATTTAGTGGGCAAGAAGACTTGTTGGGCTCTTTCAGTTCTGGTTGCTATAAATGTCTTTTGTAATTCATAACTAAAATTCTTCTGGCATTAGAAGCTCAAGCAAATCAGATTTGTGCTGAATTCCTACAAACACAAGGTCATCAGATAACTAAATCTTGCACAAAAACATGAGAATCTTGTGTTATGTTTGCAATCACTCGTGATTTTAAAGGTACTAAACCTCCTTTCCTTTCTCAGGTTAACTTTTATCAGGATCACACAAAACTCATTCTGTGCAAAGCTGATTATTCTTACTTGCTTACGTACATCAACAAGGAACGTGTTGCCTGCACATACAAACTGAGCACCATAATGGAACTGGGCTGTTCACAAGACCTTCACCATCGTCTTGCATACACTTTGAAAATGCTGCAGCAACAAAAGACTGCTCAAATGTGAAATGAAACCTTCAGGAGAGGGCTGTATACAGTATTTTGAAGCTTCTATGGAGTTTTATTTAAACCAGGTGCAAAGTACTGAGCTATTTGAGCATCAGTATCAAACTGGCCAGTGTCTGGCTAAAATTGCTGCTGTTTTGGGTGGTTGGGAAAATTGGGGATAGAACCTAAAATTTAGCTCTTGGTAGTTTTTTTTTAAAAAAAATAGCATATTCAAAATGGACGTGAAAGCAAATGAGTTATCAAATGTGTTTGTTGCTCCACTCCTTTAGTTTTTTGAAGGTTTTGGGGGAATAAAATAGTTGATAGCAATGAGGATGACTTGTTACTATCTTTAGTTTGAACATTTGAAGATGTTAGTTCTAATAACTAAAGGTACAGTAGAGACCAATTTGACATGTCATAAAACAGACATCTAGAATTCTGGGGGTGGGCTCAGGAGACTACACTTGCTGAAAGTGAAGCAAAACAATCTGCTGGGGGATTTAAGTGGGAGAAAATTAGTCAATTTGTTGGGCCAAAACCTTTAAGAATTGGGGCTGAGGAGTGAGATTTTTGGGCTATGAACTCGGCTAAGATTTTTAGCATTTGAGTTGGTTGAGTGAATCTACATGTTCAAATTGTTACTACATCCTCTTGAGAATGACTGATTGTCCAATGTGATGTGTCTGGTCTTGCCAAATTGGCTTGAAGTCTGAAAGTCTTTGTGAACTGATACAAGACTTTTCTCAGTGGTAGGTAAGTGATTAACAAACTTTTAAGTTTGCATATCTCCAAACAAGAACCTGGGCAAATTCACTGATATTTCATTTTGGCTTGCTCCAAATTAAGTCTGACTTGTCACAATTGCAGTTATCTATATTTGTGGTGATCAGAGGTGGGATATTTTCCACTGTTCACTATTGATTGGGGGAGGGAGAACTTCCAACCATGATCCTTGCCTTTTCATGGAAGCATTTGGGGAACAAGCCAAAGGTTCGGTTAGAGAGAAAAAATTTATTCGCTTGATAATTAAGTGAGGACAGCCTTGGTTCAGAATTTGTGCTAATCACAATCTACAAGTTTATTTGCGGACTATTTAGTTGCCCTGAATACTTGTGCAACGTTTAGTACTGGACTTTAATTCTCTTGGCCTAACTTTTGAGGATTGGCAACAGATGTTTGGGAGAAATAAAACTGCATTCTAATGTGCTGTTTTGATCTACAGAATGATTTTGCTCTTCCAAAATGGAATGGCAAACTTTCTCTAAATTGGCATACGGTCAGGTCTGAAACTTGAGTATCAAAGAAAACTATTTATTTTGTATTGAATTGTTTTGGGTAGGGAAATGTTGATGAGAAAATGAAGACAATTTCACAACTGAAGTTGGTCCAAAATTGGGATTCCTATTTATCTGCACCTTGGGTGTGATGGCTCAAGATTCTTTAGTATTTAATAAATTTGGGTTTTATTTATGTTCATGCAAGTTTTCAGTGAGCCTAATTTATTTTTGTATTTATTATTTATTTCATTGCAATTTTTAAGCTTAACAAAATGCAAATGAAATTCTGTGAAAGGGACTGTACATTTTTAAAAATCAAAATAAAGCTTCATTTAAATCACAAGCATCTTCAGATTCCAATTTATTGTCAGAGAACATACAACCCTGAGATTCCCTTTCCTGCAGGAGAGGCAGAATTGCCACCTTTTGGAACTGCAAAAAAAACTGACTAAATGTACACATGTAAACAAAGAAATGTAAAGAAGCTGTGCAATAGAGAAAAAAAAATGAATGAAAAATTTGAGTCCTTGTATGAGTCCCTGATTGAATTTGTTGGAGGCTGATGGTGGAGGGATAGCAGTGGTTCCTGAACAAGTCTTTGGGCACTGACACCTCATTCCTGATGATAGCAATCAGAAATGTAGCATTTCACCTGTGATGTCCACTACCTTTGACAGGACTTTTCACTCCCCATAAACAAATCATGGTGCATCTGGTTAGTGCACTTTCCACCACACACATGTAGACATTTCCCAAGGTTTCAAAATGTCATGCCAGGCCTTCACAAACAGTAGAGGTGCTGTTGTGCTTCCTTCATGTCATTTATGTATTGGGTCCAGGAAAGATCCTCTAAGATGGTGACTCCCAAGAACTTAGCTCACCCTCTCCACCTCTGGTTTCCCCAATCTGCTTGATATTGGGTGAGGAGATGTGAGGGCAGTGCTTGAAGGTGGATTTTTATAATAAATTGCATAGCGGTAAAATGAGCAAGACTTTTTGTTCTGATACATTCTCCAGCCGTGACATCCTGCGCTGGGGGGGGGGGGGGCACAGTGGGGAGGGGAGGCTGTCAGGTGCTCACCCCCTAGAATTGAACCTGAATCACTGGAGTGATGAGACAGCAATTTTGAGCTGTGCCACTTTGCTGCTCATTCAATTTGGCATGGATATTATGTTCCAACTCTGTAATATTATCAGAAATCTTGTTTAATGATTATTTGGAAAGCAATTTTTCATAATACCCTTGGTCATTATGGTAATGCATATTTAAGTTACTTTTAGGCACCTGACACTTTAGTTTCTCATTCAGGATTTACTATATTTAAAAATGTATCCACACTCGTAGTTTGATCTGACTAATAACTTGTATGCTTTGTTAAATGCCCTAATTACACAGGAGAACATTATTTGTATATGAAAAGCTGTTCTTCATGTCATTTTGTAGTGTAAGTGAGCCATGTTGAGTTGTCCCTCATTCAGACTTTCAGACTGTTATGAATCTTGTAGTGCCTCACTCATAAACACATCAAATGCAGAGAGTGAATACCAAATTTTTAAAAAAAACTTCAATCTTGCACTGAATACAATGTAGACAACACAAATGATGGGAGGGTGGGGGAAAGGATGCTCCTATTTTGTGCTAATGTATCATCAGTTTGGGCACTGCTGACTTGGGGGGGAAAAAAGTCTCGTGAATTTTATTGTAAGCATCTGGTGATGAGATCCGTTCAGAAATGTGTAATTTGTGCATGAATGCAATCTAGAAAGTTGCCAACCACTTATTGAAATTTTGATAGAGGCCCAATATATATTTTTGCTTCCACAGAAGTTACCCAAGCTGCTGAGTTCAGTATTATACTTTTGCTTGCATTCTTATCATTTTTGCCTTCCATTGCTATAATTTTTAATTACAATGTTCCTCTATCACTTGTTAATTTTAAGATGTCCTTCAGTGTGCATTCTGCCAATTTGGCAAGATCCCATAAAGTGAAAGAGTAGGCAAGAATAAAATTGCCTCACCTGTTCCTGTTTTCCTGTCATAATTTTTTTTTGCTTTCTGGCCAATTAGTGAAGATGTTACTGGGCTTGCTAGTTATCTAACACCCAACCAGAAAGTGGGGCTAATCCGTTGAAGATCAATTGACTTGTCGGTCAATTCTTGCAATTTTGGCATGTGCTCATGGAGGCTGGGAATTTGATATTCCAACCTCTAACCAGATCTTTCTAAACAGATGGTTTTAGCCTTGTAAGCTAAAATGGTACATTTCATTTACCAACAAAAGATGACTGAGAAAGTGAGGTCATCATTCTACAATCTTTGTTTCAAAATTCAGCTGAATTCAGAAATGTACAATAATCTAAACACAAAGAAATCTTTAATAAAACAGCAGTAAAACATGGCACTTGTAGGTATTGTTGTACACCAGAGTCATGCTATCCCTTCATTAATAAAGTTTCACTGACGTACTGGAAGTTTATACAAGTAAAATGTAGGTATAGTTGAGAATGTCCAAAGTAGAACATCTGTCTTCAAGGCTACTTATTTGATTGGACTGCATGAAGTTGCACTCAAGTCAGATACTGTTCTTGTAAATTCTCTTTAGCACGTTTGTTTTGAGCTTAAAAAAATATTGGTGACAACAGTCTACTGATTCTTATCAATCAAGTCCTATTTCTTGCCATCTTCATTCAGGAAACCTTACCAGCTTTTGGCATTGTGCCAAATTGAATATTACTTTTTAAAGCAAACATCCATGTATCAGTGTGGCCCATTTTCTTCACTGGAAGTCATCTTTAAACCTTTCATGACTGATGTAACTTTTAAAGAATGGTATAGATTAGGCATTAAATGTTTTAGATTTATTTGTTAAGGGGAGTCTTGCTTTTTGAACAACTTTTAAGTTAAATATAGATTACTAAATACTTAATCTACATACATACATTTCCTAAAGGGGCTGATATGAATGCAATTGTAATTTTGAATTTACATTTTTATAACTGTTCAATATCTAACATTGATCTTGGGAATAAGAGAGGCTCCCTCAGATAAAATTAAAGCCTGGGAACAGGACCTACAGCTTTTAATTTCTGAAGTAACAAGCAATGTAATTTTCAAATTGGTAATACCTCATTATGTGCTCGCCACTTCCTACTACAAATTAAAGTAGTCCATAGAGCTCACATGACCAAAGTCAAAATATCTCATTTTTATGCAGATTTATCTTTGTTGTATAAATGCAACAATGGAGAAGCTTCATTATTCATGTTTTGGACATCTCAGAATCTAGAGAAATGCTGGAATGAGGTATTTCAAACTTTCTAAACTTTTTAACATTTTTTAAAACCTGGTATTGTTGGAATGAATGGCATCTGATTTGCATGTATTGATTTTATTTCTTGTGTGGCCAGTGTTGCTCAGATGGAGGAACATTGCTCCACATCCTCTTGATCAATGACTGTCGTCATGTTTAAATTTAGAGAAGAATAAAATTTTCAAACACTGGGGACACTTCTAGAATTACTTTCATAATCTGTTTTGATATGAAGGTAGAAGTGTTGACTAATGTAAATTTTTTTACTCTAAGAATTGTCTTTTTTTGCCAAACAGGGTTTTTGGCGGTGGGTTTGGATCTTTTTTATAACAAAATATTAATACAATGGTAATTTGTTTGAGAATGTGGGGTACCTTGAATGAAATGAGGTGATTTACGTGTAATATGTTTTTGATTTTAACATGTATCCTTGTATTCTGTATTTTCAAAGTGGAATTTTGATGTTAATAAAAATATTGAAAAAGAAATCAGTGACTTTGGGACCCGGAGAGAAAAATAGAGGGATAGCTTTTATTCCTCAAGTTTATCCTGACATTAAAAGGGATGGTGAGTGATCTCTGATCAAAGCCTTAATGTCTTTAAAAACAAAACAAAATTGTCACTGTACCAGATTTAAAGTTTAGTGAAGAGTTTCAAATTTAATCTACTCTGAAGTGTTTTTCCACTTCACCTCTGATAGCCCAGCACTTTTTTTAAATATTCCTTAGCACTAGACTTCAAACTACCAGAAATAGTTTTTTGTCAATATCCCTATTACTTCCTCTTAAACATTCAGAAGCTTAAATAAAATCTCCCACAACTTTAAATTCAAGCAACGACAAACTAGTTGTGTTCTTTGCTCTTAATTTCACTCAGCTTTGTTTCTTCTTTGGCTTGGCTTCGCGGACGAAGATTTATGGAGGGGGTAAAAAGTCCACGTCAGCTGCAGGCTCGTTTGTGGCTGACCAGTCCGATGCGGGACAGGCAGACACGATTGCAGCGGTTGCAAGGGAAAATTGGTTGGTTGGGGTTGGGTGTTGGGTTTTTCCTCCTTTGCCTTTTGTCAGTGAGGTGGGCTCTGCGGTCTTCTTCAAAGGAGGCTGCTGCCCGCCAAACTGTGAGGCGCCAAGATGCACGGTTTGAGGCGTTATCAGCCCACTGGCGGTGGTCAATGTGGCAGGCACCAAGAGATTTCTTTAGGCAGTCCTTGTACCTTTTCTTTGGTGCACCTCTGTCACGGTGGCCAGTGGAGAGCTCGCCATATAATACGATCTTGGGAAGGCGATGGTCCTCCATTCTGGAGACGTGACCCATCCAGCGCAGCTGAATCTTCAGCAGCGTGGACTCGATGCTGTCGACCTCTGCCATCTCGAGTACCTCGACGTTAGGGGTGTGAGCGCTCCAATGGATGTTGAGGATGGAGCGGAGACAACGCTGGTGGAAGCGTTCTAGGAGCCGTAGGTGGTGCCGGTAGAGGACCCATGATTCGGAGCCGAACAGGAGTGTGGGTATGACAACGGCTCTGTATACGCTTATCTTTGTGAGGTTTTTCAGTTGGTTGTTTTTCCAGACTCTTGTGTAGTCTTCCAAAGGCGCTATTTGCCTTGGCGAGTCTGTTGTCTATCTCATTGTCGATCCTTGCATCTGATGAAATGGTGCAGCCGAGATAGGTAAACTGGTTGACCGTTTTGAGTTTTGTGTGCCCGATGGAGATGTGGGGGGGCTGGTAGTCATGGTGGGGAGCTGGCTGATGGAGGACCTCAGTTTTCTTCAGGCTGACTTCCAGGCCAAACATTTTGGCAGTTTCCGCAAAGCAGGACGTCAAGCGCTGAAGAGCTGGCTCTGAATGGGCAACTAAAGCGGCATCATCTGCAAAGAGTAGTTCACGGACAAGTTTCTCTTGTGTCTTGGTGTGAGCTTGCAGGCGCCTCAGATTGAAGAGACTGCCATCCGTGCGGTACCGGATGTAAACAGCGTCTTCATTGTTGGGGTCTTTCATGGCTTGGTTCAGCATCATGCTGAAGAAGATTGAAAAGAGGGTTGGTGCGAGAACACAGCCTTGCTTCACGCCATTGTTAATGGAGAAGGGTTCAGAGAGCCCTTTGTTTAACATTCTGATAAACCTACATGTATATTTAGCTGGGTCTTTATGGACTAAATACTTGCAGTAATATTCCCTTCAGGAATTTTGCTTATTGACAAAGATTGAAATGCAGCTGCACAAGTAAAGCACCTGTGATCTAACAGTACATGGTGAAACTCTGAACAAAATGACATTTTTGGAGCAGCTTGCAATACAAGCAGCTTGTGTTGGAGAAGAGTATAA
Source organism: Narcine bancroftii (assembly GCF_036971445.1). Taxonomy (NCBI): domain Eukaryota; kingdom Metazoa; phylum Chordata; class Chondrichthyes; order Torpediniformes; family Narcinidae; genus Narcine; species Narcine bancroftii. Next base: position 119,017,786 of record NC_091473.1, on the reverse strand, counting down.
CAGGACTGGAAAATTGTTTCCATTATTTCAAACTTGATAGATGTCAAGGAATAATCCATTGCAGGAAATTAGAAAATGGAGAAAGTTACATGGAACAGTACAGGCCCCTCATCGCTCGATGTGGCGAGCCATATATTCCATTTTTAAAAAAAGTACTAATCCCGCTCTACCCTGTAACTCTATTTTTCTTCCATTTCTGCATCTCCTAAATGCACCTAATATTTTAGCCTCCAACACCATCCTTAGCAAGGAATTCCAGGCACCCACAACTCAATTTTTTTTAACCCCATACTCAGCCTTCTGGTTTGTCCTTTCAAAATGCATCACCTCACATTTTAAATCCATATGCCATTTTTTCAACCAAATCTGCATCCTGTCCATATTCTTTTATAAGCTATGACAACCTTCAGCTCCATCCACAACTGCAAACTTACTGACTTATCCTTCTGCCTCTTAATCCAGGTCATTTACAAAAATCACAAAGAGCAATGGTCCCAGAACAGATCCTTGCAGAACTCCACTTGTCACTGACCTCCAGACACAATATTTTCCTTCTACTGCTAGTCTCTGCTTTCTACAGGTAGAACAATTATTTTATCCACGCAAAGGTTCCATGGATCCTGTGCCTCATGACTTTCTGAACAAGTCTCTCATGGGGACCTTGTCATAGCCATACAGACTACATCTATAGCCCTGCCCTCTTCAATTTCTTTGTTACCTCTTTAAAAAAAAACTCAATTAGGCTCGTGAGGGTTGACCTTCAATTCACAAAGCTATACTGACTATCCTCGAGTAGACTTCTTCAAGTGCTCAAAGATCCTATAGTTAAAGAATCCTCACCAGTAATTTGCACACCACAGATGCAAGACTCATCAATCTATAATTCCCAGGATTCTCCCTATTACTTTTTAAGCAATGGGACTACATTTGCAATTTTCCAATTCTCCAGCACCTCCCCTGTGGGGTAAGAGGCCATTGGCCCAGCTATCTCTTCCTTCACTTCCCACAGCAACCATGGGTATATCACATCCGGCCCTGGGGGCTTATCAATCTTAATCCTTTTAAGAAGATCCAACATTTCCTCTTCCTTAATCTCAACAATATCTAGGACATAAGCCTGTTCTATTGTTTCCCTGATCAAGGCCTTTTCTCTTGTGAATACTGAAGCAAAGTATTAATTTAAAACCTTCCCAACCTCTGCCACCTCCAGGCACGTTGGCTCCTTTAGTTCCCCACCTTTGTTCTCGTCATCCTTCTGTTCTTCACATAATCCTACATGCCAAGGCCTTCTCATGGTACCTTTGAGCTCTCCTAAGTCCTTTCTGAAGATCCTTCCTGGCTACCATATACTTCTCATGAGCCCTTCCTGCTTCCTGTATCTAATATCCTTCTTCGTCTTCACTAGTTGCCTCACCTGTTTTGTCAACCATGCTTCCCTTTTCAAACCATCTTTTCCCTGTCCCAGTAACTTCTTCCACGTTAATCCTGTACTTTCACCTTTGAACATCTGTTTCCAATTTGCTCTTGCTAGTTCCCGCCTCATCCCATTAGTAAATAGCCCTTCCCCAATTAAATACTTTCCAATTTTGTCTGCTTTTATCCTTAAACATAGCTATGCTAAAACTCAAGGAGTTGTGGTCATTCTCACCAAAATGCTTCCCCATAGAGAGGTCCACCACTTGACCAGGTTCATTATCCAGAATTGGATCCAATATGGACTCTTCTCTCTTCAGCTGGTCCACATACTGTCAGGAATCCTTCTTCAACACAGCTGATTAATTCAATCCCATCTATCTTTCTTGCAGTTGGGAAGTGCCAGTAAATATTAGGGAAGTTGAGAACACTCATAATTACCACCCTGCATTTCCTGCACCATTCCAAAATCTGCTTGCTTGTCTGATCCTTGGTGTCCCAGGCCTCCTACTAAAGTGATTTCTCCCTTCCTATTTCTGACTTCCATCTATCTGAGTAGACTCCCTCAGCAGCATCCTCCCTTTCTATAACCATGATAATTACTGGTCATGGATATGTGGGGTGCTAATCCCCCACCCCACCATCATTCTCATACCTTCCATCCTATTCCTTTTAAAACACTAAAACCCTGATACCAACATCAGTCAATTCTTCCTTTCCTTCAGCCAAGCCTCTGTAATTGCCACATCGTAGTTCCATGTATATAGAACATGAAAGCACAGAAACAGCCCCCTTTGGGCCTTCTAGTCTGTGCCAAACCATTTTTTTTGTCTAGTTCCACTGACTTGTACCCATTCCATAGCCCTCCATACCTCTCTCCCATTCATGTACCTGTCCAAACTTTTCTTAAATGTTAAAATTGAGGACACATTCACCACCTCAGCTGGCAGTTCATTCCACACCCACCACTCTCTGTGAGAAGTTCCCCTCATGTTCCCCCTAAACGTTTCCTCTTTTACTCTTAACCCATGTCCTTTGGTTTGTATCTCACCTACCCTCAGTGGAAAAAGCCTATCTACATTTATTCTGTCTATCCCCTCATAACTTTAAATACCTCTATCAAATCTCCCCTCATTTTTCTAAGCTCCAGGGAATAAAGTCCTAACTTGTTTAACCCTTCCTTGTAACTCAGTTCCTAAAGCCTGGGAAACATCCTAGTAAATCTCTGCACTATCTTATTGATATGTTTCCTGCACACAATACTCCTAATTTGGCCTCACCAATGTCTTCTACGTCATTATTATAACATCCCAACTCCTATACTCCATACTTTGATTTATGAAGACCTATATGCCAAAAGTTCTCTTTAAAAACCCTTCCCAACTGTAATTCCACTTTCAGTGAATTATGTATCTGTATTCCCAGATCCCACTGTTCTACCGGACTCCTCATTGTCCTCCCATTTACCACATATGTCCTTTCTTGGTTTGTCCTTCCAAAATCCAATATCTCAAACTTGTCTGCATTAAATGCCATCTGCCATTTTTCATCCCATTTTTCGAGTTGGTCCAGATTCCTCTGTAAGCTTTGAAAACCTTCTTCACTGACCACAACACCTCCAATATTAGTGTAAACTGGAAACTTGCTGATGCAATTTACCACATTGTCATCCAAATCATTGATATAGATGACAAACAATAATGGTCCCAGCATTGATCTTGGAGGTACACCACTAGTCACAGGCCTCCAATTTGAGAAGCATTCAGCTTCCACAACACTCTGGGCTTTTCCATCAGCCATTGTCAAATCCTGTTCACTACTTCACCAAGAATACCTAACATCAGAACCTTCCTGACTAACCTCCCATGTTGGACCTTGTCAAAGGATTACTAAAGTCCATGTGGATAATATCCACAGCCTTTCCTTTGTCATCTTTCTTATAAGATTGGTTAAACACAACCTACCATGCACAATGCCATGTTGACTATCCTTAATCAGTCCATAGCTATCAAAATAATTATATATTTGATCTTTCAGAACATCTTTCCAATAATTTACCTGTTACTGATGTCAGGCTCACCCGCTTATAATTTCCAGGGTTATCTTCGGAGCCTTTTGTAAACAACGGAACAACGTGAGCTACCCACCAATCCTCTGGCACCGCACCCATGGCTAAGGACATATTAAATATTTCTGCCAGAGCTACTGCATTTTCTACACTAGCCTCCCTCAAGGTCCAAGGAAATATCTTGTCAGGCCCTGGGGATTTATCTACCCTTATTTGCTTTAAGACAGTAAGCACCTCCTCCTCTTTAATCTGTATAGATTCCATGACATCACTGCTCATTTTCCTTACTTCCCACAATTCTGTGCACTTTTCCTGAGTGCATGCTGATGAAAATAAAACATTTTAAGATCTCCACCAGCTCTTTTGGCTCCATACAAACCCAACCAGACTGATCTTCAAGGAGACCAATTTTCCTTTTGCTCTTAATATACCTGTAGAAACACTTAGGATTTTTCTTCCAAAGCAATCTTTTGTCTTCTCTTAGCCTTGCTAATTTCTTTCTTGAGGTTTTTCTTGCATTTTATATACTCCTCAAGTACTTCACTTGCTCCACGTTGTCTATAACTGCTATATGCCTCTCTTTTCTTCTGAACCAGATGTGATATCCCTCAAAAACTAAGGTTCCCTATGCCTGCTAACTTTGTCTTTACTCCTGATAGGAACATTCAAACTCTGTACTCCCAAAATTAAACTTCTGAAGGTCCACCACTGAAAACAAATGATCTCAATCGAAGCAATCTAGATCCTTTCTCATTTCCTCAAAAATTGGCCTTTTATCAATTTAGAATCTCAACCCAAGGCCCAGGCATATCCTTCTCCATAATTAACTTGAAACTAATGGCATTATGATCATTTGTCCCAAAATGTTCCCCTACACATACTTATGTCACCGATGCTGTCTCATTCCCTAAAAAAAAATCCAGTATTGCACTCTCTCTAGTTGTTATCTCTATATATTGATTTAGAAAACTTTCCTGAACTCATTTGCAAACTTTAAGCCATCCAGCCCTTTTACAATATGGGAGTCCCAGTCACTATCTCCTGCTATCATAACCTTTGGTTCCTGCAGTTGTCTGCCATCTCTAGATTTGCTCCTCCAATTCTCATTGATTTCTGGGCAGTCTATAATACAACCCTATGAGTGTGGTCATACCTTTCCTGTTCCTCAGCTCCACCCATATAGCCAGAGTAGACAAACCTTCTGGTCTGTCCTGCCTGAGCACAGCTGTGATATTTTCCCTGACTGCCAATGCCACTCCTCCTCCTTTCATCCCCCCCCCCACCCCCATTCTATCACATCTAAAGCAACGGAAGCTCGGAATGTTGAGCTACCAGTCCTGCCCCTCCTGCAGTCAAGTTTCACTAATGGCCACAATGTCATTTATGTTTCGTCCCCTGCATGTCCTTCCTCACATTCTCAGAACATATTCTGGTTCCAATCCCTCTCCCCCTCCCCACCCCCCCCCCCAACAAGGTAGTTTAAGCCTTCCCCAACTGCTCTAGCAAACGTGCCTGCCAGGATATTGGTCCAGTTCCAGGTCAGGTGCAGCCTATCATTTTTGTACGTCATCCCTTCCCTAGAAGTGATCCACAAATAATCCACAAATCTGAACCCATGACACCTGCTCCAACTCTTCAGCCATGCATTCATATGCCACAACCTCTGATTTCTTCCCTCTCTGGAGCAGGGCACAGACAGCAATCCCAAGATTACAACCCTTGAGATCTTGCTTCTTAACTTCTTTTCTAACTCGCTATATTCTTTCTTCATGGCCTCATTACTACATCTATCTATGTCATTGGTCTCCACATGGACAACAACATCTGGCTGCTTCCCCTTCCCCTCCAGAATGCAGTGAACTTGATCAGAGACATACATACAGACAAACAGCATGGTAACAGGCCATTTCAGCCCATGAGTCCATGCCGCTCAATTTACACCCAATTAACCTTCAACCCATGGTAAGTTTTGAATGGTGAGAAGAAACTGGAGCCCCTGGAGAAAACCCATCAGACACGGGGAGAATGTACAAACTCCTTACAGATAGCATGGGATTTGAACCCCGATCCCGATTGCTGTAAAAGCATTTTGCTAACCTCTATGCTAACTGTGCCTCCCTAGATGTCCCTGACCCTGGCACCTGGGAGGCAACATACCATCCGGGAGCCTCAATCTCATTCACAGAACCTCCTATCTGTTTGCCTAACCAACAAGTCCCCAGTCACTATAGCTCTCCTCTTTTCCCCCTTCCCTTTTCAGCCAAGGGGCCAGCTCTGTGCCAGAAATGTGACCAATACAACTTGTCCCTGATTAATTGTCCCCCTAACAGTATCCAAAAGAGTATACTTATTGTTGGGGGGAATGGACATAGGTGCTCTGCACTGTCTGCCTATTTGCCTTCCTTCTCCCAGCTACCTGCCTCCTGACTTTTGGGGGTGATTATCTCCCTGAAGCTCCTGTCTCTCTCTGCCTCCTGAATGATCTGGTGTTCATCCAGCTCTGGCTCCAAAACTTGGTCTTTCAGGAGCTGCAGCTGGATGTACCTCTTTCAGGTATAGTCATCAGGGACAATTGTGCTATCCCAGAATTCCTACATGCTACCTTTGAAGCATTCCACTGCCTTAGCTGCTGTCTCCATTAACAATTCCTTGTTTAAATACAAAGGTCTTACCTACCCCTACCTTACTAGAAACAAGCTCATCCTTTATCTCTGCTTATCAAAGCCGTGTGAGCCAAAGCCTCAAAGTCCCACTCCTACCCTGAGCCCCTTACACACTGACCAATCTGCTTGAGCTTCCTCCCTATTGTTTGTTATTGTTCCTTATCTGTAATACTCATTGTTCATTTAAACCCTTAAATTGCCCTTTGCTCAATTTTTAAATACACTCATTAAAGCTGATTCCCGACACAACAAGTCTCCTGAGTCCCTTGCTCTTCCTCTTCCAGTGATGGCCCCGAAATTACAATGGGCCGAGACCTTGGGCCAGTGTCTACTTTTCAGAGATTGATTATTGTATCTTGGTTATAAATGTCAAAGATTACTTGTTGTCTCCTTTGAATTCATTTGCATAAGAACACAAGACTTAGGAGCAGAAATAGATGATTCAGCCCATGGAGTCTCCCCCGTCATTCAACCGTGAGCTGAACCCCACAGCCTTACCTTCTCCCCATAACCTTTGATGCCCTAATACACCCAATGACCTGGCCTCAAAAACTCCCTGTAGCAATAAATTCCACAGATTTAGCACCTTCTTGCTGAAGAAATTGCTATGCATTTGTTCTCAGTGGACGCTCTTTAATCCTCAATTTGTTATGACCAACTTCAACTGCATTCATTTTAAATGAGAATATGCAAATTAACTTGTTGAATTGTGCACAAATACATATTCACTCAGTTAGTCATCCCTCTTGACAAATATGCATTATTTTCTATCCAACGCAACATTTGGCATTTTTATTCAGTGTTTTCTTATTACACTGGACAATGAAGATTTTGCTTCCTGAACACTCTTTTTAGACATACAGCACAGTAATAGGCTCTTTTGCCCACAAGCCCATGCCGCCTAATTATATCCAATTGACCTACAACTCCCGGTACGTTTAAAATAGTGGGAGGAAACCAGAGCCCCTGGGAAAATCCACACGGTCATGGGGAGAACATATCAACTCCTTTCAGTCAGTGCAGGATTTGAACCACAGTCCCAATTGCTGGAGCTGTAACAGCGCTGTACTAACCACGTATTCAATGGATTTTGGGCTACTGATCACAAAAATCACCTTAAAATTTTCCTATCGTACCTTTTTTTATAGATACAGCCTAGTTTTGTGATTTTTCTATCATATTTTCAACAATGCTTCAATCATACGAATCCATGAAATGCAACATGTCATTGAAAATTCATTTTCTGTATTTGCACTTGGGCTTCTCCGCAGCTGATCTTGGAGCAGTCAGTGTTGAACCTAGTGAAAGGTTTCACTAGGACATTGCAACCATGGTAAAGCAGTATCAGGGCAAATAGAATTCATCAATATAGTCTTACTATTATTGGACACCGACACGAGAGGCATCAGATGCTGAGTACAAGTGAAAATCAGCAGGAAAACATTTTTAGGTCAGTTGAACTAACACAGTGTGTCAGCATCATTATGCAATTAAAATGCTAAATTCAATAAAAGTTAATTTAATGTTTCTCCAACTTCCTTTGCGCTACAGCAAATCTGAAATTATCTTTGTGTTCAGCTTGAAGTTGTCTTATCATCCTCCATTTTTTTTCAGGAAGTAAATATTTTGAAAAAAAAAATTGTCCAGTGTTGTCATTCTTGGAGGTCAATCAAAATATGTAGCATAATTTTTCGTTTAAATTTTCCACATTTTCTTCCTCAAGGCAAGTGTGAGTCATGGGTGAATTCTAATCATGTCTAATATATCGATCGTAAGCCCTAGTTATGCTTCCTGCATAATGAATCAACTGTCATAAGCCAATATTATAGTTCATCTATTGAAATAATTGCAATATATTACATTAAAAATTAAATATAGTCTGATTTTCAGCTTTGAATTTCATGTGGGGCTTGAGTCAGCTATGTAAATCACCAGCTAAATAACTTTTGAACACAATGGTAGGCTCAGCAAAGTTGGCTATTCAAAATATAACCCATAAACAGTTGCCACAGCAAAAAGTGAAGAGTTTTTGTAAGTGGCTGTGGCATAATTGTCAGTTGATGTATCCCATAGACAACGGCTGACAATTTGCATTCCCTGATCATTGAGTTGGCCCAAAACTACATTGCATACCAGCTTGTATCTAGGAGTATTGATATCCTTCACCTTCGACCTGATGTGATCTGTCAAACTCTCTACTAATTGTGTAGATGTTACAGGATTGTATTTGTGGTCAGCTAGGTAGCTTGGAAGAGTGGCCTCCAAGACCTTTTTGACCTTGTTGGCATCAAACTTGCAACCTTCATCTGGCTGAGCTTTGTAAGTGTTTTCACACCTTACTTCTTTGATAGGTTGGTACAGAGGCAATCCAGAGAAACTGATCTGACCAGAGGTCATCCAGCTCATGGAATGCCTTCTGCCCATCATCACAGAAACTTTGCGGGAAAATGGCACATTCATGTGGTTTATCATGGAACTCTTTCGTGATAGGGCAAGTGGCTTTCCATCCATGTTCTTCAAATACTGATGATGCTTACTTTCGTGAATATCCATCGACTGGGAATTTCTGCGGTTGGAAATGGAGCTCGCATGAGGGTGCTGTCCCAAACCATCTCCAGTCAGAGCTTGACTGAGTTGAGCTAAGGTCTCTTGGGATAAAGTCATCTGGCTGGTTGCCATGGTGAACTGTATATTGTTCTGTTGAAAAGATTAAAAACATAAATCACTTATTTATTTAAATGGGTTTAGGCATGTTCTACTTACTATGCAAGTTGATTACTTTTTAATATGCAAAGATAAGCGTATACAGAGCCGTTGTCATACCCACACTCCTGTTCGGCTCCGAATCATGGGTCCTCTACCGGCATCACCTACGGCTCCTAGAACGCTTCCACCAGCGTTGTCTCCGCTCCATCCTCAACATCCATTGGAGCGCTTTCATCCCTAACATCGAAGTACTCGAGATGGCAGAGGTCGACAGCATCGAGTCCACGCTGCTGAAGATCCAGCTGCGCTGGATGGGTCACGTCTTCAGAATGGAGGACCATCGCCTTCCCAAGATCGTGTTATATGGCGAGCTCTCCACTGGCCACCGTGACAGAGGTGCACCAAAGAAAAGGTACAAGGACTGCCTAAAGAAATCTCTTGGTGCCTGCCACATTGACCACCGCCAGTGGGCTGATATCGCCTCAAACCGTGCATCTTGGCGCCTCACAGTTTGGCGGGCAGCAACCTCCTTTGAAGAAGACCGCAGAGCCCACCTCACTGACAAAAGGCAAAGGAGGAAAAAACCCAACACCCAACCCCAACCAACCAATTTTCCCCTGCAGCCGCTGCAACCGTGTCTGCCTGTCCCGCATCGGACTTGTCAGCCATAAACGAGCCTGCAGCTGACGTGGACTTTTTACCCCCTCCATAAATCTTCGTCCGCGAAGCCAAGCCAAAGAAAAGAAAGAATATGCATCACTGATACAATTTGGAATTTTAACATTTAAACTTTTAGTGTCATTTGGGAGTGGTCATTCGGATATCAACATAGTTTGACAGGATTCCATATCTTTGGTGACTAAAAGATTTTAGGCATATGTTGCTTCATTGATTATTATATTGTTTCGGGCATAACAAAAAAGTATGATTGGTCAATAATCCATGCATCACCCTTGGATTTGGAAAGCAGAATGCAAGGTTGATCATCTGAAATATTTTGCCAACAAATTGTGTGTAAAAAAATAATTGTGAAGATTTCTTCTTGCGATTTCCAGTTATCTTTGGCAAAAATCAAATCTTGTATCCTTTATTTGAAAGGAATGTACTTGTAAATCTCTGCCAGCTGCATTCTTGAGTCATCCATGAATTTGTGTAATGGTGGTGCAGAGTAAATCACTCTCTGATTGTCATTTGTTTCCCAACTTCATTCTTCTCTTCCTTGTGGTGCACTGGGTGAGTTCAGGTCTGAGCTGAAAGCCGCATACTTACATTTTTCTTCTTAATTGCTTCACAATTTTAAGCATTGGCTCTAACTTTCAATAGATTCACCTGTTTAGAAGTCAGAATACATGAAGCTTCTTCTCCTTTCACTTCAAGGACATCAAAGCAGCAATGTGAAACATCCAGGTATCTAGTGGTGATGAATTTTCAAGTGGAGATCAATCATTCAAATGCATTGCCTGCTGTGGTATGTAAACTAGACAGGCGACAGATTGGATGAGCTAATTTGATTCAGACCATATAATGACATTCTGTGCTCCCGATCTGGGTTAGAAGAATTGTGGGTGATGAAAGTTCAATTGCAGGAAAAGGGATGTATAGTTGGTGGAGAGGCAGTTAATCAGTCAGGGTTCTTGTTTCTGACAATTGTCATGCAACAAGCTATCAAGATACAGAACAAAGAGCAAGGACAGGATTGAGTTTAGGACCATGATTGTCATAAGACAAAAAGTTAAACTTGCTACTTGGGTACCGAAGGAGAAATAGCAGCGAGGACAAGGCACATATTCTTTAGATTGAGTCATTGCACATTCATAATTTGGAGAGATGCATACATCTTAAATTCAATGGGAATAGTTAAAGGGCTAGGTGAATTATATATGGGTCGTTCGTAAGTCTTAGTGATAATTGGAAACTTCCAGCTTGCTATTTTTTACATTTGACATAAAACCAAATACTTTGCAGCCTCAGAATTTGCTCTCCGTTTGTGAACTACTGACATGTTGAACCTGAGTCGATAAGTACCCTCACTCCTCAATCTTTAACATCTTTAAACCTATTTGCTACTCACAGAAATTTTAAGTTTGTATATAGCCAAATTCTGAAGCTCTTTATCTTCCAGAGATGATCACAGACAATATTTACTAGCTTTACAAACTTGGATCACAGACCACAACACTAATTACAGCTGTAAAATTCTAACTTTTAATTCCCATTTATTTTTTTAATTGTTCAATAACTGATTTACATTGCAAGTTCCTGTACTAATTGCCCTGACATATGCATTTCAGTATTGAGGGAAATACAGTCTGTAGGTTTACATTTTGTCAGAAGTGGGAACTTCCAGGATTTTTTGGCATAAAAGTGTGTGTGTGTGTGTGTGATTGTAATAGGGATGAAGTTCAAGACTACTCTCTCCCTATCTAATGTAATCAGTTGATCGCTCTCTTCAAGTTGGCACAGGGATAGGCAGATGGGATTCTATCGCTGATAGTTAATATGTGAATGGCCAGGAAAAAGCTATTTGTTATTGCAGAGAGAGATTGCAAGGTATGCTGGAGACAATTTAGTTATCCATTGCTTCTGAAGACCACCAGTTTTCGTGATGTTGATTGAAGAATGAGTTTTGGCAAGCCCCTTAATTTCCTGTTCTTTGTCAAAACAACACCATGGAATCATTTATAACCATATAACCATATAACCGTTTACAGCACGGAAACAGTAAACATTCAAGTGGGTACTTTGTGTGCACTTAATATTATCATTGTGGTCAACCATTTGAGGGACAAACAGCTTGATTTTCATTTCCAAGATCAAGCTGTTTCCATTAGAGCAGCAGGCCTGCAACATCAGCTTTAACTTCAATGGGCAACCTTTTACTTGGTTTGCTTCTTCAATGATGTATAACTAATTTCCAAACCAGAAGTAAAATCAGAGAAAAATGTCACAGAATGTTGCATTGCAAACATTTTCAATAACTTTTCATTCTGTTCTCAGTAAATAGAATGAACACTATAGCAAAGACAGGATTACAATCAAAATTATCCCAAAACTTTTTCAAACCTCATATTTGAACAAGATAAAGTTTCCCTTCACTGCAAAAAACATGAATGAACTCTGTATCCTTGGTCAGCATTGAATTCTGGTGTCCCAGGATATTGATCTGCATTCAGCAAAGTTCAGAACTGGATGGTCTTGAGATTATTCATTCCCTCTGCACCTTCCATACCAGGTTAAATTAATAATCATTTCCAAGGCTATCAAAATACTGTAGTTCTTAGAGGAAGTTGACATGTTTGAATTGGTAAAGAAAATAGCAATGTTTCAATTTGTCTATAGATTCAGCAATATAGTACACTAAACAGAACTGAAATGAAGATACAGTGACAACATTGCTCCTGCCCTGGCCTACTATTACAATTTGGTTGAGTCCACCTTCAAATTTATGATTGACCTTCTGTTGATCTCATTGCAAATCCTGACTCTAGAGATCTGGAATGTTGTGAAATTATATGGGGTGACATGGTTTGTACAACGCTGTTACAGCGTCAGGGACAGGAGTTCGAATCTGGCCCTCTCTCGGTAAGGAGTTTGTACGTTTCTCCCCTGTCTGCATGGATTCCTCCAGATGCTCCAGTTTCCTCCCACTGTTCAAAAACATACCGGGAGTGTAGGTCATTTGGATGTAATTGGGTGTCATGGGCTCGTGGCCGAAAGGGCCTATCACCGTGCTGTATATTTAATTTTTTTTAATTTTTAAACATTAAAAAAAGTGGGTCATATGAAGAATAAAATGATCTTGGCTGATAGTCCAAACATGCATCTTATACTCTTCATGAATTACTTCTTCCTAAGGAGGAATGCATGACACTGCCCTGAGATACAGAAATCCAACCAGTTTCACTCCCAGTATTTTCCTCACAGCACAACATATATTTTCTCTTCATTTATCAATATAACTTTCGAAAGTCATAATTGAGTTTATTTCTACCATCCTTACAACCACCTGATTCCAGAACCAACGACTCACTATGCCAAGAAAATGTTTCTGTTCAAATGCCCCTGTTTACCAACCCATCTACCACTGGAAGCGGTTTCTATTCTATCTATTCTATCAAAGTCCTTCATAATTTGGAACATATTTTTTTTTAAAATCACTTCTTAGCTTCCTCTGTTCCAAAGAAAACAGTTTCATCTTTTCCATATAACTAGTCCATCATCCCCACCATTATATTGGTAAATAGCTTCTGCACCCTCAAGGCCTGATAGCCTTCCTAAATTGTGCTATACAGAATGGAACAAAGCCAATGAATTGGAAAAAGTTTGCATAATTTTCTTACTTTTGTAATTTAATCCTTTATTTATAAAGCAATAGACCTAATACCCATTTTGGTAATCACTCCTTGCTTTGCTACCTTGAAATATTTGCATATAAATGCTTGCCAGTATCTTTGTTGCTGCAATTGCTTTAAAGTAGCACTTTTGGTATGAGTGAGATCCAGATACCTGATGTAGGATCATGGATAAAAGAGGAGGGATAGATGTGAAAGTGCAGCCTTGCCTGGCTAAGTGAAATGTCAGGGATGTTAGCCTCAAAAGATAAGCTCTGATTGGAAGCCATGAGCAGGTGAAGAGAAAGAAGGGAGAGTGGTTATTTAGAGAGTCAGTGGAGCTGCACTTCATTGCACACTCACCTCAGAATTCAGCTGTCCCAAGGTTTAATCACAACATTGACTGAAACCTTTCATTTCTGTCCTCATTGCAAAATGTGCAAACATGACAGCAAATTTGGACACAAGATGATGCTCAAAAAATATACTTTTACTGAAGGAATGACAGTGGGACATGAATTTTGTCTTCTTTAAGAATTGTCATGCATTACATGGCATGCAGTATAGCCGAATGCCTGATAATAAAAGAAATCATTATTTTTCCCCTCTGCTGAGGCATTAACTATGTGCTCAAGTGCCAAACAGAAATCTAAATCTTGGTATTTTATTCCTCCCACAACATAGATTTACTTCTTTTCCAGTTTACGGACCTGATCTAAGCTGGTGTCATTAAAATACAAGTGTAAAATCTGTAGCAAAATATCCATTCTCATCCCATTCACTAGCAGGTCAACTCAGGTTTTGAAACTGCCACTTGCTGAATTATGAAGAGTAATGCAGATCATTGTGTACCTCCTTATTACATTAGAAGCTCAATATGCAGTAATAGTCATAGCCAAGAGTGAATATCTACAGAACATCTGAGTATGTCATTGTTTTATGGCAGTTTTTATGACAAAACTAAACGCTAAAACTCCATTACAATAATCCCACCAAAGTACTCCATCTTTCTTCATTCCCCTCCACCCCACCCCAAATAATACCTTTTTAACAAATGTTTGAGCTCAGATGCCCATCACTTCATCCTTCCTTCACCAGGAGTAGCTGGTAATAAATGATATCCAACAGAACAATATCCAGGTTGGTATAAGCACTAAAATTATTTTGAAAAACAAAATGACCAACAAAAAGAATCTTACCCCACGGAGAAAATTTAAGCAACAGATCTCGAGTAATTTGCTGCAATCCAAGTTAAAACACAATTAAGTTTCCTTTAAAACTGTTGTCACTGATATGACCAAACTGGAGGCAGTGCAGGCGTCTAAGTTTTACACTTCCATGGGGATGTTATCAGGACTCCTAAAGCCTCCCGGGTTGACTGAAAAGTGTAAACAAAAACCTTAATCATTCTCCAAGTGCCTTCACCACCTGATAAACGATTGACCATTGATGCAAGGCTTATTGCACTACTACATCACATGAAGACAAACAGTCATGAATTATTGGTGGTGTACATGTCTGGGCAACTCGCCATCTGCACGGGTCTCCAAGGTGACACCTTCAACTCCATGGCAATACTCCTGAACAATATTTACTTCTGTCAAAGTCTGAGTCCGATTGAATATAAATTTCATGTCAATGTGTCTGACATGTTTGACTTCTTGTGCCTTCCAAACTACCATCTGTTAGTCCTTGGCAGTTTTAGGGAGGTCTGAAATCATTCAGCTAAGGGATATATTGTGTTCCCACAAGTATTTGCTCAGGTATTTTCAGTCACACTACTGGCAAATTCTGCAGCATTGCCTGATATCATCACTTCAACTGTATCACCTCCCATTCAAGAGAACTTTTTCCAGGTCATCATTAATAATACCACTTTAAAAGCTTTGAGAAATTTAAAATGTAATTTATTTTGCCACTGCCTTATGGGTTCACTCAGATCCAGAACATTCCTCCAATAACTGTAAATATATAAACAGTACAAGCTAAGTGACCATTTTCCTGATTACAAGGTGTTGGCAGGGTATCAACTTATAACAGCACCTTGTCTTTACATGCTAGAACTCCTGCTTAATTATTAGTCCAACTATCTTTTTTAGCCATATGCTATTATGTACTCCCTCTCCACGGGAAACTAACCAGCCATGCTAATTACATGCAAGTCATTAATATACAGTAGATAATAAACAAAGATTCAAGATTTAATTGATTATTATAATAATAAAACTGTGCCATATTACATGAAATTTCTTTTTGCCTGATGCAAGGTAGGCAGATTCGTCTCCTGCAGGAATTGCCTAAGCATCTCTTTCAGTCAGACATACAGTCAGACTTACAGTCCGAGAGAGAAAAGCAAAATAGTGTCCCCCCTAGTGTCCGTAGATTCACCTCCAGCTCTTCCGCAGACCCCGCACCCATACAGAGTCTGGTCCAAACCATTGGTGACCTGAGGTCCAGATCAGAATCTCCGACATGGTCAGGAACCCTTCAGTGCCCTCGGCACCTCCTTGCATCCTGGTTCTGATACCTGGCACCCCTTCAGCCAATTCGAGCTAGTCTCCAGCAGTCTGCAGCCTGGCGCAAGTCTCCCGACAGCAGTCTGCAGCAGCCTACAGCTTCCACGGGTTCCTCACTGAGTCACCAGTAGCTCGCCACTGGTTCCTCAGTCACAGAGTCCCCTCACTGGTCCATCGCCTTGGTCACTACCTCGCAGGTCATTTCCTCCGCTTCTCCTTCTCAGATAGGGGGTGATCTTCCTGTCCTATAGTGTCCTGATTCAGTCCCCCGCTTCCCTGGAGTCTGCAGCCCCTCATGGCTGCTGCCAGTCATAGACGCTGCTATCTTGGGATCAGACCCGCGGTCGCAGGATTTCAAATAAAACCATAATTGGCTCCCTCAACGGGCTGTTCAAAGACCATGCTGAGCCGATGGCATTTGACTTGGCGGCTAGACCCCGTGGGAGTGCTGCATTTCTGCTCCCTATTGGAGCACACCGGCGCTGGTGCTACAACATTGCCACCACGTTCTCTTGACTTCCAGACTATCAGGGAACAAAGGGCGGCCCGGTTAGTGTAGCGGTTAGTGCAACGCCTTTACAGTGCCAGCCATCGGGACTGGACCTGGGTTTGAATCCTGCACTGCCTCTAAGGAACTTGCAAGTTCTCTCCATGTCTGCGTGGGTTTTCCCTGGGGGTTCCGGTTTCCTCCCACCCTTAAAAATGTATTGGGGGTGTACGTTAATGGGGTGTAAATTGGGCGGCAGAGACTTGTAGGACCGAATTGGCCTGTTACAGTGCTGTGTGTCTAAAAAAACTGATCCTTGTGCCGCATTACTAGTACAGGCCTCCAATCTGAATAATAATAATGCCACACTCTGACTCCCACTATCAAGCTAATTCTGTATCCAATTGGTTAGATCATCCTGGATCCCATGAAATCTGACTTTGGGTCCATAACCTCCAGGACGATATCAAACCTTGATTATATGACTATTGTTGTTTTGTCATTTAATGTGATCTTGCACCCATAAAACATTTTTCATTTTGTTTGTTCCTCCCTTGAGTCCGTCCCCTGCATCTTAAGACTTGCCTCATCTTCAGTTCTCCCAAAAAGTTATCCACAGAAGATACCTGACTAACTGAACCTTTGCTGAATGTTATGTTTTATTTCAGATTTATAGCATGCACATTATCCTGGTTTCATAGGAGTGTTTATATCTCAGAAATTGATCATTGGTGTTGGCCTTGGTTGACTGGAATCATCCAACAATTACGGGCATCCGGGAGTCCAGATACAGCTGAGTGTAGTTCCTTGAAAAATTGTCCTGCATTTGTACCATAGCATTTCGATGAAGAGAGATACTAATTTGGGTCGAATATTTTAATTACACGATTCACTGTGGCACTAGATATTAAGTGTTTGTTAGCAGGCATCTGAAGCATAGTTAATTTTAATGGACCTCGGTGGGTGACACAATTTCCAGTTGATTGCATACATTTATCATTAGTCAGAAAATTATAATTTAGCAAAGATCTTTAAATCCATTTCTCCCCTCATCAGGAACAATTTCCCTGATATTACACAGTCATCAAAAGAAAATTGATAATGTAAGTTGAAGATCTAATTTACTTAGATAATCACTGCTAAATTACAATATTTGCTGTGTTAACTCATGCCAATCCCACTGAGAACATATAGATGGAGATTAAACTCCATGCTATTTAAAAGACAAGATTTTTGAGAATTCATTGAGCGACAAATTAAAATGTACTTTGAAATAAATACGGAATCAGTGAAAGATAAGTTTATACTATGGGATGCAATGAAAGCGTTCATCAGAGGGCAGATAATAAGTTATGTAACTAAGATGAAGAAGGACTACAACCGGGAAATAGAACAGTTGAAAAGGGAAATAGCAAGTACAGAAAAAGAATTAGCAATAAAGGAAGATACAACAAAAAGAAGAGAATTGGCGGACAAAAAAAATAAAATATGAAACACTACAAACATACAAGGTGGAGAAGAACATAATGAAGACAAATCAGAAGTATTATGAGCTAGGAGAAAAAATGCACAAAATACTAGGTTGGCAGCTCAAGACAGAACAAACTAAAAGAACGGTATAGGCATCAAGGAAAAAGGACTAACAAATGACATATAACCCAACGGAGATCAACAAAAACTTCAGGGAATTCTACGAGCAACTATATTGAACTGAGAACAAAGGGAAAGAAGACAAAATAGATGAATTTCTAGCTAAAATTGCAAGCAGAGGAGCAAAATAAATTAATAAAACCATTTGAAATAGAGGAAATACAAGATATATTAAAAAAACTACCAAACAATAAAATGCCGGGAGAGGATGGACTCCCAATAGAATTCTATAAAACATTTAAAGACTTATTAATTTCTCCTCTCCTGGAAGTAATGAACCAGATTGAAGAAACACAAAACATGCCAGATTCATGCAAAACAGCAATAATTACAGTAATACTAAAGCAAGGGAAAGATCCACTCGCACCAGCGTCATATAGACCAATATCTCTACTTAACACAGATTATAAGATAATAGCTAAACTATTAGCAAACAGATTGGCCGACTGTGTACCAAAAATAGTAAAACTAGATCAAACGGGATTTATTAAGAAAAGACAAACAACGGACAATATCTGTAAGTTCATTAACTTAATCCATGCAGTACAAGGAAACAAGACGCCAACAGTGGCGGTTGCTTTAGACACAGAGAAAGTCTTTGACAGAGGAGAATGGAATTATTTATTCAAAGTACGACAGAGGTTCAACCAACCAGAGAAATATATTAATTGGATTAAAGCATTATATAAGGGACCATTGGCGAAGGTGACAGTAAATAGATATATATCAAACCAATTTAAATTAAGCAGATCAACTAGGCAGGGATGTCCACTATCTCCTTCACTGTTTGCGTTAGCTATAGAACCACTGGCAGAACTGATAAGAACAGAAAATAAAATAAGAGGGATAAAAATAAAAGAGAAGGAATATAAAATCAGTCTATTTGCAAATGATGTCATAGTATACTTAACAGAACCAGAAATATCAATAAAAGAATTACATAAGAAATTGAAGGAATATGGAGAAGTATCAGGGTACAAGATCAATGCAAATAAAAGTGAAGTAATGCCAATGAATAATGTGGATTACACAAAGTTTAAGAAAGAATCACCATTTAGATGGCAATCACAAGCATTTCGATACCTAGGTATACAACTAGATAATAATCTAGGCCATCTATACAAACTAAATTATCAGCCATTAATGAAGAAATTATAAGATGACTTAGAGCATTGGAAAGACTTACCACTAACACTGATAGGAAGGGTAAGCTGTATTAAAATGAATATCTTCCCAAGGATACAATACCCATTTTCAGTCATTACCAATTCACCTAACAGAGAGAAATTCTTCAAGGAGCTAAAGAAAATAATAAGGAAATTCTTATGGAAAGGAGGGAAACCGAGGATAGCGCTAGATAAATTAACAGAATGGTACAAACAAGGGGGCTTACAGCTACCAAACTTTAAGAATTATTATAGAGCAGCACAATTAAGATACCTATCAGATTTTTATCAAACAAGGGAAAAACCAGATTGGACCAGATTAGAACTAGATAAAATAGGGGAGAAGGTACCTGAACATATACTATATAAGTGGGATGAAAAGCTGGTGCAACATAGGAATTCACCAGTACTCCACCATCTGCTCAACATTTGGAAGAAGATTCACATAGAAAGGAATAAAACAAATTACCAACTACCAAAATTAATATTGATGCAAAATGAACTAATCCCTTTCACAATAGATAACCTTTCCTTTAAAGAATGGGAGAGAAAAGGAATCAAAAGAATAAAAAATTTTTTTTTGGGAAATAAATTATTATCTTTTGAACAAATGAAGGACAAATATGGTATAACTCACAGTACAATGTTTGCATACCACTAACTGAAAACCTACTTGAAGGACAAATTGGGAAGCAATCTGAGGTTACCAGAAGGAAGAAATTTTGAATATGTGATTACAGACACAATGATAATTAAAAGATTTATAACAAACATGTACATCAAACTGCAAGAAAAGGACAATGAGTACACAAGCTGTAAACCTAAACAAAAATGGGAACAAGATCTAAACATAAAGATAAAGAATGAAACAT
This sequence comes from Narcine bancroftii, assembly GCF_036971445.1. NCBI lineage: Eukaryota > Metazoa > Chordata > Chondrichthyes > Torpediniformes > Narcinidae > Narcine > Narcine bancroftii. The sequence goes on along the minus strand of NC_091473.1, from coordinate 118,997,914 downwards.
GGGAAAGGCTATGCTCCGGAACTATGAGAAATACAATAAACACGAGGTTACGCATGATACAATATAATTGGTTACATAGGCTATACATCACACCCCAAAAGTTAAATAAATGGGACCCAACAGTATCAGACAGATGTTTTTGCTGTAAGAAGGAAACAGGAACAACAGTACATGCAATTTGGGCATGTGAGAAAGTGGAAAAATTTTGGGAAGATCTAAACCAGGTATTAAATAAAATCACAAAAAGCAACAAACCAAAAAATCCAGAGATCTTTCTTCTAAGTGATATAAGAAGTAAAGAACTTGGACTCGATTTGGATGGAGCACAAAAAAGATTTATTATGATCGCCTTAGCTGTAGCAAAAAAATGTGTTATGTCAACCTGGAAATTAGAAGATAGCCTGAGAATCCAGGAATGGTACATAGAAATGAATAAATGCATTCCATTGGAAAAAATAACATATAATTTAAGAAATAACATCACGGTATTCGAACAAATTTGGGAACCGTACATGGAACACAATAGAGAAGTCCTACCGCGGACCTCCACCGGCTAAAATGACAGAAGGAGAAGAAGACGAAATGAACTGACTCAGTATGTAAAAGGAGAAGACACAAATTTCTTGTTTATTTTCATTGTGTGATGACATTGTTTAATGGGTTTAATGTATCATATATGTTGAACGTTGAGTGGGTGGGGAGGGAAGAAAATCACAGTCAATATTCAAGAGGGAAATGTTTATGTGTATCTTGGTCAATATGGTTCATAGTGTGAAAAATAAAAAATAAAAAAAAACATGGAAGCTCGAGGACAGATCCTCGGAGACGTCAACACCCAGGAATGGAAGTTCGTGACTCTCCACTACTGAGCCCTCGATGAGGACTGTGTCATGATCCCCCGACTTCCTCCTGAAGTCCACAATCATTTACTGACATCGAATGCAAGGCTGCCGCCATTACACCATTCGACGAACTGATCGATCTCCCTCCGGCACACTCCCTCGTGGCCGTTTGTGATTCTGCCGACAACCGCGGTGGCCTCGGCAAACTGGTCAAAGCATCCGTCCCACGCAGCGACGTCTTTCCAAGTGAATTAATTCCGTCTTTCCACTGTCGGTCTATCTCCCCCCCCCCCCCACCCCACCCCAATAAGACTTGGCCACGAAGGGAGAACCCATCCATGCAGTCCCTGAATATTGCACGTTGTAAGTAACCTGTCAGTGGTCTTCCTAAAAGTGTCGTCGAAGGAAGGTCGCCTTCTTTAGTCAGAAATAATAAGCATTTATACAGGGGAAGGGGTTAAGCATCTCCTCCAGAGACTTGGGTGCACGGTGGAGCAGCATTCTCCCACTGCTCCAATTTCAAATGCAAATTCTGCACGTAATAGGAAAGTTTGAGCTGTGGTAAAAGTTGGCTCTCTTTAGTTTCCTCCCAACTTTTTTCTGCCTCACCTCCGTTTTCCCGCCCCCGGCGACATGTCGGGCCCGCCGCAGCCCGCTTGCCTGTGGGGAAACCTCACCTCTTTCGCTGCCGACATGAGGAAAATGATCAACGAGCGCGAGTTCAGGTGAGAGCCAGCGCGCGGCGGGGGCCGGGGGGGGGGGGGGGGCAGGAAAGCTCGGGGACTGGAGGAGGCCGCGCGCTGACTGCTCTTCCCGCCCTCCCTCGCCTGCAAAGGGCCGCGGGGATTCCTGCGCTGCTGCCGCAATGAAATGGGCGACGGTGTTAATGCAAGGAACGAGCAATTCGACGTTTGGAACAATCAAGGGGCAGCGAAGTGCAGCAAAGGAGATGCAGGGAGAGGCCACTTCCTTCCCCTGGAGTTCGTTCAAGGCGCCATGTGTGGCCCGGGGCCTTTCCCAGCAGCTCGCCTCACGCCACCGGGCTTCCTTGCAAATGCATGCACGCACACGATGAGGCCCAGAACTACAGACTAGCAACAAAAAAAAAACATGAAAGGAGAATCGCTTAAATGAGGTAAGAAGCCTGCCCACTCGCACTTGAGCCGCACCTCAATGACGTCAAAGACCTTGATTTTTGCAGCCTTGGGGCTGCATTCATGAAGTTCTGCTTTTTACACCCCCCCCCCCCTCTCAGATGATCCTTAACCATGGTGAAGTACTTTTCAACTATCAGTCTGAGGGATCAATAGGCTTTAATATACAGAAGAACCTTGCTGGCCCAGATCCAGGAAAGGGGGGGTGGGTTGGGATGGTCTTCATGCAGGGAAAAGGGAATGTATTATGGCCCGTGAGCCCATGCCGCCCCAATTGCGATAACTCTGGTACCTTTCGAGCATCCCGGAGGACACTCGCGCAAACCCGGGAGAGCGTGCAAACTTCTTGCAGACGGCGCTGGATTCGAACCCGGTCACCGGCGCCGCGACAGTGTTGCCCTGTCCACTCTGCTCACCGTGCCGCCCCGTTCGCGGTGGTGCCTGGCAGGGTGGGCCAGAGGACCTTAGGGCTGGATTATGACGGCAGAATATTTACTGTGAGGGAGAAAAGAGTCGAGCGCTTGTTTTTTGTGTCTGATGTCAAACACATGGACGATCCACGACATAACACCTGAAAGAACAGGCATGGTCTGTAGAGTCATGCAGCCTCGAAATAGGATCATCAGCCTCCTATATCCTTGCCGGCCATCAACTCCCTCTCTCATGCCATATCCCAGAACTCAGCCCATAGCCTTTTGCTCATTGCAAGCCCTCATGTAGATAATTAAATGTCATGCACTTGCTCTACCATCCCCAATGCATTGCAGGTTTCATCCACCCTCAGGGCAATTTTTTTTTGCTAAGTCGGTTGTGCCCTTTAGCAAATGTCTATGCCTTTTTCTGTAGACACCTCTGCTAAAGGGAATATTTACTTATTATCTAACCTAAACATATACATCATAATTTTGTTTCCTAAATAAGCCTCAACCACAAAGCTTCTCCATTTAAAAGAAAATAAATGTTCCTCTGCACTCCCTTTTTCTCTATACTTCTTCTGTTTCTGGTATTCATTTTGTACGATTTGTCCTTACTAGTTTCGTGAAAATGCATCACTTTATATTTTTCAGGATTTCATTCCATCTTTCCATTTTGCCAATTGAGTAACCAAGGACAATCCTCCTATCAACAAGACCACCAATCTGCATATGATTGTGGCCTCACTAATCATTTTTCATATCTCATGAATGTTAATGCAAATATGTAGTGATCCATGTGGTATGTCACTGGTCACAGGCTTTCAATCACAAAATAACTTTCAACCATTGCATGAAGTCAATTTCAGATCCAATCTGCCAAGTTACCTCTTCAAGTGCAAATTAACGTTGTTCTCAATATTTTTCAATAGCTTCCCCAGCATTGGCAGAACCCTAGCCTATAAATTACCTCTGGTTTACGTCTGCTGACCAATTTGAACAAATGCACTGCATTTGTTGTTCTCTGGTATCTGCCAACTCATCTCTGGCTGGAGAAGATTTGAACATTCATGTCAGGGTTCCAGCCATCTCTTTCCTCTTACCGCCATCTGGGATTCACCTTATCAGGCTATGGGTACATAGCCAACTTTAAGCCTGTCAAGAGATCAAATACCTCCTTATTTTTGCTGATAATTTTCTCCAGAATTCCATCTTCCTCCTCTGTGAATTCTTCATTATTCCACTTCTATGTTGACTACAGATGAAAAGTATCTATTTAAACCTCACCCACATCTTTCAGGTCGAGACACTGATTGATACTTTGGTCCATAATAGTCCCCATCCTTTCCCTGATTCTTTTGCTCTTAATTAAATGCTTTGGACTGTGTTTAACATAAGGCATGGTAGCATCTCCAAGGGTGCAATGTTCGCCCACTGAAATATCAGCCAGAGATGTTATTGAAGTACCCTGGTATAATGCTGCTGCCATCATGAAAGAGGTATATGTGCCACAAGTCTCGTACCACCAGATTCAGAAACAGGTGCTACCCCTCCACCATCAGACTCCTCGACAACAAACTCAATCAGGGACTCATTTAAGGACTTCATTGATTTTTAAAAAAAATTCTCTTTGTATTGCACAGTCAGTTTGTTTACATTTATTATCTGTTTATAGTTCTTTATTTGTTTACATGTATATGCTATGTACAGTTTCTTTTTGCACTACCAATAAGTGGTAATTCTGCCTCGCCCACAGAAAAAGAATCTCAGGGTTGTATGTAATGTTATGTAGATACCCTGACAATAAGTCTGAAATCTAATTAGGAATGCTTTTCACCATTGCAAAATATTCTGCCAATTATATAATTGCATAATTTGCTGATTAGTGACTTCAGTTTTGTTTTAAAACTACCAAAGGAAGTTCTAATGGCATATTTGAACAAAATATGTTCCTGGCCCAACAATTTATACGTTCCAGTGCTCTTAATATAGCTGTTAAGTCTCTATTGCTGATAGAAAATGGTGCCACACTGAAAAATTAATGACCAACACAGAATTTTCAGATATTAACAAGATTATTTGGAAGTAAAGCACAATGAATATTATAATACTGTATGCTGCAGGAGAGTGACAATTTATGGATTTACATTATATATAATGGGAAACATGTGACGGCTTGTTGTTGTTCCAGAAATCTCTCCTGACCGGAGAGATTGATGTCATGTTTGTGGGACCCTACCCATGGAAGAATTTGTATTTATAAGGCACCTTTTGAAGCCACAGACTGAAAGAACTGTAGTACCAGTCCTTTGTAAGGAGAAGCAGTCATTACTTGTAACTAAGCTGCTGTATTTTTTCTGTGACAAATCCACAGAGCGGAGATTGACAACTCGCTGCAGGGTGCGATGGAAGTGTTAACACTGCGTATTTCTCACACAACTAGGGAATGTGAACTATAATGTAACCTCATAGATCTTGCAGTTTTATTTCTAAGCTTTCCTGTTTAAATATTATAATTGAATCATCTGGCTAGAAGGGAGAAATTCACTGAAAAATTATATGCTGCTCTTTCCAGGCTTATTATTTGTTTTAGTGTATTACAGTCTAAAAATAGTCCAGAAGTAAATAGCATTGGAATATTTGGCAAGCATTAAACAAGAAGGGAAATTAAATTTCCACCGGGTACATTTGTGAAATAGTTTCCAATCAAAAGGACTTTTATGTTCTGTCAATGAACCATGGGTATATTTTATAAAAAGAGCTGGATTAATCTGTGGTTATGACGAAGATGAAGGATGGAGAGGGTGTTATGATCAGATACTTTGAATGTGCTGGCAGTCGTCTGGGATAACCATCTGTGCAAATTTAGCAAGTCAGGATTGAATAATATGGCACCCTTGACTTTCAAGTCAATTGCCTGCTGTGTTAGAGGGGATTTGCTTTCATCACCTGTGATTATTATCTGACAACATTAAATTGAATAAATGATTGAGTGTCCTTCACAGTTAAAACAGCACATTTCTGTCAGAAGGGAAAATTTCTGGATAAAGGTTACTCATTTGGGAGGAATCAAGAAAATCTGCCGATGCTGGTGCCTTGTGCAGTATAGAAAAGTGCTGGAGAAATGCAGACCATGCAGGCATCTGTAGGAAATAAAAGGTTGACATTTTGGACGAGCCCTTCTTCAGCAGTGAGATATTCTGCTTCTAATGGCTCCCGGTTGTCAACTGCATATTATTTCTCATTACATTTCCAGTGATGTTGCCAATCAATCAATGTGATGAAGTCATCATCAACTTCTATTTCAGGAAGTTCTGGGCACGCTTTCCAGTCAGGAGAAAAAAAATGATATGATGGACATGGGTCGGCCTGAGGGGAATTGCAAGAATAGAGTGGAGTCCAATTGGTGAGGGGACATGTGACGAAAGTTTGAAAACTAGGAAAAGAGGCAAGTTACAGGAAGGTGCAGATCATTTAACATAACATAACATAACATAACAATTACAGCACGGAAACAGGCCATTAGGCCCTTCTAGTCCGCACCGAACCAAACACCCCTTTCTAGTCCCACCTCCCTGCACAATGCCCATAACCCTCCATCTTCTTCTCATCCATAGACCTGTCCAACCTTTTCTTAAATAATACAATTGAACCGCCGCCACTATTTCTCCCGGAAGCTCATTCCACACGGCTACCACTCTCTGAGTAAAGAAGTTCCCCCTCATGTTACCTCTAAACCTCTGCCCCTTAATTCTTAACTCATGTCCTCTTGTTTTAATCTTTCCTCCTCTTAACGGAAATAGTCCATCCACATCCACTCTGTCTATCCCTTTCATAATCTTAAATACTTCTATCAAATCCCCTCTCAACCTTCTACGCTCCAAAGAATAAAGACCTAATCTGTCCAATCTCTCCCTATACTCTAGATGCTTAAACCCAGGTAACATTCTGGTAAACCTTCTCTGCACTCTCTCCACTCTGTTTATATCCTTCGTATAATTAGGTGACCAGAACTGCACACAGAACTCCAAATTAGGCCGCACCAACGTCTTATACAATCTCAACATCACCTCCCAACTCCTATATTCCATGCAATGATTGATAAAGGCCAGCATACTAAAAGCCTTCTTCACCACCCTATTCACGTGAGTTTCTACCTTCAGGGAACGATGTACCGTTACTCCTAAATCTTTCTGCTCTTCTGTATTCCTCAATGCTCTCCCATTTACCACGTATGTCCTATTTTGATTCTTCTTACCAAAATGAAGCACCTCACACTTATCAGCATTAAATTCCATCTGCCATTTTTCAGCCCACTTTTCTAAGCAGCCCAAATCCCTCTGCAATCCTTGAAAACCTTCTTCTTTATCCACTATTCCACCTATCTTAGTATCGTCTGCATATTTACTAATCCAATTCACCACCCCATCATCTAGATCATTAATGTATATAACGAACAACAATGGGCCCAAGACAGATCCTTGAGGCACACCACTGGTCACCGGCCTCCAACCTGACAGACAATTATCCACTACCACTCTCTGGCCTCTCCCTTTCAGCCAATGTTCAATCCATTTGACTATCTCAAAATTGATACCTAAAGACTGCACCTTCCTAACTAACCTTTCATGTGGTACCTTATCGAAGGCCTTACTGAAGTCCATATAGACAACATCCACTGCGCTACCCTCATCCACATTCCTAGTCACCTCTTCAAAAAATTCAATCAGATTGGTCAAACATGACCTTCCTCCCACAAATCCATGTTGAGTGCTCCTGATCAGACCCTGTCTATCCAGATGTTTATAAGTACTATCTCTAAGAATTTTCTCCATTAATTTACCTACCACAGACGTCAAACTTACAGGCCAATAGTTGCCAGGCTTCCTCCTTGAACCCTTTTTAAATAAGGGAACCACATGCGCAATGCGCCAATCCTCCGGCACTATCCCCATTTGGGAAGCAGAACTGTTGCAGTTGTATTAGTGGATGTTTTTTAAGACTGCACCATCCAAAATTGCTTCAGAATTCTATTAGCTTCCCGACTTCACATCTCAATTTACAATAACCACATTTACTCCTGTCCTCATCATGCGTAAGGTCCCTTGCAACATTTATACTCTTCATTCCTAATCGAATGGCAGCTGATTTGTTGTTGGGAGCGTCATCTGTCTGGTATAAATTTAATTTTCCTTTGAATGACCTCCATTTGATATGATCAAACTTGCAAATTTTTAGAGGAATCTTCCCAAGTTGAAATCACAATACTGTGGCTTATGTTGAAAGGTTGTGTGGACAAGATTCAACACATTTTGATCTTTCTGTACTTGATTATGGTGCCATGTAGTATGACATAAATGATTCAAAATGTGACCCCACCCCCCACCCAGCTCATATTTTGAGTGAGTGATTTTATTTGGTTCAGTATTACCCCTTAATTTATTTTTATGCAATACGTTCCTGAAGCAGCTGTGAATCTTGAAAGCTGTGAATATAATTTATTCCCCACCTTAAATGAAATGCCTGCAGTGGTTCAAGAACATGGCTCATTGCCATTAGGCATGGGTAATAAAAGCTTCTACCAATAATGCCCAGATCCCGAAACAAGAATAAAAATAAAGTTGTGGGATTCACTGACAACAACAATAAGTTTAAGTGAAAAGTAAAAACATTATGCTGTAGAAACTTAGCAGGTCAAACAGCATACTTTATATAGCAAAGGTAAAGATACATGACCAAAGTTTCGGACTTGAGATATGAGCAAAATGTAGGCAGGTGCCTGAATAAAATGGTGGGGGAAGGGGCAGGGGCAAGCCCACAGGCAGGAGGTAACAGGTAGATAGGGGAGGGAGGGCACAGGAGAAAATAGGAGGAGGGGCTATAGAATGGAGAGGGAAGGCAGTGGAGAGCTGGAGGAAAGGAGTCAGAGGGATAGGGAGGAGAGGGAGAACAGGGAGTGGTCAACCAGAAACCAATGTTAATGCCATCTGGTTGAAGATGCATTAGGTGTTACTCCTCCAGTCTACGCGTGGCCTTGGTTTGGCAGTGCATGAAGCCATGGACAGACATGTTGGCGCAGGATTGGGGTGCAGAGTTAAACTGGTTGGCCACCCCAAGACCCCCTGCCATTGACGTGGACAGAGCAGAGGTTCTCAGCGAAGCGATCTCCCAGTCTGGGTCCAGACTTTTCAATTATAGAGAAGGCTGCAACGGGAGCATGGAATGCAGTCATTGGCTCCCGCAGATTTACAAGTAAAGTGTTGCTTCACTTAGAAGGACTGTTTGCAGCCCCAAATGGTGGTGAAGGAGGAGGTTCAGGTGCATGTCATAGGGGAAGGTACCGATGGGGCTATTAGTGGGAAGAGATGAGTAGACAAGGGAGTCATGGAGGGAACGTTCCCCATGGAAAGCGGAGAGAGGAAGATGTATATGGTGGTGGGATCTTGTAGATGATGGAAATTACAGGGAATAATATGTTGGATGCAGAGTCTGATGGGATGGTTGGTCAGGACAAGGGGATTCCTTTTGTATCTAGGGGCAGAGGGGGCCAGGGCAGATGTGCAGGAAATAGAAGAGTTGATGGTAGTAGAAAGGAAGACATGTCTTTTTTGAAGAAGAATGATCTGGAATGGAAGAGCTCAACTTTGGATCAGATGTAACAGAAATGAAAGAATTGAGAGAATTCCTTACAGGGGACTGGATGAGGAGAATTGTCATCAAAATTATTGTGGGAGGTGGTATATTTGTAGAAAATATCTAGAAAGTTTGTCTCCCAAGATGGAAACAGAGAGATCAAGAAAGAGGGGAGGGTTGCCAGAGATAAACCAAATGAATTTGAGGTTGGGGTGAAAGTCTGCAAAGTGAATAAAGTTGAGAAGCTCATCATGGGTGCATGAGTGGAGGAAGAGTTGAGGAGCCTTGCTTGTGTAGGCTTGCAGCATGGATTGCTCCATGAAGCCAACAGTGGTTAGATATCCCAAGGTACCTTGCAACAACAGCATTGACAGCAAATGACCCTGCTCAGAAAAAAAAGTGGCATGAGCAGAGGTAACCAATAGCTGGTTGAAGATTTATATTTGCCGTTTGCAGCAATGTTTCAAAAGAAAATGTTTTTTTTTAGTTCATTCTCCATCGTTAAGATTCCTGCCAATTAGCAGGGCAGTAGAATGTATGGAAATATTGTTGGCGCCTGGGATGCAATTGTGAAATGGGAAGTTTGAGCACTGAGGTTGGGAGCTTCATGGGATTAGCTGTCCAGGAAAAAGGGAGATTGGCAGCATAAAATGCTCGACCTTTAAAGACATATTTTTGGGACCATCGCCCAGAATGATGCTAAGATTAACTTTTTAACTTGGTGTCTTGCAATTAGAGGGAGAAACAATTTGCTCCCGATATTTACTTAGCAACCTCTGCTGTTAGTACTTGCAACTATGTGCATGCGGTTTGGATTGGGTTTGCTTGTAATACCTCCCACATTCATTGTGTGGGTGGACTCAAGTATGAAGAATGAATTCCTCAACAACACATGCTCACTGATAACTGCAGAGCGAACAGCCAACCTAACGGGGAGGGTTCATGAGAAAGAAATTGTTGTTATTCCCACACAGTAATCTTATTCCTTGTTGCATGTAAAAAGCATAGTTATTCTCTGCTAAATTTCTTCCATAAAGTATAGCACCACAAAGTACATTGATGTAGTATGAACCAGAGAGTGACAATTGTGGTGTTATATTTTAATAGGAGGAATTTTATATTCTTCAGTATTCATTATTTTGTCCTTTTAATATCTGAGGTATTTACATTGTGGGAATTCTGGCCTCCAAAATTTAATTGTTGCATTATTAGCATCCATGCTTTCCTCTACTCACACTCTGGTACTGGACCTCTTTCTCTAAACCTCTTCATTTTTATTTTTTCCTCTAGGATGTTCCTCGCCCTAATTTTTCTTGTTTGACTTGCTGCCAAACTCTCTTCCTGAACAATGCTGAATTGTTTTGGTTCAGGAGGATGCTACCAGAAATGAACGTAACATCAGAATAGGAGCAGGAGCAGGCCATTTGGCCCATTGAGCCTGCTCTGCCATTTTATTAATCATGGCTGCTCTGATAATAGGCTCATCTCCAGCTACCTGCCTTTTCCCAACTCCCTTAATTCCCCTACTATGCAAACATCTATCCAATCTTGTCTTAACCATGTTTACCGAGGTAGCCTCCACTGCTTCCATGGGCAGAGAATTCCGTAGACTCACAACAAATTCCATGTAATATTGCACTGTTTTTGTTACATGACAATGAATTGAATCTTGAATCTTGAAAAAGCAGTTCCTCCTCGTCTCCGTCCTAAATCTGCTACCGTGAATCTTGAGCCTATAGCCCTAGTTCTCATCTCATCTACCAGTGGAAAAAAAGGTACCTATCTCTATCTTATCTATTCCTTTTATAATTTTAAGTCTCTATAAGGTCTCCTCTCATTCTTTTAAATCCCAGCAAGTACAGCCCTAGGCAATTCAATCTCTCCTCATAGGCTAACCCCCTCATCTCTGGAATCAATCTAGTGAACCTTCCCTGCACTGCCTCCAAGGCCATTATATCTTTCCTCAAGAAAGGAGACCAGAACTGCACCCAGTACCTTGTACAGTTGCAGCATAACCTCCCTGCTCCTAAACTCAATCCCTTATCAATGAAGGCCAAAATTCCATTTGCCTTCCTGATAGCCTGCTGCACCCGCAAACCAACATTTTGCGATCCATGTACAAGCACTCCCAAGTCCTTCCACACGGCAGCATTCTGCATTTGCTTGCCATTTAAGTATTCATCTGATCTTCCAATTTTCCTTTCAAAGTGAATAACCTCACATTTAACAACATTGTTGCAAGCCCAGATCCTTGCCCACTCACTTAACCCATCTATATCTCCCTGCAGACTCATCGTATCCTCTGCACAATTTGCTTTTCCACTCAATTTAGTGTCATCAGAAAACTTAGATACATTACACACAGTTCCCTTTTCTAGATCATTAATGCATATTGTGAACAGTTCCGGGCTCAGTACCGGGCTGTTAGAGGAAGTTGTAGAGATGGATACAAGTTAGATGTTTAAAATATATTTGGACAGGTGTATGGATAGGAAAGGATTAGAGAAGTATGGCCAAGAGTTAGCAAATGGAAGAAGCTCAAACAGGCAACTTGGGCAACGTAGTCTTGACAAGATGGCCTTACAGCGGCAACTCTTTGCATGAAGCTCTGATGCGACTTGTCAAATATTCTCATTCAGAACTACTAGAACTCAAGCACAAACCCGGAAACATAAAATCAAACTCACCCGATAATATGGATGTCCTAAGATCGCTGGCAGACCTCAGAATCAGTAGAATCGGCAATCTCCGTGGGGCCGCGGGACCTTTACAGGAGCCTAAAGACGAGCACTCAACGGCACAAGGACACCTTCTTTCCCACTGCCATCAGATTCCTGAATAATCAAGGAATCAAAGACACTGCCTTATTCTTTTTGTGCACTATTATTTTTAATTTTTTTATTTATAGTAATGTTGTTAGATGTTGACACTAGGATGCTGCAGTAAAACACTGAATTTTGTGACTTGTTCATGCCAATAAATTCTGATTCTGATAGACAAGTTGGGCCAAAGAGCCTACTTATATACTGTACAGCTCCATTACTCACTTTGCTGTGTTGAAGATGTTTTGTAACTATAAGTTGTTTTTCGTGTCATTATGAGTGTGTGTGCTGTGGCTAATTTGTGTTTTTTTTTCTGTTTTGTTTCAACCAGTGATGTACAGTTCATTGTTGGAAAGGAGAGGAAAGTGGTTCATGCTCATCGCTGCATCTTAGCGTATCGCTGTGAGGCATTTAGCACCATGTTCGCCCAGCAACCTCTGTCATGTGATGCAAAAGAAGTTGACATTCCATTTGTTCTTTCAGATGTGCAGCCAGATGTTTTCCTGGCTGTGATTGAGTTTCTCTACACAAATTGTGTGATGCTGAGTAACAAAATGGTAAGTACTGACTTTCTGGGCTTAATAGGTGTATGAATGAAGTGTGGAGCTATTATCAGTAAAAAACACATAGAAATGTTGGAGGATCTCAGCTGTTCTTGCAGCGTCCATAGGAGGTAAAGATACAGTATATTACCAATGTTTCAGGCCTGAGGCCTTCTTCAAGGTATAAGCAAAAAAAACCAGAACAGCATCTGAATAAAGACTAAGGAATGGCAGGAGTCTAGAACAACAGTCGAAAGGTGTTTATTGGATATGATAAGAGGAAAGAATTGATTTTGGCTGGGTGTGAGGAAATAGAGGGAAAAGGAGAGAGAGAAAACTGAGGGGAAGGGGGTGGAGTTTAACGGAAACCGGAGAAGTCGATGTTAATTCCATCAGTACTTTTGCCTTCTTTAAATAGGGCTTATAGACTGTAAGGTAACAAGGTCAGCTGATGCTGCTCACTGAATTTGGATTTTCGAAGGGAGGCATTTAGATGGGTGCAAAGAGCTATAGTCTGGGTTGGGGAAGAAGAGCTTTGGAAGGAACTTCTTATGTTTCATTTCTGGGCCTGGGGAAACTTTCTTCCTTCTGGCCTTGGCAAATGTCAAAAAAACATTTTGGGCTCCTTTTTTTGTGCTTTTATTAAAATGGGTCCACGCACAGGTTGAGTCTGATCTAATCTGTTTAATCCTGAACTGGCATTTGGGTTGCTATATCCTGATTTCCAAAGCAGAAGTTCATTTCAGGGAGCAATTTTTTATTGGCCAGGAATGTTGGTGGGGCTTGAACAAGTTTGGATTTGAGGATACTTGTGTCAAGGACAGTCATACTGAGGAGATACTGAATGTTCTCCTTGCAGCCTCTCTGCTTTTAAAACACTCTCCAGTTCTTGTCTCTCAGTGAGATGGTCTTTTTAAAAAAAATGTAATTGTTTGCATCGTTACAGGAAAAAAATGAATAAAAAATTAATCAAATTTCCAAAGCCAATGATACAAAAAAGCCCTTTTATATATTTTCTCCTCATCCCCCCCCCCCCCACCCAAAAGTAAGAAAAGAAACATAGAAACATAGAAGATAGGAGCAGGAGTAGGTCATTCGACCCTTCGAGCCTGCTCTGCCATTCAACGAGATCATGGGTGATCTTAAAGTTCAGTGCCCCGTCCCCGCCTTCTCTCCGTAACCTTTAATACCCTTATACTGAAGAAATATATCTAATTCCCTCTTAAACATATTTAATGAACCTGCCTCTACTGCCCTCTGTGGCCATTAATTCCACAGATTCACCACCCTCTGGGTATAGAAATTCCTCCTCATCTTGGTCCTAAATGGTTTGCCTATTATCCTCAAACCATGGCCCCGGGTTCTGGATTTTCCCGTCATTGGAAACATCCCATCTGCATCCATTCTGTCTAGTCCTGCCAGAATTTTATATGTCTCCATGAGATCCCCTCTCAATCTTCTAAACTCCAGGGAGTACAATCCCACCATTTAATATACAATAATATTAGCATAGACAATCATTAATTGTTAGTAAAATTACTAATTAAGAGAAGTAGATAAGATAGAAGAGGTGGACAGAAAATTATCCATAAAATCCATATAAGGTTTCCAAATACTATAGACATTTTGAACTCGATTTGGAATGAACTGCTTTTATTATTAGGGCAAATTATGAAGGTAAAGATACCAAAGGATCCAAGATTATTTTTACTTGGAGATATTTATAAAAAGGATATAAAATTGAAATTGGACAAATACCAAGAAAAAAATTTAAGTATTGCAACTGCAAATGCAAAGAAATGTACAGCGATTATCATGGAAAGACGATAGAGAAGTGGTTATTAAGTCGATGGCATAATGAGATGCAAAATTGCCTGCCTTTAGAAAAATTACGTATAGTTTAAGGAATCGAGCTGAAAGTTTTTAAAGTGAGATGGTCTTGATTCTGTGTGCAATCTCTTATTTATTAACCACTGCCCATCTGTTTCTTTATATCACGGGAGTTGCCCTAAGTTGGAGTTTGCCCTATGAAAACTCAAAATGACACTGAACATTCAGAGTCACTGAAAAGCCCAGTGGAAGATAGCTCCACCTTGTCGGGCACCTTCTGATCTACCAGTGACAGAATGTATTCCACTTGGGACATATCAGACATCTCTAAAGTGGGATGGAGTAACTTGCGCTCAAGTCTGAACAACTGCCTTAGGAGTAGAAGTATTGACCCCAGTGTCAGGCAGTTGTCAATATGTTATAACTTTAGCAATCTAAAATTGGTCCATAGACTATTTGGACTGTGAACCTATCAAAAGCATCAGCTGAGATGCTTTGTTTTTTTGGCAATTCTTTAAAAACCAATGAATAGTTTTATCCCTAAAGTAATATATTTTCAGTTAACTTGCAGTCGATTCATATTTTCAAAATGGTTGTGCATGCTTGATTTTTCTCGCCAGGAACATCCAACCACTTTAGAACACTTTTTTAAAAATTATTCCTGATTCCAAACCAACAATTAATTTTAAAGTTCTTTAGTTCTACACACGCTAGGATCAGCATTCATGAATTGAAACATCTTCGCTGATTGAAGTGAACACAATTCAACACAATTTGAATTGTTGCTACTAGTTGCTCCACTACTTAGACTTAGAGTTGACCAAAATATTATTCCTTGCCAGAGATTTCTTAGTTATATTGGAGATGATGATGTCTGCTCACATACAGGAACCATGTTGACAAATTTGCATCTCTTTATGTACAAGAATATTGCAGTGGGAACAAGCACTGTTATTTTAGCTGAGGAGCCTGATTGCCAGACCTAAACAGTTGCTTCATGGACACCCAGCACATCTTGTTCCCTTGATTACATTTTTTACCATGATTAAAATTTAGTTTAATAACATTTTCCCCCTCTCAATGAGTCACATTGGTATGTGGTTTCATTCACTCGAGCCTTGCTTGAGGCCTTTGTGAATTTAGATATTGACTGAAATTCTCTATGTTCAGGACCATAGCATTGAAGCCCAAAATAATTCTTGACCAATATTCATACTTTTAAACTGAGGGGTAAGTGGTTAAGAGATAGAAAATCAGAGTAGCATGTTATTTCTATTCTTTGATTGAGTGTCTTTTAGAAGTGTCTGTTCAACCAAATGCTCTCTGTACCAAGTGAGTTACTCGGGGGAGCTAGAGGTAAATGTTTTTATAATTATCTTTTGAAATCTTAGTTAATATACCAGAAAGAAAAAAGCATTATTTTTCAAAATACAAATCACGATCCAAAGTGGAATTTAATACATGTAGTCAACACAAGTGAAAGTTGAAGACATATAGGATTAAAGCAGTGAGCTGCCTTGGGATAATTAATTGCTTCAAAATAGTTGATCAAATTTGCTATAGGTCTTTGAAATAGAGGGATATTTAATTGGCTAATGAAAAAACAGAAAATAATGAGCTGGACATCCCTAGTGCTTTACAACTCATGAAGTGCTTTTGACCAGTAGTCACTTTTGAAATGCAGCAGACTTTTAGAAAAGTCAATGTGATAACAACTTAATGATCTGCTGTTCCATGATATTGATTGAGGGAGATATCATAGTTATTCAGCAAGGAAACAGGCCCTTTGAGCAAACCTTCATGCTGACCAAACTCACTATCTAAGCTAATCCCATTTACCTGCATTTCCCCATATACCTCTAAACCATTCCTATCCATGAACTTACTCAAATGTTGTTTAAACATTCTAGTACTCTTCTCTACCACCTCCTATACAATTCGTTCTCCAGATCCACCACCCTCTGAGTGAAAAAGTTGCCACACAGATCCCAATGAAATCTTTCTCCTTTCACCTTAAATCCACAGCCCCTCATTTAAGACTACCCTACCATGGAAATAGGATTGTGACCATTTGCCCCACATGATTTTATATACAAGGTTTCGGAGACTGAGTTAAGCATATAACCATATAACAGTTTACAGTGCGGAAACAGGCCATATCGGCCCTTCAAGTCCACACCGGTTCACTTGAACAACTCCACTAGTTCCCCCCCTCCCACTCTCTGCCCATAACCCTCCAACCCCCTCATATCCATGTACACATCCAACCTTCTCTTAAATGACAGAAATGACCCTGCCGCAACTAACTCCTCTGAAAGATCATTCCTTTCTGCCACCACTCTCTGAGTGAGGAAGCATCCTCTAACATTTCTCCTAAAGTTTTTCCCCCTTACCCTTAACTTATTCTATGGGAAGTCTGGATAGGCTGGAGTTTGTTTTTGTCCTGGAGCAGTTTCCATGTAACTCAAATTCTCCAGTCCCTGAAACATCCTGTGAGCCTTTCCTGCACCCTTTCCTGCTTAATCTTTGGGCAACCAGAACTGCAGACAATGGTCCAAATGCTGTCTTAACAACATCTTGTGGAGATGTATCATGATGCCTCAACTCCTGTACTTAAAGCCCTGACTGATGAAGGGAAGTATGCCGAATGCCTTATTTTCTACCCTGCCACTTTCATGAGAATCTGTACTTGTATTCTGAGGTCTCTCTGTTCTGCATCACTTTCCAAGGCCATGCCATGTATTGTGTACATCCTTCCCTAGTCTAACTACCAAAATGCAACACATTACTTGTCTGAATTAAATTCCATCTGCCATTGTTTTCCCCATTTTCTCAGTTAATCTATGTTCTGTTGTAACATTCAGTAACTGTTGCCTATGTCTACTTTACCTCCAATTTAGTGTCATCCATAAATTTATAAACCATCCAACTACCATATATATTCATGTAAAAGTCTAATTTTATCAATCACTTTTTAATGTTAAATTTATGGAATAGACTATTACATGGATACTACTTTTGAAGGGCTGAAATTCACACTAGAATCCAAAATATATCAGTATCAGGAGTCTCTGAATGAATAAAAAAAACAATCAATTAAAATAATAATACAGAGTCTACGCATCAAATACACGTCCTATCACGGGGAAGATGAGGACTGCGGTAAGTACCTGCGTCGTCAGAGGTGTCGGGACTTCCATTCGGTGAGCGGCCTGGACCCAGGAGAGAGTCCTTTTTCGAGGCTTTGGGAGCTCAAATGCACACAGGGCTGGAGCAAATGTGAAAGATGAGGGTCGACTTTTACACAAGATATATGGAAAATTCCAGATAATTTGGCCAAAAATAGGAGTCGACTTTTACATGAGATTGACTTTTACTTGAGAATATGAGGTATACTCTCATTCATATTTTCAAGATAGATGATGAACATTAGTGACCTCTGTGATACAGGCCTTCTATCTGGAAAAAGTTGGACTCAATGGATAACTTGCCTGCTTGCCTTAAAGTAAATGGACCTTAGTTTAACATCTTATCCGAAAGATGGCAATAGCCTCTTGGTGCTACGGTGGGTATCGACATAATGTTGGGAGTGCCAGGGAGCCAGATTAACCCTTCCAGCCAGAGTTGCACAGCTGTACATAGTACGAATACTTTAAAATTTCTTCCCATGTTTTGATTCTTTTGCCCCTCCTCCTCAGGTTCCATCGCAGCCCAGTGCAAGAAACAGCTTCTCAGCAGAATGGTCCAGAAGGCAATTACCAAGCAATACTTGAATGGGATGATGTTTTGATTTTAGGAAAGTTTATATATTTCAGTTTCAGCTTTCGCAATAAAATGAGAAAAATAATTTAATAGACTAGAAACTATTCTGAAAATGCTAGTTGCTTCATATCACTTTGGATACATTCAGGACTAAAGAATGGAAATGATGTGTATCAATTTGTTTTATTTTATCCTTTTCATTTTGTTTAAATTGATCAGGCCTTGGATGTATTGACATCAGCAGTGGAGTATGGGCTGGATGATCTCCAGAAGGTAAGATTTCTGATAAGTAAAGCCCAGATAATGTAGCCTAGTGCAGTAGATAGATAAGTAGACATCGGATGTTCAGATTGTATCTCAACAGAATTCATTGGGATGGGCAGTGATTCACCAATTTTTGCACAATGCCACTTTCAAATTACAAAATACTATGTACATTATGAAATTTGAACACGAGATAGGCTCGAGGAAGAAAAAGTGCTATCTGGTTATTTTGCAACCCTGTGGATATATGTAAGTTTCAGCATTTGTTTTGTTGCATGTATTTTGGGTGTTCTCATTTTCAATGCAAATTTTCCTCAATAAATACCTCCACATAAATGAAAACGAATATTTGATTACATGCATTTTCTCAGTGAATTAAAGACTGAGGTAGCGCATCACAAATTTAATTTGAATGAAATGTTAGGACTATAAAATTTATTATAAAATAAATATTTTCTGCAGAATGTGCAGCTATTAGTTATTTATCAGCCATAGTTTGTTTTGATAATTGATCGCTATTCCTCCTGCAATATTTCAATGGGCTGAAGGGACCCTTTATATTGGCTTCACTTTTAATCAAATGTTTTAGCTGGAATGGAGATTATAAGGAACTTTAAGAGGCTATTAAAATTATGCAGCAATTTAAAATATTAATAATGAAGATCGTGCTCTGATCATTGATCTCCCATGTTAACTCTGTTTTGCTCTACAAAGATGTATGTTCAATCTTCAAATTTACTAGCACACCTTTAAGTATGCACATCTAATATTGGAAAGAAGAAGGTAAAAGAACTTCCACAAAATGTTTTAGCAATGAATTTAGGAAGTAGCACCAATGCAATTGTTGATGTAGCAGAGAAAGAGTTGGGGGGGGGGTGTGGGGGGGGGGAAAATGCCAGAGTACGTTTAGAACAAGGACTGTTCCAAATGGCCAACAAAAAAGTGGGTTTAGCTGGGAGTCATGCGAGTCACCGTGGTCACATCTTTGATTTGTCGAAGATGAGAAAAATTGTTGAGGTTAAGAATGAGTTCTGTCACAAGAGGGTGGGGATGGCGAAAGAATCTTGGATGAAGGCTGTGGACAGGCAGATATAGAGAGAGCAATATGCCGACCTGAATGTCGGTAAATAAAAGTGAATGAGATGTTTGTTGCTGTTCAGTGAAGATCCCCTCATTAAAATGCATTCCTTGCTGCAGTTAGAGTTCCAGTCTTGGATCATGGTCATGAACCTTTATGCAGATTGGAGATTGAGATATTGCAATGGTCACCGTGTACTGTCCATAGTTGAATACTGTAATTAACTTACATTTTCTATTCTAGTACACAACATTCTCTTGGCAGGAAGCACCAAGTCGAGTAACCATTTGTCATCATGTCAATTGCAAATTTCCCATGTGGTAGAATACCATTAAATATACCATTTTTAAGATACTTGATATCAATGGAGAGGATTCCACTTTCTCAACTTGACAGCTTGCTGTACTAGTTAGTGCCTGATGGCAGTTGATGCTTTTAATCCTTTGAGGGTCTGGTGAGCCATCTGCATCTGAGCCAAGTAAAAAGCCAATAAAAGGTTTTCAGCTGATGGAAGCCACTTGTCTGGTAAAATGCAATTCTTTTATCTATCCTGCCACTTGTCTGGTAAAAGAATTGGTGTGATAGATTGCTAGCCCTTATGACCACTTGTATTTCTGCCAGCCTGACCTTGCATAAAGAAGTCTGAGCTGCTAACAATGGCTGGTGTCTCTTTCTTCCGATATTGAGATTTAAACAGTATAGTAATATTATAGTATCATTTAGATCAGAGGTGTTAAACTCCAATTCACAGAGGGCCAAAATTAAAAACTTGGACTAAGTCGTGGGCCAAACTAAATATTTATTGAAAATTTTCAACATCTGCATGTTTTCTCTTCTTTCAACATGTGTAATGTTAAACTTTTTCTTATTAAAATAAATGTTTAATAATAGTTTTGGTTAAACTCTTTCCAGAAGAAGCATTAACAAATGAGAAATAAAATATTCAATAAGCCTTTAAGCTCCTTTTAAATGTATTTTTTTTCACAAGCCAACAAGTCAAAAAAATAACAACTTGCTTCAATTAAAATCCAATCTTTCAACGATGAACAGTCCAAAGTGAAACAAAGAAAATATGAATCCAAGCTTAGCTTGCTACACTGTGATTTACTCTGATGCACCTGGGTCTAAACCAGATACTTGACATCTTTTCTTAGATGCAAGTTCATCAAACTCTGGGGTCAGAGTTTCCCTCCCACCTGTCTTGAAAGGTCCTGTTCTCTGTCTTTCGTTTGGCCATTTTTCGTAAGGGGTTTATTACATGTGAGTTGGGCGACAGGTCGCAGATGCCAATGAAAGTAAAGAGAGGAGGTGGGGGTGATTAGCGGGCTGACGGGCCGGTGCCAACGCATTTGCAAAGCATTCTGGGATTTGTAGTATTAGCTGTGCATCTGCTATACTGGCGCGGCGGCCAGCGGGCCAGCTCTAATACATATTTGATATGATCTTGCGGGCCAAATATAATTATATCACGGGCCAAATTTGGCCCGCGGGCCTGAGTTTGACATGTGTGGACTAGAGTAATAGTATCATATGGAGTTGGCTATCAGTTTAGTAAACAATAGGCTTCAGCTTTGTGCAAAGTCCTGTTTAAGTCTTACATAGAATGTAGAACATTACAGTGCAGAACAGGCCCTTCGGCCCACAATGTTGTGCCAACCATTAGAAACCTACTCAACAAACTAAACCTTCCCTACCTTACATTCATGTGCCTGTTTTTCAGATCTCCCTATTGTACCAGCGCCCATCACCACCCCTGGCACTGAATTCCAAGTGCCCCAACTTACCCCTGACATCTGCCCTACACTTTTCTTTCCTTACCTCGAACAAATATTCTCTGGTGTTTGGTACGCTCGCTGCAGGAAAAAGATGTTTACTGTCCACTCTGTCTATAGGCCCTTTCAGGTGGACCCTCTGTCTTGAAGGTGGCGGCAGGAGCAGATCTTAACTTGAGGACTCACCTTTCAGGTGGCAGCCCTAAAAGGTTACTTGCAGCGTTGCCTGGTCCACCAGAAAGGGCCTATTCATATCCAGAGGCACCTTGGAGCGCCTCCGGATCTGATGAGGAGGGGGCGACTGGTGCCGCAGCACCACCCATATAGTAATGGCCGTCTTCCCTACCCATAATCCCCCAAGCAAGTGGAACTGCTCTGTGTTTCCCTCAACAGTTCCAGCTGTGAGTGGGTTTATGGGTAGGGAAGACAGCCATTGTTATGCAACAACCTATGCAGAAAGTGGCCCTGATGCAGGAGCGGCCAGCCGCGCTGTGACAGCCTGCACCCGCCGCCCTCCCAGTGTCCCCCATTGGCTGCCCCTGCCCCACCGGCTGCTCCTGCCCTGACGGCCACCCCTGCCCCGACATCCCCTGCCGGCCTCCCCTCCCCAGTGGGACGGGGGCTGAAAGGCTACGGGGTGGGGGCTGGGGCTGTCAGGCAGGGGGGAAGGGATCTGTCAGGCAGCAGGGAGTCAAGTTGCTGGCTGATGTAGTATTCAGCCCGCCCCCAGGCAGCCGCTGTAAGCGGCTGCACATTCATGTGCACTGGCGGAGCGCAGCGCCTCGGAGGCGCTTCTGCTGCATCCAGGTGATTATGTATTTAGCTGCAGTGGGGAGGGGGGAGATTATGCGGCTTTACACTGGGGTGTTCAGGGCCTATATACCTCTCATAATCCTGTAGACCTCTAAGTCACCTCTCATTCTTCAAGAAGAGCCCTAGCCCTGTTAACCTTGCCTCATAAGATACGTTCTCCAATCCAGGCATTATCCTTGTAAATCTCCTCTGCACCCTCTCATTGCTTCCACATTCTTCCTGTAATGATTGTAAAATTGACTTTCGGGCTGGCTTAGCAAAAGATAATAGATCAATTGTTCTCACAGCCGAACCATCCCTCTCTTTATCAAAGACCTCTGTAACCGAACCTGTATTAGTTCTTATTCTCTGATGATCTGACACAAGAAATTTTTATTAAACTCCTCCCTTGGTTCGAGGCTTTATATGTGCCCTGTGAACATGCACACAAACGCCAGTTAGAAACTAGCCTCAGAATTGCATCTCGTGTTAGCATCTGCATTTTAAATTGGCATCTGGATGTTAGTATTGAGGATATTTTGTGTCAGGACATCCCTGCAAATATGCAGAGTTGTAAAATGTAGAGCTTAGGTGCCAACATGACTTGTAATGTAGCTGCTAACAGGTTCTGCAGCCATGAAATGTCTCCACTTTTAAACGACTCGACTTTAAACGGAGTTGACTAGTTTTCCACTCATGAAATTGGGGCTTCTGCTGAAATGGTGTCCCAGTGATCGGTGCCTTTGGTGCTGGCTACAAACTGCAACACATTAGTGAGCAGGCAGCTCATAGTTACAGTGCAGTCTGGATTTAAAGCAATGGGCATGGATTAATCTTCCATCATACACTGTGATCTTCTTAGTAACTTATAGGATTTTTTTCAATTTGTTTTATGTGCATTCATAAAAATGTCTTGGGAAGTACATGATTAATTTCTGCTGTAAAGTGTTTATTAATAATATTGATCTTTGCCGTGATTTGATGCTTCATATGTGCATCCTGCAGGCCAGGACCTGCTTCTGGAAGCAATTTCAGCTGTTCACAAGACTAGTGCTAAAAATTAAAGGGTTAGATTCTGTGCAGGTAAAAATGAAAAGGTGAATCTGACCAAGGCCAATCTGAACCAGACCAGATCTGACCTAACATGTCAGACTTTTGCCTCAAAGTGCAAGAAAAGGCTGGTTACACTGCCTTATCTGTGGCTAATGATAGAACAGTAGGACCTGGAGAAAATCATCCTGACACAGATAACATCTGAGTCAGGTCGGACTTTGCATCTTGTTCTCTCAGAAGTTATGTCCAACCTGACCTGAAACCGTCAGGCTCAGTTTGGGAAATTAGCATTGCTTCTCGGATGTTGTTTACATAGATCCTTCATTTGCAAAATACAGTGTTACCTCTTAGAAGGTCAGGGTGAAAGACGCTCTGTATGATCTTACTGTTCACAAGCCATTTGGGGATTGTTTAATGCTGCTAACACCATGATTTCAGCTTTCTACTGGAGCTCTATTGAGAGCATCCTGGCTGGCTGGATCACTGTGTGGTACGATTGTTGCAGAGAATTGGATAGGAGGCCAATCCACAGGACCATAAGAGTGGCAGAGAGGATTACCGGGGTCTCCCTTTCCCCATTGAAGTGATCTACCGGGATTGTTGGCTGAAGATGATGTGAAAAATCATTGAAGACCCCTACCACTCTGCCTGCAGCATCTCTCAGCTATTCCCATTGGGAAAGAAATACTGGAGTATCAGAGCCAACACTATGAGGCTGAGGAGCAGCTTCTTCCCACAGGTGGTGAGACTGCTAAACAACTAAAGGAACTGCTCACACTAACCATCTGAGACTCTCATCTTTTCTAGACAATACTTATTTACTTACTTTTATGTATATTTATCTTGCATAGGTATTGTTTGTCTGTATGTGTGTCATGTCTGGTTGGGTGCCTGCACGTTTTGCACTGAAGACTGGAGAACACTGTTTCATCAGGTTGTACTTGTGCAATCAGATGACAATAAACTTGACTTGAATTTAAGAAGCAATGGTATAATGAGGGTTGTTGAGATTTCAGTGTTTATGAGTTGCTGGAGCATTAAGAAGTGTGAGAAAAATGGCAATATTTGTATTTGATGGAGATTCTTTCCTTATCTCAGTTCTTTAACCATATAACCATATAACCGTTTACAGCACGGAAACAGGCCAATCAGCCCTTCAAGTCCGTTCCGGTTCACTTGAACAACTCCACTAGCTCCTCCGCAAACTCCTGAAGAAGTAGAGGCTTTCTTCATGATGCCATTGGTGTGTTGGTTCCAGGAAAGATCTTCCAAGATAGTGACTCCCAAAAACCTACATTTTGAAGATGTTCAAGTCACAATTCTTTAAAGGAATTGAAAAGTTGAGAACTAATGAAAGAGTACCAGCCACCAGCCATCCAGCCACTACCCCGTTCAATAGCACAAGAAAATAGGAGCAGGAGTAGGTCAGTTGGAGTTATATGTCTCTTTATCATTTCCAAGAGTAGAATCAGGCGTGATGTCTGTCCATAGCTTCTGCACTGTCAGGTTGAGGCCACTCTTAAATTGGAGGAGCAACACCTCATATTCTGTTTCACCAGCCTCCAACCAGATGGAATGAATATTGACTCCTCCAATTTCTGTTAACCCCCACCCCTGGCCCTCGCTTTCTCCATCCGTCTGACTCCTTCCAGCTCGACAGCCCCTTCTCTGTCTTCTCCTATCAGAGAACTTTCTTTCTCAGACCTCCATCTGCCACCACCTCTGGTCCTTTCTCACGAGCTAAACTATGCTCCTCCACCCCCCCACCCCCGTGCCACCTTCTTATGTCTGCCTAATTTTTAGCACACCTGAAGAAGGGCTTAGGCCCGAAACGTCAACTGCCTTTTGCTTTTCATGGATTCTGGTGAAATTCTCCAGCACTTTTGTGTACGGTGGTGAATATTCAAGGTTGTATTTAGTGCAAGAGAAAAAAGATGATGTTGCAGTAGTGAGGTCCTGGAGTGGTTTCTGGTTTGGGTTGGGATAGTACAGACCAGTTCAAGAGCCTGAATACTATTGGATTAAAAAATCTGTTCTTGAAACTGGAGGTGCTAGACTTCAGGCTTCTGCATCCACTGGCTGAAGGTACAGAAGAAAAGAGATTGTGACCAGGGCCATGGAGGTACTAAAACCATGTTGGCTGCGCCATGAGCCAAGGCCTCACTTGGATGTTTTCAGTGGACCGAAGGTCTGTACTCATGATAGACTTGGCTTGGTTTGCCACTTTCTCTCGCCTTCTGCATTCCTGGGTTTCCAGGAATGGGTTTCCAAACCAAGCTATGAGGAGTGATGCTCTGATTGTAGTCAAAACACAGAGATGCCAGACACACTCAGCTGGTCTCGCAGCATTCACAGGAGGTAAAGATATATTACCAATGTTTTGGGCCTGAGCCCTTCCTCAAGGTATAAGCAAAAAAAAAAGTCAGGCATCTGTGTTAAAGGCTGGGGGAATAAAAGGAAAGAATGGGAGAGGGAGGAGTACAGTCCAACAGGCAAAAGGTGCTAGTTGGATATGGTAAGATGACATGAGAGAGAAAAGGTGAGAATTGACTTTGGATCTGAGAAAGGAGACATGGGGAAAGAAGAGAAACAGAGGTAGAGGAAAGGAGACATGGGGAAAGAGAGAAACAGAGTTAGAGGAAAGAAGACATGGGGAAAGATGGGGTGGGGGAGTTCTAATGGAAACTGGAGAGGTCGTTAATGCCATCCAACCAGATGGCATTAACATTGACTTTTCTGGTTCCTTTAGAACACCACTCCCATTCTCTGCGCCTTCTCCCCCTGCCCTTTAACTCCGATGCCTGTGGTTTTTTTTTTGCTTTTACCGAATCATTGGTAATACTGTATATCTTTACCTACTATAGATGCTGTGAGACCAGCTGAGTTCCTCCAGCATCCTTGTTTTGAAACCAAGCTGTGATGCAACTAGTCAGGAAAACTTCTTGCAGTACAGCCCTGGAGGTTTGATAGAGTATTTGATGACATGCCAAATGTCCTCAGATTTAGAAAGTAGAGGCACTGGTGTACCCACTTCTTGGTTGCCTCAATCTGCTGGTTCCAGGCGAGGTCTGAATGTGGTGGTTCTAGGACCTGAAGGTACTAACTCTCTTCACTGCCATCCCATCAGCGAAGACAGCAAAGTCCACAATAGGCAACTTGTTTGTTTTGGAATCAAAAATGACAGTGTTTAAATTTGAAGTTGGCACCAAATTAATTGGGAGGGGTAGGGATAAGATTAGTTAACAGTACAGTAAAGCAGATATAGGGCAGCACACACAAGAATATGGTAGTAGATTTTAGGAATAGGAAATGGGAGGTCACTTAGTATTGAGATTATTATTGGAAGATGCCAGCCCAGATGTGCTGTGTGAACAAAGGAAACTTAGCTCACATACATCAAGCCCTAGAATTTGCACCGCAGAACAACAAAAGAAAAGAAAGCAAATCAAGCACTAGGTAAGAATTTGCTGCAGGTATGAATTGAAAAGGAGCTTTGGTTATGCATTTGTAATCTGGCTTACAGTTCTGGTGCTATATTGTATATAAAAAAGAATAAAGAAACTATGAATAGAGTGCAGAGAAGGACGACAAGAAATGCAGAGTGTAGGAGAAGGTGAAATTGGTCTTTTTTTCTTGAGAAAATACTGAGGTGTGCTCTAATAGAGATCTTTTAGATGATAAAGGGTTTTGACGGAGTGGGTATAATGTTTTCAGGGATGGGGAAGGGCATAACCAGAAATCATCAATATACACCAGTCACTGAGATATCCAGTGAGAGATTCAGAAGGAATGCCCTTCACTAAAGATTGGCAGTAATGTTGTGGAATGATTGATGCAGATAGTAGTGTTGCATTTAGGGTTGGTTGGAAAAGCAAATGAAGGAGAAGGGAATAGAGTCTTGTGTGGATAGATTTAGGCTAAGAGGTGAGTGGAGGCTCGTGGAGCATGGAGTGGTTGGGCTGAATGCCCTGTTTCTCTGTTGTAGATGCAATGGAACCCTTTGTATTGGCAGATAAATAAATAAATAGAAAAATATATTGAATGGATTTTCTGCTTCCTTCTTGCCTTCTGTGATTTGTACTGTGGAAAGAAAGAGTTCAGGTTAATGTTTAAAAATAACATGAAAATCAGAGAGTAATATTTGTCAGAGATTTGCTGGCAGCACGATTGGCGTAGCAGTTAGCACAATACCTTTACAGAGCCAGTGATCAAGACCAGACCTGGGTTTGAATCCCGCCTTCTCTGTAAGGAGTTTGTACGTTCTTCCCGTGTCTGCATGGGTTTTCTCCGGGAGCTCCAGTTTCCTCCCACCTTTCAAAAACCTACCAGGGTTTAGGTGAATGGGATGTAGATTGGGCGGAACAGACTTGTCGGGCCGATTGGCTTGTTAAGGTTATGTTTAAAAATAATTAAACATGAGAACAAATTTGATCTCTTTTTAGTAAACTAACTTGGTTGTGACCTGAAGCAGCCTTTGATTGGAGTTCTCATTCTTTTGGGGAATATAAGGCTGCTTTTTGTTTCAGTGCACAACCTTCTTGGGTCTGTTCCTAACTGGGAATAAAAGATTGACATTTGCTGCATTATAAACGATACTATTGCCACAGAAGAAGCAAAGCATGATCCAAATCCCAGTTTTTGTTCTTGTGAAAAACTGCAGACATGTAAACAATTCGCATTGGAGACAAGGAAAGGCCACACAGTGTGGAATGTGCCTGATGTGATCATAGATATACTTTGCATGCATGTTGCCTTTAAATGTTTTCATGTTACTGAGGAAGCAGTAATTTATTCATTTACCTCTATTACCCAATCTTATAGATTGCCAAGAGAGAAATGGATAATTGTCAAAAGATAAACGTGCACATTTTGACAGCAAGTACAAACAATCCAGCACGCAGGAAATTAGGCAGGGTTAAATTAACCCGATGATGCCTTGAGGCAGTGTTATCTAATTGTTTTCGTGGGAAGCATTCATTTATATGGAGTGAATGAAGCGATCATTCATTTAGCAATTGGTAACAGCTGTGGTTCTATGGACAATTCACCATATCACACATTTACTGATGTGACTAAGATCAAAGCAAGGAGTCAAAAGGTTAAACTTTCATCTTTCCGGAATGGCTATGTGTGTGTGTGCTTTCACTTCATGGATCTGCTTCCAATTTCCCCTTTTGAACCTTGTAACTCTCATGCTTTTTGAAAAGTTAGGGCGAATTGTATAATTGAACACCATTACTGATGTTCCTCATAGATATTCACGGGAGAGAGAAAAAAAACTTGCTCTGACATAGTGTCCTTCCTATTCAAGGAATCCCAGGCCAAGAGTAGGCAACTATAGCATAGTCTCAGCGATAGCATTAGGATATTTGACTGCATAGCCTGTCTCTGGTGTTATTGGCTGAGGAATAAATGTTGGACTGATTATTAAGAGAACTACAATGGGTGCAGTTGATGACTCACTTGAATGTCTACTTGACCAAAATGCTGAGTCTCAATGCCCAAATGTCTATATTGTACTGAACTGCAGGAATGGGACTTGAGTACAAAGAAAAAAAAACAGTGCTGGAGAAATTCAGCAGGTCAAACAGTGTACTTTATGTAGCAAAACTAAAGATATATAATCAATGTTTCGGGCTTGAGCCCTTCATCAAGGTATGAGCAAAATGTAGGCAGTCACCCAAACAAAACAGTAGGGGTGGGGGGGAGGGATAAGGGGAAGAGCACAGCCCCATAGGCATGAAGTAATAGATGGATAAGGGAGGGAGGGCATGCCAGCGGACAGGGGGATAGTTCTGTGAATGGAGAGGGAAGGGGTGGAGCACTGGAAGAAAGAAGGCAGAGGCTGGAAGAAAGAAGGCAGAGGGATAGGGAAGAGGAGGAGAACAGGGAGTAAGCTAGCAGAATCTGGAGTAGCCGATGTTAATGCCTTCCAGATGGAGAGCGCCCAGATGGAATATTAGGTGTTGCACCTCCAATTCACGGGTGGTGTGGTTTGACATTACCATGGACAGACATGTCAGTGCAGGAATGGATGCAGAATTGAAAGCGTTAGCCGCTGGGAGATCCCTTTCATCGATGCGGACAGAGCGAAGGTGCTCAGTGAGGTGATCTAATCTGTGCCCATCTCCTCCAGTTTTATGGATACAAAAGTGTTCTGACATAATGGCATCACTGATGCAGTTGATCAAAGTTACCACGAGGCAGATAGATCCAACGTTCAGGTCACATGCTGACATCTAACATTCCTCAGGTGGAAGGTTACCTTTGCTTTCTTTTTATTTTACATCTTTTCACTTTTCAGAATTCTACTTTCTCCCTCTTGCTGTTAAACTTTTACTGTGATAAAAAGTTTCTTCCTTGTTTTGCAGTTGTTTTCATGCACATTTTTAACTTTAAATTTTATTTTTGTTTCAGCTTTTTGCTCTTTTTTTGTGTTGCTCTTTCACACAGTTTAGTTCCTCTCTGATGTAACCTGATTAGTCGGGTGGGTGGGGTGGAGGGGGGGGGGAAGAATCCTTGAAATTTTTTTTACACGTAGTGCCTTTACTGCCCGTCTGGTTCATGTGTTCTGAATTGGTTGAGGATCATAGTTGAGTGATTAAACTGCTTGCCATAACGAGGCTGTAATTAGTGATTTTATTTACTGGGAGAAATTATAAATAGATTTCTTTTTCTTGTTCTTTTTGCATTTTTGTCAGTGATAATAAGTGCTGCTAAAATATGAAGAATTAATCAGTGGTACTTGAAATTGTTGAGTGCTTAATTACATGTATTTTAAGTAATATGCTTAATTATTAGTAAAGCTTGTACCTACATACGTCAAAGCCTGTACCAAATGCTATACAAGAATGAGTGTTTTCAGTGAAATAAAAAAAAAATCAATGACGCATTGAATCTGGCAGCAGCACAAATAACTCAGGAGTTGAGGAATAGTGGAAGACTTTCAAAGAGATTTTTCACTGTGCTCAACCAAAATATATTCCAGTTAAAAGGAAAGATGGCGAGATGGGAAGAGCCAGCCTTCGAAATAATAATAGGAACTAAATAAAGGGATTAAACCAATAGCTCATGAGTACAAAGTTGCCAAGAGTCGTGGGAAACTGGAAGTTCGTGGGTTTAAAAAAAAAGTTTTCTCCAAGAACTACGAAACAAGCAATAAAGAAAGGGAAGATAGATTATGAAAGTAAACCAGTGCAAAATATAAAACAGAACAGATGGTAGAACTTTTATAATTATGTAAAGCAGAAAAGGGTGGCTCCCTTGGAAGATAAATAAAATGGAAATTAATATTGAATAATGTGGAATTGGCTGAGGCTTTGAATGGTGGAGGACACGTCAAAGAGCGATGTACAACCTAAAGAGGAAGTGGAAACGACAGATAATCTCCTGATGAAATGCATCACAGAATGCTTAAAAAATGGTTGAAGTTACAGTAGAGGCATTTGTGATAATTTATCAAAACTCTCTAGTCAGATCCCGGCAGATTGGAAGACAGCAAATGTTATGCCATGTTTTAAAAAAAATATGTAGGTGTGTAACGCGATCGATTGCACCCAGAGTTAAGTGAGGAGTATAAACACACTTTTAATAGCTTACAATCAATGGGCAGTAGGCACAATAGTCCTCAGGTGAATCTGAGGTAAGGCGGGAAAACCAGGGTTTATATTGGGGTAGGTGTGAGGGTGAAGCCAAGGGGGCAGCCAGCCATCTGGACAATACATAGACAGTAAATTTCAGTTCACTGCATTCACCCCTTCCTTGAGAATTGAGCCTGTGGGTGAAAAACAGAGACCATTAATTCAAAAAACTAATAGATTACAAATATTTACAAGTCTGCCCGGGGGTCTGATAATTCTGGTCGAACACTGCAGTACTGGGGGACTTTGGGCTTCCTGAACTTTCTGGACCCTCTGTGGTACAGGGTCAGTAGGTCACGAGGGCTCCAGCTCTGGTTGTGGAGTGGATTGGACCACTTCCCGAGCAGTGTCCATCAGATCCTCAGTTCTGGCAGGAGCCAGGTCTCTAATTGAGACGGGGTCCTCTCTGCTGTCAAGGTATGCCATGTAGGCATACATTGGGTTGGCGTACAGCAGGCACACCCTCTCAATTAGGGGATCTGTCTTGCTCCTTCTCACATGCTTTCTCAGCAGGACTGGCCCTGGTGCCAGTAGCCAAGCTGGGAGAGTAGTCCTAGATGTGGATTTCCTCTGGAATGTAAACATAAGCTCGTGAGGAGTTGTGCTGGTCGCTGTGCAGAGGAGCGACCTTATGGAGTGGAGTGCCGTGGGTAGGATATCTTGCCAGCGTGAGTCTGGAAGGCCTTTGGACCAGAAAGCCAATTTTATGGCCTTCCATACAGTTGCGTTCTCTTTTTCAACTTTTCCGTTCCCCTGGGCATTGTAGCCTTAGTTGTCCTGCTTGAGGGAATGCCTCTTACGAGCAGGTACTGGCGTAGATCTTTGTTCATAAATGATGAACCCCGGTCATTATGGATGTAGCTGGGATGCGCGAACAGGGTGAAAATAGAGTTCAAGGCCCTAATGACTGTGGTGGTGGTCTTATCTGGGTAGAGAATGGTGAATGGAAAACATGAATACTCGTCAATAAAATTTCATTTGGTGGAAGGGAGGGGACTCTTGAAATCGACACTGAGCCGTTCAAAGGGGCGGGATGCCTTTATTAGGTGCGCTTTGTCGGGGCGGTAGAAGTGCGGCTTGCACTCTGCACAGACCTGGTCATTCCTCTAATGTCCTCGATGGAGTAGCTTGCATGTCTTTTCTCCTTTTTGCATTATTAAACATAAATGCCACCAATCACTGGTTGGTGAACAGTGTAAATTTTCTGCCGGCCAAATAATGCCTCCAGTGCCTGATGGCCTCTACAATGGCTTGACCCTCTTTCTCCACAGATGGGTTCCGAAGCTTGTGGCTTTGTAGGGTGCAGGAGAAAATGACAACCGGCCTACTTCCCTGGTTAAGGGTAGTGGCCAGAGCTATGTCAGAGGCATCGCTTTCCACCTGGAAGGGTGCGTTCTCGTGCACCGCATGCATGGTGGCCTTTGTGATGTAGCTCTGAACATAGTTGAAAGCCACCTGGGCTTTGGCCAACAATGGGAAAGAGGTGGATTTTAAGAGGGGGTGGACCTTATCTGTGTAGTGAGGGATCCACAGGGTGTAGTAGGGGAAACAGCCCAGGCACCTCCTTAACATCTTCATGGTCTTCGGGATCGGGAGGTCTAACAGGGGATGCATTCAATCAGGATCAGGGCCAATGACGCCATTCTCCACCACATAGCCCAGAATCACCAGACGTATTGTCTGGAACACGCATTTACTGGAGTTTAAGGTGAGGTTCAGGGCTTTGGCTATGTGGAAAAACCTTTGGATGGTGTCATGGTCTTCCAGAAAGTGTCCACAAATGGTGACTTTTTCGAGATAAGGGAAAGTGGCCCTCAACTCGAACTCATCGACCATTTTGTCTGTCTGTCTCTGGAAGACCTAGACCCCATTAGTGATGCCAAAAAGGACCCTCCGAAACTGATAGAGCTGTCCATCTGCTTCAAATGCTGTGTAGGGGCGGTCCTCAGAATGGATCGGTAACTGATGGGATGCAGCCTTCATGTTGATGGTTGAATAAACCCAGTACTGCATAATTTTGTTTACCATGTCCGAAATTCGAAAGAGGGGGTAAATGTGAAATCATCCACTTTAGAATAAAATTAGATGCAAGTTCAGATTATCATTTAAATGATGAAAGATTGCCGCAAACTCTTGTGCAGAGAGAATTAGGAGTGCTTGTGCATGAATTGCAAAGGAGCTCCCAACAAACTATCAAGAAGGCAAATGGAATACTGGCCCATTTTGCTAGGGAGGGATTGAATTTAAAAGCAGGGAGTTTCTGCTGTAACTCTACAGGAAATTGGTGAGGCTGCATCTGGAGTACTGCTTACAGTCATCTTCATACTGAGAAAAGCTGTACTGACTTTGTAAGCAGTGCAGAGGCAATTTCCCCAGGTTGATTCCAGAGATAAGGTGGTTAAGGTATGGGGAGTGATTGTGTCGGCTGCAATTGTACTCTGTAGAATTCAAAAAAAGATGAGAGGGGATCTCACAGAAAAGTATAAAATTATGTAAGTGATATATAAGATAGAGGCAGGAAATTTGTTTCTTCTGGTAGGTGAGACTAGAAAAAGGGAACATAGCTTTAAGATTCAGGGGAGTAAATTTAGAATGAAAATAAGGAACTGCTTTTCCCATATGCTTAAAAGAGAGTTAGTTTGACTTTTGCATTGTAGGGGATTAAGGGAAATGGGGAAAGGCAGGTAGGTGGAGTTGGGTCGAACAGCCAGATCAGCCGTGATCTTATTGAACGACAGAGCAGGCTTAACAGGCTGGATGACCTACTCCTGCTCCTAGTTCTGATGTTCTTGTGTAAGAACTTCAGTGATTCAGTGACTTTAGAGATCACTAGAGGTCATTTTTAAAAATAAAATCTTTGCCAAAGTATATATGCCATTTCGAGTTAGAAAGGCAGGAAAACATCAAGTAAAGCAATAGAGGGAATTGCTCACCACTACTTAATTGATTCAGTGGGAATTTGCATTGTGATTTTAATGGTTGATAATTACTGCAATTTGAAATTTTAAGCAGCTATTCAAGTGGCAGTTTTATTAAATCTTTGCTGAGGGTTCCAGTCAGAAAAGCAAGGGTGAATCTGTTATCTGTGCTGACCAAAACAGTACAAATGATGAATTGTTGACACTGGTGTATCATAATTTTATTTTAAGTTGTTTTCCCTCTACTTTCAAATTTCAACCGCAGTCCAAATTCTCGGTAATTCACACTCCCCAGCAATTTAGGTCCCGCCCCTAACCGATGACGCATTACGCACTCACAGGAGTAAGAGTAAGGCCACCCCCCCCACCGACTGTCAGTCACTCGCCCACCCACTTGCTCCCTCCTTCCCTCCCCCCAAGCTGTCCATCGGTCAGTCAGTCGGTTGGTCGGTTGCCCGCCCACTCACCCACGCTTCGGCACATCGCGACGGCGGCACAATGCGGGATGAAAGCAGTTCCAGCTGCATGAGGGATTATGATTAACAAGGGTGGCCATTCATCCTGCATTGTGCTGCCGTCGCTGTTGTCAGGAGGTACGAATCTTTTAATTTAAATTTTAATCGCCTATGTGACGCAGCACGCAAGTGCTGACGTCTCGAGCTTCCCCTGCTTGGCTATTTGCCTTTTCACTTTGCAGGGAAAGAGTTATCTGGGAAAATTACCTAGGTCCGCAGTCTTACCTCTTCCTGAGCTGACCTTTTCACACCACAAGTTCACGGGAGGATTCCCAGGAAAATTTCATTTTACACTGCAGTGTGAAGAGGCCAGAGAAGATACAGATGAGCTTGATGAACTGATTGATCTCTTGCTGAAAAATCTATTCTGTGATTAATTGGTGGACATCTTGAGCTTAAAGCCCATGAAGGTTTGAATTTCTCATGTTCTCAAATTTGAAGAATTCCCCAAAACATAAATGAAATTGTCACATATCATTTGTTTTTAAACATGAAGAACAGTTCTGTTTGCAGTTGAACCCTTTAACTTCTTTATTGAAATTAGATCCTCAAATGGGGGTTTGTATCCACTCTCTTGTGGTAATAGAGAATCTAGTGAAGTTATTAAATGTGTACAATTTCATTTGAAAGCATGTTAGCCTATGTGTGGCATTTTGGATGATCAGCATGAGTTCAGTTGACATTGTTTCCTTGTTATTTTCATTTCAATGTTTTCTTTATTTTATGAAGATCAAGAATATTTCTATATTGAGATGCAACTTTTTTTTTGCACCCAGTTCAGACATAGGATAGAACTTTGTTAGGTTTTCCTCCATTGATTTTTCATCTTAAACTTGAGCTAGTTCGAGTGTTAGCATTTCAGTTTTCATACATCCCATAATAATTATTATTGCAACATGACAAAAGCAGAGTACTGTTATCTATAAATAATTTGAAAATTCTTGCAGTATTATTAATTTTTATTTTTCAGATAGAAGTGTAGTTGAAAGTTGAATATAATTTGAATAAATACCTGTTATCCGGAATTCAAGCAACTGGCTGCCTCAAGCAACTGGCACAAAAAAAATTGCAGAAAATAAATAGGCCAAAATACAATAGTTTAAAGGTGGTTAGTTTGCCACTTGTGCAACATGCAATCTCAAGCGAATGGACAGTTCACTTATCCAGCATCTACCAATCCACATAGGTGCTGAATATCAAGGGTTTTACTGTATCTTCGAACAAAGAACAATTTGAATGGTCAAGCAATATCATGCAAATCTCCAGTTAGCTATTCAGGAGTAGAAATGTGTGTTTTTGATTGTGTGGGGGATGAAGAAAAGACTGAGAAGCTGTTTCCAATGTAAATTGCTTCCGTGTTCAGGTGTGCCCATTCAGGACATGCAAAAGAAATGGAAAACGGTGGAAGGAATGTTCCTTTTTTTTCTGTGAATTTGAAAAAAAATGAGTTGACAGCCAAATTATAAAATAATTTGCTGATGAATTTCCAAAGGAAGCTGCCCAATTTGCCAGGGAAGAACTAAACCTAAATCTCTGATCTGAAAGGATGGCACTTGCACTCCTCCAAAACTCTCCGCTGTCTCCTTTAGAGATGCATTGAGTGGATTACTGAGTACAACAGTAATTTAAGTCCTGTGTAATTGAATGGATGTAACTTCAAAAAATGCTGGGCATTTCCTTTCGGATGGTCAACATTGTTTAGCTCACCACAACTTTTAGAGTGCAGACTTGTTACTGATCCTATTTTGGTTGGATCTGAAACCATTTCTTAGATGCAAAAGGCATCTTAAATATTCTTTGCATTACAATTTTATATTTACTCTTCCATAAAATCTTTTGGTGACTTTTCTCTTTCTGCCTCTACATACCCATATGTTTTGTTCTCTATTGTCACTCCCAACATTGATTAGAAATTGGAATATAAATTAGAGAAACTGGATTAGAGAAGTGGGTGCTTCAGTACTTTGATCACTCCTAGTTTTTTAACTCTATGATTGGGTGTGGTATTTCAGAGACATTTTCTATTTGTGTTTTTTTTAAAATTCTGTAATGCTTAAGTGAGCCAAGTTTCGGTGATACTGGCAGTACGATAATTTTTGCATTGCTTATCTGTCGTAATCTTTCTCTTTTATAAATAAGGGATGGGATACTGAGAATTAATGTATTCAGGAATCAAGCTTATGTTTGTGCAGAATTGTTCAGTGTTTTCCCTCCCTGTGTCTTTATCTCTCTGCTTATTCTTCATTTGTGAGCCAGGGAACAAATGATTAAAACCCAGATTCCATCTTTTCAATTTTCTTTGGCTTGGCTTCGCGGACGAAGATTTATGGAGGGGGTAAAAAGTCCACGTCAGCTGCAGGCTCGTTTGTGGCTGACAGGTCCGATGCGGGACAGGCAGACACGATTGCAGCGGTTGCAGGGGAAAATTGGTTGGTTGGGGTTGGGTGTTGGGTTTTTCCTCCTTTGCCTTTTGTCAGTGAGGTGGGCTCTGCGGTCTTCTTCAAAGGAGGTTGCTGCCCGCCAAACTGTGAGGCGCCAAGATGCACGGTTTGAGGCGTTATCAGCCCACTGGCGGTGGTCAATGTGGCAGGCACCAAGAGATTTCTTTAGGCAGTCCTTGTACCTTTTCTTTGGTGCACCTCTGTCACGGTGGCCAGTGGAGAGCTCGCCATATAACACGATCTTGGGAAGGCGATGGTCCTCCATTCTGGAGACGTGACCCATCCAGCGCAGCTGGATCTTCAGCAGCGTGGACAGCATCTTTTCAATTAATCTTTAGATAAAAGGCCACATTATGACATTGAATTTTTGGAAAGTTGAAGAGGTTAGTGACATCAGTGCAACGCAAAAAATTGACGTAAAATTTTCCCGCACCTCAACCTCCCTGCCCCACTCCCCATCCCCACCCACCCACCCGACCTCCTCCACTGGGGAGGTTGAGATGCAGGGATAGGAGAGAGGTTGAGGTATGGGGAGGGGGAGGTTGAGGTAAGAGAGAGGACAGGGAATGGGGGAACATTGAGGTGGGGAGAGGTCAGGATTGGAGGGAGGTCGAGGTGGGGGGTGGTGGATGGCAGTTGAAGTGGAGGGCAATTCAGGGGTGGTCAATTTGGAGAGCAATGCAGGGGCGATTGAGGCGGAGGGCATTGCGGGTGGTCGACGTGGAAGGCAATGCAGGTCGTTCGAGGTGGAGGGCAAGACAGGGGCGGTCAATTTGGAGAGCAAAGCAGGGGAGGTCGAAGCAGAAGATAATGCAGGGCGGACAAGTCAAGAGGGCAAAGTAGTGGTAGTCGAGGCAGAAGGCAATGCGGGGCAGTTGAGGCGGAGGGCAGTGCAGGGGCGACAGGCGGAGGACAATGAAGGGGCCGTCGAGGCGGAGGGCAATGGTCGAGAGGGAAGACAATGCAGGGGCATTCTATTTTCCTTGACTCAGTCTTTCACATCTCTTACGAAGTCTTTTCATGGATTAACAGGCAGTCCAAGTGCTGAACTGATGTTTTCATAGTTTGTAGTATTGCTATTGATAATTATTCTTCCTGCAATGCATAGCACATTTTGGATAATTTGGTTGATTTAGCAGTGGTGAAACAAATTGTATAAAATAATTAAACCTCTTTTGATCTGGGATTACCAAGCAGACTTCTGGTGTAAAATCTGTGAGTTCCATTGCTTCAGACAATGATGACATCTTCTATTTTCAGGTGTACACTATTATCATATTTGGAAGTGTTATCAATGTCGATTAGTCTGATGAATTACGTCCATATTAGTAAGAGCAGTAGAATAAAAGCCGACAATAAGTCTCTGATCAGGTCTATGGTGGTGTCTCACTGCAAGGTCAATGATGTTAAATGAAGGTGCAGTTCTCAACGAGCCTGCCTGCCAGCCAGCTGTAACGTTTGATGAGGTGCGCCATGCTGTGATCTTCAACAATCCCTCAGCAGTTTCAAAATGTTTCGAGCTTCCTTCTGTCTGAGCTGTGACCTTCAATATGTCACTGCCTTCAGGAATTTTCACCAATTTCATTGCATCTGTAAACATATAGGCTCTCATAACAGCTGGAGTACCCAGTAACTCTGCCCTTGAAAGTTACTGTACGTTCAAACTGAGACCATAGGCTCATGCTTGTTCACTTTATCGCAAGAGAAAAGTAAAATGGTCCTTTTGCTTTAAAAAACCTTTTTTTTTGTTCTGCTTTCCCCACACATCATACACAATAAAACAATGTTAAAAGGAAAGCAGAGCCTTAATTAAAAAAAAATAGACATACAGCATGGTAATGCTGCCTAATTGCATCCAATTGACTTACAACCTCTGGTACATTTTTGAATGGTGGGAGGCAACTGGAGCACCCAGAGGAAGCCCATGCAGAAATCAGGAGAACACTGCCTTACAGTCAGCGCTGGATTCGAATCCCAGTCGCTAGTACTGT
Organism: Narcine bancroftii; assembly: GCF_036971445.1. Lineage (NCBI taxonomy): Eukaryota > Metazoa > Chordata > Chondrichthyes > Torpediniformes > Narcinidae > Narcine > Narcine bancroftii. The sequence goes on along the minus strand of NC_091473.1, from coordinate 118,959,452 downwards.
AACAGCATTGCACTAACCGCTATGCTAATTATGGTATCCTATAAATTTTGGAGGGTGCACCCAAATTTGAACCTGCGACCTCATGATCTGCAGTGTTACCGGCCCAGAAGAGCCTAAAACCCAGCAGCAATAGAAATTCACCAAGACAAATGGTTACTTTAACAAAAATAACTTTTAGTTATCTTTAAACATGTAAACCGGATCAAATTTTAATTTATTACTATTAACTTAACCCCCTTCTATTTCAAAGCGCACATATATGTAATGTGTGTGTAAGTTCAGAAAAGTTCTTTGATTCACAGTCCAATCTTATTTCTCACTCCAAGTTCACCAGTATCAGGTAATTCTTATACTGTGCACAGAAGTTAACATTTATGAATCTTCACCAGGCTTTGTTGCTTGAAAGGTAAATGGTTACCACTCAGGAAGGTTCTTGTCGGTTTTCAGAGAGAGACTGGTTGCTTGTTGAACACAAACTGATTCCTTCCAATCAGATACTTCAGTGTCTCGCCGAAGAAACTTGCCCCATTAGGATTTTCCAGATGATAACCTCTTTATTTCAGGTCACTATAGAGTTCCTTTTTGTTCCCCTTATTTCAAGTGAAACATAATACAGCCAGCCCTCTCCTCTTGTATGGACCACAAGGCCTTTGACCAGGCTGAACTAAGAACTCACAACCCGTCTTCCAAATGGGGTTTTTCCACAAGCTTGCCAGCTTGTCATGTTCTAGTCCCAGCTGCTGAAACTGTAGAACTGTGGAACTTAATTCTCTCTCCCTCTCTCACTCTCTTTCAGAGAAAACCACATGACCTTAGAACAGCAAACTGCATTCAGACAGACTGCGGCTCTTGACCTAATCTTCTGAGTCCTTTCATCTGTTGCTTTTCAAAACAATAATCCATTACTCCGCAGCATGTCCAATTAACACCTACTTGTGAAGTCTCCCTTGGCATTCTTCAAAGTTTTTGCAAAGGCACTCAGAGCCTCGACTGTTTGGCTTGACCAGAGCTATGGCATTTTAAATGAGATCTATGTTGTAAAGTGTTTGTTTGTGACCTACAATTAAAAAAAACCTCACAATTTATCTCCTTTAAAACCTATCTATATACAATATAAAATATAACATAATCCGTCACAGCAGTCAAATGCTCTACTATTGATCGATACCCCCATTGGAACATGTATGGCTCATCTACTAATTAAAAGGTCCCATATATTGCCTTGAATTAGTTGGGTGAAATAACGCGATTCTGAGGGAATACTCAGAAGTTTATTATCTATGCAGTTGAAAGTTGGAGGAACAGAGAGATCTTAGAATTCAGTTCCATAAATCCCTTAAAGTTGCCATACTAGTTGATAGGGTGGTTAAAAAGGTGTATGGTGTATTGAATTGGAGAGCTGCGAGGTAATGTTGAAACTTTATAAAATTCTGGTTAGATCACACTTGTTTATTGTGTTCAATTAATCAAAAACTCTTGTAAATTTCTATTGTTGAATGGTGGAGATCAATTCTGACTGGTTGTATCACTGTCTGGTATGGACGTGCCAATGTACAGAACTGAAAAAACTGCAGAGAATTGTGAACTCTGCCAGTGCTATCATGGACATTCATCTTCACCCCATTAAGGACATCTACAAGAAGTGGTGTCTCAAGAAAGCAGACTCTGTCATCAAGGATCCTCACCACCCAGGTCATGCCCTCTTTTCTCTGCTGTCATCAGGAAGGAGGTACAGGAGCCTGAAGACAAGCATGCAACAGTACAGAACAGTACCACAGGAAGGATGTAGATCCTTTAGAGAGGGCATGGAGGAGATTTGTCAGGACATTGCCTGGATTGGAAAATGTGTCCTATGAGGCAAGGTTGACAGAGCTAGGGCTTTTCATTTTAGAGTGACAAAGAATGAGAGGTGACTTAATAACCATATAACCATATAACCACTTACAGCACAGAACAGGCCAGTTCGGCCCTACTAGTCCATGCCGTAACAAATCCCCACCCTCCTAGTCCCACTGACCAGCACCCGGTCCATACCCCTCCAGTCCTCTCCTCTCCATGTAATGATCCAGTCTATCCTTAAATGTAACCAATGATCCCGCCTCAACCACGTCTGCCGGAAGCTCATTCCACATCCCCACCACCCTTTGTGTAAAGAAATTTCCCCTCATGTTCCCCTTATAATTTTCCCCCTTCAATCTTATGCCCTCTAGTTTGAATCTCCCCCATTCTTAATTGAAAAAGCCTATCCACATTTACTCTGTCTGTCCCTTTTAAAATCTTAAACACCTCTATCAAGTCCCCCCTCAATCTTCTACGCTCCAGAGAAAAAAGCCCTAGTCTTCACAACCTTTCCCTGTAACTCAAACCTTGAAATCCTGTCAACATTCTCATGAACCTTCTCTGCGCTCTCTCTATTTTGTTTATATTTTTCCTATAATTTGGTGACCAAAACTGTACACAGTACTCCAAATTTGGCCTCACCAATGCCTTGTACAATTTCATCATAACCTCCCTACTCTTGAATTCAATACTCCGATTTATGAAGGCCAACATTCCAAATGCCTTCTTCACCACACCATCTACCTGAGTATCAGCCTTGAGGGTACTATTTACCACAACTCCTAAATCCCTTTGTTGCTCTGCACATCTCAATAGCCTACCATTTAATGCATATGACCTATTTAGATTTGTCTTTCCAAAATGTAACACCTCACACTTATCTGTATTAAATTCCATCAGCCATTTCTCAGCCCACACCTCCAGCCTTCCTAAATCACCTTTTAATCTACGGTAATCTTCCTCACTGTCCACAACACCACCAATCTTTGTATCATCCGCAAACTTGCTAATCCAATTCTCCACCCCTATTTCCAGATCGTTAGTATAAAAGTCTCCAAAAATTAAGTGAGGCATAGAGATGGTGGACAGCCAGCACCTTATTTTCCTGAGCAGCAATAACAAATACCAGAGGACATCTGATAAAGGTGAGTGGAGGAAAGTTTTGGGGAGAGTGATGGGTGACTGGAATGCATTGCCAAGGGTGGTGGTGGAGGCGGTTACAACAGCAACATTCAAAAGACTCTTAGATAGACAGATGGATTTAAAGAAAATAGGATATCGGTGTGAGGTAGGGGAAAAAATTAGATTTTGGAGCAGAGCACAACATTGTGGGCGAAAGGGTCTGTGCTGTAATGTTCTATATACTTTGAAAACAAAATGACTAGAGTCATCAGATTTGGAAAGGGAGAAATGTGAATGGGGAACACTTATAATTGAATTTTCAGTTCATTATGTCAACAAAATCTAATCATCTGAATTTAAATCCCTCAGAGATATGTATCACTCCCAATGGCTTCAGGCCCTATTTCTGAATCCCATGTTTCCAATGGTTACTGTATCGAAATCATTATTGGAATTCAAATTTACTTTTCCATTGCATAATTGCAATCAAAGGGTTTTAATGCTGAAACAATCCCAGTGAATTGTTGGCATCCATTTAGGTTGTGAAAGCCTGAATACATTTCACAATTTCCATGGAATATCTGTTTTCAAAACTTAAATCAATTCCTTGGGTAAAATTTTATTTACAAATTGTGATGTATGTGAATAGTTTTACCAGAAGATTACAATAATTTTCTGCTACTATATCTGGCTTGGCAGTTGTAATTATTTAAAAGCAATGAAAATAAAGGTTACAGGGTCTCCTTCTCACTGATAATCAACACAAGTGTACCTGAAGGATGGAGGACCTCAGTTTTCTTCAGGCTGACTTCCAGGCCAAACATTTTGGCAGTTTCCGCAAAGCAGGACGTCAAGCGCTGAAGAGCTGGCTCTGAATGGGCAACTAAAGCGGCATCATCTGCAAAGAGTAGTTCACGGACAAGTTTCTCTGGTGTGAGCTTGCAGGCGCCTCAGATTGAAGAGACTGCCATCCGTGCGGTACCGGATGTAATCAGCGTCTTCATTGTTGGGGTCTTTCATGGCTTGGTTCAGCATCATGCTGAAGAAGATTGAAAAGAGGGTTGGTGCGAGAACACAGCCTTGCTTCACGCCATTGTTAATTGAGAAGGGTTCAGAGAGCTCATTGCTGTATCTGACCCGACCTTGTTGGTTTTCGTGCAGTTGGATAATCATGTTGAGGAACTTTGGGGGACATCCGATGCGCTCTAGTATTTGCCAAAGCCCTTTCCTGCTCACGGTGTCGAAGGCTTTGGAGAGGTCAACAAAGGTGATGTAGAGTCCTTTGTTTTGTTCTCTGCACTTTTCTTGGAGCTGTCTGAGGGCAAAGACCATGTCAGTGGTTCCTCTGTTTGCGCGAAAGCCGCACTGTGATTCTGGGAGAATATTCTCGGCGACACTAGGTATTATTCTCCCCACCATGACTACCAGCCCCCCCACATCTCCATCGGGCACACAAAACTCAAAACGGTCAACCAGTTTACCTATCTCGGCTGCACCATTTCATCAGATGCAAGGATCGACAATGAGATAGACAACAGACTCGCCAAGGCAAATAGCGCCTTTGGAAGACTACACAAAAGAGTCTGGAAAAACAACCAACTGAAAAACCTCACAAAGATAAGCGTATACAGAGCCGTTGTCATACCCACACTCCTGTTCGGCTCCGAATCATGGGTCCTCTACCGGCACCACCTACGGCTCCTAGAACGCTTCCACCAGCGTTGTCTCTGCTCCATCCTCAACATCCATTGGAGCGCTTACACCCCTAACGTCGAAGTACTCGAGATGGCAGAGGTCGACAGCATCGAGTCCACGCTGCTGAAGATCCAGCTGCGCTGGATGGGTCACGTCTCCAGAATGGAGGACCATCGCCTTCCCAAGATCGTGTTATATGGCGAGCTCTCCACTGGCCACCGTGACAGAGGTGCACCAAAGAAAAGGTACAAGGACTGCCTAAAGAAATCTCTTGGTGCCTGCCACATTGACCACCGCCAGTGGGCTGATAACGCCTCAAACCGTGCATCTTGGCGCCTCACAGTTTGGCGGGCAGCAACCTCCTTTGAAGAAGACCGCAGAGCCCACCTCACTGACAAAAGGCAAAGGAGGAAAAACCCAACACCCAACCCCAACCAACCAATTTTCCCCTGCAACCGCTGCAATCGTGTCTGCCTGTCCCGCATCGGACCTGTCAGCCACAAACGAGCCTGCAGCTGACGTGGACTTTTTACCCCCTCCATAAATCTTCGTCCGCGAAGCCAAGCCAAAGAAAGAAGACCTGAAGGATATGCGTTTAGCACACTGGTCTGCTCTCTCACACCCATGAATGTGTGGCCAGGCACAATTCAAATGGCATCTGCAAATATGCCGATGACACCACAGTTATCGGCAGAATCACAGACGGCAATGAGGAAGCGAACAGAAAGGAGATAGATCAGCTCATTGAGGGAGGTGACAACAACAACCTTGCACTCAGCATTAGCAAAATTAAGGAACTGATTGTGGACTTCAGGAAGGGGAAACCAGGAGAACACAAACCAGTCCTCATTGAGGAGTTAGCAGTGAAGAGGGTAAAAAAAAAAAACCTTTAACTTGCTGGGTGTCAACATCTCTGAAGACCTATTCTGGGGCCTTCATGTGGATGAAAAAGGCACACCAGCTGCTATGTTTTGTTAGGAGTTTGAGGAGATTTGTTATTCATCAAAGACTCTTGCAAATTTCTACTGTTGTATTTTGGAAAGCATTCTGACTGGTTGCATCGCTGTACGCTACGGAGGTGCCAATGCTCAGGATTGAAAAAGCTACAGAGAGCTGTGAACTCTGCCAGTACCATCATGACATTTGTCTTCACTCCATGAAGATAGTGTCTCAAGAAGGCAGACTCTCTAATCAAGGACCCTCACCACACAGGTCATGCCCTCTTCTCTCTGCCGCCATAAGGAAGGAGATACAGGAGCCTGAAGACGAGCACGCAACAGTACAAACACAGGTTCTTCCCCTCTGCTATCAGATTTATGAATGGGCAACGAGCCACAGACACCACCTCATTTTTTTTTCTCTTCTTTTCCACGAAGTTATTTAAAAAAAAAAATAGTATATTTACGGGAATGTAATTTATAGTAATTTTGGTACAATCGTGTTACTGCAAAACAACAAATTTTGTGGCACTTGCTCATGACAATCAACCTGATTCTGATGAATTGTTGCATTTAGGACTGCCTTCTGCATGAAGAGGGGTTTTAGCCAACCTATGGATTTATTGATCTTCAGCGATGTTGATGAAATGTGAAACTGTTTTTTGTGCCATGTAAGAATATTGTTAGTCACATTTGTTTTCGCTTTGCTTGCTGATGTGGCAGAAATCAGTGAAAGGCCTTCAAGAAGAACAACTCACAGTTTGAAAGCAACAAAATATCTTGCTTTATTTTTACTCATCCTATCAAATAACAATTTCACATTAGTAATTGAAATGAAGTCTGTCATATGGAAATTATCAGTTTGTTAGTCACATTGCAAAATAAATAGATAATTTTACATGAATATGCTGTGGAGTTTTAAAATGTGTTAAGTCTTGATGCACAAATATTTTCATTTTTTGCTTTGAACTTTACACCTTCCATATGAATACTATGTGGCATCTGGTCTGATTGGCTTTTTTTAAATAAAAGCTGTTGGTCTATTTTGAGAATTGCAGGACGTTTTCCTTAAGAACAAATTAGAAGATTCATGAAAAAAAACCAGCAAGATGTGCTTCAATTTCAGATGTTAAATGTTGCACATCGTGCTGCTTTTTGTATTTCGCAAAAAAAAGAGTCGTGTTGATGTAGCTGTTCCAGTTAAACCAAGTAATTTACTGAGTTATGCTCAATTGGGAAAAGTTTTGCCGATTTCCACACATTGAAATCCACCAGAGCCTGATGTCTGATCATAGGACTAGATATGAGAGGACGAGCCATGGAAATGGTTCTATTGGAATATTTTCCCATCAAGAGCATTCAGGGGAGAAAAAAGAGTTGTCAAATAAGGAAGAAAAAGCCAATCTTATTGAGATTGATTGAGCTGGAAAACATTCTAAAATTTTTTTAAATAGTACCCGAGATGTGTCTACCACAACTCTTTCCACTTTCTGTATAACTTCCACATATATGCCACTTTTATATAAATTTTGACAAATAAAGAAATAGCAAAGATGATATTGTAGAATAATGGATTATAGCCACTACTATAACTGGATAAGCAGCAAAGCTAATTATCACATGCCTCAGATCTCCCCTGAGTAATGTTATCTTTTCTATAAATGATTTGTTGTAGTTATAGGAACAATATATGAGGAAGAGCTATGAATATATTTATATATGGATAAATGTATTTGTATATATGCATAATAAATGTATGTACATGCAAGATTAATTTAGCAGATTAATTAAGAAAATAATGCAGCACACCTTAAAATGTTTAAATCCATTAAAAAAATCTTAGCAATTTTTAAACATCGAATTATGATGGAAAAGAGTAATAATAGCTATTGTTTTTGTAGGTCGGAAATACCAATTTTGGAAAATAGAGCACCAGCCTAATTTTGGGAGAGAAAGTGGCTTTTTTCTGTTTCTGAACAAATTTTTATGGAATTTATGTAGCTCTTTGTAGAAGTTATGTATGGAGAATGGGGTATCTCCTTTGGAAATTCACCCCTTTTTTTCCTTCATTTTATGTTGTAATGTAAATGATAGAAATGCCTCCCTTCAATAATCAAATCTTTTCCACGTTGAACTATTTTTTGAGGTGGCAGGACACGTGTAAAAGCTTTGACTTGGAGATCCTCCCAAAACATAAAAGGTTGCCTAATTAGATCGGGTGATCAGCATTTCATTTGTGTCTTTTTTATTACTTTAATATAAATTATTTTTTAATGAACAGGACTAATTTAAATTTATGCATTAATGTTCATGACAGAGTTGTATAGGATTTTATTGGCTTGGTTTAGTACCTTAACCAGACTCTAAAGTTGTATGTAGAGTTAAGAACTTCTGACTTATAAGGGGAATAAGTTGAGATTTCCTGCCATGATTGAACTATATATCACATGTTTCGACCTGTAAGCTATGGTTCTGAGCTTTTGGATTTTATTTCCATCCTATGTAAGAAAATACTTGTTTTTTTCCCTCCATTGTTCATGACATGTCTTTTATTCAACTAATGAATAACTTTTTTGTATCATCATCGGACCATTTTCCACTGGGAAACTTTTCTTCATATTATTTGTAATTGTTGAGTTCTGGTTGAGTCTGGTGCATATAACCTAAAAGCAGAATGTGAGCAGCATATTAGCAGGAGAGAACACTGAGAAGGGAGGGGGAATACGTTTCAGAGAAAAATATTTTTAACTGCAGTACTATGTATGGGATGACTAGCTGGATTGCTCACAATATGACCTCATACGCGCAACAGGATACCAGAAATTGACAGCTGGACTATTATTGAGAGATCGCAAATATTTATGTGAGGTTGAAGATTAGTTTTCTCGGTGTGTGTATATATAAAAAAACTGACCTTAATTAATATAAGCACAAACTCTGTAATCAGGAGTACAAATTGAATCTTGGAAGAAGGACGTTGAATGAATAATTGAACTTAATTGCATTACACAGAGAAATGTGAATATAAGGAATTCAGTGTTCAGGTACAACTGGAATTCAATAGACTTTTAAAGGGTAGAAAAGAGGTATGAATATGGAGTGGCACAATTATCGTAATGGTTAGTGATACACAATTCTAGCACCAGTGACCCGGGTTGGAATCTGCTGCTGTTTGTAAGGAGTTTGTACATTCTCCCCACATCCCCGTGGGTTCTATCCGGGTGCTCCAGTTTCCTCCCATGTTCCAAAGACACACAGGAAATAGCAGGTTAATTGGTTACGTGGGTCTGAGGGCTCGTGGGCCAGAAGGATCTATTATTATGTTATATCTCTAATTTTAAAAATGTGCTTTAAAAATCTGAGAATGTGAACACTTTTTTTCCTCGTCCTATCAGTTCTTCTGTTCTTTTTACTTAATTCCTCTTGTTACCTACTCAGACAGCAGAAATAGAAATTAGCCAAGACGGTGTTATGTTTAAAATATTTTAATTTATTAATCACCAATGTGTGTGTGTGTGTGTGTGTGTGTGTGTGTAAGTAAAATATCCCAAACCATTCCAGTTCAGGCCCAATTCTGGAACGTCAGTTCAAAGTCCAGTCTCAGAAATCCAATGCTGACATGAAGACTTGACTGGTTGGGCTCATTTCAAGGGGTCATGAGTCAGCCTCTAGGGACAAGGTCCACAGACTGTCAGTGTGGTGTTCAGAAAACAATCTGATATTGAATTCTTCAAAGGCAAAAGAGCTTGTAATGAATTTTATGAGGAACTGTATGGCCCCAGCTCCATTATATATTAGTGGCGACTGTGTAGAAAGGGTTACGACTTTCAAATTTCTGGGAATGTATTTGGCTGAGGTACTTTCTTGGACTATTAATACCACCACTATAGTTAAGAAGGCATAGCAAAGTCTCCATTTCCTGAGAATCCTTAGGAAAATTCATCTACAGGAGAAGTTATTGATGTCCTTCTATCACTGCTCTATTGAAAGCGTGCTGACTTATTGCATTCCCATGTGCTTTGCCAGCTGTACAGCAGCAGATAAGAGGGATCTTCAGAGGGTTATCAATACGGCTCAGAAGATCATGGGGTTTTCCTTGTCCCCTTTGGAGGATTTATTTCAATCTCGCTGTATTGGGAAGACAGCTAATATTCTTAAGGATTCTACTCACCCAGGCTATCATCTGTTTGACTTATTGCCCTCGGGTAGACGATTTAGATCCATTAAATCACGGACAAACAGACTCAAGAACAGTTTCTATCCCAGAACTATCAGAGAATTAAACTCTGCCAATTAGTGTATTTGTAATTTGTATTGTTTTAATGTTGCTTTTTTCTTCTTCTTGTTTTTATTGTTTTTAATGTTTTTATATGCTCTTGTATGTTGTACTGCGGTTATACTTTTTAATTTTGTTGCGTTTTCTAACACATCGGGAATAACGTACTTACTTATTAAAATTGATGCAGAGAAGTGTTTATGAATGAGGTGGGAGAGACTATTGTAAACTTATGAAATCCTTGTTGAGTTGCTTCCTGAGAAATGTCCTTTCAGGTGAGTGGTAGTCAAAACTCCCCTTTTCCTTTTCTAGTGGAAACGAAGCAAGTTCCTTTTGTGGGTTAGACCAAAGTGACCTTCACAATGGTCATGATTCAAATGCAGTATTTCTTCTGCTCCCTGAACACAAATATGTGTCAGTTCAAGTGACCTTTTCTTTCAGCCATGGTGGGGTTCAATAATTCTCTTCAGAAATGACTTTTCCATTGCCACGATGAGATTCAACTTTTAAAGTGACCTTTCCTTTGGACACAAGAGGCCACTTCAGCACAGTATATCTCAAAGAGCTGTTGCTCCTGTGCTACTTTCTTAAAATGGCCCCTGATCAAACAGTGAACTGTTTCTATGATATGTTGGGCACATGGTCTCTGGACCTGTGTTCCAGGGCTTTCCTCTCTCTTCAGAAGTAGCGAGTTTGAGTACACGCTGCTCCCAGCCTGTCAGCCTACAGTCAGTCTCCAAAGCTTGCAGCTTGATTTATTCTTTTAAAGTGACAGTCCTACTTAAATGAAAATGAACTGGGAGGGAGCATGTAATATTCTACATTAATAAGTAACATAGTTTTGAAGTCTCAAGGCTTTCTCAAACTATCTTCTTCCACTCCACTTTGTGTACACTATTAAAGAAACTCTGAATGAGGCAAAATTACCTAACTTTCCTCCATGCTATAAGGTAGAGAGATAAAATAAATTTTCTCTGCTTGGTACCATAACTACCCAATGAATCAGCTAAACAACGATTCTATATATAGTTACAAGACATCATTTACTCCTAATTGGTTATAATTAATTGTATTTGGATAAAAATGAGAACAATCCAGTACTTATAGATGAAAATAAATGGTGAACAATGACAACTGAATCTAAATGTAACGATAACTTTGATGTACAATCTTGATTCTGGGAATGGGATTGAAGGAATAGCCCAAAATAAACCCAAACAATGTTGCCACATTGTTTTCAAATTAAAACTCTTCTCTCGCCATGATGCATGCCCTTAGGATCTTCTTTTTTTTCTCCTCAACACTGATTACACTGGATAATGACAATTTAGCTTCCTGAACACTTTTGGATGTATTTAATGGATGCTGGGCTGCTGATTTAGAAACCTTAAAAATTTCCGATTATGTACTGTTTTTGAAATGTAACTTATTTTAAGATTTACTGTCATATTTTAAGTCTACTGTTATATTGCCCACAAAGCAAGCTGTTTTAGACCCTCCAAGCATGCCTGGTCATGCACTCAGGACAGGTGCTATGCAAATGTTGTCCTAGGCCTGTGCATGCTTAGTCGGAATAGATGCAGACAGGCTATAAAAGCAGCTCACATATACAGATGCTGTGTATTACAATGATTATAGATTGAGCGCAGGTTGATGAATATGTTCTTCAGGCAATAGCACAGTGAGTGTACTTGACAATAACATTTATTGACTTCAGGAAGATTCATTACAGCAGAAATGCCTTGTCTATGTCACAGCTGCTGTGACACGTTCTGTAACATTTGTGGTGAGTATGCGCTTAATGCTAAATTCAATAAAAGTTAATTTAATGTTCATCCAACTTCATATGTGATGCAGGAAATCTGAAATTATCTTTGTGTTCAGTTTGAAGTTGTATATCATATTCCTCAATTTTTTTTTCAGAAGGCAAATCTTTTGGGGGAAAAAAACTGTTGTCCAGCGTTACCTGCACAATTTTCTCCTCTTGAACCATTAGTAAAAGGTTATTTGTTCCTTTGTATAATTCATTCATTATTTCAACATTTACCATAGCGGTTAGTGCAATGCTATTACAGCCCCAGAAACCCAGATTTGAATCTGGCTCTATCTGTAGGGAGTTTATACATTCTCCCTGCATCTGTGTGAGTTTCCTCTAGATGCTCTGTTTTCCTCCCACCCTTCAACATGTAGGCTGGAAGGTTAATTGGGGTATTTGTGTGGATTATGTGAAAAGATAGGGATTATTTACAGCTACTGCTAAATAGTGGAGCTGTGGAAATTGATACTCTGGAAGCCAAAATTGAGCATTGGGTAAGGAAGTGGATTTCGCAAGAAATCTCAGAAGAGAGTAGTTAAGCATAGATTTGAATCAACAATCCCAGTTAGATTTAATTGTGACATCAACTTAAACTGTCTCTGTTCATATGCCAAGAATCCCACTTGAGTAAGATGCTTAGGACCATATCTCAAAATGAATCAATGACTTCAGGGTATTGCTGTTTCATTGTTAAGATTTAATATTTAATTTAAAATGCTGCAGAGTTTATTTTTCTTAGTTTGCACTGTATTCCAAGAATATAACCTTGGCATGGGAAATAGCAATTTCCTGCAACTCATTGGCATATGTGATGGATTAACATTATACAAAGTAGAAATTAGCATTTTCAAGGCTGCCACATGGATGTGCAATTTAAGACGTTGTTGTTTGCTTTGAAGGGTGTGTGCATTTTAAGTGCGCGATGATGAGTTGCAGTGTAATGTCTGTATTTCTTTTCATGAAGTCTTCTGTTGACATATCCAGGAGCACCAGATGCAGTAGATGAACCCTGTGCAGATTTACAAGTGAAATGTTGTTTCACTTGGAGGAACTGTTTGGGAGATGGCTTTGTTGAGCACCTTGGCTCTGTCCGCCAGAATAGCATGGATCTCCCAGTGGCCACTCATTTCAATTCCCCATCGCATTCACTAGCTGACACATCTCTCCATGCACTGCCAGACTGAGACCATCCATAAATTGGATGAACCACACCTTATCTTCCAACTGGGTACCCTCCAACCAGATAAGATTAATATCGACTTCTCTGATTATCCCTTCTTTCTCCATCATCTTTCCTTATCTCTGTCTCTCATTCCATCTCCTTTCTCACAAGCATTATTAATTCTTACCTCATCTCCTATCCTATCCAATTAACACCTTTTGTTGGACTGGATCCCTCCCCCAGTTAGCATTGTCTGAATCTGAGACTTTTTGATATTTCTTGCTTCTGGCTTATTCCTTGAAGAAGGGCCTCAGCCTGAAACATTGGCAATATATCTTTGTCTCCTATGGACGCTGAAAAGACCAGCTCAGTTCCGCCAGCATTACAGTGTGTTTTTAACTACAATCACAGCATCGACCACCGGCTTTCGTGCTTCACTTCTACCTGACCTTGCCTTTTGTACGTCCTCAGTCTCTGCTCGTGGAAGCCTCTAAATCCCCAATCCTACACTGAGCCACTTACACACTGGCTGCATTGCTTGAGTTTCCCTTATTTTTATAAGCTGCAGGCACCATCTGTAGCCCAGACTTCAACAAACTGCCACTCTGCTTACCATTTGAACACTCCTGACACAAAGCCTAACTCTCAACGCCTAAAGTTTAAGGAAGATGCACATTTTCAGTTGAAAATTTTGCTGTTGCTTTCATCAAGAATTAAAGACATTGAGAGGCTATATTTCCTGTTTTAGTCTTGCCACCATCTTTAAGATCATACTTAAATCCTTTTTGACCAATTTTTGATAATGTTATACTTTGTGCTGCCTTGAATTTTCTAATCATCAAATACTTTATATAGAGTTTATTTCATGTGATCACAGTGTGTTTTCTCATTCTATACCATTCCACTGTTTAACGTGCATCTAAACCATACTCAACTTGCCTTGATGTAAACCTTATCCACTTTGTGCATTTGTTCTTTAAAGTAGCACATAGATAAAGGATCTTTAGCTGATGAAGATAAACGTATGTGTTCAAAGTCTGGTTTATCTGTATTGCACATACTGAAGGCAAGTTGTTTGCAAATGAATTTGCTTTTCCTCTTTTAAAACAAGCTACATTCAGAAGAAAGATAATAACTCTGATCATAAAATTAACTTCATCAGAATTTCATGAACAGTAAATGTGGTTGTGGCATCTTAAATGTTGAGATCCTGTCAGTCTGTTGCAACCCAGCACCCAATCTTAAAATCAAAAAATCATAACCCTTGATCTTGAGGCCTGTACATCCATAAATTGCCTGTGGTTTGTTTTGCTCAAATGACTGATTTTAACTGATCACTCATCGCATTTTCACTCTATTCATTAGTGCAAAAATGATCAGATGTTTTCATTTAGTTGTATTTTGCTTGTCTCTTCCTTCTTTGGCTTGGCTTCGCGGACGAAGATTTATGGAGGGGGTAAATGTCCACGTCAGCTGCAGGCTCGTTTGTGGCTGACAAGTCCGATGCGGGACTGGCAGACACGGTTGCAGGGGAAAATTGGTGGGTTGGGGTTGGGTGTTGGGTTTTTCCTCCTTTGCCTTTTGTCAGTGAGGTGGGCTCTGCGGTCTTCTTCAAAGGAGGTTGCTGCCCGCCGAACTGTGAGGCGCCAAGGTGCACGGTTTGAGGCGATATCAGCCCACTGGCGGTGGTCAACGTGGCAGGCACCAAGAGATATCTTTAGGCAGTCCTTGTACCTCTTCTTTGGTGTACCTCTGTCACGGTGGCCAGTGGAGAGCTCGCCATATAACACGATCTTGGGAAGGCGATGGTCCTCCATTCTGGAGACGTGACCCACCCAGCACAGCTGGATCTTCAGCAGCGTGGACTCGATGCTGTCGACCTCTGCCATCTCGAGTACTTCGACGTTAGGGATGAAGGCGCTCCAATGAATGTTGAGGATGGAGCGGAGACAACGCTGGTGGCCAAATAGTCATTTCCATCTTTGTGAGAAGAATGAAAAGAGTAATGCAAAGTACTGCAGAACCAGAGACAACAGATGTTAATAGGAGAGAGAAGACAGGGAAATTGACAATGTCCTTGCTCCCAAAAAGTAACACAGTCTGTCATTGAGACAGGTTTTGCTAAGGTTGTAGTCGATGGATCATAAACTGCACCATGTTGCAGATGTTACCAACTCCTAGAATGTGCCAGATTCATAAGTCTTTGTTATCACATGCACCTTGACAGCAACTGGTCATGTCAGCCTCTGAAATAGTGATAGTTGCTGCAAGCTGGCACCTTTCAGAGGCGGGATCCTCATTAAAGTTTGGATGTCTGACACCGGCGTGAAATGTTGTCCCTGAACAGATTCCACAAGTACGACTTTCTGTTAAAAATCCTCCTCCCCATCTTAAGCTGCTTGTTCGTTGCTTGCATTCAACTCGTTATTCCAGTCAAACTGTTTTTCAGGAACATGTTAGGCAATTTGCATGAGCCCACCTGTAACCCTACATCATTGAGCAATAATTTTCAGACTGCATTACAAGATTGCATTCATACTCAAATCACACCCAGTCTAGCATGTTCCTTTCCACTACCAGGCTTGTCATCTGTGACTACCTTTTAAATTCCTTGACTTGAATAGAGGGGGTTCAATAACCTTTACAAAACCCATATTAATTCCAATTGAGTACAAACATTACCATTGGACCCAATGAAAGCTTTCCTCCCACTAACCTCTCCCTACTGGCGATGCTCTTCATGTTTTAAGATGACAATATTTTACCTATTTGTAATGCATGTGTAGTTAGTCCGTGAACTACTCTTTGCAGACGATGCCACTTTAGTTGCCCATTCAGAGCCAGCTCTTCAGCGCTTGACGTCCTGCTTTGCGGAAACTGCCAAAATGTTTGGCCTGGAAGTCAGCCTGAAGAAAACTGAGGTCCTCCATCAGCCAGCTCCCCACCATGACTACCAGCACCCCCACATCTCCATCGGGCACACAAAACTCAAAACGGTCAACCAGTTTACCTATCTCGGCTGCACCATTTCATCAGATGCAAGGATCGACAATGAGATAGACAACAGACTCGCCAAGGCAAATAGCGCCTTTGGAAGACTACACAAAAGAGTCTGGAAAAACAACCAACTGAAAAACCTCACAAAGATAAGCGTATACAGAGCCGTTGTCATACCCACACTCCTGTTCGGCTCCGAATCATGGGTCCTCTACCGGCACCACCTACGGCTCCTAGAACGCTTCCACCAGCGTTGTCTCCGCTCCATCCTCAACATCCATTGGAGCGCTTACATCCCTAACGTCGAAGTACTCGAGATGGCAGAGGTCGACAGCATCGAGTCCACGCTGCTGAAGATCCAGCTGCGCTGGATGGGTCACGTCTCCAGAATGGAGGACCATCGCCTTCCCGAGATCGTGTTATATGGCGAGCTCTCCACTGGCCACCGTGACAGAGGTGCACCAAAGAAGAGGTACAAGGACTGCCTAAAGAAATCTCTTGGTGCCTGCCATATTGACCACCGCTAGTGGGCTGATAACGCCTCAAACCGTGCATCTTGGCGCCTCACAGTTTGGCGGGCAGCAACCTCCTTTGAAGAAGACCGCAGAGCCCACCTCACTGACAAAAGGCAAAGGAGGAAAAACCCAACACCCAACCCCAACCAACCAATTTTCCCCTGCAACCGCTGCAATCGTGTCTGCCTGTCCCGCATCGGACTTGTCAGCCACAAACGAGCCTGCAGCTGACGTGGACTTTTTACCCCCTCCATAAATCTTCGTCCGCGAAGCCAAGCCAAAGAAGAATGCATGTATTTTATTGTACAGTAAAATGTTTATTTAAGGTACTTGTTTATTTAAGTTTGGAAAATTCATTTGAAAGATGCAGGTATAAAATGAGATCTGATGCAATATTCTCCTGCCCTTTTAACTTTAGAAAGCTTCTGTGAACTTTTGGCTAAATAAAAAATTAAAATCTGGGACATATTATCAATCATCTGTAAACATTAGCGAACTAAATCTTGAAGCCAGGAGGAACTAAAAACTTGAATTTAAAAGTTATTTTAAATCTCTCAGCTCCGGTATTTTGGATAAAAAAGGCCAAATATGTAATAATGTTGCATTCTTTCATCTCTTCCTTCATAGCAATGTATTTACATTGTTTGTATGGGGTTTCTATTATTTTTCTTTTTAGAATATTTGAAAATCATTTATTAATAAATAATTAAAACAACTCTCCAAATCTCTGGTAAGACCACACAGAATATTGTGTTCAGTTCTGGTCACTTTATTACAGGAAGGATGTGGAAGTGATGGAGAGGGTGCAGAGGACATTTACCAGGATGTTGCTTGGATTGGAAAACAAGTCATATGAGTCAAGGTTATTAGATTTGGGTCTTTCCTTTTCGGAGCATAGAAGGATGAGAGGAGACAGGGTGGACAGTCAGCACCTATTTCCCAGGGTAGGAATAGCAAACATCAAAGGACATATGTACAAAGTGAAGGGAGGGAAGTTTAGGGGAGACATCAGGGGTAAGTTTTTTTTTTACGCAGAGTTGTGGATGGTGGTGGAGGCTGAAACATTAGGGGCATTTAAGAGCCTCTTAGACAGGCACATGGATGAATGAAAAATAGAGGCTTATGGAGTAGGGTGGGTTTAGTACTTTTTTAAGGTTTATGTGGGTTGGTTTTTTTTCCAGACTCTTTTGTGTAGTCTTCCAAAGGTGCTATTTGCCTTGGCGAGTCTGTTGTTTATCTCGTTGTCGATCCTTGCATCCGATGAAATGGTGCAGCCGAGATAGGTAAACTGGTTGATCGTTTTGAGTGTTTTATGGCGAGCTCTCCACTGGCCACCGTGACAGAGGTGCACCAAAGAAGAGGTACAAGGACTGCCTAAAGAATTCTCTTGGTGCCTGCCACATTGACCACCGCCAGTGGGCTGAACTCGCCTCAAACCGTGCATCTTGGCGCCTCACAGTTTGGCGGGCAGCAACCTCCTTTGAAGAAGACCGCAGAGCCCACCTCACTGACAAAAGGCAAAGGAGGAAAAACCCAACACCCAACCCCAACCAACCAATTTTCCCTTGCAACCGCTGCAACCGTGCCTGCCTGTCCCGCATCGGACTTGTCAGCCACAAATGAGCCTGCAGCTGACGTGGACATACCCCTCCATAAATCTTCGTCCGCGAAGCCAAGCCAAAGAAGAAAAATGTGGGTTGGCACATCATTGAGGGCTGAAGGGCCTGTACTGTGCTGTAGTGTTCTATATTCTATGTTATTCTTGTGGGAAAGACACCAAATTTTATAGTGATGAGGCTTGCTTCACTTATTGAAGCACCTGCATCATTTATGACTGTCTTCCTTGCATTAAACTATTACGCTGGTGAAATTTTGTTTTGGATATTCAATTTTTAAAAAATTTAGACATGCAGCATGGTAACATGCCCTTCCATCCTCCGAGCCTGCGTCAGCCAAATACCTCAATTAACCAACAACTCCCATGTGTTTTTGAAAGGTGGGAGGAAAGCAGAGCACCCGGAGGAAACACACGCAGACTCAGGAAGAACGTACAAATTCCTTACAGACAGCACTGGATTCGAACCCGGTTCATTGGCGCTGTAATAGCGTGGCACTAACCATGCTGCCCCGTTGTCATTGGATGCCACTCAATCCTGAAATTGTGCCACCCCCTTGTCCTGCATTTGCTAACAGGAGTCTGTTTGGCTCTTTTCAAGCCTGTTGCCCATTCAACACCTCAAGGGACACACTCTCCCCATTTCTTCCAACCCCCCCCCTGCATGAGCCCTCGATGGGGATTGGGGGACAACAGACTCGGTGGAAATAACCTTAAATTTTTTTATATATTGTTGGTGACATTTCCGCTGCAGCTTTGAGTTCATGAAATTTTTCCTGTAGATTTTGCAGGCCAGTTTATTTTTGGCCAAAAAATATGCCGTGCCAAGCTGTGTTCTCCATGTTTAGCTGTGGTTATATTGTTGCTTTCTAAATTGCCAGTGGAATTTGATGAGTTTTTGTGCTTCTGTGACAGCAGCTCTGAGTCGTTAGCACATGAACACACACATTGGCCCACCATTACCATCAGAATCTATTTATATAATTCCATTTACCAATACTTTGTCCACAGCCTTGGAAATGTTAGTGCACTATATGGTTTCAGATTGGACAGCAATAGGATGGGCGGCATAAGAACAGGTAATACTGGAAGCACTGAGAAGGACAGGCAGCATCTGCAGAAGAGAAACCAAGTTAATGCTTTGACAGAACTAGAAAAAAAGAGATTAAAAAATAACTAGTTTTAAATTGCAGAAAAGCTGGCAGGAGGGATGGTTAGGACATGGGGAACATGGCAAGGGGCCATGGCAGAGGTTGCCAGGGGGAATTTGTCACCTAGTCAAATAGGTTTATGGGGATACTTTGAAGATGATCAAACTTCTTTGTTTCATTATATGTTGCTAATAGCAGGGCTGCAGATGTGTCCATCAGGTCAGGCTATGGTAAAGGAGAAAAACTGAGTTTCTTTTGCAGATGGATGACTTACAGCAGAAATGGCCGGTTCTGATACAGGTGGAGTAAGCCAACTTACCTGGAGTTGGAGAATTTGATATTGAGCCCAGAAAGCTGTAATTTGCTGAGACAGATGTGTAATTTTTCATCTGGCACGTCAGGACTTGTTGCAAGAGGTCACAGACAGATCAGATTGGGAACGAGAGGATTGGTGGGTCACAGTTTAGAGCAGAATAGTTTGACACAGACACAAATGAATGACATGGCAATTTCATTTGATGATCCCTAATGAAATATATTTACCAGATATATTTTCGTTATTTAAGTATTCTCTAGTTGACAACTGATTAAATGTCAAGTTGAAAAAAATGTTGAATGAAATAGAATACTAAAATATTTATCAATGCTTAAAGCCCTTCAGCTCATCATGTCTATGACTAGACATCTATACTAATCTCATTTACCAGCACTTGTTCTGTACCCTTCCCTGCCCTGGTGATTCAGATGTTCAAAAATACTTCTTAAATGTTGTGAGAGTTTCTGCTGTCACCACTCACTCAGGCAGTGCATTCCAGAATTCACCCGCTCTCTGTATTTGTAATATAATAATGTAATTTAATATAACATCCTTCTCATAATCGGTACAAAGTTGTCCACATGTTATAATTGTGTTGACTACCAGAGCAAAATTAAATGTAAAATATCAAAGACTGATACAGGAGTGCAGCACAAAATAAAATGGAGTTTTGATTGGACTGGAAAGTCATAGTCTTAGAGAGATACAGCATGCAAACAGGCCCTTCGGCTCAACTCATCAATGTCATCCAAAGTGCTCGCTCCATTTGCCTGCATTTGGCCCACAACCCGCTAAACCTTTTTTATCCACGTCCCCGTTCAAATGTCTTTGAAACAATGTAATTGTACCTACCACTTTCCACGGCAGCGCATTCCATATACTCACTACCCTCGCGGTGGAAAAACCTACCCCTCTAGTCCCCTTTAAATCTTTTCATCTCTCACCTTTACATTTTACATTTAAATTTAACAATGTTACATGGTAGTAGCCGATTCTGGCCATTGAAATCCGTGCCACTCAATTATAACCAGTCCCTGTATAATTTTGGAGGGTGAGGAAACAGGAGCACTGGGAGAAAACCCAAGCAGACACGTGGAGAACTCCTTCTAGGCAGTGCCAACTTTGAACCTGGGCCACTGGTGCCATAATAGTGACGTGCTAAACTCCATGCTCACTCTGCTGTCCATAAATTTTAGACTCCCCTACAAAATGAAAAAAAAAACTGTGCTCACCCTCCTTATCTATGCCCCTATGGCTTTTGAACCTCCATAAGGTTATGATCAGTCTCCTTTGCTCCAAGGGAAAAAGTCCCAGCCTATTCTGTCTCAAACTAACCAATCCAAGCATCATCTTTGCATTACTGTACCCACTCCAACTTAATCACATCACTCCTATAGTAGGGCAACCTGAACTGTACCCAATGTTCCAGGTGTAGTCTCCCCACTGTCTGTAGAGCTGTAACAAGACTGTCCAACTCTTATACTTGGTGTCTCATCCAATAAAAGCCAGTGAGCCTTTTTCATCACACTGTCTAATTGTGTCATCTCTTTCAGTGAACAATGTATTTGTACCCATAGATTTCTCTGTTTTATATCATTCCCAAGGACACCGAATATGTCTGGTCCTGATTTAACTTCCCCAAATATATTATTTCAAATTTGAGTTAAATTACACTTGCTATTCCTTTGCCCACTTCCCCCAATTGACATAGATCCTGTGTAATCCTGAGACAATCTTTTTCGTTATCATCAACCAAACCACCAGTTTGTCATCCACAAACTTACTAATAACGCCACCTCCATTCTTATCCAAATTGTTAACAAACAGCTGTCCACTATCACCCCATTTCACCAAGCCACTTTTGAACCCCTGGCTAGTTCATCTTGGATCCCATGTAATGTAACCTCGCAGACCAGCCTACCATGCAGGACATGGTCATGACTGAAGGCTCTGTCGGCCCGGTCATGGGTGAAGGCCATCCCGTTAAGGTCTTTAGCCCTGCCTTCAACAATCTCCTAGTGATGCACATGATTGTTTTGAATTGGCACACCGCGGAGTCTTCATATAATTGGGCTTGCTCAGAAAATTCCTTCTGCAGCTTATCTTTATCCTTTCTCCCTCCTGCTGAATTTTTTCTATTCTTAAGTTACTTAGTTTTACATAATTGCATGTTTTGTCTCCCTAACAGTGGGTTTGTTTTTCAGCTGTGCGTGGATTATATTAGCAACACGCTTACAGTAGAATCTGCCTGTGAAGCCTTGCAGGTAAGTCCTAAGGAGTTTTACCTTTCTGCTTTTCTTAAAAATTGATATCTATTTTCTTTGGTTGCCAGGGATGGAAATTCAGTGAGGCTATTCCTAGAAGCCACTGTAGCTGCCTATCCCTTCCATGATCCTCTTGAATTAGTGTTTTAGTGATTGAATTTCTTGCTTTTTTTTATATTGTTTGTGACATTTCCACTCCAGGTTTTGAAGAATTTTGTTGCATTGTCCTATGATCAATCTGAAAACTTCCTCTCAATTTCAGGAATCTCTATATTTGAGATTGATTAATTTTCGAATGGCATTGTTCCAACTTGTAATACCAGAACAGAAATCAGAACTTCACAATTACCATCTAGTTTCCCGACTAAGACTGCCTGCCAGTTTTTCTTGAATAGTAAGAACAGACTTACCATTCACATAGCAGGCTGAGCATTTGAATCGGTGGCAAAAGCTTAACCATATTGTGCACGTGAAATGTTGAATTTTATTTTTGGGCATGCCTGTCAAGAGTAGGAAAGTTTTTTTTTGTGTGGGGGTGGGGGGGGGGTGCGCATGCCAGAGTGTGACTAGGCTCATGGTTGTGACTGGACAATGTTCCATCATCCTTATCACAATAATAAATCCTTGGCGTCAAACAGGAAGTTCCATCCTCCTGTCCTCAACTGGGAGTCAAAGTTGTCCTTACTGATGGAACCATAGAACATTACAGCACAGAAAACAGGCCCTTTGGCCCTCTGTGCCAAACTATTATTCAGCCTAGTTCCACTGACCTGTACACGGTCCACAGCCCTTCATAGCTCTGCCATCCATGTACCCTATCCAAATTCTCTTGACTATTAAAATTGAGCCCCGCATTCATCACCTCAGCTGGCAGCTTGTTCCACGCTCCCACCACTCTCTGTGTGAAGAAGTTCCGCCCCCCCTTCCATGATCCCCCTGAACTTCACTCTGTTCACCCTTGAAGTGAGTCCTCTGGTTTGTATCTTGCCTAACCTCAGTGGAAAAAAATGCCTAGTTGCATTTACCCTTCATAATTTTGTAAACCTCTACAAATCTCCCCACATTCTTCTGCGCTCCAGGGAATAAAGTCCTAACCTTTTTAATCTTTCCCTGTAACTCGGTTCCTGAAGACCCAGCAACATCCCAGTAAATCTTCTCTGCACTCTTTCAATCTTTTTGATATCTTTCCTGCAGTTAGGTGACCAAAACTGTACACAATTCTCCAAATTTGATCTTTTGGAAAATATCTTTTTATACCTCATTGATTTTAATTTTTTCATTCTGTTCCCAGTTATACTTTTTATGCATCACTTTACTTTAAAACAGTTTTCTCAAATTGGGGGGTGGGGGGGGGGGTAGACGGGGGATAATACCTGGTTGTAGATTTGACAAAGAAGTCCAGCAAAAAAAAGTTACAGGTGATATAAATTGTGATGAATTGGTTTTTTTTGGCAAAGTACGAGTGCGACTGATACCTAGCGATGCTAACCATGCTGCCCCTGCGCTAACCATGCCGCCCCTACAATTCCTGCTTCCTCTCTGTAGATGCTGCCTGATTTGCTGAGGATTTCCATCATTCTCTGTTATATTTGTGGTAATTTTGGCTTCATAACAAGCATTAAAAAAAACAAAGCTGTTGCACTTGTTTTGTGTTCCATGGTGAAAAACTGCCAGATAGTGCAGCTATTGTAAGGGCCCAAGACAGTCAGCTACCCATAGGACACAAAGCCCTATTTAAATATACCATACCTAAATTAGGGCCTCTTTATTTAGGGGTGAATGCTTGCAGGCCTAAAAGGTCACATCCTTAATTCATCAAGTCACTGATGAATAAAATGTGGCTGTCACCTCACTCTGTATTTCTGTCTGCTCTTGATAACCTTTAACCTCCTTGCTTATCAAGAGTCTTATCTACTTGTGCCTTCAAAACATCCAATGCTTCCACTGCCTTCCAGGAAGAGAGTTCCAAAGACTCTTTCATAATGTATCTTACAATGGTTTGATTGATCCAGACAATAAGTTGTTAATGAATTTTTCTGACCCACCAGCTCATGATTCCCATGAGGAATCCTGGTAAAAAATACAGAAGGCTGAGTTAAAGATAGCAATGTAAGTAGCAAGAGTTCTGAGATGAACAATTGCTGCCTTGACAGCTGTGGAGTGCTTATTTAGTACAGCTCTATGCTAATGCCAACATTCCTTTGAATTTGTGACATGTTTCAGAACTTTGCCATCCAATGGGATAATAACGTGGCAGAAGATGAAAAGGTTAAAGTGCCGGCGGATGTGGAGAGGAGCATGGTACAGTGGTGTAACAAGTCTATGCATCTGCATTTGTAATGTATGCAGCAAAACAGATAATTTCAGGACATGCTGGTGGAGATACTGCAGTTACGTTTCATCCCAAATAACCTACTTAAAGGAGATGTAACCTACTTCAAGTAGCTGTAAACTATGAAATTAATTAATAAGAGAATCACATTTAGGCATGATGGAATACAGAGAAGGTTGTGAATCACAAGAGACGAGATGGCAATAGTCCTCTATTAATGTGCACATGTTCACTAACAGGCAGTGCATAGCCTCTGTGAATTGCCATTGATAAAGTCCTCTCTCTCTCCCTTGCCTAAGTTCCTAGACCCACACTGCAGCATATCTACACGGGATACCCATTTGAATTAAAATGTGGTGCCAATCACTGAATGTGGACTGTGGCTGTAATTTAAGTCAATGCCTTTAGCCGTGCAGTACTACTCAGTTTGTCTCATTTTCAGGTGCTGATGGAAGATTCTGTTGGAATAAAAAAGGAGACAGGAATTAATGTATGTTTTAGGGGAAAGAGCAGTGCCATAGAGCCTGCGCAGGTGAAAGGGAGTGAGTAACAGGAACAGATGGTTGGCTTCTGAGGGCACCATTGATTTTGCAGACAGCATGTTTAATCAGGTGACAAAGGAAAGATAATTTAAAATCTTGTAATATCTATCCAGAAGCAATGACAGACATAGTTCATCTACTGCCTGCTCTTCCCATGCCCACAGTTTAAAGTTCATATTTGAAATTGTTCTTATTGAGGAATTGAGTAAGAATTCCACAGTTTTGGCACCACAGTTATAGAAAGAAAGAGAGTGAAATACACAAAAGTGCTGGAGAAACTCAGCAGGTCACACAATATCTAGGGAAAGTAAAGGGTAACTAACGTTTCGGACGTGAGCGCTTCATCAAGGTATGAGCAAGAAGCAGGCAGGTACCGGAAGAAAAATCTGGAGGGAGGGAGAGATGAGAGGAAGGCGGAAGGGGTAGTTGAAAGAGCAGAGGCGAACAGGTGAGAGGTCAGAGGTGGATACAACTGGGAAAGTTGAGGAGAAAAAATGCTGAGAAGTGAAAGGGGAAGAGGGAAACTATGATCTTGTACCTGTGCTACCTATATCCTCCCCCTCCACTCAGTCTCCCTAACCACCACCCCCCCACATCCCGAACAGCCTGTCCCCTGCTAATACCTTAACAAAGGGCTCAAGCCCAAAATGCCAGCCATCCTTCTCTTTCCACAGATGCTGCGCTACTACCACTCCTCCCCTCGAGCCTTTCTAGCACACCTGTGCACTGCACTTGCTCCAGCGAATCACATCGTACCATTGTTGCCACCCCCATGAAAAATTACTCAGTTGTAGTAGGTATCTAACTAGGCTTGCTCCAGTGACTGCAGACTTTCTTGTTTAACTTGACTGCTACTCTGCCTTTCTATAGAATGGCACTCTGTTGGATCTCTGTTGTAAATGGGTACATGATACAGGAAAGAGGTATAGGTGCCACAAAACTCACACCACCAGTTCAGGAATAGCTGCTACCCCTCCACCATCAGACTCCTCAACAACAAACTCAATCAGGGACTCATTTAAGGACTTGTAACATATGCGCTACATGAGTGTGGAGAAGAACAACACGCCCACCAAAGCCTTGGAAAACTAGACTGATTTATTGCTCTGGCTTTCACGTGTATATGGCCCCTGGCGCTGATGTCAGGGCTCCACATCATCGGAGTGCTGGCCTCGGGTAGGCTGCCGTTCCCGCCAGAGTTTCCTATCTTTCTGCCGCGTGGAGGTCACCTGGGACGTCACCCCAGGTCTGTGCTGTTGCTGCGTTCGTCGGCCATTTTGTGGGATGGTCTGAGTCTCCATGCACAGCCCACTATAGACTCTTACTTTTGCACTTCATTGGTTTTCTTTTCGTTCTCTGTATTGCACAGTCTGTTTCTATGTTTGTTTACATTTTTTGTTTGCTTACATGTTTTACCCTATGTACAGTTTATTTTTGCACTACCAATTAGTCGTATTTCTGCCGCGCCCTCAGGAGAAAGATTCTCAAGGTTGTATGCAATGTCATGTATGCACTTCGATAATAAATCTGAAATCTGAAATATAATACACAAAGTAAAACAGAAATAGTGATATGTCACCAGAAGTAGGTGTTTTGAATGGGGCAACGTGGCAAATTCAAACAATAAAGTCAGTCTTTGTTTCACCCTCGTACTGTGTGGACACCTCATTGTTCAGTAGCACTGCTAAAGCATTCTCCACAAGAGCATGTCTTGGGTGATGTGGATATTTGATGATTGCTGCTGCTTTCCGACAGCAGCATTCCGTATAGATTTTCTCAGGGGCGGGGAGAATTTTGCCTGTGATGTACTGGGCTTTGTCCACAACCCTTTGCAGGGCTTTTTGCTTAGAGGTATTGGTGCCCTGATACCAGGATGTGATGCCATCGGTCAGCACACTCTCCACGACATATCTATAGAAGTCTGCCAAGATTTCTGATGTCATACTGAGCCATCGCAAACTCCCGAGGAAGTAGAGGGACTGTCGTGCTTTCTTCATGATGACATTAGTGTGCTGGGTCCATTGCTAATTAGCCAGTTACGAACAAATTAAGTTTTAGTGCACAAGAACACATTCATGCATGTTTTATTAATTTGAATATCAGACTTTCTTATAAAAAATGACTACTTCCCTTTGTATAATTGGAAAATGAATCTGAATTTTAATGAAACTTTCACTAATTTAAGATTGAAATTCACATTTTGATTAAAAATTCCTTTTGTCTGAAACCTGTTTCCAGCAATAATAACCAAAGCATTTACTAAATTACCCAATAAAAAAAAATCAGTGAAACTCAAAAGTCTGCAGATGCTGTTATTGTAGTAAATATAAAAATGCTGGAGGACCATCTACAAAGAGACAACACTATCTGAGGCATTCAGTGGCCCAAATCCAACCCCAACCTTCAGCCCCCAAATAACCCAACCTGAGTCCCCCAACTAAGCCTAATTTTGACACCCAAACCCTACCATGACACCCACCCCACCCCACCCAACACGTAACCCTAATACCCCCACATAACCCATCCTAACCCCAACCCCCCCAACTATCCCTAACCCCAACCACCCAACTAACCAAAGTCCGAACTCCTCAACTAACCCCCCCACCTCACCTCAAACCCCTATCCCAAAACCAACCCCAACCTCAACCTACCCCTAACCCAAAAACTAACCGAAATCTGAACTGCATCTGTCAGAGGTAAATGTTTTGGGCCCAAGCCCTTCAAAGTATATGAAAATATAAACAAAGATCAGGTAGTTTTAAAGCGAAAATAATTCAAAAATTATTTAGCCTATTTTATGTGGAAATGTGAACTAGAGAAGAAACAGCACTGTCTTCAAAGTGTGCACTGCTTTTACAGGTGAATTAATACATTACATCAGGAATGGGAACTCTGGCCTAATTGCAATGGCAGCTGTTGATGAAACACGAAAGAAATGGCTGAAAGAAATTGTGTCAGTGACAGATTGTCTCATTAACATAAATCCACAAACATTTGGTGTAATAGTGTCATCTCAGTTGTCTGTATTCATGCACATCCTTCATGGTGTTAAGGTTCATTACTTCTCTCCCTCCTTTTGCTGACAGTATTTGCTGCTTAAAACAGTGATAACGAAAGAAAACAGAAAAAAGAAGAATCAATAGTTAATTTTATCTTGTTATTGTTTATGTAAAGGAGTTAAAATAAGGTATATCTAACTCCAGCCACAAAGAGTAGATGGAAAATAAATGCGGTAAGAGTGGGTTGTTTATGCAAAAGTTATTTTTATGATCGGAGAATCTTGTATTGAGATGAGGTCAATTTGATTACAGAAACAAATAAGAAAATTGACAAACCTATTCGGAAAGTCATATCATATATTACGTGAGGCTAAATTTCTGACTCATTGTGGTGGAACCACTGTTAATAGTGTATGTACCTGTGGCTCCACCCTCTTGATTCCTCTAATAAACACAGCAATGCCATAACCCCCCTCCCCCGAACAAGCTTGGTTCTTGGGTCAGCAACATGAGACTGGCCTTCTGTTTATGGGAATAAAAGCCCATCAGTCAGGTAACTTCTAGTGTTTGCACCCTGATCTGTGGATCTCACAATGCTAGCATGGCCACAGATATTGCTATTGCCAGTGCTTCAATCGTATAATCGTATACATTTATTAGGTTCATGGTTGATGCTTGAACCATGCATCTCCCTATTGCCCAAAAATCAGCCTTGAATAATTCAGGGCTTCAGGCTCTTCAGCTGTTGCAAGTAATCACAACCCTCTGACATGTCATCTCATCCTCATCTCAGGTGGATGGCCCTTATTTTGAAATTGTTTTGGGAAATGAAGGCTATTGCAGGGAAAAAAAAGAATAAAAGGAGTTCCATGGCACCAGGTGGTATGGTTGGTGCAGTGATTAGTGCAACACCTTTACGGCGCCAGTGTGACGGGCCCAGAGGACCTCAAAACCCAGCAGCAATAGAAATTCACCAAGACATAGGGTTACTTAAACAAAATTTGCTTTTAATTTTCTGTAAACATAAAAACAGGATCAAACTTTAACTTATTACTATTAACCTAACTTAACCCCATTCTAATTCTAAGTGCACGTGTATGTAATATGTGTGTAAGTTCAGAAAAGTTGTTTGGTTCACAGTCCAACCTCACTTCTTAATCCTCCAAGTTGACCGGTATCAGGCAATTCTTAGACTGTGCACAGGATTTAACATTTATGAATCTTCACCAGGCTTTGGTGCTTGAAAGGTAAATGGTTACCATTCAGGAAGGTTCTTGTTGGTTTTCAGAGAGAGATTTGTTGCTTGTTGGACACACACAAACGGATTCCTTCCAATCAGCCACTTCAGTGTCTTGCAGAAGAAACTTGCCCCACCAGGGTTTTCCAGATGATAACCTCTTTCAAGTCATCACAGAGTTCCTTTTCTGTTTCCCTTATCTCAGGCAAAACATTATAAAGCCAGCCGTCTCCTCTTATATGGACCACAAGGGCTTTGACCAGGCTGAACTCAGAACTCAAACCCCATCTTCAAAATGGGGTTTCAAACAAGCTGCCAGCTTGCCATACTGCAGAAACTATCTCTCTCTCTCTTAGAGAAAGCCTTTTTGGTCTGCTCTCTCTCTGCTTGCAAAACCACATGAGCTTCTTAGAACAGCAAACTGCATTCAGACAGTCTGCGGAACCAGACCCAATCTTCTGAGTCCATTCATCTGTTGCTTTCCAAAACAATAATCTATTACTCCACAGTATGTCCAATTAACAACTACTTGTGAAGTTCTTCGGCAAAGCAGTTTCCATTGTCTTTACAAAGGACTGCTTGGCTTGAGCAGAGCTCTGGCATTTTAAATGAGATCTGACTTGCGAAGTGTTTGTATTTGTTTGTGACCTACACTTTAAAAAAGACCCACAATTTATCTCCTTTAAAACTTCTATATACAATATAAAATATAACATAATCGAATCCCGCACTGTCTATAAGGAGTTTGCACGTTCTCCCTGTGTCTGCATGGGTTTTCTTTGGGGGCTTCAGTTTCCTCCCACCATTCAAAACATACTGGGGGTATAAGTTAATGGGGTGTGAAATGGGTGGCATGTATTTGCCTGTTACCGTGCTGTTTGCCTAAATTTAATTTAAAAAAAAATTATGGCAGGCTTTTGTGCTGCAATCTCTGAGGAGACTCAAGTTAACGCATTTCAAGTTCAAAGTAAAGTGTGTTCCCATCAAGTTACAGCTCACATTTCTAGATCGTAAACATCTTTCTGCTACTTTAATTAACTTTGGAAATGATTGCTAAATCCCACTGTCCAAATTTATTTGAGAAGTTAAAGGTTACTGTCATTGAGAGATACAGAATTATTGCTTGAAAACCAAAAGCACTTGTATCTAACATTAGTAGTAGGGAAACTATTGGAGAGGATATTTAGGGGTAATATTTCCACATATTTGGAAAAGCATGGTCAAAGTACCATCAGTCAGCATGGCTTTGTGCAAGGCAGGTCATGTCTTACAATTTGATTTAGATTTTTGAGGAGGTGACAAAGGTAGGGAGTGAATGCTATATGCATTCACTTTAGAAAGGCATTTGACAAGATGATAGGTTAATGGGATTCACAGTGAATTGATCATTTGGATTCTGAATTGGCTGGCACATGGAAGACAATGGGCAGTGGTGGGAGGGTGTTATTCTGGGTGACTATCTGTGACCAGTAGCGTACAAAGTATATAAGTGGGTTAGTAAGTTTGCAGATAATATATAAAGAAGAAAAGTTTGTGTGCAGAGGCAATCAACAAATACAATAGAATATAGATCAATTACAATTGGGGCAGAGAAATGGCAGATGGAACTTAATCTGGACAAGAGTGAAGTCATGCATGTTGGGAGAATAAATGCAAGGAGAACATCTACAGTTAATGGCAGTACTCTAAAAAACATTGATGTGCAGAGGAGTAGGGGGGTAAAGGCCCATAACTCCTTGAAAGTGACCACAAAAGTTGATGGGGTGATAAGGAAAGCTTATGGTATTGAGTATAAAAATAAAAAAGTTATGTTTCAGCAAGATAAAACAGAAGAGATTTGCTAGGATGTTGCCTGCATTGGGGCGAGGCTGATTTCTCTGGAGCTTGGTAGGCTGCGGGGAGATCCGAAGAAGTTTACAAAATTACAAGAGACGTCGAGAGGGTAGACAGAATCTTTCTCCAGTATAAAAATATCACATACTAGAAGATGTGCATTTAAAGTGAGGGGGAGGGGGGGGGGTGGTACAGAAGCTCAGAGGAGTTAAACAAGAAATTCTGCAGATGTTGGAATCTAGTGCAATACACAAATGTTAGCGTCCAAAGGAAATAAATGGCAGTCAACATTTTGGGCCTGAGCCCTTTGTCGGGAATATGAAAAAAACAGGTAGATTGAATAAAAAGTTGGGGGGGGTTGGGTGGAGAGAAAGGACAAAGAGCACAGGCTATCAAGTAAGATATCATAGGTGGATACAGGAGGTAGGGTCAAAGAAAAATAAGATGAAAAGTGATGGGGAGAGAGAACAGAGGGCTAAGAAAGGTAGGAAGTGTGAGAAACAGAAGTACCTTCACAGAATTTGCTCGAGACAAAAATTGAGAACAAAGAACATTTATTATACAACAATGCAAAGTTGGGTGCTTCCCCTTACCCTGGAAATACACACATTCACTGGGGCTCACCCAACTTTTATACAGTTTATTTCAGTATAGAAGTACCCTCCCCCTTACATTCTTCTGCCTCCTGGATGAATTTGGCATTAGGCAATCCTGTCTGCTTACGTGCTGTTTCTGTGAACTTGGAGGACCAGGGGGTATCCTGTCGGTGTCCCATCATGTCATTGTCCTTATTCACACCTTCCTGACTCTCAGGGCTTACTAACTTCTTATATGCAGAACTTGCTAATTCTGTCTAAAAGGCTAGAAGACCCTTATCTTATTCAGACTAACTCTACTTCCTACATTCTAATATCTATCCTTGTCCTATTCATACTGGCTTTATTCATTACACATATATCCATACTAGTTTCCTCATCTTTCATATTTTCATATTAGTTTTACTCATCTCTCACAGAAGGAAAGAAACAGAGGGCTAGGGAAAGGGAGAGACCTTGGGAGTAGACTAATGGAAATTTAAGAGGCTTCTATTTAGACACATGAATATGCAGGGAAGAGAGGGATATGGATCATCTGCAAGAACAGAGTCTTAGTTTAATTCAGGTACCATGTTCCGTCCAGACAGGTGGGCCAAAGCCTATTCCAGTGCTAAGCTGTTCTGTTTTAACATAGATTATTGTAATGCAGTCATTTATCAAAAGCAGCCATTGCAGATATTGGATAATGGTGAAATGAATAAAGAAGACGGCAGGGAAATGCAATTAGAACAGCTCGAGTTGAGTTGAGTTTTGCAAGTTGAAAGGGTGGTTAAGGCAGATGGTGTTTTTCCTTTCATTAGTCAGGGGATTAAGTTCAAGAGCTGCAAGGTATTGTTTCAGCTCTATTAAACTCTGATTAGACCCAAGGACTCAGCTCAAAGTTTATGGGCTTCCTTCCCTGTGAAGCAGTCAAGTTTTCTTTTCTCTCTGACCGACTCACTACATTAAAAAAAATGTTGTGTGAAGTGACAAGAAAATGAGGCTTTTACTTAAATGTGCTGTGGCCTCCAGTAGGGAGGGGCATGGGGTCCCTGATGAGAATGGCCGCTTCAGAAAGGGTGCAATGGAGATTAACCAGGATGCTGTCTGGATTATAGAACACACCTTATAAGGAAAGGTTGAGAGAGAGAGTGCCACAGAGGATGAGAGGTGACTTAGTATGTTTATGAGCTTATGAAAGCCATAGATAGGGTGGGCGGTCAACATCTTTTCCCCAGGGTGGCAAAGGCCAATGTCAGAGCACATCCATTTAAGGTGAATGGAGGAAAGAGTGGGGGGGGGGGGGGTTAGGTTTTTTTAATGCAGAGAATGTTATGTACCTGGAATGCACCTGCGAGGAGTTGATGCTGATACTATGGGGACATTTAAAAATATCTTAGATGGACACACACATTTAAGAAAAATAGGGGGTTATTGGCTGTGGGGAGGGAAGAGTTAGATTGATCGTGGAGTAGGTTTATATGGATGTGCACAACATCATGGGCTGAAGAACCAGTCTGTACTGTTTTATGTTCTAGTTAAGGTATTATTACTGGCACCAGAATGGAATTTCAATTACTTATCTAAACATTGGAGTTCATGTCACAATTAACCAGCTGCTGCATTCTCTGTGTCTGACACCAGACTCCTGGAATAGGTTTGCTCTGTGACAGCCACAGGACAAAAGAATCACTTCAACAACGTCCTCAAAACCTCCTTGGAAATTCTTTAATATCCTCACCGAGTCATAGTGATGCCTTGACCATGACAGCCTGAAATGCACCAGGTGTTTAAATTAATACAAATTAAATTAAATTTAGATATATTTACAGCATGATAACAGGCCCTTTTGGCCCACAAACACATGCCTCCCGATTACACCCAATTGACCTACAACTGCCGTTGCGTTTTGAAGGGTGGGAGGAAACCAGAACACCTGGAGAAAACCCATGCAGACATGAGGAGAATGTACAAACTCCTTACAGTCAGCACAGGATTCAAACCCCAATCCTGATCACTGGAACTATAAGAACGTGGCGCTAACCTCTATGCGCTCTCTGTGCTAACTGTGCTGCTCTCTGCGCTAACTGCCGCACACAGGCTAACCGAGCTGCTCCTATGTGTGCAGGCATCGTACACCTTGAATCTGTGCAATGGGATCATACTGAGTTAATGTGCTAACAATGAAAGGAGTACAGAACTTCCAAATCAACCTCCCTACCTTCCAGTCAAACATCATCTGCTACAGCTGTGCTGGATTCTAATTCTTGCATAGGATCTGGGTGAAAGAAGGACTACCTAATAAGGCGGTTGGCATAGCGATTAGTACAATGCCAGCGATCAGGACCGGACTGGGGTTTGAATCCCATGCTGTATGTAGGAACTTGTACATTCTCCCCATAGCTGTGTGGGTTTTCCCCAAGGCCTCCGGTTTCCTCCCACCTTTTGAATCGTACCAGGGGTGTAGGTTAACGGGTGTAAATTGGGTGGCACGGACTCGTGGGCCGAAATGGCCTGCTACTGCTTTATGTCTAAATTTATAATTAAAAAAAAATTAAGTGCACTCTAATATCTATAAATAACTTGCCTCGTAACATGCTGATGCTATTTGTTTACTTTGCTTGCTTTCATGGAAGATTTTTGCAGTTTCTTTTTATTTCAAATATTTATCCCTCATAAAATATATTTGGCTATGTGTTCAAGTTGTGTGCTAAGTACAGCAATATCCGATCTTCAATCAGGGCTAATAATGATAACCATTCAGAGCACTCATTGCAGGTTTTAGTTATTGATTTTATTTGGTATAGATTCCCACATCTGCAGATTTCTATTTTTACAATAATCAAGGATTGTTTACAACAGTTGGAATCTGGAGAAAATAACGTCAATCTGCTGGAAGCACTCAGTAGTCGAGCAGCATTAGTGGGTGAAAAAGTATGGCCTCTAACCACCTAACCTCCTTCCCACTTCCCCTTCCCCAACAGCCCTTTTCCCCATCCCCTTTCCATTCCCCCTTCCTCCTTCTTCTCCTTCCCCTTTCGCAATTCTCCCTCCTCTCCCCCCTCCCTCTCCCCCCTCTTCCCCTCCCCGCCCCCCCTCTCTCCACCTCTCCCTCCTCTCCCCCTTCCCTCCCCTTTCCCCTCTCCATCCTTCTCCCTCCCTCCCTCCCTCTCCCCCCTCACCATCTTTTCCCCCTCTCCACCTCTCTTCCTCTTTCCTTCTGCCCTCCCCCTCTCCTCGCCCTCTTGGTAGACTGGCTATCTCTCATCTCCACCATTTTTTTTGAAGCTTTTTGAAGAAAGAGTTGACATCCTCTCCTACAGATGCCCTTTCACCCTCTGAGTTCCTCCAGCAGATTTTTTTTTGTTTCTTTATTATGACACATTTGACATTTTTATTAAGAAAAGGGAAAGAATTTTGCAATTATATGTCGTGGTGCGATTTTTTTCTTGCCATCCTCCTCTGCTGGTTGTACATGACTTGAAAGCAGTGGAACAACAGATTTTGTAATTATGTAATTACAAGATGGTTTTATTTCTTTGTATGCTTTTCTCACATTAGTGGCGAGCAGAATATGTCTATTCATGTATGTTAAGGGTAGGAATGCTATTATTTTGATTCATTCTTGAATTAAAATTTGTTTTTTGGAGGTGGGGAAAACCAATCTAAGAAAATTTCTTAGTTGTTGGCACTTTTATTCATTTTCCCTTTCTCTTCTGCAATTTAGATGTTCTCATTATAAGGATGAACAGATAGGCTGTGGTTTTTGTGGTAATCAGGTTCTCTCCACCTTGCTTTCGTCACAGGATGCCATTTCAGTTTTCTTCTTCATTTAGCATCCTACGAATGAGTCACAATCAACAAATGCAAAAACAAATTGTCAACAGGTAAATTTATGCTATTGGTATAGTTACAATTGGCCAATTATCAATTTATTCAAAGACCCGCTTTAGAAAATACAGAACCACATGCGGGTGAAGCACTAAAGTCAAATTTCACTCTTGTCAAATATGTAGATAACTCCAGTTCAATTCCAGAGGCAAAATTGTTAGCCATTTTGAACCACAGACATCAAACACTACAGCACAGAAACAGGTCCTTTGGTCCTGCTAGTCTGTACCGAACTATTGTTCTACCTATTTCAGGCATGCAGTTTTCATGTTTGCATTGAGAGTCATGAACAAAATTATGGTGTTCTCAGTTAGGTATGAAAAATGAATTAATGCTTCTGAAACTTGCATTAAAAATTATCTGTCAATGGATCACTCGTTTGGAGATGGATTGTCCTTGACATCTGAGAGTCTGAACATTCTATTGAAACTGATACAATATAAGAAAAGACACGTGGATCATTGATTCAAAGGGATTAATCTTTGTAAATATCTTCTTCCAATGGCAATGAGCTCTGCAAGTGGGATGTCAGATGTCATTGCATTGAATGGATTTAATCTGTTCAGGATGTTCACGTGATCATATCCAGAGAAATTATTACAATAGTTTTGATGCCATTGTTCAAGAGGGATATCTTACATTCGAGAAGGTTGGAGAGAGATGATAGAAGAGAGAAAAGAAAAGATGCACTTGACCTGAATGGCCCTCATTAGAAGATGATTTGCACATAGGAAGAAGGATTTCTTAATGTAACTACACTTGGCCTTGTGAGACCCTATCTGAAATTTTGTTTATGTTTTTGGACTTTTTTTTTTTAAATTTTTTTATTTTTCACACCATAAATCACATTAGCCATGATATACACTATTTCTTTTGGACTTTTGGACTTCTTATTTGAGGAAAGATGTACATGACTATCTCAGGTCATACAAGAGAAAGACCAAGGGACAATGTCAATATCTGTGAATATGCACCTACTAGGAATGCACTGAAGGAATGCCACAAAGGTTTCCCAGAATGATTCCTGGGAAGGCAGGATGGCCATTGGAGGAGGCGATAGGTTGATTAGGCCTATATTCACTGGAGGGAAAATGGAATCTCATAGATGTCGATAAAAGCGCCTTGCTGCTTTGTAAAATAAAATGAAGAGGGTTGTAAATATTCAGAGGGTGAGGGTGTGTTTCCAGGCAAACCAGTAAATTTTCATCAGCCTGGAGTTCCCCCAGATCAGGTGATGTGCATGAATAATGGTTGAGGAAAGGAAATCTGGTTAAGTGATGGGTTTACATAACGATGTAATTTGCAGATGAATAGTGTGTAGCTTAATGGTGATGGGGTAATGCTTGTCAAATGGGAGAAGACCGATTTTTAAAATAAATGGTCGTCAGATTGTGGCGGGGTATAGAAACCACTGTAATTCTATGTTTGGGGAGCTCCAAGACCCCCCAGTAGGGGTGATGGACCTCCTGCCAAGCTTGTGTGTAATAAAGGAGGACCGGGAAACGTAAGTATCTGAGTCCTCCATTCCTTGCGTTTGCTGAAGAATAGAGGACCACCCTGGACCTGGACGAACGGGGTTGGAAAATGACCATCTGCAAACCAAGAGCAGAAATTTCTTCGTCCAGATGTGGAAAACCTCTGGAATTCTCTACCATAGAAGGCAGTGAAGGTCGTCATTAAATATATTCATGTAGATACTAAAGGGTTAATGTGATAAAAGCAGGAGCATGATCATGTTGAATGGTGGAGCAAGATCTCCAAGATCCACCTGCTCTTTTTCTCTGCTGTGCCATGAATCCCTTTTATGTCAATTTCAGAGAGCTGATATAGCCTTGGTTAAATATTTTATCTGAAACCTGACCCATTAGGCACTGAAGCACTGTTTTAGTGCTGTAGTGAAATGCAAGCCTAGAACATGTCTTCATATCTCTGGAGTGGGTCTTGAATCCACAACTTTTTTGACTTGGAAGTGAAAATTGTTAACAAATACACCAATGTTACAAAAAAATGAAGTGTTTCACAAAAGCATATGATCTAGTTTCTAACTGGCTTCTTGCCTTATTCTCTACTTCACTGAACTAAGTAGCTTTTAAAAAAAAATGTTGCAGATAACTTCAATCTATTTAAAAATATATTCAGTCATACCAAAAGGAAATGCTAATATTCCCTATGAGAATGTACTGAGTTTTTTGTGGAATCTCAACATGAGGAACTGGTGGACATGAAGAGGGATAAGTTCAAACAGCCTCTGCTCTCCTTTTAGGTGCAATCATAGCTGACATCTTTAGACGAAACACAACTAAAACTTGTGCCAACCACCGAGATCATTCCATTACGGCTTGTAAACTTGGAAAAAAAATACTGCCTAGAGATGAACTCATTCTCCTCTGCACCCACAGCATCACCCCTCCCCCCACCCACCAAGACGCAAACCACAAAAATAATGCATTTTTAAAAAATACCACTGGAGAGTAGGTATTGCCTAAATAACTTGAGGAGGCCACTTGCAAAGCCCCGTGTGATGCATCTGTCTGCCCACATCCCTATTATTCTGGGATGTTGCAAACACCTCATTGTTTCTTCTGACTTGGTTAATCAAACAGCAAATGTCTTGCACAGTATTACTTTCCACTTTCCTGCACTATTTCAGTGGAACAGCATTAAAAAGGTTGGAAGATTTCTCCGCAACGTGAAATTCTGCCTAACCTGACAGAAGTGAGTGAGAACAGTTAAAAGCGCCTCTTGAAACAATAATCACAAAAACCTGTGAGGGAACTGGCTGTATGTAAATATGAAGGGCGCAAATGTTCAGTATATTGGGTTTGAATGACGGGGAGTGGAGTATTACAAAGGCCTTATGAAGAAGACTTAAAAACTAGAATGAATTCAACATTTAAAACAATTCAGTCACATTATCATTGGACAATAATTTTTTTCAAAACTTTTGCTTTTTGAAATAAAATTGGGGATTATGATAGATAACTTCAAGCTGAACACAAAGATATAGATTTGTAGCTCTCGTGTGGAGAAGAATGTCACGCACATCAAAGCCATGGAAATGAAATTGGTTTATTGCTCTGGGGGTTGTGCTTATGTGGCCAGGGCTCCGTGTCATTGGTGCCCAGGCCGGCGTTCCTGCCAGAGCTGCCCATCTTCCCGCTGCGTGGGAGGTCACCTGGGACGATGGCCAGTGTCACCCCCAGGTCTGTGTAGCCGCCACGTTTGTTGGCCATTTTGTAAGGCGGTCTGTGTCACGACCCCAACCCCAGAACCGGCGATCGGGCCGTTGTCCATAGCGTTAGGTGGCCTGCCCCTGCGTGGCAGGGAGGAGTGGAGACCGGCTCATTACCTTCCAGATATGCCGGTTTTAGACAATCGACGGTAAAATTCTCCTCCATACCTCTGATGTCGATGACGAAGGTGGAGCTATTGTCCCTGATGACTGTGTAGGGCCCCTTGTAGGGTCATTGTAGGGGCGGCCGGTGTGCGCCCCTTCGCACAAACACGTACTGACAAGTTTTTAAGTCCCTGGGGATATAATGTTTGGGATAGCCGCGTGGTGGGGATTTTTGCGGGACCATGGACCCCAGTTTCTGCTCCAAGTTCTTGAGGGTGGCTATGAGATCTTCCAGGCGTTAATCAGGGGCCAGGAACTCCTTGGGAATGATTAAGCGCGCACTGTAGATAATTTCTGCTGTCAAGGCATTGAAGTCCTCCAGCATGGTAAAAATCCCCAACATTATCCAAGGCAGTTTATGGTTGGGACCCTTGACCTGGGCTGCCTTGAGGTGCCTGTGGAAGTACTCCACCAATTCATTGGGGTGATACGTCATGATGTGGTGGAGCTGTTTACCCAGGAAGCTGGCCAGTGCTAATTGGAACCTTCCTGGTCCGAGGTTAGGTGCTCTTGGGTCCCCAAATGTGGACACCCATGGGTTAATAAGTGCCCTGGTACAAGTTTAAGTGGTGGTTTCGGCCAGCGGGACCTGTACCATGCTGGTTCAAAAGTCTGTGTGGGCGCTCTCATGTGAACCTGCACTTGGAGCACTGACAGTTTGTGCAGGTTTTGGCCCATGGGTTGACCTGCTTACGGAGGCTGTGCCAGACAAACCTGCTATCCACCATTTTGAAAGTGGTTTGGATTGTGGGATGTGCCAGATTGTGGATGGTGTTGAAAACCTGGCGCCTCCCTGTAGTCGGAACGATGGGACGGGAGCTTCCGGTAGAGAGGTTGCACAGGAGTGTCAGGTTACCTGGGCCGCGAGGGACGTCTTCTACCCTGAGGCTGGAGATGGCTGTGGATGTACATGTGGATCTCAGGGTCCTGCTGCTGCACTTTGGTGAGGGCCACGTCGTCGACCCCCGGGACAGGGTGTGTACCGATTTGATCATGAGGTGTGACAGAGCATCAGTTACCACATTGCTTTCCCTGCAATGCACTGTGTGTCATGGTAAATTCAGACAAGTAATATAAGTGTCTCTGTTGTCGGGCCAACCACGGGTCTGATAATTTATGGAAGGCAAAGGTCAGTGGCTTGTGATCAGTGAAGACTTTGAATTGCTGACCTTCCAAAGAGTAACAGAAATGTTTTACCACCAGATACAGTGCCAATAGCTCTTGGTCAAAAGCGCTGTATTTGAGCTCTGGGGAGGGGACGGAAGCGCCTGCTGAAGAAGGCCAAAGGGTGCCACTGGCCTTCAATGAGCTGTTCCAGCACACCCCCTACTGCTGTGCTGGAGGCATCGACTGTCAGGGAAGTAGATGCCTCCGGT
Organism: Narcine bancroftii; assembly: GCF_036971445.1. NCBI lineage: Eukaryota > Metazoa > Chordata > Chondrichthyes > Torpediniformes > Narcinidae > Narcine > Narcine bancroftii. Next base: position 118,919,564 of record NC_091473.1, on the reverse strand, counting down.
CTGCTGTGGACCAGGAGGGTGGCGCTACCCAGCGCATCTTTGACCTTCTGGAATGCCCTGGAAGACTCATTATCCAAAGTAATCAGCGGGACGCATGATGCGTGCTGCTGCCGGTATGAACCTATGGTAAAAGTTTATTATACCGGTGAATTCCTGTAGCCCTTTTGCAGAGCATGGTTTGGCAAAGTGCCAGACCACCTTCTCGGGGAGGGGTGTAGTCCTGTGTCTGTTTATCCTGTGCCCCAGGAAGTCAATAGTGTCGAGGCTGAATTGGCATTTCACAGGGTTAATCGTCAGCCCAAACTCATTCAACTGGGTGCACAGTTGACTCAGGTGGGTGGTGTGGTCTTTGTGGCAGCAGCTAGCGATGAAGATATCGGCCAAAGAGTTGAACGTAAGTGGGAGGTCCAGACCCACTGCCTCCATCAGCCGCTGTAAAGTTTGTGCCGCGTTCTTTAGATCGAAGGGCATGCTGAGAAACTCAAATAAGCAAAAGGGGGTTATAAGTTGGTCTTTGAGATGTCCAAAGGGTGAACTGGGATTGGTGGTACCCTGGTTGAAGTCCACCTTAGAGAACACTCATGCCCAAAGCAGGTTGGTGGCAAAGTCTTGGATGTAGGGCACGGGATATCTGTTGAGTGTGGTGGCCTCATTGAGGCGGCAGTAGGTGGTAGGCAGTAGATGGTCTCCAAACCCATGCTGATTTTGGCACCATTTGGAGGGGGGGGGTGGGGCAAGGGACTGTCAGAGCGCCGCACAATCCCCAACTCCTCCATTTTCTTAAACTCCTCCTTTATTAGGGTGAGCTTTTCGGGAGGGAGAAGATCCATGTAAAGTGGCTGTTACTGAACCGAAGGGGGATGGTTCGAGTATCAAAAGTTGGAATGGAGGAGATGTTGGCTGCCCTCAGTGCTGGGCCTTGCTGACCATTGCGGGTGTCGAGACCTGCAGAGGGCACGACACTTATCTCAGCACTGGTGTCGACCAAGAAATGTCTGACTGGAGACCCAGATGTAGAGGAGGCTATAATGTGGGCCAACCACCGCAGCCATCAAAGTTGCTTGGCCAGGGCATTTCCTGGAAACCCACAAGGTAGGCGGCATCGACAGACCCCAACACCCCATCGCTGATGATAGTAGCAGAGCTGTCCTGGAGTATTAATTTGCCTCTCTGCTTGTCTTGGTCTTGCAGGTGGCTGTTTATGGGGCTTGCTGATGTGCTCTACAATGGCACTGGTATTCTTCTTCGCTCTCTAGAGCATGTCTACCTAGGCCACAACCCTCTGAGGGTCATGAAGTCCTCATTTGTAAGCAAGAGCCATGTACCCTCAGGCAGCTGCATCAGAAGGATCTGCTCAAAGACCAGGCAAGATTTGTGACCCTCGGTTAAAAGAAGCATCTCGCTTATTAGACCAGACGGGGCACTGTCCCCCAATCCGTCCATTTGCGGCATGCTCATGCTGGGAGAGCCCTAAAGTGCAGATTAACACCGGAGGGTGCCATAGGAAATCTACAACCCTTGCCGCTGAGTCCTGATTGAGGGCGTTCACAATGAGTGTCATGAGGGTGTCGTCAGTGGTGATGCATTGAAGCTGGAAATGAGCCTTGGTACGCTTGAACCACTCGTATGGCTGCCACACCCAGAACGTTGGGAGCCTGAGAGAGACCACATGGATGGTCGCTGGCTCTGCTTGATCCATCATCTTCAGGTCCAACTGCCGGTTGTTAGTGTCACCAATGTAGCATTCGCGCTATGCGAGCATGGAGAAGAACAACATGCAGACCAGAGCCTTAGAAACAAGACTGTTTTATTGTTTTGGCTGTCACGCTTATTCGGGGCCCAGGCACTGATGTCAGGGCCCCGCATCATCTGAGTGCCAGCCTGGGATTGGCCAGTGTTCCCTCCAGAGCTCCCCATCTTCCCGCCGTGCAGGGGGTCACCTGGGATGACAGCTAGTGTCACCACCCCCGCAGGTCCGTTTGGTCGCCTCATTTGTTGGCCATTTTGTGGGCCAGTCCACGTCTCATTAAATTAACTTTTATTGAATTTAGCATGTTTAATCACATCGTGATGCTGACACATCATGTTTGTTCAACTGACCTAAAAATGTTTTGCCGTAGATTTTCGTTTGTAGTCAGCATCTGATGCCTCTCGTGTCAGAGTCCAACATAGTTGGCCAGCATTGATAAATTCCAGTTGCCCTGATACCACTTTTCCATGGTCTCAATGCTCTGGTAAAACCTTTCACCATGTTCATCACTGACTGCACCAGGATCAGCAGGGAAGACGTCCAAGTGCAAGGGCAGAAAATGTATTTTCAATGAAATGTTGTACTTCATGCTTGAAGCATGTTAAAAATATGACAGGAAATCACAAAAATAGGTTATATCCAGAGAATGGTATGTGATAGGAAAGTTTATGGAGATTTTTATGATCAGCACCCCTAAATCCATAAAATACATGGAAAAGTGTTCTGGAAGCAAAATCTTTGTTATCAGTGCTTTTTTACCACTTGCCCCTTCAAATGATTCTTCATTGTTATCTTGTGCAAAAGAAAACTGGAAAATGCTAATAGGCTATTGGATGCATGCTGAAAATATTACAATAAAAATCAACTTGACATCACTGGTTTGGAACATGCTGACAGTTGATAGATATTCCGGAGTGTCCGCGTGGCTTTGTATGAAGGAGATAATGTCTTGCAGGTTTGATTGAGTTTTTGGAGCAGGTGGTAAAGTTGATTGATGAGGCGAGAACAATGGAAGTAAGTGGACTACATCGGCTTTCGTAAAACTTGACAAATTCTCTTGTGGTAGTATTCAAAATTGGCTTGGCCATAGAAGACAGAAGGTAGAGGTGGAAGGATGGTAGTTTGACTGCAGTTCTGTGACCAGAGATGTTCTGCAGGGACAGTTCTGGACCTCTGTAATTTGTGATTTCCATATATTATTTTGATGAACATATAGGTGAGTCAATCAATAAATTTGCGGACAACATAAAAATTGGCAGAGTTGAGGATTGTGAGGAAGGTTGACAAATGATTCAGGACTGTTTAGACCATTTGGAAATGTGGGTAGAGAAATGTCAGACAAAGTTTAATCTGGACAAGTGTGAGGTACTGAACTGAGAGAGAAAAGTATACACTAAATGGAGGACCCTTAGGGGCATTGATATACAGAAGGATTTTGGGGTGCAACTTCATAGCATCCTGAAAGTGGCAAGACATGTAGATAGGGTGATGAAGGAGATAATATGGCATACTTGCCTTCATCAGCTAGGCCGTTGAGTATAAATGTCTGGATGTGGTGTTGGAGCTGTGTAAAGCATTGGTTTGGCCATATTTGTGCAGTTCTAGTTAACATATTACAAGATGAATGTTTACATTTTGAAAAGGGTGCAGAAGAGGTTCTTTCCCTTGGTGGAAATGTGAAATATTAGATGGCATAGATTTAAGGAGGGAGGAGGATGCTCATTTTTTTTAACACAGACTGTGGAAGGTGCCTGGAATGCATTGCCAGAAGACACATGAACAGGCAGGGAATAGTAGGATAGGAGCAGGTGCAGACAGGTGGAATTAGTTAGGTTTGCGTCATGATTGCACAGATAGGGTCAGGCAAAAGGCCTGTTCCTGTGCTGTACTGCTTGATGTTCTCGATATTGAAAGCATTTTTTTCTAAGTAAACTATCCAATGTGCCCAGAATTTCATCTTCTGTTATCAACGTTCTGTAATTTAACACCTTAATATCTATAACTTGTCATATAACACGATCTTGGGAAGGCGATGGTCCTCCATTCTGGAGACGTGACCCACCCAGCGCAGCTGGATCTTCAGCAGCGTGAACTCGATGCTGTCGACCTCTGCCATCTCGAGTACTTCGACGTTAGGGATGAAAGCGCTCCAATGGATGTTGAGGATGGAGCGGAGACAACGCTGGTGGAAGCGTTCTAGGAGCCTAAAGAAATCTCTTGGTGCCTGCCACATTGACCACCGCCAGTGGGCTGATATCGCCTCAAACCGTGCATCTTGGCGCCTCACAGTTTGGCGGGCAGCAACCTCCTTTGAAGAAGACCGCAGAGCCCACCTCACTGACAAAAGGCAAAGGAGGAAAAACCTAACACCCAACCCCAACCCACCAATTTTCCCCTGCAGCCGCTGCAACCGTGTCTGCCTGTCCCGCATCGGACTTGTCAGCCACAAACGAGCCTGCAGCTGACGTGGACTTTTACCCCCTCCATAAATCTTCGCCCGCGAAGCCAAGCCAAAGAGATCTATAACTTGAATAAGAATTTCAATAATTTAGACGTTGAGGGGGCAGTGGGTATATGAAACAGGCTGGGTGCAACTTGCAATGCTTAAAAGACATTTGGATGGCAATATGGATAGGAATGATTTAGAAGGATATGTGGAAATGGGATTAGTGTAGATAGACACCTTTGTTGGCATTGCAAATTGGGTTGAAGGGCTTGTTTCCATGCTATGAATTTTGGGTAGCAGAACATTGGGTAGTACCTGCACTTTCTCTGTTGGTTATTTATTTTAAGTGTCTCATAGTTTGCATAATCACCAATGCCTTTCCTGAAGAGGTTTCTGATCAAGGAAAAGGAGGCATTAAATTGAAGAATATTTAAAGGTGAAGATGGAGTGGAGCCGGGGAATAAGGGAGGAGATGGAACCAGAGAAGTGGATGTTGATGCCATCCGGTTGGAGAGTGTCCAGACGGTTTTTGTTTTGTGGGTGCCTGGAATGCATTGTCCAGGTGCAGGTGTTGATCCTCCAATTTACGGGCGGCTTCAGTCTGGCAGTGCATGAGGATGGGGCATGGAAATGAAATGGTTGGCTACTGGGCAATCCCTGCCAATGCTGCCGAAGATGCTCAACAATATGATCTACCAGTTTGTGTCCAGTCTCTCAGATGCAGAGAAGGCCACAATGGGAGCACCAGGTGTAGTAGATGACCCTTACAGATTCACAAGTGAAATGTTGCTTTATGTGGTATGACTGTTTGGGGGCCGAATGGTGGTGAGAGAGGAGGTATGGGCACAAGTGTCATGATATTGGGAGATGTGCTGGTCCAAGGGCCAAAGGGTATTCAAAGATAAAATTAGAATCTTGAGTCCTGGTGTGCCACAGTCAGTGTCAAGTGGAAATTGAGTGTTAGGGTTTTGTTGTCAATATGAAAAATAATGTAAAGGCAAGTGATTATGGTGAAAGATAGAAGGATTCGTGACTGTTTGTAGGTGGGAAGAAAGCTGAGCTCAGCGTAGATCAACAAGCCAAGTTTCCACAATCTGTAGGTGTAGGTAAGTTTGAGGTGGCAGTTAGGAGGAAGATAATGTTGAACTTGAAGACGCATAAATGTTGGTAGAAGTTGAGGAGGATGGTTTCACTTTGCTGACTAAAGTGGAGGAAAGTTTGGCTCATTCAATTCCTCTGATAGATGGATGGATGGATGGATAAGACATAGGGATGGAATTAGGCTATTTGGCCTATTGAGTCTACCTTGCCATTCATTCATAGTTGATTTACTGTCCTTTTCAACCCCACTCTTCAACCTCCTTTCCATAACCTTTGATTCTTTCCTGACTTTCTTTTGCTTTCCTTTCTTCTGTTGTTGCTGGGCAATGCTCATGGTAACTCCTGGTTTGCATTATGACAGACAAAAGATGAAGCATATCATGCATATTACATTTTTATGTGTTATTAGGTGACAATAAAAGGAACCTTTAACCTTGGAATTTTGAACCTGTCTTATGAAGCAAGGTTAGCAGAGCTAGGTCTTTTTTCTTTGGAGCAAAGAATATGAGAGGTGACTTGATGGACGTCTACAGGATTATGAGTGGCATAGATAAGGTGGACAGCCAGCTCCTTTTTCCAAGAGTGGGAATAGCAGACACCAGAGGACACCTGGACAAAGTGAAGGGAGGAAAGTTTAGGGGAGACTTCAGTGTTGTTTTTTTACAGAGAGTGTGGGTGCCTGGAATGCATTTCCAGGAGTGGTGGTGGAGGCTGGAACAGATTCTCATGCACGTGGATAAAAGAAAAATGGAGGGTTGTGAGATAGGGAGGGTTTAGTTTCTTTTTGGGAGGTATACAGTATATATGTTGGCACAACATCGTGGGCTGAAGGGCCTCTACTGCTGTATGTTCTATGTTCTAAGAACATATTTACCTCTACTTTAAATATCCCCATTGACTTGGTCTCCACAGCCGCCCACAGCAATGAATTCCATAAATTCATCACCCTCTGTGTAAAGAAATTCTTCATCATCTCTGTTCTAAAGGGGCATTTTTGTATTCTGAGGCTATCTCTGGTTCCAGACTGCTCATATAAAAACCCTTTCACTCTGAGGATCATGCTCATAACCCTCCTCCGTACCCTCTCCAATGCCAACACATCCTTCCTTACTGTAGCTATGGAACCCAAAACTGCTCGCAGTATTCCAAGTGTGGTCTGACCAACACCTTATAAGGCCTCAACATGACATCCCCGCAGTTACATTCTTTCCCTCTTGAAATGATTGATACCATTCTGTTTGCATTTCTTATCACTGAATCTACATTGCAAATTGACCTTTGAGGGAGTTTTTCATGAGGACTCCTAAATCCCCCCGCCTCTCTGATTTCTGAACTGGTTGCCTGTTTAGAAAATAGACTATGCCTTTATTCCTTTCACCAAAGTGCATGATCATACACTTCTCTACACTGTATCGCATCTGCCAATTCCGTGCCAAATATCCTAACCTGCCTTAAGTCCTTCTATAGACTTGTTGCTTCCTCAACACTTCCCGCCCCTCCTCCAATCTTTGTTTCATCCACAGACTTGGCCACCAAGCCATCAAATTCATCATCTGCATCATAGACACGTACTGTGAAAAGAAGCTGGAACACCACATTGGTCACCAGCAGCCAACCAGAGAAGGGCCTTTTTACCCCACTCTACGCCTCCTCGCAGTCAGCCAATCTTCTCTTTTCTGCAATACCGTGGGCTCTTATCTTGCTCAGTAGGCTCATGCATGGCATATTGTCAAAGGCATTTTGAAAATCCAGATAAACCACATTCACTTACTCTCTGTTATCTGTCCTTCCTGTCATATCCTCAAAGAATTCCAACGGGTTTGTGAGGCAAGATTTTCCCCTGCAGAAACCATAATGGCTTTGACCTATTTTACTGTGTGCCTGTACACCAAGTACACTGAAACTGCATCCTTAATAATAGATTCTTACATCTTACCAACCACCAAAGTCAAGCTAACTGGCTGATAATTTACAGTCTTTTGCCTCTCTCCTTTCTGAAAGAGGGGAGTAACCTTTGCAATTTTCCAATCTTCTGGAACCGTTGCAGAACCTAGCAATTTCTGAAAGATCACTACCAATATCTCCTGAATTTCTTCAGCTACCTCTTTCAAAACCCTGGGGTATAGTTCATCAGGTCCAGGTGATTCATCCACCTTCAAATCTTTCAACGTTCCCAGCACCTCTCCTTGGTAATACAAACTATACACACTTCTGCCCCTTGACTCTTGAACTTCTGGCACACTGCTGGTATCTTCTACAGTGACAGACACAAAATACTTACTAAGTTTGGCTATGATTTCTTAGTCCCCTATTACTATTTCTGCCCCTTGACTCTTGAACTTCTGGCACACTGCTGGTATCTTCCACAGTGACAGACACAAAATACTTACTAAGTTTGGCTGTGATTTCTTAGTCCCCTATTACTATCTCCCCAGTGTCCACTGTCCACCCTCACCTCTCTTTTGCTTGTTTTGCACTTTTAGAAACTTTTCACATCCTCTTTTATGCCTCTCTCCTTTCTGAAAGAGGGGAGTAACCTTTGCAATTTTCCTAGCTTACTTTCATATTTCATCTTTTTCTCTGCCTATTGCTTATCTAGTTGCCTTCTGTTGGCTTTTAAAAGCCTCCCAATCCTTTTGACTCCCAGTAACTTTTTGCCATATTGGCCATCCTGCTTTTATGCTGCCTTCTCTTGTCAGCCACGGTTGCCTCATTTTCTCTGTAGAACACATTTACATCCTTGGGATGAATTTGTCCTGCGCCTTCTGGATTAATCTCGGAAATTCCAGCCACTGCATCTAGTGTCCGCTTCTATCAACTTTGGCCAGCTCCTCCCTCATACCTCTGTAGTCCCCATTGTTCCAGTGCTACACTGACTCTTCCAATTTTGGTTTCTCCCTATCAATCTGCAGGATGAATTCTTTTATATTATGATCACTGCCACCTCTGGGCTCCTGTTATCTTCAGCTTTCTTATCAGCTCTGGTTTATTACACAATACCCAATCCGGAATTGCCATTTCCCTAGTGGCTCAACCTCAAGCTGTTCTAAAAAGCCATCCTGAAGGCATTTTATAGATTTCTATTTGGGATCAAACCAGAGGCAGATTACCCATGAGGCTGAGTAGGCCAAAGCCTAGGGGCCCGGAAGATAAGGGGGCCCATCTGTGATTTGATTGATCACCCAAGAAGCCATTGAAGTGCTGACATCCGCGCTGAGGGCATGACGTACAGCCAATGAAAGTAGACATTGTGGGGGGGGGGGGGGGGGCGGCGAACAGAGATCGTTAGCAACTGTTGCCTTGAGAATAAACGCCATAGTCGCGCTAGCCACAAAGACTACTACCCATCAATAGCTCAGACCTGGAGCAAGGTGAGTACAACTTGCCATCGGCTCTGTTCATTTGGTGTGCAAGTGTGGTAGTAGATCAAGGAGAGGGTTTGGAGTTGAGCGTTGGGAGCTTTGGTGTTGGCCGAGAGGAGGGTTTTGAGTCAGCGTTGGAATCTCCAGTATGCGCCTGTAGGCCGACTGCCGAGCGGAGGGTTTGGCCTTCAGAGTCTGGTGTCGGGAGCTCTAGCGTGTGTTTGCAGGATAGGCCAAGGGGAGGGTTCGGAGTTGGCGTCAGGAGCTTGGGTGTGTGTGCAGTAGTTGGCCATGGGGAGGGTTCAGAGATGGTGTTGGGAGCTTAGGTGTGTTCTAGTAGGCCGACTTCCTGCTTCTCTCCCAGCTCTCACAGTTTCTCCTGGCCTCTGCTCGGCGCCAAGAGTGACTTTTTCACTGAAGGTAAGAGAGGGCGCTTGTAGAGTGCATTGAAAGAATCAAAGGCTTGTTGATCCAAACCAAGGCTTTTATTAACTAGAAGACTGGAGCGTATCACATGTAGTCAACCAGTCCAGAATGATCTGATCTGGCTAGGAACAACCCTTTAAGTAGCCAGTAGGTGTGGCTACACTCTCAGCCAATCACAATAATCCTACACTACATTCTATTCATATACACATTGGTGATAGAATCTGTACTATCACAGCGCTCGCAGGGACAATGACCTTTAACTTTGGCCACTCTGCTCGGGCCCAGGGTACACCTCTCGCTGTTTTCATTCAGCAATTGCTGGCTTTTGAAGTAAGCAGAGGGTTTTTTTTAATTGAAACGATTCGTATTTTTTAAGGTGTAAATTATTTTCCAATATCTCAATATATCCAACGCAATGTTGGATATGACTATTTTAGGCTTCTACAGCGGCGAGGACAGGTAGGGAAGGCGAAGTAGATGCCGTGGCAGCGGCGAGAGATGGTTGCGGGGTGAACGGTTGAAGTAAGTTTTAATGGGCGGATGCAATTTCAATGCTTGCCATAGGTGTTATTTTCCCTAGATATGCCACTGCTGGGAGGGGAGGGGGTGCCTTATTAAAGCTCAGTTTAGGACCTGGGTGCTAGCTAATCTGCCACTGGATCAAACACTGACCTGGTTTTCCCAATCAACCTGCATATTGATTCAAATCGCCCATGACTATTGTAACATTGTCCTTTTGCAAGCCTTTTCTATCTCCCACTGTAATTTGCGACTATTCGGAGGCCTGGATGCAACTCCCATCAAGGACTTTTTACCCTCACAGTTTCTGGGGGCCATGGTTATAATAACGGTTAGCACAATTCTGTTTCAGCCCCAGTGATTAGATTTCAGATTTATGGTCAGAGTACATACATGACATCACATACAACCCTTTTCTTGCGGGTATGGCAGAATTATCACTAATTGGTAGTGAAAAAAAATAAGATTAAGACTGGGGTTCGAATCCCACGCAGTCTGTAAGGAGTTGGTATGTTTTCCCCATGTCTGCGTGGGTTTTCCCCGGGGATTTCGGTTCCTTCCCACCATTCAAAATGTACCGGTGATTGTAGGTCAATTTGGTGTTATTGGACGGAACGGGCTTGTGGGCTAAAAGGGATTATTATTGTGCTGTATGTATAAATTCAAATTAAATTAATTAAATTAATAATTAATTCAACCCACCGGGATTCTATATCTTCTCTTTCCAAAGATTTGATTCCATTTTTTGCAGAACCACCTCTCCCCCCAACCTTTCTTCCGGACTTATTGATACATTGTGTATAATTGGACATTTAGTTCCCAGCTGTGATCTTCTTTCAGCCACAACTCAATGATGCCCATAACATCAATCCTGCTAATTTCCAGCTGGGCTAAAGATGATCAACCTTATTTCTTACACTTTAAATACAAGACCTTCAGTGCTGTATTCACCACCCTTTTCAATTTTGTTTCCAAAGTACCACAAGTAAAATCCTTAATATTACGATTGCAATTTTCCCCCCTTGACTGCCTGTCCTTCCTCACAATCTCACTACATGGTATATCTACTTGTTTATCTTCTGCCCTATTCACTGCCCTCTCATTCTGGTTCCCATCCATCTGACAAACTCATTTAAATGCACCCCAACAGCTCCAGCAAACCTGTCTGCCAAGTAATGGTCCCCCTCCAGTTCAGGTGCAACCAGTCCTTTTTGTGCAGGAGATCCCAATGATCCATGAATCTGAACTCCTGCCTTGTGCACCAACTTTTCAGCCATGCATTTATCTGCCACATCTTCCTATTCCTGCCCTCAATGGCGCGTAGCACGGGCAGCAATCCTGAGATTACCACCTTTGAGATGTTGTTTTTTCACTTTCTTCCTAACTCTCTATATTTCCTCTTCAGGACTTTTCCTATCTATAGCCCCTTTCACACTTGCGTCACACTAATTCGGTCATTCAGTGATCTGGGATAGGAATGGGGTTTGGCTTTTCAGACTTGACCACTCCTAACTGGGACACTGAACGCTTTCACATTTGCAAGGAGCCATCCACGGAGTTAGGACTGTTCTACCTTCTACTGGTGACGTCATGTCACATTGAGTGATGGTGGACCTGCCCTAAATCCTGATCAATGTATTATGATCTTATATTTGAACAAAATTAATCATGCCTAATTATAACACAGTTAAGCTTTATGTGCAGCACAGAACACAGTCTGACCCCTTCAGCCTCTGTTGTTGTACCAACTGATATAAACCTTTATAAGGGACCGTGGGAAATTGCTCGCAATAAATTTCAATAGCGGACAATTTTTAAACAGGGTGGGAAAGTTTGTAGCACTATCGCGAACAATTTATACAGCGTGAGAAAGTTGGTAGCACTATTGTTTATAATTTATAAATACTGTGGGAAAAATCAGTGGCGGACTTGGCTTCCCAGATTCCTATACGGCAAAGAAGGGGCTGTATGTATGGTGACATGCATGGAGCATTCATGGAGGGGTTTCTCTGCAGCACAACATTCTGGGAAGTCAGGTCCACCATTGCTTTTTTCCACAGTCCTTAAAAATTGTGCGCTATAGCGCCACCAATTTTCCCACACTGTTTAAAATGTCCGCTATTTCTATTTATTGCTGTTTATTTTTTTCTCTCTCTCTTACTCGACTTACCTTGGCAAAGTTTATATCTTCATTTTAATCTTTTCTTCCTTTACGTTCCTGCACTCATGCAAAAAAACTTGGGTCATTTCAATCCCACAATGCAATTACCTGTTTCACTTGCCTGATGCAACACTGGCGACTGCAGACACCGGGGATTGTACTAGGGGTTGAGGCCGTGAATCCCCGGCATGAGATGACTTCATCTGACGTCAGCGTAGAGCTAATTTTGCTTTCACACTAGACACTTTAAATGCCAATTGGCGGTTAATTCCTGGGATTACTTGCAAGTATGAAAGGGGCTTATGTCATTGGTACCCTCGTGGAACATGACATCCTCCTGCTTCAGAATGCTGTGGCCTTAATCAGAGATGTCCCTGACCCTAGCATCTGGGAAGCAACACACCATCCGGGAGCCTCGAACCAGTCCACAGAATCTCTTATCTGTTCCCCTCACTTTCAAATCCCCTCTCACTATTAGCTCCCCCCTTCCCTTTTGAGCTAAAGAGCCAGACACTGTGCCAGAGACCTGACCACTATGGCTTATTCCTGATAGAGCGTTCCCACCCCCACCCCCAACAGTATCCAAAAGATTATATTTTTATAGCACACAGGGGCACTCTGTACTGACTGTCTATTTCTCTTCCCTCTCTTTACAGTCACGAGGTTACCTGCCTCTTGCCTCTTGGGTGTGACTGACTACCTATAACTCCTCTCTGTCACCCCCTCTGCCTTCCGAATGATCTGGCATTCTTCCAGCTCCAGGCCCAGTTCCCTAAAATGGTCTCCAAGGAGCTGCAACTGGATGCACTTTTCCAGTGAAGTCATGAGGAACACTTGTGCTGTCCCAGATTTCCTACATCCTGCAATTGGAGTATAGCAAGCTGCTCTCTCCACTACAACTCTTGGTTATTACTAAAAGATCTTTGCTCACCTTACTTGTAGCAAGACCTCAGCCTCTGCTCTCTGAAGCTTCTTGAGCCAAAGCCTCAACTCACTACTCTAACTCAGGCCTACTCACACAATTGATGCCCAGGGCCGGATTAAGCTAGTACGGGGCCTGTAGCATTTGATATAAAGGGCCCCTAAATTAAAAAAATTCCACACAAATATTGAAAAGCATAAACCCCGAGCCGGGTGCCGACTCGCGACTGTGTGACGAGGAGGAAATGTAATGGCGGCACCTGCTGAGAGAGTTTTTGATGCTGACCCTCCATGTCCTCCATTTTGGTAAGCTTGAAATGACCAGCCTATAGTGTCACCCCCACCCCACTGACCCAGTGTGGTAGCTACGTGGTGGCGACTACAAGCCTTGTACTTAAGGCTCCAGCCTCTGCCTTAATCGGCGACCAGCTCGGCACCTTTACAGCAGAAGAAGGGCACCTTCTCGTAGTCTGCCCACCAGAGCTCCTGATGCCCTACAGCGGACTTTTGCATTGGTACTTATGACGCCTCACTTGTCCACCCACCGGAGCTCTTGATGCCACAAACAGCGAACCATCAATCTGGCTGCCCGCCCACTGGAGCTCCCAACCGGACAAAATATTCCCTAGGACACTCAGGGAGGCTAGTGGACATTAACAGAGATATTTAGGATGTCACTGGCCACGGGGGTGGTGCCAAAGGATTGGAGGGTGGCGCATGTGGTTCCTCTGTTTAAGAAAGGGTCCAAATGCAAACTTGGGAATTATAGGCCTGTAAGTCTGACGTCTGTGGTGGGCAAGTTGATGGAAAGTGTTCTGAGGGATGCTATTTACAAATTTTTGGAAGTACAGGGATTGATAGGGAGTAATCAGCATGGTTTTGTCAGGGGTAGATTATGCTTGACAAACCTGATTGAGTTCTTCGAGGGGGTTACAAAAAAGGTTGATGAAGGGAAAGCTGTGGATGTTGTCTATTTGGACTTTAGTAAAGCTTTTGACAAAGTTCCCCACAGGAGGTTAGGAAAAAAGGTGGAGGCATTAGGTATAAATAAAGAGGTAATGAAATGGATTCAGCAGTGGTTGGATGGGAGGTGTCAGAGAGTAGTGGTAGAAAATTGTTTGTCCAATTGGAGGCCGGTGACTAGTGGAGTTCCTCAGGGTTCGGTCCTGTGTCCACTATTATTTGTTATATATATTAAAACGATCTGGATGTAGGGGTGGAGAATTGGATAAGCAAGTTTGCGGATGACACAAAGATTGGTGGTGTTGTGGACAGAGAGGTAGATTACCATAGATTAAAAGGTGATTTAGGAAGGCTGGAGGTGTGGGCTGAGAAATGGCTGATGGAATTTAATACAGATAAATGTGAGGTGCTACATTTTGGAAAGGCAAATTTAAATAGGTCATATACATTGAATGGTAGACAATTGAGGAGTGCAGAGCAACAAAGGGATTTAGGAGTTATGGTAAATAGTACCCTCAAGGCTGATACTCAGGTAGATGTGGTGAAGAAGGCATTTGGAATGTTGGCCTTCATAAATCGGAGTATTGAATTCAAGAGTAGGGAGGTTATGATGAAATTGTACAAGGCATTGGTGAGGCCAGATTTGGAGTACTGTGTACAGTTTTGGTCACCAAATTATAGGAAAGATATAAACAAAATAGAGAGAGTGCAGAGAAGGTTCACGAGAATGTTGACAGGATTTCAGGGTCTGAGTTACAGGGAAAGGTTGTGCAGACTGGGGCTTTTTTCTCTGGAGCGTAGAAGATTGAGAGGGGACTTGATAGAGGTGTTTAAGATTTTAAAAGGGACAGACAGAGTAAATGTGGATAGGCTTTTTCAATTAAGAAAGGGGGAGATTCAAACTAGAGGACATGGTTTAAGATTGAAGGGGGAAAATTATAAGGGGAACATGAGCGGAAATTTCTTTATGTGGAATGAGCTTCCAGCAGACATGGTCGAGGCGGGATCATTGGTTCCATTTAAGGAAAGACTGGATCGTTACATGGATAGGAAGGGACTAGAGGCTTATGGACCGGGTGCTGGTCAGTGGGACTAGGAGGGTGGGGATTTGCTACGGCATGGACTAGTAGGGCCAAACTGGCCTGTCCTGTGCTGTAAGTGGTTATATAGTTATATGGTTATATGGTTTTGACACTAGATTTTGGAGTACAACTTTTTGAATCAGATGAATTGTCCTAAATAGGAGTAGTTTGGCAATGAGAATATTTTTGGCAAATGATGTTGGAAAGAAAAAAAAGAGTAATGTAACATAACCATACTGACGTGCTAATAGAATGAGGTAACTCTATCCAGACATTGCACTTGTGGGAATTGGAACAAGGAAGTCAAAGAAAGAGACTGTAAAACTCTCATGTGATTGCTAAAGAAGCAGTAGCAGAAGCTAAAACTATGAAAGAAATGTTATTGTAGGATTTGATATTCTATTTTCTGGCTCTCCATTGAAAATTCTATATAAAAAGACAAATTGTAAAAACCATACATAGTTCATAGAAATTTGCCTCACAGTTCTTGCTGCTGTTTTGCACCTTCCTGGTGCCTTATTAAGTGGAAGATTTGCTGATCCTGGAGCAGACATTAGGCCCTTCCAAACTGCTTTGTAAAATGGGGTTAACTGAGTAATTTGCCCGGTTAGCGCCCTATTTACACAGCAGTTAGAAAGGGTCTAACCCGGTCAACTCCGTCTGAATCAAAATGGGTCTCTGACCTACCTCAGAGGTAGTCAAAGAACCCAGTTAAACTTTCCTAGGTCGCGTCGACAGGTGGTCTGAAAACGAAAATGGCCGACCCACTTATTACGATGATGTCAGCGCTTGTGGACGTGCGTCACCAGGCAGCCAGCATCCGAACATCCGGCAGTATTTCTGGTGAGAATGTGACATATCTTGGCGTTAGTGGCGATTTAATGGGTAGATCCCCTGCAATTTATAAGGTGCTTCAGCACCTTTGCCCCAGTAATTGCACCTGGGTCCCAGGAGGGTTATCCAGGTACTGCAGTTTAAAAGAGGCTATTGAGAGGCTGGAGTGGGACTCAATGGGTAAGGCTGTATCTCTGATGAAGCAACAGATTGATGCCTGACCTGCTGAGTCATTCCACCTTCAGCGTTGGCTTCATTAAGTGAATTGTGTCAGGCGATTATTGGCCGTCCTACCACAAAATATTGGTGGAATGTTATGAGTCCACAACAATATGACAACCCAATTCTGAACTGATGGCAAATAGTCTTTTAAAAATAAGTTTTACTTAAAAGGAGAACATTCATTTTGAAAATCTCAGGATTTTTATCGGGAATATACCGACTTTATTTGTATATGCAAAATATTTGAGCAATGAAAGTATTGAGAAAGATTGCAGACACTTTTCCAGTGGAAAGTAGGTGTCAGTGCTGTTAATCGCTTGTGATCTTGGGCATTCTAGTCTGCACAAGAAGAGTAAGGTTCTCCAAAGTTGGGTGGTTGACTAGAAACCGCTTGGTGGACTTGGTGGCCTTGTCCAAGATTGAGATGATTGAAAAAATAATTATTCTTAAAACCATAGGTTTGCATAATAATTTCAAGAATTTATCTTTAGCTTTGGTTGTTCTTTGATGTATTTGGTTCAATTTTAATTTAAATTTTTTAAAAATTAAAATCTTTAAATTTAGACATACAGCTCAGTAACAGGCCATTTTGGCCCACGAGTCTGTGCTGCCCAATTTCCACTCAATTTCCACACACACCCGGTATGTTTTGAAGGGTGGGAGGAAGCCGGAGCCCCCCCAGGAAAAATTCATGCGGACATGGGGAGAACGTACAAACTTCTTACAGGATTTGAACCCTGGTCCCGATTGCTGGCGCTGTAAAGGCATTGCTCTAACTGCTATACCAACCGTGCTGCCCAAACTCAAACAGTCTAGTCCTTTATGGATTTTAATAAATATTAATCTATTTATTGAAAATTACATTTGAATAATGATATGGTGACATATTTATGATCATGGAATTATCATTGATGACTGATGATGGCAGCTTTTCACTTAATGAACAAAACCAATACACATCTTAAATGAAATTCCTTATGTCAGAATGCAAGAGCATAATCTTCATCTACCTTTGCTATCTCTGGACGTTGTTTATGCACTACCCCTTAACCAGCAGAAGTAACATTCTTGAATATTTGTTTATGTTCTGAGTTGATCCACGAAAACCACATGAACGTGGCAACTGATTCTTTTTTTTTAAATATAAAGTATTTAATTATCAAACATTATCAGTGATTCTTAAGGTTAAATTGGAACCTTGCCCTTTAATTGTTCTTTTTGGATCATTTCAAGATGATTATGTTTTTATTGACCTCAACATTGAGAGCCAGATGTGCAATTTTGATTAAATGTAAAGATAACACTCCACCTACACTTGCTCAATGGATAAATATACTATGTCTTGTTTAAATTTAGAAAAAAAAAATTTGATAAGCCACTAAAGATTCAAATAATAATTTCTTAAAGACATGGAGCCCTTTTATGGACCATTAACATAATCTAATGCTTTAGGCTTTGAAGCTGATCTGTCTATTTCCAAGTGGTCGGCACTTGATACCCACATGTTAGTTTTCTTCCAACCTTGTATAGTGGTAGAGGTTTTGAATTAACGGGGGTGTTTTCTTTTTCTTGTAATTTGTATTTCAATTTATAATTGTATAATTATTGCAAACTTCAGTAAAAATATCTGTACACGCATGGGTCCAAATCCATTTATGAATTCGCTGATGGCACCACTGCTGTTGGATGAATTACAGAAAATTATCTATCAGAATACAGGATGGAGATTGAGAATATAGTTGGGTGGTGCCAGAACAATAACCTTGCCCTCAGCATCATCAAGAGCAAAGAGGTTATTGTGGATTTTTGGAAAGGGATGTCAAGGGACCACATACCTGTCTGCGTTGATGGGACTGAGATGGAAAGGGTTAGTACCTTCAACAGCATTTCAGAGAACTTGTCATGGAGCCATAGAGGTGATTGTGAAGAAGGCACCCCAATACATCGACTTTCTTTTTTCCTCAGAATTCTGTAGAGAATTGGCATGTGATTGAATACTCTGTCAAACTTCTATAGGTGCACTGTGTAAAGTACACTAACTGGTTGCATTATGACCTGGCTTAGTAATGTGTTCTCTGGGAATGCAGAAGCCTACAGTAGGTAGCAAACATAGCCAAGTCTGAAGACCAGTACTTTAGGTTCAAGAACAGTTTTTATTTCTATGAGTAGACTGCTTGCAAAACAAATGCTATACCTACATCTTGGTACATGGCAATCAACTGGAACATGAAAAGTTCAAAAGTGTAAATCCTGAAGTTGCTGTCTCTGGTGCCCTTGTCCATCAGAGGTTTGTACGTTGCCAGTCCTCATCAATGAACTTGATATAGAAATCAATTTTTATAGAGTAGTCATTCATCAGAAAATCTATAAACATTAGGGCTGGTGTGTTCAGGAGCAGGTAAGATCAGAATTATTTTTTCTGCTTCTCAAAATTAAAAGTCACAGTTTGTTGTCTCAGTCCTTTAGAGTTTAATTAATTGGAAATTATTTTTCTAAATTTCTTTTTGAGTTTATCTCTATCTTTGTTTTAATTTCCCAAGTTTTAAAATTAATTTTGTTTTATATGAAGCAATGCCACCTCAAGGAAACAAATTCCATGTGTTTACTTGCCCTCCATCTCCTCAAAGACTTCAGATTCCCCAAACCGGACTGCCTTGTCTTCATGATGGATTTGCAATCCCTTTATACTTGTATCCCCCACACTCAAGGTTTCAAAGCACTTTGCTTCTTCCTGGACCAAAGACCTAACCAGTCACCCTCTACCAGCACCTCCTCTGCCTGGCAGAACTTGTCCTCACTCTAAATAACTTCTCCTTTAACTCTTCACTTTCTCCAAATCAAATGAAAAACTATGCATGAGTCCCTGTTACACCAGCCTATTTGAGGGCTTCAGAAGCCTCCACAGGCAAGACCCTTCATCATCTCTTTCTCCGATATATCAATGACTACATAGGGGCTACCTCATGCACCTGCAACTTCATCCACTTCACGTCCAATTTCCACCCCGATCTCAAACTCACCTGGTCCATCTCTGATAGCTCTCTCCCTTTCCTGGATCTCTTGTCTTCATCTCAGGAGACAAACGTTCCACTGACTTATACTTCAAACCCTCCAAGAACCTGGACTGCACTTCCTCTCACCCTGTCCCCTGCAAGGATTCACTTTCTCCATCTCTGCTGTATCTGTTCCTAAGATGAGATCTTCCAGTCCAGATCTTCCAAAATGTTTGCCTTCTTCCACAAACGTGGCTCCCCCGCAACCACTATCAACTCAGCCCTCAACTGCATCTTTTCCATTTCCTGCTCATCTCCCCTGGCTCCCCCACTCCCAGGTGCAACAAGCATAGAATTCCCCTGGTCCTCACCTACCATCCCACCAGCCTCCACATCCAACACATCATCTGCTAGAATTTACGACACTTACTACAGGATCCCACCACCAGACACATTTTTACCTCTTCTCCTCTCCTGACCTTCCGCAGGAACTGCTCCCAGACCACCTGCAATTTGGAGGAACAAAGCCTTATTTTCTGTCTGGGCATTCCACAGCCTGATGACATGAACATTGTCATGTATGCTTTCTACTAAACCTGCTCCCTTCCTGTCTTTCCAGTTCTCCCTCCCTTCCCCCTCACCTACCCAGCCATCCCTCCTCCCCTCATTGCTGTTGTCCCCCCACCTGTCATCTCTTGCCTTTGCCACCACCCCCCCCCCTCCTCCCCAACTCTTTTGTTTTGATGTCTGCCAGTATTTTCTCATACCTTGCTGAAGGGCTCAAGCCCGAAATGTCAGCTCTGTTTTTTTACCTTTGCTACATAAAGGACACTGTTTGACATGCTGAGTTTCTCCAGATTTTTGTGTTTTTACTTCAACCATGGTGTATACAGATATTTGTGATTTACCACAAGATGCAACAATGTTTCTGTTGTGGCGGCCCGCCACCACAGCGAGTAAACCGGTGCTCCGGGCAGCAAGCTCAATGTAAAGCCAGCAGACCGCGCAGCGGCACTGGCCCCAGTAAGCGAACCGGCGGACGAACAGCTAAACCAGCCTAAAGGGCCAGCGACCCTAAAATGATGCTGGCCCCGCTGTACAGCCAACAGACTGTACAGTGGGGAAGAAGGTATTGTCAAACAAGGTTGTACACGTGCGCAGGAAAATCTGCCTTTGTCATGCAGAATGTGGTCAGTAATTGGGGCAAACGGCAGGAACTTGAATGATATAAAAGTTGGACTTGAGCCCTAATGAACCTGACAACACTTGTGAGTCTCATTCTGTGTAGTGCGTGGCTACACTGTAATTTATTTTTGTTGTTCAACAGGTTGTGGTTGTAGGTGAAGGTTTCAAAGACAGTTGTCTCAAAATCTCATCTTGGTGGTTTCCAGGCACTACAAAATGCCTCATGAACACAGTGGCGTAATGGAATATATATTTATTTGGGGGATAATTGGTAAAATTAGAGCAGGTTACATACATACACACATTTTAAAACAGATCTTATTTGAAATACTGAAGAATTCATATTCAATGGACTTTACAGAAACTATGGAGAATGCTATGCATATTTCACAAGTAGGTGCTAATTGAAATGATGTCATAAAATGAATAGACCAATGTTTTGGACTGGAGACACTCTGACTGTTTGCAAGTATCTTTAGTGCTCACAGAAAGGCCATTCCTGGATTTTGTTTACCTAAAGGCAACAGCTTGACCAAGAAGGATAACTCCTATGGTTTGCTGAAGAAATTGGGTTTTTTTGTAAGTGAGAGAGTCACATGGGCTTTCTCGCAGTCTCAGTTGGAGAGAGAGAGAGAGAGTGAAGCAAGCTCTCTCAGCTAGTGTGTGACACTGAGAGCAGCTGAACAGTGCAAGCCAGGAAGCTTGTTGGAACTGAAGAAAAACTCCAGAGCGGCGGATGGCTGGAAGTGCTATCTGTCTGGTGTTTTTCTTGGAATAAGAGGAACAGAAAGGAACTCTGTGTCGCCTGAAAGAAAGAGGTTATCATCTGGAGAACCCTGATGGGGCAAGTTTCATCAGCAAGACATTAAGGTGACTAATGGTGGTACCTCAGTTGTGGAAATCCTGGAACAAGAAATCTCTCTCTGCAAACCCTATGAGAACCTTCCTGAGAAGTAAACATTCACCTTACAAGCACCAAAGCCTAGTGAACTTTATACATTTTAAATTCTGTGCACAGTGTAAGAATTGCCTGCAACCAGTGAAGAATGAGAAGTGAGAATGAACTGTGAACCAAAGAACTTCTCTTAAATTTACACACACATTACATACACGCCCACTTAGAATTAGAAGGGGGTTAATTTGGGTTAGTTTAGTTAATAGAGATGAGTTAAAGTTTGATTCTGTTTTCATGCTTAAAGATAATTAAAAACAACTTTTGTTTAAGTAATCATTTATTGTGGTGAATATCTATTGCTGCTGGGTTTTGGGGTCCTCTGGGCTCGTAACAGTGGGGATTTAATGACCAGGCACTGGAGCCTCCTTCATCTTTGTGCTTTGTTCAGCATCTGATTGTTACATGTTTCAGTTGCTGTCCACATGAGACAGAGTTCAAAGCAGTCAGATGGGTTCTATGGGCAGAGAATGGGTTCTATGGACAGAGAATGGGTTCTATGGGCAGAGAAATGGTGTACATTACACAGTAATTTCAAAATGATATAAGATATTGATGTACTGTCATTACATCTTTTCTTGTTATGGTCTGGCTGAATCTGCAACTCCTTGAGTACTTGATCATAAAGTCATAGAGTTGTACAGCATAGTTACAGACAATTTGGCCCTCTCCATTTATGCCTTCTGGCAACAGATTGAATCTAAGTTGCTTCCAGTGAATTGAATTTTTCCCACTAGAAATCCATTTACTTTTGTACACTTGACTCTCAGAAAAAGAATGCAATATTTCTGGTGAACATGAGGCATGGGGGGGGTACAGTGTCTACTAGCAAATGAGGGTATACAGCAGGAAAGCGGAGATAATGTGCAAGTTCTGTCACTATCTTATTGAATGGTGGAGCAAATCTGAGGAGCACTACTCTCATCTGATTTTCTAAGTAACATAATTTATTATGTGTCATGAATATTTCACCATACTTAGAAATCTGGTCATTATGGTTGTGGTGGAGTTGGTTGCAGTGCACCATACTCCTCTCTCCTCTTTCTGATTTCCATCATAACAAAGTGTTACCAAATGGACAGAGGAAATGATTCAAGACGATTCTGAACCCGTTTTATTACAAGTGTAATATCCCTTCTGGCTTGTGGAAACTCCTATCCCATGACAGTTGATAATGAAAGAGAGTTCAGGGTGGTGTAGAGAATCTTGTGTCCAAATGTTGAGACCATGTAGTCAATGTAAATCAATGGTTTTCAAACTGCCCCCCCCCCCCACTAAACTCACATTCCACCTTAAGTAATCTCTATGGCATAAGCGCTCTGTGATTAGTAAGGGATTGCTTAAGGTGGTTTGTGAATGGAAAGGGAAGGTTTGAAAACCACTGTTTTAATTGTAGCTAATTGACTTGTAATGTACATGGTTTCATAACTCCAAAGGAAATGGGCCAATGGCAATTTTTCTCAAACATAATATTTCAGTAACAATTGGGTTTAGAGCAGTGAATATCAACCTTCCCTTCCCACTCTCGTAGCACCTTAATCCCTTACTGATTACAGAGCACTTATGGCATAGGGTTTGCTTAAAGTGGAATGTGAGTTTAGGGGGGCACTGATGTAAATAATGGAAGGACCACACCACCTTCCAAACAGCCCACCTGCTTGCCCTGACAACCACCTCCTGCACCATCTGGGACTGAGTCCATGGAACTCACTTGTACCTCATTAGCTACTTCAGAACTCTCAGAGATGGAGTGAAAACAAGTCATAAAAAATGTAGATCAAAATGATGGAACTTTGAAAGTGGAGAGCAAATTACAACCAGAATGTGTGAGTAAATAATCGGGCAAACTAGGATGTGCACAGTATGAAGTTTCTGCTTTTATCAAACTATTATAAAATGCAAATCAATACTTCAGGTTTCAGATTTATTGTCATCACATGCAATCCTGAAATTCTTTTTTCCTGTGGGTGAGAAAGAATGACCACTTATTGGTAGTGAAAAGAAGCACTGTACTCAGCTTATACAAAGTCTTGTGGCACCTACACCTCTTTCCTGATGGCAGCAGTGAGAACAGAATGTGTGCTGGGTTGAGTAGTTCCTTGATGATTGCTTCTGCTTTCACACACACACACACACACACACACACACACACATTGTAAACGAAGGGTTGCGAGTTTGTTCCTCGCTGGGGCCTCATTTCTGTGAGGGGTGCTGGACAAAGAGGTGACTCTGTCTTCGTTATGGTAGACGAAGTTAAAGAGTTTCATGTAGACTATATGTAATATTACTTTTACTTCTGACTGCTTGAATAATAAGATATGTTTACCTGTGTACTCCACTTATCTTTGTTTTAACATTGCCAAATATTTTGAGTCGAAACATTTTAGGATATGAAGATACGGATTCCAAGATACGGATTCCATTATAGGAATAAAGTGTAGAGTGATTGCACCCTACGCTTTTCTATTTGTATTTTGCAATGAATCCTGTAATGTAATTTCAATTTTATTCCAGTTTTAGTTATCTCTCAACCTACTCTTGAACTATCTGCATTCTCTCCATGGCTTCTGAGTCGTAGAGAGAGAAGGCACTTCAACCCACCTGGTTTGTGTAGAGGATCAACTCCCCAGCATTAATCCTACTTTTTAAAATTCTTTCCACATTATCTTCAATTCCCCTCAGATTGAACCACTCAGCGACCAAAAGGCCAATGAACCTGCCAGCCCACCCACCCTCCTGTGGAACAAAACTGGAGCAATTGGAGGAAATCTCTGCGGTCACAGGGATAATGTGCAAACTGGACACAGTAAGCACCACAGACCTGGACTGAGTCGGGTTCTCTGGTGCAGTGAGACAGGGTCTTTTTTAATTGTGCTATTCTGCTGCCCAATATATAGAAAAACCGTTTGGTAGAATTGCTGTCATACGAATTTGACCACAATGACTCTCTGGATTACTAACCTTTCAATAAAATGATTAGGAAGCATTTGCACATTTTTTTAGCCAGCCTGACATTGGCGTTAGAAGACCAATTGCATCCATTACCTGGATTAGACATTTTGGCCTTTTATGTTTTCATATAAAGGGCATTAAGGCTATTTGAGGCTCTTGCAACAGCCTGCACCAGCATCAGTTGCAATCATCAAATCCAGAATTTGACCTTGCGTGCATCATGTCAGGTGAAGTTTTTACAGTGGATTCTTGACCCCATATGCAACAGAAATATGCTGAACTTTCAGTCAGACTGCTGCCTGTCCAAATTTCTGATCCATACTTTATCCTACAAATTGTAGTCCTGTTAATGCTTCTGACAATCAGAACTTCACCATGCCAGTCCAATGTCAACCTGTTCTGACCTCACAGGAAAGGAAATTGAACAATGGATGTAATTGGGACGGCAGCAATAAAATAAGAGTGGGTGAACATCACTGATTCAATTCAATTTGCTCCAATTGCATTCCAAAATGAAAGTGCAGTTCCAGTTCCATCAGGAAGATATATTTTACTTTGGGCAGAGTTTAAGTCTCTCTTCTTAACTCAAATTCATTTATATGACTTTAACAATTACATTTTCATTTATTTCACAATACTATACACTCTAACTGTTGCAATTTCAGGGGAGGTTTTAAGTGGTTTTAATCTAATAAAATTATTAAAGAAGAATATTAATTATCATTCCCTCCATGAGCTTGATTTGTGCCTCTGATCTTGGTTTTTTCCCCCCTGCTTGTGCCAGTTCTTTTCACTTTTTCATGACTCAATTCATGTGGTGTCCCTCTACTTACTACATCTGCAAATATTCTTAATTCAGAGTAAGGTGATAATGATTTTTATTGTCATATATATTGTACAATGAACGCATGCACTAAAATTCTTACTTGCTGCAGCCGAACAGGTACTTGTAAAGAAATACTATATTAGCAAACAAATCAATTTAAATTAAGAGAGGCAATAAATACACAAGATTGATATAAATATTCACAGTAATTCTTGTACAAAAAAACATGACTTGCATTAGTGCAAACATTCCTTTTGTGTTGTCAGAGCTGTCTATGATTATTGTATCAAGGGAAGGTTCAAGAGTCCGATAGCAGTTGGTTTTCAGGCCGCAGATAGCAGTGAAAAATGGTTGTGACCAGGGTGGTGCAGGTCCTTTATGATGTTGGCTGCCTTCTTGAGGCAGCACCTCATGTGGATGTCTGGAATTGATGGGAAGTCAGAGCCTGTGATGGACCTGGCTACCTTCTACAGCCTTCTGCATTCCTGGGCAGTTGAATTCCCAAATTAGGCTATGATGCAACCAGCCAGTTTACTTTCCACAGTGCATCTGTAGAAGTTTGATGGAATATCAGATGGTATGCCAAGTGTCCTCAGACTCCTTATGAAGCAGAGATGTTGGTGTGCCTTTTTCATTCTTGTACTGGTTCTAGGAAAAGCCTTCTGAGATATGGACCCTCAGGAACTTGAAGGTTCTGAACCTCTCCACCTCCTTCCCATAAGTGCGTAGTCCATTGGCCTCTCCTTCCCAAAATCAACAATTAGCTCCTTGGTTTTGGTGATATTAAACTCTCTATCATACCCAGCAACTGAAGGGCCCACACAGGCTGCAGGCGGTCAGCAACTTGCAGTCAAGGAACTCATGGAACTTGGATATGTGAAGATGCTGAGGCCATGAAGGGCTCACGAAGATTTCCTGATCATGTCAGAACTTTGGATCTGGAGCTTGGGTTCCCAATGGATCAAACAGGTCTCTCTATGGTTGCAGATGCTGCAGAAGCACTGGAGCGAACTCTCTCTTGGTACTCTTTTTATCTTACATTTAAGAGATGCCAGGCAACACTAATGGCAGCACTTTGTCTCCCTTATGGCAGGCAGAAAGAAATTTTGTGTGATATTACTTTTCTTTATTATTACATGACAATAAAGGAACCTTGAATGGAGTCCTGAATATTAAGAAAAAGGCTATGAGTTGTGATCTGTTTGTCTTTATTTTATATTATTTTGTGGTATTTTACATTGTGCAGATTTAATTTAAACATTAGATGCAAGCTCAAGACAAATGGCAGAAAAATAATCCTTGGAAAAATCTCCAAACACTCGATAAGTGGCATGCCCATCTGAATTCATGCATGCAGAAAGTTCACCTACATGGGTTCTGAGATTGCCTGAAGCCTCTTCAGGTGTACACCAGTGAAATGTTCCATCACTGAGTGAAAAGAGGAGAAATCAGGGCAAAAAAATGAGAAGAAGCATGAGTACCATGTTACATTTAATGAGTATGAAATCGCCATTGTAAATTCATCCCAGACCTGCAGCCAAGTAGCTCGGGCTGAGGTGTATTTTATGGCTGTTGGGCTGCTGATCGCGAAATCACCTTAAAATATTCATGTCACGTTCTTTGGCTTGGCTTCGTGGACGAAGATTTATGGAGGGGTATGTCCACGTCTGCTGCAGGCTCGTTGGTGACTGACAAGTCCGATGCGGGACAGGCAGGCATGGTTGCAGCGGTTGCAAGGGAAAATTGGTTGGTTGGGGTTGGGTGTTGGGTTTTTCCTCCTTTGTCTTTTGTCAGTGAGGTGGACTCTGCGGTCTTCTTCAAAGGAGGTTGCTGCCCGCCGAACTGTGAGGCGCCAAGATGCACGGTTGCAGGCGATATCAGCCTACTGGCGGTGTCAATGTGCCAGGCACCAAGAGATTTCTTTAAGCAGTCCTTGTACCTCTTCTTTGGTGCACCTCTTTGGTGTCATGTACCGTTTTAGATATAACCTATTTTGTGATATTTTTCTCATATTTTAAATCTACTAGTATATTGCCCACAAAGCAGCTGTTTTGGTCAGTTCAAGCATGCCTGGGTATGCACTCAGTACAGGTTCCATACAAATGTTGTCTTAGGCCTGGCATGCTTAGTTAGGATAGATGCCGACAAGCTATAAAAGCAGCTCACATGTACTGATGCTGTGCATTACATTGATCTAGATTGAAATGCATGTTGATGCACATAATTTTCAGGCAAAGCACAGTGAAAGTACTGAACAATAGCATTTATTGTACTGAAAGATTCAGTACAGTAGAAATGTCTCGTCAATGTCAACAGCGGCAATACATTCTATTACATTTGTGGCGAGTATATGCTTAATGCTAAATTCAATAAAATTTAATGTTTCTCCAACTTTCTATGTGATTCAGCAGATCTGAAATTAACTTTGTGTCTGTCATAATTCCCAATGTTTTTTCAGGAAGCAAACATTTTGAAAAAATTGTTGCCCAGTTTTATAAAAGTTTACGCTTCACAGTGTAGGTCTGTCAGATCCTTGCATGGTTATTACCAAGTTCTAAGTACTTGAGAAAGTCACTGACCTATTCAACAACATAGCAACTAAAGTAGAAAAATGTGATAGGAGGATTTACTGAGCTGTTTTGTGAGCACTGATCATTTGTCCCACCTTTCCTACAGTCCATAATATAAATAATGAGAGGGTAAAGAGGAAACAGCATGTTTATAACATTGGGTACTCAGTAAAATGGGCCTGCATCCAATCAACATGTCTTGAATACATTTTGTTTTTTCAATAATGCATCTAAAAGGTGGCTACGGTATGGTTTTATGCATTCCTACTCTGAACGCATTCACAGCACCAGCAATCAGGACCAGACCAGGGTTTGAATCCCGCACTGTCTGTAAGGAGTTTGTACATTCTCTGAGGGCTCTGTTTTCCTCCCACCATTCAAAACCTTCTGGGTTTGTAGGTTAATGGAGTGTAAATTGGACGACAATGACTTGTGGGCCAAAATGGCCTGTTACTGTGCTCTTTGTCTAAATTTAAAACAAAAATTTTACTCGCTGCCTCATCTGTTTCGTCAACCATGGTTCCCTTTTCCTACCATCTTTACCCAGTTCCAGTGGGATAAACCTATCCTGAGCCCAGCACAAATGGTCCCTAAACCTCTTCCACATTAGTTCTGTGATTTCAACCTTGAACATCTGTTTCCAATTTACACTCGCTAGTTCCTGCCTTATCCTATCATAATTAGCTCTTCCCCAGTTAAACACTTTCCCATTTTGTCTGATTTTATCCTTATCTATAGCCATGCTAAAGCTCAGGGAGTTGTGGTCACTCTCCCCCACTGAGAGGTCTGCCACCTGATCAGGTTCATTACCCAGAATTAGATCATGTATGGTCTCTCTTCTCATCGGCTGGTCCACATACTGTGTCAGGAATCCTTCTTGAGCAAACCTGAGAAATTCAGCTCATCCATACCTCTTTCAGGAAGTTGAAGTCTCCCATAACAGCAACCATGGATTTCCTGCACCATTCCAAAATCTGCCTGCTTATCTGCTCCTCCATATTCTGTGGGATATTGGGGGGCCGAGAGACCACCTAGTACAGAGATTGCGCCATTCCTATTTCTTATTTCCACCCACACTGTCTAAGTAGACACTTCCTCAGCAGCGACCTTCATTTCTATAGGCGTGATACTATCCCTGACCAATAATGCTACTGCACCCCCCCCCCCCCCCCCCCACCTCCTTACCTCCCATCCTATTCCTTTTAAAACATCTAAACCATGGTACCTGCATCAGCCAGTCCTGCCCTTGCTCCAGCCAAATGTCTGTAATGGTCACCACATGGTAATTCCACATACTGATCCATGGTCTAAGTTCATCCCTTTTATCCCTAATACTCCCACCGTTGAAATAAAGATATTTCAAACCTTTGAACTGACTACATTTATATTTTGTCACCTGCCTGTCCTTTCTCACATACTCAGAACATAAGGCATCATGCTTATGACCTTCTGCCCTAATCTATAAACTCACATTCTGGTTCCTTCCCCCCTTGCCAAACTAGTTTAAACCTGCCCAAGAGTTCTAGCAAACCTGCCCGCCAGGATATTGGTCCCTTTCCGGTCCAGGTGCAACCCATCTTTTTTGTACAGGTCAGACCTTCCCCAGAAGAGATCCCAAATGATCCACAAATCTGAACCCCTGTACTAACTCTTCAGCCACGTATTCATCTGCCACAACTTCCTATTCCTACCCTCTTTGGTGCATAGCACAGGCAGCAATCCTGAGATTATTGCCTTTGAAGTCCTGCTTTTCAACTTCCTTCCTACGTGGACCACGACATCTGGCTGCTCTTTCTCCCGCACCAGAATGCTGTGAACTTGATCAGAGACGTCCCTGACCTGGCACCTGGGAGGCAACATATCATGTGGGAGCCTCGATTTCATTCACAGAACCTCCTAACTAACCAACAAGTCTCCAATCATTATAGATTTCCTCTTCTTCCCCCTTCCTTTCTGAGCCGAGGGGCCAGCCTCTGTGTCAGAGATGGGACCACACTTGGTAAATTGTCCTCCCCTACAATATCCAAAACAATGTCAGAATTTCCTCTCTAAATCTTCTACCAGTTACTTTAAATCCATACCTGTTAGCTTTTGACTGCTGAGAGAAACATGCCTTTCCCATTTGCTCTAAACTAGTCCTTTCATAACTTTATTCACGTGGCTTAAGTCTCATAAATTCTTTTGATTTAAAGACAGCAACCTCAATCTATCTTTGTAGCTAAAATTTTCCATCTTGGGAATGTGCTCGTAAATATCTTCTGTGGCCTTTCCAATGCAATCACATCTTTCTTGTAATGTGATCGGAGCTGTATGCAGCACTCAGGTATTAAGCCTGGGTAAAGAGGCTGTATCATCAAGGTTCTGTTTGATAGTATGGGTGCGTAGCTGTCAGTGACATCTTGAGTATCTCTTCATTTTCTCAGGGGAAAGCACTGATAATGAAATTGCATTAAGAGTAAAAGTATATTCTGAGGCTTTGACCTCTTTCGCTATATATTGCTGCAATAGTAATGAGCTCCACAAATAGAAATACCAATGATGGATTCCCCCTCTAAGAATAGATTAGCAAAGTCAAATTTCAGTTACCTCTTGGTAATAAGGTCTCATGGTAATTTAAGTGTCCTCTGAGCTATTAATGCACAGGAAGTGCATGACCATTTCTAATGGAAGCCTCGCTGTTCATTGGAGATGGAAGCAAAGGGTTGGGGTTAGTTTATAAAAGCTCAAATATCTTGCCGTTTACCTCCTGCATTAGTAGAAAGTTGCACTTTTCCCTCCCCATGAGCACTGCAACCCCTTTCAAACCTGCAAGCGATCCCAGGAATTAACTGCAATCAGCCTTTAAAATGCCTAGTGTAAAAGCAATATCAGCTCAACGCCTGCGTCAGTTGACTTCATCTCATACCGGGGGATTGACAGCCTCGACCCCTAGTACAATCCCCGGTGTCTGCAGAAATGGATAATTGCATTGTGGGATTGAAATGACCCAAGTTTTTGCGTGAGTGTAGGAAGAAAAGATTAAAATGAAGGTATAAACTTTGCCATGGGAAAGTCGCAATGGGGGAGAGAGAGAGGAAATAAATAGCAATAAACAGCAATAAATAGCAATAGCAGACAGTTTTTAAACAGTGTGGGGAAAAAGCAATGGCGGCCCTGACTTCCCAGAATGCCATGGGGCAGAGAACTCCCTCTATGAATGCTCCATGCATGTAGCTGGGCTTACAGCCCTTTCTCTGCCCCATGGCATTCTGGGTGAGCAGGCCGACCATAGCTTTCTCCCATGGTATTTATAAATTGTACGCAATAGTGCTACAAACTTTCCCGTGCTATATAAATTGAGCGCTATAATGCTGCCAACTTTCCCACCCTGTTTAAAAATTGTTCGTTATTGCTATTTATTGCTAACACTTTCCCATTGTCCCTTATAAAGGTTTTTATAGGTCGGTACAACAACAACAGGGGCTGAAGGGCATAAAGCTAAATTTTGTTATAATTATGCATGATTAATTTTGTTCAAATATAAGATCATAATACATTGATCAGGATTTAGGTCCACCATCACTCTGCGTCATAATGTCACCGGTAGAAGGTAGAACAATTCTAATCCCAGAGATGGCTCCTTTCAAGTATGAAAGCTTTCAGTGTCCCAATTAGGAGTGGTCACATGAAAAGCCAAACCCCTATTCCTATTCCAGGACACTGAACGGCCAATTTAGTGGGATGCAAGTGTGAAAAGGGCTTGTGAAAGACCGGCCGGCCATAGAGCTATTTCCAAGCCATCAATACTTTATTTTACGAAGGTACAGACAAATGTTTTAACAGCTGTATTTTGTAATTTGTGATCTTTATCTATTCTGTATTAGCAAGGGCCAGAATTACAAAGAGTCTGTCTGTCTTAGCCACATTATTCTGTACTGTTTCTTCATTTTAAACAAAGGAATTTTATTTTAGACAACAAAGAAAGTAAAATGAAATTTACAAGAGTCTCCATATATAAGCATTTAAACAATTTTAACAAAATGATTATATTACACAAGTGTTCATCTGTTTTGAAAAGTGAAGTACTTTCTCATTGTGTTTCTGGATAGGTATTGCCTTGTTTTAAAATTCTTATCTTTATTTTCAAATTCCTGCATCGCCTCACCCAGGTCCCTCAGAGAACCCATGGATGCTGTATGACCTGCTGAGTTTCTCCAGGACTTTTAGTCTATTGCAGCTTCATGGCCAACATGGTGTTCAGGTGTAGTTTTAATTCCAGGAACTTGTGCAATTGAAAAAGGGCCCTGCAGTGTTAGTTTTTGAGCCTGGGGGAGGTACTGTGGTTGAGGGTTGACCACCACATCACATCCCTTCCTCCACCCTGGCTCTATTTGAATGCATAAATAAATACCAGAAAAATTGCAGCAGATACTTTAGGCTATTCTTTAGGCAACAGTCATGTTGCCAGATTCTTTAAGATCAGATCAGATCCTAATTATTGTCATGTAATAAAACAGCAATGTAATATTACATGAAATTGCCTTTAGTCTGCAAAAGAGAGTCCCTCAGCATTACTGAATGTCTGTGGTGTCATCTCCAGCCCTCCCACAACCTCTTCACCTGCACAAAACTCCAGTAGAGTTGAAACCCAAGTCCAAATCCAAATCTCCGATATGATGGGGAAGCGTTTTAGTGCCCAGTGCCCTTCAAAAGCCCTTCTCAACCTCACCATCCTCTTGAATCCTGGTTCTGATACCTGGTTCTCATCATCTCATGAGCCAGACTCTCGCAGTGAGTCTAGCAGGAGTGAGTCCTTTGAACTCAGGTCGGCATCAGCCTGCTGCCTATATCACCCACAACAGCTCACCGCCTGTCTGCGCCCATCAGCTGCAGAGCCCTTCACTGGTCCACCACTGTGGTCACCATACTTTGGGTCGTCTCCTCTGCTTCTCCTCCTCAACAAAGGTATTCTTGGTGTTACTGGTACCCTGCACCAGTCCACTGCTTCCCTAGATGCCATCATCAAATATCTGTATTCTAATGTGGGTAGTGTGTGTGATTTATCTGACTCCGCTCCTTGCTGTGGCTCCACCCACTTGACCTTGTATAAAGGAAGACTTCAATGCTGTTACTCCTCCCCCAGAACATGGGTCACAGCATGGGATACACTTCAAGTTTATTATAAATAAAAGCCTATCGTTCTGTAGCTAATCTTTCGAGTTCTTGATAGCGCATCAATATGTGTAGCCTGGGGAAAGGCACTGAATTATTTCCGTCTGATTATTTGGCCTAAACATGCTCTAAATGAATAGCCACAACATGCTTGGGAGCATTGATCTAACCCTCCCTCATCGGTACCTAAAATCCATTTGGTCTCCACTGCAATTGTTGATAATTTTTCTTTCTTTCTTGCCTCATTCCACCAATTTATTCAGCTTTCTTAACTTTGGTGTTATACCGCACATGCCCGGCAACTCCAAAGTTCATGTCAGTTTTATGCAATCTTAATGGGTGAAACCAAGGTTTCACTGCCATTATTGACAAAAAATAATTCAGGTCGCCCATACATTTTACAGAGGTGTTTGAACTGTGCACATGGTGTGAATAAGTGATTGTGCAATTAGGAACAGATTCCATTGTGTAAATGAACAGCGTATCTCAACAACAAAAACCTGTAAGGTATTCATCATTTATTATTCTGTATTTCCACAGGCAGCGGTGACATACAGACAAACTGACATGAAAGATAAATGTTTGGCTTTCATCCAAAGTCACACTAAAGTAGGTATTGAAAAAGGTCAACTTACACATGAGGTGATTGCCTTCTCTTTTAGATGAATTTGTTTATTTACTTGCCTGACAAAAGGAATCAATTCAGAGCCAGCTTAGGCCACATGAAGCACAAATTCATTCATTGCATTCACCAACCAAACTTAAGAAATAGAAGTATCAGTTTGAAATAGCTCTGCTGTTGATTGCTACATGTTGCCATAGCAACTATTATTTTATTAACAAGATATTTTAATCTTCTTTTATTGGGTTATTTATAACTGGAAATTATGGAGTTTATTTTCTACTTTTCCAAAATGAGTGCAGAGTACAATTTGGTATTATAATGTTGATATACTTGAGCTATATTTAGTCTTGTTTCCAATTTTTAAAGCTGTTTATTCTTTTGGAAGACAGAAGTTTCAGTAAATTGGACATTTATTTCCGTCTGATTATTTGGCCTAAACATGCTCTAAATGAATAGCCACAACATGCTTGGGAGCATTGATCTAACCCTCCCTCATCGGTACCTAAAATCCATTTGGTCTCCACTGCAATTGTTGATAATTTTTCTTTCTTTCTTGCCTCACTTCCACCAATTTATTCAGCTTTCTTAATGTGTGCAGCTGCGCAATTTCCCCTCCTTCCAATCCCCTACCCCTGGGGATTCCATAACCACCACAGTTTCCAGAATTTGGAATATTGCTACTATCTTCCAATCTTTAAAAGTATCAGCTCCAGAATTCCCCTCTCAAATTCCTTGGAATCCAACTGCCTATTGATTCGCCCACAGTGAGGCACAGTTTTATGTGAATGATGTTTTGACACCATCAGATAATTGTTATAATGCAGCAACTTATTTTGATGAGTATGTCTTCCACAGTTTTCTTTTTTTAAATTTAATCCTTTAGCACGGTAACAGGCCCTTTCAGCCCATGCTGCCCAATTAACCAACAACCCACGGTACGTTTCAATTGGTGGGAGGAAACCAGAGTCCCTGGGAAAAACTTATGCAGACACGGGGAGAACATACAAATTACTTACAGACAGCGCAGGATTCGAACCCCGGTCCTGATCGCTGGCACGGTAACAGCATTGCGCTAACAGCTACGCTAGCCACGCCATCCTTCTACTAGCTTTTCAGTTTTGACTGAAATCTCTGTTTCATGCTGATCTCCCCTGATCCGCCCGGAAATGATAATGGCTGCAAAATTTATCTTCATTGATTCCACTCCTTTATTGCTGGCTGTGATGGCAAACAATTCTTTTGAGAGAATTTCTCCAGAAGGCAGTAGAATTTTTTAAACGGAGTTTGGTCTCCGTTGATCTCAACTTGGCTGACGGGGATGTCATTTTATCTTGACTGCAGGACACTCTATCAAGTTGAACAGGGGACAAAAACAGCCCAGATAGTTGACCATTGAATATTATAGCTCAGTACTGACCCTTTGGCCCACAATGTTGTGCCTACCAAAAAAAAAATCCAAAACCCTCCGTACCTTGTAACACTCTATTTTTCTTACATCCATGAACCTGCCAAAGAGTCTTTTAAATGCCCCTATTGTTCCAACCTCCACCACCACCCCGGTTATACATTTCAGGCACCCACAACTCTGTGTAAAATAAATCCTGAATGTCTCCCCTAAACTTTCCTTCCTTCACTTTGTATAGATGTCCTCTGGTATTCGCAACTCCTGCCATGGGAAAAATGTACTGACTATCCAGCTTATCTATGCCTCTAATAACCTTGTAGGCCTCTATTAAATTATCCCTCAACCTTCTTCGCTTCAAAGAGAAAAGCCCTAGCTCTGCTAACCTTGCCTCATTAGACATACGTATTTTCCAAACCAGGGAGCATCCTAGTAAATTTGCTCTGCACCCTCTCCATAGCTTCCACATTTTTCCTGCAATGAGGTGACCAGAACAGAACACAATATTCCCAGCATGGTTTCACAAGAGTGTTGTATAGCTGCAGCATTGCCTCACGGCTCCTGAACTCAATCTCCCAATTAATGAAGCACAGGCCTTCTTAACTGACCTATTAAGATTGAGTTAACTTCAATTTTTTAAATTTCCCTTTGTGACAAAGATTCAGGAGGATAAGGAACACCATCCTGCTAACTCCCACCATCCCCCCATCTGCCCCCCCCCCCCCATTTCCTCTACCCCAACTTAATCCAACCACATGTACCACTTAATGCCAGTGATGATTTATTTTGTTCTTGAAGGGACAGCATTTTTCTGCCAAATTCAGTCAGGAAAGAATGAGGCCGAGGGGGAGCCAAATATCCTAGTCTGCATGTTGCTGAGGGCCAGATTCCACTCTCCCAATTTATGCAAGTACTTAAAATTGGCTTTAAAATGTCAGCAAGATGCTTTCCAGTGCATCGCTGTGAGCTGTATCCACGTGCGCACTCCAGCAAGGTCAACTGGATGCAAAACCTTAGTAGATTTTCTGCTGTGACTAAAATAAGACTAAAATGAACTCCCAGCTTTTGCTTGAAAAGTGTTTACCCACCTGTGAAAATTTCAAAATTTTTTTCAGTTTACAAATTGCTCCCTGTATTGATCTTTTTATTTCATATAATCCAAATCACAGTGAATTTCACCTTTGCTTGACATATATATTAAAAAAATTTAGACATACAGTACGGTAACAGACCCTTTCGGCCCTCGAGCCCACGCAGCCCAATTACACCCAATTGACCAGTACATTTTGAAGGGTGGGAGGAAACCGGAGCACCTGGAGGAAGCCGACGCAGACATGAGGAGAATGTACAAATTCCTTACAGATAGTACCGATTCGAACCCTGGTCCAAATCAATGGCACTCTAACAGCGTTGCACTAACCGTTATGCTAACTGCACTGCCCATTTTGTTCTATGTGGAATTGACAGCAGAGGAAAACAACTGGTCCATAAAAGTCTGTACCACACCACTTTGGTTGTTGCATCGTGATTGGATATTCCATGTTTCACCCCCCCCCCCCCCAACTTCTCCCATTCCACTTAAATAGAAGCAAATTATGCTGAATGCCTATTTAAGTATGAAGCACTGACAGTATTTTTACATCGACACTTGTTTGAGCAAAGTCAGTGGGCACTAGCTGATACAGAATTATATAAACATATAAGTTCTGCTGCCTCGATAAGGGATATGGTTCTCTAGAAAGAAACCAATCTGAATATAACAGTTCGAAAAGACAATGAGAATGTCAGCGATGTCTAGCTTTAAGCAAATTGTGATCCAGAAAATGGAAAAAGAAAGCAAGTTATCCTGTTAAACTTTATTTCGTTCTGCAAATTTGAACGAGTGGATGTGACTAATTGCTTCCTCTTGCCAGCTTACTACACTAAGAATAACTCATTCAGACCTTTGTCCCATGACAGCAAGAAGTAAAATGAGTGTTTAACAGAGGGGGAGATGAATGGGATGAGGTAGCACTTCCTAAGTGAAATCATTGCCACAGATTTCGGTGTGCCACAGAAGGATTTTAGAAATAGTAGAAATTTCTGACTGTCATTTCCTTGGGTTAGCAGTCACTTCCTTTAATAAAGTTGACCAACAAGCTTTTGACTTGAGCAAAAGTTTTAAAAAAATTGATTGTGCTGCACTGGTTTTGGATGGACTCATGTCCAAGATGGTCATGCAGTCATGCTCATCCAAGAAGCCTTTTGGGCTTAACATTGTGCAATAAACCTGCAGACTCCAAGTTATAGTTTGGAAATGTGCAGGATGTTCATTGTAATATTCAAATAGGGATTAAATGCTAGTTTTTGAACTATTTTGTGAAATTCTTACTTTAAGCATATCATAAACCAGAACGCTGTATGCCAGTTGCTACGAGAACCCTATGATTGAATTCCCTCTCTCATTATTTCCCTACACCAGTCTAATTCTGCACTCCCAGTATCCAATTCAATATGTGACATATGTTCCAAGCATTTTACCACAGTGAACCTCTTGCTGTACAGTTACGGAAGATCATGAATTGCATTGATGCTGGCTGATTTTTAACCAGAGGAAAACTGACTTCAGTCCTGCTTTCATTCCAATGAGCTAGCAACACAATTTTCTTTGACACTAACCAATGAATGTCCTGGCTTAGTGGTTAGCTGTCTAAATTTCATTACAAGGCAAAACTGTGCAAGTTTTGGTTTTTCTTAAATAATTGAATTTTAAATTTAGAGGTACAACACGGTAACAGGGCCTTCCTGTCCACAAGCCCATGCTGCCCAATTACACCCAATTAAACTATGACCCTGGTGCATTTTGAAGGGTGGGAGGAAACTAGAGATCCCAAAGGAAATCCATGCAGACACAGTGAGAACATACAAACTCTTTTCAGACAGCGCTGGATTTGAACCCGATCGCTGGCACTGCAACGGCACTGGGCTAACCGCTACGTTATATGGCCTCAGTTCTGAAAACCAACAAAATAGAACCATGGTCCTATTTCATTATTCTTAGCTGCAGTATTCAGGCAGCCTGGCCTGCTTTAAACACTCTTTTTTTAAAGTAAATCCTTTGTCAAAGTTGGGGGTGTCAAACTGTTGATTTAATTAAGAAGAGTGAAGCATACTGCAGAAGTCGCACGTCTGGCCTCAGTTGCAGTATTACCTCAGTTGAAGTATTACCCAGCTGGTGAAGTGGTGGAATAATTTATGTAATTGGTTGGATTGTTCACAATCTGTTTTGAAACATTTGATTTAGCTGTTTGTAATATTTATCTCGATCACAAAATGGAGCTGAAAAAGACACTTTCTTATGTCATCCTAAAAGGCTGTGAGGCAGTCGTGAAATACTTGGCAGTTGCAGTGCCATCAATGAATATGATTTGGATGGCATCCTTACCAAAGAAGCAAAAATGTTTAGAATTATTGGCGTAAATATGTTTAATTTTTTTTGTGTACATACGGCACAGTAACAGGCCCTCTTGGCCCACAATTCCATGTAGCCCAATTGCACCCAATTGACCTGCAACCCCAGTACGTTTTGGAGGGTGGGAGGAAATT
The DNA here is from genome assembly GCF_036971445.1 of Narcine bancroftii. NCBI lineage: Eukaryota > Metazoa > Chordata > Chondrichthyes > Torpediniformes > Narcinidae > Narcine > Narcine bancroftii. Next base: position 118,881,533 of record NC_091473.1, on the reverse strand, counting down.
AGAGCACCCGGAGGAATCTCACGCAGACACAGTGAGATCATACAAACTCCTTACAGACAGCGCCTGTCTCTGTGTTGCGCTAACTGCTACTGTAACAGTGTGGATCGACTTCTTTCTTTCTCAAAATATCTATTAGATGATTGAGCTTTGATTTTATGTTTATGCTTATTTATTTATCGCATTATAGCTGGTATTATGAGAAGGGTTCTTCTACATGCCTTAGATTAGCTTTGGACATTAGTGATTTAAATTTAAATTTAGACATAGAGCACTGAAACAGGCCATTTTGGCCCATGAGTTCATGCCGCCCAATTTACACCCAATTAACCTACAGTCCCCAGTATGTTTTGAACGTTGGGAAGAAACCAGAGCCCCTGGGGAAAACCTATGCAAACATGGGGAGATCGTACCAACGTACCAACTCCTAACATTCAACGTGGGATTTGAAACCCGGTCACGATCACTAGCACTGTAAAGGCGCTGCGTTAACCACTACACCAACCATGCTACCTCAGTAAAGAAGAAATAAAGATTTATAAATGCAAGTTTGAAATTAGAACATAGAACAGTGCAGCACAGGGCCAGGGCCTTTAGTACATGTGTCTCTGATTTATGTCCAAATCAAACTAAAACCTCTTCTGTTTGCACGATACATATCTCTCCATTCCCTTTATATTCATGTGTCCATCTAGAACCCTTTTAAATACTACTATTGTATCAGTTTCCACCACTACATCTGGCAGCCTGTTCTAGACATATCTCCCTTAAATTGCCATCTGCCCCCCCCACTGGCCCACTCACCCCACCTTATCCTAACAGCATGTCCTCTGGAATGAAAAGCTTTTACTCTGGGGAAAAGATTCTGAAAGTCTATCCTGTCAACACCTCTCATAACAGGGGTTCCAACTCTGAAAAACCTCTTTAGAACGTGGTAGTTGGGGTCCAAGATTTCAGACCGCGTTACAGGCCGAGTCGCGGAACAGATTCATGCATGTTATGATTCAGGAAGCAGGAAAACAGAATACTGTGACTGAATCCCTACAATAAGACCTTTAAACTCCTCATATTAACATAGACATCTTGTAAATGAGTTGTAAGAGTCCATTTTTGACTGGTAGCCTGGCCTCCTAAAATCAATGTTTGGGGTCCACAGACACCCACGCTATAAGCGATTCCACAAACTAACAAATCGCATTCTAATGAGGTTTCATTGTATTTGAAGAGCACCCTAGCCAAATAACAGCCTTTCTCTACCCTCGGCCTTCTGTGGGCCAACTAATTCTAAATCTCGTCTTAACAATTCACCATTGAGGCCATGCATCTGTACCTTATGGATCTGCTAACCATGATGGTCTTACTAAAATCCAAGTAGACAACATCCACTGCCCACCCCTCATCAACCTCCTTGTTAAGACATGACCTGCCCTTCACAAAGCTATATTGACCATCCCTAGTCTGATCATGACTTTCCAAGTGTGCATAAATCTGACCAGCAAGTAGTAGAAGACACAGTAAATCTGAGGCTTGGGAGCAGGAAGATAAAAACAACGAACGAAATGGGCAAGATTATTATTGATGGAGTTGAATAAAGGGAAATTAGAGAATATCTCTGGAGAGGCTTAAAAGGATAGCAACCATTCATGAGTTAAGAGTAAACCTAAAGTTGAAATACCTTTTTTGTAGTCTCTTAAGGAGAACTTGTATGTCTGTGGCAAAAAAAAGAGCACAACCCTAACAATTCTGTGTTGAAAACCTTTTGCTTATTCAGTCCTGAATATTCATACAAAATTACTTAAACAGCTGGTGTGCTCAAATGTATAATTTTCTTTGTACTTACACAGTCATTCGATCTGTCTGCAGAGTATTGTGAAGACCCAAGGGTTCCATGAACTTTCTGACCCTGCCTTGCTCGTTATTCTGCAAAGTGACTTGCTCACCATCGATGAGCCTGATTTAATTAACTTTGTCAGAGAATGGGCTCATGTTAACTCTGTAAGTATGTTCATATCAATTTTGATTTAGATCCTTTGATGAACTCTCTTAATTGTATCTAATAGAAAACTGATCTTTCCCGGTATTGCTCATGTAAAATGACATTGGAGTACAAATCTTTGAAGAGTTTCTTCATATTTAATTCCATATATTTCTTTCAGCCCTGTAACCCACTCTACTCACAATCCAATCAATCCCCATCCACAACTAAGGTTCTACTCTTCACACAAGAGGAAATTTTTACCATTGCCAATCAACCTGCCAACTACCAAATGTAAAACTTCATGCAGACAGCACTAGTGGTTGGGATCACACCCGGGTTGTTGGAGCAGTGAGGTATTATTGCTACTTATTGAGCCATTGTGCCAAAAGAAATAAGTGAACCTTACACTCAAATGGAGTTAAAATCACTGGGATCAGATTATGATGAAGTGAGATAGATTTTCAATAATCCAGAGATGTACAATATATGTTTCATTCATCAGGCCATTACATTTAGAGCAGGGATTTTAACCATAAGGTCCAAGTTGTGCTGGGCTGTCATCAGAAGTGGGATGTGAATCCCTTTGGCATCCATTAGGTGTTCCAGTAGTAAATTCTGTGCAGCAGGTTTGTTCTCATCCAGTTTACCTGCTCTGCAGTTCATCCATTCAACATCAGGATGAATCAGGAGGGTAGGCTTGAGGAAGCGAGAGGGAGAGTTAGGGTAAGATGAACTTGATGTCAGGGAGTGACCTTGACAGGGGATGTGGAGGGAGAGAGGTTGGCATTTGAGAGTTGGTGTCAGGCAGTTAAAGAGAGGGAAAGTGATAATCAGGGGTTTGAGATGTGAGGGAGGGGAGTAGAATGGTGAATTATGACCAGAAGCAACATTGTGAATGGGAGTTTAAGATTCCATTTATCTATCACAAAATATCTAGTAGTGTGATGAGGATTCTTTGGGAAACAGACCAACAAGTTATCTCCAGCACTACATACAACCTTGATGTTGCCCGTTTTAATTGATTGTGGTCTGTTGGACAGGAAGTCAAGAATCTATTAGCAGAGGAAGGTGCTGAGACTCAGATCATGAGGCTTGGGAAATGAGTTTGCTGGCGACCATGGGAGAGATGTCGTATATGAGCAGTAGTCTAACGTAGGCATCCTTGGTGTTCTAGGGCCAAGTGGAGAGCTAAGGAGGTGGCAACTGCTATAGATGTTTGGATGGTAGTGGGTCAATGCTGGCTGGAAGGCTAGAGTTGACGTGAGCCGTGAACAGCCTCTCAGAGCACTTCATGATGTTGTCTCATTTAGGCTTGTTATTATGCTTTTCTTGAGTACTCGTATGATGGCGGTCTTCTTAAAGCAAATGAGGAATTTTGCGTGCTGTAGGGAGAGATTAAAGATGTCTGCAAATACTTCTGCCAGTTCATTTACGCAGGTTCTCATGACATGTTCTGGGACCCTCTCTTTCTGGGCCAGTTGCTTTCTGTGGATTCACTAGCTGGAAGGCTGCCCGGACATCAGACACAGTGACAATGGGTGCGACATTGCTTGGAGTCTTTGATGAGGATGATGGCTCCCTGTTTATAGTGAGCATAGAACGGTGTTGAGCTCACCAGGTGGTGTTTCGTTGTTGCATTCTGTGCTGCAGGGCTTTGTCTTCTGTTTTTTTTCAATTGAACAGATAGTGAGGATTCTTGCCGTCCGCTGAGAATTCTTCAACTCAGAAGCACTAATACACCAAACAGTGAAATGCAAGGTGAATGTGGGCAACCAGGAGCCTACAAAAGTTCTTTGCTACTACTACACTTCTCTCTATAGAAGAAGTTGCAATATAAGCTTTCCCTAGTACTTCTTGAGTCTTCCATAGTCTCATAGTCTTCCCTTCAGAAACTGTTTCTTGGCCAGCTGTTGGATTGGAAAAAAACCCCAGCTGTTTTGTGGTGCATGCACTTACTTTTTTATGTGTTTTGAAGCAAGCCTTAGATTGAATTTTCATTTTAATCTAATTTGAATAAGGACCAAAATAATGGCAGCAGTAGCATGTGAGGTGGTGCACTTCTCAGACCTTGCACTCAGATATATTTCTCCTGTAAACAAAGAACATCCTTGACATTCACTACCACATTGTATCTAACAATTTGTGTTGAATGTCACTAATGCCGTTTGGTCAAATATTAAGTCAGGCCCCCTTTACAAGTTGAAATTTCAAGCATTAGAAATAGGATAAGAGTCTTGGCTGTTTATCCTAAATATAATAATGAACATGGATTATATGAGGCGCCTGCAAGCTCACACCAAGACACAAGAGAAACTTGTCCGTGAACTACTCTTTGCAGATGATGCCGCTTTAGTTGCCCATTCAGAGCCAGCTCTTCAGCGCTTGACGTCCTGCTTTGCGGAAACTGCCAAAATGTTTGGCCTGGAAGTCAGCCTAAAGAAAACTGAGGTCCTCCATCAGCCAGCTCCCCACCATGACTACCAGCCCCCCCACATCTCCATCGGGCACACAAAACTCAAAACGGTCAACCAGTTTACCTATCTCGGCTGCACCATTTCATCAGATGCAAGGATCGACAATGAGATAGACAACAGACTCGCCAAGGCAAATAGCGCCTTTGGAAGACTACACAAAAGAGTCTGGAAAAACAACCAACTGAAAAACCTCACAAAGATAAGCGTATACAGAGCCGTTGTCATACCCACACTCCTGTTCGGCTCCGAATCATGGGTCCTCTACCGGCACCACCTACGGCTCCTAGAACGCTTCCACCAGCGTTGTCTCCGCTCCATCCTCAACATCCATTGGAGCGCTTACACCCCTAACATCGAAGTACTCGAGATGGCAGAGGTCGACAGCATCGAGTCCACGCTGCTGAAGATCCAGCTGCGCTGGATGGGTCACGTCTCCAGAATGGAGGACCATCGCCTTCCCAAGATCGTGTTATATGGTGAGCTCTCCACTGGCCACCGTGACAGAGGTGCACCAAAGAAAAGGTACAAGGACTGCCTAAAGAAATCTCTTGGTGCCTGCCACATTGACCACCGCCAGTGGGCTGATAACGCCTCAAACCGTGCATCTTGGCGCCTCACAGTTTGGCGGGCAGCAACCTCCTTTGAAGAAGACCGCAGAGCCCACCTCACTGACAAAAGGCAAAGGAGGAAAAACCCAACACCCAACCCCAACCAACCAATTTTCCCTTGCAACCGCTGCAATCGTGTCTGCCTGTCCCGCATCGGACTTGTCAGCCACAAACGAGCCTGCAGCTGACGTGGACTTTTTACCCCCTCCATAAATCTTCGTCCGCGAAGCCAAGACAAAGAAATGAAAAAAAAAATAATGAACATGGATTATACGTAATAGCATTGGTTGATGACGTAAACTGTAAACACAAGGCACTGCTGCACCATCAATTTAGAAAGATGCTGAAACCAATAATAAAATACTGTAATTTTTAAAATCCAATACAGGTAGTTCTTGACAAGACAGTACCAGAAATAGCAAAAGAAGTTGTTCATGAATTGCGCCTTTTCCTGTTGACCCCTGATGAACTGACGATCTTGGAAGCAGAAAACAAGAAAGATAACTTAATTCCCGTAAGTATTGACCTACATACATTGAAGGAATGCCTCATGACATAAAAGCAGTCAAACTCTCTTTGTTTACCATAACAGACAAACATCATGAATCATTTGAAATAAATTACTGTGTTCCTGACAGATCACAGTAAAAGTGACACAAACTCTTCTTAAACAATATTTCAGAGCAAAAATGAAAATAAAACTATTTTATATTGTTTATAGATACATAAAATAGCTTATTGAATATATTCACAAAGACAGTAATAATTCATGAATTTTAGATGTAGAATCATCCTTAAGTACAAATAGGGATGATTTTTAAAAAATATTACCATTTATAGAATTGTTCCAGAGTCTATGTAGGTTCTTTTTTAACCTCTAAAGAATGGCTGATGTGTTTACATGGCTCATACTTAGCTGAGATTGAAAACAGAAGCAAGTCTGATCAAATTGAGACCATTGTAAAGACACAGTCAAACTTCATGAGGCATCTCATGGTCTGCATCACCTCTCTGTATATCTTTCAATGGCTTACACCACAGAGCTGAATATTTAATATGGGGCCAAAGTGAATCTTGTAAGAGAAATTAGTTTGTAATACAGTAATCCAAATTGTTTTAAAAAAAAATTAGAATCATAAAAATTTGGTTAGCTTAGCATTTAGCACACCGCTGTCACAGCGCTCGTGACTGGGACCGGGGTTCAAATCCCATGCAGTCTGTAATGATTTTATACATTCTTTCAATGTCTGCATGGGTTTTCATCAGGGCTGCGGTTTCCTCCCACCCTTCAAAAAAATATACTGGGGGTTGTAAGTCAATTGGGTATAACTGGGCAGCACAGGCTCATGGGCCATGAGGGCCTGTTACCATGCAGTATGTCTAAATTTAAAAAAAATTAAAATAAAAAATGAAGGAACTGCTTCCTTCCTTTTTCAATTTGTGTAGAATTCCAGCAGCGCCCTGTCTGGAAATGAGAATCGTAAGACGGAGCAGGAAAGATGTTTCCTCCTGTCTTTAGGAACCAGTTACTCAAGGGCAATGACTCATTTGGAGCTTGGATGCTTTAAGGCAGAGAATCTTGCCTCTAACAATTTATTTCACTTTCCATATTGAACCAGGACTGAGGAAATTTATTTTTGAAATTGCGCTGTTTACTTCATTAAAACGTACATTTCCATATATAATTCTGCCATTGAAATACAGATCTGTTTCAACATTTTTCCATTGATCCGCTGGGAGTTTTAACTCAAGTTGATCTTGTTCTTCATAGACCATTTCACCTGCAAGACAATTTTTTTCATTGAAATTCTATATTCCTTAACATTTCCTTTCTCAGCCTTTTGATTAGTTTCCTCAAAAATTTTGATTTGCATTCTAAATCCCTTTGGCTATTCCAATAGATTATTTTATCATTCTGCCTCGAGGACTTTTGTCACTCTTAAGGTCAACTCACTGACTTTCTGTGTCATCTCCAATACTGAGCACAATTAAGATGCTTGTATTCTTAACCAACCTCAACCCACATGTTCCAACCAAATGGAGCCCCCGGGAAACATCTGCGTTGACACGGGGAGAATGCACAAACTCCTTACAGACAGAGCGGGATTTGAACCCCGGTTCCAATCGTTGTGCTGTAATCCCGTTGAGCTAGCCGTAACACCAACTGTAACACCCTTGATGATGCTTAATTCCATTTTGCTTCATTTTCTTCGGCGCCCTTTAAAAAATCAATAAAGTACTACAATTTCATTTAACGTGGCCATCATTTGTCTGTAAGTTATACATCAATCCGAATCAGTGATACTAGAGCTGAGAAGCAGATAATAGGAGAGAAAGTGAGCCAAAATAGGAATAGATATATAAAAGCCAATCTTGACAACTCAGAAGAATATTATGGATACAGGATTGCTGCACTGGCTGTCTGTTATCCTAAAGGATGACAGCCTGGGATCTTCAGGGGTTTGTGGTATGCAACAATAGTACTCTCTGATGTTCCCCAGATCTTAAACGTGATTTGTTCAACCTTTACAAACGCCAACTCAAGGTGAAGTACTATTTGAATTGATTTATATACTGCATTTAAATAAATTAGACCCTCTCATACTCACAGAATTTGGTTTATTTATTGCTGTAGATCAGACAAGCATCCATCAATTTTAACAACAGCAAAATTGCCCTGATGACATTGAAATATATAACTGAGTCAAGTTTTATTTCTGATATTAGGCACAGAACACAATAAGAATTAATCTGTTTTCCTTCAAATAATGCTATAAGATTTACTATGTTTAGCCAAGAGGGCAGATAGTGCTGTGATTTAATTATTCCCACAGCTCTTGATCCTTCCTGCAGGTAGTACAGATGTTTAACCTTTTAATTGTTCACTCATCTCCTTATATTTCTGACAGCATTAGAGATTTAATCAGTTAACCATTCCCATAACGTCCTATCTGGCTGACAATGCAGAGTTTTAACTATTTAATCACTCAGACGTCACACTCTCCTGCTGTCATTAGAGAGGATGTTACTTGCTTCTGTGTATGCATTCTGATTCCTGGATTGCTTCCTAGATACTCCTTCAAGAGCAGAATAGAACTCAAAATATTTGTTAATTTAAAGGTATGGGAACACCTGAACAGCTGGGCCTTGCTAGTGAATGAGTTACTATTTTCTTACTTCATATTTGCATGATCCCTTGTCTCCTTCACTTTAGACTTGTGTCATTAAGTGAATTTTTGAGATTTTAAATTTTGCAGAACAGTAACAGGCCCTTCCGCCCCACGAGCCGTGCCGCCCAAATACACCAATTAAGCTACAAGCTGGAGCATGGGAAGAATGTACAAACTCCTAGAGACAGCACTGGATTCGATTCCGTGTCATTGACAGTTGTAATAACATCGTGCTAACTGCTATGCTAATTGGGCCACTCAATGATCAATTGGCCTGTTTTGAGGAAACCTTCTGCATCATGCACTAAGACAGCTTTCCAAATCCTGGAAAAAAACAGGCACACATTTCAGACCATGACAAAGCTCAGAACCCAAAATGAATGATGGAGGTGGAATAATAGAGGGAGCAATTTAAAAAAAACATGCAGGGAAAGATAATGAAGATAGGATGCAAAAATTGATTCAGTTTGAACATTTTGTTTATCTGACATGTTTATTAAGAGAGTTACAGAATCATTCCAATTTTCCCACTGCAATAATGGCAAAATTTCATACCTAGAAATTTTTAGGTTTGCTAAATGTGTGTTGAGTCCATTGCTAGCATCACAAAAAAATGTGAAATTTACCAGAAAAGTGTTTAAAATAATGGTGAGGTGGTGGTGCACATGCAACTGATATGCTACAATAAAATTCCCATTATTGGAGGCAGCCTCAAGCAACCAGCAAAAAAAAATATGTAAAAAATACAAAAGTGTAGCTAGCTGCTACAAGCCATGGCTCTGCGGAGCCTATAGCACAGGAGAGGTTATATCTGTATGTAGGTTCGCTCAGAAAGAACACGCTGTTCCCAGAAAGAACGACAAGAGCCCCAGTTGAGTGTCGTTAACACTGAGCTTTATTGGGCTCTCAGCCCTGCTTTTATTCTCAAGCTGAGGGGCATGGTCAAAGCACCCTCAGCGCTGATTGGTGCATTTGCGATCCGCTTTCCTTAATAGGCCAGTTAGGCTCCTTTAGTTGTGGCCAATTGGAGGGCAGCGCTGCGGTCCTCGTGCAGCCTGCTGGATTGTCGCGTTCACCTTTCAAGGGGGCTGCAAGGGGCCACCACAAAAGTTTAAAATTGGCACCCCTAGCATTTTGTTTGCCAATCACGCAACATGCAATCTCAAGCAACTGGCAAATGCACTTAACTGGCATCTACTCCACATAGTTTCTAGATTACGGGGGTTTTACTGTATATACCCAGAAAGACCCTCTGATCAGACTGTATCCAACCTATTGTATCTTCGGACAATTTTCAGCATTGTATCCTGGGAAAGGCAGCATCCCTTCAAGATATACTCCCTGTGGCTGCCAGTAAGCAGGAACAGACACTAAGGCTATGCTGGAGGAGTGAAAAGCTGAATAGGAAGGTTGGGGTAGGTGTACAAATCATGAATTTTTTTAACATAGAACTTGTAATTTTTTTTCCATTCTGAAGTGTCTCCCTACCTTCTAGGAGTGGCCGTTCACATAGGAATGACCAAAACTCCAAATATCTCATCACACCGCGAGTTTAGACAGAATACCTGAAGTGCGGTATTTAATGAGGCTATTCATAACCCGTTGTTCATGGATTGCCTGCAGTTCAGTTTAGATTGCAGGCGATCTGTGAAAATATCTAGGAGTCGAGGAGGTAAAATGTCGGAATGGGAATGAGTCGTTATTCCCGTTCCGATCTTCTTACACAGTCTGTGTTCCGGGAAATTGGGAATAATTTGCTGGAACGCAGCGTCTGTGTAAAAAAACTATAGTAGACACACATTACGAGAAAGAGTGTTGTGTTTGGGGAAATTGTGATCAGGTGGAATCACCATATGAGGGGGGCAGGTTTGACTTCTACGTGTGAGAATCACCACTTATTTGAGCAATGCAGAAGTTACTCTCATGTTCTCTGGTGGATATTGTCAGGGTGGGGTGTGCACCACTGAACCAGTTATAGCAAGTAAAGTCAGGACTATCTTGATGAAGGGCTCAGGCCCAAACTACATGTCTCTTTGTTTCCTGTGGACGCTGTGAGACCTGTTGAGTTTCTCCAGCACTTTTGTGTGTGGCATCAGGTATTAGAACAGGTTTCAATTGATGTGTTACAATTAATGCAGGTAGACCTGCAGAAGGATGTGTGAGGGTACTCTCAGCTGAATGATGTTAGCATTGAAGATAATAGTGTGAGGAAGTAATTACGACTGCATTGTGAGCAGATTTTATTCATCAGAAGTTTCCAGGTAGGATGTGATGTGTCCTCTCACTCCTGCTGCTTTTCAGCCTGCAGCTAATGACTCACTGCTTCAAATCTGCATTTTCTGGAGAGCCCAATTTGATTTCATAATGGGAATGATTGTTTTCCACTCCAGGGGGAAAAAAATATGATTTTCCAATGCAATAACACTGAGGAAATAAAAAGTGAGCTATGGGGTCAAATTTCAAGGCAATGGATTTTATTATTCAGGAAAACATGCATTCATTGGATCTGTCCTTTGTGTCCTTTCACTTATAAACATTGCTCGGAATATATAAATATATAATTAGGACCATGTCAACGTTGAATAGAAAAGCTATAGAGGGAGAGTTTGTTCCTGACTTGAAAGTCAACAGCATAATTTTTCCAGTGTCAATAAACATAATGGACATATTTAAAGGCAGTGAATGTCCTCCACATACACATACGCATGCACACGCACACAAACAGTGGGTGTAATTATTCTGCTGTTGGTAACTTATAATTTTGGAGACCTTAATTGCCATTAAAATGATATCACACTAATTATAGATTCAACATCAGAATATCAGTTTAACCTAACTTACTTGATCATTATGGTGTCTGGATAAAATGTTACAGCTGTGTTTGGTTCCTTTATACTTATACCACAATTATACTCAGTCCACATCCACAAAACTAAATGATTCTAAATGATACAATGTCGGTAGTCTTTTACAGTCAAGGGCTTTGATCTTTGGAACAATGAAGGACGAGAGATGACTTAGCAGAGGTATGTAAGATTATGATGAGGATAGATAGGGAGGACAGTTAACACTGTTCTCCTGGGACGACATTAGCAAATACCATCTGTTTGAGGCGAGTGGAGGAAAGTTCTTTGAAATGTCAGAAGTAATTTTTCTACACGGAGTGGTGGGCGACTGGAATGCATTACTGGGGGTGGTGGTGGAGGCCGATACAATAGGCCCTTACATAGGCCCATGAGGTATGGAAAAATTACAACAGCATGGGCTGAAGGGAGGTTCTGTGCTGTAATATTCCATGTTCTAATATCTAATCCTGCTACATTAAGACCTATCATTAGTGGTGTAACCCATATTGTGAACTGGGTATCATAAATCTAGAACCTGCTGAGAGCTAGAACACAGGCATTTAAGTCCAAATATACAGAACTTAACACAAGGAGCAGGAATGGCTTACAAAAAACAATCTCCCAGCCGAAGTGGATGATCTAGATGAGAAAGGAAACAGCTGTGGCAGGGTCGAAATGACATAACCTGTGACAAGTGTACAGCAGATGCCACTGGCTCTAACCAAGTCCTGAACAAGTGGACAGCAAAGAAGCATGCATCAGATATTGTGTAGTGACTACAGTTGGGCATTCAACACCATCGTCCCCTCAAAACTGATGGGCAAACTCCAAGATCCTGGATCTCCTTACCTCCAGGCCATAATCAGAGAGGTCTGGTAATAACATCTCCTCTACAGTACCAGAGCACCACACGGCTGCGTTCTTAGCCCCCTGCTCCACTTGTTTTACACCTATGACTGTGTGGCTCAGTACGGAAAAAACACCATCTACTATAGGGGCGATGTCTCGGCATACAGGAGAGAGGTTAAAAATTTGGCTGAATGGTGTACTAACAACAACCTCTCACTCAATGTCACCAAAATCAAAGAGCTGATTGTGGATTTTAGGAGGGGAAAACCAGAGGATTTCATTGGGCGGAGAGGGTGAGCATATTTAAATTCCTGGGAGTCACTATCTGCTTTCCTGGACCCAACGTACTAATGTCATCGTAAAGAAAGCACGTCAATGCCTCTATTTTCTCAGGAGTTTATGGTGGTTTGGTGTGACATCAAAAACCGTGGAAAACTTTTATAGATATGTCGTGGAAAATCTGCTGACCAGGTGCATCACAGCCTGGTATGGGCACCAATACTTCTGAGTGAAAGGCCCTCCAAAAAGCCCAATAGATCACAAGCAAAACTCCACCATCCACCAAGAAAATCTGAATGGAACACTACAGTTGGAGAGCAGCAGCAATCATCAAGGATCCGCACCCTGGACATGCTCTATTCTCGCTGTGGCCATCGGGAAAGAGATATGGGTGCCCCAAGACTCATACCACAATGCTCAAGAAATGTTGTAACCCCTCCACCATCAAAATCCGAACAACAAACTCATTGAGGGTTCTAACTTTGAACATTATTTATTATTGAATATTTATTTTCTGTTTTGCACAGTCAGTTTGTTTGCACTTTTTCATTTCTTGGATTCGTATCTTTTCTTGACTACTGTTTTTTTATCTCTATGATAAATAGATATTCTGTCTGGCCCGCTGTGATGCGCTATCGAGCAGAAAAGCAAACACAAAACATAAAGATTGTTCAACAGGCTTTATTCCACACAAATTTCCACAGAGCTGGCTGTGAGAGTAGCTGTGCTGGCTCTGAGACTGACTTTGAGGGGCCGGATGTTGCTTAATTCCCGGAGGGTGATTGGCAGCCGACTGGGTGGGGCTTGGTCCATTCAGGTCGGCTGATTGACAGCCGGCCAGGTGTTGCCTTGTCCTCCAGTGCTCTTCCTGCAGGTACATAGGTTGCCCCCTGAAGTAGGCTAGTGGTGTATCACCACATTCACCCCCTTCTTTAAAATTGTCCCGGGGAGATTACATTCCATGTTCTTTGAAGCCCCAAACATATGTACATTATTTACAAGTTTAGACGGTCCGGTGGCTGTCGGAGACTCTGCGACCGTTGCAGGGTTGGCTCCTGGTCAAAGGTTGGTGAGGGTAAGTGGGGGCTAGTCGGGGGGACGGGAGCGGGGGCCGGAGCGGCTGGCGTGGTGCAACATGGTGGGGTGGCCGGGGCGGCCGAAGTTGAAGTGTGTGTGAGGCATTGGATGGGTGGGGAGGGGGCAGGTTCATCCCCCACAGTCAAAGTGAGTCCAGGGTGCCTGGGGTGGGGAAGGTGCGGCAGGCCGGTGTGGTCTTGGGTGTCCTGCAGCTGTCCGGAGTCAGGAGAATGTGTCAGGTTGGTGTGGTCCTGGGATGAAGGATGCTGTTGTACTGTGGTTGATGTTCCCGCTGGTGCCAGGTCCCTGGTTGAGATGGTGTCTTCCCTGCCACTGCTGAACCTAATGTGGGCGTAGTTATGGTTTGCGTGTTGGAGGAACACCTGCTCGACCAGGGAGTCGGCCTTGTGGGCCCACACGTGTCTATGCAGGAGCACAGGTCCCGGGGACGTGAGCCATGCTGGATGTGATGCTCCAGTCGCCAATTTCCTGGGGAATGCAAACAGGCATTCGTGAGGGGTCTCATTTGTAGCCGTGCACAGGAGTGACCTGATGGAGGGCCTCGGGGAGGGCGTCCTGTTAGTTCTCTATGGTCCAACCCTTAGAATTAAGGGCCAGGAGAACTGCCTTCCATATCACCCCGTTTTTGCACTCCACCTGTCCATTACCTCTCGGGTTGTAACTAGTCTTTTTATTAAAACTTTATTTAATATTTTCAAAAGAAAAAGTTTTACAAAATCCATAATATAAAAATGAAGGTTACAACTAACCCATCCCGCTCCACCCACCCTCAGTAAACTCCACAAGGGAAGTATTAAGAAAATAAAAGAAACACATACAACAATTTAAGATATTACTAAACTCATATATTTCAAATAAGGCACCCACATCTTAACAAAAAAGTTGTAATTATCATGTAAGTTATTTGTTATTTTCTCCATGTAAATACAGGACCTCAACTCATTATGCCAACGAGTTACATTTACTTCAACCTCGTCTTTCCATGAAATCGCAACACATTTACGTGCTACAGCCAATGCTAAATGAAGAAATGCTGTCTGAAACTTATCTCACCCCAAATCAATAAATGGGGCAGTACAACCCAACAAAAAAAAAATTTGGGTCTAACAAAAATTGGATCGTAAACAATTTTTGAAGAAATTCCCTAATTTTATGCAAAAATGATTGAACCTTATCACACAACCAAACTGAATGTAAAAATGTTCCTACATAAAATTCACTTCTAAAACACAACTCTGAATTACTAAATCTATATTTTTTCAATTTCTCAGGGATTAGATACAACTGGTGCAAAAAATTATAATTAACCATACTATATCTTTTACATTAAGCAATTTAGTCACACCATCAAAACCCATCATCTCCCAATCGGCCTGATTAATATCACAAATTAAATTGTTTTCCCATTTAATCCTAGATTTATATAAATTTATTTTATCCATAGTGTCTTGCAACAATGCATACATCTCAGAAATAAAACCCTTATTTAATGAATGAGAAATCATAAACTCAAATTTCATTAACTTAGGAATTTTCATTTCCTTTCCAAAATTATCTTTCACTAATGTTCTAATTTGATAATACACAAATAAAGAATTCACTGGAATTCCAAATTTCTCTCTAAACTGATTAAACAATAAAAATTTACCCTCTTCAAAACAATCCTGCAACAACTTTATTCCTTTAATCTGCCATTTCCTTAAAATTCTATTATTCTACGAAAAAGGAATCAATTTATTTTGATATATTGGAGCTTGAACCGATATTTTACCTTTCGTACCTATCAATAAATTCCTTTTAATCCAAATCACTAACAAATGTTTTAAAATTGGTACATTATATCTCTGTAATAAAACGGAATTCCACTTAAATATGAATTGATGTGAATAAGGTTCAGAAATACCAGCCAAATCTACCCAAGCTCAGCTAGGGGGGTACAAAACATCCAGCATACAGTTAATAAATCTTAATTGAGCTGCTTTATAATAATTTTGAAAATGATGTAATTATAAACCTCCCAGAGTGTATTTCCAAGTCAATTTAAGTATCGCTACTCTTGCTAATTTTCCCTTCCATAAAAATTCTCGTACTACTTATTTAAATCCTGAAAAAAAGATTTTGGAAGTAAGCAAGGAATCAACTGAAAAAGATGCTGAGTTCGCGGAAAAAATATTCATCTTAATACAATTTATTCGACCTATTAATGACAAAGGTAGATCCTTCCACTTAATCAAATCAGCTTTGATCTTTCTCATTAACGGTACATAATTTAAATTATACAATGATTGAACATTTACATTAATCATTATACCTAAATAATTAATTTTATCAGTCCAACAAAATTTAGTAATTTGTCTACACTGATCGTAATTTGCCTCAGAAATTGGTAATATTTCACTTTTATCCCAATTCACTTTATATCCTGACAATTTACCATATTTTTCTAAACATTCTTGTAAATAAATTAAAGAATGTTCCAGATTAGTTAAATATATCAAAACATCATCAGCAAATAGATTAATCTTATATTCATCATCTGCTACCCTTATACCTCTAATATTCTCATTCTGCCTAATAGCTTGAGCTAACGGTTTGATGACAAACGCAAATAGAGTTGGCGACAAAGGACAACCTTGACAAGTTGAACGCGATAATTTAAAAAACGAAGAGGTTTGACCATTTGTTGCCACCCTAGCAACTGGATTATTATATAGTGCCTTAACCCAACTAATAAAAAAGGGTCCAAGGTTATATTTCTCCAAAACTTTAAATAAAAAATTCCATTCGACCTGATCGAAAGTTTTTTCAGCATTTAGAGTAACTACCATTGGTAGGTTGGGTTGCTGACGTGATGCATTGATCAATGAAATTACTCGAAGAATATTATCAGAGGCTTACCTATTTTTAATAAAACCGGCCTGATCTACATGTACCAACTGAGGTAAATCTTAACATTTCTATTTGCCAATAATTTCGCTATTATTTTATAATCTACATTTAATAAAGAAATTGGCCTACATTCAAAGGATCTCTATCTTTTTTTGGTATAACCGTTATTATTGCACTCAAACACGAATCTGGTAAGGCCTGTTCTTGCGTTACCTGTTGAAGAACATCCATAAATAGAGGGGACAAATCATCATAAAAACCTTTATAAAATTCAACAATAAACCCATCATCTCCTGGAGACTTCCCATTAGGCATTTGTTGAATAACATCCTTTATTTCTAAATCTGTAAAAAGAGACTCCAGTTTCCTCACATCATCTTCTCCTAATATTGGCAAGTTTAAATCTGACAAAAAAAAGATTCAATGGAACTATCATCTCGAACTCCCTCAGAAGTATATAATTTCTGATAAAATGATAAAAATTGGTCGTTAATTTCCTGAGGTTTAAAAGTAACTGAATTATCTTTCCTCACAGCATTAATAGTTCTCGATGCTTGTTCTGTTTTAATTTGCCACACTGGAACTTTATGAGCTCTAACCCCTAACTCATAATAACGTTGCTTAGATCTTTGAATCAAATGTTCATATTGATATGTTTGTAATGTATTATATCATAGCTTCAATTTAGTTAAAACTGCCTTATTATCCTCTGTACAATTCCTCTGAAATTCTTTTTCCAAATCAGCTATCTGTTTTTCCAATAACTGACTCTCTGCCAAAAATTTCTTCTTTTCTTTTAATGCATAGCTAATAATTTGACCCCGTAAAAACTCCTTCAATGCATCCCTTAAAGTAAAATTACTCTGAACTGTATTCCTATTCAAATCCAGAAAAGAAGCAATTTGATCCTTAATAAATTTTACAAATTCCGGTTTTCTCAATAGCATTGCATTAAACCTCCACCGAAAAGTTGATTGAGTAACTTCCAGCCCAACACAAGAAATAAATAACAATGAATGGTCAGAAATTGTTCTACTCTTTATATTCAGCTTGAATAAAATGAGATTGCAAATGTGCTGATGCCAAAAATAAATCAATCCTTGAAAATGAATCGAGACATGAAGAATAAAATGAAAAATCTTTCTCAGTAGGATTTAACCTCTCCAAACCTCTATCAAATTTAAATCTTTCATCAAAGAAACTAATTGGACAGCTGCTTTTGATTTTTCAAAGTTTTCGGAGATTTATCCAATAATGGATCTAATACACAATTAAAATCTCCTTCAATCAAAATATTTTCTTTTGTTTGAGTCAGTTAAAAAAGCTTCAGACATAAATTGTTCATCGTCAATATTAGGCGCATGCACATTCAACAAGGACCATGACTCGGCAAACAATTTACAATTTATCATTAAAATTCAACCAGCTGTTTCCACCAAAGATTCGAGTTCAAATGGTAATTTCTTGTGAATCAAAATCGCCACTCCTCGTGCTTTCAAATTAAAAGAAGATGAAATTACGTGACCGACCACCCAGTCTCTCTTCAATTTTAAATGTTCTTTTTCAGTTAAGTGAGTTTCCTGCAAAAAAGCAATATCCACTTTCATCTTTTTTATATAGGCTAAAACATGTTTATGCTTAATTGGGTTGTTTAAGCCCCGAACATTAAATGTTTCAAAATTCAAACTAGACATTGTTTTAACAATAAACCCTCCCCCATTCCTTCAGTCCACATAAAAAACCTTCTACTCAATAATATAAAATGAAGCTTCCCTTGCCAAATAGCCCTTAAATTAATCAACCATTTAATTAACTCTCCCCAAACAAAAAAAATTACTCAAAAAAAGTAAGAAAAAAGTTTTTTTTAGAAATAAGTAGAAAGTATGAAAGTAATAACTCCCCACTTAACTGGGTGTGGAAAGAAATAAAACCCCCCCCACAGGTGGCGGATGACTCCCAAAAGCTTCAGCGACATCAATCCCCCCCAACCGGATTTACAAAATTATAAGTCTAAATCAGTTCACAGCCCCAATGAATTCAATCCCAAACCTTGTTCTGGATCATCAATATCAATCAAGCTCTTTGACATATTTGTCTTCCTGTTCCCATTTCCATTCTTCTTATCAGAAGTCTACCTCTTAGGTGAAGAATGCCTTTCAGTAGCCCTGTCTGGCAAAGAATTAGCAAAAATTAAAGCGTCGTGATCATTCTTAAAAAACTGTGATTGGAATTACCATTAAAAAATCTTCAAAACTTCAGGATATCTAAAAGAAAATTGTACCCTTCCTCCAAAACACCTCTTTAGCAGAATTAAATTCTTTACGTCTTTTAATAATTTCTTGACTTAAATCCGAATAAAAGAAAACCTTGTTTCCCTGTCCCATCAATGGAGACTAATATAACCATATAACCATTTACGGAGCAGAAACAGCCCATGTTGGCCTTTCGAGTCCGCACTGGTTCACTGATTTTGTGCGCCCTCTTCAGGCATTGGTCCCGGTAGATCTTCATTCAATAACGATGGGCGAATTCAATGCAGGTGGAATCAAATAATAGCAAAACTATGAGCAAACAGATTGGCTGTAAAGACAGAATAGTTTGCGTAATCCTACGTGCATTTTGGACCGCAACTCGCAAAATGGTTTCCCTGTCTTGATACCATAAAGAACGAATCAAAACAGTTCGTAGAGGTTGGCCCAGGTATGGTTTTCTTCTCAAAGCTCTATGTGCCCTATCTAGTTCCAAACCTTCAGGAAAAAAAATTGCAATTCCAATGCTTCAAGGGATCCACTTTTTGAAAAAATTTATTGGATCCGAACCCTCAATTCCCTCTGGAGTTCCCATTATTTTGACATTATTCTGGAAACTTTGGTTTTCCAAGGAGTCTATCTTCTTCAATAAGTCCTTCTTCTGAATTTCCCATCCAACAAAAGAATCTTCCACTTTTTCTATTTTTTCTTTATTACGTTCCACTTGTTCTCTACAGACTTAAAAGGCACATTCCATTTTCTTAAAATTGTCTTGAACTGTATCCACCATATTCAAATATCTATTGACATCAGCTTTAACAAACAAAATATCTTTCTTAACAAAAGAGAGTTCCTCACAAATATTATTCATTTTTTCAGTCATGTTCATAAATCCATAATCAATCTGAGTGGACATTTATGTTGACATATTACCCATTTGATGTGCTATAGATTCCAAAATTGTAAAAACAGCATCAAAAGTAGTTTCACTAGTCTCTCCTTGAGGCCTACCTTCTCTCACTTCAGTAGTAATCAGTGATTCTTCTTCCATAGCTTCAGTTTGCAGAGAAGCTTTCCCTTGCTGTCCTTTTAATTCCAGCAATGATTTAGTCACTTTACTTCTGGTCTGCATGCCTACAGACCCGGTCCCGACGTGATCAGCCCATTGCTGACCAACTTCCCTGACAGCCCAGACCCCGTCAAGAAGATCATGGACCCGGGACGCACCGCGCATGCGAGCGTGTGCGCTGATCAAGATAAGAAGAGAAAATTGGAAGCCCGGCGCCATCTTGCGAAGGCACCGGGGTAATACCAAAGCGAGCTGGAGTACGTTGCTGCTTGGGTAACTGTCCAATCGATTCCATGGATTCTACTTGGTAAGTAGGCCTCAATTCTTTTGTACTCTTAAAAGGAAGTTTTTTTCTGAATCTAGCAGCCATTGTAATCTTTTAACATTCAGACAAATTCAGAACAAATTTTCAAGACTTTTAAAAATTCTTATTTGTTAGTCCAATTGGGGGAAGATGGAATTACACTTCTTCCTTTGCTATCAGGCCACGCCCCCAGGTTGTAACTAGTCTTGTGACTAATTGTGATGCCCTTTGCTGTCAGGTACTGGCGCAGTTCCTCACTCATGAAGCTAGACCCCCAGTCACTGTGGATGAAAATGGGTAGCTGAACATGGTGAAGATCTGCATCAGTGGACTGATGACGGTGGCCACGGGCGTGGGATAGTGAAAGGAAAGCGGAAGTATTTGTCTATGACTCCAAAGAAATAGACATTCCAATTTGTGGAAGGCAGGGGACCCTTGAAATCTGTGCTGAGGCACTCGAAGGGCCGAGTGGCCTTTACGACGTGGGCCTGGGGCAGGCGGAAGAAGCAGGGCTTGCATTCTTCGCAGGCCTGGCACGCCTCAGTCATGGTCCTGACATCTCTGACAGTGTACGGGAGATTTTTGGACTTGATAAAGTGGTATAAGTGGGTGATGCCCAGGTGGGAGAGGGCTCATGCAGAGCCTGCAGCTGGTCATTGTGGAGTGACACGCAGGTCCGGGAGAGGTAGCTGTACATTGCCAGCTCGACTCTCCAGTGCAAGATCTTATCGTTCTTGATCTTGCCTTTGTGGGTGGTGCTAAACATGAACGCCACTGCACACTGGTCAGTGAGGAGGGTGAATCTCCTGCCAACCAGGTAGTGGTGCCAGTGGCAGACCACTTCCACGATCGCCTGGGGCTCCTTTTCAATGGCGGAGTGCCCCAGCTTAGAACCATGGAGGGTTCTGGAGAAGAAGGCGACAGGGCGCCCCTTCTGGTTCAGGGTAGCGGCTAGGGCCACATCGGAGGCATCGCTCTCCACCTGGGAGGGAGAGTCCTCATCCATGGCATGCATTGTGGCATCTGCAATATCCTGCCTGATGTGCATGAAGGCTGCCTGCACCTCAGGTGGGAGAGGAAAAGTTGTGGTCTGGGCCAGTTGTGGTCCGAGAAGTGAGAAACCCACTGTGAGTAATAGGAGAAAAGGCCAAGGCACCTGCAGAGGGCCTTGAGCATGGGCACATCCATTCTGGATCCGAGCCGATGACACCATGTGCCACAATGTACCCCAGGATGGCAAGGCAGGTGGTGCTGAACACTCACTTCTCTTTATTGTGTGAGGTTTAGCACCTCGGCCGTCCAGAGAAATCTCTCCAGGTTGGCATCGTGGTCCAGATGGTGACATTATCCAGGTAAGGGAAAGTCGCCCTTAACTTGTGTCAGTCTACCATGCAATCCATCTCCCGCTGGAAGATGGAGACAATGTTTGTGACCCCAAATGGAACTCAGCTGGTAGAGACGTCCGTCCACCTCGAAGGCGGTATAAGGCCTGCAGGTGGATGGGGAGTTGGTGATAGACCGACTTCAGGTCAATCATGGAGAAGACCCCGTAGCGAGCTATCTCGTTGACCATGTCGGCTATCCTTGGTAAGGGGTAGGCGTCCAGCTGGGTGTACCGGTTGATGGTCTGGCTGTAATCCTTGACCATCCTTGGCTTGATGCCCCCCTTGACCACCAAGACTTGGGCTCTCCAAGGGCTGTTGCTAGGCTCTATGACACCCTCCGCCAGAAGCCGCTGCACCCCTGCATTGATTAAGTCTCTGTTGACTGCACAATAGCGCCTACTTCTGGCAGTTATCGGCTTGCTGTCAGGCATGAGGAGGGAGGGCGATGCGCGGCGTAGAGAGGCCGCAGGTTGGACGGTGCACTCTGGAGAATGAGTGGGGGTAAGGCCCCCCGAAGGCGAGAGTGACGCTCTGCAGGTGACATTGGAAGTCTAAGCCCAGGAAGACTGGGGCGCAGAGTTTGGGCATGACAGGAGCTTGAACCTGGTGTATGTCTCTCCCCCCCCCATCCCACAGTCAGATCGGCAGAGCAGCGCCCGAGGGTATTAATAGTTCGGTTCTGGGTGGCGAAGCCGATAGAGAAGGTGGTGGGGTGGATTTTGAGTTTTAGGGAGTGGGCCACCCTCGGGTGAATAAAGCTCTTGGTGCTGCCACTGTTGCTTAGGCACTTCGTTACCTGCCCGTTGATTTTGACATCCATCATGGAGCACCCGAGGCCATGAGGGTTGTCTCTGGTCTGTGTGGTGGTCGCTAGGACCATTTCGGGGTCCAAGTCGTCCTTCCCTGAGGGCGGAGGCGAGTTGCAGCCGATGGCATCCTCTGCAGGTGTGGGGTGCATCGCGAGAGGTGAATGTTAACCAGTGGGGCTCTGCATAGGCATGGGGTGCGGTGGGTGGTGATCGGTGGTGACCGGAGGCATGGGTTCATCGGTAGTGATCAGTGGCGTCTGGAGGCGTGGGGTGCATCAGTAGGGCGGCCTGGTCAACGCCCATGTTGACCACATCGTCATCGTCGTCAGTGCTGTGCTCGTAGGCCTGGGAGGGCCCGGATGGCTGTGGCGCCTGTGCCTGCCCTGCACAAGATGGCGGTGTCGTGTGGGGGTGTGTGGCCTTCCTCCATGGCTGTGCTGATTGCGCTGGGGGAAATGACGACATGCCATCAGTGCCGGTGACGTCATAGTGGCCGGCAGAAGTGACATCACTCCGTGGACCGGAAGCGACATCATTGTAGTCTGTGGATGTGGCATCTTAGCAGGGTGGCGCTGGCGTGGTCCAGGTGGAGCATGTGGCGATCATGGCTGGCGAGGCCAAAAGTAGTGCTGCCAAGGTTGGGGAGGCCAGAAGTTGCTGCATGGGCAATGGCATCACTCGGCAATTGGACGTGGCCAGGACCGGGTGGGAGGGGGGCTGGTCAGAGAGGGTCGCAGAGCTGCCAGCAGGCTTTGAAAAGCGAAGTGGCCTTTTTTGCCACATCTTGAACAGTACTGATTTCTAGCCAGGCAGTTTTGGTACAATCGTTGATCTGACCCACACCAGGACCCACAATACTTACATGGGCGCTGAGCGCCCACAGCAGCGATGTTCTCGTCCACCATCTAGTTTTGGGCCATAGCTATGGTCTGTGCTGACCACGTGGAGACCTGGGGAAGCCTGAAGTCGAAGGCTTCGGTGTGCAGGACTGCTGCATCCAGGGCTCAGACTACCTCCACTGTTTTGGCCAGGGAATAAATATTGTCCTCCAGCAGCTTCTGCCTGATGGCTCTCGACCGTAGACCCCGGACGCAGGCATCCCTGATCAACCTTTCGACCTCCCTTTCGGTCTTCCTGGGTTCTGCCAGACACAGTCAGGCTAACCCACATAGAGCTTCCAGGAAGGACTCGGCTGTCTCTCCAGGCTGCTGGGTACGAATATGCAGAAGATACCTTGCCAAGTCTATGTTTGTGGGAGGTTTGTAAATGGTTTCTAGGATGTTCATTGCTTCAGAGTACTCGGTGCAGTCTTTAAGGGCCTGGAAGGTTCAGAGACCCAGCTTCGAGCGGAGTAAGATGAGCCTTTTCCTATCGGAGTCAAGGATGTTGTTGGCATGTGCCTCGATCACTTCTCCCGTGTGCTTTCAGATTTCGAAGCGTGCCTGTGCTTCCAGATGACGTGGGTCGACTTCGAGTCTCCCGGTGCTCAGGAGCTTCTCCATTACAGCTTCAAATTTTGTGTGGAATAAATTATGATGCGCTATTGAAAAGCAGACACAAAACATAAAGACTGTTCAACAGGCTTTATTCCACACAAACTTCCACAGAGTTTTTGAATAGCTGTGAGAATAGCTGTGCTGGCTCTGAGATTGTCCTCAAGGGGCCGGATGTAACTTATAACCTGGAGGGTGATTGGCAACCGACTGCGTGGACCTTGGTCCATTCAGGTTGGCTGATTGACAGCTGGCTAGGTGTTGCCTTGTCCTCCAGTGCTCTTCCTGCAGGTACACAGGTTGCCTCTTGCAGTAGGCTAGTGGTGTATCACCACACCTTCAGGAAAAAGAATCTCAGGGTTGTATGCGATGTCTTGAATGTCCTCTGACAATAAATTTGAATTTTGACAATGGTGTATTTCTCCTGTCTTCTAGAGAGAGAGGAAACTACAGTAATTATAAATGATTGATATGATCCTAATTAACTAAATTTAATACTTTTTATTAATTATCCACATTAACAGGCTTAATGGGTTAAAATACAGGCAGCTCCTGGGTTAAAAACGTTTGATTTACAAACAACCCATAGTTACAAACCGACAAGAAGTAGAATGGCGTCAACTTCCAGTTCAAGCGTGGTTGAGTCATAATTCTCATAGTAATGACCAAAAAATGTTAAATTTTATAAATATTGTGATACCAACAGTCCCCACACTGATCCCTCTGCCCCGCACCCTCCCGACAGCCTGCCACCAGCCCCCACACCAATCTCAGGGAGGGAGTGGGGGGAGAAGAAGAAGCAGCAGTGTGCGCCATCGCAACACCACTGTCAGACTGTGTCACACATGGCCTGAGCGAAGCAGCGGGCGGGCAAGGTGCCACCGAGGAGGGAGGGTAGGGGAGGAGGAGTGAGTGAAGGATCCAGGTGTGGATCAGAAGGAGCAAAGATGCGGGAGGGCCTTGCGGTACCTGTACTGTTGCCATTTCTCCATCATCTTGTTGACTTTTATGGAGTTACTTTTATTATTCGATGCAGTCCTGTATTTATTACCTGTATTATTATTATGTACTGCATTGTTATGTACTGTATTATAATGTTTAAGATGTTTTAGTGTATTAACGTTAAATACCTGTATCGACTTGCATACAAATTCGAATTAAAGACAGATCTAGGTAATGGAACTCGTCTTTAACCCGGGGACTGCCTATATGTATCAAGTTAAGCAGGAAGTTACTTTCTCTTATTGGCTTCTTTTTCCCCTTAATTTGACAGGAAATAAATGTCTTTGTCTCTCAGTTCTCTCTTGTTCACAGTTTAGGCACTTGACTACACTTGTAGATAATAGTACTTGATCGCCAATATGTTCAGATGAAAACATTTATGTCTAGTTCAGATAGAATGTCATGCTCAGTAATGCTTGCTCCATTTCTTCTTACATTGACACTACTGAGCAATTTCAATACATTTTGTTCTAATTCCACATGTTCAGTATCTGCAGCATGTTGCTTTTATATGCTTTCAATAAATCAAGTGTGAACGGTTCAAATTTCTTTGAAAAAAATCTTTGTCTTAATTAAACCTTCATCTTATTTCTGGGCATCAGTTTCATGTGAATTTAAGTTTGTGTTCTCAAGCGTTGCGTGTTATAGATTAAAACAAACTGAATGAATTATAAAACTGAAGAGAATATATTTATCCTTGCATGAAAGGGAAATAGCAGAAAAAATCTGGCTTGGAGATTTTTTTTGTTCAGATTTTCTTTTTCACTAGTTCCATTTATTTTCTGGTGTGATATTGCATTTGCATTAATTTGATCTCACTTAATTTGACATCTTTGCATCTTATTTTGAAATCCACAAACCAAACTTCCAATTGTTCCCTTTGATAGTAGTCGGGTTTATGTATATATTCCTCTTAAATTATGTTTTATCTCAAAGTTTACAATCCCCAGTTTATCAGTAAATATTTCCCACCCATGTACTTGTGAGTTTAAGTACCTCAAACATGAAGGAAAAAGGGGCGAGGCAGACCGATGAAAAATATTCCTCAAATCCTGCAGCCTACCAAGTGGAGAATGAGCCACTCGCATCAGACTTTGCTCGTCATCATTTGCCTATCAACTACGTAGCTCTATCAAACGGAGTTTGTCCTTAATTTTTATAGGATTCTCTTCAACTTGCACAAAGTGGTAGCCATTCAAACGGAAGAGAAATGACTACATGTTAATAGCCCATACGGTTGAATGGTGGGAGATTAAGAGGGTGTCTGCATTAGAGCAAGAGTCTCCCAAATAGCAGTGCTATTCCCACAGGGATTAATATAATGATTTGTTTGCACTTTGTGGTGCAAATATGTTAACCCTTTTACCGATGTGATATTCAGAATCATAAATTTATATAGCACAAAAACAGACCCTTTGCCAACCAAAGTGCCTGAATATTCACCGTTTCCAGTTTAGTGATGTAATTTTGATAGCATATTAATTTTTATAACAAGAATCCAGTCATTCTAATGTGGCCTTACCAACATCTTGTACAGCTGTAACATCATGACCAACTCTTGTACTCAGTGCCTTGACTGATTAAAGCAAGTGTGCCATACACCTTCACCACTCTGTCTACTTGTGTCGTAACTTTCAGGGTAGCTAAGGACTTGTATTCCTGGGGCACTTTGTTCTACATTATTTTCCAGGGACTCCATTGTTTACTGCGTAAATTTTGCCCTGATTTATCTTTCCAAATGTGACCATTCTTATTTGTCTGAGTTAAATTCCATTTGCCATTTCTTCGATTATTTTCTGGTTTGACTGAGATCCTGTTCTATTCTTAGCCACTGTCAATGTCCTCTACTAAGGGCGTAATGAATTATTGATCTGACAAAGGAATGTAATTGAAGTGATTTCCTAACCTTTTCTTTTTACAGATGCTGACTAACAGTTTTTTTTTGTTTCTGTTTGGAGTTCTCCACAAGTCCAGTAACATTTCTAAAAAGAAAGAGGACTAAATGCAAACTGCAAATATCCCGCCGAGGATTTTTTAGGAAGCAACTTCAGACATAGTGGAGCCATTGGATGAAGGTTACCAGCGGAGTGGGAAACTACAAATGTGACAGCCTTGAGCAAGGAGAGTGGGAGGATAAAAGTGGGAAACTATAGGCAAGTTTAATAACTTGTTACAGGGTGACTGAGAGATGCGGCACAGATAAAGGTCCTTCAGTTCTCAAGTGTTCACACCTACCATTGGAATACATGCTTAACATGCATTACCCATGCCCAAAAATCTCTGGGTCTTTTTGAAGGCAGTGCATTGAATCTATTCTGCGTTTATTTTGATTTTGTAGATGGACCGGATTGCCGAAGTGTGGAAATTTCATGCATTGAGAAAACCAAGTGGGATCGCAGTCCATCTGCTTCGGAGACGGAAGGGAACTCGCCCTCGAGACCATCACAAATACTTATCACAAATAAGTATCAAAGCCACAAAATAGCACGGTTACATGCCGCTCTTTTTCTGAACTACACCATCTGTTTTGGATTACTTTTGCATTTCTCTGTTTTACATCAGGTCAGGATAATAGTCTGAAACAAAGGTTAGCTGAACTCATATATGTTACAGAGTGGATCTTAGGATTGGAATCTCACCTATTCATCTCTTAATGCCATTCATTTGTCTTAGGGTTCCAAATAAATGTCAGTTTGAACTGGTTCACAAAAACCGTGGTCTAGAAGTACAAGAGCAGCAGTATAGACATGCTGCAGAGTCATTGACTAAAATGCTTCCGAGTTTCTTTTTCTTATGTGCTTCCTGTTGATATGAAAATTACCCTTTTACTGAGAGGATCACACATTTAAGGCAAATGAAAATATATATTTTTGTATCACCTTTTAAATTCTGATGACATTCTGAAGAATTTCATAGGCAATTAATTATCTTTTAAAGGCATTATTCTCATTGTGCTGGCAAAGCCAAATAAAGAAGGCAGGAGCCCATTTTTTTGGGAGGAAGAAATTTCAGGACACAAGAACAGTCAAGTCTTTGGTCACTTGATTGTCATGGCTTATAACATCATAATTAGGTGGCATTTCCTAAACTCGTAATGCATGTTAAACATTGTTGTGATGTAAGCAGCTGGACTCACAACATGGTTAACATATTCAACATTAAAGTAGGTTAAAAATAATCCAATGAGAGTTGCACCTTTCATGAGATTTAAGGGAAATTTGCCATAAATCTGCTGAGCAGGTGGCATCCTGTCTGGAAGAAGCAGCACCAGGCATTGCCAATTTTAATGACTAGGCCTTGCTTATGTGTCCCTGGCCAGCTGCCCATTTCCTGAAGTAAAAATAACATGAGTGTATCTTGCATTGGGGGAGAAAGGGGGTTGTTTGTTAGCAAGGTCTGATTTAGGGCAACAGAGGTCCTGACAGAAGAAATTTCCTGTATTTTCATCTCTACACAAGGGGTTTTGAGGCTTAATTTCATTCAGGACCCATATTCCTGAAAAGCATGGTCTGCCTAAATGTGTGCAACCAGAATGTTCAACCTTCTGTTCATCTCTGTTCTCACAAAGAATATCCTCCAATTTTTTTTGCATGTCAATTTTATGCTCTCAATTCTTTTCCGGTTAATATTGGTTTTGGTTGTTTTAGAAACTCTTCAGTATGATTTATACTGTCTGGGTCACTTGAACTCTTGAAAAATATTTAAGCATTTTAGAATAATACAGGAAGAAGTGTCACTGTGCATTTTATTTTATAATATATATTATGTATAAGCACTGTAAATATTGTATTCAGGTTATTATGTAAAGTATATATTTATCTCAGTCTGGCATGCTTTCTTTTGCGATACAGAATGGTGGTCTCTCATTTTTAGCGTTTCGGCTTCCAACTTTTTGTTGCACGTGTGCAATTAATTTATCATTAGCTGTCCCAGAATAGCATGTGCAGATATGCAGAGTAAATTTCACTAAGATAAGAGACTGTGAGAAAGAAAATTTTGTATTCATGCAAAACCTTCAACAATTTCAGTGTTTCAAAGAGCTTAACAGCCTGGGAAGTACTTTTAAATTGATGTAACTGTTGCAATGTACAAAAAGTACCAACCAAGTTCCAAAGCAGAAATGTGATAATTACTAGATATTCTATTTTGTGTGTGTGTGTGTGTGTGTGTGTGTGTGTGTGTGTGTGTGTGTGTGTGTGTGTGTGTGTGTGTGTGTGTGTGTGATTTTAACTGGGAGATAAATGTTGGGTAGAACTCCTGCTTTGAATCGCATGATGGTACCTTTTATATTAGCGTCCTTACTGTTGCACTTGACTAGCAGACAAAGTTTTGCTTACTGGTAATTCTCTGAGGGAAAATCAATGAAGAAGATGACATAAGGTTAGAATTCAATTAGTATAATAAAAATTCAAGAGTCTGGTGTTAACATGGGTCTTTTGATGTGATGGCTGGTTTATGCTCCAGGTAATTATTGTCAGTATTATTGTTGTTGCATTTGAATTATTGAGAGTGAATTCGTAATGGAACAACCACTTCCAACAGTTTTCTAGTTGAATCGGTAACCATGACTAGCAACAATCTTAGTTGCGTGTTCTTTTTCAGAGACATACACCCAAGCAGAAACCCCGTTATCCTACCATTGACTATTCTTCTAATTATAAATAGTCAGTTATGATGCTTTATAAGAATGTGGATTTGCTTTTATTCAAAATTGTAAAAAAAAAATGTTTCTGTTGATCTAAGATATTAGCTATATTTTTCTTTCCAGAGAAGCTGGCTGAATGGTTGAGTCTTTCCAATCTTTTCTTATTTTTAGAAATGCTTTTCTGTTGTTAGTCTGGAACAGGGGTGGTTCTTTGACATGTAACGTGCGGCTCACGGCAATACCTTACACGCGGGGAGGGTAGCTGTCAGCAGTGGGGAGGGTAGCTGTCTGCAGTGGGGAGGGTAGCTGTCTGCAGTGGGGAGGGTAGGTGTCTGCAGTGGGGACGGTAGGTGTCGGCAGTAAAGAGAGTAGGTGTCGGCAGAGGGGAGGGTAACTGTCACCAGCGAGGAGGGTGGCTGTCAGCAGGTTGCCAGCTGACTGTCAACAGCCTGCCCACTGCTAGGCACCTGAAAGCTGATAGCCGCTTTGCCTAATAGTGCCCCCTCTCACCCCAAGTCACCATTAGGGGCAGCTTACAGAGGCCAGTCAACCCATTGGGACATGAGAGGAAACCAGAGCACCTGAGAGAACAGCACTTCTGCAGGTAGAACATCCAAATTGCACACATACCGCACCAGGCACCACTCGAGGTTCGTCGGGGATAAACATAAAAATATAGAAAGGAACAGGCTCTTCAACCCATGGACCGCACTGACTCTGATGCCAGACTAAACTGCCCCAACATCCCGCGCCAGCCGCCCCTGCCCCAATGTACCACGCCAGCTGCCCCAGCCCCAGAAGTCGGCGTTTGCTCTGCAGCACCTCTCCCCGCTGTGGACCTTTCAGGTGGCAGAACAGCACCTTCAATGCTGCCACCTGAAAGGTCCACACCCACAAGGCTCCAGAGCTGCATTTCTCAGGCAAAACCACCTGAAAGGGGCTCTACAGGCGCATTGTCTCCGTCCGAGCTCCTGAAAACGGCTAAAGGGGCAATAGAGAATAACTTAATATTTGGTGTGTAGACTTGATTAGAAAAAAATCTTTTGCAAAATTGCTTCCTTTTAAACACTGCTTCTTCACTATCTGCAGTGTATTAGCATTTTGCAAATAGATGATTTCCAAGACAAGGATTGGAAAATACTTTCCCCAACAAAACTGTACCTCCCGTGCCGGCTGCCCCAGCCCCCTAGTCCTGCGCCAGCCGCACTTGCTCTGATGGCCTGCAATGGGAGGCCGTCAGGCATCGGGGAGTTGGGTCGCCGGGCAGCGGAGAGGGGGGCTGTCAGGTGCGGGGAGTTGGGTCGCCGGTTGAATGTCATCAGCCCGCCCCCTGCTAGGCACCTGAAAGCTAGTTGGTTGAGTACAACTTAGGGACGCTTTCAGGTGGCCTCCTGACAGCCGCATTTGGGTATTTTAGACAGCTTTACATTCTGGTATTATGGCCACCTGAAAGGGGCTAACGATATGTTAGTGGATGTGGCATATGATCGCATTATTGCTACGGCTCTCAAACATCTGAAGTTTATGGTATACGGCTTTTATGTTAATCAAGTTTGGCCACCCCTGGTCTGGAAGAAAGACAGAGCAGCTAATATGAAGTGACATGAGTAGTTAAGAAAAATCAACTCTTTGCTAGTTGATCCTCTTTTGATGAGAGAGGCTCTGAAAGTTCAGGAAGAACATGGATGGGAAGCAAAAGTTGCTGAGAAAACATTGATCTTAATAACAGATCTTAGAACAAGATTTTGATAAAAATAAGATCCTGATATTTATGTGGTAACTGTTTAATTTGTTAAAATTAAAACTCAGCAAGAATTAAATGATGGGTGCTTTTATAAATTATTTTCTTTGGCTTGGCTTCGCGGACGAAGATTTATAGAGGGGGTAAATGTCCACGTCAGCTGCAGGCTCGTTTGTGGCTGACAAGTCCGATGCGGGACAGGCAGACACGGTTGCAGCGGTTGCAGGGGAAAATTGGTTGGTTGGGGTTGGGTGTTGGGTTTTTCCTCCTTTGCCTTTTGTCAGTGAGGTGGGCTCTGCGGTCTTCTTCAAAGGAGGTTGCTGCCCGCCGAACTGTGAGGCGCCAAGATGCACGGTTTGAGGCGATATCAGCCCACAGGCGGTGGTCAATGTGGCAGGCACCAAGAAATTTCTTTAGGCAGTCCTTGTACCTCTTCTTTGGTGCACCTCTGTCACGGTGGCCAGTGGAGAGCTCGCCATATAACATGATCTTGGGAAGGCGATGGTCCTCCATTCTGGAGACGTGACCCACCCAACGCAGCTGGATCTTCAGCAGCGTGGACTCGATGCTGTCGGCCTCTGCCATCTCGAGTACTTCGATGTTAGGGATGAAGGCGCTCCAATGAATGTTGAGGATGGAGCGGAGACAACGCTGGTGGAAGCGTTCTAGGAGCCGTAGGTGATGCCGGTAGAGGACCCATGATTCGGAGCCGAACAGGAGTGTGGGTATGACAACGTCTCTGTATACGCTTATCTTTGTGAGGATTTTCAGTTGGTTGTTTTTCCAGACCCTTTTGTGTAGTCTTCCAAAAGCACTATTTGCCTTGGCGAGTCTGTTGTCTATCTCGTTGTCGATCCTTGCATCTGATGAAATGGTGCAGCCGAGATAGGTAAACTGGTTGACCGTTTTGAGTTTTGTGTGCCCGATGGAGATGTGGGGGGGCTGGTAGTCATGGTGGAGAACTGGTTGATGGAGGACCTCCGTTTCCTTCAGGCTGACCTCCAGGCCAAACATTTTGGCAGTTTCCACAAAACAGGACGTCAAGCGCTGAAGAGCTGGCTCTGAATGGGCAACTAAAGCAGCATCGTCTGCAAAGAGTAGTTCACGGACAAGTTTCTCTTGTGTCTTGGTGTGAGCTTGCAGGCACCTCAGATTGAAGAGACTGCCATCCGTGCGGTACCGGATGTAAACAGCGTCTTCATTGTTGAGATCTTTCATGGCTTGGTTCAGCATCATGCTGAAGAAGATTGAAAAGAGGGTTGGTGCGAGAACACAGCCTTGCTTCACGCCATTATTAATGGAGAAGGGTTCAGAGAGCTCATTGCTGTATCTGACCCGACCTTGTTCGTTTTCGTGCAGTTGGATAACCATGTTGAGGAACTTTGGGGGCATCCGATGCGCTTTAGTATTTGCCAATCCCCTTTCCTGCTCACGGTGTCGAAGGCTTTGGTGAGGTCAACAAAGGTGATGTAGAGTCCTTTGTTTTGTTCTCTGCACTTTTCTTGGAGCTGTCTGAGGGCAAAGACCATGTCAGTAGTTCCTCTGTTTGCGCGAAAGCCGCACTGTGATTCTGGGAGAATATTCTCGGCGACACTAGGTATTATTCTATTTAGGAGAATCCTAGCGAAGATTTTGCCTGCAGTGGAGAGCAGCGTGATTCCCCTGTAGTTTGAGCAGTCTGATTTCTCATCTTTGTTTTTGTACAGGGTGATGATGATGGCATCACGAAGGTCCTGAGGCAGTTTTACTTGGTCCCAACAAAGCTTGAAAAACTCATGCAGTTTGACATGCAGAGTTTTGCCACCAGCCTTCCAGACCTCTGGGGGGGGATTCCATCCATACCTGTTGCTTTGCCACTTTTCAGTTGTTAAATTGCCTTATATGTCTCATCCTGGGTGAGGACCTCATCCAGCTCTAGCCTTAGGGGCTGTTGAGGGAGCTGGAGCAGGGCGGAATCTTGGACTGAGCGGTTGGCACTGAAAAGAGATTGGAAGTGTTCTGACCATCGGTTGAGGATGGAGATCTTGTCGCTGAGGAGGACTTTGCCGTCTGAGCTGCGCAGCGGGCTTTGGACTTGGGGTGAGGGGCCGTACACAGCCTTTAGAGCCTCGTAGAAACCCCTGAAGTCGCCAATGTCCGCGCTGAGCTGGGTTCGCTTGGCGAGGCTAGTCCACCACTCATTTTTTAAATTTAATTTATTTATAGACCTAATAAAAGACTCAGAGGAAAACCTGGATTTAAAAGGCATAAAATCATGCATATAAATTTTTAAATTTTGACATAAAGAAATGTATGCCTAAAATTTTGAAAATGAAAAAAAATAATACAGCATAGTAACAGACCCTATCATCCCAAGAGCTTATGCCACCCAATTAAACTCAAATGATCTACAACCCCCATGCATTTTGAATGGCGGGATGAAACCAAAGCACCCAGAGGAAACCCATGCAGACATAGTGAGAATGTATTGTTATGGGTTATATTATATATTATATATAAATATATTTTTAAAAGAAATAGATGGGGATTTAGTGTAGGTCACTTCACAAACATATACTCACACATCACATCTCATTTAAAATACAAGAACTTTGCTGAAGCCAGACATTCAGGCACCAGTGCTTTGCAAAGACAATGGAACTGGTTTGGAAGGAACTTCAAAAGCAGGTGCAAATGTAGAAGTCCAGGCTCAAATGCTGATAAAGATCTTTCAAGGATTGGATTTGGAGCCTTGGGAGGGGTTCTGGTGTTTACAAGCAGAGAGAGAGGAAATAAGGAAAAGGATTCTAAGAGAGAGAAGGAGAAGTCAGTTTTACAGTGGCTTTTAAGGCTGCAACATGGCAAGCTGGCAGGCTTGTTGAAAACCTCATTTTGAAGACAGGTTGTGAGTTCTTAGTTCAGCCTGTTGAAAACCCTTGTAGTCCTTACAAGAGGAAATGGCTGGCTAGAGTGTTTCTCCTGAAATAAGGGAAACAAGAGGAACTCTGTGGTAACCTGGAAAAAGAGGTTATCATTCGGAAAACCCTTGATGGGGCAAGTTTCTTTGGCAAGAAACTGAAGTGGCTGATCGGAGGAAATCAGTTTGTGTGTGTCCAACGAGCAAGAAATTTCTTGCTGAAACCTTCAAGAATCTTCCTGAGTGGTAACCATTCACTTTTAAGCACCAGAGCCGGGTGAAAATTCTTGAATGTTAAATTCTGTGCCCAGTATAGGAATTGCCTGATGCCGGTGAACTTGGGAGAAGTGAGAAGTGAATGACTGGACTATTAAAGCAAAGAACTTTCCTGAACATATACACATTACATACATGCACTTAGAATTAGAAGGGGGTTAAGTTAGGTTAAGTTAATAGCAATAAGTTAAAGTTTGATCCTGCTTTAATGTTTAAATAAAATTAAAAACAACTTTTGTTTAAGTAACCATTTGTCTTGGTGAATTTCTACTGCTGCTGGGTTTTGGGGTCTTCTGGGCTCATTACAAAATAAACTTTGATGACTAGCCACTGGCCCTGTAACAGCATTGCACTACTGTGCTGCCCTATTGTTATTTTTTTAATTTTTTAAATTTTTCACTGAACCATACTGACCAAAATACATTTTGACATTTTTCTCTTGAATATATACAGTGTCTTTTTCTTCCCTCCCTCCCTCACCCCCCCCCCCCCATTTATTCAAAGTTCAATCTATATGATACATTAAACCCGTTAAACAATGTCGTCACTTAAAAAAAATAAACAAGAAATTTGTGTCTTTTACTTTTACATACTGGGTCAGTTCATTTCGTTGTCTTCTTCTGTCATTTTAGGTGGTGGAGGTCCGTGGTAGGATTTCTCTATTGTGTTTCATGTATGGTTCCCATATTTGTTCGAATATTGTGATGTTATTTCTTAAGTTATATGTTATATTTGTTATGATAGCCCTAGCTGTAGCAAAAAAATGTATTATGTCAACCTGGAAATTAGAAGACAACTTGAGAATACAACAATGGTACATAGAAATAAATAAATGTATTCCAGTGGAAAAAATAACAAATTTGGAGATATTACATCCAATCCCCTCATCCAGATCATTAATGTAAATTGTGAACAGCTGGGGTCCCTATGGCACCCCACTGGTCACCGCCTGCCACTCAGAAAACGAGCCATTTATCCCAACTCTCTGTCTTCTACCTGCCAGCCAGTTCTCAATCCACATCAATACTTTGCCCCCAATCCCATCAGCCTTGATTTTAGAAGCCAGTCGTTTATGCGGGACCTTATCGAAGGCCTTTTGGAAGTCCAGGTACACCACATCCACTGGCTCTCCCCCATCTATTTTACCTGTCACCATCTCAAAGAATTCCAATAGATTTGTCAAGCATGATTTACCTTTTGTAAATCCATGTTGACTCCGTCCGATCCATTCTCTGCTAGTCATATGCTCCGCTATTACATCCTTAATAATGGATTTCCATCATTTTGCCCACTACTGATGTAAGGCTCACCTGCCTATAATTCCCCGCTTTTTCTCTACCCCCCCCCCCTTTTTAAATAGTGGGGTAACATTAGCTACCCTCCAATCCATGGGTACTGATCCTGAGTCTATCGAGTTCTGGAAAATAATTCTTAAAGCATTTGCTATCTGAATGTCCACTTCCTTAAGTACCCTAGGATGTAGATTATCAGACTCTTGGGATTTATCTGCCTTCAATCTCATCAATTTCCCCAAGACCATGTCCTTAGAGATACTGATTTCTTTCAGTTCCTCCCTTGCATTAGTCTCTATGTTTCCCAACAACCTTGGGAGGTTATTTGTATCCTCTCTTGTAAAAACAGAACTAAAGTAAGAATTTAATTGGTCTGCCATTTCCTTATTCCAAAATGTTTGGCCTGGAAGTCAGCCTGAAGAAAATTGAGGTCCTCCATCAGCCAGCTCCCCACCATGACTACCAGCCCCCCAACATCTCCATCGGGCACACAAAACTCAAAACGGTCAACCAGTTTACCTATCTCGGCTGCACCATTTCATCAGATGCAAGGATCGACAATGAGATAGACAACAGACTCGCCAAGGCAAATAGCGCCTTTGGAAGACTACACAAAAGAGTCTGGAAAAACAACCAACTGAAAAACCTCACAAAGATAAGCGTATACAGAGCCGTTGTCATACCCACACTCCTGTTCGGCTCCGAATCATGGGTCCTCTACCGGCATCACCTACGGCTCCTAGAACGCTTCCACCAGCGTTGTCTCCGCTCCATCCTCAACATTCATTGGAGTGCTTTCATCCCTAACGTCGAAGTACTCGAGATGGCAGAGGTCGACAGCATCGAGTCCACGCTGCTGAAGATCCAGCTGCGCTGGGTGGGTCACGTCTCCAGAATGGAGGACCATCGTCTTCTCAAGATCGTGTTATATGGCAAGCTCTCCACTGGCCACCGTGACAGAGGTGCACCAAAGAAAAGGTACAAGGACTGCCTAAAGAAATCTCTTGGTGCCTGCCACATTGACCACCGCCAGTGGGCTGATATCGCCTCAAACCGTGCATCTTGGCGCCTCACAGTTTGGCGGGCAGCAACCTCCTTTGAAGAAGACCGCAGAGCCCACCTCACTGACAAAAGGCAAAGGAGGAAAAACCCAACACCCAACCCCAACCAACCAATTTTTCCCTGCACCCGCTGCAACCGTGTCTGCCTGTCCCGCATCGGACTTGTCAGCCACAAACGAGCCTGCAGCTGACGTGGACATTTACCCCCTCCATAAATCTTCGTCCGCGAAGCCAAGCCAAAGATTATATATTCCCCTGATTCCGACTGCAAAGGTCCTACTCTGGATTTCACCAATCTTTTCCTCTTGACATATTTATAAAAGCTTTTGCAGTCGGTTTTTATATTTGCCGCAAGCTTACTTTCGTAATTTATTTTTGCTCTCTTGATTAATCCCTTTGTCCTCCTTTGCTGCATTTTGAACAGCTCCCAGTCTTCGGTTGTGGTACTTTATTTGGCCAATTGATATGTTCTCTCTTTGGACCTAATGCTCTCTCTAATTTCCCTTGTTATCCACGGTTCAGTCACCTTTTTTGGTTTATTTTTATGCCAAACCGGTATAAACGATTTTTGCAATTTCTCCATTAGATCTGTGAATGCTTTCCATTTCTATCCACAGTCAACTCCCCCATAAACACCACCCAATCAATCTTACTCAACTCCCGTCTCATACCATCATAATTCCCTTTATTTAAATTCAGGACCTTAGTCTCGGTTTTAATTTCATCACTCTGCATGTCGAGTGAGAATTCGATCATATTGTGATCGCTCCTACCCAAAGGGCCTCGTACAACAAGATTGTTGATTAGCCCCTTATCATTGCATAATACCCAATCTAAAATGGCCACCTGCTACCGAGTTGGTTCCTTGACATATTGGTCTAGATAACAGTCCTGTAAACATTCAAGGAATTCCTCCTCCTCAGTATTTTTACTAATTTAGCTAGTCCAATCTATATGCAAATTAAAGTCTCCCATGATGACAGCTGTTCCCTTATTGCACGCTTTTCTAATTTTTCTTTTAATGCCTTCCCTCACCTCTACACTACTATTTGGAGGCCTATATACCACCCCCACTAACGTTTTCCGCCCCTTGCTATTCTTCAGTTCTACCCATATAGATTCCGCATCTTCTGAGTTAATATCCTTCCTGTCAATCGTGTCGGTCCTTTCTCTCACCATCAATACTACCCCGCCCCCTTTTCCTTCTTGCCGATCCCTCCTAAATATCGTATACCCTGGGATGTTAAGTTCCCAGGTTTGCCCACCCTGCAGGCATGTTTCTGTAATCCCAATCAAATCATATTTGTTTATCTCAATTTCCACAGCTAATTCATCTACCTTGTTCCGAATGCTTCTTGCATTAAGATATAAAGCCTTCTGATTTGCTTTTTTCACCCTCCTTGCTCTTTCTGATTTTTTACTTTTGCTGCCTAACCTAACTTTTCCTGTTTTATCTTTTCTGTCCTTTGCCCTATCATACAGGTTCCCACCCCCCTGCCAAATTAGTTTAAACCGCACCCGACAGCTGTACCAAACCTAGCTGCCAATATATTGACCCCTTTTGGGTTTAGGTGTAACCCATCCTTCTTGTAGAGGTCATGCCTTCCCCAAAAGAGATCCAAATGATCCAAGAAGCCAAAACCCTGTTCTTTTCACCAGCCCCTCAGCCACACATTCATTTTTCTTAACCTTCCATTTTTGTCCTCAGTTGCACTTGGCACAGGTAGCAAACCAGAGATCACCACCCTGGCTGTCCTATTTCTTAGTTTCTGTCCTAGCTCTCTGTAATCCTTTTTCAGTACTTCCTCCTTTTTATCTATGTCATTGGTACCCACATGTACCAAGACATCAGGCTGTTCGCCTTCCCCTTTTAGAATACCCTGGACCCGATTTGAGATATCCCGCACCCTTGCACCAGGGAGGTAGCACACCATGCGGGCATACCTATCTGGCTCACAGAATCTCCTGTCTGTATTCCTGACAATGGAGTCCCCATTGACCACTGCATTCCTCTTTACCTTTTGGTCCACCATGCCAGGCTCAGTGCCAGCGACCTGGTCACTGCTGCCAGCTTCTGTCAGGTCACCTCCCTCAACAGCATCCAACAAAATATACCTGTTACTGAGAGGGATATTCACAGGTGTGCTCTCCATTTTCCTGGTATTTTTCTTCCCTCCCCTGACAGTTACCCACTTACCTGAAACATCTGGTCTTGGGGTAACTATGTCCCTGAAAGTTGAATCTATCAACTCCTCACTCTCCCTTACCAGCCGTAGGTCCTCAAGTTGCAGCTCCAGTTCCCCAACTCGGTCCTTATGGAACTGCATCTCGGTGCACCTGACGCAGATGTGGCAATTTGGGAGGGTGGGACTCACCCATGGTTCCCACATCTGACATCCAGTACAAAGCACTAACCCCATAGGCATGACTGAGCTAAAATAATGCCACTTACCCTTCTCCTCACCTGCTTTTGCCTAAGCCTGTTGAGCCAAAGGCTGGAAGTCCCACTCCTTCAGTGCCGCACTCACTCAGTGCGCCGCTCCTCGCTGGCCACTCCCTCCCCTTTTACTCCTTTTACTGGCCCCTTGACCAATTAACCCAGTCACTCTCTCCAAGCTCCTACTCCTCTGACTCACAGCTCAAACTCCAGCTGCTACCTCCTCAGACTCCCAGCCCGATTTGAGTAGGCCCAAGCCCCAGTAAGCCCTTGTATTTAACTGCTTACCTTCACGTCACTCTCTCCGAGGTTTTCCTCCTTCGACTCCCAGCTCGAATTTACATATAGATTGGACTAGCCAAATTAGTAAGTCCAGCTATTTATTCTACTCACCCTCTGATGTTGTCTCTTGGCTCCTCCTCCTCTCACCCGACACCAGGCACTGACTCACTCTCCTCCGACCCCGAGTCTGACCTTTATGTTTGTAGTGTTTCATATTTTATTTT
The DNA here is from genome assembly GCF_036971445.1 of Narcine bancroftii. Taxonomy (NCBI): domain Eukaryota; kingdom Metazoa; phylum Chordata; class Chondrichthyes; order Torpediniformes; family Narcinidae; genus Narcine; species Narcine bancroftii. The sequence goes on along the minus strand of NC_091473.1, from coordinate 118,842,180 downwards.
TTTGTCTCTCAATTCTCTTCTTTTAGTTGTATCTTCCTTTATTGCTAATTCTTTTTCTGTATTTATTTCCCTTTCCAACTGTTCTATTTTCCGATTGTAGTCCTTCTTCATCTTAGTTACATAACTTATTATCTGCCCTCTGATGAACGCTTTCATTGCGTCCCATAGTATAAACTTATCTTTCACTGATTCCGTATTTATTTCAAAGTACATTTTAATTTGTCGCTCAATGAATTCTCTAAAATCCTGTCTTTTAAGTAGCATGGAGTTTAATCACCATCTTTACATTCTCAGTGGGATGTCCTCCAGCTCTATTGCCAATAACAGGGGTGAGTGATCCGATAACAATCTAGCTTTATATTCCGTTTTCTTAACTCTTCCTTGAATGTGGGCTGATAACACGAATAGTTCTATCCTTGAGTATGTTTTATGTCTACCCGAATAATATGAATGTTCCTTTTCCTTTGGATGTTGTTTCCTCCATATATCCAAAAGTTGCATTTCCTGCATCGATTTAATTATAAATTTGGTTACTTTGTCCTTTCTGTTAGTATTTTTTCCAGTTTTATCCATTTTTGAGTTCAAATTAAGGTTAAAATCCCCTCCTATTAGTATATTCCCCTGCGTATCTGCGATCTTCAAAAAGATATCTTGCATAATTTTTGGATCTTCTTCATTAGGTGCGTATATATTGAGTAAATTCCAAAATTCTGAATATTTCTGACATTTTATCATTACCTACCTCCCTGCTGGATTTATTATTTCCTCTTCTATTTTGATTGGTACATTTTTATTGATTAATATAGCTACTCATCTGGCTTTTGAATTATATGATGCTGCTATTACGGGCCCTACCCATTCTCTCTTTAATTTCTTGTGTTCCACTTCAGTTAGATGTGTTTCTTGCACGAATGCTATATCAATTTTTTCTTTCTTCTGTAAATTTAACAGCTTCTTCCTTTTGATTTGGTTATGTATTCCATTAATATTTAAAGTCATATAGTTCAACATAGCCATTTCATACTTTGTTTATCTTTCCTTTCTGTTTCCTCATCACCACCTTTCCTTCTTATCCATTTCTGTTTTCTTTTTTGAACACATTGTAAGACAACATTTCTAAAACATAAAATATTTCCACTATTCCCATATCTAAAATTCCTTTAACCCCAATAGTCGCTCCCCTCTCTGAGTTGCCCTTTGTCCCTTGTCGGGCAACCACATCTCCCCATTTCATTTGGATTTGTGAACCTGCTCGCAAGCGTCAACTGATTTTGCAGTGACTGTTATTCTTCCCTACGCAGCCCCCCAGAAAAGATTTTAATCTTCATATATAACAAAGCTCACTCTCTTAATTCCCTCCTTACTTCCTTTCTTCCCTTTCTTTCTCTTAGTTCTTACTTATGCTTTATTCTTCTTCTTTATATATAGTTTGTTGTCATTTTGTTCTTGTTATATCTCTTCATCTCTCTCTGTTTTGTAGGTGTTCTGCAAATTTTCGTGCTTTTTCCGGATCTGAGAACAGTTTGCGTTGCTGCCCCGGGTAACTATTTTAAGCACCGCTGGATATTTTAACATAAATTTATAACCTTTTTTCCATAGGGTCGATTTTGCTGCGATCAGCTCTTCTTCAGGAGTTCAAAACTTGTGTCTGGGTAGAAAAAATTTTTTTGACCTTTGTATTCCAGTGGTTTTTTTTGTCTTCTCTTATTTTTTTCATTGCCTTCTCCAATATATTTTCTCTTGTCGTATATCTTAGGAATTTTACTAGAATGGATCTTGGTTTTTGTTGTGGCTGTGGTTTGGGGGCTAATGTTCTGTGTGCCATTTCTATTTCCATTCCTTCCTGTAATTCTGGCCTTCCTAGGACCCTGGGGATCCATTCTTTTATAAATTCTTTCATATCTTTGCCTTCTTCATCTTCCTTAAGGCCCACTATCTTTATATTGTTTCTCCTATTATAGTTTTCCATTATATCTATCTTCTGAGCTAACAGCTCCTGTGTTTCTTTAACTTTTTTTTATCAGATTCTTCTAATTTCTTTTTAAGTCATCGACCTCCATTTCTATGGCTGTTTCTCGTTCTTCCACCTTGTCTACTCTTTTTCCTATTTCTGTCATGACCATCTCTAATCTATTCACTTTTTCTTCTGTACCTTTTATTTTTCTTTTTATTTCACTGAATTCTTGTGTCAGCCATTCTTTTAATGTTTCCATATATTCTTTAATTTTTTTTTATCCATGTATTGTCCCTTCCCTTCATCTTCCATTTCTCTGTGTAGAGTTTGATGTTCTCCCTCCTCTTCTTCTGAGTCCACTCCAGGATCTCTGTCCTTTACCTCTGTCTTCTCTGATCTTCTTGTTGGGTTGTTTATTTTATTTTGTTGGGTATTTTTGTTTTTATTATTTTTATTAAAGGTGTCTTGGTGTTGGTCTTCTTCCTCTGGGTTGGTTATCTGTGGCTTCTCTGATTTCCTTTTTTTATTCTCTTCCTTCTTGTTCTCGTTATTTTCCATGTTTTCCTGTTGAGAGTCTTGCTGTCGTGTTATTCTTGTCTGTTTCAGCTGTGGAGATTTACTCCTCAGCTGGTCCCCCCTCCCGTCGGTGTTGTTTTTGTCTTGTGCGTCGCGCATGCGTGAGGATTCGTGCATGCGTGGTTGTGCACTTTTGTTTGGCTCCGTGAGCCATCTTTGTAGTCCTGAGTTCGGTGTTTCCACTCTCTCAACGGCGGGCCTCCTCATATAGGTAAGGCCTTCACCTTTCTCTTCCGACGTCTTTCCTTCTTCTTTTCTTCCTGTTGTTTTTGGTTTTTCTTTCTTTGCTGCCATTTTCTCCACACTTTTATTTTTAATTTGTTATGGTTTCTGTGTTTGTGGCTTTGCTTTTTCTTTACTTTTTTTAACTTTTCTGGAGAGGGCTGGTATTTTCTTACCGGTCACTACTCCATCACATGACATCCCTCTATTGTTCCATGTTAGTTTTAATTAAAGTCATCCTGCTGCAATATTTTTATGTGCATGAGACACAGTAACATCATTATCGTCAGAATTGTGAATCCCTGACTCTGGAGCAAGTGGTATGACTGCTGTATAACAATGAGAAGCAATCATTTGCTTCTGCCACCTTCCACAGTGATCAACAATGGGGAGAAGGTGTGATAAGTTAATAGGACAGAGTTATGTCAGGGGTGGTCAACTAAGACGAGGATTGTGTGGGCAGGGGCTTCACCAGAGAAAGAGAACGTACCTTGATGCGGAATGATTTCCGGACCATCCTTGAGGAATGAAGTCATGCCATCACTATTCCTATCTTCAGCTGTGGTCTTGGTAGAAATGGTCCTTTTAACCAAAACAGGATTATCCCCTCTCTCTCCAGTTATGCAGTTCAAGCCCAACCCATTCACAGTCAGTAGAACTAGAAAGCTGAATGAATGACAGTGTGGTCCACCAAATATGCCCAGTTATCTCCTTGTTGAAGTGCATAGTTACATGGAGGAGCGCCATAGGGATGTACAGAATACTAGAAATGCATTTGCAATAATTTTTCTCCATGTAATGCATAAAATCAATGCACTGTGCAATTGAAATTCCTGGCTAGAAAATGCAGCAATTTTCAGTTGAAGGTAATATAAAGGTCTTGGACTGTGCATACTGCTATTTGCACAGGTTAATGTTCTGCAGAAAATAATCAGTAATTGAAGGATGAGTTCCCTCTCTTGCTCTTACAAATCACAGTTAAAAGGATATGATCTACCCAAACTTACAAGGTCAAGGCAAAAATATGTCATGAATTCAACATTTTAAAGCAAGAGTTAATGCGAACCTATGACAGATGTTTCCACTATGATTGTCGTGCCCTTTACTACGCTTCTTTCTTGTATTCAATTGTCTTTGGCTTCCACAGCAGAGAAGATACACAATGACTCAGAATTAAATAAGTGAACCTCTACAGTTTCCTGATTATGATCACAGAAGAGAACCTGGATGAATGGATCCACAATTATACTTTTCACCGGATGAAGAGAGGGTGTCAGTGGTGACAGTGCTCTTATCGACAGATATCAAGCACCAACTAACAAAACCAGTTCATTTAATCTGTTGTTTTCATTTGGCTCTGGCTGGCAACTTCTTGATCTATATAACCATCCACACTTTAATTCGGAGCCCCCCAGTTGTGAAATCTGGTAGAACAAGATCACTGCTAATCCATTACTGCAATGGATGATTCAAGGTTATGGTCAATGAGCTTTGATTCCTTTGCTGGTTCCTCATTTATATTTCGGAAATACAATTGTTACCAGAAAAAATCGTGAGCTCCCAAAATTTTTCTTTTATGTCGGAAGGAGATATTGTGTTGTTTGTGACTACGCCATTTGAAACCGACTCTGAACTTATCATTTCGTGATCCAATGCATGTATTAGAGGACCAAGCACAAGACAGATCTGCAACTGTGCCATCTTGAGAGTTACTTTGGACTTCTCATCCCTGTGGACTCTCTCACACTGTTGAAAAAGACAGTGAACTGCTATCCTTCATAGATGAGAAAATACTGTTTGGAGATATCTATCTCTTGTTGCATTTTCTCCTAACCAGTCAATTGTTTAAACAACCTCATTAAATTTCATCATAATCTCAGTGTTCTTCTGACTTGGAAGACAATGGATAGTCAGTTGGTTTTAGAGCAGTGTCTGGAATGGCTCATAAGGCCCACTCTGGTGTGACAGTCTCTGCCACTCTTGCTGCAGACGTCTGTGTCCTCCAGCCGGCATGTCCACTTTTCCTCACCGCTCTTCATGCGCTTTCTGGCTGCGCTTCTCCAGTGGCCGCGGTCATCAGCAAGGGGCTCCCAGTTGAGCACATCAATATGAGTGAGTTTCAACATAACCATGGCCATTTCCATAAGTCTCTGCATATTCCTTGCTTGCACTGACATATCTCTTTGAATGTGCTACACCCTCTTCAGCATTAAATCTCCATGTGTATTCCTAAGGTTTATTGTAGATTCTTCTTAACTCCTATATTCTGTAGAACCCTGTACACAATTAGTTTTGTACTGCTCTCTTCATTTGAGTAGCTAGGTTCAAGGTATTTGCACCTGGGTTCAAGGTATTGTGCCACTGGTTTGTTAATTATTTCATTTTCTTTAGAGAAGGTGCTTAGACCTCAGCCAACGATTCCCCACAGCTACGTGCATGACACTTTCCATTTAAATGTGTCCCTATCTCTGAGGTGCCTATTGCACAAAGAACATATTGACGATTGAGCAGCAGATGTCAGGAGCTCCATGGAGTGGAGAATCAATCTTGCCTTCCTCCACTTTTATGTATCGCTGGCTGCATTGCACATGTCAATTTTCTGTTTTCTCCACAATGTGCAACACAAGATATTTTCCTTAAATTATTGGATGCATTCAATGAATGATTCATTGAGTGGGCAGAAATTTCCATTACATTTTAATGAATTATTTACTTCAAAAAACAAACCCAGCATCCTGCAACAAGTAAATTCCATTGCATTCTGGGTCCTTTGCTTCATTCTGGTTTATCCTTTGTCCATCAGGTTTAAAAATATTACCAAGTGAAATTTTCATGGGGGATTTAAATAGCTAGCAATCCTGTCTGGTTGATTCCCAGCACATTGAGTGAGACTGTGATAGGATAGTGCTGGTTTGTGGCCTTTTGAAAAGAAAAGGTGCCAAAAAAAATTATGATACTAGAAAGCTTACAGTGTCTGTAGCTGTAAAGAGCAACTTTATTTGAACATGTTTAGAGATTTGGCCAAGCATTGTTGATGGAGATACAATGAGTAAATTTTGCACTCTGATTGGGTGAAGTTTACTGTATGATGATAGATGACAATGGTTACATTTTTTGGCAATTTTTGAGATAAAAATGAACAAATTTGTGCTCAAACCAGGCCATTTTGGCATCAAGCAAATTGCAAAAGCATTGTACTCCCTTCTTTCTTTTTCAATCTTTTTATTGGTTTTGAGAAAATAATGATACTGTGACAGAATATGTTGTATTTTATATTGTATATAGATATGATTTTGGGAGATAAATTGAGGTAGGTTTTTTTTTTAGTGCCGGTCACATACAGACACTTCAAAACAGATCTCATTTAAAATACTGGAGCTCTGCTCAAGCCAGACAAACCAACTCTGAATACCTTTGCAAAAGCTTGTGGGAGTGCTCAAAGGACTTCACTAATGGATTATTGTTTTGAAAAGCAACAGATGAAAGAACTCGGAGGATTAGGTTCGGAGATACAGTCTGTCTGAGTGGAGGTTGCTGTTCTAAGAAGGTCATGTGGTTTTGCAAGCAGAGAGAGTAAAACAGGCTTTTCTCTGAGCGGGAGAGAGAATTCAGTTCAGCAGCAGCAACTGGGACTGGAACAGGACAAGCTGTCAAGCTTGTGGAAAAAAAAAACATTTTGAAGACAGGTTATGAGTGCTTAGTTCAGCCTGGCCAAAGCCCTTGTGGTCCATACAAGAGGAGAGGACTGGCTGCCTAATGTTTCAGTTGAAATAAGAAAAACTAAAAGGAACTCTGTGGTGACCTGAAAGAAAGAGGTTATCATTTGGAAAACCCTGATAGGGCAAGTTTCTTCAGCAAGACACTGATGTGGCTGATTAAAAGGGATCAGTTTGTGTCCAGGAACAACAAATCTCTCTTTGATAACTGAAAAGAACCTTCCTGAGTGGTAACCATTTACCTTTCAAATACCAAAGCTTGGTCAAATTCATAAATGTTAAATTCTGTGCACAGTTTAAGAATTGCCTGCAACCAGTGAACTTGGAGGAATGAGAAGTGAGATTGGACTGCAAATTAAAAACTTTTCTAAACTTACACACACTACATGCACATGTGCTTAAAATTAGAAAGGAGTTAAGTTAGTTAATAGTGATAAGCTAAAATTTAATCCTGTTTTCATGTTTAAAGATAATTAAAAGCAACTTTTGTTAAAGTAACTATTTGTCTTTGTGAATATCTATTGCTGCTGGGTTTTGGGGTCCTCTGGACTCATAACAATGCGATATCTTAGATACCTATGATATAAAGTTCAGGTAAAAGTGCATTAACATTATAGATAATGAACAATGATAAACAGGTTACATATGTTCCATGTTGTCAATAAAAAAGGATAAGAAATAAAAAACCTATAACTAATGTAATTTCTAACCCCAACCTATTATCTGAATGATTACAATCAAAGCCAACCGTCAACTAGTAATTTCATTACTAACAGTTCAAAAAATGAAGAAAAAAAGATTTTCAATGAAGGGCAAAAATAATTGATCTATACATTTTGAAAATAATTGAGAAAAGAACCCCAAAGAGATTTTTTTAAATTCATTTTAGTAGTTGAGCACCTAATTTTCTCTAGAGAGAGGGACGTCATCAAATCCAATAACCACTGGATTAATGTGTGGGAGGAACAAGATCTTTCCACCATAGCAAAATAAGCCTCCTAGCAACCCGGGAAGCAAAAGTGACCACATGGGAATGAGATGGAGACACTATTAAGTCCATTGGTCCACTCATTCCAAAAATAGCAAAATCCTCTAAATGTGTTAAGTGTATAACTCAGGAATGTCTGGCTATATCCCTCCCTTGGTAAATACTGGAAAGAGGTATTTATTACACTATTTTTTATTCTTGATATAAATCTATCTCTGAGCCCTTTTATTGTACTTGCGTCTAAATCCCTTAGATGGATGCTTAAAATGTTAGCTTTGTAACCCAGAAGCTCAGTGCCTGCTGAAGGATTCTTGTAAATTTTTCACAGTCCATTGAGACAGATGATGATCTGCCCTCACAGAGCTCTAAACAGAGTGAAACATTTAAACAATTATTTTAGTTTTAAGCATCAAAACAGCTTAGAAGACATTACCAGCTTCGTTTGTACCCTTCTGATCATCTCACCAATTTTCTCAAACCATTTCCCTCACCATTTCTCATTGGCTCTTGCCAAGACTACTGGCCGGTATTACAATCCAATTCACAACGGGCACCTGCAATTCACTTTCTCAAAAGAGGCCCAGTTTTAATCAAGATTGAGCCCACATATGTTCAGATCAAGAATTCATTCTTTGCCTCAAGTTTTCATAACAGAAGCTTTACTTTTCAGCATATTTTTCCTTCCAGAACCAGACATCATTAGTGACTGTTTCCAATCTTCTGCCGGTGCAGTATTGCTGTGAATTTGCATAAATGAAGTTGTCTATTCAATGCTCCATTTGCACCATCCATATTTCCCAGGAAAATACCTTGTTTCACTCCAAAAATTAAATTGGTTTATACTGCTGGAGTTTACATTTACGTGATTGGCAAATAGAAGAAATGAATCACACCATATGTTCATTGGGTGAGTTCTGTAATATAAAAGCTTTAAATCTGCATAAAAAGTTATGAATTCAGAAGATTTTTTGCCTGAAGTCATTCATCATTAATTTCTGAGAATCATCTTTGGACTTCAGTGAACTGTGATTTCGGAGCAAACCACAATGGGCAACTGCTATTTACCAGCCAAAATGAGAAAATATCAAAAAATGCCTAGAAGATTTTTATTCAAATATTTCGCTGTATTGATAATACTTAAATTACATTATTGGATTAATGAAATGCACTTTGAATGATGAACCTAGAACATTCTATTAATTCTTCTCAATATGACTGCAACTTATGTAATTGAAAACAGAAAAAAATGGTACGCAACAAATTGTTAACACAAATAATCCACATCTGAGAGTCCCTCCAGAAGTGAGAGTATCCAGTTATTACTAAGGGTCCCTGAGGTCTCTCCCTCTTCCACATCCTTCCGTTATTATATACCCAATAAGGATACTTCATTATAACCAAGCATTTTTTTTAAATTAAATTTTTTATTTTTCACACCATAAACCACATTAACCATGATACATACTTTTTCCTTTTCAAATATATACAGTGCCATTTTCTCCCCCCACCTCCTCCCATCCCACCCTCCCTACCTCCCCCCCCCCGACCATTTAAAGTACAAAATCTAGGATACATTAAACCAGTCAAACAATGTTGTCATTCAATAAAAATAAACAAGAAATTCCACTGAGTCAATTCTTTTCATTTCCTTCTCCTTTCGTTAATTTAGGTAGTGAGAGTCCCCGGTAGGTTTTCGCTATTGTGTTTCATGTAAGGCTCCCATATTTGTTCAAATATTTCAATATTATTTCTTAAACTATATGTTATTTTTTCTAATGGAATACATTTATTCATTTCTATATACCATTGTTGTATTTTCAAATAATCTTCCGATTTCCAGGTTGACATAATACATTTTTTTGCTACGGCTAGAGCTATCTTAACAAATCTTTTTTGTGCATCATCCAAATCAATTCCAAGTTCTTTGTTTTTTATGTTACTTAGGAGGAAGATCTCTGGATTCTTTGGTTTATTGTGTTCTGTAATTTTATTTAATATTTGGTTTAGATCTTCCAAAAATTTTTCTACTTTCTCACATGTCCAGATTGCATGAATTGTTGTTCCCATTTCTTTTTTACATCGAAAACATCTATCAGATACTGTTGGGTCCCATTTATTTAACTTTTGAGGTGTAATGCCTGTGCATCCAGTTATATTGTATCATACGTAACCTCGTATTTATTGTATTTCTCATCGTTCCAGAACATAACTTCTCCCATGTTTCCTTTTTTATCTTTATATTTAAATCTTGTTCCCATTTTTGTTCAGTTTTACGATTTGTTTCCTCATTCTCCTTTTCTTGCAGTTTAATATACATATTTGTTATAAATCTTTTGATTATCATTGTATCTGTAATCACATATTCAAAGTTACTTCCCTCTGGTAACCTCAGACTGCTTCCTAATTTGTCCTTCAAGTAGGATCTCAATTGGTAATATGCCAGCACTGTTCTTTGGCTTGGCTTCGCGGACGAAGATTTATGGAGGGGGTAAAAGTCCACGTCAGCTGCATGCTCGTTTGTGGCTGACACGTCCGATGCGGGACAGGCAGACACGGTTGCAGCGGCTGCAGGGGAAAATTGGTTGATTGTGGTTGGGTGTTGGGTTTTTCCTCCTTTGCCTTTTGTCAGTGAGGTGGGCTCTGCGGTCTTCTTCAAAGGAGGTTGCTGCCCGCCAAACTGTGAGGCGCCAAGATGCACGGTTTGAGGCGATATCAGCCCACTGGCGGTGGTCAATGTGGCAGGCACCAAGAGATTTCTTTAGGCAGTCCTTGTACCTTTTCTTCGGTGCACCTCTGTCACGGTGGCCAGTGGAGAGCTCGCCATATAACACGATCTTGGGAAGGTGATGGTCCTCCATTCTGGAGACGTGACCCACCCAGCGCAGCTGGATCTTCAGTAGCGTGGACTCGATGCTGTCGGCCTCTGCCATCTCGAGTACTTCGACGTTAGGGATGAAAGCGCTCCAATGGATGTTGAGGATGGAGCGGAGACAACGCTGGTGGAAGCGTTCTAGGAGCCGTAGGTGATGCCGGTAGAGGACCCATGATTCGGAGCCGAACAGGAGTGTAGGTGTGACAACGGCTCTGTAAACGCTTATCTTTGTGAGGTTTTTCAGTTGGTTGTTTTTCCAGACTCTTTTGTGTAGTCTTCCAAAGGCGCTATTTGCCTTGGCGAGTTTGTTGTCTATCTCATTGTCGATCCTTGCATCTGATGAAATGGTGGAGCCGAGATAGGTAAACTGGTTGACCGTTTTGAGTTTTGTGTGCCCGATGGAGATGTGGGGGGGCTGGTAGTCATGGTGGGGAGCTGGCTGATGGAGGACCTCAGTTTTCTTCAGGCTGACTTCCAGGCCAAACACTTTGGCAGTTTCCGCAAAGCAGGACGTCAAGCGCTGAAGAGCTGGCTCTGAATGGGCAACTAAAGCGGCATCGTCTGCAAAGAGTAGTTCACGGACAAGTTTCTCTTGTGTCTTGGTGTGAGCTTGCAGGCGCCTCAGATTGAAGAGACTGCCATCCGTGCGGTACCGGATGTAAACAGCGTCTTCATTGTTGGGGTCTTTCATGGCTTGGTTCAGCATCATGCTGAAGAAGATTGTATCTTGAGTTATATTGTATTTATCTTTCAACAAATAAAAGGATAATAATCTATTTCCTGAAAAACAGTTTTCTGTTCTTTTGATCTCTTTTTTCTCCCATTTTCTAAAGGAAAGGTTATCTATTGTAAAAGGGAGTAACTTATTTTGCGTCAATATTAGTTTTTGTAATTGATAATTTGTTTTATTTCTTTCTACATGAACCTTCTTCCAAATATTGAGTAGATGATGTAATACTGGAGAACTTCTATGTTGTACCAATTTTTCATCCCATTTATATAATATGTGTTCAGGTATCTTTTCCCCTATTTTATCTAATTCTAATCTAGTCCAATCTGGCTTTTCCCTTGTTTGATAAAAATCTGATAGGTATCTTAATTGTGCGGCTCTATAATAATTTTTTAAGTTTGGCAGTTGTAAGCCTCCTTGTTTATACCATTCTGTTAATTTATCTAGTGCTATCCTCGGTTTCCCCCCTTTCCATAAAAATTTCCTTATTATTTTCTTTAAGTCCTTGAAGAATTTCTCTGTCAAGTGTATTGGCAATGCCTGAAATAGGTATAATATCCTTGGAAAAATGTTCATTTTAATACAGTTTATCCTTCCTATTAGTGTTAGTGGTAAATCTTTCCAATGCTCTAAATCGTCCTGTAATTTTTTCATTAGTGGATAATAATTGAGTTTATATAGTTGGCCGAGATTTTTATTTATTTGTATACCTAGGTATCTTATTGCTTGTATTTGCCATCTGAATGGAGATTCCTTCTTAAATTTTGAGAAATCCGCATTATTCATAGGCATTGCTTCACTTTTATTTACGATAATCTTGTAACCAGACACTTCTCCATATTCCTTCAATTTCTTTATTGATAGTTCTCGTTCTGTTAAGTATACTATAACATCATCCGCAAATAAACTGATTTTATATTCCTTGTCTTTTATTTTTATCCCTTTTATATTATTTTCTGTTCTTATCAATTCTGCTAGTGGTTCTATAGCTAACGCGAACAATAAAGGTGATAGTGGGCATCCCTGCCGTGTTGACCTGCTTAAGTTAAATTGCTTTGATATATATCCATTTATTGTCACTTTCGCCAATGGTCCCTTATATAATGCTTTAATCCAATTAATATACTTCTCTGGTAAACTGAATTTTTGCAATACTTTGAATAAATAATTCCATTCTACTCTGTCAAAGGCCTTCTCTGCGTCTAAAGCAACTGCTACTGTTGGCGCTTTACTCCCTTCTACTGCATGAATTAAGTTAATAAATTTACAAATATTGTCTGTTGTGTGTCTTCTTTTAATAAATCCAGTTTGGTCTAGATTTACCATTTTCGGTACATACTCTGCTAATCTGCTTGCTAATAGTTTAGCTATTATCTTATAATCTGTGTTAAGTAAAGATATTGGTCTATATGACGCTGGTGCGAGTGGATCTTTCCCTTGCTTTAGTATTACTGTAATTATTGCTGTTTTACATGAATCTGGTAAGCTTTGTGTTTTATCAATCTGGTTGATTACTTCCAGGAGGGGAGGAATTAATAAATCTTTAAATGTTTTATAGAATTCTATTGGGAATTCATCCTCTCCTGGTGTTTTATTATTTGGTAATTTTTTTATTATCTCTTGTATTTCTACTATTCCAAATGGTTCTGTTAATTTATTTTGTTCCTCTATTTGTAGTTTTGGTAGTTCAATTTTAGTTAGAAATTCATCTATTTTCCCTTCTTTCCCTTCGTTTTCAGTTTGGAATAATTGTTCATAGAATTCTCTAAAGTTTTCCTTGATCTCCTTTGGATTATATGTGATTTGTTTGTCTTTTTTCCTTGATGCCAATACCATTTTCTTAGCTTGTTCTGTCTTAAGCTGCCATGCTAGAATTTTGTGCATTTTTTCCCCTAGTTCATAATATTTCTGTTTTGTCTTCATTATATTCTTCTCCACTTTATATGTTTGTAGTGTTTCATATTTTATTTTTTTTATCTGCCAATTCTCTTCTTTTAGTTGTATCTTCCTTCATTGCTAATTCTTTTTCTATATTTACTATTTCCCTTTCCAACTGCTCTGTTTCCTGATTATAGTCCTTCTTCATCTTGGTTGCATAACTTATTATTTTCCCTCTAATGAACGCTTTCATTGCATCCCATAGCATAAACTTATCTTTCAGTGATTCCGTGTTTATTTCAAAATACATTTTAATTTGTCTTTCAATGAATTCTCTAAAATCCTGCCTTTTGAGTAACATGGAGTTTAATCTCCATCTATACATTCTTGGAGGGATGTCCTCTAACTTTATTGTCAATATTAAGGGTGAATGGTCCGATAATATTCTAGCTTTATATTTTGTTTTTCTTACTCTATCTTGCATACGAGCTGATAACAAAAATAGGTCTATTCTTGAGTATGTTTTATGTCTAGCCGAGTAATATGAATATTCCTTTTCCTTTGGGTGTTGTTTCCTCCATATATCCAAAAGTTGCATTTCTTGCATCGATTTAATTATAAATTTGGTTACTTTGTTCTTTCTGTTAATTTTTTTCCCAGTTTTGTCCATATTTGAATCCAAATTCAGGTTGAAATCCCCTCCTATTAATATGTTCCCTTGTGTATCTGCTATCTTCAAAAAAATATCTTGCATAAACTTTTGATCTTCTTCGTTAGGTGAATATACATTGAGTAGATTCCAAAACTCTGAATATATCTGACATTTTATCATTACGTATCTCCCTGCTGGATCTATTATTTCCTCTTCTATTTTAATTGGCACATTTTTACTAATTAATATAGCTACTCCTCTTGCTTTTGAATTATACGACGCTGCTGTTACGTGTCCTACCCAATCTCTCTTTAAATTCTTGTGCTCCAATTCAGTTAAATGTGTTTCTTGCACAAATGCTATATCAATTTTTTATTTTTTCAGTAAATTTAGCAGTTTCTTCCTTTTAATTTGGTTATGTATTCCGTTAATATTTAAAGTCATATAGTTCAGCGTAGCCATTTTATACTTTGTTTATCTTCCCTTTCCGTTTCTCCATCATTACCTTTCCTTCTTATCCATTTCTGCTTTCTTGTTTTGAACACTTTATAAGACAACATTTCTAAAACATCAAACATTTTCCCTATTCTACTATTTAATACTTCTTTAACCCCATTCTCCCCTCCCCCTCCTGAGTTGTCCTTTATCCCTTGTCGGACAACCACATCTCCCCTCTCCATTTGGATTTGCGAATTCACTCGCAAACGTCAGCTGATTTTGTAGTGACCGTAACTCCTCCCCACCCAGCCCCCCCAGAAAAGATTTCAATTTTCATATGTAACAAAGGTCACTCTTTTAATTCCCTCCTTATTCCCTCTATTCCATTTCCTACCCTTATTAATTCTTGTCTATACTCTCTATATTTTCCTCTAAATACGGATACATTCATGTATGCACACTATATATATATACACACATATACCCCTTTACACACATACATATAGATCGTGGTCATTTTTACTCTTATTACATGTCTTCATCTCTCTGCTTGTTTTGTAGTTGTTCTGCAAATTTCCTTGCTTCCTCTGGATCCGAGAATAGTCTGTTTTGTTGCCCTGGAATAATTATTTTAAGTACCGCTGGGTACCTTAACATAAATTTATATCCTTTTTTCCATAAGATCGTTTTCCTTCCTCTTCTTCAGGAGTTCAAAACTTATGTCTGGATAGAAAAAAATTTTTTGACCTTTATATTCCAGTGGCTTTTTGTCCTCTCTTACTTTCTTCATTGCTTTCTCCAATATATTTTCTCTTGTTGTATATCTTAAGAATTTTACTAAAATAGATCTTGGTTTTTGCTGCGGTTGTGGTTTCGGGGCTAAAGTTCTGTGTGCCCTCTCTATTTCCATTTCTTCCTGTAATTCTGGTCTTCCCAGGACCCTGGGGATCCAATCTTTTATAAATTCTCTCATATTCTTGCCTTCTTCATCTTCCTTAAGGCCCACTATCTTTATATTATTTCTTCTATTATAGTTTTCTATTATATCTATCTTCTGAGCTAACAGCTCCTGTATCTCTTTAGCTTTTTTATGAGATTCTTCTAATTTCTCTTTTAAGTCTTTTACTTCCATATCTACAAATGTTTCTCGTTTTTCCATATTTTCCGCTCTTTTTACCAATTCTGATATGGCCACTTCCATTTTATTCATACTTTCTTCTGCATTCTTAATTCTTCTTTTTATCTCATCAAATTCTTGTAATTGCCATTCTTTCACTGATTCCATATATTCTTTAAAAAAAGATACATCCATTGTCTTGCTTTTCTCTTCTTCTTCCACTTCTTTCTGTTCTTCTTCTTCTTCCTCTGTTGTTTCCTTGTTTTCTTTTTACCCTCTTCTTTCTTGTTGTCGTTATTGTCTGTGTTCTGCACCTGCTGCTGTGCTGCAGGTGTCTCTCTCAGCTGTGGAGATCGACTCCGCAGCTGCTCCCCCCTCCCGTCAGTGTGTTTTTTCTCATGCGCGGTTGCGCATTTTTACTCGGCTCTGCAAGCCATTTTTGTAGTGGACCTCCACTGACCTGTGGGAGCGGGCCTCTCTCTCCGCGGCGGGCCTCTTCGGACAGGTAAGGCCTTCACCTTCTTCTTCCGATGTCTTTCCTTCTTCTTTTCTTCCCGTTGTTTTTGGTTTTTCTTTCTTCGCTGCCATTTTCTTCACACTATTACTTTCACTTTGTTTTGGTTTTTAAGTTTGTGCCTTTGCTTTTACTCTATCTTTTTTTAACTTTTCTGGAGAGGGCTGGAGTTCCCCTACCGGCCACTACTCCATCACGTGACTCCTCCATAACCAAGCATTTTTAACGCGGACTTTCAGATTGACCAAACTCTCCACCTCAAATACATCGCAGGTTATATGCAAGAGATCATTAAAATTCTGCCACATGAGATCAGGAGTTCGTGGGCTTTCTCACTCTTTGCACCAACTTGCAGATAAGGAGACTGATAAGACTTGATTGTGTGGTGATGGATTCAGATATCTTCTGGACGCCCAAAACAGTCTGTCTGATGTTGGCCATTGTATAGAATGAGATTACATCAATTCCATCTTTTGTGTGCCGGATCATGCAGGGACTTCAGATTAAAGTGTGAAAGCATTCAGTGTCCCAGTTAGGAATGGTCTAGTGTGAAAGGCCAAACTCCCATTCCTATCCCAGGACATTGAATGGCCAATTTAGTAGGATGCAAGTGTGAAAGGGGCTATTGTTTCCTTTGAACTCAATAGATCAAATTGTAGGGGTAAAATAACTTTGTGCACCAGCATCGGAGAATAGAAATATTATGACTCAGGACCATATTTTCAGATTTATATATGACATCACATACTACCCTGAGACTACTTTTCCCTGCAGGCACAGCAGAATTACCAATAATTGGTAGTGAAACAAATTAATTGTGCACAGCATGTAATAATATTAATATTTGGGGAGAATTTATAAGATTTAGAGTAGGTCACATACATTCACATATTTTAAAACAGATCTTATTTGAAAGACTGAAGAAATACTGAAGATCTCTGGAGAATGTAAGCACCTTTCACAAGTAGGTGTAAGTTGAACTGACATCATAAAATGAATGGCCATTATTTGGAACTGGAGACACAATGGCCAGTGGAAGCTCTTTTCAAGGGTTTTCCCAGAGTGCACAGAAAGGTCACTCCTGGATTGTTTACCTAAGATAACAACTTGAGAAGAAGAAAGAACTCCTATTGTTTGCTGGAGAAGGTGGGGGTTTTACAAGTCACATGAGTCATCTGCTTTTCACTGGAGTGGCAGTTGGAAAAGAGAGTTGAATTAACAGCTCAGTCAGTCAGTGTGTGGGACACTGACAAGTAACTGAAAAGTGTAATCCAGGAAAAACTGTTTGAAACTGATGAGAGCAAGTTCCAGAGCAGTAGATGGCTGGAAGTGCTATCTGTCTGATGTTTCTCTTGAAATAGAGGAAGGAATGGAACTCTGTGGTAGCTTGAAGAAAGAGGTTACCATCTGGAAGACCCTGATGGGGCAAGTTCCATCAGCGAGACCCTGAGGTGACTAGTGGTGGTACCTCAGTTGTGGAAATCCTGGAGCAACAAATATCTCTCTCTACAAGAACCTTCCTGAGTGGAAAACATTTACCTTTCAAGCACCAAGCCTGGTGAACTTTATACATGTTAAATTCTGTGCACAGTATAAGAATTGCCTGCAACCAGTCAACTTTGAAGAAGGAGAAGTGAGATTGAACTGTGAACCAAAGAACTTTTCTTAATCCACACACACACATTACATACATGTGTGCTTAGAATTAGAAGGCAGTAATTTGGGTAAGTATAGAGTATAGTATAAGTATAGAGTTAAGTTAAAGTTTGATTCTATTTTCATGTTTGAAATTGATAAAAATAACTTTTGTTTTGAAAGCCACTAGTCAGTGAATGTCTAATGCTGCTGGGTTTTGGGGTCCTTTGGGCTCGTAACAAGCGTAAAATGTAAACAAACTGACTGTACAATACAGAGAGAATAAAAAGAAAATCAATAAAGTGCACAAGTAAGAGTGCTTAAATGAAACTGAATTTGTTGTTGTGGAGTCTGATGGTGTAAGGACCACTATCTTTTGTTATATTGTATAGTATTGGCAGGTAGTGTCCTGCACTCAATGCCTTTGTTTGTTTTGACCTAGAGAAAGAAAGAAATGCTGACCTATTTTGATCTCTGAACGTCATATGAATGTCAAGGTGAAATTAAGGAAGGCACCAACTATTGGGTCATTAAATTTCCTGTGATTTATTTGCAAGTCTTGCAATATGTAATTGAATTATGTGCATTGAAACAAAGTATGTTTCCACTGGAAAATAATTCACTATGCTTCACTATCCTACTATTTAATCCTGAATATATAGGAGTTAGAAATTGTACATCATTCACCCCTCACATATGAGGAGAAAGCTGGACGAATCTGAACAAGAGTGACGAACATTTGCGGATAACAGCAGGTCCCTGCATAGACATAGAGGGTGAAAGCTAAAGGAAGAGCTAACAAAGCAACATTGGAACCATGAGATGCAGTAAGATAACAGCAGTTTCTAGGAATCTGAAATAAAAAGCAATGCTGGAAATAACTAAATAATAAAGTAACATTTATGGAGGAAGTAGAATTGAATGAATGTTCCAGCTGGATGACCTGACAGCAGAACGGGCCAGTTCTGACAGAAACTGACGGATTCAATAGGTATGAATTGTTGTCTCAGATATGGGACAGTGGGATTTTTGTAACCCAGTATTTTTCTGGGAGTGATGAAGTTTGAGAGTCACTTCCAATGTGCTGTATTTTTTGTATGTATGTTTTTGGGTTCATTGTCTTTGTTGTTCTGAGACTATTTTTGTTCCTCTTTTTATTTCTTTGTAGGCTTCATAAGGTTTTTACATAAAGAACAATAGAAGGTTTGGCAGGATTTATTTGACTAATACATCAGTTCACCAGTAATTAAAGCAGGTAAAAGCAGCACAAAAATATCTGTCCCAGTAAGAGCATTAAATAGTTCCTCATCTCTCCACAACAGAACCACAGAAAACTTTCATTTGAACCTTCTTTCAGAGACCAGCTTAATTTCTCAGGGCTAAATTGTTTCTTCTTGTGTTTTTAAGTTGGATATTCCTGTATGCTTGCTTTACGTTTCAAGCATGAGGTCCTTCCCTCAGTCATGCAAAAACCTCATTAAAGTCACTATGGTCTCTCTGTTCAGACCCCTCATGATCATTGAGCCATCAAGAGGGGACCATCATCATCAAAACTACAAAAGGCCCATCCAGTAAATTTAATTTTATACAGCCCCTTTCACACATGCAAGTGATCCCAGGAATCAAACCCAATCAGCCTTTAAAGTGGCAAGTGTGAAAGCAAAATCAGCTCAACGCCAACGTCATTTCACACCAGGTATTGATGACCTCAACCCCTAGTACAATCCTTGGTGTCTGCAGAAATGGGTAATTGCATTGTGGGATTGAAATGACCCAAGTTTTTGCGTGAATGGAGGAAGAAAAGATTAAAATGAAGGTATAAACTGCCATGAGAAAGTTGCAGTGGGGGAAAGAGGAAATAAATAGCGGTCAATTTTTAAACAGCATGGGAAAATAGGTAGTGCTACAGTGAACAATTTATAAAGACCATGGGGGAAAAAGTAATGGCGGACCTGACTTCCCAGAATACTGTGAGGCAGAGAAACCCCTCTATGAATGCTCCATGTATGCAGCCGGGCATATAGCCCTTTCTCTTCCACATGGAATTCTAAGAGGGCAGGTCTATCATCACTTTTTCCCATGGTATTTATAAATTGTACATGATATTCCTACAAACTTTCCCACACTCTATAAATTGAGCGCTGTAGCACTGCCAACTTTCGCACCATTTAAAAATTGTCCGCTATTGCTATTTATTGCTCACACTTTCCCACGGTCTCTTATAAAGGTTTATATAGGTCGACACAACAACAACAGGGGCTGAAGGGTTCATACTGTGCTGTACATAAAGCTTAATTATGTTATAATTAGGATTTAGGGCAGGACAACCATCACTCAATGTGTCATGACATCAGTAGAAGATAGAATAGTCCTAACCCTCAGGATGGTTCATTCCAAGTGTGAAAGTGTTCAGTGACCCAGTTAGGAGTGGACAAGTGTGAAAAGCCAAACCCCCATTCCTATCCCAGGACACTGAATGGCCAATTTAGTGGAATGCAGTGTGAAAGGGGCTTACGTTTCCTTGTAGGAGGATCAGGAATGTTCAACAGTTTGGTGTATGATTTTGAAGGCGGATATGTAGTCAATGAACAGTATGACAGAGGTGAACTTGGCATCCAAGGCAGTGTGTATTATAATGATTTTTTTTTGATTTGCTGGGAGCAAATTTTTAAAGTTTTCATAATTTTCAGGCCCTGCTTCAGTCACAAAGAAAGCCCTTTACTTCTCATTACTATCCTGTTTTGGTCTCATCAACAGGAACATTCAGAATTTTGGTCTTGGTTCAAAAAAAATCTATTTCACGATGGCATAAAAAGACTTTGGTCGTGTAGTGGACACCTTGACACCCAATTATTCTGTTAGAATACCTATCTTGGAACTGCAGACTTTCTTATTGCTCTCTATCCATTCCTGTCTCAGATTGCACCCAGCACACAGCCCTTGAAATGAAACCGGATCAGGCAAAAAGTAGAAAAGGGGCCTTTTGTTGATTGGCTGGATGGTCCCATTGCAAAGAATTTGGGCTCAGGAATCCTATTCCAACCTTTTCAAAATGTAATATTTTCCAAGAGTTACATAACACAATAATGTGTACAATGGATGCCACTTTCTTTCTGTTGAGAGCAGTAGTTTATTCCTCTGACCATAAAAGAATTACAGAATTGTTTTTTTCTTTTTATCTTGACACTGTTGAGAATCTGGTCTGGATGCATTTGATTCTGCAGGAATTGTGCTTCATCTAGCATGAATGAGACCTGAAGATGAATATTCACAAGTTATTTATCATAAGGAGGTCACATATTTCTAGATGAGAGTACTGGATACTCTTCCTGCTGTTGCACTCAACGCAGATCGATGTTCAGACCTGAGGTTCCTCATTTGTCTAGTTCAGAAACTTGCAGCATTGTCAGTTGGCAATATACCTTTAACACAAAGAAAACATAGCTCTGCTGTACCAAATTCTCTTAATACAGCATGCTGTGTGTGGGTTGAGAAGGTTAACTTCTGTTTACAGCCTTTGGCAACACTGTTCCAAAGACTGAATTTGGAGTTATTTGTAACACGACTGTTGGAGCTGAGCTGTGCAATTAGAATTACCAAAACATAATTTTTCTATTCCTAGATAATGCCCATGAAATGTGAAAGGATGGCAGCAGGTTACTGAGGTGTCATATCCTATAAGGATGTTTGTGCATGGTAATGCTTGATTTTGTTGAGTTTAATCCATTTCATTTTTTAAAATTTTCTATCTCTGTTTGGTTGCTTCTACTCAGAGGGTGACCTGTCCTTTCCCTACAGAGCTCCTTTGAAACTGCGTGATATTGAGTGGGCCATGACTGATTTACGGGCTTGTTTTCTTCCACAGAGCAAGAATACCCTGTCCTTGGATTTCCATCCCCTCTCCACCCCCTACATTCCCACTCCACACACATTTATCTGTGCCAACTTCATAATGAGGGTAACTAAGCATAATTCAGGCTGGGCTTGCCATTAACTATTCAATACGCCCAGAAAAAAAACAAACCCAAGTTATTAAGTGATAGTATTATCATAAAGGACAATATTTGGCAGGGCAATAATTGCATCATGACTGATAATGCATAAATCATCTTGAGAATGTGTGGAATTTTTTCAAGTGAGCTACAAACAAAACCAACAGGTATGCTCCAACAGGTGCTGCATAATGTGTTTTCAAGCAGGGAAAACACCCGTCTGTAAAGGCGGAGATTCTTCGACCTTACGCCTAAAGACGTACCTTTGTGAATGCGCTGGGGCTGGCTCCGAGGTGCCGATTCAGGAAAGGATAATCGGCGGAGCCCTGAATATACAGCCACTGCAAACAGCTGTTTAGGGACGGACTGGTGAATCCATCAGCCATCTCCACTCTCACCCCTCCCCCTCCATTATCCCCCTCAAGGCAGGTGTGGCAGGCGAGAGCCATCGGGGCAGCGGGAGCCGGTGAGAAAGCAGGAGTCGGTGGGGGCCTTTGGGGCAGCGGAAGCCATCGGGAGCCGTTGGGGCAGCAGGAACAGTCAGAGCAGTGGGGTCTGGCAGGGTAGCAGGAACCATCGGGAGCTATCAGAGGGCAGCTGGTGCAGGCTGTGACAGCCTTACTGGGCCACTTTGGGGCCACTCTATGTGGCTCAAAACACAGCAGCGCAATGGTCATCTTTCCTACCCATAATCCCCCATTCAGCTGTAACTGTTCTGGGAATCAGAGAGCAGTTCCAGCTGCGTAGGCGATTATGGGTAGGGAAGTCGGCCACTGCTCTGCCGCATATTTATGACGGGTGGCGCTACGGCACCAGTCTCCCCGCCTCCATCAGATCCGGAGGGTGCTACGAGGCGAAATGAATGGGATGCTGGAGCAGCCTTGTAGGGCTGCTGTCTGAAAGTTAAGTTTTAAGTTTTAGATCTCTTGTAGCCAGCCTCCAGGCAGAGACCTGACATGAAATGGCCTATAGACTGTACTTGTTTGACTGCAACATGGTCATTGTGGGTTCTACCAAACAGGTTAAGGTGGACAAATGCATTTAGCTTACACAAGCAAATTTAGGAGATTCACAATCTTGATGCAAGAAGGATACAAAAGGAATCACATTCACACTGATCAATCAGTAGGCCCTTTCAAACAGTGATGTAAAATGGGATTAACTGGGCAATTTGCACGGTTAGCAACCCAGTTACATGGTGATTTGAAAGGGTCCAACTGGGTCAACCTGGTCAGAACCCAAATGAGTTCCAGAGCTACCTCAGAGGTGATCAGGGTACCCAGCAAAACATACCTGGGTTCCTGGAAATGGCTGACCTGGTTACTCTGGTGACAGGTGACATCAGCACATGTGCACTGGCATCATATGGAAACCACTGGCTGAGGTGCTGCTGCTGCGATTGGTGGGGTAAGAGTGGGGGGCCATGATTGGGAGGGGGAGAGTGGGGGGCCATGATCGGGGGGGGTGGTGGGAGAGTGGGGGGCTGTGATCGGGGGGAGAGAGGTCGCTGCCATGGGGGAGAGTGGGGGCCCGCGATGTGCTGCAACTGCCGCTCCAGTTCACGGCGACAGCTCAATGCAGGAGTGCGGGAGCAATGGCCGTCTTCTTTACCCATAATCCCCCACACCGTTGGAACCGCTCTGGCGCTGGCAGGGGGGTGGTGACTGATTGGGGTGGCGACTGACGGGGGTGGTGACTAACAGGAGTGGCTACTGATGGGGTTGTGACTGACAGGAGTGACGTCTGATGGGATTGCAACTGACAGGAGAGGTGGCAATAGAGAGGGGGTGGCGACTGATGGGGGTTGCGACTGGCAGGGTGGTGACTGACATGGGGGTGGTGACTGACAGGGGTGGCGAACTACAGGGGGGCCAGACGGACGGCTGATAGATGCTGGGATTGCATGATGCGTAACTCACCACATCATTGGGAGGGTGGGATCCCCCTTAAATCGCTGTGTTGGCGATTTAATAGGTAGGTCTACCTGTGGTTTGAAAGGTGCATCCCGTTACCTGGGTGCTGCAGTTTGAAAAGGGATACTGTAGCCTTCTGTATTGACTGGTGAAGAATTTGGGAAGTATTCTAATTGTGGCAGGTTCGTGATGGCGCTCACAGGGAAACAATGCTCATGAGTGGTTTTAAGTATGACGTGAAAGCAGGGCTGTGGTACTAGATTCAGATTTCAGATTGTCAGAGTATATATGGTAAACACTATATGTATATATTTATCTGTCTGGGCACACCCATTAACCGACTGTACCTCAGTTTGGGACAGTCGACCAGCATGGATGTGCCTTCATTCTATAACGAATAAAAGCCTATCAGTTTGCTCAACTTCAGTCTTGGAGTCATTGATGCTGCATCAATTTTATTCGCTATAGTCTTGACAATGGAGCAGATCATGAAGCCCAGAGAAACTCTCAATCGCCAGAGACATCGACCAGCTTTGAAATCTGGCTGCATTGTTTCGAACTGTTCCAGCAGGCACCATCAGCCATCGTTCGGTCAGAGAGTGACAAATTACAGGTACTGCACTACCGAGTCGGGCCCCTGGTGTACTCAATGATCAGGGATGCCGTAACGTATCAGGAGGCAATGGGAATATTGAAAGGCCAGTAACTGAGAATCATCATTGAGGTCTACGCCAGACACCTACTAGTGACCCAAAAGCAATGACCTGTGAAGTTGAACGCCGAGTACTTCCGGGCCCTGCGAACCCTCAGACGGGCCTGTGCATGCAAGGCCGTGACGGGATACCAACATCCGCCAGAGACTACTAGAGCAATGTGAGTTCAGTCTATGGAGGGCGGTCGAATTGGCAGCCACACTGGCGGTGGCTCTTCAGAACATGGAGACATACTCAACAAACAACATGGCCGCCTCGTGGTTGCTCCTGGCACTGCCAACTTGGGACATACCGCCACTGTCATGTTCCACCAGTGACCTGACTATGGCCGCTGTACTCCATCAGCACTCAAAGTGCTAATTCTGCAGCCTGGGCAAGCACCCAAGGAAACGATGCCCAGCAAAAGACAGGGTCTGCTCCAGCTGCAAGAAGAAAAGACATTATGCTTATGTGTGCAGATCAAAACCACCCCTTTCTAGCTGTGCCACATGTGGGCTGTGTGGGGCCGCCATTTCTGGAAACTAATGGCACCACGTGCGAGTCATCGGGGCTACCATCTTGGATGCCGCCGTCTCCTGACTCAACACGCAAACCCTCTAATGAAGTGACAAGCAGCAATATGACACTGGCTTCCTTCAGGCTCAACCAGGGCAGTCCCCATCAAAAATCGCCAGATCGATGACGGACATTCAGGTAAACGGCCACATGACATTTACCTGTTCAATTGTGGGAGCATGGAGAGCTTCATCCACCCCAACACAGTGTAGTGCTATTCCTTCGATGTATGCCCAGTAAGCCAAAAAGTCTCCTTGGCCTCAAGGTCACATATGGCAGATATCTACGGCTACTGTGCAATGACTCAAACTGTGTAGGGCACAGACTATAAAATATTTAAACTTCTGGTGATGCTGCAGCTCTTCGCTGCCATGCTACTGGGACTGGTCTTTTATCTTCACCTTAAAAGCATGACGATGGAGTATGATGGGCCCCTTCCACCCATCATTGTCTGTAACCAGCAGTTTATAAATCACCCACTGTGCTCCACCAACCCTTCAGTCCCCTCCCCCTCTGCATACAGCCAACAATCTGATCACCTATCGTGCTCAACCTGTGGACTCTCCACCCTCAAAATCACCCTCCATCGCAGTTCTCTAACTTCATCCCCAACTGTAAACCCCTTGCTACCAAAAGTGGTGGTACAGCACTGGGGACAGGGCCTTCATTAGGGCAGATGTGCAGTGACTCCTCAACGAGGGGATCATTGAGGCAACCACCAGTCCTTGGACAGCACGTGGTGGTAGTGAGGAATGGGGAGAAAAGCAGGAAGGTCATCGACTATAATCAGACCATTAACAGGTACACACAACTGGACACATTTGCCCTTCCCCGTATATCCAATATGGTGAACCAAATCACATAATATTGGGTCTTCTCTACCATTGACCTAAAATTGGCATACCATCAGCTCCCCATCCACCCGGAGGATCGCCAATATTCTGGGTTTGAGTCGGACGGCTGCCTCTATCATTTCCTTTGGCAAGACCAACAGGGTCTCAGTCTTCCAAAAGGAAATGGACCACATGGTAATTCAGTACCAGCTGCAGGCCACATTTCCATACCTCAACAACATCACCATCTGCAGTCATGACCTCCAGGACCATGACGCCAATCTTCAAAATTTCCACCAAGCTCCTTAACCTCAATAAGGCAAAGTGCATATTTTGCACAACCTGCCTTGTCATCCTTGGCTGTGTCATTGAGAACAGAGTCATTGGTCCCGACCCTGACCACATGCGTCCACTCCTGGAACTCCCCCTCCCCCATAGCCTCAAGCTCTGAAAAGGTGTTTGGGTTTTTTTTATTACTATGCCCAGTGGGTCCCCAACTACATGGACAAAGCCCGTCTGCTCATTAATCCACCTCTTTTCCCCTAACACCAGAGACCCATGCAGCCTTCAGCTGCATCAAGGTAAACATCGTCATAGCATCAACGTATGCGGTGGATGAATCTATCTCGTTCCAGGTAGTGAGTGATGTGTCACTCTGGCTGCCACACTTAACCAGGTGGGTAGACCCATCCTTTTTTCTCCCGCACCCGCCCAAGCCCTGTAATTCAACACTCCTCTATGGAGGAGGCCCAAGCCACTGTTGAGGCGGTATGACCCTGGAGGCACTACCTGGTCGGGAAATTATTTACCTTGCTAACCAACCAACGTGCAGTTGCATTCATGTCCAATAACCAGCAGTGAGGTAAAATGAAGAATGACAAGATATTGAAGTGGAGAATTGAACTTTCTACCTACAATTACGATATCTTGTATCACCCTGGGAAACTCAATGAGCCCCTAGATGTCCTATCATGTGGAACATGTACCAGGGCACACATCGATCACTTACAAGCCTTTCACAATGATCTCTGTCATGCTGGAGTCACCAGGTTCTTCCACTTCATCAAAGCCCGCAACCTGCCTGTTATATAGTCATGATAATGTGCACTATTTTGTAACCGCTTACACTTCTCACTGTAGTAAATGTAGTGTACCAATGTGGGGTGCATGTATATGTATATGAGTGTGTGTGAACAGTTTCCTGAGATGGTGGAAGGCATCAGTAAGTAAAGTCTCTTCTGTTATTTGAATCTTCCATCTTTAAGTTATTTAAGAGGCCTCCCAAGTAACACAGAGACATAACATTGCCTTACTCCATCAAAGAGATCAGATCGATGACCATAAACTGTTAGGTCTGCGTGGAGTGCAAATCACACTTCTACTGGCCAGATAGAGTGCTGTTGATAAAGGCCACCCGCCATTTTGAATACCTGAGTGTCGACTTCAAAGGATACCTCCCCTCCTCAGACCGCAATGTGGACTTCCTCAATGTCATTGATGAGTATTCACATTTTCTATTCACTAGCCTGTCCCAACATGACAGCTGCCGCAGACACAAGGCCCTACGCATCCTCTTCACTCATTTTGGCTTTCCCAGCCTTATTCATAGCAACCGGGGGCCTCATTTATGATTGATGAGCTACGCCAGTACCTGCTGGCCTGAGGCATCGCCACGAGCAGGACTACAAGCTACAACTGCCGAGAGAACGGGCAGATGGAAAAAGAGAACACTACTCTCTGGAAGTCTGTCCTCCTAGCCTCTGAGCCTCCCAGTCTCCCAAATGGCAAGAGGTCCATTCCATCAGGTCCCTTTTATGTACGTCCACCAATGCCACACTGCATGAATGCATACTTTCCTTTTCCAGGAAATCAGCAACCTCCGTAAACTCCTGAGGAAGTAGAGGCATGCTTTCTTCATGATGCCATTGCCGTGTGGTATCCCGGAAATCTCCTCCGAAATAGTGACTCCCAAGAAATTAAATTTGCTCACCCTCTCCACCTCTGATCCCTCAAGAATCACTGGATTGTATACCTCTGGCTTTCCTTTCCTGAAGTCAACAATCAACTCCTTAGTTTTGGTGACACTGAGCGTAAGATTGTTGTTGGTGCACCATTCAGCCAAGTTTTCCATCTCCATCCTGTATGCTGACTCATTCCCTTCCTTTATTCCCACTGCTGTGGTATCGTCGGCAAATTTGTAGATGGTATTATTGTCATACCGAGCGAAACTGTCATAGATGTAAAGTGAGAAGAGCAGGGGGTTAAGAACACAGCCCTGTGGTGCTCTGGCCCTGATAGAAATGGTGGAGGAGAAGTTCTTACTAATCTTCACTGATTGTGGTCTGGAGGTGAGGAAATCCATGATCAGTGGGGTGTTAACTCCCAGGTCTTGGAGTTTGCTGATCAGTTTTGAGGGGATAATGGTGTTAAAAGCCAAACTGTAGTCGATAAGGAGCATCCTGATGAATGCCTCTTTGCTGCCCAGGTGTTCCAGGGGTTTGTGTAGAGCCCATGAGATGGCATCCACCATAGACCTGTTACTACAATAGGTGAAATGGATTGTATCCATGTCACGACGCAGACAGGAGCTGATATGTTTCATCACCAGCCTTTCAAAACTTTATCACTGTTGATGTAAGTGCTACTGGTCGATAGTCATTAAGGCAGGTCACTGCACTCTTCTTGGGCACTGGTACGATTGACGCCATTTTGAAACAAGTGGGTACCACACCCTGCTGGAGTGAGATATTGGAGTGAGTATCAATTCTGCCTTGTGATTAGCTCAGATGTCAGGTGCTGCAACAAACAACCTGTAAAAGTGATAGCTTTATTGGACACAATTCCTCCTTTTTATGATCTTATGATTGCTGTAGGACGTAGCTTACTTTCATGTTTTCGTTCATTAGAGTGAAGCAGTGGAAAAGATAAACATGCATTAGAGAGCTAGTGATACATTCACTTAAGAGAGGACAGGACATTGGAAAAAGTGTCCCATATCTTTGACAATTTAGGATACTTTTCAGTTGGATCTAAAATGGAAAATAAAATTTTAGGTAAGCTCTCTTTAAAGGCTGCTTCTTGTACTAAAATTTTGGTTCTATCTAATACTTCTATTTTTATTGGCTTTAGCTGTGTGAAGCACCTTCAGATGTTCTTCAACTATGTAAGAGTCCCATATAAGTACAGATACAGCTTGCATTTTAACAACAATAATGTTCCCTATGTTATTGGCACTGACTACACTTCAAAAGTGGTTCAATGATTTTGAAGTATTTTGGAATGCCCCGAGATCTTGAAATAAACAAATAAAACTTTTTTCTTTCTTATTTAATTCCTTTTCATTCTGTTAATCCTGCAATGCCCCAACATTTCAGCTTATCCCATGGTCACTGCACAGGGACATGGAAGGAAAAAAAAGAAAGATTTTAACTTCTAAAGCATTTTCTGCAGGACATTCCTCTCTTCTTTGTGGGTTGCCATCTTGTTGTAGAGGAGAAGCTTGTGTAGTCCTGAGATCCTGAGAGCGATGGCGCCTGGAGCTATGCTCCTGGTCGGGCCACCCATCGTGGTGAGGTCAAGGGTGACGTCCCTGACAAAGAACAGTCCAACCTAGACCTCAACGGTGGAACAGGTGGTCAAAGTTACTTCAAACTCAATGGCTGTGAAGGTGGACGAAGACTGCAACAAATCCATAATCTCCAGTCATCGTGGTTTCCATGGCCATTGGAATTAGTTGATTGATTTGTGAAGTATCGTGTACTTCTTGAAGAGCAACATCAAGTAGACGTTAAATGAATACACACACAGGCGTCTTCACTCTGTGGGAAATGGAATGAAGTCCATCATCCTCGACCTTGAGGGATACCACGACCGATAATCCTTTCCTCTCCTCCCCCTTGAGGTCCTTAAGGGTTGCTGTTGTACAGAGTAATAAATGACAAAGAAGACATTTAATTGAGTGAAGGGTTCATACAAGGAATGCATAATAATGCTACTCTTCTTTAAAGTAGGATGCCTTTTTGTACATAAAAGTGCTTTGGTTTAGTGTTGTGAAGTAAAGCCAGGCAGACCATCATTCCAGTACATGAAGATGCATGGGACCTAAGGTGAGCTAATTGCTGAGTGTGTAGTGAGAAGCCAATGGTTTACTATTGGGATCAGTGCCATAACCCTTTTTGGTTGTAATAGGTATTAAAGTGAATATAGCAAGAATGTTAATATGTTTGTCTTTGACATGAAAATTTGGTGTCTTGTGAATAGCGTGGAAGATTGTTTAAGGCAGGATATGGGTCAGATGGAAAGTTGGGTGGAGTATTGGTAAATGGAATTTAAATTCGACCATTATAAGGTAAATGCATTTTGGGAAGTCAAACAGGGGTAGGGGATATGTAGTATCTGATGGAATGCGAAGGAATATTAATGAGCAGAAGGAACTTGAGGCTCAAGTTCATAGTTCTCTGCAGCAAAACTGATAGGTACGGTGGTTAGGTAACTTATGACGTGAACTTTAATAAAGCATTCGACAAGGTGCCTTATGGTAGGCTGATCCAGAAGATTAAGCCACTTGGTTCTGCAGAGATGGCAGCTAATCCCCTACCCACACCAACATATTCCATTCACTGCCATAAATCTTACCTTGAGCATTTAACTTTTCGGAGAACATTATCAAATGCTTTCTGGAAATCCCATTTTGTTTCTTTGACTAGTTTCCTGTATTCATGTCATTCAAAACATCCCCAAAGATTTCTAGTAAATTTCTCAAACTTAATTTTCTGTTTATATAATCATATTATTGATATATTATAATTTTATAAATGCATTGCTATGGCCTACATCATAATAGATTCCAGCATTTTCCTAGTGGCAGACACAAAGTTAAAGAACCTATAGTTTCCCCCTCTCTGCCTCATTGCAGAACTGCATGAAGCCTACACACACAGATGGAGGAGATTTGCATCTCTTTTCGAAATATAAGCAGTGAGGCCTGATATACTCATCCTTGAAGTGAAAGGATGAAAAACTGAACCTGATGTGAGGGAAGTGATCTTATTTTAATAGAAAAAGTCATCTCTCAGACAGATAATATTCATTCTGTTCCCATGCTCCACTGGTCCTCAACCAATTTGCTGAGGTGGGCCTCTCAATTTATTAATAAGCTGCACACACATAATTGACTTCTATTTTCAAATAGCTATTAAAAACATTTTAAATGAGTACCACATTTAAAGCTCATTACTGAATGCTCTGAGAAAGTAGTTGTACATTATCATGAAACGACATTTTGGATGAAATCTTAGATCTTCCAGCAAGATTTGTATATTAATGGTGACTCATTCAAAAAATCTAGGATGACACCTTGCGATGGGAAAGCAACTAAAAGTTCTGAACTGTGTCATGTCACGAAAATCCATCACCCTCTGATTGAGTTCATAGCATTCTGGAAGGGAAGGGTGAGCAGGTGGATGTCTTGGTCCACTTGGTGACCAATGACATAGACATGTGTAGGGATGAGGTCCTGAAAATGGAATACGGGGAGTTAAGAAAGAAGTTAAAAATGAGGACCTCAAGGGTGGTAATCTCAGGATTGCTGCCTGTGCCACGCATCAGAGAGGGTAAAAAGTTGTGGCAGATGAATGCGTGGCTGAAAAGTTGGTGCAGGGGGCAGGGGTTCAGATTTGTGGATCATTGGGATCTCTTCTGGGTAAGCTTTGACCAGTACAAAAAGGATGGGCTGTACCTCAACGGGAGGGGGACTAATATCGTGGCAGACAGATTTGCTTGAGCTGTAGGGGAGGGTTTAAACTAGTTTGGTAGGGGGTGGAAATCAGAATGAGAGGATAGAGATTAGAGTAGAAGGGAAATAGTGTGAAGCAAAGATGACAAAAAGGACGGGCAGGTGAAAAGTCAGGATAATTTGCAGTGCAATAGAAATGCAGCAAAGTCCATAACAGATACTGGTCTAAGGGGACTGTACCTAAACTCACAGAGCATTAAGAATAAAGTAGATGACCTTGTACAACTACAGATTAAAAGATATGACATTGTAGCCATCAATGAGACATAGCTTATTGATGGATGTGATTGGGAGCTGAATGTCCAAGGGTACACAGTGTATAGGAAAAATAGGTAGGTAGGAAGAGGGGGTGGCATGGCCTTGATGGTAAGGAATGATATTAAATCACTAGAAAGAAAGGACATAGGCTCAGAAGTGGTAGAATCTTTTTGGATTGAGTTAAGAAATGGCAAGGGTAAAAGGACTCTAACAGTAGTTATATATCGGCCCCCAAACAGCAGTTGGAAAGAAGACTCCAAGTTACAGTTGGAAATAGTAGAAGTATGTCAGAAGGAAAATGTCAAAATAATTATGGGGGATTTTAACATGAAATGGGATTGGGAAAGTCAGGAAGGTACTAGATCTCAGGAGAGAGAGTTTGTAGAATGCCTACAGGATGGCTTTTTGGAGCAGCTTGTCGATAAGCCTACCAGGGGATTGGTGATTTTGGATTGGGTGATGTGTAATGAACCTGAGGTGATTACGGAATTAAAGGAAATGGAACCCTTAGGGAAATAGTGATCATAATATGATTGAGTTCTGTTTCAAATTTATAAAGCAAAAGCTGAGATCAATAATTCAGTGGAACAAAGGAAATTACAATGGCACGAGAGAGGAACTGGTGCAAGTTGACTGGAAAAGTAAGCTAGATGGAGGGATGGCAGAGCAGAATTGGATGATATTTCTACAAGATATAAAGAAAATGCAGGATAGATATATTCATAGAAAAAAGGAAATTAAGAATGGAAAAATGGCACAAATGTGGCTAACAAGGTTAAGGCTAAAATAAAAGCAAAAAGGAGGGCATTCAAGGGACCACAAAATATTGGAAAAACAGAGGACTGGGAAACTGGAACTGGACAGAGACAAAGAAAGTCATTAGGAAAGAAAAGATGGATTATGAAAGGAAGTTTGCAAATAACATACAAAAGGATACTAAGAGTTCTTAAAAAAATATGAAGAATAAGAGAGAGATAAGGGTAGATATAGGACCGATTGAAAATGATACTGGAGAAATTATAAAGGGTAACAAAGAGATGGCAGAGGAACTAAATGAGTATTTTGCATCAGTTTTCACTCAGAAAGACAATAGTAATATACCTATTTGACAGAGGTCTCAGGGTGTAGAAGTACAGTCAGGATTTATAGAGAGACAGTGCTTTGTAAGTTAAATGGACTAAAGATTGATGTCTCCTGGACCAAATGAGGTGAACCCATGGGATTTGAAGGAGGTGGCTTTGGAGATTGTGTAGGCATTGGAAATGATTTTCCAGAAATCAATAGACTCTGGCATGGTCCTGGAGGATTGGAAGGTTGCAAATATATTTCCACTGTTTAAGAAAAGAAGGAGGCAGAAAGAAAGGAGATTATAGGCCTATTAGTCTGATGTCAGTGGTTGGAAAGTTATTGGAGTTGATCCTTAAGGATGAGGTGATGAAAAAACTTGAGGTGCATGACATGATAGGTCTGAGTCAGCAGGGTTTCATGAAGAGAAGATCCTGCCTGACCAACCTATTGGAATATTTTGAGGTAATCTCAAGTAGGATGGACAAGGGAGACGCTGTGGATGTTGTGTATTTGGATTTTCAAAAGGCCTTTGATAAGTTGCCGCATAGAGGCAGCCTAATAAGATGAGAGCCCATGGAATTACAGGAAGGATATTCATTTGGTTGGAGCATTGGCTAATAGGCAGAAAGCAAAGGGTGGGAATAAAGGGATCCTGTTCTGGTTGATTGCCGGTTACTAATGGTGTTCCGCAGAGGTTGGTGTTGGAGCTGCTTCTTTTTACAATTATATTGATGATTTAGATTATGGATTGAATGGTTTTGTTGCTAAGTTTGCAGATGACACTAAGATAGGTGGTGGAGTAGGAAGTGTTGAAAAAAACTGAAAGGCTGCACAGAGACTTGGACAGCTTAGGAGCGTGGGCAAAGAAATGGCAGATGAGATACAATGTTGAGAAATATATGGTCGTACATTTTGGAAGAGTAAATAAACAAGGACATTATATTTGGATGGGGAGAAAATACAAATTTTTGAAGTGCTAAGGGTCCTGGGGATCCTCTTGTAGGATAACCTTAAGGTTAACCACCAAGTTGGATCAACAGTAAAAAAAAAGAAATACTATGTTAGCATTCATTTCAAGAGGAATCGTGTATAAGAGTAAAGAGCTGTTGATGAGGCTCTCTGAGGTACTGGTGAGACCTCATTTGGAGTGCTGTGTGCAGTTTTGGGCCCCTTATCTTAGAAGTGATGTAATGATGTTGGAGAGAGTCGAGAGAAGATTTACTAGGATGATTCCTGGAATGCAAGGGCCAACATATGAGGAATGTTTATCGTCTCTTGGACCGTATACATTGGAGTATGGAAGAATGATGGGCGGATCTCATAGGAATGTTTCAAGTGCTAAAAGGATTGGACAGAGTAGATATGAATAAGATGTTTCCCTTGATGGGTGAATCCAGGTCAAGAAGGCACAGTCTTCAAATTAGAAGGTACCCATTTAAAACAGAGATGAGGAGAAATTTATTTAGCCAAAGGGTTGTGGATTTGTGGGATTTGTTGATATGTACAGCTGTGGA
This sequence comes from Narcine bancroftii, assembly GCF_036971445.1. Classification (NCBI taxonomy): domain Eukaryota; kingdom Metazoa; phylum Chordata; class Chondrichthyes; order Torpediniformes; family Narcinidae; genus Narcine; species Narcine bancroftii. Next base: position 118,808,248 of record NC_091473.1, on the reverse strand, counting down.
GGCCCAAACATTGGGGACTTTAAGGAGAAGATTGATAGGTATCTAATTTCCCTATATTTCCTATAGAGGGAAAAGGCCAGAAATTGGAACTAGATGTGAGAATGGTTCAGCTCAGGGTAGAGTTGTGGAGCAGACCTGATGGGCCGAATAGCCTACTTCTGTTCCTTTATCTTGTGATCCACATTCATTGCTTCTGCATGGGATCAGTATCAGAGGATCCAGGTCACTTCCCTCCACAGATTTCAGCCTTATACTGCAAAGAAAATTTGGACTGTCTGCTATGATTACCAGCCCCTTGATCATCCTATATCTCTTGGCCAGATTGGGGATTTGATTTCACAGCATCCTGTTCTGAGGTTGTATAGTTGCTGCCTGAGGGGGAGATAGTTCACTAAGCTCTGACTCACTTCCACCTACAAGCGCAGAAACGATATGCAGCTCTAGACCAGAACTGTTAATGCTCTGTTTTAACACAATTCCCTAGGCATAGAAATATAATATTGCTTTCTCATAGAGTTCTTAAGTTCTCAATGTCATTAACATCTGGGGAATCTGAATATACTCAGCATACGTTTAACACACCAATAGAAAGTGAACTCCAATTTCTTGGCATACATAGCTACATACTATTGCCTCCTTAAAAGGACACCACTATTTAAAATTAAAACTGGAAGTATTGTTGACTGAATCTGTGCCATTCAACTTTTTAAAATGAAATTCAATTTAGACTTAGCACGGTTACAGGCCCTTCTGGTCCACAAACTTGTACTGCCCAAATACCCCCAAGTAACCTACAATCCCCATGGATTTTGAAAGGTGAGAGGAAACCAGAGTGCCCAGAAGAAATCCGCACAGACACAGTTAAAACGTATGACCTCCTTACAGATAGTGCTGGATCGAACCCCGCTCACTGGTGCTGTAATAGCATTGAGCTAACTGCTCTGCTAAACTTATTTATTAAAACTGAAACAACAAATGATGAAATCTTTTCTAAACCAGACGTTGCAGAAAATAATGATACACAAAATTTAAGCTAAATGCTAACCATGCCTCAACACACATCATTCTTGCCCCTGAGTCGTTGAGATGATAGTTTTCCAAGCGGAGAGAATGCTTGCACTCCTGACAGTACTGGCTGACACATAAACTGAGGCCAACTTGCTCCCTTTGCAAGGGTGAAACTCAAAAGGCAGCACGGTTGGTACAGCAGTTAGCACAACGCCTTTACAGCACCAGCGTCGGGACCAGACCTGGTTCGAATCCCGTGCTGACTATAAGGAGTTTATACATTCTCCCCATGCCTGGGTGGGTTTTCTCTGGAGGGTCTGGTTTCCTCCCACCCTTCAAAAATGTACTGAGGTGTAGATTAATGGGTTATAAATTGGGTGACACAGACTCATAGAGCTGAATATGCTTGTTATAGTGCGATATGTCTAAATTTTTAAAAAAATCTGGAGAGACTGTGATTGTAATAATCTACTTTGTGAGTTGTCTGAGGAGATTCAGTATGTCATCGAAAACTTTCATAAACTTTTACAGCTGTACCGTGGAGAGCATTCTGGCTGGTTGCATCACTGCCTGGTAAGGAGGCACAAACTCTCAGGACAAGAATAAATTCCAGAAGGTTGTTAACTCGGCCTGCGACAGTACTAGACCACTCCATGGAGGATATCTACATGAGATGGTGTCTTAAAAAAGCAGCCTCTATCCTCAAAGACCTTCACCACCCAGGCCATGCCCTCTTCATGTGCTACCATCAGGGAACTCAGCGAGCACTCAGCGGCACAAGGACAGCTTCTTCTTCCCCACTGTAATCAGATTCCTGAATAATCAATGAACCAAAAACATTGCCTTATTTTGCGTGCATTATTATTATTTTTTTATTTATAATATGATGTTGCACAAAACACCAAATTTATGACAATAAATTCTGATTCTGATCTCAGAATACAGACACAGCTGGTTAGGGGAGGAGTTCAGACCAATAAAAGGTGTTAATTGGATATAATAAGGGAAGAGGTGAGAATTGATTATGTCTATGTGAAAGGAGGCAGGGAAAGGGGGAGAGAGAGAGAGAAAGAGAGAGAGTGACAGAACTGGGGAAGGCAACAGGGGAAGAAGTGAGGGGGGATGGTTCAACAAAAACCAGAGAAGTTGATATTAATGCCATCTGGTTAATTTATGTCCTGTCGGAAGATGTGATGGTGTTCCTCCAATTTGCAGGTGGTCTCAGTCTGACAGTGCATGAGATCATGAACAGGAGAGTAAGGGAATGGGATGGGGAATTGTAATGGGTGGCTCCTGGGAAATCCATGCTTTTACGACAGAGTCATGGTGCTCATCACAGCGACCTCCCAGACTTCACCCAGTCCCACTGATGTAGAGGAGACCACAATGGGAGATTCAAAAGTGAAATGTTGCTTCACTTGGAAGGACCCCAAAAGGTGGTGAAGGAGGAAGTGTGGGCGCAAGAGGAGCATCTCCTGTGGTAACAGGGATAGGTACCAAGGGGGCGATTGGTAGGGATGAAGGAGTGGACAAGGGAGTCACAGAGGGAGTGGTCCCTGCAGAAGGTGGGGAGGAGAGGGGAATATGTGTCTGGTGGTGGGATCAAGTGTTAGGTGGTAGAAATGGCAGAGGAGGTTGTGTGGGATGCAGAGGGTGGTGAGGACAAGAGGAATCTTATCCTTGTTGTGCATGGTGGTGGAGGGGGCCAAGGCAAATATGTGGGTAATGGAGGATATGCTGGTGAGGGCCGAATTGATGGTGGTAGAAGGAAAGCCACATTGTTTAAAGGAGGAGGAGGAGGACATCTCTGATGATCTGGCATGGAAGTCCTCATCCTGGGTGCAGATGCAACAGAGACGGAGGAACTGAGAAAATGGAATGAAATCCTTACAGGGGACTTTCTACTGGTGAGATCATGTAGTAGTTTCTAGTGGTGAAATCATGTGTAGTTTCTAGTGGTAGGATCATGTAGTAGAATTATTCCCTTTGGCAAATAATCCAGGGGCACACTCTAGAAGAAGACCAGGGTTCTTCTCCATACCTGGGTGATAGTTATCATTCAAGCACAGATTGTCTCGTGACTACTTCATTTCTGTTTTGGGAAACTGATTTGCACTATTTGACTGCTGTTTTGGTTACATTACTGCATTAATATTTTTAACAGTACTTCAAGAATCTTAAAAAGCTTTTGAATGTTTTGAAGTTGTGAAAATCTAAAATGTAAGCCTTTTTTTCTTTTAATTAATAATTGCAGATTTTGATTGCTACTGAATGCCTTCTGACTATCTGCTTTATTGTTTCTTGGGTTTGACTTATGTACAGTTTGTTTCTTTTCATTACAGTTTCTCTTTATTCCAATAAATTTTGGAATCCTTGACGCATTTGGATAACTAATTTTTAATTTTCTCCTCAGTCCTGAATTTGTGACCACTACTTCTGGAATCTCTGACATTCCTTGCCCCAGGCTTTGGTGAGTGTCTGGGTCATTAGATAAGTTTAAGGTAGAAATAAATAAATATTTGAAAGATTGATAATTGAAGAGTGATGGGGAACTGACACAGAAGATGATTTGGGGCCAGCATCAATCAGCCATGATCATGTTGAATGATGAGCAGGCTTTTGGAGGCCTGGTGTTTTGCTTCTGTTTTCCCCCTTTTCAATCTTCTCTCATCTTCTGCTCTGATACAGCTCATTAAAAAAAAGCAATCAATTGATGAGGCAAAGTGGCTGCTGTCAGTCACAAAGAAAGGTTGCTAGAAATTGCATAAAATATTCTGCCACTCTTTAGATCAGGAAACTGATAACAATGCAAATCTTGAAAAGCACTGTAGTGTTTTATTTAATCACATGGTTACAGCATCAAATATTTTACATGTTTCTCCAAGCACTGCAACCACAACCAACTTGCCTAATTTACCTAATGGATTCACATTGGTGACCAGGCCCTGGTCACCAATGTGATACTATTAGGTAAATTACTTTCTGGAGGTTAAAATTCTCCATTAAGTCTGACCTACACTTTTTCTTTTTTAAAGGAGGAAACGAAACAATATTGGCAGGTTAAAATCATTCTTACTAAAAAGTGCATTCTACATCTTGTTGAGCATATCATCTCTTGAGAAAATAAAAATCTAAGCCTGCCATGCTTTATGAATGCGAAATGAATGTTCTTTTGTGCTTGATTTCCTCCCTTTTCTCCCTAAAGGCTTGGACTCTAGACAGTACTTTCACCAAGCAGGTAGTTGTTCATGCGTTATCTTGAATGTTTATAATGAATCTTGCAGTGAGGAGACGTCATAACCAAGTCCAAACTTGTCTGGTCTGTTGTGCAAATTCAATACTCTCTGATAAATCTATTGATTCAGGAGCCCTAAAGTAGATAGATGTGGTAACTAGGCAACAACTTAACCCCCACCTCAAAAAAATTTAAATGTATTACAGCAATTCATTAAACCAACCTAGGGGATACATTTCACTTTGTCCCTGTTCCTGCATCTGCCTAATCTTCCTTTCCCACCTCCCCACACCCTCCACCTCAGACAATGGAACCTTACTGATGAAATCCATTTTATTTATTTTCTAAAAGCTTGCAGACATTACTGGCAAAAAACATTTTTAATGCCCATTTCAGTCTACCCTGAAAAAATAATTACATATCTTGAACTCCATTCAGTGAAGGTCATTGGAGTTTGACTCGACTGAATGGCTTGCTAAACCACTCAAAGGAAAACCAAATATTTAACCCGATTGCCAAGTGTCTGGTTTTGGGGAGTAGAATGACTGAAATTTATTAGCTTCTATGATTTATTTAAACTGCTACCTCAGAAGCATCCCTCATTTTTCATTTTAATAGAATTTTCACTGTATTAATTTTGTACTTATGGCATATCCCAATTCCCATTTAATTATGTAAGCTGCCCATAGCAGGGGTAAACCTCCACAAAACTGTGTTATCTGGAATTCAGTAAAGAGAATATTAGGCCCAAATGGCCATCTGTGGTTCAAAAACTTTGGCTGATCAATCACTAACAGTGTGCCTCAAAGTCCTTTGAACCAAAGTCCTTTGAACCTATCAAGGCAGATTTATTGTTATCTGATTGCACAAGTACAACCTGACGAAAGATGTTGTGTGCAGAGTGGAAGGGGTCCTCAATGATTTTGTATGCCTTCTTCAGACAAGGATCTCGGTAGATCACGTTGATGGGAGGTGGGGGAGGGGGTGGGGAAAGGAGACTCTAGTGATCCTCTACCACTCTTACGGTCCTGTGAATGAACCTCAGATGAATTTTTCTGCAGCCACTGTTCCATACTGTGATGCAATCAGCCAGGACACTCTCAGTAGAGCTCCTATAGAAGGTTGACATAATGGTTGCCGGTAGCATTGCCCGCTTCAGTCTTCTCAGGAAGTGCAGTCATTGTTGTGGCTTCCTGACAAGTGAGGAGATGTTGAGTGTGTGCGACAGGTCGCTGGTTAAGTGAACTCAGTGGAACTCTCCACTCTTCTTTCTACTACAGAATTGTTAATGTATAGTGGAGGGTGGTCATTCCTGGTCCTCCTGAAGTCCACGATCATCTTGTCCACGTTGAGACTCCGGTTATTACTCTCGCACCATTTCACGAGATTTTCCACTTCTGTAGTGAGACTCATGGTTGTTGCTGATGGAGCCAACGAGTGTTGTGTCATCTGCAAACTTGATGACCCTGTTGGAGCTGGATCTGGTGATGCAGTCGTGGGTCAGTAGCGTGAGCATTAAATATTGAACGATGATGCCCTCACAAAAGATAATTAGGAATATCACTCCAGAAACTACGGGCCTAAAAAGATACATTTTGAAAGATGAAATAGTAGGTTTTTTTTTAGAACAGGCTCAGTCTTTACTTTCTGCATCTCTCCCTGGTCACCCTGTCTCTCCTCCCACCGCCACACCCTGTCCGTAGAAGATATGCAAGCATAAAAACTACCAGATTCAAGGACATTTTCTTTCCTGTTATCACTTTTTTGAATTGACCTCTCATTAATGAAAGATAATCTCTTGATCTCACAAACCCTAACTCATCGGCACTGCCTTAACTGAACTTTTCTCTGTCACACTATTCTCAGCACTTCCGTATTTTTGTACAACCTGTTGTTCTTGAGTATGGGCTGACTTGTCTGGAGAGCACACAAAACAGTTTTTCAGTGTATCTTAGTACAAGTGACAATAAATAAACAAAATAAAATTTGAACCATAGGCTCTGGCAGTTCCTTACATATCTTGCTGTAAGTAACAAAATATTTTCATGGCTGTGGTGATACCACTATGACGCTGTTATGCCATTAGTGCTGTATCCCCTTGTTGGTTTGGCCTGCCTCCTCCCTGTAACTCCTCCCTCTGGAATTCCCCAATATGAATCCTCAGTATGAACCCGAGAATCGGACCAGCAACAGGAGCATGGTAATGAAAGCCTGTTGTGAAGTAATTCCAGTCTCTTGACATTATTGATAGTGTATCCATTTTATTACCATAATTTTTTAAAAAACCACAATGGTCAAGTAGCTGAGGCCAGGCAAGCCTAGATATTGATCTGCAATTGCCCAAAGCCCTAAACTGATTCGAGCTCTGGCTACTCTGCTCTAACGACTTTCTGCACGCCTCCGCTCAAGTCGTGGGTTCCAACGACAAAAGGCTACACCTGCTGCGATTGCGGGTCAGTCACCGCGCCTACGCATTCATCAGGGGCTGCATGGTGTATGAGGAGTCCATGAACAAGCTTCAAAGTCAGTACAGGCCCAGGATGAAGGTGATCTATGCCAGACATCTCCTGGTCACCCATGAGCAACAACCCGGCGAGCCCCTTGAGGATTACTTTCGGGTCCTGTGTGAACTCGGGTGAGCCTGCGGCTGCAGGGACGTAACTGCTGAGGTCAACACAGATGACATCATTCGGGACGCCTGCGTAGTAGGCATCCAATCAGATTATATCTGCCGGTGGCTGCTGGAACTGGACGAAGATGACCTTGCAGAGGGCCTTCATAGTGTCCAAAATGTTAGATGTAGCCCTCCAGAACATGGATTCATTCTCCTCCGACAAGGTGGCGGCCTCGTGGGGAACGTGAGTGTCGCCATCTTGGGATGCAGGGATGTCCTCACTTTACCTCCATGCCACTGCTGCCGAACACCCGAAGTGCTACTTCTGCAACCAACAGAAAATCCCCAGAAGTGCTGCTCAGGATGTGGGAAGAAAGGACACTATGCCAAAGTCTGTAAGTCCAGACCTTCCCCTCTCCCTAGCAGCGTTGCATGTGGAAAGTGAGGCCGGTTCTATCTTGGCCAGCATCATCTCTGGCATTACTTCTGTTCCCAAAAGACAACACTCATATGAGCAGTGGGGACCGCCATTTAGGCCAGCGTCAATTTTGGCATCACTTCACCCCGAACCACAACACCATGTGCGCGCCCATGGAGGCTGCCATCTCACCAGCCCCGGTCGCGGGCATTAGACAGCGACTCCTACAATGACCGGGCACTGGCATCAATTTTACTTGACCAGGAGAACCCCCCACCAGCTAGCCCATTCGATGATGGAAGTCAAGGTAAATGGTCATTTCACTAACTGCCTATTCAATAGTAAAAGCCCCCAGAGCTTTGTGCATCCCAACACCATGCGGTCTACTCTCTCGCGGTGAATTTCAAGATCTCCATGGCCTCCAGATCCCAGTCAGCAGAGATTTGTGGTTACTGCATGATGACATTAACCATACGCAGTCTGCACGCATGTGATACTGGAGCTGGACTTCCAGTATCACCTCAAGAACATCATTATGGAATTTGACGAGCCCCATCAGTTTTTAAACTGCCCACCCTCCTCGCTGCACATGACCAAGCGGCATACCATGGAGCGCCCACTGCATCCCACCTGCGGGCTGTCCTCTGGATACCGCACCCTCCATGGCCCTGAAGTTCAGCACTCCTCTATCGAGAAGGAGGCCCAGGCAATTGTTAAAGCAGTGTGACACTGAAGGCACTACCTGGCAGGCAAATGATTTACCTGACTGACTGACCAACGTGCAGTCACTTTTATGTTTAATTGTAAGCAGCGGGGTAAAATAAAAAATGATACGGTTCTGAGGTAGAGCATAGAAATGTCCACCTATAACTATGACATCCTGTACCGGTCTGGCTGATGTTCCCAAGACCGGTCCTCGTCTGGAGGCCCGTGTGCACTCATAAGACTCGACCCACTAGTCGAGAAGGTCCAGCTCCTCCACGCCAACTATGTCTATGTGGCATTCCCGAATGGGCACGAAGACACTGTCTCTGTCAAGAGACCCTGAGACCGCCACCAATCTAGTGAGACCTATGACCACATTAATCACTACATACCCGGGCATCCTATCCTGACTCATGCACCAGCTGCCCCTCCCCAGTCACCAGGTATGCCCATTGCCAACCTGCCCCAAATTGACCCGGAACGGGCAGTGGCACCGCAGCCAGCACCACGGCAGTCCCTGAGACACAGAAGACCACTCGACGGGCTGAACTTGTAATGGACACTAAACCCACTCAACCCCACTTAAAAAGAGGGGATAAATATGGTGAAACTACTGTGATGCTGTTATGCCATTAGCACTGTATCCCTGTGTAAGGCTGGTCCGCCTCCTCCCTGTAACTCCTCCTTCTGCAATTTCCCAATAAAGGCAATTATGCCCGAGTCCCTCCCTCAGTACGAATCCTGGGCCATCAATAGGAGCATGTGCCCATTCTTATGGTAATAAAAGCCTGTCGTGAAGCAATTCCAGTCTTTTGGCATTATTGATACTGCATCAGTGGCTACTTGCACTGCATTGGCCATTTGTTCAAGAATTGACTCCACAACATTTTTTTGAGAGGTGCTCAGCCTTTCTCTAGTCCATTTGAGGTCTGTATTGGATACCTGGCCTCCAGCTAACACAAATTGTCTCATCTTGATACAAAATAAAACTGCCTTCACAGTTTATCACGGGCCCACATACGCAACTTGTGAAATGCCAGTCACTAAGATTTTAGATAACTGTGTTTGCCAATGCCATTAAGCTTGCTCATTACCAACTATTTAATTCAGCTCTTCATGTTAAAGGATTTGGAAGTTCATCATGGTGCTGACCCATTCTTCAGAGTGTTCAATGACAGATGCGAGTTTGTGAATGATTAAAAATAATACAAAAATACAGCTTTTCAGTTAAAGTTTGATAAATATGTGGATGCTTCTGGCAGCAATTTATTGTTCTTTCTCTTTTCTGGAATGTGGGAACATGCTAGGGTAAACAGTATGTACTGCTCTGCCGGTGAACTCCTGAAACCTTGTCCTAAGTGTCATTTTTATATACGAGTATGGACAGAGAAACGTAAAAAAATTATTTCTCCAATAATGGTCATCTTTTTTGATCAAACCTCATAGTCTCTGTTATTTAATCGTGTGTTTTCAAGCTAGAGCAATGGCGAGTTCCTTCGAAGAGGGATGGTGAAGTGGGGGTGAAGAATGATTATCCGAAACATTTTTAAAATTAACACCATGTGCTTCTCTCGACTGCCATATTTGAAAACAAATATTTCATAAATCAATAGTCACTTTTACACAGCCACTGAACAGCAGAACATTTCTGCTCCGCCGGTGGCAGGGTAAAAATGTCAGGACAGAATTTGTAAGGTAAATTCCATCCCGTAATTCTTCCACTCGTACCCCTGCTCAGTGGGGCTACAGTGTAAATTGACTGCAGCCACTCTGTAAAAAAAAACCAGGCCTAATAAATACGACGCTCCTGCTCCCACAAACTCTGCAACACAGGAAGGCTGTGTAAAAATGCCCTAAAACAACCACATTGGGACACACCGGAGATAAGTATGCTAATTATTTTTCAGAATAATTCCAAAGTTTCTGTGTAAAAAAAAATGCCAAATGTTTCTGAGGAGGTACTAAGGTGTGGTATCGCTGGGGTTGCTATTTACTTGCTATTGGTGTAACTAGATGTGGCTTTGTGGGTCAGAAATGACTAATGTTCCTGAGGAAATGACTGGATGTGCAGTAAGATTCACTCAAGGGCAGCCATGCTTCAAAGGATTGGCTTTGAAGGTTTGCCAATGGTTACTAAGGCTAATGTACTGAGCTTACTCTCATGGCTGTAATTCCTTTTGTGGGAGCTGTTTACTTAAACTGATAGCTGATCTGACAGATATGTGTTAGGAATCTCTCTGCATAATTTTATAGCTGGTGCAGTGTGTAATCGGATTAGTTGGAACTGTCTACTTAATTGATGGGTATGTTGGGAAAATTTCAGTGTATGAGCTTGGTGAGCATGCTGTAGAGGGAGCAAGCGAGCAGCTGCACTAAACCTCCCTCTGACGGGACAAGAGTTGACAGTAAGTAAAAAACAGCTGGAAAGCACAGACCCCTCCAAAAAATGTTGTGAGCTGCCTCTCAGCGAAGACTGACGTCAAGGAGGATATTCAGCATTAACTTTTTCATGATCTTCTGAAGAAAAGAGCATTTGAAATACAACCCAAAGTTCGGAGGACCAAGTAATCCCTGTTCTCCTCCACATCCCTGAGACGTGGACTGCCTACAGAAGGCCCTTTACGTCCATGGTGGGAAACTACTAAAGGTGTCTCAGCAAAAACCTTGAAACTTAAAAACAAACAAGCTGTGGAGGAACTTGCTGGAGGGTTCAGACCCAGAATAATGACAAACCTTTTTACTCCCATTGATTCTGCTCAACCTGCTGAGTTTCTCCAGTCGATTGTATTTTTTTTTGCTCTAGATTCCAGCATTTGCAGTCTTTTGTGTGTCTCCAAAACCTTAAAATTTACTGGCAGGATCAGCACCCAGGGCTGAGATGCTAATTAACTCAATTGTCTGAATTGGACGGCCATTCATTTACATGTATGACCCCAGACTCCAAAATCAGACTCATTTCTTTAAGGTCTCTTGCAGGCGGACAGAGAAAATGATTCAAGAATGATCCCTTTGACACTGGTGAAAACCTGCATTATGGTGAAAACCCATAAGGTGGATCCTGTTGTCTCTTTATGCAGAACGGAGTCGGAAGCCGGCTTCCAGAGCTGAAGGGAGTGGGGCCAGTGGTGCAGTAGTGCCACCTGCCACCAAGATGTCAAACATACTCGCCGAGAAGGGAATGTGGCCTATGGCAAGCACTGAAATTGCACCCCCCCCGCCACCCCTGTTAAAACTTACTTCCAGGGATCCAGTGCTGCCAGACCTCATTGGAGCACCACTCCGGCATCTTGTCGGGCCATTTGGGGCTGCTCTGTCACTTCGCGGCGGTGGTGGCTCAATGTGGGAGCAATGGCTGTCTTCATTAACCATAATTCCCCATGCAGCTACAACCATTCTGTCAGTGCAAAGACAGCCATTGATCCAGCATTAAAACAAAAAAGTTCTTGTTATAAAATCGGAGGCTCCTTCTTCCAGGTCTCCTGCCCCTTCAGCATGCTGAGCTTGGCTTTTTGCTCTCTTTTATCCATCGGACTCCCTGGCTCTGCTTCTCCGTGTCCACTCCTCAGGCAGCCTGAGACTCACCCCGCCGGGCTCCGCTGTGCTCTTGTTTGCCTCCTTTTGGCCCGGCTTGGCTGTCATTGGGCTACTACCCATCATCTGGTCCTTCTGCACTGGCTCGGCTGCTGGGAGGGAGGGCTTCCCATTACCTGGTACCTCTGCACCAGCTCAGCTGCTGGTGGGGGGATTCCCATCACCCCCTTCATCGGCCCCGGGGGGGGTGGGGCTTCCAATCTCCTGCTCGTCCCTCGGGCCTGGCTCTTACTGCTGCTCAGGCTTGGCCGGGTAGTGTTGGCTTCTCTCCCTCCGGCACCACCTTCTCCTTGGCGCCGGCTTGCTTCTCTCCATCTTCTTCCTGGGCCGTGGAGCTCAGCGCCCGGGATTCTTCGCTGTCTGGTCCCCGGTGGCTCAGCAGGCTGTGACTCTCCTTCCCCCCCTTTCCCCCCGCTGGGCCTCCATGCTCTTTGAGCTGGACTCCCTCCACTCTTCTCACCTTGCATGTCCATTCCTGCTTTCTCCGGCTCTTCACTGTCCTCCTGCTCCTCGGTATCGGCAGCCTTGGTGAAGAAGCAAGGGGCAGAAGGACATTTCTGGGTGGTGGGAGTGAGCTGGAGGCGTACCGCTGGGGGAAGAACAATTGGAAACTCCTTGAGACAGAAACATACCAAAATGATGCTGGAAGCTTTAACAGCAATATCCTGTTAAATTAGGACTGACAAATTATTCAGAAACAAGTGATTCTGAATAAGAAGATAAATAAATATACTCTCCAGAGTGCCATTTATTCTTAGATAACAGCATTTTTTAAACACAGTTAGCACATTCTTTAAGTATTTTACTTGAAATAAGTATTCATTTCATTTTTGATCTGATTTTCTGCTGTTTGTGGTATTTAGTGTGCTTTTAGGTATTTTAATAACACACGACCAACACTGCAACGAAGGCCGAGCTCAACAGTGGCCCATCCATAACCAGCAGTGCGCCAGGCTGCAGCGCCCCGAGCTATACCCAGCACCACTCACCGTGGGGTGGTGGCTCCTGGGTCGTGAGCCAACGGCGTCATCACATCGTCATCAGCCCTCCCCTTTGTTGCCACTTTCAGTAGCAGTAATTTCACGGAGGAGGTGGAGCGACTTCAATCGACCCCTGAGGGTACCCTCTAAAAGACGGACTGGAGTTCGCCTGCTGAATCTGCCCTCAGAGCTTTTATGAAGGTTAGAGAAGCGATTTAAAAATGGAGAATATCCGCCTTCACCTTAGCTTTCTTTTCCACTATAAAAGGGCCTACTGTGTAACATCTGAATACAATTATAAGAATCCCTGTCCCTTGATCACCAGGTAATGGGAAGCCCTCCCTCCCAGCAGCCGAGCCAGTGCAGAAGGACCAGATGATGGGTAGTAGCCCAATGACAGCCAAGCCGGGCCAAAAGGAGGCAAACAAGGGCACAGCGGAGCCCGGCGGGGTGAGTCTCAGGCTGCCTGAGGAGTGGACAATGAAAATAAGTGCAATCTTCGGGACAACATGAAAATCCAGGGTAGACAGTAGAAAAGGTGCAACCTCTCACAAATAATCTCCAGTCTGCCCAAACAAGTATATCCAGCCTGTGACAGAATCTGCAGGATCCACATTGGCCTTGTCACAGAACTGGAGTGGAAGCAAATCGTTGTCAAACCTAAAGGACTCTCTTCAGGAAGGAGAAAAGCAGCATAATCTGTCTTCTTGAGACACAACCATAAGTAATAAATATATTCGTATTATAGTGCAATAGGATATGCCTGAAAATTATTACCTTTTTTTTAACTTTAATGATGGGTCTACAAATTATGTACCAGTTCGGAGTCTGTGAAGGGCATGGTTAACTTCATTCATCGCAAATCTCTTTATGTGAATGTACTGCACAAAGTGCCTTCCACAGGTGGCTGCAGAAGCAATCGTGACCACTGACAATTAGTTACAAAGAGCTCTGGGATATCTTGAGCCCTTGAATGTCACTGCAAAATGAATGCCCTTTGGTCCTCTTCCTCAAGTGTAGGCGTATCATTCAATGAAAAAAGACCGTGACAAATAAAGGACAAAATTAAATCTAAGTGTCAGCATTTTGGATGTACATTTATCTATTATTGGCACATATACTGAAGCATAGTAATAAGCTTTATTTTGAGTGCCATTCAAAGGCTAGGAATGAGTCAGCATGTTCCAGCTCCATTTTTTAAAAACCTCCATGGTTCTCACTCTGAACATTGCGGGTTTTCTTACCATCTCTCCTCTAAATTATGTGGCCAGCAACACAGCTGTTGTGAAAATCAATACATCACCAGCAGATTGTCAGGGCCTGTACTGAAAATAAAAAAGTGAATTCTCTGAGAACCTGTCTGTATGGTATAGGGCGAATGATGTGATGCTGTGGGAGGTGCTTACTCGCAGTCGAAGATAAAAGGATAGGCCATTTTCCACCTTAAATAGTTTATGTTGACTGTCAGCCAAATTTATGTTTATTTTAAAATGTCCGAAGTAATGAAAGGAAGATTCCCTGGAAATCTGAATAAAGAGCAATCATCCCTGCTTTGGTTAATGATGGTGAAGCTCAGATATAGTTTCAGAATGGGATCATTATAAAAATTTACAGACATGTTACATCAAATGGAAAAGTGCACAGGTCCTAACAATAATTGCATTAATTTAGAGCACCTGCTTGCTCATTCTTGCTTTTACTAACATCAGGGCACACTCCATCAAGCCAATTTACTGCTGGGGGGAAAAAAAATACTGTCTGCTCGCAGGGGAGGGAACAAACCCTCTTGTTGACCTCAACAAGCTTGAGGTAGAAGTGGAGCAGAACAAGAACATTTTCTGTGATAGGACGTGAAAAGGTGCCAATAGTTGAAGCGTCTGGGAGTAAAGAGGACTAGGCACAATATGGTTAGATTTGTGCACTGGCTTTCTGAAGAGAATCTCATTTATGTTGCCTACAGCTGCTGCAATGATCACACTATATACATCAGCTTTCTACAGCGGGTCAAAGCAGCCTTGTTGACTCCCATCTTAATGTCAGTGGGAAGGAGATTTTGATGGTCATTAGCAATATAGTTGTCACTGAATTGTACTCTTACCTTAGGGGGTCAGGGAGCTACTATCAGAGTTGCCCAATTCATGCAAGCTATCTTGACCAGAGGTGCTGTGGTACGCTGAGGTAGTAGTAAGCAAGCACAAAACTCGAACGACTACAACAGACTTTATTCCAGTAAAAGCCTGAACACTAGTTCATGCCTTGGTGGCTCCCTGTGTGACTGGCTGGAGGGGTCGGCTCAGGTCCATATTCAGGTTGGCTGATTGACAGCCGGCCATGTGGAGTCAGCCCCTTAAGTGGTCTATTCAGGTCAGCTGATTGACAGCCAGCCAGGTGGTGTCAGCCTCTTAGGTGGTCTATTCAGGTTAGCTATTGACAGCCAGCCAGGTGGTTTCAGCTTCTGAGGTGATCTATTCAGGTCAGCTGATTGACAGCCAGCCAGGTGGAGTCAGCCTCTTAGGTGGTCTTCCAGCACTTACAGAGATCACCCCCTGTAGTAGGCTGATGGTCATATCACCACAGGTGCATTTCCAGATTCTCAAGCTTCTTCCATTTGACTCTGCAAAGAATAGGAAACTGGTTGACTTTTGTTTTGAGGTTCGATCTGCACCGGTAATTTCCATAATGACATTTTTGATGATTTCACACAAGTGCATGCTGAAGACATCATCTTGATCGGTTCCAAGTCTGAAACCTGATCCTTGTCCAATTGAACTGTAATAAAAAAAAACCACAGAAATGCTGGAGAAACCCAGCAGGTCACGCAACATCCATAGGAATGTGGTGTGCTGTCATACAGAAAAACAGACACAAAACTTAAAGACTGTTCAACAGGCTTTATTCCACTTAAAGTCCCTGCTGGAGTTAGCTGTAGCTCCGAGTGACTGACCTCGATGGGCTGGATGTGGCTTATATCTCGGCAGATGATTGGCATCCGACCAGGTGGGGCTTGGTCCATTCAGATCGGCTGATTGACAGCAGGCCAGTTGTTTCTTTGTCTTCCAGTGCTATTCCTGCAGGTACACAGGTTTCTCCCTGCAGTAAGCTAGAGGTGTATAACCATAAGGAGGTAAAGCTATGTTACCAACCTTTTGGGCCTGAGCCCATCTGCAAGTTATGGAAAAAGCAGGTAGCATCTGAATTTTTAAAAAATGGTCAGGGGAGGAGTACAGACCAACAAAGGGTGATAATTGGATATGGAGAAGAGGCCAGTGTAGCGTGTGTTGAATGACTCAAAGACTTGTTGACTCAAACCAAGGTTTTTATTAGTAAAAGACAGGAGTGTATTACATCGAGGTCGACCAGTCCAGACTGGCCTGGGTCTGGTTGGGAGCAGCCCTTTATGACCTGTCAGTAGGTGTGGCTATGGGTCTCAGCCAATCACTACTACTATATGTAAATATATACAAATATATACATTGGTGATAGTATTCTGTACTATCACAGCCAGGAGAGAGGAAAAGTGAGTATTGGTAGGGGGCAGGGGTTTTTGGTTTGGCTCTGTGAATGCAGAGCTGAGGTAAAGGAGACAGAGGGAAAAGAGAAGAGGGAGGGACAGAGCTACATGAAAGGTGGCATGGATGGGCAGGCTAATGGAAACCGGAGAAGTCAATGTTAATGGCGTCCGGTTAGAGGGTTCCCAGATGGAATAGGAGGTGTTCTTCCTCCAATTTGCGAGTGGTCTCTGTCTGGCACCGCATGAAACTATGGACAGACGTCAGCAAGGGAATGGTGTGGGGAATTGAAATGGGTGTCCACTGGGAGAATTTTAAGTTGACATGACCTCAACTCAACTATTGTTAACTTGAGACTCTTGCCATTATAGCCTGGCGTGCATTTAATCTTTTTCAAGACTTACAAAATTCCCAAATGCATTAAAAAATATATGGTGTTTCTCACCAAGGGTGGACGATGAAACTGGTGACCGTGTATATTATTACTTGTAGTTGAGCAGTCTGCAGCTGTGAATCTGCTTATTTAATGCTTTCTGCTAATCAGAACTGTGACCTTCAAATCCTGCTGACTTGCATTATTGTTTGTAGCATAGATGTACAAATTGTCATCAACAGTCATAATATTGTTCAACTTCTCTTTCATTTTCTTGTAAGAAACTCATTCTCTGCATTTTTGTTGCTTTTGAAGCAGAGCTCTTATCTGTTGGCCTTCTCTTGACCTCAAACTATGTCGGGTCTCTTTGTCTGACATACTTGAACTCTTCATAAGAATACGCATCCATGGGAGCTGGAAGACAATACACTTGCAATACACCACTGGCACTCTTGGGTCCTTCAGGCAGGACACCCTTGCTTGTTCTGGCCTATCTATGATTCCAGGCCTGTAAGTAATGTACTCATTTTGTACTTCTGTCAAGACCAGAGTTTTTTGGCTTCTCATTTGGATGTAGCCCTGGCCAGATCAATATTACAGAAGGGTATGCCAGCAGCAGGGCTAGATACACTTAGCACGACTTGCCAACCTATTGAAGTTGTGACAAGTGTCTCAATGTGTGCTATACAACTTACAATAGAAGGATGCAAGTTACAACATAACCAATGGATTAAATCAAAGTTCTGTCCCACTATATCTAGTCATAAGTAGTCAGGAAAAGCAGGAGAAATCCAATCTGGAAATTACTGAAAATCAGTCTACTCTCAACAGAGTGACAGAAGGTATAAGTGATGGTGCACACTGACGAAGAACCTGGTCATTGATGCGTTGGCCAGAATCGCTCAGTTCCAGACTTCTTCTAAGCCTTGTCCCAACCAGACCAAAGAGCTAAATTCTGAGGTGAGGTGACAGTGACTGCCTTAATAAGAAGGAAGCATTAGTGGTATCAAGGAGCTGTGGTGATAATGAGTTTATTGTCATATACCATATTTGATTGCATGTAAGACCCACTTTTTTCTTAAATATTGGCTCAAAAAAAGTTAAAAATAGCATGAACCATATGTTGCTTGTCGTGAGCGATACTGACATACATGTGCAGGTGAAATTGATTAGGTTCTTCAAGCAAGCAAAGACTCGGAGTCTCGGTTGTTGGTCAGAGCAGACAGGTGGGATTCAGGGCACTGATTTCATTAACATTGGATTCCCTGGGGCATGCGGCCATGGCACAGCATCTCCTGCTGCCCACACTGGGGGATGGTGAGCTGTTACATGGAGAACTGGCCTCCTGTTCACCGGCCGCATTTTCCTAGTGGACCCCGTGCACGGCAGGCAGGGGGAAGCGGCGGCCTGACCTGTGCTTGGTGGCAGATGAGCCAGTCGCTAAGCCGGATAGTGTGCACCGTGTCCAGAGGTGTGGACAGTGCTGTGGCTGTGCTGCTGCTTCGGCAGAGAGGTAATGAGCCGCAGGTGACCAAAGGAGCGTGGTCACTGCAAGGATGCAGAGGGACCGTGGCATTTGCTGCTGGGAGAGGATCCATGTGCTCTCCAGCTCTGAGAAAACCCATCTAATTCTGGAACCGCTGCTGCCGCTCATCTCCCCCGGTGAAAATTTATTCTTAATTTTCCCTGCTGAAATGGGGGATGTCTTTTTATGCCAGTGGGTCTTATATGCTGTCAAATATGGTACAGTTTACAAAGTACATATGCACTGACATTTTGCTTGCTGTAGTTGAACAGATACTTAATTAGAAACATAAACTACAATAGTAATCTTTTAATTAAAAATAGATAGTTCAAAAGGTAGATAATTATTCAGAGTTACCACAGTGCAGTAAAAATGTGGAATTACAATATTGTAGTGAGGTCCTTTTGTGGTGTTGGAGTAATTTGTGATTAGAGTATGAAGGGGAGATTTGGGAATAATAAACTGTTCTTGAATCTCGAAGTGTTGGATTTCAGGCTTCTGAACCTTCCCACCAATCACACCAAGCATTTCCCCCCCACCCCACACCCTCCCATCTCACCCTGCCCTGGTATCTACCCCTGCTTCAAGATGTACAATGCATGCACAAACGCCATCACCACTATATGAAGTCCCAGAAAGCCCTCACTAGGGAAGCAACACTTGACCTGTGAATCTGTAGAGGTCATCTACTGCATCTGATGCTCCTTATGCAATCTCCTCTTCATCAGAGAGACTGAACGCAGGCTAGGAAATTGATTCATTCAGCACCTTCACTGTCTGCTGAAACAGCAAGGATGTTTCAGTGGCCATTTTAATTCCGCACATCAGTTCCGTGCTGACATGTCTGCCAAACTGAGGTCTTCCGCATATTTGAGGAACAACACTTTATATTCTGTCTTGGCAGCCTCCAACAAGACGGCATCAATATCGACCTTGAATTTCCGGTAACCCACTCCCCCAATTTTCTCACTTTCCTCTAATCTTCCAGCTCCCCACCCCTTCCTTTCTCCTATCTGTGTTCTCAGCCCTCTGCCCCCTCCCCTATCACCTCTCAGCTCCTTTCTCTTCTTCCCCTTCCCACCTGTATTCACCTATTATCTGCTAATCTGTGCTGTGTTATTGTTTCCCCCCCTTCCCACCACTTCCCCTTCTTGCTCCCTCCCCAACTTTGTTACTGGAGATTCTGCCAGATTTACAGCATCCCTGAAGAAGGGCTCAAGCCTGATACATTGATTGCCCATTGCTTTCCATGGACGCTGCATGACCTGCTGTGTTTCTTCAAAGTTCATATTTCAAGTTTATTGCCCGAGTACACACGTAACATTGTAGTGGCCTCTGTAACAAAATGGCTGATGAATGCGGAAACCGCACAGACCTGGGGGTGGGGGGGTGGGGGAATGACACCTGCCGTCATCCCAGGTGACCTTCCACATGGCGGGTAGATGGGTAACTGTGGTGGGAATGCCAGCCAATCCCAGGCTGGTGCTCCAATGATGAGAGGTGCTGACATCAATGCCAGGGGCCCCATATAAGTGCGACGGCCATTGCAATAAATCAGTCTCGACTTCTTCTTGTCGTTCTTCTCCACACTCACTCACACATCAAATAAAACCCTAAGGTTCTTTTTCCTTTGGATCAAGGATCACTAACTGTAAACTTTACTCAATCAAAACACGTACATAAAAGAGAGAAATGTAAACAAACTTTGCAAAAACAAACTATGCAAATACAGAAAAACAATAAATATAATGCAATAAATAATGTGTGAAGTAAGAGGCTTTAAATGAGTCTCTGAGTCTGTTGTATAGGAGGGGTAGCAACTGATTTTGAACCTGGTGGTACAAGTCTTGTGGCACTTATGCCTCTTTCCTAAAGGCATCAGCAAGAACAGAGCATTTCCTGAGTCATGTGAATCCTTGATGATTCCATGCAGATGTTCTCAATAATGGGGAGAGTATTTCCTGTGGTGTCCTAGGCTGTGTCCACTACCTTTTGCTGGACTTTCTGCTCAGAGGTATCGGCACCCCTTTAGCAGACCGTGATGCAGCAAGTCAGCTCGTTTTCCACCACACATCTGTTGAAGCTTGCCAAGGTTTCCAGTTGATACTGAACCTCCACAAACTACTTCACGATGGCATTAGTGTGATATGTCCGGGAAAGGTCCTCCAAGATGATGACTCCCAGGAATTTAAATTTGTTTACCCTTTCCAGCTCTGATCCTCTTCCTAAGATCTACAATCATCTCCTTGGTTTTGGTGACATTGAGTGAAAGGTTGTTGTTAGTACACCATTCAGCCAAATTTTCAATCTCCTTCCTGTGTGCTGACTCATCACCCCTTTTTAAACAGCCCATTACTGTGATACTGTCAGCACATTTATACATGGTGTTGTACCGAGCCATGCAGTCGGTGCAAAGTGAGTAGAGCAGGGGATTAAGTACATAGCCTTGTGGTGCTCCTGTGTTAATGAAAATTGTGGAGGAGATGCTTTTACCAATCTGTGCTGATTGTGGTCTGGAGGCGAGGAAATTCAGGATCCAATTATTGAAGCCCAAGTCTTGGAGTTTGCTGCTCAGTTTTGATGGGGTGATGTGGTTGAATACTGAAATGCTGTGAACAAGGAGCATCCTGATAGATACAGTTTTACTGTTCAGATGTTCCCGGGTTTTGTATGGAGCTGGTGAAAAGGCCTTAGACCTGTTGCTGAGGTAAGGAAATCACTCAGACTGAAGCTGATATGCTTGAACACCAACTTTTCAAAACACAATCACTGCAGATGTGAGTGAACTGCTCTTGACTTCAGCATGTGCATATTTCCTGTGTACCAGACTTCTGTGCCCAAAAGTTGCAGCAAGCAGAGGTTGTGATCAGAGAGAAGGGTGTTCTTTATGTCGTTGGTTGCCTTCTTGAGGCTGCACCTGACATGGATGTCTTCAATAGATGGAAGGCCAAAATCCGCTACTTTATGCAGCTTTCTGTATTCCTGAGCACTGGAATTTCCGAACTAGGCTACAACACAACCAGTCAGTACACTTTCCACAATGTATATGTAGAATTTGATAAGAATTTGCAAATCATCTTCCAAAGTAGAAGCATTGAAGGTAAAGCTGCAAGAAAATTAATTACAAAAATATGTAAAAAAATAAGAAAAGGGGATAATGTTTCATATAAGTTATTTTACACTTTCCATAAATAGAAACTTCCCACTCTTTTCCCAACTAATGGGGTTATTTCCATAACTGCAAACATTTAGGATCTCGATACAGTGTGCATGAACATGGAAGTGGCAAACTCACTCACAGCAAATTACTCCAGCGTTCAAAATCAACCCTGATATTGGAGGCTAACAGGCCATGCGCACATCTACTGACCTCGAAAAAACAGTTTTCTTTTTCAATCTTTTTTTTTGGTTTTAACATACACAAATTACATAGGTACATATGATAATAATGATAAAGTAAATTAATATCAAATTACAAATCTCAAATAACAGTAAACAAGATACCTATGTTATTAAAATGGAAAAAAGGGAAAGAAAGAAAAAAACATACGTTGCAATATGCACAACTGTTTTAACTGAGAAATTTGCCCACTGGATCAAATCAAATTAGACAGGAGGCAGTTTCAGTGCTTAAAAGAAGGGAGAATGATAAGTTTGGTGAAATTCAAATTTTATTTTAAGTTCATTTTAATTGTTTTTCAGTTTATTTTGCATTGCTCTTGATGCAATAGTTTTCAAATGCATCGTAATTGAGGTAATGCTAAAGCACTGATCATTAAATGGTATCTCAAGGACCACAACATCAGACTGCATGACTTGTTGGTTTTCACCTTCCAGAGTGAAGTCAGGAGGGCACTAAAATACAGAGGCAGGCAAAAAGAGCTTGAGGAGAACAACATGATGGAGAGAGATGGTGGAAATATGGGGAGGAAATGAAATCTTAAGCAACTAACAGAGGCAAGGAAAAAGTTAAAGAATTACTTTAATTTAATTTTAAAAAGTGGGTTGAGATTATTAAGGCACATCATGGCAGATAAACAGTCATATTGCCGTGACTTGCCAAAATCAATAATCATTCTTTAAGCAGAGGACATATATACAAAATTAAGAGAGGAAAGTTTAGGGGAGACATCAGGGGTAAGTTTTTTACACAGAGAGTTGTGGGTGCCTGGAATGCCTTGCTGGGAAGGGAGGTGAAATATTGGGGGCATTTAAGACAGGCAAGTGGATGAAAGAAAAATAGAGGGTGATGGGGTAAGGAGGGTTTAGTACTTTTTTCCTTCTTAGGAAGGAATATGTGGGTTGGCACAACAACATGTGCTGTTTTGTTCTATGTGCTTATGCTTTTTCTCTTAGCACATGTGAGACTATCATGTTGCAGTCTGGGGTGGAATTTCCCCCAAATTCTAATGCTCAAAGAAAGTCAAGGCATTAAATGAGGAGCAGACAGTAATAATTTGGAGGGACTTTCCAACACTGCAGGTTTAACACCTTCATTGGTTTCAACTTGCAAAAAAGTTGAATTCCTTTGGATTTTACCTGTCGGGTGGATGTATATTGGGAAGTATGTATTAACCATTGCATCAGTTCCAACCTTCTCCTCATTGATGAATTGCTTACCTCAGTGGAGGCTCTGACATTTCATATTAGGGCATTATTGATAAAACAGTTGAACAACATTATAAAGTGTCACAGATTTGAATTTTGACTTCAGGGCTCTTTGCATTGAATTAATGTCCAAATAAATCAAAAATTTTAGCCTGCTTTGTTCAAAAAGATATCCAAAGTATTTTCATTCATAATTTCATCCTTTGTTTTCTCATCTTTTTTTGTATCACCACTCACTACTGGGGATTAGAGTGGTAAAAAAAAATGAAACGCAGTTTCTGCTGTAGTATAATTAATGCACCTTGGTAGCAAAAGCAAAGAGATAAATGATCCGGTAATCAGTTCTATGTTTACTGATTAATGTTGTTTAGAGCATTGAGAAGTCCCCTATATTCTTCATTAATTAAGTGTGGATCTTTTGTGCCTTCTGAAGAGTGAGTTGAGACTTAACATTATCGCTTAAAGCCAGGTAGTTTGGGGGGGGGGGTATTTACAATATTGCACAGTATTCAGTCTGGATTATGCATTGCCGAAAGACGCAACCCCATTGATGAATGGTTTGGCGAATGCCAGTACTAAGCAACATTTCATACTGAATGCAAAGCAGTCTGTTTCCACTCAGCCTTGTATGAATCCAAGCTATTGGATTGTTAATCTTGAGTTAGCATGGATTTTCCTGAAAATGACAACTTCCTTAGTTTTCCCACATCATTATAAAGCTCTCGTTTCCAAATTGGCACTCTTTGGATGCACTTCAAAGATGCATTTTCTTCTGAAACCAAATGCATGATTTTGATCTATAATTGACATATCAGTGTTGGTCACATGCACTTGCCACTTTTCAAGATATGAATAAATACTATTTTTAATTGAAAATAAGCACGTTATGCCTGAACTAATTGTATTTTTTAATATCTCTCTGATTACCAGTTACATCAGTTTTGTCTGTACACATAAACCTGCTTTCTAGTATCATGTATCCTCTATTGGTTGACAATTCCAAGAGCACTAAACTTGTGCACTTCTTTCACTTTATCTCCCACTCACCTTGTGGGTTTGCTTGACCTTTTTTCTAAGTTTGGACCTTGAATCAGACTGATCATGTTATCTGGCTGTCGCTACTCCTGAAACTGGATGTCATTAAAGTGCAAACACTATCCTAATAATTGCTCCTTTTCCCTCTTTCTGTGGTAGGAAAAAGTCTTGCAAGTCTTTGTTACTCAGTGCTTCCCCGCCAAAGGGATGGTAATGTTTTGAATTTTCTTGGGCCTTTATGGAACAATGTATGCCATTATATCGCTTGACAAACTCACATCTGCTCTGCATTCTTCCTTAAATTTTTGTTTCAATGTGTGTCCAATAAAATTGTCTAACTTCAATAACTTTAAAAATTTACATTATGGGGATAAGGTAATTGGACAAGGCAGCATCAGTCACGATAAAGGGTTTCGACCCAAAACGTTGGCTGACTATTTCTCTCCGTGGAAACTACCTGTCCTGCTAAATTTCTCCAGCCTCTCATTGTCCACGCAGCATTTATACTTGTTTCTTGGTTGGGCAATAGGTGAATGCTACCAGGTGAAACTTCCACGATGTTGACCTGATATAATAAAGCAATGGTGAAATGCCCCCAAACTGAATGTGATGTGACTTGGAGAGAATTTGGACGTGAACCATGATCTGATGCAGCTGTGGATCCTGTAAGTCGAGGTGGTAGAAGTTGTGGGTTTGTGGGGTATTACTGAAGATGCACTGAGGATTTATTTCCATGAATATATAAATGGTGAAGTCTTTTGTGATCAAAGGAAGAGCATGTGCCAAGCAAGAAAACTGTCTCATTCAAGCTGTTCACTTGGACAGTGGAAAATATTCCATGACAGTATTCACCTGGGTCGGTGTGGAAGACAAGTTTTAACGCATTGACGCTGGGGGGTGTCACATTTTTTAAAATCCCTCAGTGAGTAAGTTTGTTTCAGATGGGAAAGATTGACTTTATGCTCAATATTGAGGAAGAAGGAGCTCTCCAGTTTTTCCTCCCCCTTTTTCCCTCAATTTCTTGCGGCTTGCAAAGGAGCAATAATTTGATTTTTAATACCTTCCAAAATATCAGCTGTATGTTTTTAGTTCCTAAAATAGCATGGAAAAGAAATGCAAATACCAGGGGTAGTATACCCTTATCCCAAAGAAAACATTTTAAACTTTTTGTTTAAGTAATGCTAAAAAGGTAAAAAGCAATGCAATTGTTCATAAATCTGTTAATAAAATAATATTAATTGTTGACAGTGCAAAAGTGCCCAAAAATGCAAAATATTGCCACCTCTTTAGCATAGGCAATATAGTTATTTAAAAACTATTCAAAAGCTTTTATTGAGATTATCTGGACACTTGAACCATTTTTAATAGAAAGATATTGCTAGAACTTTACACTCTCCTTTCATTCGTTCAAGTGCCTTGCCCATCAGCGTGAACGATCATGTCTCTCCATCCATCGGGTCTCTGACCCTCTGAATTGTAGCTGTGGCTGCCTCTTGTTTCTAACCACAATGTTAATCCATCTATCATTTTCATTCTCTCTCTGCTTCTGCTTCTTCTTCCTTCCAGCTTTCTAGTTGTAACTAAATGCTCTAATGTATCTCTTCGCATAATGTATCTCCTCACATGATGTATCCAAAGAATTTTGATTGCTGTTTTTCGATTCTTTTAAGTATTGTACATTTTGTTTTTGTTCTTTGTAGAACTTCTTCGTTTGTTATCCTATCTGTATATGATATGCATAGCTTCTTCTTCTTTGGCTTGGCTTCGCGGACAAAGATTTATGGAGGGGGGTAAATGTCCACGTCAGCTGCAGGCTCATTTGTGGCTGACAAGTCCAATGCGGGACAGGCAGACACGGTTGCAGCGGTTGCAGGGGAAAATTGGTTGGTTGGGGTTGGGTGTTGGGTTTTTCCTCCTTTGCCTTTTGTCAGTGAGGTGGGCTCTGCGGTCTTCTTCAAAGGAGGTTGCTGCCCGCCAAACTGTGAGGCGCCAAGATGCACGGTTTGAGGCGATATCAGCCCACTGGCGGTGGTCAATGTGGCAGGCACCAAGAGATTTCTTTAGGCAGTCCTTGTACCTTTTCTTTGGTGCACCTCTGTCACGGTGGCCAGTGGAGAGCCGTTGTCATACCCACACTCCTGTTCGGCTCCGAATCATGGGTCCTCTACCGGCATCACCTACGGCTCCTAGAACGCTTCCACCTGCGTTGTCTCCGCTCCATCCTCAACATTCATTGGAGCGCTTTCATCCCTAACGTCGAAGTACTCGAGATGGCAGAGGTCGACAGCATCGAGTCCACGCTGCTGAAGATCCAGCTGCGCTGGATGGGTCACGTCTCCAGAATGGAGGACCATCGCCTTCCCAAGATATGCATAGCATTCTTCTGAGAAATCACATCTGCTGCATTGATTCTTTTTTTTTCCAATGCATCTGTGATGGTCCATAACTTGCAGCCAGACATCAATATAGGAAGAATGTAGCAGCTGAGGGTTCTAAGGCTGACACAGAGCAAGACACATAGTATGCTGGAACTGTAATGGAGGCTTGCAGCCTCATGGCATGCCTCATGTGCTGTTCATAACAACTTTAAAGTAAAGAACCTTTTCCTTCATCCATGTGTTGTCTTAAGAACTCACGTGTATGAATACAAGATGAAACATGGTGTCAGAAGTGAGATGAAGAAAATTAGAAGGAAATACTTTAAAAGGTAAAATCTAAAGTCAGCAACTGATCAGTGAAGAGAAGATAACACAGTGAAAAATGGAAGGATTACATCCATCATAGAAACTTCAGCCGACAGGTAATGCAGCTGAAAATTGGAACAAATTTAAACAGCATTTTGGATTGTATTTAGTGGCAGTCGGAGTTGATGAGAAAATTGATAAACTGAAAGAATCCATTGTCTTGCATGTCATGGGTGATGAAGCCATGGAGGTGTATAATCACTTCACATTTGCTGCTGAAAGAGACAAAATGAAACTGGAAAAAAAATAATGGAACAGTTTTAGGCATACTGGATACTTAAATGTAATGTGGCATTTGAGAGGCACAGATTTTTCACGTATACAGAAAAAAGAAGAAAGTATTGATCAGTATGTGACTAAATTGAGAAACAGAAGCAAAATATGTGAATTTGGTGGATTAACTGACTCACTGATAAAAGACAGATTTGTGTGTGGTATTCCCGATAATAGTCTAATGGAAAGACTGCTAAGAGAGTAAAATCTAGACCTGAAAAAAGCCATAGCACTCTGTAGAGCTGCAGAAACTGTAAAATTGCAGGCAAAAGAGCTGTTCAGTGAAACGAGCTGCAACGTGGATGCAGTGAGCATGAATGGAAATAAACCATTTAACAAAAAGTGCACCAAAGTGGAAAGAGAGGCATGGCCAGAGAACAAAAATGAAAGGGACAATCGAAAGCCATGTCATCAATGTGGTACACAACACCTAAAAAAAAACTGTCCAGCATATGGTAAAACATGAAATATGCTTGTTGCTGTAGGAACCAAGTTCAACAAAACAGGTTCATGGAGTAGATGAAAGAGAGACAATGGATTTCTATGTAGATGTTCTGACTGAAAATAAGAAAGAAAATAGAATGGATGTTGAGATTAAAAGCGAATGACAAATACATTTCAGTTAAATTGGATACTGGAGGACAAATTAAAGTAATAGCAGAGACTGATTTTAAGAAGATTAGACCCAGACCAAAGATATATGGCAGACAGTGAGGGTGACAGGATATTCAGATACCAAGGAGAATGCATGGTCAAAATTAAACACAAGCACAAAGAGCACATTCATCGTGAGAAACTGAACCTGGTAAAAAGAGACCTCATTGTGGTCTATGATTAACTCATGTAAGAGTACAATGACCTATTTCAGGGTCTAAGCTGCCTTCCAGGAGAACATACTATCAGAGTGGATAGACGTGCCACCGATAATACATCCATGCAGAAAAGCAACTAAAGGCAGAGTTAAACAGGATGCAAAACATGAACATGATTTAAAAGATAGATGAGCCAATAGAGTGGGTGAGTTCAATCATTGTTGTGGACAAAAAGAAATGAAAGCTTAGAATTTGCTTGGATCCAAGGGATCTGAACAGAGCAATAAAGAGATAACATTTTAAGCTTCTGATACATGAAGAAATCATGTCACAGTTTGCAAATGCAAAGTTTTTCAGCAAGTTAGATGCATCCTCAGGATTTTGGCAGTTGAAATTGGATGAAACAAGTTCAAAACTGCATGTTCAATAGTCCATTTGGCAGATACAGATTCCTAAGGTGACCATTCGGAATTACCTCAGCTCCTGAAGTGTATCACAAAACTATCCACATGGTCTATGAGCACCTGGATGGAGTGGATACCTCAGTGGATGACATAATAGTCTGGGGAACCACAAGAATGGAGCATGATGAGAGACTAAGGAAAGTGCTGGAAGTAACAAGGAAAGCAAACCTGAAACTGAATAGAGAGAAATGCCAGCTTGGGGTGACAGAACTAACATTTGTAGGAGATATTATTGATAGTGAGGGCATCAGATCAGATCCCAGAAAGATGTCCACCATTGGGAACATGCCATGGCCACAATACAAAAAGGATGTACAGAGGTTTAATGGAATGGTCAACTATATAGGTAAATTCATATCCAACCTCTCAGAAAAGATGGCTCCATTGAGAAGACGAACAGAAAAGAACATTGAATGGGAGTGGAGTCATGAGCATGAAAATTCATGGAGTGAACTAAAGAAACTGCTCACAGAGGAACCAGTTCTAAGGTTTTATGACCCAGTGAGATCCATCAAGGTATCATCAGACGCATCACATAGTGGGCTCGGTGCAGTTCTTCTGCAAAAATATGATGACTGGGAACCCATTGTATATGCATCACACTCACTGACAGACGCATAGACACGATGAGCTCAAATTGCAAAAGAGCTGCTCAGCATCACATACCCCTGTGAAAGATTTCATCAGCTTGTGTCAGGACAAGCAATCAGTGTAGAGATTGCATTGTTCAAAAAGCTACTAAATGTATGTCCACTGAGAATACAAAGAATGATGATTAGGCTGCAACGCTATACACTGAATGTGTAACATACACTCTGGGTAAGCTGATGTACACATGAGAGACATGAGAGAGTCCGCAAACAACAAAATGGATGAAGACGTGAACGCCTTCATGGACATGATCACAAGTGCATTGCCCATATCAGATGCAAAAATGGAGCTCATAAAGACAAAGACAAACAAGGATGAAACACTGAGACAACTGAGAAAAAACATCTTGGATGGATGGCCCAACATGAAGCAGAACGGCTCACCTGACGTTACAGAGTACTGGAGCTGCAGGGCAGAATTATCAATGGTTGAAGACATCATCTACAAAAGAAGTAAAATCTTTATCCCAAAGAGTGAGAAAAGAGATGCTAAAAAGGATCAATGGAGGACATCTCGGAATCGAAAAGTGTAAGAAAAGAGCACGAGAGGTGATGTGCTGGCCAAGAATCATCAATTATACAACAAATGAAGTGTAAAACTGAACAATATGCCAGAAATATCAAGCAAGCAATCCCGCAGAACCACTAAAGCCACACCCAGCACCATACAGACCTTACCAGAAGGTAGGCGCTGATCTATTGGAATGTCAAGGGAAGGACTATCTTGTCACAGACTATTACTCCCTGTATCCAGAGGTGTGTAAACTGACCACCACTGCAGATGCTGTAATAACAGGTATGAAAGCCGTATTCTTCAGACATGGCGTGGCAAGTGAGGTCTTCAAAAAGAATGGGTCCAGTTTTTCAATTTAAAGTTCCGACAGTTTGCCAAAGAGTGGGACTTTGTACACAACATGTCAAGTCCTCATTTTCCACAGTCCACTGGCCTAATGGAAAAATCAGTACAGACAGTGAAAAGGCTGATAAACAAGGCAAAAGACAATGGAACGGACTTCTACCACAGTATGCTAGTATATAGCACAACGCCTCTCGAGTGTGGTATGTCACCAGCATAACTCCTTATGGGTCGTAGGCTAAAATCAAACCTACCCATTCAGGAGAATCTCCTAAAAACAAAAGATGGGGAGAGAGTGAGGAAGTTCAAAGAACAACAGAAAGAAAGAGGAACAAAAAACCTACCAGAACTCCACAATGGTGACCAAGTAAGGCTAAAAGACAAAACAAACTCATGGACTCAGAAGGGAACTGTCCTTAGTGAAATCCAACCAAGATTATACCCCATTCAGATAGATGAAGGTGCTGTTCTGCAAAGAACAAATGGGACCAGCCCCAGTAGATGGAAAGACGGATTCTGTTGAACAATCTGAATGCACATCTGAGAAGTCATGATCTGAGGCAACAATTCAGATTCAAGGACAATCAATCAGAAGATCGTCAAGACACGTGAATCCTCCTAAATGACTCACTGAGCAAAACCCCATTTTGAAGACAGGTTGTGAGTGCTTAGTTCAGCCTGGTCAAACCCTTGTGGTTCATCCGAGAGGAGAGGACTGCATGACTAATATTTCACTTGAAACAAAAAGGAACTCTGTGGTGACCTGAACTAAAGAGGTCATCTGGAAAATCGTGATGGGTCAAGTTTCTTCGGCAAGACACTGAAGTGGCAGGTTACAAGTAATCAGTTGTGGGTGTTCAATAAACAACAAATCTCTCTCTGAAAGCTGACTAGAATCTTCCTAAGCAGTAATCATTTACCTATCAAGCACCAAAGCCTGGCGAACTTCATAAATGTTAAATTCTGTTCACAATTTAAGAATCGCCTGCAACCAATAAACTTGGAGGAATGAGAAGTGAGATTGGACTGTGAATCAAAGAACTTATCTGAACTTACATACACATTACATACATGTGTGCTTAGAATTAGAAGGGGGTTAAATTAGGTTAGTTAAGTTAATAGTAATAAGTTAGAGTTTGAT
The DNA here is from genome assembly GCF_036971445.1 of Narcine bancroftii. Lineage (NCBI taxonomy): Eukaryota > Metazoa > Chordata > Chondrichthyes > Torpediniformes > Narcinidae > Narcine > Narcine bancroftii. Next base: position 118,777,707 of record NC_091473.1, on the reverse strand, counting down.
CCTGTTTTTATGTTTAAAGATAATTAAAAGCAACTTTTGTTTAATTAACCATTTGTCTTGGTGAATATCTACTGCTGCTGGGTTTTGGGGTCCTCTGAGCTCATAATAAGATCAATGTTTGCCATTATTGGGAGGTAGAAGCTTTCCATCGTTCCAGAAGAATAATTTTTTTGCTCACTCCCTGACCCCCAAAACAATTCCAGATACAAAGAAGGGATGGCTTCACATTAAGACTTCCATAACAATGAATAACAAAGTATTTACTGTATGATAGAGAAACAAATGATATATAGAGATATAAAAAGCTTTTAAAGAGATACATAATGTATTTAAACAGATACAAAAGTTCAAAGAAAAATTTCTCATGCTCAAGCTTCCTTCACATCTTGGGCAGAAATTATGACAAATTACATCATAGTCACTATGGTAACAATAGTCCTCTTAAAGAGACAGGCACCAAATTATCTAAGAATCAAAAACACAGGGTTTTAACCTTTACAACCAGGGCTAACCAGAAACTGATTGGAGTCAGAGTTCCAGGTATTTCTCAGAGCTCGTGATGCTCCCTTCAGTACAAAAGACAAGATGCCACTAAGTTCAGCCAGGGCTGAAATCTCCTGTGTAATCTGGAAGGCAAACCATGAGTATGCATAGAATATCTATAGACAGCTGTGTGACAGTGGTGACATGAGGTGCATGTGGCAAAGGATTAAGACCATAACAGATCACAAGACAACCTTGAAATATAACCCTTCTGGCCAGACTGAGCATCTTCTATCCACACTTCAATGCAAAGAACAGACTGATGCTGAAGAAAGCTCCATGTTCCCCTAATGAACACACCCATGCATAGCCATGGCTGAGGTGAGGAGAACCCTGTTGAAGGTGAACCCACACAAGGCAGTGGGACCATACATCCTATCTGGTCATGCACTGAAGGACGGCTCAGACCAACTGATGGAGGTCCTTACAGATACATCATCCCTGTTGGTTTCAAGACATCCACCACCATCCTAGTACCAAAGAGAGCAATAATAGCAGGTCTTAGTTACTATCACCCGTGACATTGACCTCCACCATTATGAAATGATTAAAGTGTCTGGTGATGCAATGTATCAAAGCACACCCCTCCAGAGATGCCAGACTCATTTCAATTCACCAATAGAAGAAATCGTTCCACTGATGATCCTATAGACTTGGCCCTCCACTCTATCCTGACCCATCTGGAGAATGAGGCCTCATACACCAGGCTGCTATTCCTTCACACAATCATTCCCAAGAGGCTGGTGGAGAAACTGTCCTTGCTGGGACTCAACACCCCTCTCTGTAACTGGATTTTGTGCATCCTCACAGAAAGACCAAAGGATGTCTGGGTTGGTAGCAAGATGTCAAGCACTGTCATCTTGAGCATGGGAGCACGTCAGAGCTGTGTGCCCATACTGCTCTGTTCACACTACTGACCCACAATGTCAATGCCAGATCCAGATCCAAGAGTCATCAAGTTTGTAGATGACACAACAGTAGTTGGCTTTATGAGTTCCAATACAGAGAGGAGGTGGAAACTCTCATGGACAAGATGAAGGAGATGATTGTAGACTTCAAGAAGACCAGGAATGACCACCCTCTACTACTCTGTAGTGGAGAGAGTGAAGAGCACCAAGTTCCTTGGAGTTCACTTAACAAGTGACCTATCATGGACACTCACCATCTCCTCACTTGTCAAGAAGGTGCAACAGCGATCAGTGAAGACTGAAGTGGGCAAGGCTACTGGCCACCATCATGTCATCTTTCTACAGGAGCTCTATCAAGAGTGTCCTGGCTGCTGCATCATAGTGTGATACAGTTGCTGTTGAGAATTGGATTGGAAGTCAATCCACAGGAATTTAAGAGTGGAAAGAGGATCACTGGGATCTCCCTCCCCCTCACCATATCGATGTGATCTTCAAGGATTGTTATCTGAAGAGGGTAAGAAAAATCATTGAAGACCCCTTCCACCCTGCACACAGCATCTTTCAGCTACTCCCTTCGGGGAAGAGATACAGGAGTATCGGAGCCAATACCACCAGACTGAGAAACAGCTTCTTCTCATGGGCAGTGAGACTGATGAATGATAAATGAACAGCTCACACTAACCCTCCGAGACTCCACTATTTATCAAACAAGAATTACTTATTTGTATATCTGTTCTGCATATAACTCTTGTCTGTTTGTGTGATATGTCTGGTTATGTGTTTGAATGTTGTGCACTGGACAACACTGTACTTGTCAATCAGATGATAAATAAACTTGAACTCTCCACCATGGAACCATTGATGTGAAATGGAGAGAGGCCAGCCTTCATCTCCTGAAGTCCATAATCATCTCCTTTATCTGTTCACTTTGAAACTCAGGTTGTTCTCACACCATTTTAAGAACCCCCCAACCTACTCTCTGCAAAACAACTCAGCATTGTTGCTGATGAGGCCAACTACTGTATAATCTGCAAACTTGATGGTTCTGTTTGACCTTGCAGTTGTGAGTTAGCAGGTATGAACAGCATTGAGGTGTGAGCTAATGGAAGGCTGCAAGGAGGGTCTGTGTGGTGAGTGCTGTGAGTAGCTGCCATTTATTTATTTAAAGTCTGGAAAGGAGAGAGCAGCGTGTGATGTCAGCATGGCTGAGAGGGCAGTTTGAAAAAGTCATCCACTCTTACTTGCTTCTTTTTGAGTTGGAGTCAGGAAGCTGCAAGGAGGGTCTCTGTGTGCGTGAGTGCTGTGAGAGGCCAATTATCTATTTATTTAATTCTTTTCCTAAAGTCTGGAAAGGAGAAGGGAGACTGCGCACGACATCAGTACAGCTGAGAGGGAGGTTTGAAAAGGTAAGGAACTGTACTTTGCTTCTTTTTCAGTTGGATCAGGAAGATGCAATTGAGTTAATTGATTAGGAGATAGAAAAAGAGGGACAGCTGTACAAGCAGCTAGTGATGGAGTTGCTCAGAGACAGAAAGGGAACATTGTGGCTTTGTTGAGAAGGAGTTTGCTCCCAGTAGGGTAAGAGTGGCAAGTTTTTTTTTGAAAATTTAAAAATTTTTTTACAAAATACAACTGTATAAAATCTAAAGCTACCCCATACTACCCCCACTCCTCCCCCCCTCCCAACTACCCCTCCCCTTACAATCCTCCTCCCTTGGAGCTTATTAAAAAAAACATACATAAAATCATAACAGGTTGTTGTGTGGTATGTCAACTATTTACATCTTTAACCATATAACCATATAACCATTTACGGAGTGGAAACAGGCCATGTTGGCCTTTCGAGTCCGCACCGGTTCACTGATTTTGTGCGTCCTCTTCAGGCATTGGTCCCGGTAGATCTTCATTCAATAACGATGGGCGAATTCAATGCAGGTGGAATCTTATTGAAATTGAAAGCAAGATTCTTTCAGTCAGATCAGCCTCAGTCAGTAATCTGTGTATGATCAGAATGCAAAATACAGCAGATGCTGCAACTTTGACATTAAAATGGAAATATTTAACAAATCAGAAAGAGATAGAGATAACTTTTCAGATGACCTTTCAGCAGAATCAGGACAATTTGATGGAAATGCATTCACCTGGAAATGGATCATTATCCTTGTATCTTGTAATATTTAATATATGGAAAATATTTTTTTAATTACAAAAAAGTGTCCATAAAAATACATATGTACTTTTTAAAAAAGATTTGATTTTTTTTAAATTTAAGCCCAGAAATACACAGTCAAAACTGTACCAGGGCACTTGTAAAGTCAGGAAACTCAGGGCTCAGAAAGAAATGGGTGTTACAAATCCTAACAGCATATGACCTCTACCAGAGAACTGCTGTAGGAGAGTACTGCCATCGCTGTACACAGACGTTTGAGAAACACAAATAAAAATTTTACTTAACATCTAAGCCCATACATTCCAGATATAAAGTCCACATTTTAACAAAAAAAGTATGGTTATTTTGCAAACTATACGTTATCTTCTCAAAATACAAACATGATTGAATTTCTTTATGCCATCTTTGTATACTCAATTCAACATCAATTTTCCAAGTTACAGCAATATATTTTCTAGCCATCGCCAATCCTAATCATATAAATGTAATTTTAGGTTTTTCCAATCACAAATTAGCCATAATGTTCTTCATATAACCCAATAAACACACCCATGGATCCACATATAAATCTATTTGGAATAAGTCTTGCAAAAATTTAATTACTTTTTCCCAAAAGGGCTTACTTAACCTTTGTACATTCCCACACCAAATGTACAAAAGTACCTGTTTGGTTCCCACATCGGAAATACAAATCTGACACATTAAAACCATATCTTTTCAATTTTTCAGGAGTTAAATATAACTGATGCAAAAGTTATAATTAACTAAACTATAATGTATATTAATTAATTTCATAACACTATCCAAACACATATCAGACCATTCTTCCACAGATATAGGAATAAATAAATCCTTCTCCCATTTATCTCTTATTCTAAATATATCTGCCTTCTTCATCTTTTCATGTAATAACAAATACATTTCTGAAACAAACCCTTTTTTCCTTATCAGCAATTAATTTCTCAAATTTCATTTGACCTGGTAGTATTAAATCTTGACCAAAACACGCACTTGATAATAAGCAAATAAAGTGTTTTGTAATATGCCAAACTTCTCTCAAAGTCTATTAAATGAAAGAAATGAACCTACTCCAAACAATCTTCCGCTAATATCAATCCTTTTGAATCCCAATCCCTCAAATAAGGATTACACATAGAAAATGGATTACGGGATGGGATGTCCAAAAATTGAAATTTTTAAAGAAAATTGATACATTGGAAAACCAAAGTCTATGAAATAATGTTAAGATAGTGGGACTGTTGGAAGATATTGAAGGAATGGATCCGGTGAAGTTTTTTCAAAAATGGATACCAGAGATATTGGGAAAGGATGCATTTCAATAAGGTTTGGAATTGGATAGAGCACATAGAGCGATATGGCAGAAGCCTTTTTCAGACCAGCCACCACGAGCGGTGCTTATCTGTTGTTTACATTACCAGGATTGTGAGTTGATATTACGTCTGGCAGTGCAAAAGGTTCGCCAAAATAAGGGACCTTTGGTGGTTCAGGGTAATAGAGTTTTTTTTAATGCAGATTTAAGTCAGGATGTGATAAGAAGACACAAAGAGTTTAACCCAGCTAAAGCTGTGCAATGGAAGAAGGGTTACAGATTTATGTTTAGATATCCAGCTGTGCTGAAGGTAATTTTGAGGTTCAGTTTTTGATGATGAAATAGAAGTTCTGACTTTTGCTAACTCTTTACCAAATAACCCACATAGTTTTAAGTTGCAGAAACAATAGAAATTGCAGGGATTTCCAAAGAGGAATGGGAATGGTAGCGGCAGGAAGAAAGTGGAGGAACAACATCTGATTCAGAAAGGAAATGATGGTCAAGTTTCTGGTGCTGTTGGTGTTGAGCAATTGGCGTTTCAGTATGAACAAGTGTTTTTTTAATATAAGAATATCAGCTGGGGGGGGGGGGGGTGGATGGCTCTGTGTCATCTGAAGTCATCTGCCAGTAGTGGTTTAGACCACATCCAGTTAGTAGGGGGAAGGTACCACTTTGGTGGTTTTTTTTGTTACTGTTTTTATATTTAGGGTTTTTTTATTTTATATTATATATTTTTGGTAAATTAAGAAGGGTTTTATTTGGAGCTTATATTTTTTGTGAGGGTTTGCTGTGTTGGTTGTCATTTGTAACGATAAAATGAGTAAATTGAATTTCGCGACATTTAATGTAAAAGGGATGAACCATCCGATAAAAAGGAAACGTGTGTTGGATTATATCAAAAAGATGAAGGTGGACATTTCATTTTTACAAGAGACTCATTTGATGGAGAAAGAAGATTTGAAATTGAAACGAGACTGGGTTGGACATGTGCTGGCAGCTTCTAAGGCTAGAGGAGTAGTGATTTTGATATATAAAAAGGTGCCTTTTGCTTTAGAATCTTTTTCTGAGAATGCTGGCAGAGTCTTGAAGGTTAATTGCAAATTATTTTCAGAAGCTTGGACTTCTGCAATTTGCTACAGACCAATCTTGTTGAATTTTTTGAAGAGGCGACTAGGAATGTTGATGAGGGTAGAGTAGTGGATATTGTCTATATGGACTTCAGTCAGGCCTTCAATAAGGTTCCACATGGGAAGTTAGTTAGGAAGGCTAAATCCTTAGGTATTAATTTGGGGATAGTCAAATGGATTCAACAGTGGCTGGAAGGAAGGTGCCAGAGAGTAGTAGTAGATAATTGTTTGTCAGGATGGAGGATGGTGACAAGCGGTGTACCTCAGGGTTCAGTATTGGGACCGTTGCTATTTGTCATATATATTAATGATCTGGAGGATAGGGCGGTAAATTGGATTTGTAAATATGCAGATGATACTAAAATAGGGAGAATTGTGGATGATGAAGAAGGTTTTCAAAGATTGCAGAGAGATTTAAACTGCTTAGAGGAGTGGGCAGAAAGATGGCAGATGGAGTTTAATGCTGATAAGTGTGAGGTGCTTCATTTTGGAAAGAATAATCAAAGCAAGACATATGTGGTAAATGGGATGGCATTGAAGAATGCAGTGGAGCAGAAAGATCTAGGTATAACGGTGCATTGTTCCCTGAAGGTAGGAGCGCACGTGGATAGGGTGGTGAAGAAAGCCTTTAGTATGCTTGCCTATATAAATCAGTGCATAGAATATAGGAGTTGGGAAATAATGATGAAACTGTACAAGGCATTGATGAGGCCAAATTTAGAGTATTGTGTGCAGTTCTGGTCACCGGTTTATAGGAAAGATATTAACAAGATAGAGAAAGTGCAGAGAAGATTTTCAAAAATGTTGCCTGGGTTTCAGCATCTGGAATACAAGGAAAGATTGAGAAAATTAGGTATTTATTCCTTGGAACGTAGAAGGCTGAGAGGGGATTTGATAGAAGTGTTTAAGATAGAAAGGGATAGATAGAGTTGATGTGGAAAGGCTTTTCCCATTGAGAGTAGGAGAGATGGATACAAGAGGTCATGGGTTGAGAGTTGATGCACAAAGGTTTAGGAGTAACATGAGGGGGAACTTTTTTACTCAGAGAGTGGTTACTGTGTGGAATGGGCTTCCAGGAAAGGTGGTGGAGGCAGGGTCAATTTTGTCATTTAAGAAAGAGTTGGATAAGTATATGGATGGGAGGGGGATGGAGGGATATTTGCAGAGTGCTGGTAAGTGGGATTAGAGGACGGTACTTGGATCAGTGCAGACTAGAAGGGCCAAATTGGCCTGTTTCCTTGCTGTAATTGTTATAAGGTTATATACGGTTATATGCATTTTTGCATATGAATCAATCAAATGAGAATATTATGGTTGGAGGGGACTTGAATTGTTGTTTGGATCCATTGTTGGATAAGTCTCCAAAAATTGTGAAGAAAACTAAAATGGCAAAAAGAATAATTGAGTTGATGGGGGATTTAAATTTGGTTGAAATATGGCGATGGATGAATCCAACTGAGAAGGATTATTCTTTTTATTCAGCTCGTCATGAGTCATTCTCAAGAATAGATTTTTTTTTGCAGGGTTGGATTGAACAAGCTGAGTATAAGAGTAGGATTCTGTCAGACCATTCATTGTTGTTAATTTCCTGTAATGTTGTCGACATGGCAGGAATTAATTATCATTGGAGATTTAATGAGATGTTGTTAAAAAGGCATGAATTTATTTTGTATATAAGAGATCAGATTAGGTTCTTTTTAGAAACAAATGTGGGATCAGTTCAAAGTAAATTTACGCTATGGGATGTTTTAAAAGCATACTTACGGGGTCAAATAATTAGTTACACAGCAAAAGTGAAGAAGCAATATAAAGCAGAACTTCAAGATTTAGAAAAAGAAATTGCAGTATTGGAGAAGACATTTCAGAAAAATGCAACAGAAGAGAATAAGATACAGTTATCTAAATTGAAGCTTTGTTATAATACAAAGCAAACTTATAATTATGAAAGAATGATTCAAAGATCGAAACAGCATTATTATGAGTTGGGTGAAAGAGTACATAAAGTTTTAGCATGGCAGTTGAAGACTGAACAAGCCTCTAGAATGATTAATGAGGATTGGAGAAGTTCAGGAACTACTTATAATCCTCAGGAGAATAATGATGAATTTCGTACTTTTTATCGGGATTTATCCACATCTGAAGGACAGCTGATGAGGAGCAGGTTGATTATTTTTGTTAAATTTTTATTTACCTTTATTGGAGAAAGAGGATATTAAGACGTTAGAGGGTTCATTTACTGATTTGGAACTTAAGGAGGCATTACAATCTATGTAAAGTGGAAAATCACCTGGAGAAGATGGTTTTACGACGGAATTTTATAAAGAATTTCATGATTTGTTATTTCCGGTGTATACGAAAGTACTTAAACAAGCCACTGATACAGGTTTATTTCCAGAGTCATTTTCAAGATCATTGATAATGGTTATACTGAAAAAAGACAGAGATCCATTAAAATTTGATCCGATTGGCTAATTTTTTGCCAAAATTAGTACATGTGGATCAAGCAGGATTTATTAAAAATAGGTATTCAGTGAATAATATTGCTAAATTAATTACTAAAATTAATGCTTCAGGACAGCAACTCGACCAATCAATGATACTAGCGCTAGACGCGGAAAAGGCCTTCGACTGTGTAGAGTGGAATTTTTTATTTAGTGTTAGAAAGATTTAAATTTGGACCACTCTTTATTAGTTGGGTTAAGGCATTATATTCTAATCCTTCTGCTCAGGAGGTGTGGAATGGACAGGTTTTGCAGGTATTTAATTTGTTTAGATCAACTCGCCAGCCTTATTTGCATTAGTTATAGAGCCATTGGCCCAAGCTATTAGGCAAGAATTGAATATTAAAGGAATTACAATTGGCGGACGTGAGTATAAAATCAATTTATTTGCTGATGATGTGTTGATATATTTGTCTCAATCGAAGAATTCTTTAGAAATATTACAGGATTTGTTGAAACAATAGGGAGTAATGTCAGGTTATAAAGTACATTGGGATAAAAGTGAGATATTACCAATATCAGATGGAGATTATTCAGATTGTAAGCAACTTACAAAGTTTAAATGGTCAAATAAAATGAAGTATCTGGGTTTTAATTGTGGATAAGGACTACCAAAATTTGTATAGTTTAAATTATGTTCCATTATTAAATAAGATTGCTTGATTTAAATAGATGGAAGGATCTACCATTAACATTGATTGGATGGGTAAATTGTATTAAAATGAATATATATCCTCGTATTCAATATTTTTTTCAATCTATTCCAAGTGCTATACTGGGAAAGTTTTTTAAGGAATTAAAGAAAGTAGTTCATTTGTTTTTATGGAAAGGTAAGTTATCCAGAGTATCTATGCAAAAATTGACATGGAGATATGCCTTGGGAGGTCTTCAGCTACCACATTTTCAAAATTATTATCAAGCAGCGCAAGTAAAGTTTATTAATGGACTGTTTGATATTGACCAGCCTCTGATGTAGGTGAAAGTTGAGATGGATCAGATACAGGAAGGATCAATACATCACTTTATATATTAATGGAATCCTTTGCTTTTGCACCAATATAAATTGCCTGTATTGAAACATTTGATGGGGATATGGTATAAGTGGAATCAACTTATAGAATCGAAAGAGGTGATTTCAACCAAAATTCTTTTATATCAGAATCAGTTGATTCCATTTTCTATGAGTAAGTTTCTTTAACTAAATTAGGAATTGAATAATGGAGGAAATGTTAGGACAGTACAGTGTTCTGATTGCAGGATGTGGACAGTTCAAGGGCAACACATTTGTTGCTGATGCCTACACCTGCAAGAGGTGCATCCAGTTGCAGCTTCTGATAAACTGAGTTAGGGAACTGGAGCTGAAACTGGATGAACTTTGGATCATTCGGGAGGCAGAGGCAGAGATGGGGAGGAGTTTTAGAGAGGCAGTCACCCCTAAGAGTTAGAAAGCTGGGTGACTGTCAAGGGGAAGAGGCAGAAGGAGCAGGGTACTCCTGTGGCTGTTCCCATCAATAATAGGTATACTATTTTGGATCCCGTTGGTGGGGACAACCTACCAGGGACAAGTTGTAGTGGTCACGTCTCTAGCACTGAGACTGGGTCCACAGATCAGAAGGAAGGAGAGAGGAGAGGAGTGCAGTAGTGATAAGGGATTTGATAGAGGGACAGAAAGGAGGTTATGTAGGGGAGACTGAGTGTCTTGGATGGTCTGTTGTTAAGGGCCTGAGATATCTTGGATCGAGTTCTCCTGATTCTAAGGAGGGAGGGTGAGCAGTCAGATGTTGTGATCTATGTTAATAACATGGGTTGGAAGGGTAAGGATATCCTGCAAGGAGAGTTTAGGGAGTTAAGTGCAAAGTTGAAGCACAGGTCCTCCAGGTAATCTTTGGATTGCTACCTGGGCCATGTGCTAGTGAAGCTAGAAATGGGAAGACGGGGGGTGTGGCAAGATGGTGTAAGGAACAGACGTGCCTTCCAGTCCTCTCCTGACTCTTTGTTATTGTTTTGTCTATAAGTGCCCGTTAAAACTTTTTAAAAGTCTAGAAATAGTTAGAGGTGTTGAATCAGTTTCTAATGGTTCAACTGCTGAAAAGAAATAAAAAAAAAACGGCAACAGATCGTTAAGAAACTGCATTTCCCGAGATTATCTGAGCCTACCTGTATACAAGAAGCCAGGACACAGCGTGGAATGGATCCAGGAAGAGAGGTACAAGATTCGGCAACAGAGCTCCGCTCTTCATCGGTAGGGCTTTTTAAAGATGGCGCCCGGCAGCCCTTGGAACAAAGGGCTAGCCAGGCACGTGCGCGTGAATTAACACCCGCTGTGAGCGCTGTCAGTGAATTCTTGACAGCTAGAACAGCTGGGACGCTGCCAGCTGAAGACCTGACTTTGAAAAGACGTTCACCGATTGATGTAGCGGTGGCGCTGCGAAATGCACTACCAGTAATGAAGACTTCAACAGACATCGATGTAATGAAGGCATTTGATATAATATGGGTTAAGGATAACCCTGGCCATCAGCCTCCAGATACTGCTGAGGAGGTTGTGGCAGGGGTTTCCACACGCAGTCATACTGTAAGAAAAGCAGTTAAACCAAGGGAAGGAATAGAAGGCCCTTTGGCTACACAGAAACAGCAGGATCCTACTGTGCCTGAATCTATTCCAGTAGATATGCTTATTAAGAATCTTGAATCTAAGTTATCCTCTACAATAAAAGAAATAGGTAAGGCTTTAGTTCAAGTTATTACTAAGCTTAATACTTTGGTGGACATTAATACCCAACAGATGGTTGATTATGGAGCTTTTAAGCTTGAAACGAGCAAAAGACTTGATGTTTGTGACCAAGGCATAGACGAGGTATGAGATCAAATACAAGATGTAAATAAAACAATTGAAACTTTACAAATTCAGAATAAAAATTTAGCGAAAAAGGTTGATTATTTGGAGAATCAATCTAGACGGAATAATATAAAAATTGTTGGTTTGCCAGAAGATATGGAAGGATCAGATCCAAGAAAATTTTTCACTGAATGGATTCCACAAGTGTTAGGACAAGATAAGTTTCCGGAGGCTTAATATTGGAACGTGCCCATAGAGCTTTGAGAAGAAAGTCTTTTCCAGGACAAAATCCAAGACCTGTTCTGGTTCGTTGTTTAAATTATTGTGATAGAGAGACAATTCTGCATGTGGCTATAAGAAATGCACAACAAAGAAGATCTCCCTTGATGGTTCAGAACAATCGTGTTTTTTTAAATCTGGATTTGAGTCAAGAAGTTATGTCTCCAGAGTCACGACGTGAATTTAATCCTGTGAAAGAAGTGTTGTGAAAAAAAGGATATAAAGCAACATTTAGATACCCTGCAGTATTGAAGATTTTTCAAGATGGCTATCAACCAAAATTTTTCGATAACCCTAAGGAAGCTATGGATTTTGCTCTATTGTTGTCAATTATGCAATTTCAAGAAAGACGTAGTCCACCATGGTCTCCAAGGAGAGTGGAGACGCAAGATGGGAACTGAATTCCAAGAAGAAATGGAGACAATGATGGTCGGAGTGATAAAGCTGATTAAAAAAAAAAAAAAAAAAATTTCTGAGAAGATTTCAGATAATGATGATAGTTTAATGTGAAACGGGAGTTGGGAGAGGGAGCTGGGCAGGCATCATTTTCCAGAAGTCATCAGCTACGTGTGAGTTATCTCACACCCAATACCTTGTGGGAGTTACCGCATTGAGCGGTTGAGACAGGAGGAGGTGGTTGCAACCTCCTACCTGTTTTTTTTTTCATTAATTTTTGGATTAAGGAGTGAAGTTTTTTTTAATTATTATCTTTAATTTTTTTTTCTTTTTTCTTTTTGTAGTTTTAGGAGGGGATAAGGGGAGGGGGTGTTTTTCTTTTTTTTTCCCTTTTTTTCTTTTCTTTTTTTCTCCTTCACTTTTTCTTTGTGTTATTGTAAGTAATGTCTAAATTTAAGTTTGCCTCTCTTAATGTTCAGGGTTTAAATAATCTTATTAAGCGTAAGAAAGTACTTGCTTACTTAAAAAAATTAAAAGTCGATCTGGCTTTTTTGCAGGAAACTCATTTAACAGATAAGGAACATTTGAAACTAAAACGTGAGTGGGTTGGACAAGTTTTCTATTCTTCATTTAATTCAAAGGCGAAAGGAGTGGCAATTTTGGTGCATAAGAATTTACCATTTCAGTTACAGAATGAAGAGAAAAATGGAGAAAGATTATTAAAACTGAATTGTACAATTTTTAATGAGGCTTGGACTCTGCTTGATATTTATGCTCCAAATGTTGAAGATACAGTTTTTATTGTAGATGTGTCTTTATTACTTGGACAAGCAAACTCTAATGTGATGACTGGGGGAGATTTAAATGTGGTATTGGAGCCTTTATTGGAAAAGTATCCAAGAGTAATTAAGAAATCTAAGATGGCAGTACAAGTGACTAATATGATGAAAGATTTGAATTTAGTTGACATCTGGCGAAGACTTAATCCTACAGAGAAAGATTTTTCTTTTTATTCTTCACGTCATAATTCCTTTTCAAGAATTGATTATTTTTTAATCTTAACACATTTGCAGGATAAGGTTATATCTGTGGATTATAAGGCAAGGTTGGTCTCAGATCATTCATTATTATTATTAGAATATCAGAGTTCACAAGATGTTCAGAGAACTTCAAGATGGAGATTTAACACTATGTTATTACAAAAAACAGAATTTATTAGTTATTTAAAAAAACAAATTGAGGATTTTATTAGTAATAATGCTAACTCTGCTTCTAGTCATTTTGTTTTATGGGACGCAATGAAAGCTATATTTAATAGATTATATAATATTTGTGTTGTATTAGATCCTGATATATTTTTATTAGGGAATATGCAATCATTAATTGATTTAGGATTAAATAATTATCAGATTTCTTTTATCTATTTAGCTTTAGTAGTGGCCAAGAAATGTATAGCGTTTACTTGGAAAGATAGAAATATACTAACTTTGGACAGATGGTATTTAGAGATTAAGTCTTGTTTAATTATGGAAAGGATATCTTTTTCAATCCAAGATAAGATGTCGTTTTATAAGTTGAAGTGGACTCCATTTGTTAAGTATATGCAATTAAGTTTGATTTAAGTATGCTCTTAAATGTGATATTTTAGATCTGATAAATCTTTTTTTTAATTACTTTTATTTGTCATATTTTCCTTTTTTGTGTGTGTGTGTTTTTTTTAATACATAATATTATTAATTTTACTAATTCTTCACTCTTTATTTTGGGGGAGGGGAAGGGTGGTTTTTTTTAAGATATATATAAAGATTTTTAGTTGTATATGTAGGGGGGGTTAGATTGAATTAAGTTAGGTTATTAATGTTGTATTGTAATTATATTATTTTATTTTATATCTTTTCTTTAAATGTAATCTTTTTTTTTATTCCTGTGATAAAACCTTTAAATAAAGTTTAAAAAAAAAAGAAATGGGAAGACAATAGAGCTAAACATGTGACTAAAAAGATGGTGCAGGAGGAAGGATATCAGGATTATGGATAATTGGGCTTTGTTCCATGGAAGGTGACACCAATATCCTGGTGGGAAGGTTTGATAGAGCTGTTGGGTATGGTTTAAACTAATTTGGCAGGGAGATGGGAACCTGAGTGATAGAGCAATGGATAGGAAAGAGAAAATAGGAAAAGTTCAGATAGGCAGTGAGATTAAAAGGGCAGAAGGAGAAGAAAGGGATCAGAGAGTATGACCAAGTGTGTCAGGTAACAAGGTGAGGTGTGTGGGGAGTAACAGATTAAAGGTATTATACATGAACACACGGAGTACAAGAAATAAAATGGATGAGCTTGAGGCTTAACTGCATATTTGAGGATATGATGTTATAGGAATAATGGAGACATGGCTGCAGGAAGGCCAGGATTGGGAAATTAATATTCCAGGGTATACATCCTATCGAAAGGGCAGACAGGTGGGTAGAGGGGGTAGGGTGGCTCTGTTGGTAAGGAATGATTTTTCAGTCCCTTGAAAGGAGTGACATAAAAGCAGGTGGAGTAGAGTCTGTTTGGATAGAGTTGAGAAATTGCAAGGGCAAGAGGACCCTAATGGGAGTCATATTTCCAAGGCAAACAATACCTTGGATATTGGAGGCAGAATAAATCAAGAGTTAAGATTGGCATATCAGAATGGTAATGGTACAGTTGTTGTGGGGGATTTCAACATGCAAGTAGGAAATCTAGCTGATGTGGGACTGCAAGAAAGTGAGTTTATTGAATGTCTCTGGGATACATTCTTGGAGCACCAGGGGAAGACCATTCTGGATTTGGTGTTGTGTCATGATGTGGATTTGATAAGGGATCTTGAAGTAGAGGGGCCATTAGTTAATAGTGACCATAATATGGTGTTTTTCTAAATATTTCCAGTTTGAAAGCAAGAAGGAAAGAAAATCAGAAGTATCAGTATTAAAGTTGAATAAAGGGGATTATGCAGCACGAGGGAGGAGCTTGTCAAAATATAATGGAAGGATACCCTGTCTGGGAGAACATGTGAACAAAAATGGCAGGTATTTCTAGGCATTTTTTTAATAAAAAGGTACAGGACCAGTTTATTTCAGAGGAAGAAGGGCTCTAAGGTGAGCAAAAGTCAGCCGTGGCTGGCAAAGGAAGTCAAGAACAGAATCAAAACCAAAGAGAGGAAATATAATATAGCAAAGAGGAGTGGGAAACCTTCAAAGAGCAACAGAAGATAACTAAGAAAGCTACACAGGAGGAAAAAATGAGTAAGAGAGTAAACTAGCCAATCATGTAAAAGGGGAGAGTAAAAGCTTCTTTTGGTATGTAAAGAGAAAAAAATCAGTTAGGACCAAAATTGGACCCTTAATAACAGAAGCAAGTGAAATTATTATGGGAAGCATGGAAATGGCTGATGAGTTTAACAGATACTTTGGATCTGTCTTCACCAGGGAGGATACAAGTAAAGGCCAGATCGTGGTAGAAGTCATGCAGTATCGAAGGAATTGATAGAAATTCCAACGGTAATGGAGGAATTGATGCAAATCCAGATTCGGAACCATGTGGTCTCGAGTAAATTGAATGGACTGAAGGCTGGTGGACCGCATCCCAGGGGGCTCAGTGAGGTTGCTCTTGAAAATGTGGATGCATTGGTCGACATTTTCCAAAGTTCTATAGATTCAGGAGAGGTGCCTGTGGATTGGAGGGTGGCTCATGTTGTGCTGCTTTTTAAGGAGGGAGGGAGGGAGAAAATGGGCAATTACAGACAGGTTAGCCTGACGCCAGTAGTGAAGAAGATATCAGAATGTATTATAAAAGAAGAAATAACAGAACACTTGGACAGAAATAATAGTATAATTACAAGTCGGCATGAATTTCTGAAGGGAAAATCGTGCTTGACTACTCTGAAATTTTTTGAGGATGTGACAAGAAGGGTGGGCATGGGAGAGCCAGTGGATGTGGTGCACTTGGACTTTCAGAAGACTTTTGATAATGTCCCTTCCACACAGGAGATTAGTAGGCAAAATCAGAGCATGTTATTGGGGGTAGGGTGCTCACATGGACAGATAATTGGTTGACAGACAGGAAACAAAGAGTTGGGATTAATGGGTCACTTTTGGGATGGCAGGATGTGAGAAGTGGGGTCCCACAGGGATCGGTGCTGGGTTCTCAGTTTATCATGTATATTAATGATTTAGATAAAGGGATTATAAATAACATTAACAAATTTGGAGATGACATGAAAATGGGTGGCAGTGTGAGGAGGATATCAGGAAAATGCAGGGAAACTTGTACAGGTTGGATGAGAGGGCAGATGCATGGAAGATGCAGTTTAATGTGGATAAATGTGAGGTTATCCACTTTGGTAGCAGGAACAAGAAGGCAGATAATTATTTAAATGGTGTCAAGTTAGGGAGTGATCTAGGTGTACTTGTACATCAGTCACTAAAAGCTAGCATTCAGGTTCAACAAGCTGTGAAAAAAGCAAATGGCATGTTGGCCTTCATAAAAAGGGGAATGGAGTATAGGGGTAAAGATGTCCTTCTGCAGTTGTACAGGGCCCTGGTGAGACCACACCCCCTGGAGTATTGTGTCCAGTTCTGGCCTCCTAATTTGAGGAAGGACATTCTATCTATTGAGGAAGTACAGCATAGATTCACAAGGTTAGTTTCTGGGATGGTGAGATTGACGTATGTCAATAGGTTGGATAAACTGGGGTTGTATACATTGGAATTTAGAAGGATGAGGGGAGATATAATTGGTATATAAGATTATTAAGGGATTAGAGATGATGGAAACTGATTAAATGTTCCCAATGCTGAGGGAGACTAGGACTAGAGGGCATAGTTTAAGAATATAGGGAAGCCTCTTTAGGTCAGAGATGATTTTTTTTTTACCCAGAGTTGTTGGTCTGTGGAATGCTTTGCTGCAGAGGGTGGTAGAGACACATATCCTGGATAGGTTCAAGAGGGAGTTGGATAAGGTTCTTGTGAACAGGGGAATTGAGGGTTGTGGGGAGAAGGCTGGGATAGGGTACTGATAGTGGAAGATCAGCCATGATCTGAATGAATGGCAGTGCTGGCTTGATGGGCTGAATGGCCTACTCCAGCACCTATTGATATCAATAAGATTGAAAGAGTGCAGAGAAGATTTACTAAGATGTTGCTGGGACAACAGGAGTTGGGTTATAGGGAATGATTAAACAGGTTAGGACTTTTTTCCTTGGAACAAAGAAGATTAAGGGGAAATTTGATAGAGATTTACAAAATTGAGGGCTATAGACAGAGTAAATGCAAATAGGCTCTTTCCATTTAGATTAGGAGATATAAAAACGAGAGGACATGGCTTTAGGGTGAAAGGTGAAAAGTTTAGGGGAAACTTCTTTACTTAGAGTGGTGGGTGTTTGGAATATTATAATTTGACATTATAAAGTTCTTGCTGACTACATGAGTGACAGATGATGTAGGGATGATTGTGACCACAGCAAAGTGCATCAAGAATTCTTTCTCTTTGGCTTGGCTTCGCGGACGAAGATTTATGGAGGGGGTAAAAAGTCCACGTCAGCTGCAGGCTCGTTTGTGGCTGACAAGTCCGATGCGGGACAGGCAGACACGATTGCAGCGGTTGCTAGGGAAAATTGGTTGGTTGGGGTTGGGTGTTGGGTTTTTCCTCCTTTGCCTTTTGTCAGTGAGGTGGGCTCTGCGGTCTTCTTCAAAGGAGGTTGCTGCCCGCCAAACTGTGAGGCGCCAAGATGCACGGTTTGAGGCGTTATCAGCCCACTGGCGGTGGTCAATGTGGCAGGCACCAAGAGATTTCTTTAGGCAGTCCTTGTACCTTTTCTTTGGTGCACCTCTGTCACGGTGGCCAGTGGAGAGCTCGCCATATAACACGATCTTGGGAAGGCGATGGTCCTCCATTCTGGAGACGTGACCCATCCAGCGCAGCTGGATCTTCAGCAGCGTGGACTCGATGCTGTCGACCTCTGCCATCTCGAGTACTTCAACGTTAGGGGTGTAAGCGCTCCAATGGATGTTGAGGATGGAGCGGAGACAACGCTGGTGGAAGCGTTCTAGGAGCCGTAGGTGGTGCCGGTAGATGACCCATGATTCGGAGCCGAACAGGAGTGTGGGTATGACAACGGCTCTGTATACGCTTATCTTTGTGAGGTTTTTCAGTTGGTTGTTTTTCCAGACTCTTTTGTGTAGTCTTCCAAAGGCGCTATTTGCCTTGGCGAGTCTGTTGTCTATCTCATTGTCGATCCTTGCATCTGATGAAATGGTGCAGCCGAGATAGGTAAACTGGTTGACCGTTTTGAGTTTTGTGTGCCCGATGGAGATGTGGGGGGGCTGGTAGTCATGGTGGGGAGCTGGCTGATGGAGGACCTCAGTTTTCTTCAGGCTGACTTCCAGGCCAAACATTTTGGCAGTTTCCGCAAAGCAGGACGTCAAGCGCTGAAGAGCTGGCTCTGAATGGGCAACTAAAGCGGCATCATCTGCAAAGAGTAGTTCACGGACAAGTTTCTCTTGTGTCTTGGTGTGAGCTTGCAGGCGCCTCAGATTGAAGAGACTGCCATCCGTGCGGTACCGGATGTAAACAGCGTCTTCATTGTTGGGGTCTTTCATGGCTTGGTTCAGCATCATGCTGAAGAAGATTGAAAAGAGGGTTGGTGCGAGAACACAGCCTTGCTTCACGCCATCACGTTGCTCTCCATTGCAGGCAAAATCTTCGCTAGGATTCTACTAAATAGAATAATACCTAGTGTCGCCGAGAATATTCTCCCAGAATCACAGTGCGGCTTTCGCGCAAACAGAGGAACTACTGACATGGTCTTTGCCCTCAGACAGCTCCAAGAAAAGTGCAGAGAACAAAACAAAGGACTCTACATCACCTTTGTTGACCTCACCAAAGCCTTCGACACCGTGAGCAGGAAAGGGTTTTGGCAAATACTAGAGCGCATCGGATGTCCCCCAAAGTTCCTCAACATGATTATCCAACTGCACGAAAACCAACAAGGTCGGGTCAGATACAGCAATGAGCTCTCTGAACCCTTCTCCATTAACAATCGCATCAAGAATACATGTAAACCATATGCTCTATTTATATTTGTAAGTTGATTTTCAAATGAGATTGTTTTTTGATTGAGTTTAAAGATAAAATGTATTGTCAGAGTACATACATAACATCACATCAACCCTGAGATTCTTTTTCCTGCGGCCCAGTCAGAATATCTACTTAGCAGTAACTGTAAACTATAGTCAATAAAAAGATACCTATACAAAGAGAAAAGTAAACAACTGACCGTGCCAATTAAAAAAAATCAGTAATAAATAATGCGCAAAGTAAGAGACTTTAAATGAGTCTCTGAGTCTGTTGTTTAGTAGTCTGATAATGGAGGGGAAGCAATTGTTTCTGAACCTGGTGCTATGAGTCTTGTGGCATTGATACTTCTTTCCTGATGGCAATAACGAGAACACAATATGTCCTAGGTCATGTGAATCCTTGATGAGTGTTGCTGCTTTCAGTCGGCAGCATTCCATGTAGATTTTACCAATGGTGAGGAGAGTTTTGCTCAGAATGTACTGGGTGGTGCCCACTACCTTTTGCAGGGCTTTCTAATCAAAAGTATTGGTGTCCACATACCAGGCTGTGATGCATCAGCGAAAGTTTGCCAAGGTTTCTGGGCGGGACATTTGGCATAGCAGTTGGTGGAAGGCCTCTACAGTGCCAGCGACCGGGATTGGGGTTCGTATACCGCGCTGTCCATGAGGAGTTGATAGGTTCTCTCCATGACTGTGTGGGTTTTCCACAGGGGCTCTGGTTTCCTCCCACTGTTTAAATTTTACTGAAGGTATAGGTTAGTTGGGTATAAATTAGATGGCACAAACTCGTGGGCCAAAATGGCCTGTTACTGTGCTGTTTAGAAAAAAATATTACCTAGCCTCCACAAACACCTGAGAAAGTAAAGGTGTTGACAGGCTTTCTTCATGATGATGTTAGTATGTTGGGTCCAGGAAAGGTCTTCTGAAGTAGTGGCTCCCAAAAATTTTAATTTGCTCGCCTTCTCCACCTCTGATCACTGGATCATGCAACTCTGGTTTTCCCTTTCTGAAACCTACAATCAGCTCCTTTGGTGACATGGAGCAAGAGGTGGTTGTTGTTAGCACCCCACTTAGCTGAGCTTTCAACCTCCCTCCTGGATGCTGACTTATAATCCCTTTTTTATACAGCCCACTACTGGAATCGTCAGCAAACGTGTAAATGGTGTTGTCATAGCGAGCCACACGGTCATAGGTGTAAACAGGTTGAGCATGGGGTTAAGTGCACAACCTTGTGTGGCTCCTGTGCTGATGGAGATTGTGGAGGAGATGTTCTTGTCAATCTTCACTGATTGGGGTCTGGAGGTGAGGAAATCCTGGATCCAATTACACAGTGGGGTACTGAGGCCTAGGTTTTGACGTTTGCTTATTAGTTTTGAGGGGATGAGGGATGTTGGGATGTTCTCATCAGTGGGAGAATCACTAAAAGAGAGGCTTTACTGACAAAAAGATGGCTGGTTATTGAAAACTGAGATGCTTGGAAATTACTTTGCCCAAAAATTAGTGAATCTCTGGAATTCTTGGTCCCAAAGGGCAGTGTAGGCCAAATTTTTAAGGTGGAGATAAATTAAAATGTGAAAGATCAATCAATTAAGGGTTATTGACACAGAAGTGTCATTGAGGCCGGTATAGATCAGGCATTATCATATTGGATGGCCGGCCGGTCTTTAGGGACCGGGTGGTCTTCTGCTCCTATTTTCTTGCATTCATGAAGGAATGATCCCATTGAATGGGAGTCAAGTGTGCTGAGTAGAACATTCCAGCCATGATTGGGCCTTGCAATAGCCCTTTAGGAAGTCTCCAATTTCAGATTTATTGTCAGGGTACATACATAACGTCACGTACAACCCTAAGATTCTTTTCCCTGCGGGCAAGGCAGTGTCCTTAATTGTGCCCCTGATAGAGTTTGTCAATAAGTCTTGTGGTGGAATGATAGCAGCTGTTGCTGAACCTGGTGGTGTGAGCCTTGTGGCACCTATAGCAAGAACAGAGCTTGTGCTGGGTGATGTGGATCCTTGATGGTTGTTGCTGTTCTCTGACGGCAGCGCTCACTGTAGAAGTTCTCGATATTGGGTAGGGTGTGGCCAATGATGTCCTGGGCTGTGTACACTACCATTTGGAGGGTTTTATGCTCGGGGGTATTGATGTCCTCATACCAGACACATCTGTAGAAATTTGCCAGGGTTTCTGGTGTCATACCAAACCTGCTCAAACTCGTGAGGAAGGAAAGAGCTGATGTGCTTTCTTCATGATACCATTAGTGTTTTTGGGTCCAGTAAAGATGGTGACTTCCAAAAACTTGTTTACTCACTCTCTCCACCTTTGATTTCCCCCAACGATCACTGGGATCATATACCTCTGATTTTCCCTTCCTGAAGTCAACAGCCATCTCCTTAGTTTTGGTGACATTGAGTGTGAGGTTGCTATTGGTGCACCATTCAGCCAAGTTTTCAATCTCCCACCTGTATGCTTTTTATACAACCCACTACAGTGGTATCATCAACGAACTTGTAGATGATGTTGCTGTCATACTCAGCCACATAGCCATAGATGTAATGTGAGTTGAGCACAGAGCTAAGAACACAAGCTGGTGGAATACTGAAATTAGGTGGATGAGAGGTTCAGCAGCTGTTGGTGATATTATAAAAGTCAAAGTGGCAATTGCAATGGAGATTCAGCAGTTTAGCTTGTGGTCAATAAGGTGCCAAAGTTCTCAGACTGAATCAATGATTGTGGAGAGATAGGGAACCTTCTGCAAGGAATAGAATTTATGGTGAGGATTGAAGGCTTTAGTCTTTAGAAATGCTTAACTGAATGAAGTGGCAGCTAATTCAAGAAAGACTAATAACCAAACCATTCAAACTTAATGACTGTAAATTTTGAATTGTGCAATTCTTTTCAACTTGCTTTCAGGTATTTAAAATTCTCAGCATTCATTGCACTGGCATGTAAATAACTCAATTTCACCAGCCAGGTTCCCTTTGCCACTCCATGAATTTGGCTTGACCAGAACTCTGTTATTATGTATGTTTAAGCTCATATTAAGCTAGACGTTCTGGTTCGAGGGGGACTGAATGATGCACCAAGCTTGACTCAGTGTCACCAACACCAAGGAGCTGGTTGTTGACTTCAGGGCAGCAAAGTTGGCATAGTGGATAGTGCAACACCTTTACAGCTCCAGTGATTGGGATGAGGGTTCGAATCCCATGCTGTTCTTCCCATGTATATGTGGGTTTTTCCTGGGGGTTCTTGTTTCCTCCCCCACTTGAAACATACTTGGGGTGTAGGTTAATTGGGTGTAAACTGAGCGGAACAGACCCGTGGGTTGAGATGGCCTGTTACTGTGCTGTACCTCTAAATTTTAAAAATTAAAAACTTACTAGGAACCAACCATTTTAATGCACACTAATAAGGTGCAACTTAAAAAAAAACTCTAATCTGGTTCAAAATAATGTAGATTTGAATTCCTAACATAATCAGATATTTACCTCCTCCAGATTCAACATGTGATTTTATTTGACCTTGTGCTTGTAGTCATTGTAGTTGTGTTGCTGGCTGATCTGGAGTTATCTGTCTACATATCTTAATGAGCTTCCAGGAGAACCTGGTGTCATTGGTGAAATAGTTTGTTAAACTGCAGATGCATACTGTACAAAAATATACATGTTAATATGTTCAGGTGTTCAAGTGGAGGAACTTCAAAGGTGACATTTTGAGAGTACAGAGTTTGTATGTTCCTGTCAGGATCAAAGGAAAAGTTAGTAGGCATAAGTAATCTTGGCTTTGGAGGGATATTGGGGATCTGATTCAGAAGAAGTGAGAGAGGTGTATAACAGGTATAGGAAACATGTAGCAAATTAAGTACTTGAGGAATATAAACAATGCAAGAAAAACCTCAAGAAAGAATCAGGAAGAATAAAAGAAGAAATTAGGTTGCTTTGGCAGACAATGTGAAGGAATATTGTAAGGATTTCTACAGGTATATTAGGAGAAAAGGATACGAAGGGATTAAATTGGTCCCCTTGAAGATTGGTCGACTTTGTATGGAGCCAAAAGAGATGGGAGAGGACTTAATTTTTTTTCATCAGAATTCACTCAAGGGCACAGTCGTGGGAAGAAAAGAAAACCAGAAGTGAGGTCATGAGACTGATACAGATTAGAGGAGGAAGTGCTTGCTGTCTTAAAGCAAATAAGTGTAGATAAATCCTCAGGGCCTTACAAGATATTCCCTTGGACCTTGAGGGAAGCTAGTGTAGAAATTGCAGGGGGTCTGACAGAAATATTTAAAATGGCCTTAGCCATGTGGCTGGTGTCTGAGGATCGGAGGGTAGCTCATGATGTTCTGTTGTTCAAAAAAAGGCTCCAAAAGTAACCCTGGAAATTATAGGCTGCTGACCCTGCTGTCAATAGTAGGTAAATATTGGAAAGTGTTCTAAGATATCGGATATACAATAATATGGATAGCCATGGATTGATTAGGGTTAGTCAGCATGGCTTTGTGCATGGTAAGTCATGTTTAACCAAACTTGAAGAGTTTTTTGAGGAGGTTACCAGGAAAGTTGACAAAAGAAAGGCTGTGGATGTTGTCTACATGGATTTAGTAAGGCCTTTGACAAGTTCCTGCATGGGAGGTTCATCAAGAAGGTTCAGACACTAGGTATTCATGGTGAAGTAGTAAACTGGATTTGACGATGGCTGGATGGGAGAATCCAGAGAGTAGTGGTGGATGATTGCTTCTCAGACTGGAGGCCTGTGATTAGTGGTGTGCCTCAGGGGTCAGTGCTGGGATCATTGTTATTTGTCATCTATATCAATGATCTGGATGATAATTTCGTAAATTGTATCAGCAAGTTTGTACATGACACGAAGATTGGAGGCGACATATATGGTGTAAAAAAGTTTTCAAAGCTTGCAGATGGATCTATCTGGATTAGCTAGAAAAATGGGCTGAAAGATAGCAGATGGAACTTAATCAAGTGAGGTTTTGCATTTTGGAAGGACAAACCAATAAAGGACATACACGGTAAATGGTAGGGCATTGAGGAGTGTGGTAGAACAGAGGGATCGGGAATACAGATACATAATTCCCTGAAATTGGTGTCACAGATTGATAGGTTTGTAAAGAAAAGTTTTGGTATATTGGCCATCATAAATCAAAGCATTGAGTATAGGAGTTAGGATGTTATTGTAAAGTTTTTGAAGACATTGGTGAGGCCAAATTTGAAGTATTGTGTGTAGCTTTGGTCACCTAACTACTTGAAAGATATCAATAAGATAGAGAGAGTGCAGAGAATATTTACTCAGATCTTGCCTGGACCTCAGGAACTGAGTTACAGAGAAAAGTTAAGTAGGTTAGGATTTTCTTCTCTGAAGTGTTGAAGAATGAGTGGAGATTTGATGGAGGTATTTAAAATTATGAGGGGATAGATAGAATAAATGTAGATAGGCTTTTTCCATTGAGGGTAAGTGAGTTACAAACCAGAGGACATGGATTACGAGTGAAAGGGGAAAAATTTCGGGGGGAATGAGGGGGAACTTCTTCACACTGGGAATGTGGAACAAACTTCCTGCTGAAGTACTGAATGTGGGCTCAATTTTAACATCAATGAGGAATTTAGATGGGCACATAGATGGGAAAGGTATAGAGTGCTATGTACTGGGTTCTGGTCAGTGGGACTAGGCAAAAACAATGGTTCAGCATAGACTAGAAGGGCCAAATAGGCCTGCTTCTATGCTGTAATACTCTATAGGTGTTGTATGAGCCTTAGAGAACCGATGTCTTTCACAGCATGAATTCTATTTCCTAAGGAACAATTGTTTATTTTGCAATTAAACAAATGAGTTGACCTTCTATTAGCTTTTGGCAATAATTATTTTACTTTCCATATCGAACTACATTTTTCTGTGCTATGCTTACATTTAGCAAATGAGATGCATTCCATAGTAGATTTCAATATTCTGATATTGTTTTTCTGTGAATTATGCCTAAAAGGATATGATCTGAACTATGAGTTAATCAATTCTTGATGCAATATTACAGGAAGTATATGAAGGCTTTGGAAAAGGTGCAGAAGAGATTTACAAGGATATTGCCTGGATTAGAGGGTATGATTGATTGGGCCAGCCTGGATTGGAGTGCTGAAGACTGGGGAGTGACCTTGTATAAGTTTAAAAAAATTATAGGAGGCATTTTTCCAAGGTAAAAATGTTCGATGATATACATTTAAAGTGGGGCAGGGGAAGGGCATGTTTTTGACCCAGAGAGTGGTAGTTGTCTGGAATGTGTTACCTGGAGTAATGTGGATGCAAAGGCTTCTAGGTAGATACATGAATGTTCAGGGAGTAGAGACAGGTGTAGCATTTCCAACCACCAGAACCTTTGTTTAATTTGGTCATCATTTTGGCAAAGGCATGTGGACAAACGGACCTTTTCCTGTGTTGTACTGTCCTGTGGAACTCTGGACACATTGCCCAGAGATGTCATAATCCTGTGTGGACATCCTTGTGTCCACATGGGATCATGACCTATCATTTTGTTACAACAAATGGCACATATTTCCATAAATGTAAAACTGGCTGCCAGAACAACACCAATGAATGAAGGCTATGAAGCAATTACTAATTAAAGCTGTTGAGTAAGATAAGTGTCACTTTAACATGTCACCCATTTGATGTTGTGGTTACTTTCTTCCAGCCAGTGACATTTAATAATATTTACTGAGAATTTGCTACCAAATCTAGACAATGCCTTACAAAGTGAAGACTCCATCATTCAGTGTTCTTCCTGCTGGAGTCCATCACTTGGGCCTTGTAGTGGTTAGCCGCAACAAAGTGTGAGTAAACACTTGTTAATAAAGGTGGTTGATCAGACGCAATTAAACTTTGTTTACTGTCTACAAGCAGAAGTGTGATCCCCTGGGATTATTGAGAAAACAGGGGCTGAAAGAATGTAACCACATTTGCATTGTTGTGAAGGGTTGATTTTCAATTATGCCATGAGAAAAATTATTCTGAATCTTCTACCATTATCATTGGAGATTAGCTGGAATTTGAGTAGATAAGAGAAAGCAAACAATTCTAAAATGGTGGACATTAAAATTTAAAGATGACCCTACAAATGTCTTAACCTCAAAGGGAGTGAATGTTGTTTGCAAGGATTGTGGTTTTGAAACTGGAATTCAGTTTAATAGATGTACTCCAACCATGGTGTTGGTATCACACCCTACTTCATCTTCAAGTTAATGTCTGTGGTGATACACCACTAGCCTACTGCAGGGGGCAACCTGTGCACCTGCAGAAAGAGCACTGGAGGACAAGGCAATGCATGGCCAGCTGTCAATTAGCTGATATGAATGGACCAAGCCCCACCCAGTCAGCTGCCAATCACCCTCCGGGATATAAGCTACATCTGGCCCCTCGAGGTCAGTCTCAGAGCCAGCACAGCTACTCTCACAGCAAGCTCTGTGGACATTTGTGTGGAATAAAGCCTGTTGAACAGTCTTTGTTTTGTGTCTGCTTTTCTGCTCGATAGCGCATCACAATTTATTCCACACAAATGTCCACAGAGCTGGCTGTGAGAGTAGCTGTGCTAGCTTGAGACTAACCTCGAGGGGCTGGATGAAGCTTGTATCCTGGAGGGTGATTGGCAGCCAACCTGGTGGGGCTTGGTCCATTCAGCTCAGCTGATTGACAGCCAGCCAGGTGTTGCCTTGTCCTGCAGTGCTCTTCCTGCATGTACATAGGTTGCCCCCTGCAGTAGGCTAGTGGTGTATCATCACAATGTCCAAAGTGGCATTGGTGATGAGTAATTGAACACTTGATCTTAAGCCCTCTGCGTCAGGAGGCTGTAGTAATGGGTCAGTGTAATCCATGCATGGATGTTTTTTTCTGTAGTTGATATTGTTAGGAGCGCTTTCATCCCTAACGTCGAAGTACTCGAGATGGCAGAGGTCGACAGCATCGAGTCCATGCTGCTGAAGATCCAGCTGCGCTGGATGGGTCACGTCTCCAGAATGGAGGACCATCGCCTTCCCAAGTTCGTGTTATATGGCAAGCTCTCCACTGGCCACCGTGACAGAGGTGCACCAAAGAAAAGGTACAAGGACTGCCTAAAGAAATCTCTTGGTGCCTGCCACATTGACCACCGCCAGTGGGCTGATATCGCCTCAAACCGTGCATCTTGGCGCCTCACAGTTTGGCGGGCAGCAACCTCCCTTGAAGAAGACCGCAGAGCCCATCTCACTGACAAAAGGCAAAGGAGGAAAAACCCAACACCCAACCCCAACCAACCAATTTTCCCCTGCAGCCGCTGCAACCGTGCCTGCCTGTCCCGCATCGGACTTGTCAGCAACAAACGAGCCTGCAGCTGACGTGGACTTTTACCCCCTCCATAAATCTTCGTCCGCGAAGCCAAGCCAAAGAAGAAAGAAGATATTGTTATTTTCAGGTAGCAATATATGCCTAGGACTATAGAGAAGGTTGGAGTGCAAGGGGAAGGATTCAATTGTTGTTGTCCATCAGTGAGGGAATTTGAATTGCAAGGGTTAAAATTAACAAAGGTAACTCAGATTAATCTTTGAGTTGTACCTGAATTTATCCAAATAGGAAAAAGGCAGCATGTTAACATGGGGAATGGTGTAGTTAGCATAGCCCTATTCTATGGCGAGCTCTCCACTGGCCACTGAGACAGAGGTGCACCAAAGAAGAGGTACAAGGACTGCTTAAAGAAATCTCTTGGTGCCTGCCACATTGACCACTGCCAGTGGGCTGATATCGCCTCCAACCGTGCATCTTGGCACCTCACATTTTGGCGGGCAGCAACCTCCTTTGAAGAAGACTGCAGAGCCCACCTCACTGACAAAAGACAAAGGAGGAAAAACCCAACACCCAACCCCAACCAACCAATATTCCCTTGCAACCTCTGAAACCGTGCCTGCCTGTCCCGCATCGGACTTGTCAGTCACCAACGAGCCTGCAGCAGACGTGGACATACCCCTCCATAAATCTTCGTCCGCGAAGCCAAGCCAAAGAAAAAAAAGGAAAAATTTCAGTACCGCTGTCCCGGCTTCAAATCCAGTAGTAGCTGTAAGATATTTGTACGCTGTCCTCATGTCTATGCGGATTTCCTCCGGGTGCTCCATTTTCCTTCCACCCTTCAAAACTTATGGGGGTTGTAGGTTAATCGGGTGTACTTTTGCACCACAGGCTTGTGAGCTGGATGGGCCCTATTACTGTGCTGTATGTCTAAACTGATATGAGTGTTGAAAGCATGGCTAAGTGGTAAAGGGGTTTCAATACATAGGGATCTGGCACCAGTGTGCAGAAAGAGGGAACTGTATTGCTGAGATTGGCTTGATTTGAATGTAACCTAGTGTCCTGATGAACTAAGTGGCTCATGTCATATAAAAGTTTAAACTAAAAAGTGAGGATGGATTTGAGAGAAAATTTGAAATGTTGAAGTAGAATGCTAGTGCATTGTAACAGAAAGTAGAAAGGGACGTGGAGTACATCAGGAACAAGACTGCTACAAATACGGACAACAGAAGGAAAAATGGTCATAAGACTCTCTATCCAAATGCACCATGCATTTTATCTAAATAAATGACTTGATGGCCCAAATATTTATGTAGCATCTAATAGAGAGCTACAAGCATTCCATAATTTATGAAAGGGATGTGTCTTAGAAAATGTTTCAAGCTGAATTTTGTAAATTGAAAGGATGGGTGAAATGCATTGTGAATATTTTGACTCTATATTCTGATGGGTGGATAGTGACACTCTATTTGTTACAGAGATAAATAGATTCATAAATTGAGGCCATGTGCCTAGTGTCAGTGGCATTATAGCAAAAATTCATAAAAGTGATCCTTAAATAGAGAAAGATCTCTTCATGAGGATTAAATACTGAAGAGGTACTTGAAATAAAATAATTTTCTGTTTTTATTTCTGATTTCCAATATAGAACATTAATCCAGCACTTCAGCCCATGATATTGTGCTGCTCCTTGGTAATCTAATATTTCCCTACCTCTCACCCGTAGCTCTCTATTGTTCTTGCATCCTTATGCTTATCTATTTGCTCTCTGCAGATTTTAATATTTCTCATATTTTTATTGAGAGGTGTTTGATTTTTAGGAAAGATCCAAATGAAAAAGAGGGAAGGGGGTAGTGTGACTCAGTTAACAAGGAATAACAGTAAGGTCACTATTGAGACAAGATCTTGGCTCAGAAGATTTTCTTCCCCCCCCCCACCACCCCCATACCTAAGAATCAGTTCCAGTGAAAAAAAAATAACAAAGGAACAAAAAATAACAAATCAATAATCCTTCAAACAATATTGGACAGAATATAAATCAGGAAGACAGGTAATGCAATTATAATGGATGTCTTAATCTTCACTCAGCCTTGAAAAGACATTGGTCAAAGTCACCTTGAGAACAAGATCTTGGATTGCATTTGAACAAGTTTCCTCAAACAATACATTGTGAATATCACCAAGAAACATGATTTCTTTGATCTCATCATATAGGATTAATTCATTTTAATTATAGTTTAGGCTGGAGAATGATAAAAGGAAGTCCCTCAGGAGATCTTAAATTTGAATAAGAGCACAGATTTTAAAAATAAAATAAATTAATTGACGTTCAAGAAAGAGTGACAGACATTTAAAAAATAAATAATTTTTAACAGTAATAACTTTATTTCTTTTACAGCATTTTTGCACAATTCCAATGCTATCTACACATTTGCCGATGACACCACAGTTGTTGGCAGAATCACAAACAGTAATGAGGAAGTGTGCAGAAGGAAAATAAGTCATCTCATTGAATGGTGTAATGACATCAACCTTGCACTCAACATTAGCAAAACCAAGGAGACGATTGTGGACTTCAGGAGGAAGTCAGGGGAACATGACCCAGTCCTCATCGAGGGTTCAGTAGTGGAGAGTCAAGAACTTCAAATTTCTGGGTGTTAACGTCTCCGAGGATCTGTCCTGGAGCCTCCATGTTGATGTAATCACAAAGAAGGCTCGCCAGCGGCTATACTTTGAGGTGTCTGAGGAGATATGTTATGTCACCGACAACTCTTGAAGACGTCTACATGGAGAGCATTCTGGCTGTTTGCATCACTGCCGAGGTGCCAACTCTCAGAGCAAGAATAAACTCCAGAGGGTTGTTAACTTGGCCTGCGACATCACAGGCTCCAGACTTCACTCCATGAGGTGGTGTCTTAAAAAAGCAGCCTCTCTTCTCAAAGACCCCCACCACCCAGGCCATGTCCTCTTCACTCTGCTACCATTTGGGGGAGGGGGGGGGAAAGGGTACAGGAGCCTAAAGACACAATGGCACAAGGATGGCTTCTTCCCCATTGCCATCAGATTCCTGAACATTCAATGAACCAAAGACACTGCCTTACTTTTCGTGCACTACTATTTAAATTTTTTAATAGTAAGATGAATATAATATGAATGTTTACAATATGATCCTTGCTGAAATAACACTGAATTTCATGACTTGTTCATAACAATAAATTCTGATTCTATGGAAGCGGTGGACTAATTGTGGATAACTAGAGTAGTTAGAAAGTATCAGATTAAAAGGAAAGGCTAAAGATATCTTTTTAAAAAATTCTAAAAGTATAAATGGAAAGTAAACTAGTAAGAAATGAGATGGTGAGAGTTTCTACAAATACAATCTTGTAAAGGAAATGGCAGAGACAACACAAAAATCGTCTCACGTTTTTAGTGAATAACCGATAATTACAGAGGGTAAAATAGTGAGAGACACGGAAATCGACAAATATCACACAAGGGTAAGGTAGAGGACAAAGTCTAGCTTGTTCCTCAGCATGAGGACTGTGAGAAAGGTTAGCTATGATAAACTTAGAACAGGAACTAGATGACCAGTGGAAGAAGATCAAAAGATGGGGTGGGACAGTTGGCATAGCAGTTAGTGCCACACCTTTACATCACCAGCAGTTGGGACCGAGGTTTGAATCCCATGCTGCCTGCATGGAGTGAATACATTTTCCCTGTGTCTGCGTGGATTTTTTTGGGGGCTCTGGTTTCCTCCCACCATTCGAAATGTCCTGGGGGATGTGGGTTAATTGGGTGTAAATGTGGCGGCACAGACTCGTGTGCTGTATCTCTAAATTAAATAAGTTAGTAAGTCAAATCAGGGTGTGGTAGGACCCTGGAGATGGTATGCACCTCATATCTAGGGATGCAGGTATATAGTTCCATGTGTCTGGTGACACAGGTAGACAGGGTAGCAAAGCAGACATCTGGCACATTTTCCGTCACCACTAAGGACACTGAGTACAGGAGTTGGGACAACAGGCTACAATTGTTCAAGACATTGGTGAGGCCACATTTGGAGTATTATGTTGAATTCTAGTTGCCCAGTTATAGGAAGATGGTTATTAAGCTGGAAAGGGTGTAGAAAAGATTCACAAAGATGTTGCTGTTTCTTAGTCCTTGAGTTATAAGGAGAGAATGGATAGACTGAGACCTTTCTACCTGGAGGATAGGAGGCTGAAGAGTGACTTTATAGAGGCATATAAAATCATGAGGGACATGGATATGTCTGGTCTTTAATGCAATGGTTCTCAACCTTTTTCTTTCCACTCACATGCCATAGGTTCTGTGATTAGTAAGGAATTGCTTAAGGTGGTATATGGATGGGATGAAAAAGTTTGAAAACCACTGTTTTCATCGTACCTAATTGACTCGTTATGTGCACAGTTTCAGAACTTCAAAGGAAACGAGCCAATGACAATTTTTCTCAAGCAAAATATTTCAATAACAATTGGGTCCAGAGCAATGGTTCTCAACCTTCCCTCTCACATACCACCTTAAACAATCCCTTACTAATCACAGAGCACCTATGGCTTAGGGATTACTTAAGGTGGTATGTGATTGGAAAGAAAGGTTGAGAACAACTTGTTTAATGTGAAAGGAGAAAGACTTAAAAGGGACAAGAAGTAAGTTTTCACACAAAAGTGGTAATGACGTGCCAAAGGAAGTGTTAAAGGCGGGTACTAATTACAATGTTCTAAAGATATTTTGCCTGAACTTGGACAGGAAAGGTTTAGAGGGGTATAGGCCAAGCACCTAGACTTAGGCAAACAACTTGGTCAGTGGGGACTGGTTAAGCTAAAGAGACTGTTTCTGTGCTGTAAAACTCAGTGGTTCGATGATCCTAATGATTGACTGCATGCTAGGATTCTAAAAGTAGTGGCTATATAAATGGTAGAGACTTTGGTTTATGTATTCCAAAATTGCTTAAGTTCTGGGGCAGATGATAGCAATGCATCATTGCCAGTCAAGAAGAGGGAGAGAGAAAATAGGGAAATGTATGTCAAATACTAAGGTTTAACATTGTTGGAACCTGTATGTCTTAAAAAATGTAGTCATTAGACAGATGTATGAAATTTTGAAGGGGATATGCTATGCAAATATTTCCCCATGTGGGAGAGCAGAAGAAGAAACTTGAGAAAGAAAAGTCTTAGGAGAGACATTGACTAGTTGAAACAAGATGAAAAATCTTAAAGGGTTGCAAATCCTTGGGATTCTCTACACCAGGGATTAATGACTGCTTTAGTGGAACAGGAAAGTGCAATTAAGGGCAAAGATGTTATACAATATCTGAGAAAGAGCAAGGTGGTATCTTGTCCACCACTGTTTTTATTTCTTGTATCCTCGACAATATTTTATCCTTAATTAATAATATCGGAATTGATGACGTCAACATTATGAATTTACTGTTTTATGTGTGTGAGCAAATTGGTTGTTTTGATGTCACATTTCCAAAGTACATCATCGTCATTTGAGATGGTCTGAAATGGGCACAAAGGGATGATATAAATACATCTATTAGTTAATGAGCTACAGTTCCATTTTTATTTATTAAAAAAAATTGTAACACTGTAACAGGCCCTCTGGCCACCCCAAATACACCCAATTGACTTCCACCCTCGGTGCTCTTTTGAAGGGTGGGAGGAAAGGGGAGAAGGTACAAACATCTTACAGCCAGCACAGAATTCCAACCACAGTCCTGGTTGACACTGTTACAGCGTTGTGCTAATCATGGCTGCCTTCTATTCTCTTCTGTGCCATTTACATTTTCTAACCATGAACTGAAGATTGCAGAAAAATAAAAGGTAACTTGTTAATACAGTATTAGCGGTCCTTAAATGATTTTTATATATTCACATTTTTCTTTTAGTTGGTCCTTTTTTAAACTCATTTAAAGAAGAGGGTTGTGGCCAATTCAAAATGATGCTGATTAAAACATTGACTTTAACTCAACCAACTTGACTGACATTAATCTAGTTAGCATCTAGAGTATAGGGAGAGATTGGACAGATTAGGTCTTTATTCTTTGGAGCGTAGAAGGTTGAGAGAGGATTTGATAGAAGTATTTAAGATTATGAAAGGGATAGACAGAGTGGATGTGGATAGACTATTTCCGTTAAGAGGAGGAAAGATTAAAACAAGAGGTCATGAGTTAAGAATTAAGGGGCAGAGGTTTAGAGGTAACATGAGGGGGAACGTCTTTACTCAGAGAGTGTGGAATGACCTTCCGGGAGAAATAGTGGCGGCGGAGTCAATTGTATTATTTAAGAAAAGGTTGGACAGGTCTATGGATGAGAAGAAGATGGAGGGTTATGGGCATTGTGCAGGGAGGTGGGACTAGAAAGGGGTGTTGGGTTCGGTGCAGACTAGAAGGGCCTAATGGCCTGTTTCCGTGCTGTAATTGTTATGTTATGTATGTTATGTTATGTTCTATATCTGACCCATGGCTCTTGAAATGTGGTTACCTCGACTTGCTGGGTCCATAGAACTTGATGTATTCAGCATAATATATCCATATTGACCATGATGCCAATCCAACAAATCCCCTCTGCCTACACTTGGTCTGACCTCTCTATTTTCTGTTTATTCATGTGCCTGCCCAAATGTCTCTTGAAATGTTGCTGTTGTATCTGCTTCCAACACTTTCATGAGAGTGAGTTGCAGACACCCACCACTTTCATTTTTTAAGAAAAAGCTTCCTTTTGCAAATCATTACACTTTCCCTCTCTCATTTTATACTTAGTGACTCTATTATTTGACTTTTTCATCCTGGGGAAAAAAAAAGATTCTGACTACTTACCCTATCAAAACCTCTCATCATTTTATAAACTTCGATCAGGTTTCTTCACCTCTGATGCACCATAGAAAACTATCTGAGTTTGTCCAACCTCTCCTCATGCCTAATGCTCTACGATCTAGGCAACGTCCTAGTGAACCTCTTCTGCTCCCTCTCCAATGAGTAAGGGAATGTTTGCAAACAATCGGGCGGACCCAACTGAAATGTGCCAGGCGATGCAGAACAACTTC
This sequence comes from Narcine bancroftii, assembly GCF_036971445.1. Classification (NCBI taxonomy): domain Eukaryota; kingdom Metazoa; phylum Chordata; class Chondrichthyes; order Torpediniformes; family Narcinidae; genus Narcine; species Narcine bancroftii. The sequence continues at coordinate 118,743,140 of NC_091473.1, read as the reverse complement.
TAATAAAGAGGTCTGAATTCTCCTGATGGCCGTGTTGTAAATTTGTGTGTAAAACTTTCTTCATATCAGTACTTTAGCAGATTGCACCTGTTGCTATGGTTTGAAATACAAATTACTGAGAAGAATGCAGTAGAATCTCTGATGGGGAATAAAGTGCTTGGAAGGTTCAGCAGGTTAGTCAGTATCTCTGGAGAGAAAAACAATTTAGACGTAGAGCACGATAGGCCATTTTGGCCCACGAGCCTGTGCCGTCCAACTTGTACAGCATTAACCTACACCCCTGGTACATTTTGAACAGTGGGAGGAAACCGAAGCCCCCAGGGAAAACCCACACAGTCTCGGGGAGAATGGACAAATTACGTACTGCGTGGGACTTGAACCCCAGTCCAGTCCCAATTGCAGGTGCTGTAAGGGCATTGTAGAAACCATGCCGCCCACAAGGTTGGTGGTTCTAGGTTATCAAAGCTGAATTGACTTGATTATTGAGGTTTAAAGGATGGTCTTGAAACACTAGTTTTAAAATGAGTATGGCACTACACTTTATGCAAAACCTTTTCTTGAGGTCAATCACTTGAGAGAAGGTGCCTTCTCCTTCATGTTCGATGTTACTCTGACGATGAACGGATTTGTAGCCTTTGCAGCATGGGCTTCATTTGCTGGTTACATTTTAAGTGTGGGTTTTCAATCTGTAATTAATGACCGACAAGAAACGTTTTCACTGTTCACCCACCCACCCAGCTGAGAGCCAAGAATGAAACACTTCCTGTTTACTTGATCAGTGATAGAAATGCATTCCAAGTTGCATCATGAGATCTGTTCTGCTGATTTGTTTGTAGGTCAAACAGTTCCCTGATCGTCCATGTCCTGTTAGAACAGAAGAGGAAAATGAAGGATGAGCAGGAATTGCAATCGTTTAAGGGAGGTTAGGATGAAAGCTCGAACTGAAATGCAGCCCGTCCTGAATTGAACTACTGTAATTCAATCTGGAGTGTTTCCCATATCAAACCATCAGCCATGGAACTAGAAGGTGATCTTGTGCAGTTTTTTTCTGGATATCCACTGGATTTTATGTTTCTTATTGGGGAGGGAACCAATCAGTCTCTCCCTTCTACAGCTGCAAAGTCAGTCACATTCCAGAATTGGCAAATAGGTGAATGAATAATTGAATATCTTTCTGTGATAAATGGCCAGGAAATATCAACAGTTCCACATCAAACTGATTTTGTTTGGACTTGTGGCAAAATGCAAGTTGTGTGCTTGATGGCTGCTATTTCCTGCATTTTGCCAAATGAATTCCGGTTATATTAAAGTGCTTTTAAGTGCTTTGATATATTTTTTAACTTTAAAGTAATGTAATTCCTATCTCTACAAAGATTCCCTGATTCCTGACCAAGGGATGAGGCCTGAAAAGATGGTTGCCTTTTACTTCCTATGGATGCATTCCCTGCTGAGGTTCTCCCATGCATTTGTGTATTGCACTAGACACCACTACATCTGCAGATTTTCTTGTCTAACTTTGTAAAATTGTTAATTGTGGTGATTCGACCACCAGCCTACTGCAGGGAGCGATCTCTAGAACATAGGATGTAGGAACAGGAATAGGCCAAAAATGGCCCATCGAGCCTGCTCCGCCATTCAATACGATCATGGCTGATCTAATTTATGACCTAACTCCACCTACCTGCCTTCTCCCCATATCCCCTAATTCCTCTATCATGTAAAAATTTATCTAACCGAATTTTAAATATGTTTAATGAAGCAGCCTCAACCACTTCCCTGGTTAGAGAATTCCAAACATTCACTACTCTCTGGGAAAAACTATTTTTTCTCATCTCTGTCCTAAATCTACTCCCCCGAATCTTGAGACTGTGTCCTCTGGTTTTAGTTTCCCCAGCCAGCTCAAAAAACCTTCCTACATCTATCCTATCCATACCCTTCATAATCCTATATGTTTCTATAAGATCTCCTCTCATTCTTCTGAACTCGAGCGCATACAATCCTAGACGATTTAATCTTTCATCATAAGTCAACCCTTTCATCCCAGGGATCAACCTAGTAAACCTCCTCTGGACCGTCTCCAAAGCCAGTATATCCTTCCTCAAATATGGAGACCAGAACTGGACACAGTACTCCAGGTGTGGTCTCACCAGTACCTTATACAGTTCCAACATTACCTCCCTACTCCTGAATTCAATTCCTCTAGCGATGAAGGCCAACATTCCATTTGCCTTCTTAATAACCTGCTGCACCTGCAACCTAACTTTTTGCGATTCATGCACAAGCACTCCCAAGTCCCTCTGCACAACAGCATACTGTAGTTATTCACCCTTTAAATAATATTCAGCTCTGTTATTTTTCTTGCCAAAGTGGATTATCTCACACTTACTAACATTGTACTCCATCTGCCAGACCTTTGCCCACTCATCCAGCTTAACTATATCCCTCTGCAGACTCTCCACATCCTCATTACAATTTGCTCTTCCACTCAATTTGGTGTCATCTGCAAACTTGGCTACACCACATTTTGTCCCCTCCTCCAAGTCATCAATGTAAATGATGAACAGTTGTGGGCCTAACACCGACCCCTGCGGCACCCCATTTACCACTCTCTGCCAACCTGAAAAACTCCCATTTATCCCGACTCTCTGCCTGCTGTCAGACAACCAATTTTCAATCCAGGCCAATATACTTCCCCGGACTTCACTTTGCTGTAACTTACTGATAAGTCTCTTGTGCGGCACCTTATCAAATGCTTTCTGGAAATACAAATATACAACATCAACCTGTTCCCCTCTATCCAACACACCCATTATATCCTCAAAGAATCCTAACAAGTTTGTCAAACAAGATCTTCCCTTTCTAAAACCATGCTACGTCTGCCTGATTGAACCCTTACATTCCAAAAGTTTCACTATTTCATCTTTAATGACGACTTCAAGCATTTTTCCAACTACAGACGTCAAGCTAATTGGCCGATAATTTCCAGTCTTCTGCCTACATCCCTTCTTAAAAAGTCAGGACCTGCCCAGAATCCAAGGAATTTTGGTATATGACCACCAATGCATCAACTATAACTTCTGCCATTTCCTTCAGAACCCTTGGATGCATATCATCAGGACCAGGTGATTTGTCTGGCTTTAGTCCCATTAGTTTCTCCATCACTACTTCCTTTGTAACAACTCTACCTGCGGAAAGACCACTTAAGGGGCTGACTCCGCCTGGCTGGCTGTCAATCAGCTGACCACAACTGAGCCAGTCACATGGGGAGCTACCAAGACTTGAACTGGTGTTCAGACTTTTACTGGAATAAAGCCTGTTGTACAGTCTTTCGAGTTTTTGTGCTTGCTTGATGCTACCTCAGCGCACCACATTAATATGGTTTGGATGTTTCCTAATGTCGGGGGAAATTCAGATGTTAATGAGGTATGACAGCTGTCTTAGTCGAAGGGGATGATCTTAACTTGTCACTTTTTTTTAACAGCTGTATTGTGGGTTAGGCTTGTTCTGAATTGCCCCTCTGATGGAGTTATTTTTGAGGAGGTTTGGTGTTGTGCGATCCTTCCACACTGGGTAATGCCATCTGTACATCCTGAAATAGAGGTCGTGATGTCAGCAATTTCTAGCCTGTTGTTGCCTTAGCTCAATGTTGGACACGAGAGAATTTCAAGCCCTTCATATGATGCCACTGGTGAGTCACAATCATTGTTTATTTGTGAGGGTGTTGCTGGCAAGGGAGCATTTGTTATCCATTCCAATTGCCCTTGAGCTAGGAACAGATTAGAGTCAGCCATATTAGCAGGCCTAGAATCACGTCGGGCATACTGTATAAAGATGGCAAATCTCCTTCCTTGAAAGAGAGATATTAGTGACAAAATGATGACAATCTGGTAGCTTCATTGTTTCTCTCTGACACCAACTTTCAATACAAGTGATGCATTATTTAAATTCTTCAGAGGCTCCCATGGGATTTGAACGTATGTTTCTGAATCATTGATTCAGGCCCATCGATACATGTCCAGTAGTTAAACCATAGTACTCTGGCAAAAAGGATTTACTCTTCAGTGTCTCGACATTTGGGGGCAGCACGGTTGGGTAGTGGTTAGCGCAATGCCTTTACAGGACCAGAGTTTGAATCCTGTGCTGTCTGTAAGGAGTTTATCTCTTCGCCCCTTGTCTGCATGGGTTTTCACCAGGGGCACTTGTTTTCTCCCACGATTCAAAACGTACCGGGGCTTGTAGGTTAATTGGGCAGCACAGACTCAGAGACCAAAATGGTCATCCAATGCTTTTTCCCATTCCTAATTTCCCTTGGAAAGGAGACAGTGAGCCATGTTGAACTGCTGCAGTCCCCTTGTGCTATTGGGTAGATCCAGAAACGATGCAGGAACAATAGAATCTTGTGCTGGCCTTGTTGACTTTGTGTCCATAGAACATTTAGAGCTTGTGGATTTGGGAGGTGATGTTGGAGCAGCCTAAGAGTGGCAATATGACCACCAGCCTAATACAGGGGGTGATCTCTGTACCTGCAGGATCACCACCTAAGGGGCTGAGTCCACCTGGCCAGCTGTCAATCAGCCGACCTGAATAGACCACCTAAGGGACTGACTCCACCTGGCCGGCTGTCAATCAGCCGACCTGAATAGAAACCTGAGCCGGCCCCTCCTGAGCCAGACACATGGTGAGCCACCAAGGCTTGAACTGGTGTTCAGACTTTTACTGGAATAAACCCTGTTGTACAAATCTTTTGAGTTTGTGCTTGCTTGATGCTACCTCAGCGCACCGCACTAAGTGGGTACAGCATGGGAACAGTACTCAGTACTCAGCTGGGTATGCTGTTTGAACTGAATGCTCTCCTTGGATTCATTCTCTTTTTGAATACTTTGTTTTCTTACACAGAGTGCATGATCAGTTGTATACCTCCACCATATTGTACAAATTAATCCTGATTACAAATAAAAGTATTATACCCGCTCCCCTTAACAAACGTTCCCCTTAACAAACCCTCCCTAACGCCAACCCTTGAAAGCAAAATCAACAAACAGTGTTTACATATTTTTGTATTATATGGTAACATGTTAAAAAAATAACTGAAACGAACTGCTGGATTGTACTAGGATTGGCTATGGAGCACCAAGGACTTCATCAAACAAACAAGTATCCTAACTCATCTTATGGGTGGTGTTGTAGGATCCAGTGTTCAGAAGAGATAAAACTAGGGTTTTGTGATATGAAATACCAGTTATTTTTTTCCAATAAATCCCTTACTTTCACCCAAAAAGGTCTCACTTTTGGACAAATCCATGTAGAGTGCAGAAAAGTACCTTCTTCTATACTGCACCAAAAACACTTATTTGATCAATCCAATTTTATTTTATGTAACTTAATTAATTGATGCATAAAATTATACTACACAAATCTTTGTCACACATTGATTGTATTAGTCATATAATCTCTACACAAGTCCTTCCATGTGTGTTCCTCTTTTATAATACTCAATCCTTTTCCCATTTTTAGATTTATAAAGCTTGGGTTAAGAAGTAGTTTTTTGCAACAAAAGATGCTTTGCAGAAGTAAATTTCCGTACAGTCCCTCGTCTAATAAGTTTCCACTGCACAACAAGGGGGCAATAATCTCTGATCCTAGTTTATCTTTTTATTTGAAAATAGCAAAAAAGTGTAGTTCTTGATATTCTATATTTACTTCTCAATTGAGTAAAGGACATTAATTGACCTTGTTCATATCAATCTTCAATGACTCGAATTCCTTTATCAGACCCTAATTTCAAAAACTGTTCCAGAATAGTTTGATACTTTTCTCGTGAGACAACCAAAGGGATTTTAGGTGACATACCTCCTTTTGTTCCAATTTCCCCATCTATCTTACCCCAAATATCTATTAATTGCTTTAATAAAGGTGTATATTTAATTCCTGTCATTAGTCTTCCATTTATAGATTAAAAAGTTGCAGCTGATTTTTCTCCAATTTTTCCTAATTCTATGTTGACCCATGCTGACATGGTCTCTCCCTCAAAAAAGGATGCAAAAAAAAAATCACGTTTGAGCTGCCCTATAATAATTGTTGAAGTTTGGAAGTTGTAATCCCCCCATTTCTGCATTGATACTTGAGACATTTTTCCTTTCCATAAAAATGTCCTCACCCATTTATTAAGTTCCTTAAAAAAATGAGGTACTGAAATATGTAATGTCTGAAAAAGATTGAATTCTTGGAAAAGTATTAATCTTTATACAGTTGACTCTTCCTTTTTAAGTAATAGGTAACGTCATCCATTTTTTCAGATCTTCCTCGACTTTATGAATTTATATAAATTCTTCAAATTAACCCCTAGATATTTGATCCCATTTTCAGCCATTTAATTTGACATTGCATATAATCTCCTTTAGTAAAGGCCACAGCTTCACTTTTATCCCAGTTTATTTTATATCTTGAAACTTGTCCATATTCTTCTAATCTAAGATGTAATTACCTTCAAGATGATTCAGGGTCAGTCAAATAAATTAATATGTCATCTACAAACAAACTAATTTTATGTTCTTCATGACTAACTCTGTACCTCTTAATGGACACATCTCGTGTAATTATCTCTACAAGATGTTCAATTGCTAACACAAGTCTTCTTTCTTCTTCTTTCTTTCTTTGGCTTGGCTTCGCGGATGAAGATTTATGGAGGGGTAATGTCCTCGTCAGCTGCAGGCTTGTTTGTGGCTGACAAGTCCGATGCAGGACAGGCAGACACGGTTGCAGCGGTTGCAAGGGAAAATTGGTGGGTTGGGGTTGGGTGTTGGGTTTTTCCTCCTTTTTCTTTTGTCAGTGAGGTGGGCTCTGTGTTCTTCTTCAAAGGAGGTTGCTGCCCGCCGAACTGTGAGGCGCCAAGATGCACGGTTTGAGGCGATATCAGCCCACTGGCAGTGGTCAATGAGGCAGGCACCAAGAGATTTCTTTAGGCAGTCCTTGTACCTCTTCTTTGGTGCACCTCTGTCACAGTGGCCAGTGGAGAGCTCGCCATATAACACGATCTTGGGAAGGCGATGGTCCTCCATTCTGGAGACGTGACCTACCCAGCGCAGTTGGATCTTCAGCAGCGTGGATTCGATGCTGTATCTGACCCGACCTTGTTGGTTTTCGTGCAGTTGGATAACCATGTTGAGGAACTTTGGGGGGCATCCGAGGCGCTCTAGTATTTGTCAAAGCCCTTTCCTGCTCACGGTGTCGAAGGCTTTGGTGAGGTAAACAAAGGTGATGTAGAGTCCTTTGTTTTGTTCTCTTCACTTTTTTTGGAGCTGTCTGAGGGCAAAGACTATGTCAGTAGTTCCTCAGTTTGCGCGAAAGCTGCACTGTGATTCTGGGAGAACATTCTCGGCGACACTAGGTATTATTCTATTTAGGAGAATCCTAGCGAAGATTTTGCCTGCAGTGGAGAACAGCATGATTCCCCTGTAGTTTGAGCAGTCTGATTTCTCGCCTTTGTTTTTGTACAGGGTGATGATGATGGCATCACGAAGGTCCTGAGGCAGCTTTCCTTTGTCCCAGCAGAGCTTGAAAAACTCATGCAGTTTTGCATGCAGAATTTTGCCGCCAGCCTTCCAGACCTCTGGGGGGGATTCCATCCATACCTGCTGCTTTGCCACTTTTCAGTTGTTCAATTGCCTTATATGTCTCTTCCCTGGTGAGGACCTCATCCAGCTCTAGCCTTAGGGGCTGTTGAGGGAGCTGGAGCAGAGCGGATTCTTGGACTGAGTGGTTGGGACTGAAAAGAGATTGGAAGTGTTCTGACCATCGGTTAAGGATGGAGATCTTGTAGCTGAGGAGGACTTTGCCGTCTGAGCTGCACAGCGGGCTTTGGACTTGGGGTGAGGGGCCATACACAACCTTTAGAGTCTCGTAAAACCCCTGAAGTCACCAATGTCTGTGCTGAGCTGGGTTCATTTGGCGAGGCTAGTCCACCACTCATTTTGGATCTCCCGGAGTTTGCGCTGAAGATGGCTGCATGCACAACGGAAGGCTTGTTTCTTCTCTGGCCAGGACGGCTTTGCAAGGTGAGCCTGATGGGCAGCTTGCTTCTTTGCCAGCAGCTCCTGGATTTCCTGGTTGTTTTCGTCGAACCAGTCCTTGTTTTTCCTGGAGGAGAAGCCCAGTACCTCTTCAGTGGATTACAGTATGGTAGTCTTCAGCTGATCCCAGAGGGTTTCAGGGGACGAGTCCATGAGGTGGATTGCATCCTCGAGCTTTGCTTTGAGGTTTGCCTGGAAGTTTCCTCTCACTTCGTCTGACTGCAGGTTTCCAACATTGAACCTCTTTCTGGGGGCTTTACTGTTCCTGGACTTTGGCTTGAAGTGAAGTTTGAGCTTGCAGCGAACCAGCCGGTGGTCAATGTGGCATTTCGCGCTGGGCATGACCCTGGTGTGGAGCACATCTTGTTTGTCTCTTTCTCGTACCAGGACGTAGTTCAGGAGGTGCCAGTGTTTGGATCGGAGATGCATCTAGGTAGTCTTCAGGCTGTCCCTCTGCTGAAAAAGGATGTTTGTAATGACAAGCCGCTGTTCTGCGAAGAGCTCCAACAGGAGGCGCCCGTTGTTGTTGCACTTGCCGACACCATGCTTGCCCAGGATTCCTGGCCAGGTTTCTGAGTCTTTGCTGACACGAGTGTTGAAGTCGCCAAGGATGACAACCTTGTCGGCTGTAGGGGTGCGTTGAATGAGGTTGCACAGATCAGTGTAGAACTTGTCCTTTTCTGCTTGTTCCGCCTGGAGGGTTGGAGCATAGACACTGATGAGGGTGATGCAACGCTTGTTTTGAAGGGGGAGTCGCATGGACATGATCCGGTCCGAGTGGCCTGTCGGGAGGTTTTCGAGTTTGGAGGCAATGGAGTTCTTGATCATGAAGCCTTCACCAGATAGGCGTCGTTCATCCATCGGCTTGCCAGACCAGTAGAGTGTGTAGCCCGCGCCGCGTTCTTGGAGGCTGCCTACATCTGCAAGGCGGACTTCACTGAGAGCGGCTATGTCGATGTCGAGTCTGAGGAGTTCATGTGCGATGAGGGCAGACCGACGTTCAGGTCGGTAGCTGTCAGCCTTGTCTAGCATGGTTCTGATGTTCCAGCATGCTAGCTTGAGTTTGTGAGCATCTTTTGAGGGGGAGGACGTGGAGGGGGAGGACGTGGACATGTCCTTGGGCCTGCGCAAAGGAGCTTTTAGGTGGAGTGCAGTGTGCACAGTATTGGCCCTACCCTTTACACCCATGGTTCGTGTGCCGTGGCCAAGCAAGCTGGGAAGTGGCAGCAAGGTCCTTGGGTCGTAGGTTTTATATTGGAGTGGCCTTCTCCTATGCAGGTTTCTTACCCGGGCTGGAGGGGCCTGCCTCCCCTCCTAGGTCGGACCATACTGCCCGGACCGGGGCCGGGGCCACCGCTGCTTTCCCTGTGCCTGGACCGGGGCCGCCGCCTCCTTCTTTCTGACCGGACCAAGGCCTCCGCCTGCTTCGCTCTGCTGAGGCCGGGGCCACCGCCTCCCCCTCGCTTCTGCCCGGACCGGGGCCTCCGCCTGCCTCACTCGACCGAGGCCGGGGCTGCCGCCTCCCCTTCGCTTTTTCCTAGAATCCATGATCAGAAGATTTGAGAAGTTTGGATTCTCTGTCTAGTTTCTGAAGGTTGTTATTTGATCCATATCTTTACATCCTTTTCTACAAGATAACAGGACCCTGGGGCTGGAACAAACGTCACATTGCTGGACTCTCTAGCCTCACAAAAAGAAAAGTACGCTGTCTCACAGGAATTCACAGCAGCAGCACACCTTGAGGGTCCCAAGTGGTTTTTTTGTGGACAAAGAAAGCACCCCAGAGCCCTCTGCCTTGCCAGCGAAAAAGGACATCCTTGTCTACTAAACATTTGTAAATGAAATGGGGCAGAGATTTGCCCATTGGTTACTACTTTAGCCGTTTTGCTAGTATACAATGCTTTAATCCAGTAAATGAAGGATTGTTCAAGCCCAAATTTTTCCAAGGGTTCACTCTCCTGAAGGCAGCCAACACATCATGCTTGTCTACTGACAATAGAGAAACTCTGGGGGATTTGGGGGTATGCAATGGTTCTTCCTAGTTCTGGTTATCAAATTGGGTGTAGAAGACACTGAGCTCATCTGGGAGTAAAGCTTTTTCTCCTATTACACCAGATTTGGTCATGTAATTTAAGCCCTGTCATAGCTGTTTGGGTATCCTTCATTGTTTCCATTCCCATCTGGAATTTCTATTTTGTTCAAGAGATGTCTTTCTGTAAATTGGACCTGCTCCTTGTGTAGTGTTCTGGACCTCTGGACTTAAATGCCTGTGATCTGGCTCTCAGCAGGTTCCAGTTTTCATTGTTCATCCAGTGCTTTTGTTTGGGGAAAACCCTGAATGCCACTGAAGGCCAAAATTAAGTAGATTTTTTTTGATAATTAGTTTATCTTGTTGGAGGTACTTGTGATTTGGCACATTTGTAGCAAGAATGTAACTTGCCATTTATCAGCATGTGGCAGGTCTTGATGCATGTATGTATGGAGTGCTTCATTTGCTGAGAATGGAACTAATTATTGCATAATCATAAATCCCCATTTTGGACTTTATGATGGATTGAGGATCCTTGTTGAAGCTGAAGCTGTGTGAGTTGTAAATGATATAGGTGAGGGACTCTGGCAGTAACATCCTGGAGCTGGGATGATAGACCTCCAACAAGCACAAGAACCTTCCTTTGCACCACCTTTGACTACCATATCAGATGTGTTTCCTCTTTGACACCATTCATCTAATTTTGCCAGGGTTATTTAACGTCACTAAGTTGAAAGCTTCCTTGACAGCAAGACCAGTTCCTCGTGCTTTGATTTCCAAATTCAACCCTTTGGTCCATGTTTAGATTAGACTTTAGGATTGATTTGTTTTACAACATGGTCAAAGATGATTTCAGCCATTTAAACCCATACCACCCAATTACATAAAATGAACCTACAACCCAATATGGTGAAGATGGAAGGAAACTGGAGCACCCGAGGAAATAGCTTCTTCCAGGCAGTGCCGGATTTGAACCAAGGTCATTGGCGCTGTAATAGAGCGGCATTAATTGCTATGCTAACTGATCTGGGGTAATGACTTTGAATCTCACTTTGATTTGTGAAGAAATTAAATGAAAATAGAATAGAAAGCTTGCAGAAGCTTTGGATGATACTAAGCCACCAGATGGTGATAAAAACATCATTCTCCTATGTCCTGAAGGATAGGAAATTTGCAGGCCTGGTAAACATCCCCTAATGCCACCTAAGAACAATCGTAACATGCTGTTTGAAATAGTCCACTATTTGGCTATAATTCAAAATAGGTGTTCTATTTTTTAGTTAGAAAGAATGGCATCCAGTAGCGGGAGCTACAGCAAAGAAACTCTCATCCACCACCTTGGATGCCCTCAAAAACTGTTTTATTCAAATCCCCCGCGCGCCCCCCTTAAGGGCAGCATGAGATTGGCCACCGCGTGAGCAGTGATGTCATAATGGCTGCCTGAGGCACGCGCTGGGCTGGAAGCAGGGGGTAAGGAGGACCCACGACAGCGCCCTCTTCTCATGGCTGCCCCACCACGTGGCGGTACAAGCAGGGCCGGTTCACCACGGGAGAGTTCACCACCACAATCCTATGAATGAGGAAATATAAAAATAATCACTGTGTTAACAGGATTTGTGAAATGGAGATCAAAGCTTTAGCTTTTATGACCTGCACAGATCTTATACTATTCAAGGAATGTGTTGAGTGAAAGTATCTGTGAAAGAATGTCCATGAAACATCTTTGATTCACCACTTCTGCTTTCAACAGAGGGGCTGTACTTAACCTTGGGGATTATTTATTTTTTAAACAAATGGTACATTGGTGATGTCTTGTGGAATAACCTGCAGATGAAGCGAAGGTATTATGGACTAAACTAAATAATTTAATTATCAGTCCTCAAGCACCTCCTCATGACGAGTTCCATAAATAGGCTTTATCCATAAAGTTGTGGTTATATCATTGTATTATCTTCATTCTCTGCACCCAGACATATCTTGACACATTATGAGTGAAAGTAATTATGAGGTTCTGATATTCTGGCATGTTTGACAGGTTGTTACATAGGGCCCAGCCCTTTGTGTTCAGCGATGGAAACATCTAATACTTTCTCATGACAGAGCTTTTGAGAGAACAGCACGAAATTTCAATGAGTCACTTTGTAGGCAATCCTGCACCTTGATTCAGTTGCTATAATTGCAGTGCTATCGAAGAAAGGTAGAGATCCACTAAAAACATAATCATACAGACCAATATGATTTCTGAATGCAGACGATAAAATTCTAGCAAAGACATTAGCTAATAGATTGGGTAAAAGTAGCACATTCAGATCAGGTGGGATTTGTTAAAGGAAGGCACCCTTCAAATAGTCCAGGTAGATTATTCAATCTACTACATATGGCAAAAAATCAAGGTTGAATTAAAACATAACTATTTCTTTTGATGCAGAAAAGGCATTTGACTGACTAGAAAAATTTGACTGGAAAAATTTGCTGTAAGTAGAAAATTTATAAATTGGATTAAAAACTCTTTATCAGAAGCCACAAGCTAAAATTATAACTAATAACCAAATGTCATCTATTTTTCCCTTGAGTAAATCAAGTAGACAGGGGTGTCCCCTATCAACAGTATTATTTATTCCAGCTATTGAAACTCTGGCAGAGACTTAAGAAGAGATCCGGATATTAAGGGCTTCAAATTAGGACAGGAAGAACATAAAATCAGTTTATTTGCTGATGGCTGCCCCGCCACGTGGCAGTACAAGCGGGGCCGGTTCACCACGAGAGAGTGCACCACCACCACCCAGCTGAATCACTGATAAGATTAACAATATTAGAAAAACATGGAAGAATATCAGGATATAAAATAAATACAGATAAAAGTGAAAAAAATGCCATGGCAGAATTTTGATTAGGAAAGATATAAAAAAGGCAGTAGATTTAAATGGAAGAAGGATAGAATTAAATATTTATGAATAATGACAGATAATAATTTACAAAACTTATATAAGCTTAATTATATCCCTCTACTAGAAAAAATAGAAAAATATATACAGAAATGGAAAAATCTTCTGATTTCATTAATAGGAAGGTAAATTGAATAAACATGAAGGTAATGCCAAGACTACAGTATCTCTTTCAATGGTTTCCTATTGTACTAATTAGAAACTTATTACATAATTGTACACGGCCATTCCTATGGAACAACAAAGTACCAAGAATTGCACTGGAAAAGTTAACTTCTGGATTACAGAGATCGAGAGAGATGGGAGTCGGATCTAGGAGTCGCAGTAATGGAAAGATGCTGGTCTGATTGGTGTTTGGATAGTATGTCATCAATTATAAATACAAAATATGGATTATTACAATATAATTTCCTGCACCAATTATATCTCACACCACCGAAGTTGCATAAATCAAAATCTGAAATATTGGAAATATGTGTGGGATAGGAATTTTCTTACAAGGTCATGTGTGAAGATGAGACATTTTGGCAGGATATTTTACTGAAATACTAACAAGGTTAATAAGAGTGATCTTTGTGAATGATCTGGAGCTTTATCTTTTGGGCTATTTGATTGTTATAATGAACTAAATTGCATATTTCATTTGTTAAAATACCAAAAATATGTGTTGCGATTACTTGGAAATCTGACTCCCCTCTACAGACAGCACGATGGAAGATAACAGTTGAATTCCTATGGAAAAAAAAATCACAGACAATTTAAAAAAAAATGATGTTTTTATAAAAATATGGTGACCATATAGGTTCCCAAATATAAAAAGGTGCTATTAGGATTTTAAAAGGTGACCTCCCCAATGAGGATTTTCTTTTATTAAACCCAAGTGTAATTCCTGACGGTGAACGGATTTATACTGGGAAGAGGGAGGGAGGGAAGGGGTTGTTATATTGTAAGAAAAAAGGTTTTGTGTGTGTGTGTGATTTATGGAAAAGAAAAATAAAATACTCAAAAAAAAATCCTGCACTTTGAAATACTCAGTCAGCCTCAGTTAGTTGTGGACCTCTCCTTACAAGAAAGATCTCCAAGTTTTGGGCAGACCAAAGTGCATCTTTGACAAAGTTGATGACCTTCCAGGGCTAATCATTGTTTGTCTTATTATTCATCCCTGGGAACAAGGCACATTTTTATTTAAAAAAGCAGCTGTCATTTGTTCAGAATAAACCAACAAAAGTCCATGCATTTCTTTCCAGACCTCCTTGGCATACAGACACATCTGCATTGCAGCTACCTTGAGGGCAATGTGCAGTAGGGTTGAGACTCTGTTGTGAAGGATCTGACAGGGAAGGCTCTTCACAGCAGCAGCCACTCAAGGCTGGCAGCAATTGTTTCAGGCTTCTGGAAGCAATGCCTTCAACTAAAAGACTGAAAATTTGTTCAGAGAACTATCTGACAGGATCCACCATCATCTGCCGTAGAGCCTCAAGGACAGTCCAAACAGGCCACTGTCTGATTGACTTGTGGTTAAAAGTATTGTTCTACAGAAACTATACTTGTGCTTAAGGTGAAACAGACAATGATACAGCTTGGGTATGCTGGGAGAGAAGCAAGGTAGTAGTTCTCATTTTACCCAGTGAATAAAAAGGACACTTCTACAGATGTTTTCCTGGAAAAGAGAGCCTAAGTTGCTGATAGCTCTGGTTAGAGCACTGGTCTAACCCCTCATTTCTGTGAGGAGTGCTGGACAAAGTGGTGACTCTATGTCTTTCTTACGGTAGACAAAGTTTAAAAAAAATTATGTATGTTATGTTTTAAATGTGGTATTACGTCACAACAATGGAACCTTTAACTTTTATGTGCACCGAAACGGATCCAATATTTCCTTATTTGGAATTACCCATTTGGTTAATGGTTACCAGTATCATTTTTGTTATGGTGTAGACACTCACTTCATGCTGGATCTTGCTGCATCCACAACATGCTTTGCGATACATTGTCAACACATGAAAGGAATGTAAGGAATTCAGGTGTTCGTTATCATGGTTTCTTCATTGACGTAAGTTGCATCTTGCACAGTACAGAAAATTCTGGAGAATCTCAACAGGTCACGTAGCATCCATAGGAAGCAAAAGGCAGCCCATATTTTGGGCCTGAGTGTGGTGGTAAACCACCATTGTGTATAATTGTCTGGTCAGTCACACCTATTGGCCGATTGTTCCTGTGACCCCTCCCCACAGGGTCCTGTATAAAGGTGTTTGTTCCACAGCCCCCTCCTCAATGCAGGACCATTGACCAGTATGGATGTGAATAAAAGCCTACTGGTTTCTCAGCAACAGCCTTTTGAATAATCGATGGTGCATCTATTTTATTCCGTTGGAGCAGATCCTGAAGTCAGAAAAGCTGGAGATCGACCCTCAATCGCCTGAGGTATCCACAGACTTTGAGCTCTGGATCTGCTGTTTTGAAGCATTCCTGCAGGCTTTTTTTTAACCATTGTGCGATGAGAGACTGATAAACTATGTGCTGCACTCCCAGATCGGCATCCTGGTGTATTCCGTGATCAGGGACGCCACGCCGTACCAGAAAGCCATAGATGTACACAAAGGACAGTGTCTGTGTATGATCAATGCTGTCTACACCAGACACTTTCTAGTGACCAACAAACAACGATCTCGTGAGTCCAACACTGAATATATTTGGGCCTTGCGAGCCTTTGGATGGCCTGTGAATGAAAGGCCATGTCCGCTGCGGAGTACACAGAGGACCTGATTCGGGATGCCTATGTCATAGGGATCTGGTCAAACTACTTCCAACAAAGACTCTTGGAACAAGGGGAGCTCAGTCTGCAGAGAGCAGTCAAGCTGGCAGGTATGCTAGAGGTGGGTCTCCAGAACATGGAGATCTACTTGACCAACAACACGGCCGCCTCATGATTACCTTTAGTGCTGCCATCTTGGGAAGTCCCACTACCCCTTCTCTCTGCTAACAATTTTACCAGGGCAACAGTGCTCCACGATCTCCTTCCATCGTGTTTGTCTGGCTCCGGTGGTTACCCGACCACAGCTGTGGTGCCATGGGAGCATCCAAAGTGCAACTTCTGCGGCCTGGGCAAGCCTCAGAGGAAATGCTGCTCAGCGAAGGATTCAGCTGCTCCAGTTGTGGGAAGAAGGGTCACTATGCCAAAGTGTGAAAATTGATGCATACTTCCTAGCAGTGCCACATGTGGATTGTGGGGGACACCGTCATCACCCGGGACCAGCAATGCCATGTGCAATCCGTGGGGGCCACCATCTTGGTCGCCATCTTTGGGACCTAGCAGCACGCCGTGAACGCCACCATCTTGGGAGCTATCTTCGAGATCTGACAGGGCCGCGTGCAGACCCTGAGGGCTGCTATCTTAGACACCGCTGTCTTCCACAACAGCGGTGTGCAGCAACCCCGACACTGGCCTCCTTCACACTCGGCCAGGTCAGCCCGCTTCAATTCACCAGGTCGATGAAGGATATTTGGGTCAACAGCCACATGATGAGTTGCTTATTTGATAGTGGGAGCACAGAGAGCTTCATATACTTGGACACAGTGTGGTGCTTTTCCTTTACAGTATTGCCAGTGAACCAGAAAGTCTCCTTAGCATCCAAGTCGCACACAGCGGGCGTCCGGGGCTTCTGTGCAATAACTCTAACAGCACGGGGGTAATGAATATAAAAACTTTACACTGATGTTAACGTTGCAGCTCTGCGCTACCGTGTTATTGGGACTGGATTTTCAGTGTCACCTTAAAAACGTGACGACGGAGTATGGTGGGCCCCATCCAACCCTCACTGTATGCAACTGCCAACTTTCAAACCAACCACTGTGCGCTATTCGCCCTTTGCAACCCCCTATCATACATGGCCAATAACCAACCGCTCTCTACTTAAAATTACCCCCCAACCCCTGACATTATTTGCCAACCTCACTCCTGACTGTAAACCTGTAGCCATCAAAAGTAGTCAGTACAGTGCCAGGGACAGGGCCTTCATCTGTGCAGAGGTACAGTACTAACTCAAGGAAGGGATCAATGAACCCAGCACCACCCCTTGGAGAGTGCAGGTGATGGTAGTGCGGAATGGGGAAAGAACAGGATGGTCATCGACTACAATCAGACCATAAACAGATACATGCATTTGGATGCATACTCCCTCCCATGCATCGCTGACACGGTCATCCAAATTGCCCAGAATCGTGTCTTCAACCATGAACCTGAACTCGGCATACCACCAGCTCCCTATCCACCCAGAGGACCGCCAGTACATAGAAACATAGAAACATAGAAACATAGAAGATAGGAGCAGGAGTAGGTCATTCGACCCTTCGAGCCTACTCCGCCATTCAACGAGATCATGGCTGATCTTAAAGTTCAGTACCCCGTCCCCGCCTTCTCTCCGTAACCTTTAATACCCTTATACTGAAGAAATATATCTAATTCCCTCTTAAATATATTTAATGAACCTGCCTCTACTGCCCTCTGTGGCAATAAATTCCACAGATTCACCACCCTCTGGTAAAGAAATTCCTCCTCATCTCGGTCCTAAATGGTTTGCCTATTATCCTCAAACCATGGCCCCGGGTTCTGGATTTTCCCACCATTGGAAACATCCCATCTGCATCCATTCCGTCCAGTCCTGCCAGAATTTTATATGTCTCTATGAGATCCCCTCTCAATCTTCTAAACTCCAGCGAGTACAATCCCAATTTGCGCAATCTTTCCTCATAAGCCATTCCTGCCATTCCAGGTATCAGCCTGGTGAATCGCCTCTGCACTCCCTCCATTGCAAGAACATCCTTCCTTAGATAAGGTGACCAAAACTGCACACAATACTCCAGGTGTGGTCTCACCAAGGCCCTGAACAGCTGCAGTAAGGTATTCTTGTTCCTATACTCAAACCCTCTTGATATGAAGACCAACATACCATTTGCCTTTTTAACCGCCTGCTGTACCTGCATGCTTGCCTTCAGAGACTGATGTACAAGTACCCCTAGGTCTCTCTGCACTTCCCCATCTCTTAATCTATTGCCATTCAAATAGTAATCTGCCCTCCGGTTTGTATTACCAAAGTGGATAACCTCACATTTATCCACATTGTAGTGCATTTGCCATGTATCTGCCCAGTCCCTCAATTTATCCAAATCACACTGGAGCTTCCTGACCCCCTCTTCTGTGCACACAACCCCTCCTAGCTTAGTGTCATCTGCAAATTTGCAAATTTGGAGATATTACATCCAATCCCCTCATCCAGATCATTAATGTAAATTGTGAACAGCTGGGGTCCCAGTACAGATCCCTGTGGTATCCCACTGGTCACCGCCTGCCACTCAGAAAATGAGTCATTTATCCCAACTCTCTGTCTTCTACCTGCCAGCCAGTTCTCAATCCACAATTCTTTGCCCCCAATCCCATCAACCTTAATTTTGGAAGCCAGTCGTTTATGCGGGACCTTATCGAAGGCCTTTTGGAAGTCCAGGTACACCACATCCACTGGCTCTCCCCCATCTATTTTACCTGTCACCATCTCAAAGAATTCCAATAGATTTGTCAAGCACAATTTACCTTTCGTAAGTCCATGTTGACTCCGTCCGATCCCTTCTCTGCTAGTCATATGCTCCGCTATTACATCCTTAATAATGGATTCCATCATTTTGCCCACTACTGATATAAGGCTCACAGGCCGATAATTCCCCGCTTTTTCTCTACCCCCCCCCCCCCTTTTTAAATAGTGGGGTAACATTAGCTACCCTCCAATCCATGGGTACTGATCCTGAGTCTATCGAGTTCTGGAAAATAATTCTTAAAGCATCTGCTATCTGAATGGCTACTTCCTTGAGTACCCTAGGATGTAGATTATCAGGCCCTTGGGATTTATCTGCCTTCAATCCCATCAATTTCCCAAAGACCATGTCCTTAGAGATACTGATTTCTTTCAGTTCCTCCCTTGCATTAGTCTCTATGTTTCCCAACATCCTTGGGAGGTTATTTGTATCCTCTCTTATAAAAACAGAACTAAAGTAAGAATTTAATTGGTCTGCCATTTCCTTATTCCCCATTATATATTCCCCTGATTCCGACTGCAAAGGACCTACTCTGGATTTCACCAATCTTTTCCTCTTGACATATTTATAAAAGCTTTTGCAGTCGGTTTTTATATTTGCCGCAAGCTTACTTTCGTAATTTATTTTTGCTCTCTTGATTAATCCCTTTGTCCTGCTTTGCTGCATCTTGAACTGCTCCCAGTCTTCGGTTGCAGTACTTTTTTTGGCCAATTGATATGCTCTCTTTTTGGACCCAATGCTGTCTCTAATTTCCCTTGTTATCCACGGTTGAGTCACCTTTTTTGGTTTATTTTTATGCCAAACCGGTATAAACGATTTTTGCAATTTCTCCATTAGATCTGTGAATGCTTTCCATTGTCTATCCACAGTCAACTCTCCCATAAACACCACCCAATCAATCTTACTCAACTCCCGTCTCATACCATCATAATTCCCTTTATTTAAATTCAAGACTTTAGGCTTGGTTTTAATTTCATCACTCTCCATGTCGAGTGAGAATTCGATCATATTGTGATCGCTCCTACCCAAAGGGCCTCGCACAACAAGATTGCTGATTAGCCCCTTATCATTGCATAATACCCAATCTAAAATGGCCTGCTCCTGAGTTGGTTCCTCAACATATTGGTCTAGATAACCGTCCCGTAAACATTCAAGGAATTCCTCCTCCTCAGTATTTTTACCAATTTGACTAGTCCAATCTATATGCAAATTAAAGTCTCCCATGATGACAACTGTTCCCTTATTGCACGCTTTTCTAATTTCTCTTTTAATGCCTTCCCTCACCTCTACAGACCTATATACCACCCCCACTAACGTTTTCCGCCCCTTGCTATTCCTCAGTTCTACCCATATATACAAGGTTGTACCCTGTACACAGGGTTCGAGGCCGACGGCCGCCTTTACCACTTCCTGCGGGTCCCCTTCGGTGTCACGAACAGCATCTCGGTCTTCCAGTGGGAGGTGGATCAGTATGGGTTGCGGGCCACTTTCCCATACCTCAACAAGGTCACCGTCTGCAGCCATGACCTGCAGGATTATGATGCCAATCTCCAGAAATTTTGCGAAATAGCCAAGCTCCTTAACTTTACATATAATAAGGTTGAGTGTGTGTTTCGCACAACCCACCTGGCCATCCTTGGCTGTGTTGTGGAGAATGGAGTCATTGACCCCGACTCTGACCGCATGCGGCCTCAAGGCCCAAAAAAGGTGTCTTGGGTCTTTCTCTTATTATGCCCAATGGGTCACCAATTATGCAGACAAGGCCCGCCCCTCCCTCATCAAATCCTCATCCATCCCCTGACAGCAGAGGCTCGTGCAGCCTTCATTCACATCAAGGGAAATATTGCCAAGGCCACGATGCACACTGTGGACGAATCCATCCCGTTTCAGGTGGAAAGTGATGTGTCAGAGTTCCCCCTGGCAGCCACCTTTAACCAGGCAGGCCAGTGGCATTTTTTTTCCCGCACCCTGAAGTGTCCCGAAATTCAACACTCTTTGGCCGAAAAAGAGGCCCAAGCCATTATCAAGGCAGTGTGGCACTGGTTCAATTAACTGGCCAGTAAGGGATTCACCCTGCTTACTATTAAACATGAACACAATGGCACGTTGATCAATCAGCAGTGGGGCAAAATCAAAAATGACGAAATACTGAGGTGGAGGATTGAGCTGTTCACCTACAATTGTAATATTTTGTACTGGCTGGGGAAACTTAATGAGCCACCAGATGCCCTGTCCTATGGGTCCTGTGCAGAATTCTATTGGGAGTCCATCCTCTCCTGGTGTCTTATTATTTGGTAAATTTTTTATTATCTCTTGTATTTCTACTGTTCCAAATGGTTCTGTTAATTTATTTTGTTCCTCTATTTGTAGTTTTGGTAGTTCAATTTTAGTCAAAAATTCATCTATTTTCCCTTCTTTCCCTTCGTTTTCGGTTCGGTATAATTGTTCATAGAATTCTCTGAAGTTTTCCTTAATTTCTTTTGGATTATATGTAATTTGTTTGTCTTTTTTCCTTGTTGCCAATACCGTTTTCTTAGTTTGCTCTGTCTTAAGCTGCCATGCTAGGATTTTGTGTGTTTTTTCCCCTAGTTCATAATATTTCTGTTTTGTCTTCATTATATTCTTCTCCACCTTATATGTTTGTAATGTTTCATATTTTATTTTTTTATCCGCCAATTCTCTTCTTTTGGTTGTATCTTCCTTTATTGCTAATTTTTTTTCTATGTTTATTATTTCCCTTTCCAACTGCTCTGTTTCCTGATTATAGTCCTTCTTCATCTTGGTTGCATAACTTATTATTTGCCCTCTAATGAATGCTTTCATTGCGTCCCATAGTATAAACTTATCTTCCACTGATTCCGTATTTACTTCAAAGTACATTTTTAATTGTTTTTCAATAAATTCTCTAAAATCCTGTCTTTTAAGTAGCATGGGGTTTAATCTCCATCTATACATTCTTGGAGGGATGTCTTCTAGCTCTATTGCCAATAACAGGGGTGAGTGGTCCGATAATAGTCTAGCTTTATATTCCGTTTTCCTAACTCTCCCTTGTATGTGGGCTGATAACAGGAATAGGTCTATCCTTGAGTATGTTTTATGTCTAGTCGAGTAGTATGAGTATTCCTTTTCTTTTGGGTTTTGTTTCCTCCATATGTCCACAAGTTTCATTTCTTGCATTGATTTAATTATAAATTTGGTTACTTTGTTCTTCCTGTTAATTTTTTTCCCCGTTTTATCCATATTTGGATCCAAATTCAGATTGAAATCCCCTCCTATTAGTATGTTCCCTTGCGTATTAGCTACCTTCAAAAAGATATCTTGCATAAACTTTTGATCTTCTTCGTTAGGTGAATATATATTAAGTAGATTCCAAAGCTCTGAATATATCTGACATTTTATCATAACATATCTCCCTGCTGGATCTATTATTTCCTCTTCTATTTTAAATGGCACATTTTTGCTAATTAATATAGCCACTCCTCTTGCTTTTGAATTATACGATGCTGCTGTTACATGTCCTACCCAATCTCTCTTTAATTTCTTGTGCTCCAATTCAGTTAAATGTGTTTCTTGGACAAATGCTATATCTATTTTTTCCTTTTTCAGTAAATTTAGTAGTTTCTTCCTTTTAATTTGGTTATGTATTCCATTAATATTTAGAGTCATATAGTTCAGCGTAGCCATTTTATATTTTGTTTATCTTCTCTTTCCGTTTTTCCATCATTACCTTTCCTCCTTTTCCATTTCTGTTTTCTTATTTTCAACTCTTTACCAGACAACATTCCTACAACATCCAACATTTTCCTTATTCTCCTATTTCTATCTTCTTTATCCCCAATCTCCCCTTCCCCTCCTGAGTTGCCCTTTATCCCTTGTCGGACAACCACATCTCCCCTCTCCATTTGGATTTGCGAATCCACTCGCAAGCGTCAACTGATTTTGCAGTGACCGCTCTTTTCCCCCCACCCAGCCCCCCCCAGAAAAGATTTCGTTTTTTATATGTCACAAAGGTCACTCTTTTAGTTCCCTCCTTATTCTCTCTATTCCATTACCTTCCCTTATTAATTCTTGTCTATACTTTCTATGTTTTCCTCTAATTACAGATACTTTCACATATGCCCGTTGTCTCTATTCACTCTTATACCTCTTTACCCGCATACATATCAATCGTGGTCATTTTTACCCTCCTTACCCGTCTTCATCCCTCAGTCTATTTTTGTCTTTACCCACATACATATCAATCGTGATAATTTTTGCTCTCATTACCCGTCTTCATCCCTCAGTCTATTTTTGTAATTGTTCTGCAAATTTTCGTGCTTCTTCTGGATCCGAGAATAGTCTGTTTTGTTGTCCTGGAATAAATATTTTCAATACCGCAGGATGCTTCAGTGTAAATTTATATCCTTTCTTCCATAAAATCGCTTTTGCTGCATTGAACTCTTTTCTCTTCTTTAGGAGTTCAAAGCTTATATCTGGATAAATGAAGATTTTTTGCCCTTTATACTCCAGTGGTTTGTTGCCCTCTCTTACTTTTTCCATTGTCTTCTCCAGCACCTTTTCTCTTGTAGTATATCTTAGGAATTTTACTACAATAGATCTTGGTTTTTGTTGTGGTTGTGGTTTAGGGGCCAATGCTCTATGTGCCCTTTCTATTTCCATTTCTTGCTGTAGTTCTGGACATCCTAGGGCCTTAGGGATCCATTCTTTTATAAACTCCCTCATATTCTTGCCTTCTACATCTTCCTTAAGGCCCACTATCTTTATGTTATTTCTTCTGTTATAATTTTCCATTATATCTATTTTTTGGGCTAGTAATTCTTGTGTCTCTTTAGTTTTTTTATTAGATTCCTCCAATTTCTTTTTTAAGTCTTCTACCTCCATTTCTGCTGCTATTGCCCGTTCTTCCATCTTGTCCATTTTTTTCCCCATTTCTGTTAAGGTCATATCCATTTTATTTATTTTCTTTTCTGTGTTGTTTATTCTTCTTCTTAAATCATTGAATTCCTGTGTTTGCCATTCTTTAAATGACTCCATGTATCCTCTCACAAGAGCAAGTACCTCCTTTACCTTGCCTATCTTTTCTTCTTCTATTTCCCTGTACTCTTCCTCTTCCTCTTCTTCTTCCTCTAGGTTGACCATCTGTTGTTTCTTTGCTGCCCTTTCCTCCTCTTCTTTCTTGTTTCCATTGTCTTCTGTGGTGTCTTCTTGCTGCAGGTGTTCTGCAGCTGTCGTTGCCGGCTGTGGAGATCGACTCCCCAGCTGGTCCCCCCTCCCGTCGGTGTGTTTTTTTGTATGCGCATCGCGCATGCGCGAGGAGTCGCGCATGCGCGGTTGCGCACTTTTACTCGGCTCTGTGAGCCATTGTTGTAGTTCTCTTTCTACCGACCTGTGGTAGTGGGGTCTTCTCTCCACAGCGGGCCTCTTCGGACAGGTAAGGCCTTCACCTTTTTCCTCCGTTGTCTTCTCTTCCTCTCTTCTTTCCGTTGATTTTGATTTTTCTCCTTTTGTCTCCATCTTCTTTCCACCTTTATATTCACTTTTCTTTAACTTGTATTTCTGTGCCTTTGTATTTTCTCTCGTTTTTCCCGACTTTTCTGGAGAGGGCTGGAGTTCACCGTCCGGCCACTACTCCATCACGTGACTCCTATGGGTCCTGTGCCAGGGCACAGATTGACTGGCTGCAAAACCTCCACAAAGATCTCCATCACCCCAAAATAACAGGATTTTTCATTTTGTCAAACCACGCAACCTGCTGTACTCCATCGACGAGATCAAGTCCTTGTCAAAGAACTACCAGGTCTGCACTGACTGCAAGCTGCACTTCTACCGGCCAGACAGAGCATAATTAATTAAAGCCACCCGCCCCTTTGAGTGACTCAGGGTTCATTTTAAAGGACCCCTGACCGTAATGTATATTTTCTTAACATCATTGATGAATACTCCTGTTTTCCATTTGCCATCCCCTGTTCAGACATGACCGCTGAATCAGGGCCCTGAGCAGCCTCTTTGCTCTGTTTAGCTTCCACAGTTATATCCACAGTGACTGGAGGGATGAATGATGAGTTGCACCAGTACCTGTTGGCCAGGGACATTGCCAAGAGCAGGACCACTAGTTACAATCCCCAGGGTAACAGGCAAGTGGAGAGGGAGAATGATACGGTTTGGAAAGCAGTTCTCCTGGCCTTGTGATCTAAGGGCCTCCCAGTCTCTGGCTGACGAGAAGTCCTTCTGGAGGCACTCCACTCTTTCAGGTCCCTGCTACGTTCGGCCACAAATGCCACACCACAAGAACATTTGTTTTTCTTTCCAAGGAAATGTACAACAAGGGCCACACTACCAGTGTGCTGATGTTCCCAGGGCCCATCCTACTCCGGAAGCATGTGGGGAGTCACAAATCTAAGCCCCCCCCAGTTGAAAGGGTCCACCTCTTCCATGCCAACCCCTAATATGCCTATGTGGCACACCCTGATGGACACGGAGATGCCATCTCTGTCAGGGACTTGGCTCCCTCAGGGGCCCTGGAGACTGACGCTGATCGCCCCACACACCCCTCTTTGTTGAACGCACATAATGCACCTGACCCTGGTACCCTCCCTCTGCTGCGAGGGAGGTTACACCAGACTCATCAGTCCCAATCCACCAGCTCAACACTGATAAGTATATAACAGGCGCCTGAGACCGTTCAGGACTCCACTGCTTCACTGCAGACACAACTGATATTGCAACAGTCCCAGTGAACAACCAGACTGCCTGAAAGACCGAATATGTGACTTTGGAATTTGTAACTTTATAAGTTCAACTTCACCTGCTGGACTCTTTTATTTAAAAAAAAACAAGGGGTGAATGTGGTCAACTACTGTTGTATATGTCTGGTTGGGCACACCTATTGGCCGACTGTACCTGGGGCCCCTCCCCACAGGCTCCTGTATAAAGGTGGCTGTTCTACAGCCCCCTCCTCAGTGCAGGACAGTCGAACAGTAGGGATATGCCATTGTTCTTAAGTGAATGAAAGCCTTTTGGTTTCTCAACAACAGTCTTTTGAGTAATTGATGGTGCATTTCTTTGGCTTGGCTTCGCGGACGAAGATTTATGGAGGGGGTAAAAAGTCCACGTCAGCTGCAGGCTCGTTTGTGGCTGACAAGTCCGATGCGGGACAGGCAGACACGGTTGCAGCGGTTGCAGGGGAAAATTGGTTGGTTGGGGTTGGGTGTTGGGTTTTTCCTCCTTTGCCTTTTGTCAGTGAGGTGGGCTCTGTGGTCTTCTTCAAAAGGAGGTTGCTGCCCGCCAAACTGTGAGGCGCCAAGATGCACGGTTTGAGGCGTTATCAGCCCACTGGCGGTGGTCAATGTGGCAGGCACCAAGAGATTTCTTTAGGCAGTCCTTGTACCTTTTCTTTGGTGCACCTCTGTCACGGTGGCCAGTGGAGAGCTCGCCATATAACACGATCTTGGGAAGGCGATGGTCCTCCATTCTGGAGACGTGACCCATCCAGCGCAGCTGGATCTTCAGCAGCGTGGACTCGATGCTGTCGACCTCCGCCATCTCGAGTACTTCGACGTTAGGGATGAAAGCGCTCCAATGGATGTTGAGGATGGAGCAGAGACAACGCTGGTGGAAGCGTTCTAGGAGCCGTAGGTGGTGCCGGTAGAGGACCCATGATTCGGAGCCGAACAGGAGTGTGGGTATGACAACGGCTCTGTATATGCTTATCTTTGTGAGGTTTTTCAGTTGGTTGTTTTTCCAGACTCTTTTGTGTAGTCTTCCAAAGGCGCTATTTGCCTTGGCGAGTCTGTTGTCTATCTCATTGTCAATCCTTGCATCTGATGAAATGGTGCAGCCGAGATAGGTAAACTGGTTGACCGTTTTGAGTTTTGTGTGCCCGATGGAGATGTGGGGGGGCTGGTAAATCAGGCATATGCCCATATAAAAAGGTGGAGGGGTGGTCAGTGGGGTGGGGAGGAGAGAAGAGAAGGTGGAGGTACACAGGTTAAGGGTGGGAGGGAAGAAGAGAAAGGATTTGAGAAGTGATGGTAGAGGGTTAAGCAAGAAAGCTCGCTGATTGGAGAGGGATCCAGGGAGCTGAAGGAAGGGCGATAAAGAAACTGGGAGAGTGCATTTAATGAAATTGGTTCTTGATGCCATCTAATTGGAGATGGAATATATCCTTCAATTTGTGAATGCCCTCAACAATGCAGTACATGAGGCTATGGATAGAAATGTCAGTATGGCAATGGTGTGTGGAATTGAAGTGGTAGGCCATTGGGATTTTCTTGCTGTTGCAGTGGACAGAGTGAAAGTGCTCAATGAAGCAATCTCCTGATCTGTGTCCAGTCTCCCCGATGTAGAGGAGGGGTGTATGTTGCTTCACTTGGAAGGACTGTTTGGGGCCCCAAATGGTGGTGAGGGCAGATGTGGAACATTTTTTGTGGTTACAGGGGTAGATGCCAAAGGAGTAATTGGTGGGAAGGGATGAATGGATGAGGGAGTTGCGGAGGGAGCGTTCCCTCTGGAAAGCGGAAAGGTGAGGGGAGGGAAAGGTCTTGATGATATTCTGCTACAATTGTAATTCTACTTCCTTATCATCAAGAATATCAAGGATAACAAATGAAATCAATGCAATTTCACACTGCAGTAATAAATGGTTAAATTGTCAGTTGATGACAGTGAATCCTCGCTGTAATACCCTTCATGGGCTAGGGTAACAACTAGTTTTTAACACTGGTAATTTGAAATCGAGTAAAAATTGGCTTTCCAAATTTTCAGATAATTACCATACATTGGTATGTCTGAAAATAGTACTTGCCTTTCTGTAGAAATTAGGTATTCCCCAAAGGGATTGGAGCTACCGGGAACTGTCACAGCAGAGTATCTGGAGCCTAGGGCAGATTAGCCCTTGTCATATTGAAAGGTGGGCTCTGAAGCCTAGGGCAGATTAGCCCTTGTCATATTGAAAGGTGGGCTCTGAAGCCTAGGGCAGATTAGCCCTTGTCATATTGAAAGGTGGGCTCTGAAGCCTAGGGCAGATTAGCCCTTGTCATATTGAAAGGTGGGCTCTGAAGCCTAGGGCAGATTAGCCCTTGTCATATTGAAAGGTGGGCTCTGAAGCCTAGGGCAGATTAGCCCTTGTCATATTGAAAGGTGGGCTCTGAAGCCTAGGGCAGATTAGCCCTTGTCATATTGAAAGGTGGGCTCTGAAGCCTAGGGCAGATTAGCCCTTGTCATATTGAAAGGTGGGCTCTGAAGCCTAGGGCAGATTAGCCCTTGTCATATTGAAAGGTGGGCTCTGAAGCCTAGGGCAGATTAGCCCTTGTCATATTGAAAGGTGGGCTCTGAAGCCTAGGGCAGATTAGCCCTTGTCATATTGAAAGGTGGGCTCTGAAGCCTAGGGCAGATTAGCCCTTGTCATATTGAAAGGTGGGCTCTGAAGCCTAGGGCAGATTAGCCCTTGTCATATTGAAAGGTGGGCTCTGAAGCCTAGGGCAGATTAGCCCTTGTCATATTGAAAGGTGGGCTCTAAAGCCTAGGGCAGATTAGCCCTTGTCATATTGAAAGGTGGGCTCTGAAGCCTAGGGCAGATTAGCCCTTGTCATATTGAAAGGTGGGCTCTGAAGCCTAGGGCAGATCAGCCCTTGTCATATTGAAAGGTGGGCTCTGAAGCCTAGGGCAGATCAGCCCTTGTCATATTGAAAGGTGGGCTCTGAAGCCTAGGGCAGATCAGCCCTTGTCATATTGAAAGGTGGGCTCTGAAGCCTAGGGCAGATCAGCCCTTGTCATATTGAAAGGTGGGCTCTGAAGCCTAGGGCAGATCAGCCCTTGTCATATTGAAAGGTGGGCTCTGAAGCCTAGGGCAGATTAGCCCTTGTCATATTGAAAGGTGGGCTCTGAAGCCTAGGGCAGATTAGCCCTTGTCATATTGAAAGGTGGGCTCTGAAGCCTAGGGCAGATTAGCCCTTGTCATATTGAAAGGTGGGCTCTGAAGCCTAGGGCAGATTAGCCCTTGTCATATTGAAAGGTGGGCTCTGAAGCCTAGGGCAGATTAGCCCTTGTCATATTGAAAGGTGGGCTCTGAAGCCTAGGGCAGATTAGCCCTTGTCATATTGAAAGGTGGGCTCTGAAGCCTAGGGCAGATTAGCCCTTGTCATATTGAAAGGTGGTCTCTGAAGCCTAGGGCAGATTAGCCCTTGTCATATTGAAAGGTGGGCTCTGAAGCCTAGGGCAGATTAGCCCTTGTCATATTGAAAGGTGGGCTCTGAAGCCTAGGGCAGATTAGCCCTTGTCATATTGAAAGGTGGGCTCTGAAGCCTAGGGCAGATTAGCCCTTGTCATATTGAAAGGTGGGCTCTAAAGCCTAGGGCAGATTAGCCCTTGTCATATTGAAAGGTGGGCTCTGAAGCCTAGGGCAGATTAGCCCTTGTCATATTGAAAGGTGGGCTCTGAAGCCTAGGGCAGATTAGCCCTTGTCATATTGAAAGGTGGGCTCTGAAGCCTAGGGCAGATCAGCCCTTGTCATATTGAAAGGTGGGCTCTGAAGCCTAGGGCAGATTAGCCCTTGTCATATTGAAAGGTGGGCTCTGAAGCCTAGGGCAGATTAGCCCTTGTCATATTGAAAGGTGGGCTTGGCTTGAGGGGCCAAATTACTGCCATCTACTCCTATTTTATATTTTAAACAGCTTTTCCAAGTTAAAAATTAGATAATTAAGGCAAAATTTTAGCTATTTCGTTCTGCTGTGACTTTGGAAGTACCATGAGGCTGCATCAATTACATCTTACACAATGCTCCTGTAAACTGCAGCCACATAAGATTGGGATGGGGTCAAACTCAGATCAGCAATATTGTCTCATTTTACTGAGGTTTTTACGGAAGCCATCAGATGTTAGATTAAAAAAACAATAAAACAAACAGTGATTTCCAGTGAGAATGCTGAAAGACCAAAGGGACTGCCCACACTGACCATCTAAGACTCTAATATTCACTAAACAATAGTTATTTATTTATGTATGCTTAATTTGTCCTGTGTATGTATTGTTTGTCTGTATATGTGTTATATCTGGCTGAGTGCCTGCACATTTTGCATGGAGGACCACAGAACACTGTTTTGTCAGGTTGTATCTGTGCAATTGGATGATAATAGACTTGAACTTGAAGACATTTAACTGATTAGACTTTTTTTTCTGGTATCATGGTTTTCAGGTTCAGTTGGTTGAATCAATCAATGGGAAGACCAGATAAAAATCAGCTACCTATTTCAGTTTAATAACAACGATATTCAACTGATATTATTGCAGTTAAAAATGTTATCGTGCAATTATGTACCTTTTGAATCAATGCCTAATTGTTCTGTTGAAGGTCCCTCCTTTCATAACAATGTGAGATAGCATTTAAGGTGTTTTCACATAAAACTGCACGTAAATTAGTGTTTTGCTCACATGGCACTCTTGACATAGTCAAGAATCTATCTGTGTGTAAAGTCCATGGGATGGCAGATGGAATACATTCCTGATAAGTGAACCTTTTTTCGCTTGAGCCGCACTTACCAGAACTGTCTGAAGCAGATTTTCTTCATTGAGTTAATAGATTGTAGTGTGTTGTAATGCATGTGACGGAATGAGTTGACATTTGAGATGTATGATGTTAATGCTGTCATTAACACTTAAATTGGCATTGCAACAAAATAAAACCTAATCATGTAAAGTTTTCTCAACAGTAATCTATAGTATAGAGCCTCAGTCGCTATCTCCATCCTTCCCTCCCAGCTGGATCAATCTGTATGTATCCTGATGTGTGCATCTTTGCTCTCCAGGTGTTTCAGGATTTTGCATGGAGCCAATGAGATGGCATCTGCCGTCATCTTGTTGCTGTGGTAGGTAAATTGGAACAGATCCATGCCGGCACTTACTCAGGTGCTGATTTGTTTTGACACGAGCATCTCATCACTGTGGATGTGAGTGCCACTGGTCAATAGTCATTTAGGTAGGTTACCACGCTCTTCTCGGTCATCAGTACAATTGAAGCCTGTTTGAGGCAGGAGGGTACCATGCCCTCTCGGGTTGAAGATATTGGTGAATAATCTATTCAGTTAGTTGGCACGGATTTTCAGTACTCGGCTGGGTTCTCCATCTGGACCTGATGCTTTCTTTACATTCACTCTCCTGAAGGTAGTGCACAAGCCATTCTCGGATACTGACAGTAGAGGATCATCAGGGCATGTGGGGGTGCACAGTGGTCTTTCCTTGCTCTGGTGCCCAATACTGTTTTAAAACTGCACCCATGCAGAAGCTGGGGAAATGCACTGTGTACTGATGAAGGAATCAGGCAGGTACTGTATCTGCCATCCTTTTAATGTAGAAGACATTTCCTGCCCAGCCAGAGTCACAACCTCTGAAATCTGTGCTTGAAGCACCATGGAGGCATTATCCTCTCCATGGTGGACACTCAATCATGCTCCATTGAACCAGTGATTGAGATGGATCTTCATCTTCCCCGGAGTTATAGTGTGTGTGTGTGTGTGTGTGTGTGTGTGTGTGTGTGTGTGTGTGTGTGTGTGTGTGTGTGTGTGTGTGTGTGTGTGTGTGTGTGTGTGTGTGTGTGTGTGTGTGTGTGTGTGTGTGTGTGTGTGTGTGTGTGTGTGTGTGTGTGTGTGTGTGTGTGAGAGAGAGAGAGAGAGTCTGTCAGTACCTCATATTCTGATTCATACTGAGGTCTGACCACAAATTGGAGAAGGTCATTTCTTCTGCTGCCCAGTCTCCTCATCTTCTTAATTCCCTGTCCCATTCCCATGCTGACATGACGGTCCATGGTCTCAAGCACTTTCAGACTGAGATCACCCGCAAATTGGAGGAACAAAACCTCATCTTCTGTTTGTCTAACTCCAACTAGATGGCATTAACAGCGACTTCTCCACTTTCTGTTAAACCACCCCTCTTCCTCCTTCTTCCCCCAACTCTTTCTCTCTAGGCACTTTTGCACAGCCATTGAAGAGCAGAGCAGAAAATTAATTTTCTGCTCTGGTGACAGTGTAGAAATGTTGAGACGGATTTATTATGTAAATTCCATCCCGTGATTTGTCCACTGCTACATTTGTACAGAGCGGCTGCAGTCTAAATTGACCACAGACAGTCTGAAAGAAACAGGTCCAATGAATGTGACATTCCTGGTTACACGCTCTGACGCACAACGACATGTTCAGCTCATGACGACAACTGAACGTGTTCCTCGCATATGCACAACCCACATCTCCGCTCCAAGAAGGAATCAGTACAATGGTTTTTTTCACATAAAACTAAGCAAAATAGCTACCACCTTCACAAAGGTCTGAAAATCAGGAGACATTTCCTCTTCTTTCCTGAGGATCTTTTGGCCGCAGGATTCTAACGTCACCTACAACCTCCATGTGGTGATGATGTGCATCGAATGAATTTTGCACGTCCACGTCGATGTTTACCACATTTGTTGGAGGGCCCACCCATGTTTACCCTCTGCCTAACACTGCTATGTTAAAGTGCCCCTGTGTAAATCACCACATTGGAACGCACAGGAGGTAAGAATACTAACTTTTTTCCAGAAAAATGCCAATTCTCTCTCACTCTCTCTCTTCCCTTTTTTCCCTCTGACTGCAAATTCTCCTCACCTGTTCCTCCACTATCTGCTTGCATTCACTTGGGTGGGGGTGGGGTGGGTAGGGGGTGGAGAATTGCCAAACCATTAACTCGAACCAGCAACATTCGTGCTGGTGCAGCCTGCAGGCCTTGTGACAGTGAGAGGAAGAAATACGCATTTTCCATCAGGTATAATTTAGTGTGAAGGCACTGATTGTCTCAATAAAGGGCTATGATTTATCTGTGGCAAAGTAATATTCTTGACAATTGCCCTATTCGATTTTCTCATCGTTCAATCATTGATGAACGAGTCAGCGTGTGTCAGAGATATTTTTAATTCTGTTACCAGCCATCTGTGGATTACTACTTTCTTCATCTCTGACTCACAGCAACACAGAGGTGTCACTTATCTCTGTGGCTGCTACTTCTGCAAGTCAACTGTACAATCTTGTAGCAGCCTTCCTCTATCCATCTCCCTCTTCCTAGACTGCTCACTAACACATCAGCTCATGTGGGGATATTATGATGTGAATTGCATTGATGAATAGATATGGGGGAGGTGAAGAAGTATGGACAGGGAAGGACAAGTTCTGAAATGTATGTGGGTGCAATGAAGTGATGTGTTGTTGTAAGGTTCGGAGAGAGAGTTGGTTTCTATACTGAAGAGGGAAATTAGCAAAATGAACTTGGTTTTTTTTTTGACTTGCAGTACTGTTACAGGCCTTTTTGGCCCACAAGCCGGTGCCACCCAATCACACCCTATTGACCTACAACTCTGTTTTGAAAGGTGGGATAAAACTGAAGCACCTACAGGAAACACAAGGAGAACATGTAAACTCTCTACAGACAGCACCGGATTCGTACCCCGGTCACTAGTGCTACAACTGGGCTTTTCTGAAATAGTTAGGCATAGGTCTCTTTCCAGTCACCTTTAACATATCTCCTTTGTACCATGTTTGTGTCTCTGTGTCCAGCAATAATTCAAGGCAAGTACTGTATTATTGAATATCATTCACTCTTGCCACTTAAAACTCTAGGGTAAACAACAGCTAAATCCTGCATAATTTATTTTTGCTTCGGTTCTTTTAAATAGTAGATTCAAAAATCACATCACTATGGCCCATCAGCAAAAGAAATGAATCAATCAGGAGTAATTTGGAATGTCTGATTCACTGACTTTGGCTTGGTGCTTGGTTGGCTCAGAGCAAACTTCTTAATTAATATTGTGGTCAAGAGATCCTTCCTCTAATGTACATATATCAACCAAATATTGATGAATATTAAGACATTCCCATCTTGTGTTCCTTGGCAGAGGATGCAGCATTGAAAATTAGATTGTTGTAAACCAGACGAACGTTGGAGCAAACCTGCTAGACTGCTTGAGAAAAGAACCCTTCTAACTATACTAGGTATAATGAGACAAATAGATGTAAACTGATCCAGTCTAACATCCTGCTATTTTTCATTATGCATTTGAAAAGACGGCACTTGGCAGGAACTTTCTTGTTCAAGAATTGGATAATCCAGTTGTCTTTGCTGCATTCAGAAATAG
Source organism: Narcine bancroftii (assembly GCF_036971445.1). NCBI lineage: Eukaryota > Metazoa > Chordata > Chondrichthyes > Torpediniformes > Narcinidae > Narcine > Narcine bancroftii. The sequence goes on along the minus strand of NC_091473.1, from coordinate 118,709,366 downwards.
GTTGAAAGAGTGAAAAAGAAATATTATGTGAAAAAATTAGAGTTGCCGACTGAGGAAGGACAAGTTTGAGTGTCGCACTGCAACAGGCGGTAATGATTCAGTCATCATTTGCATGCCTGACAAGGTGCAATATCCTGACGTTAATTATTCATTGCTGCAGAAAAACAAAGATGTTAAAGGTTGTGAAAAAAGGAAAGCCATGAGCGGAAAGATGGATGGCAGCTCTTTCTTAATTTACACTGAATAAATTAAAATTGATGTCTTTTATGTTCGTGCACAACATGAAAAGATGAACTTTGTCTTGTTAAGATGGGGGGAATGTGAGAAAGAGCAGTTTAAAAGAATCCCACTGTACCAATATCTATGATGAGTCATAGAGAATAGTTTTTTTTTGTCTCCTCTCCAGTTTTAATTATGGGCAAAGAAAAAATTCAGACTTGGATAGTTTCATTTTCCAGTTTTGGAAACAAGGAATTGGCAATGTCAAGGTTGCCACCATTTCTAAATTGTCAGGAATTCTACCTGCTTTGAGCTGTTTCAGGGAAGTGGCGATCTACAACGGTCGTGTAAACATACATGAGCTTAGTGACTGGCTACATCAACAAGTGCATTGAGGATGTCACTGAGGTCGAATGCTTCATTACCAGCGTCGTAACTTGGATGCAGAGTTCCGGGCACTTCGCAGAGCTCATGATGCTGCTCTCAGGACAGGGTATAGGATGGCACTAAGATCAGCCAGGACTGAATTCTCCCGTGCAATCTGGAAGGCCAACCCTGGGTATACACAGAAGATCCACAGACAACTGTGCGACACTGGCAAGTGGCAAGGGATAAAGATGATAATGGATCACGTCACCTTGCGAGTTAAGGACAATGACATCTCCCTTATGGAAAGACTGGACATCTGCTATGCATGGTTTGAAGGGAAGAACAGGATGACGCTGAAGAAAGCTCCTTGTTCCCCTGATGAATGTGCCCCCTACATAGCCGCTACTGAGGTGATCAGAACCCTATTCAAGATAAACAAACACAAGACTGCAGTACCAGACATCATATGTGGTCAGATATTCTGCAGACCAATTAATGGAGGTCTTCACAGACATCTTCAACACCTCACTGTTCATTGTTCCTGCAGGGTTCAAGACATCCACCAGGTACCCAAGAGGGCATCAATAACAGGATTCAACGACTACTGCCTTGTGGCACTGACTTCCACCATCATGAAATGCTTCAAGCATCTGTTAATGGACACATCAAAACACACCTTCCAGGAACGCTGAACCCATTTCAATTCACCTGTAGAAGAAACCATTCCATAGACGATGCTATAGCCTTGTTCCTTCATCCAGTCCTAACCTACCGGGAGAATTACACTTCATACACCTCAGCTCGGCATTTAATATAAATATTTCCCTCACTGGGACTCAATACCCCTCTCTGAAACTGGGTTCTGTACTTCCTAGCACAAAGACTAGTCTGTCTGGCTCAGTAGCAGAATGTCGAGCACCATCACACTGTCACGCTTTATGGCTGTGTGTTCAGCCCACTCCTGTTCACACTATTGATCCACGACTGCATCGCCAGCTCCTGATCCAACAGTGTCATCAAGTTTGCAGGTGACTCAACAGTAATTGGCCTCATCAGCAACAACGATAAGTTGCACTATAGTGAAGAGGAGGAAAATCTCATGAGATGGTGAGAATAACAACCTGAGTCTCAACGTGAACAAGATGGAGGAGATGATCGGGGACTTCAGGAGGACCAGGAATGACCACCCTCTACTGCACATCAACAACTCTGTAGTAGAGAGAGTGCACCAATCTCCTTGGAGATCACATAACCAGTGACCTATCATGGACACTCAACATCTCTTGTTAGAAAGGTCCAACAGCAACTGTACTTCCTGAGAAGACTGAAGGGGACAAGCCACCATTCTATAGAAACTCTATTGATAGCGTCCTGGCCAGCTGCATCACAAGTGTGATACAGTTGCTGCAAAGAAATGGATCGGAGGTCAATCCATAGAACCAAAAGAGTGTCAGAGAGATCAATGGAGTCTCCCTCCTGCCCCTCCTCCCAAAGACATGATCTTCTGGGATCGTTGTCTGAAGAGGGCACACAAAATCATTGAGGACCCTATCCACCTGCACATTGCACCTTTCAGCTGCTCCCATTGGGGAAGAGATAGAGGAGTATCAGAGCCAGCACCACCAGACTGAGGAAGAGCTTCATTCCAAGGGCAGTGAGAACGCTGAACGACCAAAGGAGCTGCTCACACTAACCATCCGAGATTCATATTCATGAAACAATATTTATTTATTTGTATAGATGAATCGTTGTCCTGCATATGTATTATTTGTCTGTATGTGTGTTATATCTGGTTGTGCGTCTGCGGGTTTTGCACCGATCACCAGAGAACGCTGTTTCATCGGGATGTACTTGTATAGTCAGATGACCATAGACTTGACTTGAAACATTGATCATGTACACATTTCAATGAGAAAAACCACAGGAGAATCAGAGTTTTGTTTTTTTGCTGCCCCTTGCAGCAATTTTTAGTCACAAAATGGACCAAAAAAAAATTTCCAGCAGCTTAAATGGGGGATGGAATTCTAGGTATTGAATTTAGGGTGTTAGACAGTAACGTACTATCTAAGCTACCCGGGTGTAGATGGAAATTGGGTGGCATGGACTTATGGGCCGAAATTACCTGTTACTGTGCTTTATGTCCAAATTTAACAATTTATATTTAAATTGAACAGATTTAAAAAGCAAAGCCTCTAAATTTGTAACCTCATGATTACTTCCAATATCAAGACTGAGAAAAGCACGGTATTAGGAAGATGGTTCAGATGAATGCGTGATGGAAAATGGGTCAGGAGAGACTGGTTTAGATTTTCAGATTACTGGGGAGGTTTCTGGAAATACTGGGCCCTGTACAGTCGTACACGTTGCACCTGAACCATAGCATGTCGAAGATTACTGGGATGGTTTCGGGAAATACTTGGCCCTGTACAGTCGTACAGGTTGCACCTGAACCATAGCATGTCGAAGATTACTAGGGTGGTTTCTGGAAATACTGGGCCCGTAAAGTCGTACAGGTTGTACCTGAATCATAGCATGTTGAAGATTACTGGGGTGGTTTCTGGAAATACTGGGCCTTGTACAGACATACAGGTTGCACCTGAACCATAGTATGTCGAAGATTTCTGGGGTGGATTCTGGAAATAGTGGGTCCTGTACAATAGTACAGGTTGTACCTGAAACATAGCATGTCGAAGATTACTGGGGTATTTCTGGAAATACTGGGCCCTGTGCAGTCGTACAGATTGCACCTGAAACATAGCATGTCGAAGATTACTGGGGTATTTCTGGAAATACTGGGCCCTGTGCAGTCGTACAGGTTGCACCTGACCTATACTATGTTGAAGATTACTGGGGTGATTTCTGGAATTACTGGGCCCTTTGCAGTCGTACAGGTCGCACCTGAAAATTAGCATGTGTAGAGCTCGTCGAAAAAATCAAAGACTTGTTGATCTAAACCAAGTCTTTTATTAGCAAAAGACAGGAGCTCTTCACAGGTGGCCGACCAGTGCAGAATGATCCGACCTGGCTAGGGACACAACCCTTTAAGGCCCAGACAATAGACGTGGCTTAGCTCTCAGCCAATCACTGTAAGCACAGTCTAGATACAGTAACTATATACACTATGTACATTGGTGATAGATCTGTACTATCACATTCATCCCTTCTTGGAGAACTGACCCTGGAAAAAAAAACAAAAAAACGAGGGAGAGAATGAAAGGAAAAGGTAGGTTAAGGACTGTAGTGGTCAGGTGGTCTGACCATCCGGCATGACCGCCGTGGTGCCGGAATTGGGGTCGCTGGAGTTGTGTCGCCAGCGGGCTCGTTGGGTGTGACCGCTCCGTCGCTCAATTCCCCAGTCGTGTTGTCGGCAGGGTGGCCCGGGTCGTTGGGGTGCTGTTGGTCCTTCTGTTGCGGCATGGGGCCTGGGGAATAAAGAGTTGGGGAAGGTTGGGTTGGGGGGTTCGCTGGGTCTACCGCATCCTGAGCTAGGTCCCGCACCAAAACAGTGTCCTCCCGCCTGTTTGGGAACTCAACGTAGGCGTAATGCGGGTTCGCGTGGAATAGAGTCACTCGGTCGACCAAGGGGTCGTTCTTTGAGTGCCGGACGTGGCGTTGCAAAAGGACGAGGCCAGGGACGGTGAGCCATGCCGGTAGAGTGGTTCCTGATTCGGATTTCCTCGGGAAAAGGAGCATCCTTTCGTGGGGGATGGCATTTGTTGCGGTACATAGGAGGGAGCGGATGGAGTGAAAGGCACTAGTGAGAACCTCCTGCCAGTGAGAGTTGGGGAGACCTTTAGACCAGAGAGCCAGTCTAACCGCTCTCCATATGGTGGCATTCTCCTTCTCGACCTGGCCGTTACCACGTGGGTTATAGCTCATGGTCCTGTTTGAAGCGATACCACACTCCAGAAGGTACTGTTGAGGCTCTGCACTCATGAATGAGGACCCCCTATCACTGTTGAAGATTACTAGGATGGTTTCTGGAAATACTGGTTGTACCAGAACCATAGTATGTCGAAGATTACTGGGGTGGATTCTGGAAATACTGGGCCCTGTACAGTCGTACAGGTTTCACCTGAACCATAGCATGTGGTAGATTCCTGGGGTGGTTTCTGGAAATACTGGGCCCTGTACAGACATACAGGTTGCACCTGAACCATAGTATGTCGACGATTACTGGGGTGGTTTCTGGAAATACTGGGCCCGTACAGTCATACAGGTTACACCTGAACCTTAGAATGTTGAAGATTATTGCAGGGTGTAGGTTTGCTGGTGCTATTCAGAAGGGTTTAAGCTAACTTGGCTGGGAAGTAGGACACAGTTAAGGGGGTGTCCGGGAAGTTGAGGATCAGACAAATATGGATGGAAAATTAACTCAGTTTAATTGGGAGACAGTTAATAATTTATTGTTGTAAGGTGGTGTCTATGAATGTTTGCATTTTGATGCTGCTACCGAACACTGAATTTTGTGTATTTAATTTTAATGTAATTTTGACATACAGCACTATAACAGGCCATTTCAGCCCATGAGTCCATGCTGCCCAATTTATACCCCATTAACCTACACCCCCGGTATGTTTTGAATGGTGGGAGGAAACTGGAGCCCCATGAGAAAACCCGTGCAGACATAGAGAGAATGTACAGACTCCTTACAGACAGTGCGGGATTCGAACCCCAGTCCGATCCCAATCGCTGGCACTGTAAAGTCGTTGCACTAACCTCTCTGCCAACTGTGCCGCCCAAACTTGTTCATGACAATAAATTCAGATCTGTTTCTAAATCATGTGTAAAATCCAATGATGGAGATTCTGACAAACAATGGAAAAGAGCATTGTTCAACATCTAGGAATTGCTCTCACAAGGGTGCATTAAAAAAATGGGCAAGATTGACAACTTAACATTCCAGGGCATCGAGTCTTCAGTAGAGGATTATCAAAGAGGAGGTGGCCTTACAGTCAATGCCGAAGGATACTAAGGAAGATTCTTGAAATGAGGCCATATGCGTGGAAGGCATCCGAACCATCAGTGGGAGAGCAGATAAAATGAGGAGAAAGAAGGTAAGCTGAGAAAGACCAGAGGCAATCTATGTGTAGAGCAAAAGGATGTGGCCCACCAAAGCTTCTCAAAAATCATCTGATCCACTCCCAGTCTGTGTGTACTTCAATGACTGTTGAACTGTGACAAAGTAGTGTTGCAGGTTCCATGCATAGAACATACAGCACAGAACAGGTCGTTCGGCCCTCTATGTTGTGCTGACCCATATATAACTTCAAAAAAAAGTACTAAATTCTTTCTACCCTATAACTCTATTTTTCTTTCATCCACGTGCCTATCTAAGAGTGCCTTAAATGCCCCCAGTGTTTCAGCCTCCACCACCATCCCCAGCAAGGCATTCCAGGCACACACAACTCTCTGTTTTTATTTTAAAAAAACCCTTGTGTCTCCCCTGAACTTCCTTCCCTGAGAAACAGATGCTGGCTGAGAGCTGCCAGGAAATCAGACTCTGGCCTTTTGGATGGATTGCCCTGGAGAGCATTCCCTTTCCATTGAGAAAGATCCAAGGTTGATGATCCAAACATGCACTCAAGGTTACATGAATGTGGCTGATACCACCTTCTGTTCCAGGGAAGCTGAGAATACACATGAGGTTTTGTGTTCACGAATCCTCCTTTGTTCTGATCTGAAGACTGTTACGAGCCCAGAGCACCCAAAAACACAGCAGCAATAGATATTCACCAAGACAAATGGTTACTTAAACAAAAGTTGCTTTTAATTATCTTTAAGCATGAAAATAGAATCAAACTTTAACTTATCACTATTAACTTACTTAACCCCCTTCTAATTCTAAGTGCACGTGTATGTAAGTTCAGAAAAGTTATTTGGTTCACAGTCCAATCTAACTTCTCATTCCTCCAAGTTCACTAGTTGTAGGCAATTCTTATTCTGTGCACAGAATTTAACATTTATAAAGTTCACCCACCTTTGGTGCTTGAAAGGTAAATGGTTACCGCTCAGGAAGGTCCTTGTTGGTTTTCAGACAGAGATTTGTTGTATGATGGACACCCAGCCACCTCAGTGTCTTGCTGAAGAAACTTGCCCCCTTCAAGGTTCTCCAGATAATAACCTCTTTCTTTCAGGTCTCTTATTCCAAGTGAAACATTAGACAGCCAGTCCTCTCCTCCTGCATGAACCAGAAGGGGTTTTACCAGGCTGAATCAATTACTTACAACCCGTCTTCCACATGGGGTTTTCCACAAGATTGCCAACTTGTCCTGTTCCAGTTCCAGCTGCTGTTGCTGGGTGTAACATTGTAGAAGTAAATTTTCTCTTTCTCTCTCTCTCTCTGAGAGAAAGCTTGATTTTCTCTCTGTGCTTGTAAAACCACAAGACCCTCTCAGAACACCAAGTTCTCTTCCAGACATAGTGGCTCCGACATGCTCTTTCATCTGTTGCCTTTTGTAAACAACATTCCATTAGTGAAGCCTCTTGGGCACTCTCCAACACTCTTGCAAAACCTGTGGAGCTGATATGTCTAGCATTAGCAGAGCTTCAATATTTCAAATAAGATCTGTTTTAAAGTGTTTGTATATAACCTACTCGAACAAACCTTTCCCAATTTATCTCCCAAAAACATATCTATATACTCTTTCATAAGATGAGCAGTTCATTCTTCTCGTGTTGAGAGCCTAGTTATCCCCCTAACACTGAGGTAGGCTGAGCAATGACAAAATGCACTTAATGTCATTTGTTCCCACCTAGGAGTTGGCACATGGCTCGAAAATGCTTGACTGTGTTTCCCCTGTCTGACAGTGGGGGCAATGCTGAGCAATCACAAACACGAGGCTCCATTTATAAGTGACACACAGCACAATTCAATGATGTCGGCAGGGAAATGAACTATTGCCCCTCCCAGATCTTCATGGAAGTGCACCTTAAATATCCACTGTGGTTTTGGTCTTCTGAACAATGAATGACCCTCAACGACTCTGCCTTCCTTGCTCTTCTCCTATTACAGCCCTTTAGCAGCCTATGAGAACATCCCCATGATTGCAGTCAAGTTGAACATAAAGAAGCCAAAATATTTTGCGAGATGAATTCAGCAGTCAAAACCCAGAATCAGAAAACAAGCCAAAGAATGATCAGTAATCTCAAATGAGAAGGCAGCAACTATGCTTCAGATGCTCCACTTCCTTACACTTTACAAAACACTTCCTGTCTGACATCCCAGCCCCTGCCTGATGTTGTGAAAGGGTTTCATTGAATTTTGAGATTTATTAAATCGGGAAAAAAAAACAGTCACTTCTTTGTTTACAAGTTTCTCAGTTTCTAAATGCAGCAGTGAATAATCTACATCTGATTTTAAATGCTACATGACTAGATCATTGAATTATATTTCTGTCCTTCAGATTGAATAACAGTGAGTAAATTCGAGGAGTCTCACATTTGAAATACAGTAACTGGCCTTTTATTCTATCTTACAGAACCAACCTCTGTTCTGAATCCTTGTTTAAAAGAGCAAGGCACATACATTATATAGCCATATTTTACATGGCTATGCTGTTTCATGCCATCAATTTGCATCACTCTACCCTCTCGAGGGCTGCAGGAAGATGGGGGAGGACATTACTTTGAACCTACAAACGATTTCATTGTCCATTGCACCCCATTTATGAAAACATCAATTTCCTCCTTGCTTGGATTAGTTTGGAAGCGGGGATATGAAAGTTGAGACTCTTATTACATTCCTGTTAAGGGAGATTGTAATAAGTGAGATTTCCTCTCAGATTGTTTCCTGCAGGTGCTGATGTGTCATGGAACCTTGCCAAAATTACTCACTGCCAACTGCACCACGGTTCCTGTACGTCATTTTGTCTGGGTGTGCACGTGAGAACATAGATATTGAAAATATTTCCAAGGAACATTCTCCTCATTAGAGGGGAAAAGTTATGGACTAACGAGCAACAGTTAATTTTCCTTCCAATAAGCTGAGCAGCAAATAAAAGAAGGTGGTCTGTAGTGGCCATTTTCAAAATGGCTGCTTTGAAGTCAAAGTCAAGTGACTTTGTTCTGGCTTTGGTGAACAGCAGATGTTTGGAGGAGGGAAAGCAGCATATAAATGTAAGATTTTTTCCCCTTTATCTTAAGTCTGCCAGCTTATTAAAGGGGCAGCAATTGCGATCAGTGGAGTGGCATGCTCTTCCTGTGAGAAGTGAGGGATGTCTGGTGTCCCTCCAGGTACTGCATCCATCTTGCAGCACCTCTCAGGCTGTACAGATTGGTTGGAATCTCTGAGAAGTATACAGGAGGCAGTGATTGTTTCAGGGAGGTGGAAACACCGAGAGTGAAATCAGCAGGTAGATAGGTAGGGGGAGCAGGTAGAGTGAAGATGGAAGTTGGTGGATGATGGGTAGAAATAGATAAGGAAGGAGAGGGGAGGTTGAGGCAGAGGCTGGCAGGTGATGAGCTACGAGGCTGCAGCTGGAATATGATAACTAATCTGGAACCAGATAAGGAAGGGTTAATGTTTGGATTTGTGGTTGGGGGAGGGGAATAAAAGACCTGATGGGCAGTTGAAACCAAGTGGGAAGAAGGGGATTTTAATGTTCATACCATTGGGTTATGGTGTGAGGTTATTGATTATATTCTAATTCAGCCAATCTGCATCCCACTGTCTCCTTTCTCTTTCCTTCTGATCCACCCAGGTTCTCTTTGAACAATGGCTTCAAATCTCCTGTTGTCATTTCAATCTCATTTCCTTGAATCCTTCCTAACTTCCACCTCCTGATCCAACCCATTCTTCTCACCTCTGCTCCGATACCCTCCACCCCATTGAACCCCCCCTCCCCCGCCCTCCCACAACCCCTATCGAGTCTTCAGTATTCCCTCTGTCTCAGTGACAGGACATACTATCCTAGGTAGAGGCCTCACCTTTGTTCCCATTTTCCCACACCTCAATGAGTTCCGCACATGCATGATGCTGAACTCTGTTCTGTGTGCCCACTTCTACATCCAGGATTCTCCATCCCCACTACAGACCCTTTCGCCTGCCTTCAACCTTCTTCCTCCCTCTGCACACCTCGTTCTGGCCTTCTACCTGCTCTTGACTTTTTCTTTTGTATTTCCAACTGCTGGAAACATACCACCTGTCTGGACTTCACCACTTCCGTCTCTCATTGCAAACCCACCCTCTCGAAATGTCTTTCCCTCCACTCTCTCCACACTAATCCCAACCTTGCAGACAAGGATGGCGTTGTGGTCTGGCCGAAGCCAAACGTCAACTCTCAGAAACCTTGTCTTACTTACCCCTCCAACAGGACCCCATTAAGACTCATCATAGGAACATAGGAAGTAGGAACAGGAGTAGGCCAAAAATGGTCCATCGAGCCTGCTCCGCCATTCAATACGATCATGGCTGATCTAATTTATGTCCTAACTCCACCTACCTGCCTTCTCCCCATATCCCCTAATTGCCTCACACACTATCTCTGAACTCATCACTTCTGATCATCTCATTCACATAGTCTCCCACCTTATTGTTTCCCAACCCTGCACTGCCCATTTCTACCTCTTACTCAAGGTCCATAAACTCAATTGTGTTGACAGACCCATCATTTCCACATGCTTCTGCCCCACCGATCCGGTATCTGCTGACCTTTACTCTGCTTTGCTGTTTCTCTCCTCTGCCCCACCCCCCAACCAGACCAGTCCCTCCCCACTTACTTCCATGATACTGCACACGCCCTCCCTCACTTCAATAACTTCCAGTTCTCTAAACTCTACCACCTCTTCTTTACCATGAGGACATCCAATTGCTATACACCTCCATCCCCTATACCTAAGGTGTCAAAGCTCTTTGTCTCTTTCTCGATAACATATCCAACCAGTTCCTCCTCCACCACTACTATCTTCTAGCTGGCAGAACTTGTCCTCAGCCTCATAATTGACTCATCCACTTTCTCTGTCAAAGGGGTAGCCATGGATATCCTCATGAAGTCCAACCTATGCCTGCCTTTTTGTTGGCTACATGGAGCAATTCATGCTACAAGCCTATATGGGCAAGACTCCTCAACTCTTCCTCTGCTACAATGAAGACTAGCTTGTTGCTGCCTCGTGCACTCATGATAAGCTCGTCGACTTCATCCACTTTGCTGCCAACTGATCCTAAATTCACTTGGTCCATCTCTAGCAACACTCTCCCTTTCTTGATCTCTCTGACTCCATCTCAGGAGACAAACTCTCAACAGACACTTTCTCCTCTTCTTCTGGCCATCCACCTCATAGGATGATGTTGGTTCCTTTCAGTCAATTTGTGGGGTTTGATATGAGGATACCTCACTTCTTCGAAAGGAACAGCATGTGCACATGAATGGACTTAGTTGTGATGGGGTTGCATAGGTCCAGACCCACCCGCTCGACATCCCCTTCCAGATCCAGTGGCCTGGTGAGGTCGAAGACGTCTGGGGTAGTTCTGTTGCAGTGAAAGGCCAGACCAAGCTTCAATGAAAGGGATGTCCTTTTCTGCGCTTCATGGCATGTATGTGCTAGATAACAGTTGACCCTATGAGAGGGTTCACCTGCCCTTTAATAGGTCTTATTTTTCACCCTTCAGGGTGTCTAGCCAGGCAAGCCTGGTGGGGGAGCCAGTTTAGTCACTGACCACCTGACCATGCGACAGGTAGTACTGGGTTACATGGTACCAGTAGCACTCAGACAAGTGACCTGTCCTGAAATTTTCTACAAACCCACCAATTCCCACAGCTACTTAGACTACACTTCTTCACACCCTGTCCCCTGCAAGGATTCAATTTCTTTCAAATCCTCCATCTCCATCTCCATCTCAACAGCTTCCAGGACGAGGTCCTCCATTTCAGATCATCCAAGATGTTTTCCTTCTTCAAATAGCATGGCTTACCCTCTGCCATCATCAGCTCAGCTTCGCCTGCATATCCTCCGATGGCCATGAATCTGTCCTGCCCCCTCCCCTGCCCAAGGCAGCACCTGCCACCCCACCAGACTCTACATCTGACATTTCATCCTCTGTTATTTCTACCACCTACTACATGGTCCCACCACTACACATGTCTTCCCTTCTCCACCCCTCATTCTCTCCTCCCTTACTATCAGTTTCCCCCCTTGGCACCTATCCCTGTGGCCATAGGTGATTAAGTCAATTCACCTTTATTTATCGTTCATACCATGTTCACACAGAAAAGTTGAGTTAGCGTTTCTCCAGGACCACGGAGCATATTTACATAAATATGTTAGAATAGAAGTTAAACACATTAAAATATTAAGATATATACCTCCAGGTGCTCCGGTGTCCTCCCATGGTTCAAAATGTACTGGGTTTTAGGTCAATTGGGTGGCATGGGCTTGTGGGCCAAAGGGGCCTGTTACTGTGCTGTATGTCTGGATTTATTAAAAAATTTAAGGAGGTTATCCTTCAGCATGCTACCTATCTCTATGATGACTTATTTTGGGAAGCTGGGTCTGTGAATACATTGCTCTCCAGACTGGTGGTCAGTTTATTTCTGAATGGTCCTTGGGAATTGGCTTTTCACATTTGAGGATTTTTTTTTTACCTCCTGACCTACCGGTTCTCAACCTTTTCTGAGTGGCTTGGCCTACTCACCCAGTCGAGTCATCCTTAAATTATCAATTAACTGTGCAGATCAGGAGCTAACTGTTGTAAAGCACACTTGCTTTCTATGGTGGCACATTCTGTGCTGTAAAATTTACTGCAGTTATTCCTGAGACTCCTAGTCAGGTCACTCAGTGCCAGATGTCATATGATGTATGCCAAGTCTAACTGAGGCTGCTCTACAAGGCTTTGCGTTCTTCACTGATTTCCAATTTCTGTAAGTACAGATGGAAACGTGGGATGTGTGGCAAGTGACATTCCATTGTGCCAGACGCCAGATACCAGATAAAGATTGGTCCAGTAAAGTATATGAGGCAATTGGTGCAACTTCTCTTCAAAAAAAAATCTCAGGCAATATCAATTTTGAGTCACCTAAAAAAATATTGTGTGATCCTGTTTCTAGACTCTTCAATCTAAAATCCTCGTCTTTATGTTCAAGTCACTCTATGGTTTTACCTCTAACTTTCTCCTTCTCAACTACATAGCATACAATCTCTGCCCCTCCAATCCCTCATTCATTTCTTAACCCATGAGGTTTTATATTTTACCTTTTCTTTAAGAGACGACTGAAGCCTACTACATTTGCCAAATGATGTACCATCTGTCACAAAGTCTCCTTTGATTCAGTTTTACTTTTCCCAAACTGATTCACAGGACAAACTGTGTGTTTTACAATGCTGATTGGATAGGTTGGCACAGTTAGCTGTTACAGCGCCAGTGATCTGGACTGGGGTTCAAATCCTGTGGTGACTCCAGGGATTTACACCAGGTGCTCTGGATTCCTCCCACTCTCCAAAAACTTATGGGGTTTGTAGGTTAATTGGGATATTTGGCTGGCACGGGCTCATGGACCAGTAGGGTCTGTTACTGTGTTTTATATCTAAATTTAAAGCAAAATTAAAATTTAAGTGCTAATGTAAATTGTTATTGTAGCTTGCATTGTTGGATGGATGAGCGTGCAGAGGTCAGTGATGCTGCTTCACAACTCCAGGCACCTGGGTTTGATTTTATCTGTGTCAAAACTGCATGTTCACTTTGTGTCTGCCTCCAAGACCTCCAATCTCCTCCGATTTCCCAAAGTTGAACAAACGGATAACTGTGAATAAGTCCTTCATCTCCATTAGTGACAGGAAGAAATGGAGAGGGAGTTGGTGGGCATGTGTATGAGGAAAAACATTTCAGGGGTACTGAGAAAAATGAAGAGGGGCAATGTGACGGATGGGTTGCTTCCCTGGGAATGGTCATGGCTTCTTTCTGTGATGGTAAAAGTTATTTATTATGCTGTAGACTTTTAAGCATGAAAAAAAGTCCTTCAGCCCATCCATGCTGGTCAAGTTGTCGACCATCGCTCGTCCCATTTTCCTGTACGCCCCTCAACCTTTCCTTTCTGTGTACTTTTTATATCTCCTTGTTTAAAGATCTTTTAAGCATTGAAATTGCCTGTAGACATGTTATAATATCATAGCATGGAAATTGGCATGGGCATTGTTTAAATGGAGAGGGCAGTTGGAGAAGGAATGGGTTAACTATGAGTAAAAGTGAATGCTTTGGTTGGTGTAGTTTGATAGGTATAGATATATTGCCATCTGGTGGCTGGAAATTGATAGCAATTGATCTAGGGAGGATAGATACTTGTACTTGCAATAGTGATTTAGTGTCTGCAGATGGCAGTGCCTTTCTTAGTAATTTTGGTCTATCTCCCCACCCCCACCCCCATAAAATTGTTAACCATCAAGTTCATTTATCCTAAAGTAGACCAATTTGGCATACATTTCCATGTAATATTAGGACATTTGCCTCTATTTTTTTCCAACATCATTTGTTTTCTCATGTAAAACGCTGTAAACGAGCTCAAAATTCCAATCCAGAGCCTCCGAAATGTCTGCCTTCTTCCACAAACATGGCTTCTCCTCCATCACCATTAACTCAGCCCTCACCCGCATCTTCTCCATTCCACGCTCATCTGCCCTAGCCCACTCCGCCCCTAGAAACAATGAACATAGAATCCCCCTCATCCTCACCTACCACCCCATCAGCCTCCGCATCCAACTCATTATCCGCCGGAATTATCCGGTGCACTCTCTGTGGCCTTCTCAACATCGGAGAGACAGGTCGCAGATTTAGAGATTGCTTCGCCCAGTAGCTTCTCTCTGTCTGCAACAAAAGTGACCTCCCCATAGTCAACCATTTCAATTCTGAGTCACATCCCATCAGCCTCCGCATCCAACTCATTATCCGCCGGAATTATCCGGTGCACTCTCTGTGGCCTTCTCAACATCGGAGAGACAGGTCGCAGGTTAGGAGATTGCTTCGCCCAGTAGCTCCTCTCTGTCTGCAACAAAAGTGACCTCCCCATAGTCAACCATTTCAATTCTGAGTCACATCCCATCAGCCTCCGCATCCAACTCATTATCCGCCGGAATTATCCGGTGCACTCTCTGTGGCCTTCTCAACATTGGAGAGACAGGTCGCAGGTTAGGAGATTGCTTCGCCCAGTAGCTCCTCTCTGTCTGCAACAAAAGTGACCTCCCCTTAGTCAACCATTTCAATTCTGAGTCACATCCCATCAGCCTCCGCATCCAACTCATTATCCGCCGGAATTATCCGGTGCACTCTCTGTGGCCTTCTCAACATCGGAGAGACAGGTCGCAGGTTAGGAGATTGCTTCGCCCAGCAGCTCCTCTCTGCTGCAACACAGCAGCTCCTCTCTGCTGCAACAAAAGTGACCTCCCCATAGCCAACCATTTCAATTCTGAGTCACACTCTCAAACTCACATCTGTCCATGGATTTTCACACTACTCCACCCTGACCACCCGCAGATAGAGGAACAACACCTCATTTTTCGTTGGGACACTCTCCAATCCCAGGGCATGAACATTGAGTTCACTGCCTTCCACTAATCAGCTTGCCTTCCCCCCCTCCCCCCACCCTTTAATTAGTCATTCCAGTTCCTACTTCCTTTCTCCACCTAGCCTAGACTCCACCCCAACCCACCCATACCCACCACGGTTCTCCCCCTCCACCTATCATCTCCCACCCTCACCTTTCCTTTTGTTCAGACATCTCTCATGTTCCCCCACACCTTGATGAAGGAAGGGCTCCAGCCTGAAACAATGGTGATGTATCTTCACCTTTGCTACATAAAGGCTCTGTTTGACCTGCTGAGTTTCTCCAGCATTTGTATGTTTTTTCACTTAACCACGGTGTCAACAGAATCCTGTGTTTTACCAGCTCAATATTCAGATACAGTAACTATTTATTGTCATGGTATCCGGCACCTATAGGGATAAGTAGATGCTGGATAAGTGAATTTTGGTTGCTTGAGATTGCTTGTTGTGTGAGGAGCGCCAATTTTAAACTCGTATTTTTTACCTATTTATTTTCCATGATTTTTTTTTGCTGATTGCGTGAATTACTGATAACAGGGGTTTTACTGTATTACACAAAATTGCCTTTTGTCTGCCATATGCAGACAAAGATTTGCTATTAGCTTTAATATTGCCTGGCACTTTTATAAATAGAGAGAGAGAAGCAAATGAGACTCCCCCCACCACCTTCTCCCCCCAGAGTCACCTGGTGTCCACGGATTCCCCTCTGCAGCTGCACAAGAGTCCAGTTCATTTCAAACCATAGGCAACCCGAGCCCAGATCCAAACCTCTGACACGATGAGGAAGTCTTCTACACCCAGGGCCCCAAGGGGGCCATCCTTGCCCTTAGCAAACTCTCAAATCCTGGTTCTCCAGCAGCCCACAGCCTGGTGTGAATGCTTTGACCTCAGGTCACCAGAAACCCGCAGCCTGTGTGGGTTCCTCACCCACAAGTTGCCCTTCAGGCGCAGAGCACATTGCTGGTCCACTACCGTGGTCACCATCCTTAGGGTCATCTCCTCCTTCTTAGTGGGCGATGCTCTCCCTGTTATTGGTGCCCTGTGCCAGTCCACTCCTCCCCCAGAGTCTGCAATCCTTCAAAGTTGCTGCTGAACATGGGGGCTGCCATCTTGGGCCCAGGTGTACTGACAATAACCACACCAGCAGTGCGAATATAAGACAGCTTTAATAAACTAATATGTACATTACTACCTGGAAGACTAGACTGTAGCTCTGGACTGCTTTATATACAAGGTCACCGGGATGACCCCTGGTGACCTAGTGGTGTAATTACATATCACCACAACAGGATTTTTAAATTAAACACCATTGGCTCCTTTAACAGGCCATTTAAAGCCTGTCTGGAGCTGTTGGCAATAGAACTGCACGGTAGGACCCCATGGGGGTGTGCTGTGTCTTCGCTCCCCAATCTTGCCAGGCCCACACCAGCGGAAGTTCCAGGCCACCTGCCTGCAGCGAGGTGCTCTGCCTTGATATGCAGCATGAGGGAGACTCATGGTCCTGTTTTAACAGCAAAGACAGCATCCTGGAGCAAGTTCTAGTCCCTGGCTTGAACCTTTGAATTTATTTATTATTTAATTTTCCTCCTTTAATAATTTTTCCAAACATTGATTTCTCACAGCACTGTGTACATGTTTCAAAATGTGTTTTGGAAGCTGGCTTTGGCAGTTTGCAGCAGGATCTTTTGCATTTCTATTCTGTAACAGTCACCCAGAACACAGACAACTGCCCCCCACCCCCTAGTCTTTCTCCGGTTGCTTTCCTTTCCTCCTCCTTAATCTGGCTTCAGTCTTTGCTCTCTGTCACCTGGGCTCAATTGCAAAAAGTATGTTATAAGAGAACCTTGACTCCAGCTTCGAATAACGCCTTGCATTTCAATATTGTTCTTAACTCTGAATACATTTCAGTTGTTTGTCAGCCAGAACCAGAAGCTAACAATACGTAGAAATATCATAGGGAAACTTTTGAAACGGATAGGAAGAAGAGCTTCGTTATCAGGTGGAGAGTACCTTAAGTGCAAATTATATTTCGGATGAAAGCAACAGTGAACATAGTTTAACATATAATTACTGACAGCATTAACTTTGACTCTTGCAGAATTTCACCATCTAGTGGTGAAAACCCAGCATTACATGTTCCTGTGGTGGATATTGTGATTTTTCTGATTGGTTCTGATTGATTAGTAGCTGCACACTGGGCTGAACTGACCAGTGGCGATGAGTTTCCATCAAGCTAACTTTCTGTTTGGCTTGACTTTGAAGGAGCTTGCAAATTTATAAATAATTCTTCTATAATCAGCATTCCCATGTCATTTGAATGCATACCCACTTTCCCCAACAGTTCTACAACAGAGAAATGCAGATTTCTGCTTATTCCTTGAAAAAGGGCCTCAGGCCCAAAATGTTGGCAGTATATCTTTGTCTCCTATGGATGCTGAAAGACCGGCTGAGTGCCTCCAGCATTTTGGCGTATTTTTCCTGTAACAGAGAAATGCAGAGGATACTGCTGTGAACTGCCAAAGGAGGAAAATAAATGAACAAATAAATGTTTTGAGTGTCACTGAAATATGCTTTGCATGGATCCACTGAAAACTGCCTTGTTGTAATTTACATTATTGCTGAAGGTACTTTTCTTGTTTCTCTTTCTGTTTGAACTATTTCCACTGAGAAGGTTAGAATGCTCAAAACCTCAGGGACTCCCTTGTCCGCTTCTTCCCCACCAATCGTTCCCTTGTGACCGCAAGAGACACTAAACTTGTGTCCACCCATCCTCCATTACAACCACTCAGGACCACCAACAGTCCTTCCAAATGAAGCTACACTTCGCTTGTAAATCTGCAGGGGTCATCTGCATCTGGTGTTGCCTTTGTGGAATCCACTACATTAGAGAGATTGCATGCAGACTGGGAGATTGCTTTGTTGAGCACATGGGCTCAGTCCACCACAATAGCGTGGCCACCTATTTCAATTCCCCATCCCATTCTCTAGCTGACATGTCTCCAAGGACTTAGGCATTGCCAGACTGAGACCTCCTCATATTGGAAGAACAGCACCTCATCTTCCATTTGGGTACCCTCAAATCGGATGACATTAACATCGACTTCTCTGGTTTCCGTTAACTGCACTCCCCCATCTTTGTCCCCCTTCTCCTTTCCTCTTGTTTTCTTTCTCTCTCTCTCTCTCTCTCTCTCTCTCTCACTTCCCTTTTCCCTCTCTCCTTTTGCAGAGTGCAATGTTCATCTTTCCTCTTATATCTAATTAATACCTTTTGAATTTTGGTCTTGCCTCTCCCATTCTTCCCCCT
Organism: Narcine bancroftii; assembly: GCF_036971445.1. Taxonomy (NCBI): domain Eukaryota; kingdom Metazoa; phylum Chordata; class Chondrichthyes; order Torpediniformes; family Narcinidae; genus Narcine; species Narcine bancroftii. The sequence continues at coordinate 118,690,944 of NC_091473.1, read as the reverse complement.
TTCTTTCCCAGTCTTTATTGAAATGCCTGGTTGCTTTTTGCTAATACCTTGAAGGGGTCCAATTCCATACATCCTCAAGGTCACTGTGAAGGTTAATGGGATAGTTAAGAAGGCCTATGGGATATTGGGCTTTATTAATCAGGGGATTGAGTTCAAGAGTTGAGAGGTCATGTTGCAACTCTACAAATCTCTGGTGACGCCACACTTAGAGTATCATGTTCAGTTCTGATCACCTCATGATAAGAAAGATGTGGAAGCTATGGAGAGGATGCAGAGGAGATTTACCAGGATGTTGCCTGGATTGGAAAATAAATCTTATGAGTCAAGGTTATTAGAGCTGGGATTTTTCTCTTTGGAGCGAGTAAGGGCAAGAGTAGTCTTAAAGGTTAAAGATTCCATTACTATCATGTAAAACTACATTTAGAATGTAACATACATGAAATTATTTAACTTTCTCTACCATAAGGAAGACAGAAAGTCGCCACTTTGTCAAGCACCCCTCACAGAAATGAAGCCCCAGTGAGGAATGAACGCGATGCCTGGCTTACAAGATTAGTGCTCTAACCAAAGAATAATTGGAACCTTTATCCCAAGGTAGGAATAGAAAATACAAAAGGACATATATATATGTAAAGTGAGGGGAGGGAAGTTTAGAGGAGTCATCAGGGGGAAGTTTTTCTTTACACAGATGCCTGGAATACCTTGCTAGGGATAATAGTGAAGGATGAAACATTAGAGGCATTTAAGAATCTCTTAGACAGACACATGGATAGAATAAAAATAGGAGGGTTAAGGCGTAGGGAGGATTTAGTACTATTTTGAAAGGAATGCGTGGATCGGCACAACATCGAGGGCTGAAGGGCCTGCACTGTGCTCAGGCCCAAAATGTCAGTCATATATCTTTACCTCCTATGAACACTTGAGTTCCTCCAACATTTACTGTGATTTTGACCCATGTAGAATTCTCATCTTATTATTTCAAAGGAAGGGGAGATGAGACAATGCCTGTTTGGTTGGGCAGATACAGTCCCTGAGATTCCTGCAATTCCACTGTTAGTTCTAAATAAATCTCTCTGAATTAGTTTTGATTACAGATCAATGTTTGTTGTGGCTGGAATGTGTCACTGAGTCTAAGCAATGTGTGGAGTGAGTGCGTAAAGAGGTGAGCAGAGTCTAGTGATCAATGCAGGTTCAGTGGATTTGGCCCTTTCTTTTCTGAGCAATCTGCTTTGTTAGAGCAGATTAGTTTGTCAGTGATAAAAGACTCCTGTTTAAAAACATCAGAAATAGGAGCCTGGTCCACCATTTAATGAGATCATGACTGATCTGATGATAGGCTGATCTCCTTTTCCCCATATCCCTTAATTCCCTTACTAGATAAAAATCTATCCAATCTTGTCTTAAATATGTTTTACTGAGGTAGCCTCCACTGCTTCAATGGGCAATGAATTCCATGGATTCACCTCCCTCTGGGGAAAAGCAGTTCCTCTTCATCTCCATCCTAAATCTACTACCCTGAATCTTGAGGTGATGTCCCCTAGCTCTAGTCTCCTCTACCACTGGGAAAAAAAACTTACCTACCTCTATCTTATCTATGCCTTTCATAATTTTATTTGCTTTATTAAGTTCCCCTCGCATTCTTCTAAGTACAGTCCCAGATGACTCAATCTCTCCTGTAGACGAACTCCCTCATCTCTGGAATCAGTCTGGTGAACCTCCTCTGTAGCACCTCCAAAGCCTATAAGTAAGGAGACAAAAACTGCATGAAGTACTCCAGATCCTGCCTCACCAATACCTTGTACAGTTGCAGCATAACCTACCTGCTCCTAAACTCAATCCCTTTTGCAATAAAGGCCAACATTCCATTTGCCTTCTTTTTTTAAAAAAATTATGTAATTGTTTGCATTATTACAGGAACAAAAAGAATAAAACATTAATCAAATATCCATAGACAATGATACAAAAAAATACTTTTATGTTTTTCTCCCCATCCCCCCTCCCACCCAAAAGTAAGAAAAGGAAAGAAAAGAAAGAAACACCTACAATTTAATATACAATAATATTAGCATAGACAATCATTAATTGTTATTAAAATTACTAATTAAGAGGAGTAGATAAGATAGGTGGATGGAAAATTATCCATAAAATTCATATATGATTTCCAAATACTATAAAAATTTTCAATTCGATTCCTTAAACTATACGTAATTTTATTCCAAAGGTATACAATTTTGCATCTCCTTTTACCATCGACTTAATAACACTTCTCTGTCATCTTTCCATGATATCACTATACATTTCTTTGCATTTGTAGTTGCAATACTTAAAATATTTTCTTGGTATTTCTCCAATTTCAATTTTATATCCTTTTCTTAAATATCTCCAAATAAAAATATTCTTGGATCCTTTGGTATCTTTATTAGGGCAAATTATGAAGATAATAAACTCAGTTCATTCCAAAACCTTTCCACTTTTTCACAAGACCACAACGAATGCAAAAAAGTCCCTATGTAGCCGACCGCTACAAAGAAACACACACACACACACAGTGTGGCAGGTTAAGCTCACTCCTTTATTAGGGCTGGAAAGGCTGCTTTTATACTATTCAAGTTCCCGCCGTTTTTGCTGATTGACTGAGTCAGCCCTATGAATAACAATAGCGGGCGGGAACGTCCATGCATACGAATGCCCTTCTTTCCTAGCCTGTTTCTGCTGAGTTAGCTGGGCCATTTTAAGGCTGTTGGTCTGATGCTGCCCCAGCTTCTACCCCCACGGTTCGTTTTCCTGGGAGTCGCTTTAGCGATCTCTGTCCGCGTCTGATGCCATGTGATGTGCCGGCCCGATCTCCGCAATTGCGGGCCGCTACACCTATTTCTTTTGTGCATCGAAAACCCATTTAAATAATTAAGATAAAATCCATTTAACTTATGTTAAATAATAATAGAATTGATGAAGAAAATTATATTGAAACATTTGATATCTAACATATACTGTATTCGTAACAGTTTCATAATATAACTTTGACCAAATCTCCTCCTGAATTTGTATATTTAAATTTTTCTCCCATCAGATTTTTGGTTTGTAAAAATCTTTTTTCTTTACGGTCTCTTGTAATTTTATATACATATTAGTAACAAATTTCTTAACAACAAATGTATCTGTTATTATATCTTCAAATTGACTTTGTTTAGGGAGTCTCAAATCTGCTCCCAGTCTCTTTTTCAAATACATTTTTAACTGATAATATGTAAAAATTGTACTATTAATGTATATTGTATTTATTTTTTAATTGATCAAAAGTTAAAAAAAGATCCTAAGACACATTCTTGTATTCTCTGTAAACCTTTACTCTACCAATTATCTAATCAAGAATTATTCAAAGTAGAAAGAAGTTGATTTTTGCCTTCTTGATAGCCTTCTGTATGGGGAAAGCAATCTTTTGCAATGCATTTCAGCTGCCTCTGCCAACCCATTAGACTGGATATTCCGGGATGCTGGTGATGTGAGTGAAGTCCCACTCTGCTGCGAAGTCCTTACATTTTTGGCTCGTAAACTGTTTGCCATTATCTGATAACCGGGCGTGTGGTGCTCCATGCACTGAGAAGTGCCTTTTCAACTTGGCGATGACTGTTGTGGAAGTAGCATCACGCAACACGTCTATTTCGTACCACCCCAAATACGAATCAACCAACACTAGGTATTACTGACATCGCCACTCGAAAATGTCATTTGCCCATCTGCTCAACATTTGGAAGAAGATTCATGTAGAAAGGAAAAAAACAAATGACCAACTCCCAAATCCTTCTGCATGGCAGCGTGCTACAATCACTTGCTATTTAAATAAGAATCTGACCTACCATAGGCCTTCTTAACTATCCTATCAACCTGCACAGCAACCTTGAGAGATGTATGAATTTGGACCCCAAGGTCCCTCTGTTCCTCCACACTGTTAAGTATCCAACCATAAACCCTGTACTCGGCCTTCTGATTTGACCTTCTAAATTGCATCATCTCATACTTACCTGGACTAAACACCATCTGCTACTTTCCACCCAACTCTGCATCCTATCTCTATCCTTTTGTTGTCTACAACAACTGTCAGCCCTATCCACAACTCCTCCAACTTTGGTATCTTCCACAAACTTACTGTCCCATCCTTCTGCTTTTTCATCCAGGTCATTTATAAAAATCACAAAGAGCAGAGGTCCCAAAAATGATCCCTGCTGTTTGTTGATGTGATGGTAGTAATGACACATCTCAAGAGGAGAGGTTATAACAATAACTATTTAATACTATTTATAGGTAAGAGGGAGCTCTCTACATGATGGGCATGTACTCCGTTGAACTCCAGCTTGCCAATCCAGAGCTCGCGCAACCACAGACTGCTACTGCGAGTACAGTGGCTACAACGCAATTGCAGTGGGTGCCGAGCAACTGGTCTACATCCCTTTTCTTTAGTAACCCCAATCATATCACAGTTTGCAAGTTAAAATTACGCAAAAAACACAACCAACGTGGATCAGTCTTTGTACTTGGGGTTCGGTTTACAGATGCGTCTGGAGTGCATCCTGTAATAACCCTCTGTTGAGGTAAAGGCCTGTGGTACCTAAACCTGAGTATGTGCACTGTCTGTTATCTCAGGAGTGGTTACTGAGGTCATCAGGATCGCATTGAACTAGGACAGTCTCCCTTACAGGAAGGATGTGCCATCAGCTTCTCCTGTAGACTTTCACTTGTGATCAGACCAGGTGTGACCTTAATTTCTGGCGGCTTTCTTTTATCATGCCAGTCCAGTCATAGACCTGTGGAGTTTCCATCCTGACCACTTGTCCCACTGTCAAAGGCTGGAGCAGTTGGCTTGCCTTGTCATAGCATTCCTTCTGTGACTGTCTTTTGCTCAACAGCTGGGGCTTAATCTCCTGTGGATTTCTCATGTGGGGCACCAGAAGCTTCCTTGCCACAGGTAAGGTCGTGCACATCTGTCTTGACATCCATCTCTTCACTGGAGACCCAAGTGTGACATCACAAGGGATGTTTTTTGGGTTAAACAGATAGAGTTCTCCCTGTAGAACTTTTCCATGAGCTGCTTCACACTTCTTACAGCTGCCTCTACCAACCCATTAGACTGGATATTCCAGGATGCTGGTGATGTGAGTGAAGTCCCACTCTACTGCGAAGTCCTTACTAGCTCGTAAACTGTTTGCCATTATCTGATAACCGGGCGTGTGGTGCTCCATGCACTGAGAAATGCCTTTTCAACTTGGTGATGACTGTTGTGGAAGTAGCATCACGTAACACGTCTATTTCGTACCACCCCAAATACGAATAAACCAACACTAGGTGTTACTAACATCGCCACTCGAAAATGTCATTTGCCCATCTGCTCAACATTTGGAAGAAGATTCACGTAGAAAGGAAAAAAACAAATGACCAACTACTAAAATTATTATTGATGCAAAATCAACTAATCCCTTTCACAACAGATAATCTTTCCTTTAGAGAATGGGAGAGAAAAGGGATTAAAAGAATAGAAAATTGTTTTTTGGGAAATAATTTATTATCATTTGAACAAATGAAGTACAAATATGGAATAACTCACGGTACAATGTTTGCATACCACCAACTGAAAGCCTACTTAAAGGACAAATTGGGAAGCAGACTGAGGTTACCAGAAGGAAGCAGCTTTGAATATGTAATTACAGACACAACGATAATTAAAAGATTTATAACAAACATGTACATCAAGCTGCAAGAGAAAGAAAATGATGAAATAAGCTGTAAACCCAAACAAAAGTGGGAACAAGATCTAAACATAAAGATAAAAAATGAAATATGGAAAAAGCTATGCTCCGGAACTATGAGAAATACAATAAACACGCATGATACAATATAATTGGTTACACAGGCTATACACCACGCCCCAAAAGTTAAATAAATGGGACCCAACATTATCAGACAGATGTTTTTGCTGTAAGAAGGAAACGGGAACAACAGTACATGCAATTTGGGCATGTGAAAAAGTGGAAAAGTTTTGGGAAGATCTAAATCCGGTATTAAATAAAATCACAAAAAGCAACATACCAAAAAATCCAGAGATCTTTCTTCTAAGTAATATAAGAAGTAAAGAATTAGGCCTCAAACTGGATGAAGCAAAAAAAAGATTTATTATGATAGCCTTAGCTGTAGCAAAAAAATGTATAATGTCAACTTGGAAATCAGAAGAGAGCCTGAGAATACAGCAATGGTACATAGAAATGAATAAATGTATTCCATTGGAAAAAATAACATATAATTTAAAAAATAAAGTCACATTATTCAAACAAATTTTCGAACCATAAATGGAACACAACAGAGAGGGCCTACCGCGGACCTCCACCCCCTAAAATGATAGAATTGGAAGAAGACGAAATGAACTGACCCAGTGTGTAAAAGTAGATGACACAATTTTCTTGTTTATTTTCATTGTGTGATGACATTGTTTAATGCGTTTGGAGGAGGGAGGGAAGGGAGGGGGGAAAAAGGGGAGAAAATAACACTGTGTATATTCAAGAGGGAAATGTTTGCATGTATTTTGGTTAATATGGTTCGTAGTGTGAAAAATAAAAAAAAATAAAAAAAAAAGAAAATCTCATTTGCCACAGTTGACCAAGGTAAGTCTGGAACTGAATGAAGCTGTAACGGTTCCTTCTGCTGGTGTGGCTTAGTGCTGTTACATACCGAGCAAGCTTGCACCTCTTGCTTGATGTTCTTGGTCATCCCAGGCCAAAAATCTATGTTCCTCACCCTCCATTTTGTTACCTCTCACCCGGATGCTCCCTGTAGTGTAGGATGTTGACATATGTGTTCTGCAATGAGTTAGGAATCACAGCTCTCTGGCCTTTCATTACAATCCCTTCCTCGATGAGCAGCTCATCATGGAACAGGAAGTAGAGGCCCACTGCTGGCAGTGGACTGCGTGGCTTGTTCGGCCAACCACCCTTGATGAAAGTCCAAGGGTCCTTAAAGTAAATCTTCTGCTGTGTGTCTCCTTAACTCCTCCTGGCGAGATGAGGATATGTGAGTGACTGTTATTACATCAAAATTGTCCTCCTCCTCAACTTGTTGGACATTAGAGTCTCTGGGAGCACGAGACAGTGCGTAGGCTAGGTGCATCTCTTTTCCGCACTTATATACTATGGTGATAATGTATTTCTGAAGCCCGAGCATCATCCTTTGTAAACTCGCTGGTGCCGCGTGTATGGGCTTCTTTAATATTGTGACCAAGGGTTAGTCCTTGGTCTCTCTGTGGTCACTGGCTTACCACAGATGTAGTCATTAAACTTGGAACAGGCAAAAACCACCACCAACAATTCTTTTTACAATTTGCACATACCTGGTCCCTGTATCGGTGAGTGACCTCAAAGCATAGACCACTGGCTTTCCATCTTGCAAACGTGCCACACCAAGCCCATACTGTGAGATATGACAGGTCAGCATTACTGGCTTTCTGATGATGTAATATAAGAAAACTGGTGGGCATAACATGTGTTTCTTTAAAGTGTCGAAAGTATTCCGTTGCTGCTCGTGCCAAGTCCACTCCACATCTTTATGCGTCAAACTGTCTCAATGGAACCGTGAGTTCACTTGAGCTCGGGATCAACTTGCCCAGGTAGTTAATCATATTGAGAAACCTCTGTAGGGCTGCAACATTCCCCGGTACCAGCATCTTGCTAATTGCCTTCATTTTTCAGGGGTCCACTTTCAGACCTTAGTTGGTAAAAACATGGCTAACCTAGCTGACCTGGTTCAGCCGGAACCTACACTTGAGGGGGTTGAGCCTCAGGTTCACCTCTCTGGCCCAGTCGAGCACTTTGTTTAAATTGGCATCGTGTTCCTCTACATTCTTGGTGCCCACAAGTATATCATCGACTATGATGGCACAGGGGTATCTGGCAAAAATCTGTGGCATGAATCTCTGGAACACTTCACTGGCTGAATTAATTCCGCAGAAATCTGTACCGACTGAAACAAGTGGTGCATGTGGTTTGTGGCTGAGCGTGATCTTCCAAAAGGACTTCTTGGCATCTAGCTCAGAGAATATGGTTGCGACAGCCATTTTTGCAGCACCCTTTTCCATGGTGCACATCGGATGGTATGGTCTCTTCAGGGCTGTGTTGAGGTCCCACGGGTTAATGCATATCCACATTTCTTGCCTATTCTTCTTGTTGGCAACTACCATGGAGGACACCCATTCGCTCAGCTCTGAAACCAGAATAATTACACCCAACTCCTTCATTCTGTCCAGCTTGGCCTTAACTTTGTCCTTCATGGCTACACGTATGCAATGCACTGGGCGAATCACAGGTCTTACTTCCAGGCTGAGCCTCATGGAATATGTTAATGACAGTCTCCCAAGTTTGTCTGAGAAGAAATCACTGTATTCTGAGAAAATTTTCTGCGACAAATCATCTTCGGAGGGGCATACTTAGTGAACATCTCTACTAAATGAGACAAGTCTCATGTTCATGTCCATGAAGCAGAACATCCTTGTGGACAATGATGAACATCTGTAAATGTAACCGTCCTTGTAGATGGGACTGCAGTGTCACCATGCTAATGGTTTTGATCTTGCTGCCCCCATATGCTACCGGACTTATTGACTTAATACATGACTTGATCTGTTCCCCTTTCTCTTACTTTTTTTTTAACTTTATTTAAGATTTTATAATATGAATAACATATAGAATTACATTAAAAAAAAATTAAGAACAAAATAATAAAATTACAATACAGTATCCGTAATCTAAATAAAATATACCCTCCCCAATAATTATTACACATTAATAACCCAACTCAAATTAGTCCAACCCCCGTTCCCCCCCAAAATAAAGAGTGAAGAATTAATAAAGTTAATAATATATGTGAAAAAAAACCCACTTACAAAAAAAAACTAAAATATAACCGTTTAAAATACTAACAAAAAGAAAAGTAATTAATACTAAGATATCAGACTTAAAAAAACATATTTAAATCAAACTTAAATGCATTTATTTAACAGAGTTAAGATGAAACATATATTTAACTTAAACTTAATATAAAAAATTAGTTAAGTTAGTAACATTGTCTATCAAAAATTATTAAACAATAATCAATTCTTTAAAAAATTGTAGCATGAGAAAAAAAAATGAAAAAAAAACTTTCTCTATAGAGATAAACCTTCACCAAATATCAACTAACTTCACATCTATCATCATATTAGTCACATAAACCACCATCTTAAAACAAAATTCAAACCTCATTAAACATTGTACAATTCAATTTTAGTACTCTTCCACCATTTTTCCCTTTTACTCTTGAATAATTATCCAATAAAAGCTCCAATACCACATTTAAATATCCCCAATCATTACGTTAAAATTCAGATATCCAAATAATAAAAACACATCTACAACAAAATCTATATCTTCAACAAATGGAGCATAAACCACATACAAAATTCAAGCCTCATTAAGAATTGTACAATTCAATTTATAACTTTCACCATTGTTCCCTTCGTTCTATAACTAAAATAGCAAAATAATATACACCAGAATTACCACTCCTTTCACCTTAAAGTTAAAGAAAAAATATTTAAAAAAACTTATCCATCCCCCTTTCTCTTACTTGACTGAATGTCTTCTCTAACATGACGTTGCACTTGGCTCCGGTGTCGACTTTCATTTCCTCTGCCTTGCCATTGACTTTTATGGTTATGAAAGCCTCATTGTTTCCCATAATCCGTGTCTCCATTGAGTTTACTGTCATCCACAATGTCAGCCCATCGATGAAATATGTTTCTTCTGTGTTGCTTCCATCCTGTTCAGGCTCTAGTTGGTCAATCATCCTTCTAGGTCTGGGCCTAATATTGATCTGCAGCATCTTTTGAAACGGTTCCATTTTCTGCAGGCTCGACACTGCTGGCTGAAAGCTGAACACACTTCCTTTCTCACTGCATGGCCACCTCTGCAGTTATGATGTGGTTTGGTCTGACTGGCTCTTCTTCCTGGTCTCCAGCCATTGTTTCTTTGCAGTTCCCACCTGGACTGCATCAATGCTTAGTGGAGAGGCTAACCTCTTGTTATTCTCCTCAGTCATTTCATCAATCAGACAGGTAGAGATGGCCTTCACTAGTGTTAAGTCATTGTCACAAAGAAGCACTTTCCTCGTGCTTTCATTATAAATGCCACAGGCCAGCCTGTCTTTGCAGAACGTTCCAAAGTTGCCAGTCTTTACGCTTATCTTTAAATCGATGACATATGAATTGATCAATTTTCTAGGCTTTTGATCTCTTGTATTAAATTTGTGCCTTTCCATCATGATTTTCGTCTGTGGTTTGCTCGTTTCTCTAAATTTCTTTTTCAAGCACTCAGGGTCCTCTCTTGATTCTGACGGACTGAGAATCAGCTCTCCTCCATGCACTTCACTTGTATAAACAAATGATATCTTGCCCTCTATGGCTTCCGGACCCGCCAAATGAAATAAAATGTATGCTCTTGAGTGGGCAGGCTTGTCACTATGTGCCACTGTGATCAATATATCATACTCTAGTTCAAAAATATGCCAGTTCTCAGCAATGTCACCCTCGAGGATGAGTGGATTGGGTCATCTGATTCCATTCACCATGGCGACTGCTGCAACGAGGTGCTGCTTCCTCACTTTTGACCGGGAAGCCTCAAGCTCGGGACACTAGCCAACCCACTCCTGACACCAGGTTTGTCGATGTGGTGGTAGTAACAACATGACTCGAGAGGTGAGGTTATAACAATAATGATTCACAGGTAAGTGGGTGCTGTGTACATGATGCCCTTACCGCGCCTGGACTCCGTTGAACTCCAGCCCACTAATCCAGAGCTCATGCATGTGCAGACCGCTACCCCGAGTATAGAGACTGCAATGTTATTGCAGCAGGTGCTAAGCGACTGGTCTACACCTGCACAACTCCACTGGTCACTGACCTCCAAGCAGACTACTTTCCATCCACTAATAAGTGTATTGCATGCAATTCTGGTCAACCCATTACTTAGACCGGTATGAAGGCTTTGGAAAGAGTACAGAAGAGGCTTCTCAGGATGGTGCCTGGTGGGTTAGAGGACGTTAGCTTTGGGGAGAGGTTGGGAAAATTTAGATTGTTTTCTCTAGTATGGTAGAGGCTGAGGGAAGAACTGATAGAAGTTCATAAAATCTGAGAGGCATGGATAGGATAGACAGTCAGAATCTTTTTTTCAGGGTGAATACTAGAGGGTATGAATTTAAGGTGAGAAAGGGAAAGTTTGAAGATGTGAGGGGCAGGTTTTTTGTTACACAAAGAGTGGTAGTTTCCTGGAGTGGCAGGATCAGTGATGGAAACAGATACCATAATAATGTATAAGACTGTAGTGGCTACTACAGTAGATGCTACTAAATAAAGGCAAACACACACAAAGGTAGTCAAATCAAGACTGGTTTATTGCAGACATACACAGACCTTTTATTCCCTGCTTGTTAATGAGCTTGTTAGTGAACAGCTGCTGGTCCACAGGACCAGCAGGTTAAAGCTATGAGCCATTAGCGCCCCTCACCTTTAGGCAGGGGCTTCATCTGATCCACTTGCTGTACTTTGGCGCCCAGCACTGCTAGCTCAGGTAAGTCAGGTAAGTCTGTGAACTGATGGTGGCGGTTCACAATACCACGCTGTGCACCCGCTACAAGACGTTATATAGACAGATGATATGGAGTGTATGGGTCATGTGCAAGCAGAAGAGATGTAATTTAACTTGGCATTGCACTCAGCACAGAAATTGTGGGCTGACAGGCCAGTCCTATGTTTTATATATAGATGGAATTATTAAACTATGGATGGATTCAAATTGGTAATAATGCAAGATGCACAAACTCGCTATTTTACACAATGCTCCATTCTATAGCAGAATGAAGATTTCCATTGAAGAACACAAAGAAGTAACTTTTATTTTAATTAATCAACTTTCACCATTATTACATGTTTTCTCATCATCAGATAAGGTTTAGTTACTCATGGTAATGATCAGCCATGATCTAAAATGGCAGTGCTGGCCTGACGGGCTAAATGGCCTACTCCAGCTCCTATTGTCTATTGTCTATTGTCTATAAACCTGACAAATGGAAGAATATATACAAGGACTGCTTAAAGTAATCTCTTGTTGCTGCCACATTGACCACCGCCAGTGGGCTAATGTCGCCTCCAACCGTGCATCTTGGTGCCTCACAGTTCGGCGGGCAGCAACCTCCTTTGAAGAGGACCGCAGAGCCACCTCACTGACAAAAGACAAAGGAGGAAAAACCCAACACCCAACCCCAACCCACCAATTATCCCTTGCAACCGCTGCAACCGTACCTACCTGTCCCGCATTGGACTTGTCAGTCACCAAAGAGCCTGCAGCAGACGTGGACATTACCCCTCCATAAATCTTCGTCTGCGAAGCCAAGCCAAAGACAAGATCTCATTTAGATACAGGTTTTTCTTCCACAGAGAAGATTTACATGTCTAAAGTTTTATTTGCCTTGTAGTCTTTAGCTACTAATTAAACACAGCCAACATTCTGTATCTTAAACAACAGGTTTGGAGAGTATTTCAGCTCTGAGTATCGGGAGATTAGGCTGAGTTTCAGACTGGGATTGGTATTGTGAGAATAAACAGTCAACATTTCACGAACAAGAGTATGATATATTGATCACAGTGGCGCATAGTGACAAGCCTGCCCACACAAGAGCATACATTTTATTACATTTGGCGGGTCCGGAAGCCATAGAGGGCAAGATATCATTTGTTTATACAAGTGAAGTGCATGGAGGGGAGCTGATTCTCAGTCCGTCAGAATCAAGAGAGGACCCTGAGTGTTTGAAAAAGAAATTTAGAGAAACGTGCAAACCCACAGATGAAAATCATGATGGAAAGGCACAAATTTAATACAAGAGATCAAAAGCCTAGAAAATTGATCAATTCATATGTCATCGATTTAAAGATAAGAGCAAAGACTGGCAACTTTGGAACGTTCTGCGAAGACAGGCTGGCCTGTGGCATTTATAATGAAAGCACGAGGAAGGTGTCTAGTGACAATAACCACACCAGCAGTGCGAGTATAAGACAGCTTTAATAAACTAATATGTACACTAAAAGGTCTTGTCTCTCTGCAAGATGAACCCGGAAGGCTAGACTGTAGCTCTGGACTGCTTTATATACAAGGTCACTGAGGTGCCCCCTGGTGACCTAGTGATGTAATTACATATCACCACAAGGTGCTTCTGCATGTGACAGTGACTTAACACTAGTGAAGGCCATCTCTCAGAACATTTATCAAGTTAACAGCTTGACCTCTACCAGTTAATAAGGACAGAGTTTCTGGTACATTCTGAATTACAGTGTAATATTAATAGATATTGAAATCATCATCTGAAAGCCCATTGAATACTACAAAGTATCTCGATATATCTGGAAACAACATTAGTATGTTTAATTTTTAATGAAAAGATTTGAATTGCATCAAGATCACTTTACTTCATTGTTAAACATAGGAATATTTCCAAACTGTTGACAATTTTCCTGCCAGAATATTCGCTAATTATATCAACTGAATGTGTTGGAGGAGAGAATTGTGACCGTGAATGGAGCAAGTCTAAATTGAGTAATAGCTTGACCTTAGTTTTACAAGGTCCCATACATTACATACGCGATAGCTTCTCCGCATAATCATCTGACAGAGAAAAGCAGTTGTGTTTTGGAATGCCAATCGGGTAATTAGGATTGTGACCAAATTCTTTCCTATACCAAAGCTACAGTAGAATGTTGTAAAAAGTAAATTGGATGACAGAGCAAATCAGAAAGTGATAATTGACAACTGCAAAATTGGCAAAAGCCCATGGGGTATTTGAAACACAAATGATTGAGATGTTATGACATTCTACAGCTCTGAAGTAGTGTGGAAGTATGAGCTGGTGCCGGAGTTGATGATGGGAGCTGATTTACATGCAAAAATCACCTGTATATAGTATTACTTAAAAATCTTTAGATCCAATGTAATTATTATGTTATTGATTGTAACCCACTGCGCAGTTCTGAAAAAGAGAATGGAGAATAGATAAAAAATACTGTAGTGTAATGGATCTGTGTAAATATGAATCCTTAGTTTAATGATAAAACTATATTTTATCTCGATATGTTATAAGTTAGTTTGGGCAAAGACAACATCTTAGCATTTTAAACACATGTTGTTATTTAATGTAGAAGACAGAAGCCAGTTTGAGATGAAAGTGGTTGCCGATTGCAGTTAGAGTCAAGAAGATGAAAATAATTTGTGATCATTCTTGAGATATTGGAAACAATAGGTGTTAGTTCAGAAGCACCTGTTCAGAGTTAAGTTTAGCGATAAGTAAGAAATGTTATGTTTTTGATAGTTTAATCAAAAGTATTGTCTGGTGAATTTTCTGTTGCTCTTCTTTTGTTAGTGATAACAAAGTCCCTTTAATCCCAAACAAAAATCGAAAAGGGTTGTTAGTTTGTAAAAGTAAAAGTGGTAATAAATACATAGAAATCCCCTCCCAGGAATGGAGCACCATGATATGAAGAAATTGGGAGTAACTAAAAATACATGGGAAAGGCAAATAAATTAGATAGAAGTAAACAAATTACAAAAAAATAGATAAAATTGTAAAGCAGGCGGTCATTAAAAAAATGCAGATGAAATGCATTTTATTGTTGCTCATGACGAAAGCTAAATACAGTGGGATGTGATATCTTATTCTGGGAGACTTCACAGCAGGCACAGAGAGAGGAAGAATGATCAGGTGTCTAACCCTTGCTGCCCAGGTACACAGTAGGCTGGGACCAGTGAGCTTGAGTTGTAAATATCACATGATACAGTATTGAAGGTAATGCAGCCTTCATTTTCAATTTTATGTGGCTCTTTATTTTTTTTTATACGGGTGGCATCATAATACAAGTTGAACTTCATACTTTTCTCCTGAATAAATTAACATAAATTTGAGTTCATAAAATTTTCCATCCATATCCTAACATTAAAAAAAACTCAAATTATAACTATACATCCCCATTCACACTTCCATGCAGTATTCTCTGACAATTTTCTTTATGTTTCAACACTTAAGAAAAGTCCAGGACATGGAAAAAAAAGATTCAAGATTATTTTATTATCACGCATTAAAGCAGAAAATGTGATGTCAGACAAAATTTCCTTTTGTCTACCGAAGGCAAACAAATTTTCGTTATCAGCAAAAGTTGCCCAGTGCCCCTTACAACTAGAGTAAGAGAAGCCAAATAGTCTCCCTAGGGTCACTGAATGTCCATGACCACTTCCAGCACTCCCACAGTGTGATGATACATCACTAGCCTACTGCAGGGGGTGACCTGTGTACCTGCAGGAAGGGCACTGGAGGACAACACCCAGCCGGCTGTCAATCAGCTGACTTGAATGGACCAAGCCACATCCACCCTCTCGAGGTCAGTCACTCGGAGCTACAGCTAACTGCAGTAGGGATTTTAAGTGGAATAAAGCCTGTTGATCAGTCTTTAAGTTTTGTAGCTGCTTTTCTGTACGACAGCGCACCACACAACCTAAGTCCAAACCACCAGCAACCCAACCTCCAGATGCACACCTCTGTCACAATTAGCAAGCCTCCATTGCATATCGGTTCAGATACCTGTTACCCCTTCAGCCAGCCTCGAGCCAGTTTCCAGGTTGGTGTTAGTCCTTTGACCTCAGTCACCAGCAGCCTGAATCCTACGTGGGTACCTTGTCCCGAGTCACTAACAGCTTGCCTCCTATGTTTCCTTCAGCCTCAGAACCCCTTACTGGCCTGCCGCCATGGTCACTATCCTGTGCATCATCTCCTCTGCTTCTCCTTCTCAAACGAGAATGGACTCCCTGCTCTCTGGTGCCTTGCACCATTACTCTCCTTCCCAGAATCTGCAACCCCTCAAGGCCACGACCATTCATAGATGCCGCAATCTTTGGCCAGACCTAGCGCTCATGGAATTTTAAAATAAACAATATCATCACCTATAATAGGCCATTAAAAGACTGTACAGAGCTAACGGCAGTCCAACTAGGTGGTTGGACCCCGTGGGACAGTGCTGAGACTTTTCTCACTGCTCTCCACGGGTCCACACCAGCACCAGCACTGTCGTTCCAGCAGCTCCGGCAGTCACTTCTCTTTCCACAGATATTGCCTGACACAGATTCTTTAAAGAGAACAGAAAGGTCTGCAGATGCTGTGATTGCAATAAAAACACACAGAAATGCTTTTTTTTTAAAAAATTTTTATTTTTCACACCATAAATCACATTAGCCATGATATACACTTTTTCTTTTTCACACATATACAGTGACTTTTTCTCCCCCCCCCTCCCTCCTCCCAAGCCACACCCCACCACCCCCCCTCATCCATTTTAGGTATACAATCTAGGTTGCATTAAACCCGTCAGACAATGTTGTCATTCAACAAAATTACACCAGAAATTCTACTGAGTCCATTCTTTTCTTTCCTTCTCCTTCCATCAACTTAGGTAATGTTTGAGGAGGAGTCACGTGATGGAGTAGTGGCCGGACGGTGAACTCCAGCCCTCTCCAGAAAAGTCGGGAAAAACAATGGAAAACACAAAGGCACAGAAATAAAAGTTACAGAAAAGTGGGTATAAAGGTGGAAAGAAGATGACGACAAAAAAAGAAAAATCGAAAGCAACGGTAAGAAGAGAGGAAGAGAAGACAAAGGAGGAAAAAGGTGAAGGCCTTACCTGTCCGAAGAGGCCCGCTGCGGAGAGAGAAACCCGCTCCCTCAGGTCGGTAAATAATGGACTACAAAAATGGCTCGCAGAGCCGAGTAAAAGTGCGCAACCGCGCATGCGCAATTCTTCGCGCATGTGCGATGCGAATGAAAAAAAACACACCGACGGGAGGGGGGACCAGCTGGGGAGTCGATCTCCACAGCCGGCAACGACAGCTGCAGAACACCTGCAGCAAGAAGAGACCACAGAAGACAATAGAAACAAGAAAGAAGAGGAGGAAAGGGCACCAAAGAAACAACAGATGGTCAACCCAGAGGAAGAAGAAGAGGAAGAGTACAGAGAAATAGAAGAAGAAAAGATAGGCAAGGCAAAGGATATACTTGCTCTTATTAAAGGATACATGGAGTCATTTAAAGAATGGCAAACACAGGAATTTAAGGATTTAAGAAAAAGAATAAACAACACAGAAGAGAAAATAAATAAAATGGAGATGACCTTAACAGAAATGGGAAAGAAAATGGACAAGATGGAAGAGCGGGCAGTAGCAGCAGAAATGGAGGTAGAAGACTTAAAAAAGAAATTGGAGAAATCCAATAAAAAAACTAAAGAGACACAAGAACTACTAGCTCAAAAAATAGATACAATGGAAAACCATAACAGAAGAAATAACATAAAGATAGTGGGCCTTAAGGAAGATGAAGAAGGCAAGAATATGAGGGAGTTTATAAAAGAGTGGATCCCTAAGACCCTAGGATGTCCAGAACTACAGCAAGAAATGGAAATAGAAAGGGCACATAGAGTATTGGCCTCTAAACCACAACCACAACAAAAACCAAGATCTATTGTAGTAAAATTCCTAAGATATACAACAAGAGAAAAGGTACTGGAGAAGACAATGGAAAAAGTAAGAGAGGGCAACAAACCACTGGAGTATAAAGGGCAAAAAAATCTTCATTTATCCAGATATAAGTTTTGAACTCCTAAAGAAGAGAAAAGAGTTCAATACAGCAAAGGCGATTTTATGGAAGAAAGGGTATAAATTTATACTAAAGCATCCAGCGGTATTGAAAATATTTATTCTCGGACTATTCTCGGATCCAGAAGAAGCACGAAAATTTGCAGAACAATTACAAAAATAGACTGAGGGATGAAGACGGGTAATGAGAGTAAAAATGATCACGATTGATATGTATGCGGGTAAAGAGGTATAAGAGTGAATAGAGTCAATGAGCATACATGAATGTATCTGTACTTAGAGGAAAATATAGATAGTATAGACAAGAATTAATAAGGGAAGGTAATGGAATAGAGAGAATAAGGAGGGAATTAAAAGAGTGACCTTTGTGACATATGAAAAGTGAAATCTTTTCTGGTGGAGGCGGGGTGGGGGGAAATAGCGGTCACTGCAAAATCAGTTGATGCTTGCGAGTGGATTCGCAAATCCAAATGGAGAGGGGAGATGTGGTTGTCCGACAAGGGATAAAGGACAACTCAGGAGGTGAAGGGGAGATTGGGGATAAATAAGATAGAAATAGGAGAATAAGGAAAATGTTGGATGTTGTAGGAATGTTGTCTTATAAAGAGTTGAAAATAAGAAAACAGAAATGGAAAAGGAGGAAAGGTAATGATGGAAAAACGGAAAGAGAAGATAAACAAAATATAAAAGGGCTACGCTGAACTATATGTCTTTAAATATTAATGGAATACATAATCAAATTAAAAGGAAGAAACTACTAAATTTAAATGAATAAATGTATTCCATTAGAAAAAATAACATATAGGTTAAGAAATAATATTGAAATATTCGAACAAGTATAGGAGCCTTACATTAAATACAATAGCGAAAACCTACCGGGGACAAACATTACCTAAGTTGATGGAAGGAGAAGGAAAGAAAAGAATGGACTCAGTAGAATTTCTGGTGTAATTTTGTTGAATGACAACATTGTCTGACTGGCTTAATGCAACCTAGATTGTATACCTAAAATGGATGAGAGGGGGGGGGGGGTGGGGGGGGTGGGGGGGTGGTTTGGGAGGAAAGGGGGGGGGAGAAAAAGTCACTGTATATGTGTGAAAAAGAAATAGTGTACAACATGGCTAATGTGATTTATGGTGTGAAAAAAAATTAAAAAAAAAAATGAGTGGGTAAAAAGATGGCAGATGGAGTTTAATGCTGATAAGTGTGAGTTGCTTCATTTTGGAAAGAATAATCAAAGCAAGGCATATGGGAAGGTAAATGGGAGGGCTCTGAAGAATGCAGTGGAGCAGAAAGATCTAGGAATAACAGTGCATGGTTCCCTGAAGGTAGGAGTGCATGTGTATAGGGTGGTGAAGAAGGTCTTTAGTATGCTTGCCCATATAAATCAGTGCATAGAATATAGGAGTTGGGAAGTAATGATGAAACTGTACAAGGCATTGGTGAGGCCAAATTTAGAGTACTGTGTGCAGTTCTGGTCACTGATTTATAGGAAGGATGTTAACAAGATAGAGAGAGTGCAGAGAAGATTTGCAAAAATGTTTCCCGGGTTTCAGCATCTGGAATACAAGGAAAGATTGAGAAAATTAGGTCTTTATTCCTTGGAACATAAGGCTGAGAGGGGATTTGATAGAGGTGTTTAAGATAATGAGAGGGATAGATAGAGTTGATTTGGAAAGGCTTTTCTCATTGAGAGCAGGAGAGATGGATACAAGAGATCATGGGTTGAGAGTTGATGGGCAAAAGTTTAGGAGTAACATGAGGGGGAACTTCTTTACTCAGAGAGTGGTTACTGTGTGGAATGGGCTTCCGGGAAAGGTCGTGGAGGGAGGGTCAATTTTGTCATTTAAGAAAGAGTTGGATAAGTATATGGATGGGAGGGGGATGGAGGAATATGGGCAGAGTGCTGGTAAGTGGGATTTGAGGAGGGTACTTGGATCAGTGCGGACTAGAAGGGCCAATGTGGACTAGAAGGGCCAAATTGGCCTGTTTCCGTGCTGCAATTGTTATATGGTTAAGACACTGAAGTGGCTGGTTATAAGGGATCAGTTGTGGGTGTCCCAACGAACAATAAATCTCTCTCTGAAAACTGACAAAAACCTTCCTGAGTGGTAACCATTTATCTTTCAAGCACCAAAGGCTGGTGAACTTCATAAATGTTAAATTCTGTGCACAGTATAAGAATTTCCTGCAACCAGTGAACTTGGAAGAATGAGAAGTGAGATTGGACTGTGAATCAAAGAACTTTTCTGAACTTACATACACGTGCGCTTAGAATTAGAAGGGGGGTTTAGTTAATAATAATAGATTAAAGTTTGATCCTGTTTTCATGTTTAAAGATAATAAAAAACAACTTTTGTTTAAGCAAAAAAAAAACTTAGGTAATGTTTGTCCCCGGTAGGTTTTCGCTATTGTATTTAATGTAAGGCTCCCATATTTGTTTGAATATTTCAATATTATTTCTTAAACTATATGTTATTTTTTCTAATGGAATACATTTATTCATTTCTATATACCATTGTTGTATTTTCAAATTATCTTCCAATTTCCAGGTTGACATAATACATTTTTTTGCTACGGCTAGGGCTATCTTAACAAATCTTTTTTGTGCATCCTCCAAATCAATTCCAAATTCTTTGTTTTTTATGTTACTTAGGAGCTGACATTTTATCATAACATATCTCCCTGCTGGATCTATTATTTCCTCTTCTATTTTAAATGGCACATTTTTACTAATTAATATAGCCACTCCTCTTGCTTTTGAATTATACGATGCTGCTGTTACATGTCCTACCCAATCTCTCTTTAATTTCTTGTGCTCCAATTCAGTTAAGTGTGTTTCTTGGATAAATGCTATATCAATTTTTTCCTTTTTCAGTAAATTTAGTAGTTTCTTCCTTTTAATTTGGTTATGTATTCCATTAATATTTAAAGTCATATAGTTCAGTGTAGCCATTTTATACTTTGTTTATCTTCTCTTTCCGTTTTTCCATCATTACCTTTCCTCCTTTTCCATTTCTGTTTTCTTATTTTAAACTCTTTATAAGACAACATTCCTACAACATCAAACATTTTCCTTATTCTCCTATTTATATCTTCTTTATCCCCAATCTCCCCTTCCCCTCCTGAGTTGTCCTTTATCCCTTGTCGGACAACCACATCTCCCCTCTCCATTTGGGTTTGCGAATTCACTCGCAAGTGTCAACTGATTTTGCAGTGACCGCTATTCCCCCCCACCCAGCCCTCCCCAGAAAAGATTTCGCTTTTCATATGTAACAAAGGTCACTCTTTTAATTCCCTCCTTATTCTCTCTATTCCATTACCTTCCCTTATTAATTCTTGTCTATACTATCTATATTTTCCTCTAAGTACAGATACATTCACGTATGCACATTGTATCTATTCACTCTTATACCTCTTTACCCACATACATATCAATCGTGATCATTTTTACTCTCATTACCCGTCTTCATCCCTCAGTCTATTTTTGTAATTGTTCTGCAAATTTTCGTGCTTCTTCTGGATCCGAGAATAGTCTGTTTTGTTGTCCTGGAATAAATATTTTCAATACCGCTGGATGCTTTAGTATAAATTTATACCCTTTCTTCCATAAAATCGCCTTTGCTGTATTGAACTCCTTTCTCTTCTTTAGGAGTTCAAAACTTATATCTGGATAAATGAAAATTTTTTGCCCTTTATACTTCAGTGGTTTGTTGCCCTCTCTTACTTTTTCCATTGTCTTCTCCAGTACCTTTTCTCTTGTAGTATATCTTAGGAATTTTACTAAAATAGATCTTGGTTTTTGTTGTGGTTGTGGTTTAGAGGCCAATGCTCTATGTGCCCTTTCTATTTCCATTTCTTGCTGTAGTTCTGGACATCCTAGGGTCTTAGGGATCCAATCTTTTATAAACTCCCTCATATTCTTGCCTTCTTCATCTTCTTTAAGCCCCACTATCTTTATGTTATTTCTTCTGTTATAATTTTCCATTATATCTATTTTCTGAGCTAACAGTTCTTGTGTCTCTGTAGCTTTTTTATTAGATTCCTCCAATTTCTTTTTTAAGTCTTCTACCTCCATTTCTGCTGCTACTGCCCGCTCTTCCATCTTATCCATTTTCTTTCCCATTTCTGTTAAGGTCATATCTATTTTGTTCATTTTCTCTCCTGTGTTGTTTATTCTTCTTCTTAAATCATTAAATTCCTGTGTCTGCCATTCTTTAAATGACTCCATGTATCCTCTAACAAGAGAAAGTATATCCTTTATCTTGCCTTTCACTTCTTCTATTTCACTGTACTCTTCCTCCTCTTCTTCCTCTGGGTTGGCCATCTGTTGTTTCTTTGTTGCCCTTTTCTTCTCTTCTTTCTTGTTTCCATTGTCTTCTGTGTTCTCTTCTTGCTGCAGGTGTTCTGCAGCTGTCGTTGCCGGCTGTGGAGATCGACTCCCCAGCTGGTCCCCCCTCCCGTCGGTGTGTTTTTTTCATGCGCGATTGCGCACTTTTACTCAGCTCAGCGAGCCATTTTTGTAGTTTTATTTCTACCGACCTGAGGAAGCGGGCTTCTCTCTCCACAGCGGGCCTCTTCGGACAGGTAAGGCCTTTTCCTTCTTCCTCCGTTGTCTTCTCTTCCTCTCTTCTTACCGTTGATTTTAATTTTTCTTTTTTTGTCGCCATCTTCTTTCCACCTTTATACTCACGTTTCTTTAACTTTTATTTCTGTGCCTTTGTGTTTTCCCTTGTTTTTCCCGACTTTTCTGGAGAGGGCTGGAGTTCACCGTCCGGCCACTACTCCATCACGTGACTCCTCTCAAACACACAGAAATGCTTGAGGATCTAAGCCGGTCTCACAGCGTCCATAGGAGGTGAAGATATATAACTGACGTTTTGGGCCTGAGGCCTTCTTCAAGGTACCGTGTGTGTGTGTGTGTGTGTGTGTGTGTGTGTGTGTGTGTGTGTGTGTGTGTGTGTGTGTGTGTGTGTGTGTGTGTGTGTGTGTGTGTGTGTGTGTGTGTGTGTGTGTGTGTGTGTGTGTGTGTGTGTGTGTGTGTGTGTGTGTGTGTGTGTGTGTGTGTGTGTGTGTGTGTGTGTGTGTGTGTGTGTGTGTGTGTGTGTGTGTGTGTGTGTGTGTGTGTGTGTGTGTGTGTGTGTGTGTGTGTGTGTGTGTGTGTGTGGCTCTATCTATTTACTGTACAACTAATCCAAAATCTGAAATTGGATTCTCTAAAATCCTCATTTATCCAAATTCTTTGGAGCCAAAGTGACCAGAGACATTGAGCTCTTGGCGGTGACAGCAGCGGACCTCAAGCTCTCAGCGCTGGCAGCGGGGACCTCAAGCTCCAGGGCAGAGCGGGACCCTTGAGCTCCAGACATGAGTGGGGCCTCAGTGGGGAGGTGTCAGTGATTGGCAGAGGCCAGCAAATTTTTTCATGAGAATTAAATATTATTTTAATGCTTAAAATGCCTTACATTGTTGTTTGTTGTGGTTTAAATACTGTTACAAGTGATTTACTGTTGCTACCGGACTGTTTTTTAAAAATGACTGGTTATCTGGAAAAAAAAAGTTTATCTGAAATGGGCCCAGTCCTGACCATTTCGGAAAATTGGAGTTGTTGTTGTTATTAGTCTGTCTGTCTGCTTAAAATGGGATTATCACTGTAAGGGATAGTATAGACAGGAGGAACTGAATGGCCACAGTTACCATTTAACATTTCACACAAGCACAAATCAGAGGGTAGGTTTGTCACAGTCTGTTCCAGATTTGATACATTTGCAAAGACATTGTTATTTTGCAAGGGAGAACCATTCATTCTGACAGCTGAAGAGAAGCAGCTTTATGAAGCAACTCTTGTGGCCAGCTATTTTCTTTTGGAATTCAGACCAAAGCATGCTCTGTGAATGACTGTGCTTTTTCCGTGGATTGACCTGTACCAGGAGGGTCTTTTTGAAAGCAAAGTACTTCATTTTGATTGTGACTAACAGTGAAGGTCACTTGGAAAACCAGTGCCAGGGTCTTGGAAGCTTCGTGGAAGCTGCCCAGTTCAAGTCTTGCCTACAAAAGAACCAGGAGTGTTAAGACTACAGTTCACGTGGATGGACATTTCTTCAAAGGCAAAGCAAGGAGAATTCATGAGCCTGTTTTGCGGAAACTGCCAAAATGTTTGGCCTGGAAGTCAGCCTGAAGAAAACTGAGGTCTTCCATCAGCCAGTTCCCCACCATGACTACCAGCCCCCCCACATCTCCATCGGGCACACAAAACTCAAAACGGTCAACCAGTTTACCTATCTCGGCTGCACCATTTCATCGGATGCAAGGATCGACAACGAGATAGACAACAGACTTGCCAAGGCAAATAGAGTCTGGAAAAACAACCAACTGAAAAATCTCACAAAGATAAGCGTATACGGAGCCGTTGTCATACCCACATTCCTGTTCGGCTCCAAATCATGGGTCCTCTACCGGCATCACCTACGGCTCCTAGAACGCTTCCACCAGCGTTGTCTCCGCTCCATCCTCAACATTCATTGGAGCGACTTCATCCCTAACATCGAAGTACTCGAGATGGCAGAGGCCGACAGCATTGAATCCACGCTGTTGAAGATCCAACTGCGCTGGGTAGGTCACGTCTCCAGAATGGAGGACCATCGCCTTCCCAAGATCGTGTTATATGGCGAGCTCTCCACTGGCCATCGTGTCAGAGGTGCACCAAAGAAGAGGTACAAGGACTGCCTAAAGAAATCTCATGGTGCCTGCCACATTGACCACCGTCAGTGGGCTGAGAAACTTTGAAGTCTCTCGCACGCACACGCACACGCACACGCACACGCACACGCACACGCACACGCACACGCACACGCACACGCACACGCACACGCACACGCACACGCACACGCACACGCACACGCACACGCACACGCACACGCACACGCACACGCACACGCACACGCACACGCACACGCACGATTAGTGTTAAAGATGGTTTAAAAGTCAAGACTGTAGTTTAAAAGTTAGAAATAAAATTTGTGTTTTAACTGTCTGGTTCATTGTTATTTGCTGCTCATTAACTGCTGTGTGCGTGAGAATAAATCTGGCTATCCTTCCCATAGGGTGGCGACGATCCCTTTCAGTCAGTTTGTGTGGTTTGATAGGATACCCCACTCCTCAGAAAGGAAATGTGTGCGTGGATGGATTTAAGTGAGTAGGAGGTTGCACTCTCTTGACAGTGGCATGGTGAGGTCCAAGAAAGCTGGGTGAAATTTTGTTGCAGTGAATGGCCAGACCAAGCTTCGATGCAAGGAGTACCTTATCTGCACTATCTCTCACCAGATAGAATGGATCAGAGATTTGTACATTAGTTACAACATTCACCTTATGAATTTTAAATAATGCCTTTATCCAATTTATAAAAATTTGACCAAACCCAAATTTACCTAATACTTTAAACAAAAAGTCCAATTGCAATCTATAGAAAGCCTTTTTCATATCCAATGCCACTGCTACACTTAAATCTTTCCTCTTTTGTGCTGAATGCATAATACTAATTAATCTGGCTACATTGTCCTCTGACTGTCTTTTTTTTAAACAAATCCTGTCTGATCCATGTTGATTTATTTAGGCAATAATTTGGTAACCCTGTTCACCAAAACTTTAGCTAATATTTTATAATCTGCATTCAATAAATGAAATTGGTCTGTCAGAAGAAGGTTTCAATGCATCTCTATCTTTTTTAGTACTGTATCACAATAATTATCGCTGTTGAAAAAGAATCTGAAAGAGTATAGGTTCTTGATGGTTGATCCAGCATTTCCATAAAAATACGACTCAATTTGTCTCTGAATTCTTTGTAAAATCCAGGTGGAAAACTCTCCTCCCCCGGAGATTTGTAATGTTGCAATGAACTTATTGCTTCCTTTATCTCTAATTATGTAATTTGTACATCTATTTCTTTTTGTTCTTCCAAGTCTAATGTGGTTAGATTTATCCTCGATAAATATATTTTGATTTTTGTTATCATCTTTTAAAGATTCTGAGCTATATAGTTTAGAATAAAAGTTTTTGAAAGTTTCATTTATTTCTTAAGGTTTATAACTAATGGTATTAAAATCATGTTTAGCTGCATTAATTGTTCTTGAGGCCTGCTCAGATTTCATTTGCCATGCAAGTCCTTTCTGTGCTCATTCACCCAATTCATATATCTGTTTAGTCCTTGTAATCATTTTTTCAGTTCTATAAATTTTTAATGTACTACATTTTAATTTTTTAAAATTAATCAATTGCCTAAGCTTATCTTCTGAGCTTTGCTTCGGAAGATCTTCTTCCAATATTTTATTTCTTGCTCCAACTGATCTACTTCTTTCATATAATTCTTCTTAATTTTTGTAGTGAAACATAATTTGCCCTCTCAGATAAGCTTTCAAGGCATTCCATATTGCAAATTTATCATTCACTGTGTTCAGATTTGTATCGTAAAATAACTGAACATGCTTTCTAATAAAATCACTATAATCCTTTCTCTTTAATAATGTTGAATTCAATCTCCATCTATATACCAAAGTTAACTTTTCTTGTCAGGTATTATTATAGTCATTAATAATGGTCAGCCACAATCGAGCCTGCAGCTGACGTGGACTTTTACCCCCTCCATAAATCTTCATCCGCAAAGCCAAGCCAAAGAAGAAAAAGAAAGAAGATTAATGGTGAATGATCCAATGATATCCTCATTTTATATTCAACATCCGATATTCTCCCTTGTATATGTGCAGATGTTAAAAATAAGTCAATTCTAGAATGAGAATCATGTCTGTTTGAATAAAAAAAGTAGTCTCTTTTTCTTGGGTTAACTTTTCTCCAAGAATCTATCAAATTTAAATCTCTCATTAAAACCAACGTTGCTTTTGCTGCTTTAGTTCTTACCACTCCTCTTGTAGTTCTATCTAAAATTGGGTCCAAGCAAAAATTAAAAAATCTCCTCCTATCAAAATATATCAAAATATCAAATCAGCTAGATTTGAAAAAGTAAGTTGAATAAATCTCTCATCATCTATGTTTGATGCATGCAGATTTATAAGTGTCCATAATTCCAAAAATATTTGACAGTGTACAATCACGTATCTTCCAGCAGGATCTAATTGGAATATTCTATTTAACCAAAATAGTCACACCTCTTGCCTTAGATTAAGAAGCTGCTACTACATATCCAATACAATCGCTCTTTAATTTCAAATGTTCTTTTTCAGTTAAGTGAGTTTCTTGCAAAAAGGCTATACCTACACCCATCTTCTTAAGATACATTAATACTCTTTTCCTCTTCATGGTTCCATTTAAACCATTAACATTATAATTTATGAATTTAACTGTATTACTCAACCTACTAGCTAACTCTTTCTTCCACCTCTGCCTGTAAATCTTCCTCCCATGACTCTCAACCCAGCGTGCTTACACACCTCTCCTCCGGCAATCCAGATAAAAGGACAGAACCAAGAAGAAAGAAATAAGAATATTTTCAAAATATACTTAGAACAATACATAGAACTATATATAAATTGAAAATATCCCCCAATAGGTGTGGTAATAATATAACCTAACACCACATCCCTCTATTTTACAGTCTGTGACTGGAGTCACATGATACAATAGAAGCCAGAACCACCTTTTTTCCCCCTGATATTTTACTTAAAATCCTTTAATTCTTAAATCTAAAATTAATTAAAAGAAAAATCATATGATACCCCAAAAAAGTTGGTAGAAAAGAGAAAAGTAGTCAATTTACTCCTCATATTAGCAAACTATCAAAAAATTAGCCCATCAGAATCAAAGCATTCATAAATCACTCTCTTCACTCCCTCTGAACTATTGGAAGACTTTGAGCAAACTCCTCCACTTCTGCGTAGCTTGAAAAGAATTTATTTCCTTCATCCAGTATGAAGATCTTCAAAGTCGCAGGATGACACAGAACAAACCTATATCCTTTCTCTCATAAAGTCTTCTTAACTGGGTTGAATTCTCTTCTTTTTAATGTCTGCACTTATATCAGGGTAAAATAGAATTTTAGCACCTTGATAGTCAAATGGACAACCTGTTGATTTCGCCCTTGCAGCTACCAGAGATAAAATATTTTCTTTATCTTGGTACTGGAGACATTTAATTAATATAGATCATGGATTTTGATTTGGAGACGGTTTGGGTCTGAGAGCCCTGTGTGCTCTTTCAAACTCTATAGGATGTTGAAATGTTCAGCACCCAGCGTTTCAGGAAGCCATTCCAGGAGATAGCCAATAATATCTTGCTTTTCCACATCTTCTTTAAGCCTTGCAATCTTAATATTGTTTCTCCTACTAAAATTTTTCATCACATCCACTTTTTGCTGTAAATTCTTGTTCTCATTGGTTAAAGAAGCAGTAGTGTTTTCTACAATAGTTACTCTATCTTCGACTTGTGGCATATCTTCTTGCATTCTTTTCATTGAACCTTCTAACATCTAATTTTTTTTTCGATTTGTTAACAGCCTCGAACACTTTACTTATTTTCCCCTTTACATTAGCTTTAGATTTACATCTAGTTACTACAGTTCTAGTAGTTTTTTTCCCCTCTTTGCCTCTTCTTCTTTTGGATCTTTATCATCTTCACTGCCGGATGTCTGTGAGCTCGAATCTTTTTTGTCGGTGTTGATGAAGGCCTCCATTGTTTGCGCATGCATGTCACGCCACCTCCTGATTCCTCTTCTTCGGCACCATCTTTCTGTCACTGCAGGAGAGCAACGATGAAAGAGGGGCCTTCAAGAGGATCACTTACCCTGGGAGCAATGTGAGCACTAGGCCCGTCCTTCTCTCCAATGGTAAGCCCCTTTTCTTTCCTTGTTTTCTCATTGTGATGGACTTCAGGTAGGGCAGCGACGATTTTTAAATCTTTTTTGGAGACCTGTCTAGTAGATGCTTAAATGTGTGTTAGACAACTTTTAATCACTTGAAACATTACTTAGTCGATCTTTTTACAGTTTTCCCAGGAAGGTTAGGTTCCTCGTCCTGACCCTAGAGCATCATGTGACTTCCCCTACTGGAACTATCTCAGTTTGCCAATAGAAGAAACCATTCCTCTGATGTTGCAAAAACCTTGTACCTTCACTCCATCCTGACCCACCTGGGGACTGGCACCTTATACGCCAGGCTGTTGTTCATCGACTTCAGCTCAGTGTTTAATACGATCATTCCTGAGAGAGGGTGGAGAAGCTGTCCTCGCTAGGACACAACCCTCCTCTCTGTAACTCGATTTTGGACTTCCTATCGGAAAGACCATAGTCTGTCTGGGTCGGTAGCAGAAGTTTGAGCACCATGATGCTGGGCACTGGCACACCTCAGGGCTGTGCGCTCAGCTCGCTCCTGTCCATGCTATTGACCTACAATTACAGGGCCAGATCCAACTCCAAACGAATCATCTAGTCTGCAGATGACACCACAGAAACTGGCCTCATCAGCAGGCAACCATAAGTTGCACTACAGAGAAGAGGTGGAAAATCTCGTGATGGGGTGTGAGAAAGACCAGCAAACTGATTTTCAACATGGACTAGAAAAAGGAGATATGTGCGGAGGTCCAGGAACAACCACCCTCCACTACACATCAACAACTCTGTAGTAGAGAGAGTGAAGAGCAACAGGTTTCTTGGAGTCCTCTTAACTAGTGACCTATCCTGGACACAGAACAACTCCACACTTGTCAGGAAAGCACAACAGCAACTGCACTTCCTGAGAAGACTGAAGCAGGCTACCTTCTACAGGAGCTGTATCGAGAGCATTCTAGCCAGCTGCATCACAGCGGAAGATAGAGGGATAGGGAAGAGATGGGAGAATGGGGAGAGGGTTAGCAGAGAAGTCGATATTAATGCCATCTGGTTGGCAAGCGCCCGGATAAAATATTAGGTGTTTATGGGTGGCCTAGGTTTGGCAGTGCATAAAGCCATGAACAGACATGTTAGCACAGGAGTGGGGTGCAGAATTGAAATGGTTGGCCACTGGGAGATTCCTGTCATTGATGCGGACAGAGCGAAGCTGCTCAGTGAAATGATCTATTGTTATTTGTTAGTTATCTTTTTATGTGCTTATAAAGCCATTGGCTTTCACTTTTGTCTAATAGTGCCCAGATTGCTGTTACTGACTGATATGTTGGACCAATGGGCTACCATCTTCACTGAGTATTGCAAGGCTTTCAGGTATGCAATCTTTTTTAGGGAAGGGACTGGTTACTGCTTATGGGGGCTGTGAATTTTGCAAATGCTGTGAAAACTTTATATGCACCCATTGTAATGTGCAAAAGTGCTGGAGAATCTTGGCAGGTTACACAGCATCCATAGGAAGTAAAAGGCAATGTTTTGGGCCCTGTCTCTCTTTAGGAAGGTGGAAAAGCATTGAAACACAAATAAAATGGTGAGGGAAGGAGGAGAGGAGGGGAGGGAGAAGAGCAGAAATGAACGCCATTTGAAGGTGTAAGAGAAAGAAGCTTAGAAGTTGAAAAGTGAGAAGGCAGAGGGATAAGAAGGAGAGTTCTCAGATAAGAAAAGGAAGGGAAGGGAGTGGGGAGTTGGAGGAAAGGAGACGAAGGGGTAGGGAAAGAGTGAGAGAGACTGGGGAAGGGGTTCATGGAAATTGGAAAAGTCTATAGTGATATTTTCTGTTTGGAACTGCAGCAATCCACTCTATGGCCAGGAAACTGCCAGGTTCTTTTTATGGGGAATATTATGTAAAGAGAATTTAACACTGAAAATGTCAATTGAATCACCAGCTGGATGG
Source organism: Narcine bancroftii (assembly GCF_036971445.1). Classification (NCBI taxonomy): domain Eukaryota; kingdom Metazoa; phylum Chordata; class Chondrichthyes; order Torpediniformes; family Narcinidae; genus Narcine; species Narcine bancroftii. The sequence continues at coordinate 118,660,421 of NC_091473.1, read as the reverse complement.
CTGGATGTGCAGTTCAAAATTATCACTGTTTCACGTTTCCTTTGAGATGGGGCACATAGAACCTTTATACCAGGTAGTTTTAGCTCTTATTACGAGTAGAAGGAAATACTTTCGGAAGGCTGAGAGATAATGGGAAGGAATGGCTTTCATAAGTCTACAAGATGTCAAAATCGTTGAAGGGAATGCATGTTTCTTCATGCACAGAGATTCTCTTCGACCAGAAATTGAGAGGGTTTCCAACTCTTAAGTTTCTTCTCTCATAAAGTTGAACATTTAAATACTGCATCTCCTTTTAGCAGTTTGTTTTCCTTTGAAGGAAGGTTAATATTTCTCAGGAGGTCATGGCTCCTGGAGTATTGGGAATATTTACTCCTGGTTTTTTTTCCTATATAAGCAATTATGTGTAGCTTTATAAGATGGTTACAAATTTCTACGCTACTTTTTGATTGACTCAAAACTTTATGAAATGGTTTCCTTTCAATGAACTATTCCCATATACCATTCTTATTAATCTCATAATTTTTAGAAAAGCTTAAATAAAATCTTATTAATTGCATAAAGAAATTGTTTCTAAATGATATATGATCAGATGTTCTCATATAAATTGTAATGTTTCTCCTCACTGTGGAAATTCAAATTTGCTTCAACATTATAATTTCTATTATTCAAATCATGGAACAAATGCAAATGGTATTACAGCAAGTTTCTGTAAGTTCACATGTGTTACATTTATCCAATTCCATTCTTTTCCAAAAATCTTCAATTTAGAGTCACCATTGCAACCGAAAAATTCGCTTATCCAGCATCCACCAATCACCATAGGTTCTGGATACCAGAGATTTTACTGTATCTGAAAGATTTTGTGCCATTGAGAAGCAAACAGAGATTGGATAATTATATTTAGATTTATGTTTTAAATTTTTTATTATTGAATGAATGAAGTGATATTACTGGCATGTAACATTCGGTGAGGACTCCTTCAAATATTGTAGCACCTGACAAAATGCTCTCTTTGTGCTGCTCCATATGTTTCAGTGAAACTATTGTCTGTCTGTCATCAAGATACAAAATGTTGTGTTCCTCCTTGTAAGTCACAAAGCACTTTGTTAGTATGAATTGCTGGATAGCCTCCAGTCTCTTCTTGAATGAATGAGAAAGATATGGAGGCAATATTCTCATCCTTTTGCTTTTTGAAAGAAAACTGAGGTCTTGAGGTGAGTGATGATCATGGTGAGAATTGGAACTCTTCCTGGGTCAAGAAACGAATTTCAAGAAGTGCTTGCAGAACAACATAGCTATGCCTGGATGAATTAAAGAATGGATGGCTGGTGGATTCCAAGTGTAAGAGCAGAGGCTTGAACAAAAGCCTTGGCAGATGGTTCTCTGGCTAGCCAAGAACAGGAACAAACAATCAGATGATGGAGCAGAGTCAATGGAGGAAGATCTAAAAGCAAAAAGGGCAAATGCTAGAAGTGTGAAAAAAAACATCAGAGTACAGTGGGGTGTTTAATAGCAGCAATAGCTGCAGGAAGCTCAAAATGGATAAATAATTTATTCAGGTTGCTGGTCACAAAACTAATGTTTCTTTGATGGAACATCAAATCATTTGGTGGATTTCAAAACAGAGTTCCAGGAATAAAAAAGGCATAGCTTTGAAAGTTGAGAGATTTTAAAGAAAAATAGTGGAATGGCATGGGTGTCGATGTGAAGGGTTAATTGGCAAGGATGGAGAAGCTGAGGTAGTGGCAGTTGGTTTCCAGATATCATTCATGGAATTGAACAAGGTCAAACTTTTTGAAGACTTCACAGAGAAGTCAGGAATTTTATTTATGTTAAATATAGCTTTGATTTTAGAATTTGTGATTCTAAGTAGTGAAATACCAAAGTCACAAAGTTCAAGACAAACCAATCAAAGATTCATTTAGAGGGATGTGGTAGAAAACTCGCTGCTTATAAAAAATATGTGGCATGGTTAGTGTAGTGGTTATAGCAACACTGTTACAGTCCCAACATTTGGACTTGGGTTTGAATTTCATGCTGTCTGTAGGGAGTTTGTATGTTCTCTGCATGGATTTTCCCTGGGTGCTCCAGTTTCCTCTCACCGTTCGAGATGTACCAGTGGTTGTAAGTTAATTGGGTGTAATTGAGTGGCAAGGTTTTAAATATAAATTCATTAGATATTGAAAACTTTAGGAATTCTAGGTTGACATTAGTGTGTCAATACTGTGACCAGCAGCCCTGGTGCTTTCCAGATCATTGTAGGGGATTTAAACCAGGCCAAACTGAAGAGGTCTCTATCAACCTATCACCAACCTGTAAAATCAAAGGAGTCAACACACATGACCACGGCTACACCACCATGAAGAACACCTACTGAGCCATCCCACGACTGCACTGTGGCAAGTCTGATTGCCTGGCTGTACTTCTACTCTTGGCGAACAAGCAGAGACTGAGGACCACAGCACCAGTGGTGAAGATGGTGAAAAAATGCTTGACAGTCGTGGAGCAGTGCCTGCAGTGACTACATGAATCAGTAGAATGGACCATATTCAAGGACTCATCCTCAAACCTGGATGACTATGGCCTGGCTGTCATCAACTTCATCAAGATCTGTGTGGATGTATGCCCATGCATACATACTGTCAACCAGAAGTCATGGCTGAATCAAAAGATTCATAACTTGTTGAGGGTGATGTCGATGGTGTTTTAGACCAGTAACCCAGATCTCTACAGGACATTTCAACAACAAAGGGAAATTCTGAGGGAAGCTACGGACAGAATCAGATATTCGCCAGGTATGGCAGGGATTGCAGACCATTATATCCTACAAAGCAAGGCCAAACACCATAAATGGCTGTGATACTTCACTACCTGATGAGCTGAACACATTTTATGTTTACTTTGAAAAGGAGAACTCCGTTTTACCAATGAGAATCCTTACAGAATTTTTAAAAAATTAGACATAGTATAGTAACAGGCTATTTTTGGCCCATGAGCCCATGCTGCTCAATTAACCTACAACCCCTGGTTTGTTTTTGAATGGTGGGAGGAAACGGAGCCCCTGGAGGAAAGCCAAGCAGACACGGGGAGAACATACAAATTCCTAACAGTCAGCATGGGATTTGAACCCCGGTCCCAATTGCTGGTACTGTTGAAGTCGATGACCCTGTGAGGCCAATGGCAGAACATCCTTCAAGACGTTGAATCTTCCCAAGGCGTCAAGCCCTGATGGCATACCTGGCAGGGTACTGTAAAACTGTGCCAACTGTAGAGCTCATCGAAAGAATCAAAGACTTGTTGATCCAAACCAAGGCTTTTATTAGCAAAAGACAGGAGCTCTTCACAGGTGGCCGACCAGTCCGGAATGATCCGACCTGGCTAGGGACACAACCCTTTAAGGCCCAGACAATAGGTGTGGCTTAGCTCTCAGCCAATCGCTGTAAGCACAGTCTAGATACAGTAACTATATACACTATGTACATTGGTGATAGATCTGTACTATCACACCAACCAACTAGCTGGAAAGTTCACGGACATTTTAAATCTGTCACTGCTGCAGTCAAACGTTCCGAACTGCTTCAAAAGGAAATCAATCATACCAGTGTCCAAGAAGAGCAGGGTGTCCAGTAGCCCTCACATCTCCTGTAACAAAATGCTTTGGGAGGTTTGTCATGGCAAGAATTAACTCCTATTTAAGTAGAGACCTGAACCCACTGTCCTTTGCCTAACATCACAATTGATCCACACCAGATGCAATCTCATTGGCTCTCCACTCAATCCTGGATCACCTACAGATCAGCTTTCAATACCATCAACCCCTCTGTACTGGTTAGCAAGCTTCAAAATTTGGGCCTCTGTACCTCTCTCAGAAATTGGATCCTTGACCTCCTCATCAGAAGACCATTGTGGAAACAACGTTTCCTCCTCTCTGACAATCAACACGGGTACACCTCAAGAATGCATGCTTAGCCTGCTCTACTCACTCTACACCAATGGTTCCCAACCTTTTACTTTCCACTCACATACCACTTTAAGTATTTCCTATGCCATAAGTGTTCTGTGATTAATAAGGGATTGCTTAAGGTGGTATGTGGGTGGAAAGAAAAAGTTTGGAAACCACTGTTTAATCGTACCTAGTTGACTCATTATGTGCATGGTTTCATAGCTCCAAAGGAAATGGGCCAATGACAATTTTTCTCAAGTAAAATATTTCAGTAATAATTGGGTCTCAAGCAGTGATTCTCAACCTTCCCTTCCCACCCACATACCACCTTAAGCAATCATTTACTAATCACAGAACACTTATGGCATAGGGAATACTTAAAGTGGTATGTGAGTGGAAAGTAAAAGGTTGGGAACCACTTCTCTACACCCATGACTATGTGACTGGGTACAATTCAAACGCCATCTACAATTTTACCAATGACCCCAAGGGTCATCTTCCCATCTGCCATCACATATTTGAAAGGACAATGAACCACAGACACTATCTCATTTCATCTTTTGTACTAATTAATTTATTCTTTAAATGTAATATTTATACCTGCGATGCTGTTGCAAAACAACAAATTTTGTGACATGTTAATGACGATAAATTCTTATTTTGATTCTGATTCTAAAAACTACATGTTTCTAATTTATTTCTTTGGCTTAGTTAATTACTATTGATGTCTTTACAAAATCTGATCATTGGAGATTGAAGTACTTGGTCAACAACCTTCAGTCAGATATTACAATCAGAATAAAATATGCTGTTAGAATAGATATTTGAACGAGAAATAACATAGACCAGTTAGTTAGAACATCAAAGTTCAAATTTCAAATTTATTGTAGGGTGTGTACATGACATAAATTTAAAAATTTAAATCTTAAAATTTAAAAAAAATCTATTGAGACATACAGCACAATAACAGGCCATTTTGACCCACGAGTTCATTCCGCCATATTTACACTCCATTAACTTATATCTCCAGTACGTTTTGAATGGTGGGAGGAAACCTGAGCCTCTGGAGAAAACCCGCACAGACACAGAGAGAATGTACAAACTTTTTGTAGATAGTGCAGGACTCGAACCTCAGTCCGGACTTGATAGCTGGCGCTGTAAAGGTGTTGAACTAATCGCTACACCAACCGTGCTGTCCCAAAATACAACCATGAGATTCTCTTTTCTGATGACCAGTCAGAATTTCTAATTGCTAGTAACTGCAAACTGTATGGAAAGAAAGAGAAATGTAAACACATTGTGCAAATATAGAAGTGTAAATATACAGTAATAAATAACAATCTAAATACAAGTTCCTTAAGGAGTCTCTGAATGAGTCTGTTGTTCAGAAGCCTGATAGTTGTGGGGTAACAACTATTCTTGTTCAAGTCTTGTGGCAGCTGTACCTCTTTCCTGATGGCAGCAGCATGTCCTGGGTAGTGTGGATCCTTGATAATTACTGCTACTCTCTGATGTTGATGTTCTATTTGATGGGGAGAGTTTTGCCTGTGATTTACTGGACTGTGTCCACTACCATTTGCAGAATATTTTGCTGCAAAATATTAGCACCCCATTACCAGGCCAAGATGCAGCTGGTCAGCATACTTTACTACACACCTGTAGAAGTTTGCCAAGGTTCACAATGACATCCTGAACCTCTGCAAAATCCTGAGGAAGCTAACGTGTTTTCTTCACAATTGCATTAATATGCTGGGTCCAGGAAAGGATTTCTGAGCTAGTGAACCCAGGAATTTAAATTTTCTGACCCTCTCCACCTCTGAACCCCCAATGAGTATTGGGTCGACACCTCTGGTTTTCCTTTCCGAAAGTCTGCAATCAGTTCCTTGGTTTTGGTGACATTGAGTGAGAGGTTGTTGTTAGTACACCATTCAGCCAGGTTTTCAGTCTCCCTCCTGTATGTTGACTCATTCTCCCCTTTCCTACATCCCACTACAGAACATCATCCTTTCACTGAGTCCTGAATTGGAATATAGCTTGAAGAGACAAACATCATCATCCAATTTCAAAACAAGGTATAATTAAATTAATTTAAGGTGATTCTATCTAATTTTCTTATGGCCTTAACATTAAATCAATTCATAATATTAGTCAATAAACTCTGAAAAATATCATTATATTAATGATTTCACTCAGAATTGACACTTGTTCACATTTTGCTGAAATTCCAGGTTCAATACAATTGGTCAACCTTTCACAATGCGTTTAATAAGAATCAGTATTAGTTCTGGAGAAAAGATATTGCATTTGTTATCAATGTCCAGCTAATTTCAATAAGCACAAAATCTCACAAATACTTTCTACATTCATTTTGTTAGAATGTAAGGTTCTGCAATGTGACTAAGAATTCCAATATGAGAAAGAGAGAGGACCTTTCCTTTCAATTGGCACGACTACTAAGGTGCAAAAATCTAAGAAAGTATGGGTTTCATTATTTGCTAACTGCTGATCTCTGCAGATGTTTAATTGTTTTCATATTCCTGTTAGATAGCCACATAAGGACCCATGGCTGATGAGAGCAATAGGGATTTTAAAAAATGCTGTGATATTGATGTTGTACCACTAGACGTCACTTGCTCACTTACGAAACACATCATGGTGTATGGCATGCCAGATATATAGGTTGTACACATCAACGGGGAACATGTTTGATTCTGTAAGTACAAAACTGGATTCTTAATTAAGATACTTGAACAAAATCATCAGTTTTGAATTCTAACTAGAAGGGCTGATATGGCCTGTTTCCGTACTGTAAATTGTTATATGGTTATAAGATTATATAATTTCTATTTCAATATTTTGCAAAATAAATTGAGTATTGTTCTGTTTTTCTGAGGCAAGAGGGAGAACAAGCCCAATCTTCCTCTACAAAACGAAGCAACTGGAATTTAGATATCGGAATTTATTGTCACAAACAAGTCGTGACATTTGGCGTTTTGCGACAGCATCACAGTGCAGTACATTCGTTTTGTACCATTTTACTACATCACTGTAAGGAAAAGAAAATAATAATATTGCACGAGAAGTAAGACAGTGACTTTGGGTTTATAAAACTATTGATTATTCAGGAATCTGGTGGCAGTGGGGAAGAAGCTGTCCTTGTGCCGTTGAGTACTCGCCTTTAAGCTCCTGTACCTTTTTCCCGATGGGACCAAATTGAAGAGGGTGTGGCCTGGGTCTTTGAGGATAGAGGATGCTTTTTTACGACATTTTCTATTTATTGAATGTTGCATGTGTTACCCCTTTAAACACTTAAAGTCAGAAACAGGATGGACATATAGAATTAGGAAGAAAACAGTCAGAGAAGTGTAGGTATGTGAAGACATTACTTTAATAACCAAATTGTTTAGTTAAAACAAAAGCACCTTAATTTTTAAATATGCGCATTGCTGCTGTGCATGGAACTCTCTCAAACAATTTTGAGCCTTTAAAGTCTGGGGGCAAATCTTTACTTCTGTCTATGGCTAAAGTTTCACTCGTGGCTCAGAGTTCTGTCACAGAAGCAACAAAAGCAGGCCTTGGCCCTTTGTCAGGGACATGATTTATTTCTGGAGCCAGGAGCGTGTTTTGTAAAGCCTTCTATTCTGCAATACACAATGTGCAGCCACTGAATTTTAATAGTATGGCTTGAAGACAGACATGTTTTCAAAAGGAATAGGGCTTTGGGTCTCTCTGAATCCCAGCCTAGATGACTGACAGAGTTTATACATGGGGATGAATAGCACACGGTCTGGTAGACCTTTTATTCTGCCTGAAAGAATATTTACAGAAAGTTTTGCAAGCTTGTTGAATTTTTTTTTCTCTATTCCACACCCCCCCCCCCCCCACCCTGTGTTTAAGCCCTCTCCATAAATGGCTTTATTTTCTTTCATTGTCAATGTTTTCTTGACTGTGATTCAGTCAGAAGGAAGATTACAGGGACTTTGGATCCCAGTAGCAACTTAAATATGTGTTGTTAAAAGGAGAGTTTGGGGGTGGGGAGTTGAATAGTTTCCTGGAGACCCTTTGCCTGAAGCTTCCAAAATTCAAACTGGCCCTACGCAAGTCTTTTGAGCCGTTGTAACTTCTGCCTCAAAGGTACATGGGGTGTTTTTGCTGTCAATAACAATTTTATTGTTTTTATGGTTAAGCAAAGCTAGATGTTACAGCAAGTCAGCCCATGATTTTTTTTCACCATCAGTATCACAGTTTTAATTTACCCGCAACCAATGCAATGTAAATCTTAAATCTTTTTTTGTTATGAAGTAACTATACAAAATATTTTAAGTAGTTCAATAACATGATCTAAAATTTATGGAGACATATTTATACATAACACTAATTGGCCTCATTTACCAGTACAGAAATTGCAAAACACAGACCATTTCGAAATAGTTCTTTTAGGATATTATTAATGTTCAAGCAGAATAAACTGGGAATTACTTTGTTTATGACTTAGATATAACTGATGAGAAAAAAAAGTGGAAGTTATCGTAGGCCCTCCAATTGATGGCACTTACTTTAATGCAGTTAGAAGTTGTCAAATAAAATCCGAGTGCCTCACGTTTCTGAAATGCTCTCTTCCCCTCTTCCCCAGCACTCCTTCCCACCCCCCCCCCCCCCAACCCCACCAACACCCTTAGCTTCTGTGGGAGAAAAGAAATGGTGTAAATAGCCGAAAATGATCACTAATGTTAAAGACTGTGCCAGATGCCTGTTAAAGTGGGAATAGCAGGAGAATCTTAGGATCTGAATGATTAAAGACATGTCATTTAGTTTACCTTTAGTCATTTTTGTCCCCTGTCTCATACATGATAAATGCCAAACATGCAGAACCATATCAGAGCAGAGATGGCATATAATGTGATATTATCTGCACTTATCCCCTTTCCAAACTGTTTACTTTACATCTATTAATTTAATATGACATAACTTCTGAAGACACTGAAGGCTGAGATTTGAAGCTGGTTGTAAGGTTGAAATCAGAAAGTTATGGTATTGGAACTGGAGCAGCCACTTTTGTTTAGAGAAAACAGTCTGCCCTTTCACCTCTGGAAGCTGGGCTTGATTTCAATCCAAATTGACACAATGAAGATCTAGTTTTACTAGTTACAATAGTCTGCAGTAAAAGGAGTTTGCAGTTTTTCTCAATTCAGTCAAAAGTTGAAATAAGACAGCAAACAATGGTTATAGCAAATTGGCAATCACATTTTGAGAGGCCATTAAACGACTGGTGTATAAATGGAAATATATATGCTTGGCTATCAAAAATGACATTGTCAGTAATTATTCATCATTAACTGGTTAGTGAACTTCAGGCAAGAAACAAAATGTAATTAAATGGTAATATCATAAAGTTGCTGAGTTGAGATGTTCCACTGTTGGACCCTCAATGTTTGTTGCCTGTTGCTTCTTTTCTTCTTTTTTCTTTGGCTTGGCTTCGCGGACGAAGATTTATGGAGGGGTATGTCCACGCCAGCTGCAGGCTCGTTGGTGACTGACAAGTCCGATGCGGGACAGGCAGGCACGGTTGCAGCGGTTGCAAGGGAAAATTAGTGGGTTGGGGTTGGGTGTTGGGTTTTTCCTCCTTTGTCTTTTGTCAGTGAGGTGGGCTCTGCGGTCTTCTTCAAAGGAGGTTGCAGCCCGCCGAACTGTGAGGCGCCAAGATGCACGGTTGGAGGCGAGATCAGCCCACTGGCGGTGGTCAATGTGGCAGGCACCAAGAGATTTCTTTAGGCAGTCCTTGTACCTTTTCTTTGGTGCACCTCTGTCACGGAGGCCAGTGGAGAGCTCGCCATATAACACGATCTTGGGAAGGCGATGGTCCTCCATTCTGGAGACGTGACCCACCCAGCGCAGTTGGGACTTCAGCAGCATGGATTAGATGCTTGCGGACTCTGCCAGCTCGAGTACTTCGATGTTGGTGATGAAGACATTCCAATGAATGTTGAGGATGGAGTGGAGACAGCACTGATGGAAGCGTTCTAGGAGCCGTAGAGGACCCATGATTCGGAGCCAAACAGGAGCGTGGGTATGACAACGGCTCTGTACACGCTGATCTTTGTGTGTTTCTTCAGGTGGTTGTTTTTCCAGACTCTTTTGTGTAGTCTTCTAAAGGCGCTATTTGCCTTGGCGAGTCTGTTGTCTATCTCTTTGTCGATCCTTTCTTCATGGTGCAGCCAAGGTAGGTAAACTGGTTGACCGTTTTGAGTTCAGTGTGCCCGATGGAGATGTGGGGGGGGGGGGCTGGTGGTCATGGTGGGGAGCTGGCTGATGAAGGACCTCAGTTTTCTTCAGGCTGACTTCCAGGCCAAACATTTTGGCAGTTTCCGCAAAACAGGACGTCAAGCGCCTGAGAGCTGGCTCTGAATGGGCAACTAAAGCGGCATCGTCTGCAAAGAGTTGCTCTTGTATCTTGGTGTGAGCTTGCAGGCACCTCAGATTGAAGAGACTGCCATCCGTGTGGTACTGGATATAAACACCGTCTTCATTGTTGAGGTCTTTATTGGCTTGTTTCAGCATCATCCTGAAGAAGATAGTAAAGAGGGTTGGTGCGAGGACGCAACCTTTAGGTTGTCATTGGAGAAGGGTTCGGAGAGCTCATTGCTGTATCTGACCCGACCTTGTTGGTTTTTGGGCAGTTGGATAACCATGTTGAGGAACTTTGGGGGGCATCCCGAGGATGCAAATTGACTCACGGACATGTCTCCTGAAACCCTCTGGGATCAGCTGAAAACGGCCATACTGCAATCCACTAAAGAGGTACTGGGCTTCTCTTCCAGGAAAAACAAGGACTGGTTTGATGAAAACAACCAGGAAATCCAGGAGCTGCTGGCAAAGAAGCGATCTGCCCACCAGGCTCACCTTGCAAAGCCTTCCTGGCCAGAGGAAATACGAGCCTTCTGTCTTGCATGCAGCCACCTTCACCGCAAACTCTGGGATATCCAAAATGAGTGGTGGACTAGCCTCGCCAAGCGAACCCAGCTTAGCGCCGACATTGGTGACTTCAGGGGTTTTTATGAGACACTAAAGGCTGTGTACGGCCCCTGTTGCTTCACATGCATTGAATCCCATGAAACTGCAGTGTGTAATCTGCAGCTACACGTTAAATTAGCCAGATACCTAGAACTAAGAATTAAGGTGGTATGCAACCATTCAAAATTGTGTTCATGACTGCTAATTGATGAAAATGAACTGTTTTAGATTTGGAATCTCGATTATTCTAGTTTTTAATTATTTTGCCAATTTAAAAAATAAATGCGCTTTTCTTTCTTTGAAAGAAAATTTTGCATTTTCTTCTCTTTACGCAGTCTTTCCATTTTTTCTTTGACACTATACAAAATTTGACATTCATGCCTCTTTATTCCATCTCCTTGGTCCTGCTACTGCTTATTTCCCAGTCCTAAATCTCATTGGTTAAAAACATTCCTCCTGCTCTCTGTCATCAACTTGACTTTTAGATACTTTGTAGAGGTCAGCAGATTGTGTTGAAGGATGTAGTGAACAACAAATATCATTAGATCCATGTTGCAGAGAATAAAAGTGTTTGTTTTCTCTAAATGGGTCCGATGCATATATTAATGCCGAAATCTTTATCTTAACTCTGTCTGATTTAGGAGTGTTTGTTACTAAGGCAGTGAGATAGTTACAGAAGGCAGAATGATTAATGTGCCTATTGAACTATGGTGAGTTATCCCAATTTTTTTCTGCTGTTAAGCTTACTGCCCCCATGAAAAATTAGCACCACCCCTTAAAATGCAAAAGCGTGACTAACATTGAATAAATGACCACCCTAAATATTTATTGAATATTATTCTTTTAAAAAGTACTCCAATTTATAACACATCAAGACATTGGCTTGTATCAGCAAGTTTGCACATGTGGATCTTGCATGTGGAGCAGCATAGAAACTCTCTGAAAGAGAGAGGCATGGTGTTTTGGATTCCAGTCATTGATTTTCTGGTGGGTCATTGTGGAATGGTCACCACGGGCCAACATGAAATCCTTCACCTAACCAGAAAAATTGTGGGGCAGCATAAATGATTGGGATAAAAGTAAAATCAAAAAGTATACTCAAGAATGGGGATACACCTCACAGCATGTTGAAGTGCCGAAATGGAAATCTTTATCTCTTGATCTGTTTCCAACTTGCTCTTGATTATTAAAATGCCCACCATTGGCTGCCAGTCTCAGGTCCCAAGCACTACAATTCTCTCATGAAATCTTCCTGCTTCCCTATTTTCCTCTCCTCCTTTGAAAGCTACATCTTTAGCCAAGCTTTTGGTCACTTGTCCCAACACCTTTTGATATAGTTCACTGTCAGGTTAACTAAATCTCTGGAGAATTACCATAGAAAACTACAACACTGAAAACAGCCCTTCTGGCCCTTCTAGTCTGTGGCAAAATGTCACTCCTCTAGTCCCACTGACCTGCACCCAGTCCATAATCCCATCCATGTATCTATCCAATTTATTCTTAAAACTTAAGAGTGACATTTACCATGTCAGGTGGCAGCTTGTTCCATACTCCCACCACCCTCTGAGTGATGAAGTTCCCCCTAATGTTTCCACTAAACCTTTCACCCTAAAGCCATGTCCTCTCATATTTATCTCTCCCAATCTAAGTGGAAAGAGCCTACTTGCATTTACTCTGTCTATTCCCCTCATAATGTTCTGAACCTCGATCAAATCTTCCCTCATTCTTCTGCGCTCTCAGGAAAAGAAGTCCTAATCTGTTTAATCTTTCCCTGTAACTCAACTCCTTTGTGTGCTTTGCTGCAGTTATGATATAAAGTTGTTGTACCAGATGTCCGTCTGCAGTAACTTAATACAGACATAATCTTGTGAGTTAAAGAATGGCTAAAGGTGGGGTTGGTGGGGGGGGGGTGGTGGGGAGAGGTTGGTGTTAGGAGATTCATATCAATCATCCTGGAACCAATCAATAGAAACGTATGTGTTTATTGTCATATACATTGTACAATGTACATATGCATTTAAATTTCAACTTGTTGCAGCCCAACAGGCTCTTCATAAAAAGATAGACAATAGTAATATTAATTTTAATTAAAAACAGATAAAAAATACAAAAGATAGGTAATATTCACATTTATCCAAATGCTACAAAAAGTGAATTTGCAATAGTGTAGGCAGTCCTTTTGTTGTTGGCGCAGGGCGATTAGTGTAACAAGGAACTGTTCCACATCACAAATTTGCATTGGAAAAATAAAGTATCATTGATGGGGAAACAGGAAATGCTAAAAAGGCAATCACAAAAATCATTTTACTGTATCTATTATGCAAAAAAAAGTGAAGCTGCAGGGAGCAAAACACACTCTTGCTCTTGTAGCTTGTAATGTTGATTATCTGCCACATCCACAGCCTGCCCCCTGTGGAGAATGGAAATTGATGGACAATTGAGTCTCTCCAAATCTCCTTTCAACAAGTTTTAAATGAACTTTGTGAGCTTCTGTTTCATTTTAAACTGAAAAGATTTTCCCCTTTATTTTCTAAAATAACGTAAATAGGGGCAGCCCAGACCTCCGCCAGTTTCCTGACCCAGGTCCGCAGCTCCAGTGAAAATTCTAACTGGCCCAACTTACACAAGAATTTGAGTGGATAATTGAATGCGGATAATGGGATCGACATTCCTCTGTAATCTGAAGCCCTTTAATTGGATTATAGATGTATACTATGTACATGACACTGTACTACTTCCTTATCCAAAACAGTGTTTTGCCCAGTGCAAATCATCTGATAGATGGCATGTTAGGAGGTCACAGTGGGGAAAGAAGCAATCTGTTTCTGCACTCTGGTTTTGGAAAGATAGCCTGTCCATTCACAAAATCAGTTCTTTAGTCGATTTCATGCAACGCTAAATCGAACAAGAAATTAGAATAAATTGTTACGATAAATCTTCTGTTTATGAAATCCTCAAGCTTGTTTCTCATCAATGCATTGCATTTTAAAGTTGATATTTTATTTGTCAACCTCTCATGTCTTTCCCATTTAATTAGGAGAGAAGTTTATAATGGTCCAACTTGTTCAAATTGTATAAAGGCTTGGCATACTGCAAACCTCCTCTTCATAAAGTGGTTTGCAGTGATGAAATTTCTTCCATACAGAAATCATCTGCTTCCACACACTGAAATTGGGAGACCACTTATAATATTACTAGAGACTGATTGTTTAGTGAGGATACCCTGTGTACCAAGCTCACAGAAGTTCAAATGCGCAGTCTCAGACATTTACATACACATAGTTTAGTTTTTGTAATATAAAGTAAAGCAGGCAATCGCGGACATCACCATCAATCAGGACCCTTTACTGGGGTCCCCTGATCTCCCCATTCCCTAGGCAACCAACAAACAAAGCCATCATTTTCCCAATTTTCACAGACACAGGTGCTAACACAATAACCGCTTCCTTCTCCAATGAAAGGGAGGTTAGGAAGGGGTTCATGGGAACCCACGCTGACACGCTCGTGCAGTTGAGCTGTCGGCCATCCGCTCTCCCATGAAAGGAGGCTAATTTGTTGTAACTGTGTTCCCAGGAGATTTGACATATCCTCGAGCAAAAGAAGGGAATTAATCTAAACTTCTGATAGGTTCTACTTGGGTAATCGTGCGTTAAAATAAAATCTGCCAGTGTTTCCTCTTATTTCGGAAACTCTTGGAGCCTGGCCTTCCAAAGGAGCTGTGAATAAAAAGTTGTGTGTGGAATTATGACTGATGGGGATGGCTGTTAAATCTGCTTAAATGCAAAGCTCCATAAAAGGAGATTTCCAGCAGTTAATAAATGTCAGCGGAACCCTAAAATTAAATCACCAGCTTGTAATCATTTTTGGGTATATGTTTGTCACAATATTTATACTGAGCTAAATGGGGTTGATAAATTAAACTTCTTATTTTTTTTCTGCAATCTGTATGAACAACTATGTGTCCATTCTTTGTTGTGTATGTGCATAGATAATTATTCTAATTATTTTAAAAAAACATTAACCATTTGTTTTATACATTGGTAGTGTGGATAACAGTACGTGGAAGACAGGAAACATTTAAAGGCACAAGGGAACATTGGTTGGTGCTGTAGTCAATAACAATAATTAGTATATATGATAAAATATTGCTATTTCTAATATTAATCAAATAATAATTTAATTGGAGATGAAATAACTTTACTCTCTTTGGTTTCCTGACACTAGTTTTCCTCATTTTGGTGAAAGGATCGTTCACTTCTTCTTGAGTGTGACTTGTTTGATCTGAGCTGCTTTCATGGGGGGGGGGGGGGGGGGGGGAATTTCTGACCTTGAACTTGTCTTCTTTTGAACAAGCATTATATTTGTTTAGGAAATCTGTTTTTGCCTCATAAGATATAAAGTGTGGGATGGAGATTAAATTATAGAACCTCAGTCTCCCAGCTTTTGAGAACAGATGGTCTGTTTATCGACTATACAGTGGAGTTTTAATTTTTAAAATGGAGATCTGTTTTTGTATATAGAAATGGCATTTTCCTTTTACTAGCAAAGTGTTGGAGAAAATCTGAAGAGGACCTGAAATCTCTACTTGAAACTCTCCTCTTCCCCTCTTCATGCTGGCCCTGGGCAAGGTCATTTTTCTAATTGTACCCTTACAATAAAACTACTTTTGTTTAACTTTCCACTTACAACATCTGATATTTCATACTGGATGAGCAGATCTCTCTCTCTCTAATTACTGGACAACTAAGAATCAATTGTTTCTTTTCTGCTGTCATCAGACTCTTGAGGCATTGAAGATGATCCGTTGCACTGTTTAACTGTACTTTTTGTGTTAACACTATGCCCTGAACTTTTGTCTTGTGTGGCATTATATCCAGCACTTTTGTTATATAATAACATTAACCCCTGTATCTTTTTGTTTTTACTCTTGTGCTATCTCTTGTATCAAGTGCAAGCTTCTGTTTTTTAGTGAGTGTTACTTTGAGGGCTGGGTTCAGGGTGCATAACAACATCTTTACAGACTCAGAGGTGAGGAGAATCCTATCCAGGTGAACCAAAACAAAGCAACGAGACAAGACAACACACCCAACCAGATACTGAAGGACTGTGCTGACCAACTGACAAAGGTCCTTATAGAGATCTTCAACAAGACATTGCAGCAGTCCATCATACACATGGATTTTAAGGCAGCCAGCATCATCCCAGTACCACAGAGGATGGCAGTAACAGGCCTCAATAACTACCGCCCAGTAGCACTGACCTCCACCATTATGAAATGTTTTGAGTGTCTGGTGATGGAATGTATCAAAGTGCACCTCCCAGAGATATTGGATCCATTTCAATTTGCCTACCGCCACAGCCATTCCACTGATGATACTATAGCCTTGCCCCTCAACTCCGACATGATCCTCTTGGAGAATGATACCTCATATGTTGGGCTGTTGTTTATTGACAGCAACTTGGTGTTTAATGCCATCGTACCCTAGAGGCTAGAGAAGAAGCTGTCTTTGCTGGGACTCAACACCCTTTTCTGTAACTGGATTCTGGACTTCCTAATAAAGTGACTACAGTCTGCCGGGTTGGCAGCAGATCATCGAGCACCATTAAGCTGAGCATTGGAGCACCTCATTGCTGTGTTCTCAGCTCGTTTCTGTTTATGCTACTGACCCATGACTTCAAAGCAAGATCCAGTTCCAAAAGAGTCATCAAATTTGCAGAAGGCTTAACAGTAATTGGCCTCATTGGCATCAATAATGAGTCAAAATTCAAAGGAGGTGGAAAGTCTCATGAAATGGTGCGAGAATAACAACCGAAGTGTCAAAGTGGACAATATAAAGGATATAATTGTCGACTTCAAGAGGACCAGAGACAACCACTCTCCACTAAACATTAATAGGTCAGTAGGTGATAGCACCATGTTGTTTGGAGTCCACTCACAAAATGACCTATCCTGGAAACGTAACATCTTTGGAAAGAGGAAAATAAAATATTCATCAACTGAAACATTAATCCTGTTGCTCTCTCCAGCAATGTCCTTCTTCATCACTTTTTTTATTGAGAAAATCATAGATACAAGACTAAAGATTATCAGGTGTAAAATGAATTGCTGAACTCAGCAGCCAAAGCTGAACAATCCATGACTTTGAAAATGGGCTGTTTACGATTGATTATAAAGACGTTGTTTTCATGCTATGCAGCTCTAAGACTATGATATTTTGATTCATCACATTTAATTGTGAAATCACTTTTAAAAGAAAATCCCTGCTGATAGCTTTCATGCCAGCTAAGGTATACTGCAGGCATTGCTCATTCCCCTCAGAGTTATATAAACCTCCTTTTCAGTGGTTTCCTGCTGCAATTCTTTCCATTGCCTTTAATCGAACTTGACTACCACCTTTTTGGCTTGTTTGTCTGTTGTTCAGCTGTATTTATCAAGATTGTATCCCCCTTTATTTCAACAATGAATGCATCTTGGATATTGTTGCTTTGCACATCTGCTGAGTGTGGTTCTCAGCGGTGAGCGTGGACTCAGTGGGCTGAAGGACTTATTTTGGTGCAGTTTATTTCCATGAATCTCTCTGAAGAAAATACAATTTCTGCCTAAATGGTCAATAGCTTTAACATGTTAATTGATTAAAATGGGATATTCCTTCATTACCATTATTCCCTCAGTGCTGGTCAAGAAGCTACAAAATCTAGGCCTCTGTACAACCACCCCCCCCTCAACTGGATTTTGACTTTCTCATCAGAAGACCACAATCAGTATTAATTGGAAACAACGTCTCCTCCTCACTGATTATTAACACAGGCGCACCTCAAGGATGCTTGCATAGCCCACTGCTCCACTCGTTATACACCCATGACCATGTGGCCAGGGAACAATTCAAATGCCATTTACAAGTTTACCGATGACACCACAGTTGTCGGCAGAATCACCAACGGCAAAGATGAAGCCTACAGGAGGGAGAAAGATCAGCTCGTTGAATGGTGTGAGAACAACAACCTTGCACTCAATGTCAGCAAAACCAAGGAGATGATTGTGAACTTCAGGAAAAAGTCAGGGGAACACGACCCTGTCCTGATTGAGGGCTCAGTAGTGGAGAGGGTCAAGAACCTAGGTGTCAACATCTCCAAGGATCTGTCTTGGAGCCTCCATGTTGATGTAATGACAAAGAAGGCTCACCACCGTCTATACTTCGTAAGGGGTCTGAGGAAATTTGGGATGTCCACCAAAGACTCTCATAAACTTCTACAGGTGAACCGTGGAGAGTATCACTGCCTAGTATTGAGGCGCTAACTCTCAGGGCAAGAATAAACTCCAGGGTGTTGTTAACTCGGCCTACAACATCACAAGTACCAAACTTCACTCCATCAAGGACATGTACATGATGTGGTGTCTTAAAAAAAGCACCCTCTATCCTCAAACCCCCCCCCACCACCCAGGCCATACTCTCTTCACTCTGTTACCACTGGGGAAAAGGTACAGGAGCCTAAAGATGAGCTTCTTCCCGCTGTCATCAGAATCCTGAATGAGCAATGAACCCAAGATACTGCCTTACTTATCGTGTGCTATTATTTTTATATATTAATGTTGAAAGATGGTTATGTTATGAAAGTTTGCACTGTGACGCTGCCCCAAAACACTGAATTTTATGACTCGTTCATGACAATAAATCCTGATTCTGATTATTCTGGTTGTGAGTGATAATTGTCACTAAGGCTGAAATTGCTCTAAGAATTGTGTAACGTGGCTGACTGTTCTCTCGGCTTCCAGAATATACGTAGAGTATATCAGAGACTGTCTATGAAATGCCATCGAATAATTTGTGTCTCATACTCATAAGATGTCCGTGCTGCTCGATTGTTCAGCCAAAGGAGGTGTAAGGCATTTCTTCCGTCCAATAGTCTACACCAGGGGTGTCAAACTCCAATTCACGGAGGGCCAAAATCAAAAACTCGGACTAAGTCGAGGGCCGAACTAAATAGTTATTGAAAATTTTCAACAACATCTGCATGTTTTCTCTTCTTTCAACATATGTAATGTTAAACTTTAGGATATAACTTTAGGAGGATAATGTTACAGGTCAGGAGTAGGTAGCTCAAGTTCACCCTTTGCTTGACCTGAGGGAAACATTTGGTCCCTGTGGAGATGTAGTCAGCATTCACAGGCTGTGTCCATTTTGGCCTACGTCAGGACTCAGCATTTCCTGCTCACTCCTCAGGCTCTAGGCCTCTATTCACCCTCGACCCACCATCCCAGTCCTTTACCCAACCTCTACTCACCCCTCACTCCACTCGCTCTGCCTCTACCCACCCCATCCTATACACGCCCTTCTACTGCCTCTCCCCTCAACCTGTTCCTCCCTCTACCCGTCTCTCACCCTCTAATCACCCCTCCCCTACTCGCCCTGCCCTTCCCCTTTTTCCTCTTCTCTATCCACCCCTCCTTCTACTCATCCCTCCCTCTAACTGCCCCTCGCACCACCATAACTTCCCCTGCCCATTACTCCTCACCTACACCCTCTGCCCACCCCTGCTTACCCACCCACTCAGGCCCAGCGCGCTGCCGATCAGCCTTTGCGGACAGCCACCATCTCTCTCTTCACGTGCAGGGCCGAACCAGCCGTCCCTGGGGTCCGCGCGGGTGCAAGCGCTGAAGGCCGTGGTGACCGGGAGAAGTGCGCTCGCGCTGTGGAAGGGCCGTCCGGTGCCAGTCGCGTGGGGCTCGCGCTGCCCAGGGGCTGTGCGCAGCCTGCCATGCCCATCGAGCCGACAGGAAATCACAGGCGCTCGCCAATCCGCCGCACCGCTCGACAGGTGGGAGAAGTGACTGGTTGTGTGGGGAGCCTTCCAACTGGCTTGCTGGCTGATGACATCGACAGACTTCTCGTTTTACAATTTCTCGTGTTATAATGGGGAAGGATGTGCAATGAAGGGGGAGGATGATGGGGGTGACATTACGAAAAAACAGCATCAGCTCTCACTGCAGGGCGGGCCACCTCTAATACATTTTTGAAATGATCTTGCGGGCCAAATATAATTATATCACGGGCCAAAATTGGCCCGCGGGCCAGAGTTTGACATGTGTGGTCTCCACCCTTGGGCAAGGCGTAGTAACTGTTTAGCCTCCCAATCAAGGTCATGAGAAGCCATGCATTGCAGATGGTTTTTGTAAGCAGATTCTACAAATTTGTATTGATGGTTGTAAAAGTAAAAATGTTGGGCAGATGAACCTGCTGATATATGGCCAGGTTTACCTTCCAGTATGGACACTGCAACTGAAGGTGACAGAAAATTACTTCAGCATTTTTCCTGTGTATAATCATGAACTCAACATCGACTATGGTCTCAGCTCAAAGAAGGAGCCTTCACTGAAGGAGAGAAGGGAGGCAACAACTACAATTTGGAAGGTCAGAGATCGTGATGGATGGAGAGACATTATCGCCCACATCAAACGGCAAGGTACCTGAATGACTCATAAGGTTGTATATTCTGCATTAGACTTCTTTAGAGGTTTAGAACCCACTGAATACCCATACTCTACACTGGTGATAAGATTGGTATGCATCTCAAAAATTTTCTCAGACTGGAGATTAGCGGTGTGCCTCAGGAATCAGTGCTGGGATAAATTGGATCAGCAAGATTGTTGATGACACTAAGATCAGAGGCATTATGGACAGAAAGGAAGGCTTTCAAAGCTTGCAGAGGAATCTAGACCATTGGGCCAGAAAGTGCCAGGTGGAATTTAATGTAGAAAAGTGTTAGGTGTTGCATTTTGGAATGACAAACCAAGGTAGGACATATATGGTAAATGGTAGGACAATTAGGAGTGCAGAGGAACAAAGGGATCTGGAAATTCATATACATAATTCCCAGAATAGCATATAGGAGCAGGTATGTCATGTTGAGACTCTGTAAAGCAATGATAAAAATTGGTTCATAAGTCTGTGCCGCCCAATTTACACCCCATTGAATGGTGGGAGGAAATTGGAGTCCTTGGAGAAAACCCATGCAGACACGGGGAGAACATACAAACTCCTTACAGACAGTACAGGATTGGAACCTGTTGCTGGTACTGTAAAGGCATTGCACTAATCACTATGCCAACCATGCCACCCAACAATGCATATAAAAATACCTTATGCAAGAGT
This sequence comes from Narcine bancroftii, assembly GCF_036971445.1. Classification (NCBI taxonomy): domain Eukaryota; kingdom Metazoa; phylum Chordata; class Chondrichthyes; order Torpediniformes; family Narcinidae; genus Narcine; species Narcine bancroftii. The sequence goes on along the minus strand of NC_091473.1, from coordinate 118,639,316 downwards.
TAGTAGGAGAATCAGAATCAGGTTTATTGTCATGAACGTGCCATGAAATTTGTTGTTTTGTGGCAGCAGTATTGACATAACAAGTGCAAAATGGCTATAAATTACAATTCCTTAAATACAATATTTAAAGAAATGAATAATTTGTGCATTAAAGGGAAAAGTGGAGTTCACTGTCCATTCTGAAATCTGTGGCAAAGGGGAAGAAGCTGTTTTTGTAATGTTAGGTGTGCCTCTGGGTGGTGAGCCTTTCTGGAGCCTTTCAGGAGACCTTAATGGAGTGAAAACTAATGCCCATGATATGGTGCCGATTGAGTACAATCAATCAGAAAGATCTCCACAGTACACCTGTAGAAATTTGCAAGTCTTTGTTGACATACCAAATCTTCTCAAACTCCTAACAAAATATAGCCGTTAGAATGCCTTCTTCATGATTGCGTTGACATGATGGCCCCATGATAGTTCTTCAGAGATATTAATATCCTTTTCCTCTCAACTGTTGACTCCTCATAAGAGATTCAGCATTTTTTAAAAAGTGTATTAGGGAATTAAAGTTAAATCTTACTCACTGTTTTACAAGTAACTTTAGGCTTTTCTCTAAATCATCCCTGCAGATTTGTATAATAATTTACAAACATTCTGAATTTACCTGTGAACAATCCCTTGGCCAAATCCAGACATGTCTGCTCGGCCCTAGCCTCCTAATGTAGGAATCCCCTCACCCTACTGTCTGACTCTCCAACTATATTGCAAGCAAAACCATGCAGGAGGATGTGATTCTTCATATCTTGCCTCCTGTTGTATACGTCAATTCTCGTTCATTCTTGTGACACGTGAAAGAGGCACCTTGCAGATAAAAGATGGCTGGTCCAACCACCCAGATTAGACTGTCACCAGAGCTTATGGTCAAAATTTGGGAGGAGCAGTGGACACAACAGTGTAATAAACAGCCAAGAGTTGCAGATACAGGTCTTCTATTAGGATACTTCATCTGTTGCTTATTGCAACACACAGTTAGCATGGCACTTTTTGTTTAATTACATTGGATAAATCAGCTTAAAAATTGTACTTCCCCTTGGAAAATGCTTAGATTCCTTTACTTTATTATCCAGAGCGTGCATACATTGTAATATACATTTCAATTTGCAATTCCACAGCACATATTGACTGTTGCAAAAATTTCAAGTTCTAAATTCGAATCTGGCACCATCTGAAAGGAGTTTTTACATTCTCCCTGGTTTCTTCCAGGTGCCCTGGTTTCCTCCCACATTCAAAAGAAATGTGGGGTTAGAAAGTTAGTTGATCACTTAGGTGGATTTGGGCAGCGCAGGCTCATGGGCTGGAAAGGCCTGGATAAGCAATGAAATCCAAAACCTGCTGAGAGTCAGAACACAGGCACTTAAGTCTGGAGATCCAGAACACTACACAAGGAGCAGGTGCGACCTTCAGAAAGCCACCTCTCTGGAGATTCTAGAAACAACAAGGGATACCCGACAGCTGTGGCTGGGCCTGAATGACATAATCCATTGCAAAACAAAATCGGATGCAATAGGAGTCAGCAAAGCTTCACTCCCAGATGAGCTCAATGCCTTCTATGCCTGATTTGATTACCAGAACAAGGAAGAAACACCATGCACCTCCACAGACCTCTGTGGAAGATGAAGAGCGGGCAGCCTTCAGGAGAATGAATGCAAGGACAGCATCTAGTCCACATGGAGTACCCAGCCAAGTGTTGAAAACTTGCGCTGACCAACTGGCCAATGCATTCATGGATATCTTCCACATAGGCCATGGTACCCATCTGTTTCAAACAGGTCTCACTTGTACTGGTGCCCAGGAAGAGTGTGGTAACCTGCCAAAATGACTACTGACCAGTGGCACTTGCATCCACAATAATAAAGTATTTTGAGAGACTGATGTTGAATCATATCAAATCAGGTTTGTTTGCACAGTCAATTTGTTTACATTCATTATTTGTTTACAGTTCTTTTATTATTTACATGTGTACAGTTTATTTTACTCACAACCAATTAGTGCAATTCTGCTGCGGCCATAGGAAAAAAGAAATCTTAGGGTTGTTTGTGATGTCATGTTACTTCACTGACAATAAATCTGAAATAAATAAATAAAAGTAAAATCAAGTTTATTTCCAAACTCTATCAACAATTCTTAAGATTAATTTGGAACCTTGCCCGTTAATTGTTTTATTTGTTTTTTCTCGTGATTCAGATAAAATTACATTGGCGTCTCGTGAAAAAGTTTTAGCTTTTACCATGATGTTAGCCAGACAAGCAATCCCCTACTCATACACAGTGGCTAAATAACCTATTTAAGTTTAGAGAAAATTAGATATTGAGGCCAACTGCTACAAAGAAACAGACACACACTCACAGTGTGGGTGATTAAGCTCTGAGATTTACTGAGGCTGGAAAGGCTCCCGCCATTTGTTTGATTGGTTGACATCAGCCGCATGAATAACAATAGTGGGCGGGAACATTCTTGTATGTGAATACCCTTCTTCCCCAGCCTGTTATTGATCTGTTATCTGGGCAGCTTGGCCAGCGCCATTTTAGGGCTTCTGGTCTTGTCCTGCTCCAGCTTTCAACCACGCCGGTTTGTTGTGTTAAGGGACATGTTATAGTGTGTTATGCCGCTACTTACTACCGCACGCGCTGCGCGATGTGCAGACTCGATCTCTGCAGTGGTGGGCCACCACATGACACCCCCCACCCAGAACCGGCGCTACAATTTATAGTGTCCTTGGATGCAGTCCCCAATGTCTTTGGTGGTCTGCCTCTGCATTGAAGTGCTGGCGTCTCCACAGGTTGTGTTGGGTCTGTGTGTGCTGGCTTGAGCCTGTCTGCGGTGAAGACCTCTGGTTTGCCACTGATGTCTAGTTCGAAGGTGGCCCTTTTGTTCCAGATGACTCAGAATGGCCCTTTGTAGGGATTCTGTAGCGGTGGATGGTGTGGCCCTCTGCGCACGAACATATACTCAGAGTCTTGGAGTTCTTTAGGGATGTTGAACTTGGCTTGCCCGTGTCTGGAGGGTGGGATCAGAGCCAGGTTACCGACCTTTTCCTGCAGCCTGCCCAGGAAGGTGGTTGATTCCTCCTGTTGACCTCTGACCAGTGGGATGAAATCCCCATGGACCATGAGTGCAGCTCCGTAGATGTGAGGAGATCTTCCTTCGGGGCTGTACGAATTCCAAGCAGTGCCTATGGCAGTTCATCCACCCAGTTGGGGCCCTTGAGATAGGTCATAAGGATGGCCTTGAGGTGCCTGTGGAATCACTCAACCATCCTGTTAGACTGTGGGTGGTATGCTATCGTGTGGTGTAGCTGAGCTCCCCACAGGTTGGCAATGTTGGTCCACAGGCTGGAGGTAAATTGTGGGCCTCTGTCAGAGGTTATGTGGAATGGTAGCCTGAACCTTGCTACCCAGGATGAGACAAGTACCTTGGTGCAGTACCTGGTGGATGTGTCGGCCAGGGGGATTGCTTCTGACCACCAGATGAAATAGTCGACCACTATGAACAGGTAGGGGAACCCTGTGAGACTAGTAGGGGTCCCACTACGTCCATGTGAATGTGGTCAAACCTTCATTCCGTTGGCTCAAAAGACTGCGGGGGGACCTTGGTGATCTGCTGTATCTTGGCAGTTTGGCACTGTGTGCACATCTTGGCCCTCCCTCTGACTTGTTTCTGCAACCCTTGTCATGCGTATTTGCTGGCCACCAACCAGATTGTGGTCCTGATTGAAGGATGTGCCAGTCTGAGGATGGAGTCAAAACCTCGACACCTGCCCAGTGGCCACATCGCACAGGAGGGTAGTGTTACCTGTGCTGACTGGTATGTCCTGAAGCTGCAGCCCTGTGACGGTGGTCCTGCACTGAGGTATCTCCGCCAGTGCCATGAAATCCAGACCGGTAGCCAGAGTGGATGCTCTGTCTCGACAAGGCATCCGCGACAACGTTGTCCTTTCCCGAGATGTGCCTTATGTCGGTGGTGTACTCCGAGACATAAGACAAGTGTCTCTGCTGGCAGGCTGAACAGGAGTCAGAGATTTTTGCCAGGGCAAACATCAGTGGCTTGTGATCCGTGAAAGCCACGAAAGTCCTTCCCTCTAGGAAGTGGCGGATGGCTAAGTACAGTGCCAGTAGCTCTCTGTCAAAAGCTCTGTACTTTAGTTCAGGGGGCCACAGATGTTTGCTGAAGAAAACTAGCAGACACCAACTTCCTTCTATCTGTTGCTCCAGAACTCCACCAATTGCCGTTCCTGAGGCATCGACCATGAGGGCTGTGGGTGTATCTGGCCTGGGGTGGGCCAGAAGTGCAACATTAGCCAGGGCTTCCTTCACTTTCACGAACGCTCGTGTGGAGTCGACATACCAGGTCAAGACCTTCACTTTGCTGGTCATCAGGGTGAAGAGTGGGCGTGTGGTTCGAGCCACTGTGGGCATTAATCTGCCATTAAAAGTTGTCCATCCCCACGAACGCCTGCAGTGCGGTTGTATGGGTCTCGTGAAGTTGAGGATAGCCTCCACCTTGCTGGGTAGTGGTGTGGCCCCGCATTTGGTAATCCTGTGGCCCAGGAATTCAATCGTGCTCAGCACAAACTGGCAATTAGCCAGGTTGATAGTAAGGCCGAACTCACTTAGGTGACTGTGGAGGCTTCGGAGGTGTTGTAGATGTTCCTGCTGGGTTCTGCTCGCCACCAGGATATCGTCTAAGTAGACAAAGGAGCCGTCCAGGTCTCAGCCAACCACGTCCATCGGTCACTGGAAGGTCTGTGCCACATTCTTGAGTCCGAATGGCATCCTCAGGAACTCAAAGAGCCTGAATGGAGTGATGATGGCCGTCTTGGGGATGTTGTCAGGGTGCACCGTGATTTGGTGATACCATCGCACTGTCCACTTTGGAGAAGATTGTCGCTCCATGCAGTTTTACTGCAAAGTCCTGAATATGCGGCATGGGGTAACTATCTGGAGTGGTGGCCTTGTTAAGCCGACGGTAGTCGCTGCATAGTCTCCAGCCCCCAGATGCTTTAGGCACCATGTGCAGGGGAGAAGCCATGGTCTGTCCGACCGTTGAACGATGCCTAACTCCTCAAGTTTTCAGAACTCCTCCTTGGTCAGTTGGAGCTTCTCCGGGGGAAGTTGTCTCGCCCTTGCATGGAGAGGTGGACCCTTGGTAAGAATGTGATGCCTGACATCATGACAGGGCACCTCCACCATGAACTGAGGGGAAAGGATTGCTGGGCCAGAACCTTGGTGAACTCCTCGTCCGAGTTATAGATGGAGTTCAGGTGCAGTGGCGCCCCTCAGTGCGAATGTTTGGAGCATCTCCGCATGCACAAGTCTCTTATCCTTGAGGTCTGCTAAGAGGTTGTTGGCCTGCAGGAAATCTGCTCTGAGGAATGGTTGTTCCATTGCAGCCAGCGTGAACTCCCACGAGAAGTGACTGCCTCCGAACTGCAGCTCAGCCCTACGTGTACCATAGCATAATGCTGTTGTTGGCAGCACTCAACATGGGGACCACTTGCCTGCATCTAGTGTCCAAACCTGTAAGGGGCATCACGCTGACCTCTGCTCCTGTATCCATCAAGAATCATCTACTGGAAAGGCGATCTCATATGTACAGGAAGCTCTCTCGAGGGCCAGCCTCTGTGGCCATCAGTGATGGCTTGCCTTGTCATTTCCCTGGAACTTGCTGGGCAACTGCCATTGGCGAGTCTCGGAATCCCATATTTGGTGGCAGAAGCACCATATCTACTGCCTTCCTTTCCAGGGCCTGCCTTGGTCTGGTTGCAAGATTTTCTGATGAGCCCCACGGTAGCCGAGCACTTCTGTTTCAGCTTCCACAGAGTATCTGCCCATCCTGCGACTTTCCGGGGGCTGCTGAAGTCCATGTCAGTCAGGAGCAGTTGGATGTCCTCTGGCAGCTGTTCTACGAATGCCTGCATGTAGGAGGGCCAGCATCTCGTTCATGAGCGTGGATGGGGATCTGTCCCCTAGCCCATCCAGGTGGAGGGGTCGTGACCCTCTCTCTTGCCACAAAAGTCCGAAGGTCTCAGTTAATAGGTCCTTGAAGGCAGTGTAAGTGTCTTTCGTTGGTGGCCTGTAGATGAAGTTGGCCACTCTGTCTGCAGTCTCTGGATCCAGGGCGCTGACCACGTGGTAGTATCATGTGGACTCAGATGTGATGCCCCAAATCTAGAACTGAGCCTCTGCCTGGTCGAACCACATGCCGGGTTGTACTATCCAGAAGGTCGGGAGCTTGAGGCCGACTGCACTGATCGCTGCTTCGCTATCCCTCGCTGGGTTTAGATGCCGTCTAATTGTAGCCGACTGCCACAAAGAAACACACACACTCACAGTGTGGGAGGTTAAGCTCTGAGATTTATTGAGGCTGGAAAGGCTCCTTTTATTTCAGTTGGATTCCCGCCGTTTGTTTGACTGACTGACATCAGCCACATGAATAACAATAGTGGGCAGGAACATTCTTGCATGTGAATACCCTTCTTCCCCAGCCTGTTATTGATCTGTTAGCTGGGCAGCCATTTTACGGCTGCTGGTCTTCTACTGCTCCAGCTTTCAACCGCGCCAGTTCACTGTGTTAATAGACTTGCTACAGTGTGTTAAGCTGCTGTTTACTACTGGCGTGCCACGCGATGTGCTGGCTCGATCTCTGCAGTGCTGGGCCGCCACAATATAATATTAAAGATAGAAAGTCTCAATTTAAGAAATTGTAGGGCCCATTCTTGGAATTTTTTTTATAATTGGAAGAATTAACAATTATTGTCTGTGCCCGTCATTCTTTGCCTGTTCTCCAGAGGTCACCAGTGGTTCCACATTATTGATTTTTAAAATTAATTTAAAAGTAACCTTGATTAGAGGGAAGGGTTAGATTAGAGTTTGCTCTAGTTTTTAGTTTTTATAACTTTATTCAAGTTATTTCAATAAACATAGTTGCATAGATCATTTCAATTAAAAGTTTTAGATATTTTATAAGCAATTATTTATGTTGTTTTATCTACTTTTTTCTCATTGGCTTTTATTATGCATGTTTACTTGCATACAAATGAATTATTATGTAATTGTCAATAAAAATATTTTAATTTCAAATAAAAATAATTTGTAAAGAAAGAAAGCTTATTGTCATCTGATTGCAGAAGTACAACCCAACCCAACAAAACAGCGTTCTCTGGTCCTCAGTGCAAAACACTCAGACACACAATCAGACATAACACACATATAGACAAACAATATATATGTAGAACAAGTATTCATATACTTGTTTTTATATATTTTGTTTCATGAATATTAAAGTCTCAGATGGTTAGTGTGAGCAGTTCCTTTGGTCATTCAGCAATCTCACTGCCCGTGGGAAGAATCTGTTCCTCAGCCTGGTGGTGCTGGCTCTGATCCTCCTGTATCTTTTTCTTGATGGAAATATGTATTTGGGGTGGAAGGGGTCCTCAATGATTTTTCACGCCCTCGTCAGACAACGATCCTGGCAGATCATGTCAATGGGGTGGTGGTGGAGGGAGACTCTAGTGATCCTCTCTGCTGCTCTCATGGTCCTGTGGATTGACCTCCGATCCATTTCTCTGCAGTACTGTGATGCAGTCAATTAGGATGCTCTCAATGGAGCTCCTATAGAAGGTTGACATAATGGGGCTGCAATAGTGCTGGCCCACTTCAGTCTTCTCAGGAAGTTCAGTTGCTGTTGCGCCTTCCTAACAAGTGAGGAGATGTTGTTTGTCGATGATAGATCACTAGTTAAATGAACTCCAAGGAACTTGGTGCTCTCCAGTCTTTCCAAAATAGAGTTGATGATATGTAGTGGAGGGTAGTTATTTTTGGTCCTCCTGAAGTCCACGATCATCATCCCTCATCTTGTGCACATTGACACCCCGATTGTTACTCTCGACTCAGTTACATATCTGCTCCTGACTGAGTGGTTACATTGATCCATTCCAATTTGCCAACTGCAGCAACAGGTCTACAGCAGATGCCATCTCATTGGCTCTGCACAAAATTTGGAACACAGACATCAGGATGCTCTTTATTGACTACAGTTTGAGATTCAACACCATCATCCCCTCAAAACTGGGCTTCAAGACCTGGGCTTCAATATCCCATTGTGTAATTGGATCCTGTATTTCTTCACTTCCAGACCCAAATTAGTGTGGATTGGCAAGAACATCTTCTCCTCCCTAATCTCCATCACCACAGGGTTGCATAATAAGCCCCCTGCTCTACTTGCATTACTCTTGTGACTTGGTATGACAATGCCATTTACAAATTTGCTGACAATGTCACCATAGTGGGCTGTATAAAATGGGGTGATGTATCAGCATACACGAGGGAGATTGAAAACTTGGCTTACAACCCCTCACTCAATGTCACCAAAACCAAGAAGCTCTAGGAAGGGAAATTCAGAGATGTAAAATCCAGTAATCATTGGGAGGGGTGGGGGGGGGGGGGGGGTGATCAAATTTAAATTCCTGGGAGTCACTAATTTAGAGGACCTTTCTGAAGAAAGCATGTCAGTACCTCTACTTCCTAAGGAGTTTATGGTGGTTTAGTATGACATTGAAAACCTTGGTAAACCTTTACAGCTGCATAGTGTAAAGTGTGCTGACTGGCTGCATCATGGGCTGGTATGAGGGCAACAATACCTCTGAGCAGAAAGCTCTGCAAAAGATAATGGGCACAGCCATGTACATCATAGTAAAACTCTCCCTGGAACACAGCCGTCAGAGAGCAGCAGCAATCATCAAGCATCTGCATCACCCAGGACATTCTCTGTTCTCGCTGCTGCCATCAGGAACGAGGTTTAGGTGCCACAAGACTCGCACCACCAGGTTCAGGAGTAGTTGCTACCCTTCCAACATCAGACTCTTCAACCACAGTCTCTTATTTTGCAATTTATTTATTACTGATTAGAGCACTTATTTTTTCTGTATATGCACTGTTTGTGTGCATTTCTCTCTATCATGTGCATACAATAAAGCCCACGCTGAGTCATTTTTATCTGTCCCTTATATCCAAGTTACCCATTGCCTTAGAAATTGATTACCAACAGGTCACTTGGTTTTTCGTTGCAGATGTTCAGACTGAAAAGCAATTGCTATATGCTGTTGTCATTTCCATAAATACATATAGGACAAGAAAGTAATAGGTAACTTATTCACCATTATCTCTTGATTCTCAAGGCTATTTTGAAACAGTAAAGGGTTGAAAGAATTATGGAAGAACTAATCAGAATCAAGGTTTATTGTCATGAACGAGTCATGAAATTCAGAGTTTTGCGGGTTCACTTTTGGGATTTTACTTGCATATTTACAGACTTTTTGTGAGAAAAATGGCAATGCCTAATGTAACTTGGCTTACTTTTAGTGAGGTGGAGATGGAATTTTAATTAGCTACTCCCAGTTTTACATGCCATAAAAAGAGTAGCAGAAACTCCATATGATGAATTATTACTTTCTCTCGTATTAATATTTCTGGAAACCTTCCACTTGTGTTTAGGATTATGCTATTTTAGAGCATTTTAACTCTCTGGAAGGTGCAGAATGTTTATTTGAGGAGTCTTCACAGTTCATCATCGAGAAGGTTCACAATGCAAAAATATCATACAAATGGAAATGGCAGTTTTCCCTCGCACTTGAGGTTGGTAAGACAGGATAGTGGAAAATTTCAGTGACCCTTTGGGGACCCTGCCTTTGCTTTGTTCTGTCATTCTGCAACCAGTAAGGAAGAATTCAACATAGAAACATTGAGAAAGTCATTTGGTGTATTTTGCTGAAAAATTATTTTAAAAACACTCTCTACCATTAGTAATGGTGGTATGGCGGTTTTCAGGACTATACCATAATCTGCAGGTGAATTAAATTGAGATGCTAATCAAGTAAGTAGTCATAGAGTTATTATTATGTACAGAATTTTCAAAATTTGTCAACTTTGGTTTGCCATATTGTACATATGCACCAAGATTCTGACTTGCTGCAACTGACCAAACACTAAAAAAAAAACCAATTCAATTGTATACATTAAATTAAAAATAGATAGATCATATTCATGGTTACCATAGTGAAAAAAGTGAGATTACTATAGTGTTGACATTCTTTCTGTGGTGTCTGAACTGTCTTTGATTAATGTAACAAGAGGAGGTTCAAGAGCCAATCGTTATTGGAACTGTGGTCGTACACCACCGGCCTACTGCAGGGGGCACCCTCTGTACCTGCAGGAGTGTAAGGGGGACAGGACAACACCTGGCCGGCTGTCAATCAGTCGGCCTGAATGGATCAAGTCCCACCCAGTCGGGTGTCAATCACCCTTCGGGATATAAGCCTGCGCCGGTCTCCCAAGGCCTCACTCAGAGTTGCTGCAGCCACAGCCAGTCTAGCTCTGTAGAAGTCTTTGTGGATTAAAGCCTGTTGTACAGTTTTACTTTGTGTGTGTCTGATTCTGGCTAACAGCACACAACAGGAATGAAAATGTTCTTGAACTTAAGGAGTTGGTCTTCAGGCTTCTGTATCTTTTACCTGAAGCTAAGAGTGAGGAGAGGTTGTACCAAGGTGATGGGGGTCCTTTTTGATATTTGATGCCTTCTTGTGACAGAGCCTCACATAGATGAGAGGTCGGAGCCCGTTTTGGACCTGGCTAAGCTTGCTAACTTCTGCAGCCTTCTCCATTCCTGGGCATAGGAATGACCAAACCAGGCTGCGATGCAACCAGTCATTGCACTGCCCGCACTGCACATGTAGAATTATGAAGTATACAATGACATGCCCATTTCTCCTCAGATTCTTTAGAGATTTGACGCTGGTGTGCCTTCTTCATGTGCTGCTCCAGGAGAAGTCTTCTACTATTTGGACATCCAAGAACTTGAGGGTGCTAACTCTCTCCACCTCTGTCCATCATTGAGCACAGGCGCATGGTCCCTCTGCCTCCCCTTTCTAAAATCCACAATAAGCTCCTTGGTTGGCAACATTGAGAGCAAGACTGTTATTCTGGCACCACCCAACCAGATTCTCAACCTTCATCTTGACTCATCATTTTCAGTTATCCGGTCAACAATGTTGGTGTCATCGGTGAATTTATGGATTGTGTTGGAGATGAGCTTGGCTAGACAATCATGTGTACAACAAGTAGAGAAGGGGACTAAATGTTCATCCTTGTGGAGCCCCTGTGTTGATGGTTAGATGATATTGCCGATCCACACTGAGTGGAGTCTGCCAATGAGCAAGCTGAGGATCCAGTGACAGAAAAACGAACAGAGTCTCAGACTGATCAGGAGTTTTGCCAGAATGGTGTTGAATGCCGAGCTGTAGTCAGTTAACAACAGCTCAGATGTAGGTGTTGTTGTGTTCCAAGTGATCTAATGGCAGAATAGATTTTCCAGCCCCCCCACATCTCCATCGGGCACACAAAACTCAAAACGGTCAACCAGTTTACCTATCTCGGCTGCACCATTTCATCAGATGCAAGGATCGACAACGAGATAGACAACAGACTCGCCAAGGCAAATAGCGCCTTTGGAAAACTACACAAAAGAGTCTGGAAAAACAACCAACTGAAAAACCTCACAAAGATAAGCGTATACAGAGCCGTTGTCATACCCACACTCCTGTTTGGCTCCGAATCATGGGTCCTCTACCGGCATCACCTACGGCTCCTAGAACGCTTCCACCAGCATTGTCTCCGCTCCATCCTCAACATTCATTGGAGCGCTTTCATCCCTAACGTCGAAGTACTCGAGATGGCAGAGGTCGACAGCATCGAGTCCACGCTGCTGAAGATCCAGCTGCGCTGGGTGGGTCACGTCTCCAGAATGGAGGACCATCGCCTTCCCAACATTGTGTTATATGGCGAGCTCTCCACTGGCCACTGTGACAGAGGTGCACCAAAGAAAAGGTACAAGGACTGCCTAAAGAAATCTCTTGGTGCCTGCCACATTGACCACCGCCAGTGGGCTGATATCGCCTCAAACCGTGCATCTTGGCGCCTCACAGTTTGGCGGGCAGCAACCTCCTTTGAAGAAGACCGCAGAGCCCACCTCACTGACAAAAGGCAAAGGAGGAAAAACCCAACACCCAACCCCAACCAACCAATTTTCCCCTGCAACCGCTGCAACCGTGTCTGCCTGTCCCACATCGGACTTGTCAGCCACAAACGAGCCTGCAGCTGACGTGGACATTTACCCCCTCCATAAATCTTCGTCCGCGAAGCCAAGCCAAAAGAAAGATGTAGGTGTTGTTGTGTTCCAAGTGATCTAATGGCAGAATAGATTTTCCTGTAGTAGGGGAGTCTAAAGGTGAGAGGGAAAAGTTAAAAAGGGACCTGATAGGCAGCGTTTTTCACACAGCATTGAAAGAATGTGAAATAAGATCCAGAGGATGTGGTAGCACAGTTACAATGTTTAAAAGACATTCAGACAGGTATTTTGAGGGGAATTGTTCAGAGCATTAGGGGTCAAATGCAAGTAAATAGGACTAGATTAGATAGACATTGGTGAGTATGGACTAGATGGGCTGAAGACCCTGTTTCTGTGCTGGAAATCTCTGACTAATAATATGGAATGGTCTACTAATCCCAAGACATTCTTTCATGCAGTAGTTTTACATTATCCTGCAGATGGCGATATTGTCATGTTTATTCATTTCACATTTTTGAATCCAAATTAATGTAGAAAGAAAGTAATGTGTTTAACTGAAACATTTCTGATTGATTTCAAAAGCTAGTTCTTTTATTTTATTAGCAAAGTTGGGTAGCATCGATAAAATAAAATTCACTCTTGCCACTGATGACAAGGCTGTAAAGAGGCATTAAAAATGTGGTTTTATTATGGCATATTTGCTAAATGAAATTCTGCATTTGTTTATCATTTTCCCTATTATACACCAGCAAAGTCTTGCTTTCCATTTCAGGATTAATTCAGGCCAGCGATAATCTGGACCAAGGGTGAATTGTGTAATTATTTTTAACAGCATCTTTTGTTTTGTGAGGTTCACTACATGATGCATTGGACATGTGCAGTTTACCAAAATGTTATCTACCATAATTTCTTGCACCTGCCACCATTAAGTCGACCATGTGTCACGTATGCAGCAAGTGGGACTTACAACAATGCAAGTAGTGTTGTTTCAGCTACTGGAGAGCAGTGCAATGGAAGGACAGGTTGGTGAAAGACAGACCCTGCAGGGGGCATGTATTTTGTGCGTGGGGGCTACAGAGATCTGCCAGAACTGTAGCCATGCACTCCTGGTAGGTGGTCTTTGTAAGAATTTTAGCACAGCCAATAAATCCCTGAAACTCCCAGGGAGCCTGCAATGCAGACAAATGCCCCTGGCTGTTCCTGGGAGCTGAAGTGAAGCTACTGAAGTTTTCTCTCCTTGAGTAATGAATCGAGTGATTTTGATCGTGCAGCAGAGAGCAGTAATCTGCGAGATGTCACAGAGATAGACAGATTTAGCCTGGTGTTATCCAACAGCTAAAACAGAGATTGTGACCCTGAGCTCCATGGGGAAAAGCAGTGCAGGCACACACGGTTTTCTTGGATGATATAACAGACCTCAGCGAAGACAAAGAGTTTTGGCCCTTTTAACTAGCATGGTTTCATGGGGAAATGGGGTTATTAAAACTTGGTTCACCCTTGAGTGAATATAAATTACTGTGTTTCGCATGAGGGAGGTTGAAATTTACCAAAGATAAGTTTTTCCCCTTGTACTACTACTTGGAGGAGTTTATGTTTAGAAAAGAAAACTAAAATTGCTCAATGTCAGGAGTCAGAATTATGGACAAGATGGGCTTAGGGGAATATGGACAAAATGCAGTCAAATAGGATGAGCCCAAAATGGCAAATTGGTCAGCATAGTCAGCATGGCTGAAGGGCCTCTTTTCTGCTGCATGACTCTATAGCCCTTTTTGTGCAAAGATCCCACAATACTGCTGTAAGGACCCATGGACAAGCCAGCTTTGCTTGTTTACACTGATCCAAACAACTCTGGCATAATGCTGCCCCAGGGTGTCATTTTACAAAGCATGCAGCAAAGAGGCGTGACTTGTAGGCGATGGCGTCTAGTGTGACGTATAACATATACATGATACACCATCAATCACTCAGGAGACTATTGTGGAGAAACCAATAGGCTTTAATTCACTTGAGAACATAGCATATCCCTACTGTTTGGCTGTCAGCCACCTTTATACAGATGCCTGTGGGGAGGGGCCACAGGTACAACCGGCCAATAAGCATGCTTGACCAGATAATTATACACTACAGTGGTTTACCACATTCACCTCTTGTTTTAAAAAGAGTCCCGCGGGGTGAAGTGGAACTTGCAGAGTTACATGTTTACAAATTAAAGATCACAAATTCAGCCTATCAGACAATCTGGTCATTCGCTGGGACCATCGTAGAACTGGTTGTGGCTGCAGTGCAGCAGCGGAGTCCTGGACGGTCTCGGGCGCCTGTTCATTTCCAGCAAAATTGTGTTGAAGGGTAGGAACTGAGCCTGGTGTACCCTCCCTCGGGGCAGAAGTCGGGTGCATTGTGTGCGTTCAAAGGTGAGGAGGGTGGGGGGTGATTAGCAATGGTCTCCATGGCCCCTGAGGGAGCCAAGTCCCTGATGGAAAAGGTATCCTTGTGTCTGTCCAGGTATGCCATGTAGACATATTGGAGGTTGGCAGGGAGGAGATGGACCCTTTTGACCAATTGGCCAGACTTATGGAGCAGGACGGGCTCTGGGGGCATCAGCCACACCAGTAGTATGGTTCCTGTCGCAGATTTCCTGGGGAAGGAAAACATACATTCATGTGGTGTAGCATTAGTGGCGGTACTCACCAGGGATCTGAACTTCTTCCAGTGGGAGAATGAAAGGCCCTTTCACTGCAAGGCCAGGAGGATTGCCTTCCAGACAATCCTCTCTACTTGCCCACTATCTCAGGGGTTGTAACTAGTGGTCCTGCTCAGGGCAAAGCCTCTGGCCAACAGGTACTGGCACAGCTTGTCACTCATAATGAAAGGCCTCCAGTCTCTGTGGATATAACTGAGGAAGCCAAATTGAGTGAAGAGGCTGTGCAGGGCCTTGGTGACTGTGGCAACGGTCATGACCGAGCATGGGGATGGCAAATGGAAAATAGGAGTATTCGTCAATGATGTTAAGGAAGTGTATGTTATGGTTGGTGGAGGGCAGGGGTCCTTTAAAGTCGACACTGAGTCGCTCAAAGGGATGAGTGGCTTTAATAAGTTATGCCCTGTCTGGCTGGTAGAAGTGTGGCTTGCACTCAGCAGAGACTTTGCAGTTCTTTTTCGTGGTCCTGATCTCGTCATTGGAGTACAGCAGATTACTTCTTTTGACGAAGTGAAAGAACCTGGTGACTCCGGGGTGACAGAGATCATTATGAAGGTTTTGCAGTTGGTTGATTTGGGCACTGGCAAGTCCCATGGGACAGGGTGTCTGGTGGCTTGTTAAGTTTTCTCGGCCAGTACAGGATGTCATAGTTATAGGTGGATAATTCTATTCTCAACTGCAGTATTTTATCATTTTTGATTTTGCTCCACTGGGGATTGTTGAACATGAATGCGATAGCGCGTTGATCAGTCAGCAAGGTGAATCTCTTATCAGCCAGATAATGGTGCCAGTGCCACACTGCCTCGACAATGGCTTGGGCCTCTTTTTCCGACTGAGGAGTGTCGAATCTCAAGGCCCTGCAGGGTGCGTGAAAAAAAATACCACGGGCCTGCCAGCCTGATGAAGGGTAGCTGCCAGGGCGAATTCTGACACATTGTTTTACACCTGTAAAGGGGTGGATTCGTCCATGGTGTGCATCGTGGCCTTGGCAATGTCGGACTTGAGGTGGTCGAATGCTGCCTGAGCCTTCTCCGCCAGGGGGAAGGAAGTAGCTTTGATAAGGGCGCGGGCCTTGTCTGCATAATTGGGGACCCACCGAGCATAATGGGAGAAAACCCAAGGGACCTCTTCAGGGCCTTGAGGCTGTGTGGGAGGGGAAGCTTCAGGTCATTAGTAGTCTAAGTCCGGGCCAATGAAACCATTCTCCATTGACGCAGCCTAAGATGTCCAAGTGAGTTGTGTGGAACACACACTTGGCCTTGTTGTACGTCAGATTAAGAAGCTTGGCTGTCTCAAGCAATCTCTGGAGATTGGCATCGTGGTTCTGCAGGTCAAGGCCAGAGATGGCAATGTTGCTGAGATATGGGAAAGTGGCCCGCAACTCATACTGATCCACCATACGGTCCAGCTCCCACAGGAAGACCAAGACGCCAAAGGACATCTGCAGGAAGTTGTAGAGGCAGACCTTTGGGCAGAAGGGTGATATGCTGACTTTAGGTCGCTGGTCGAGAAGACCCAATATTGGTCAACTTGGTTGACCACGTTGGTTATTCACAAAAGGGGGCATGTGTCCAATTGAGTGGATCTATTGATGACTTGTTGACCATACTATTCTTTCCCCATTCTGCACTACCACTACCTGCCCTCTCCAAGGGCTATTGCTGGCTTCAATAACCCCTTCGTTTAGTAAGAACTGTACCTCTGCCCGGATGAAGGTCCTGTCTCTGGTGCTGTACCGTCTGCTTTTAGTGGCGACGGGTTTTCAGTCAGGGGTGAGGTTGGCGAATAGTGACGGAATGGGAACTTTAATTGTCGAGAGCCCGCAAATTGTGCACGGTGAGTGGTTTAGTTGGTGGAAATGTACGGGCGGGGGTTTGGCTATTGAATTGCTGATTACAAATGATGAGGGGTGGATGGGGCCCATCAAATGCCATTGTCAAGCTTTTAAGGTGACATTGAAAATCAAGCCCCAACAGTACAGCAGCGCAGAGCTGTGACATTACCATCTGTCTAAAGGTGTCACACACAGTACCCCCCACTGTTAAAGCCCCTTTCAATTCTGATCCTTCACTAACATGCCACAAGGTGCACCAACATTCATTGAGTCATCAATAGATGCACTCAATTGGACACATACCCCCTTCTGCGAACCACCAATGTGGTCAACCAATTTGATCAATATTGGGTCTTCTCATGGGTTGCCCTTATTCCTCTCCTTCTGTTGATAAGGCAACATTGAGCATGGCACACATTCACATCATCACTTGTCATCATTGCACTAGTAAAATTTGAACTGCACCTTAAAGTGCCTATTTTACTATCCCAATGGAAATGGTTGCTACCACATTGAAATGTGTGCACCTTGGAGAAAAGAGTGCAAATGAGTCCAATATTGCAGCATGTGACTAAACCAACTCCTCTTAAGTGATGTTCACTGTTTTGAGAAACCTAACAGTCAAGTAGGTACAGTACTACTTTAACCAGCTAGATGGTAGTAGTTACAAGGCTGAGAAAACTCTGTAATAGTAGTTAACATAATATGTTGTTGTTTGTGGAATTCAGTCGCGTGTCAAGTGAAGGATTATCGACAGATAATTTCCCTGTAACTCAGAAGTTGGAGGATGTCAGAAGAAAATACATCTAACGTAAGTCACTTTAACGCCTCGTTAAATAAGGGAGTACTGGGAGCAAATTAAGAAATAACCCACCAAATCAACTTTAAACCGTCTGCCACCCTGATGTTCATCTTTTTCTTTATCATTTTTATAGTGTTTGAAAATAACCACAGAGAACATTATCATTCAAATATTCTGCTGAATCTAAGGGGTCCCAGAGAATCTCAGGTGATGGTGGGACCTCGTCATATTTTGCAAAACACTTGTAAGGGATTGAGAATATAAAGAATATTTTTTAAAACACATCCCATCAATGCTTGATCATTTTACATGATAGGCTGATCCAGAAGGTATAGATGAATGAGATTCATGGTGAATTGAAAGTTAAGGTTGAAAATAGGCTTGCCCCATCGGAGACAAAGGGTAGTGGTGGAAGGGTGGTATTCTCGCTGGAGAACTGTGACCAGTGGTGTTCCACATGGATTGGTATTGGGACCTCTGTTGTTTACGATAAATATGGATGAATCAATAAGTGGGTTGGCTCATAAGTTTGCAAATGACAACAGATTGGTATAGTTGTGGACAGTGTGGAAGGGTACAGTACAGTTGTCAATTACAGATCTGGGTAGTGCAATTTAATATGGACAAATGTGAGGTGTTGAACATTGGGAGGTCAAATGTAAGGGGAATGTATATAGTTAATGTCAGGGCTCTTAAAATTGATGCTTTTAATGGGTATAAGAGTGAGGAAGTTGTGTTGCAGATCTATAAAACTGGTTAGGTTGCACTTGGAGTATTCTGTGCAATTCTGGATACAACAATCCAGGATTGGGCAATGTTCAAGGACTGAGCTGAGGATCTGAATGATTACACCAGGGCTGTCACAGGCTTTATCAAAGCACTGTGGATGAGTGTGTCCCCACCAAATCATTCAGGGATTTCCCTAATCAGAAGCCCTGGATGAACAATGAGATCTGTGAGATCTGGAACCTGATGAGGCACAAATCACAAACATTTAATTTGGAGATCCAGATCACTACACAAGGAGCAGGTATGACCTAAATGACTATCTACCAGTGGCACTCACATCAACTGAGATGAAATGTTTTGAAAGGCTGTTGTTGAAGCATATCAGCTCCTGACTGGGCAGTGACATGGATCTGTTCTGTTCCAAATCAGCTATCGTAGCAACAGATCTCTGGTGGATGCCATCTCATTGGCTCTACACAAAGCCCTGAAAAACTTGGATAGCAAAGATACATACATCAGGATGCTCTTCCTTGACTACAGTTTGGCAGTTAACATCATCATCCCCTACTGTGAAATTGGATCCTTGCTTTCCTCACCTCCAGACCACAATCAGCAAGGATTGGTAACAACATCTCCTCCACAATCTCCATCAGTACCGGAGCACCACCAGCCTATGTTCTTAGCTCCCTGCTCTACTTATTTTACAACTATGAATGTGTGGCTCGGTATGACAGCAACTCCACTGTAGCAGGGTGTATAAAAAGCAGAGGGTGGGGGGGGGGGTGGTGATGAGTCAGCATACAGGAGGGAAATTGAAAACTTGGCTGCATAGTGCACCTACAGCAACCTTGCACTCAATGTCACCAAAACTAAGGAAATGATAGTTGACTTCAGGAAGCGAAAATCAGAGATGTATGATCCAGTGATCATTGGGGGATCAGAGCTGGAGAGGGTGAGCAAATTTAAGTTCTTGGGAGTCACTATCTTGGAGGATCTTTCCTGGACCCAACACACAAATTGCATCATGAAGGAAGTACATTCATGTTTCTACTTCCTCAGGAGTTTGTGGAAGTTTGGCATGACATTAGAGACCTTGGTAAATTTCTAAAGATGTGTGGTGGAAAGTTTGCTGACCAGCTGCATCATGGTCTGGTATGGGGACACCAATACCCCTGAGTATAAAGCCCTCCAAAAGGTAATGGATGCACCCCAGGATATTACAAGCAACACCCTCCTGACTATTGAGAACATCTACAGGGAATGCTGTTGTCAGAGAGCAGCAGCAATCACCAAGGATCCAAACCACCCCGCACACGCTCTGTTCTCACTGCTGCCATCAGGAAAGCGGTCTTGATGCCACAAGACTCACACCACCAGGTTCAGGAACAGCTGCTCCCCCTCCACCATAAGTCTCCTCAACAGCAAACTTAATCAGGGACTCTTACTTTTGCACTTTATCGATTTGTTTTTTTCTCTGTCAGTCAGTTTGTTTGCATTTCTTTGTTTACATGTGTTCGTTAAGTCAGGTTTTTTTTGCTCAACCAATAAGTTGTAATTCTACCTCTCCCACAGGAAAAGGAATCTTAAACTTGTATGTGATGTCATGTATGTACTCTGACAATAAATCTGAATCTAAATCTGAGGAAGGATGTGGAGGTGTAGGAAAAGGTACAGAGGAGAATAGCCAGGATGTTGTCTGGATTGAGCTATGGAAAGTGGCTAGACAAACTTGGGTTCCTTTCTCTGGAGTGTTGGAGACTGCAGGGAGATCTGATAGAAGTTAATAAAAATAATGAGAAACTTAGATAGGGTAAACAGTCAGAATCTTTCTCCCAGGGTAAAGAAGTCACTTGTGAGAGGATGTGTTGAAAGTGAGGTGCAGGTGGGGTAGTGTTTAAAGGAAATGTGCAGGGGAATTTGTTTTACACATAGAAAGTAGTGGGCTGCCAGGGGAAGTGGTAGAAGCAGATACACCTGTAGCCCTTAAGAGGCTTCTAGATAGGCACATGGATATGCATGGAATAGAAGGATTTGGATTACATGCAAACAGCAGATTTTAATTTGGGTATCATGTTCGGCGCTGACGTTGTGGCCGAAGAGCACGTTCCAGTGCTGCACTATGCTATGATTGTCCCAGAAGTGACAGGTCCTGGCCTATTTTTCAACATTGAAATCATAAATGCCACCTGTGATAAGGAAATAGCAACATCAAGCTAATGTGAAAATTATTCTGCATAGTAACAACTTCTGTGTGTTCTTATTAAAAAGAACTTGCCAGGAAGAAATATCAAATATCATGAAAGTGAACATCTGTTTATGTAAAAACTAAGTAATTACAATATTGGAAGAACTGCTTGAAAAGGGGCATTGATTTACATTTTATGCGGCTTAATCATACAGTACATCTGGAGATCCCAAGGCATTACCTCACGACAGACCAGAAGTTGGATCATGTAGCACGTCCCTTTCAGATCTGTGTTATCCAAAATAGGTTTTGCCTCAATAAAGTGCACTAGCACTCACTTCAGAGTGAAATCAAGATGGTCACTAAAGTGGGCTTGCACTGCCATACTCTATATTAATGCTCCTTCCATATAACCAGCATTAGGCATGCACGTAATGGCATCGATTTTTTTATGCCAATCGAAAGTTGGAACTGCACACAACTGGGATGGAGTAGCCCAAGGATAATTTGGAGCACTGTGCAGTAATTGCAATTTAAGTAGATTCTGTGCCAACCAAAGGAGATCTAAGTTGATAGCTTGAAAAATGACCGCAGATTGCACAGGGCGTAAATGTTCATTGCAGCACAACTTTCAGAATTTATTCGTTGAGCAACTCATTCCTTAACTGCCAATAGCTCTCCATTACATTGGAGAATATGCAAGCAGGTGCCTCAGAAAGAGCTGGGGATGTTGGGGCACAAGACTAAGACAGACCCATCTCTGAAGAGCCTACTCCCAGTACTCGAGATGGCAGAGGTCGACAGCATCCGCTGCTGAAGATCCAGCTGCGCTGGGTGGGTCACGTCTCCAGAATGGAGGACCATCGCCTTCCCAAGATCGTGTTATATGGCGAGCTCTCCACTGGCCACTGTGACAGAGGTGCACCAAAGAAAAGGTACAAGGACTGCCTAAAGAAATCTCTTGGTGCCTGCCACATTGACCACCGCCAGTGGGCTGATATCGCCTCAAACCGTGCATCTTGGCGCCTCACAGTTTGGCGGGCAGCAACCTCCTTTGAAGAAGACCGCAGAGCCCACCTCACTGACAAAAGGCAAAGGAGGAAAAACCCAACACCCAACCCCAACCAACCAATTTTCCTCTGCAGCCGCTGCAACCGTGTCTGCCTGTCCCGCATCGGACTTGTCAGCCACAAACGAGCCTGCAGCTGACGTGGACTTTTTACCCCCTCCATAAATCTTCGTCCGCGAAGCCAAGCCAAAGAAAGAAGACTCCCAGCAAGTCTTTGGACACACCATATTGTATCTGGAGCTGGCTGACAGAATGTAGAAGAGTACATCATGGGAACAGGCTCTTTACCCATGGTGTTTCTGCTGGTCATGATGCAAATTTAAACGAGTCCCTCCTGGCTGCAAGTGGTCTTTATCCATCCATCTCTGCCTGAACATGTGCCTGTATAAATATCTCCTAATGTTGTTATATCTGCTTTAGCTACCTCCCCTGGCAGCACATTCCAGCTGCTACTCTGTACTTTATATAAAGCAAAAAAAACTTGTCTCATGAATCACCTTTGAACTTTTACCCTCTCACCTTAAGGCTATGACTTCTAGTGTTTGACATTTCCATAGGGCGGAGGGGGGAGGGAAAAATTTTGATTTTCTACCCTATATACACTTCCATCATGTTATTCCTTCTTTAATGTTCCAGAGAAAACAATCCTCTCCTCATAGCTAATACACTTCAATCCAGGTAAATGGCTGCTGAATCTCTTCTGCACCTTTTCATTTGTAGAGTGTGGCAACCATGTCTGCGCACCATATTCCAAACGTGGTCCAACCACAGTTTTATGCTGCGGCGACGTGACTTCCCAAATTTTATACTCAGTGTCCCAATCGATGAAGGCAGGGTTGCGATGAGATACCTGATGTTCTTCAGAATAACCTTCAGCCATACTTTAATAACCAGCCTCTTCCTGTGGAGGTCAAGGCAGTGATGACTCTGACCATTGGACCATCTTAGTTTGCTGCACCACATCTACATCCTATTTATTAATGTTTCTCTTACATTGGAGAGGTCACTGCGAAACTCCCTATCACCGGTATTTCAACTTTTTTGATTTCACTGCATTTTCTAGCTTGCAATGACTGCAGGCTGCGGGTGGCTCCACTTGTGTCCCTTAAAGATCTGATTAATAACCTAGATCTTGCCTTTAACAGAAAGGTTTCCTTTCCTTAAATATGAATAAAGGCTGCTGCTTTAGCGATCCAGCAGGCTAATAGGCTCTCTAGCCCACGAGTCTACACCACCCAAATACACCCACATGACCAATTAACCTACTAATCCCATACGTCTTTTGAATGTGGAAGAAAACCAGAGCGCCCAGAGGAATCTCACCCAGATTCGAGGAGAATGTACAAACCCCTTGCAGACAGTGCCGGATTGAAATCCGGGTTGCTGGGGCTGTTGTCCTAACTGCTAGGCTGTCAGTGTCACCCTTCATTTGGGAAACTTAACGTGTTTAAAAAAAAGATTGTTTAAAAATTCACTGGAACGTTTTCATAAAATATCCTGCAACTTGCTGAATTCCTCCCACTTCCTCCTCTGCGTGTCTGCCTATACTGAGTGAATTCTTGATCCAATTATTTAAACGGTTTTCCACCTCTCTCTTTCACGATGAGTACCTGTATCATTTTGCTCAAAAACATTTGAGAACATCCTCTAAGGAAAGCGTATGTGTTGTATAGAGGTCAAAACTGTGTAGTTGTCAGAAACTGTAAATCAATGTCTATGATGCCTTAGCAAATTACAGCAAATGCAGCTTTGGTCATCACAACATATTTATTAGATTGGCTGTAGTAGGTTAGGAGATGGGTGGAGAAGCTAACAGTTCAAAGCACACATCATTCCTACACAAGCAGCCACTTTTAGTTAACGTTCCTTCACCTCTTTCTGTTGCTTTCAATTATACAAATGAAATGGGGCTCTTGGAGAGTGGGCAACGTAGAAGTGACTTTCCATTTCACTGTACAACCTTGTTATTATTCCTGTCTCGAAGGTGTCCCCACCTCCCTGCTAAGTCAGATTTCGCCATTGTAAGGGCAGATCAAGCAGGAGAGGGAATCCCAAGGTAAGAATCATCTTCATATTGGAGAACAGGATGCAATCTATGGTATCAATCAGATCACTTCACAGTCAAATGTTCTCCACAAGTGAGGCAATCAATAGAAAAGCATTACTATCTGGCAGCAAACACGGATGACATTGAGAACTTTTTTCAGCAAGGCAATGAAGGGTCAGCAACAATACCAGATGGTGCTATGTCAAAATGACATGTATCTTCACATTGAAAGATACTAAAAGAGGACATGTTTTCTGCGATGCATTAAATCAAAGAATGTATGAAGAGAAAATCATGCCATTCATTTACCAAATTAGTGTCTTTCCCATTCAACAATTTTATAGGTCTGTCTTGATATCCAAACACATTCTTGCATATTTCCCTCTATGCGGGGGCCTGACAGCTGGGAGCCTGTTCCTTTCTCTATGAGCCTCCAGAGATGTCCTTGATGATGTAAATAGGCTAGCTTCACAGCACTGCCAACAGCAAGTTGAAGGAGTAGTCTTGTGTGGCTGGCTGATGGCCATGGCTCAGCATATTGCAGCACGCAAGGCCATGATGAGAGGCTACTTCATGAGGGAGGCATCAAAGTCTTGAATCTGCACACCAGACAACTTCTCAAGGGTCAGAGTAGACAATGCTACAATGACCTTTTTGTACTTGGACTGCACTAGCATGGTCTGGCCTCCAGATCCAGGATTGACCTGCCAATGTTCAAGAGAGAAGGGAAACAGACAACAGGAAACTGAGGTCAAAAGGACCAACATCTGTTATGATGCTGGAATCTATTACTGAGAAGGTAAACGCAAAGCATTCAGAAAATGGTAAGACAATCAATTAGAGTTAACTTGGTTTCCAAGTGTTGTTTGGTAAAGATCCTTAAGGATATAACAAATCAGGTGGATAGAGAGGAGCAATAAAATGTCAGAAGATATGAAGTTCTTCATTTTGAAAGGAAGAATGCAAACACTTTTTAAATGTTGATTACAATAAGTTGCAGTACAAGTGGATCCAGGTCCCTGGCAAATGTAACATAAAGTTAACATGCAGTTACATTTTCTTTTCACCTACATACCACCTTAAGCAATCCCCATATCCATTGTATGTAAAAATATATCCAATCTTGTCTTAAATATATTTACTGAGGTTGCTTCCACTGCTTCAATTCCACGGCTACACCACCCTCTGAGATCCTCCTCATCTCCGTTGTAAATCTACTACCCTGATCTCCAGACTATGTCCCCTGGTTCTAGTCTCCCCCACAAATGGAAACAACTTATTGCTTCTATCTTATTTATACCTTTCATAATTTTATATGTTTCTATAAGGTCCCCTCTCATTCTTCTAAATTCCAGGGAGTACAGTCCCAGACAACTCAATCTCTTCTCACAGGCTAAACCCCTTCATCTCTGGAATCAACCTGGTGAACCTCCTCTTCACTGCCTCCAAATCCAGTACATTCTTCCTCAATAAGGAGACCAGAACTGCACATAGTACTCCATTTTCCACCTCATTAGTATCTTGTAAAATTGTAGCATTAGTCATTAGTCTTCAACTGAATCCCCCAGAACAACTTAGATGCGTAGATCAGCTATCTCTGGCTATACCCCAAAACAGCACCAGAAACCTGAACGTACCTGAAAAGTTTCCCCTCCTGTGCAGCTGCCTCCTTCATATTCCTTGCCATCTCAGCCTCAGTCGAACAGATGAAAGGCAATTAATAAACTTCACTACCCTACTCTCGCAGTCTCGATCTCTGTATGGGTTTGAAATGGGCAGATCAATAGGGAGGAAGAATAAGGCTGTAAGGTGTGGGGGGGGGGGGGGCGGGTGTGGAGGATGAGATTGAGGACCGATTGTGTGTTTATCTAGACAAGAGTGCATTTAGGAGTCAACAAAATATTTAGTGGCTTGCCTTGTGCGGTCATGAGATTTCTTGGAGGTTTTTTTTCCATTCTGTGGGGTTAATCAAATCTGAAGGAGACTAACCTAGCCAACTTAGTCCTGGCACTTCACCACAAATGGCCTCCCTCTTATCCTTTATCTCTTGTCTCTGTGACTGCTGTAGCAACCTCGCCCTCTCTGCTCTTTTTAGGCAGATATAGTTTATATGGGGAGTATGGCTGTGGTCTTCTGTTATTGTTAAATTCAGCGTGGTCCCATCAGGAAATGCGACAGTCCTCATTAAATGTTCTTTCTGAATGTAAAACATCTTGATGCTGGTGCATGTTTGAGTAATTTTGAAAAGTGGAATCCAATTCTGTGTTAATATAATGTTTTAGAACATAAAAAATAGTAGCAAACCAGTTTGATACACATCTTACACGACAATCGGGCCTTGTGTATATGGCTGAATCCGAACTAGGTATGCCCTGTGTATTTCTGACATTACCTAATTGGACCCAGATAGGCTTCCAGATACATTTCACACTGGGATTAAAAAAAAGAAGGTCAATTTTTAAATCGGTGGCATAAAAAAGAATGTGTCTTGTGCATAAGATGATGCTGTTCCATCCTACCTCAGGAAATGGCCATCAGAATTTCAAACCACCATACACCTTTCACTGCCTACTATATGCAAATGAGTGAGAAAAGGAACAGGCAATTTATAGATACAGATGCTATTTATTGTCATGTAATAAAACAGTCGTGATATTAAACAAAATTGTCTTTATTCTGTCATAAGACAGACAAAAATCTTCCATTAGCACGGCCTGGCACCCCTTACAGACAGAGAAAGAGAAGCAGAGAGAGTCCGCTCAGAGTCACCAAGTGTCCATGAATTAATCTCCAGCACGCCCACAGTTTCTTCAGCCGCTGAAGACTCCAGTTCAAACCATCGGTAACTCGAGTCCAGATCCAAAACTCTGACTCGATGAGGAAGGCTTCAGCGCCCAGGGCCCTTCGGGAGCCCTCCTTGCCATCACCATCCTCTTGAATTCCATTCTCAATGCCCGTTTCGCACGAGTCAGTCTCCAGCAGCCTGCAGCTTGGGTCGAGTCCTTTGATCACATCGCCAGCAACTCGCAACCTTTGTGGGTGCCTTGCCCACAAGTCGCCAACTGCTTGCAGCCTGTGTGCATTCTTCAACTGCAGAGCTGCTTTCTGGTCCGCCATTCTTAGGGTATTCTCCTCTGCTTCTTCCCAGCAGGGGAGTTCTCCCTGTTACTGATGCCCTGTCCCAGTCCACTGCTTCTACGGAATCCCACATCCCCCCCCCCCCACCCCCCTCCACCCTGCACTGTTGCCTCTTCAAAATACAAACATCGCCATCTTGGTCCCAGACCCTGCAGTCATAGGATTTTAAAATAAAACACCATTGGCTTCTTTAAATGGATGTTTAAAGCCTATATGGAGCTGCTGGCAGTTGGACCTTGCAGGGGAGTGCTGTGTCTCTGCTCCCCGCTCTCTACGTGTCCATACCACCGGAACAACAGCACATGCTGTTCCATCCTACCTCAGCTGCAGCACATCACCATTCCTTTTGATGCAATAGTCCTAATTAACATGATATTGGAAAATGCTCAGATAGACCTGCAAACAGCTACTGGATAAAAGAAGCTTTTATAGAGAGCATTATTACATGTTTGTGGAGATTTTCTCTAATCCTGGCTTTTGATGGGTTTTGGCCCAACAGAATCACTGAAGGGCTGAAGCTCCAATTGGTTCTCGAGAGATTTTAGTATTGGACAATTGAAGTTCCTTCAGTGGTTGTTATCTTCTTTTTTTGCAAAAGGGCAAGCAAGTAAAAGATCCTAGATTGGGAAATGTCAGATTAGTTAAGACACTCATTTCAACTGCACTGATACCACTCTTGTTTCAGAGAGGTCAAAGATCCTATTTGTGTTTTTCCATGAGACATTGTATTAGATGCCATGTTTCCCTTTCCACATAAACTTTTGAAGAGTTATGCCTTCCTGTGGCTACAGCCTTGTAGTCCACCTCAGCAAGCAACACAAGCCTTGTTGATAGCTGTTAAAGTGATTACAGCACTGAAATTTTACACCACTGGGTAATTCCAGACAGCCTTGTGGTAACCGCAGTCACATAAATCAATCAGCAGTACACCACCAAATCAGGGTGATGGATGTTCTATTCAGGTGGGCCTCACACTTTGTCCTTCTCTATGGACCCTGGCAAACAAAAAGCAAGCTTTCCTCAAGTAGCAGGATCCGCCACCAGAGACAGGATGCAAGTACTAGAACTTGTGTTGCATCGAATGCCTGACTGAAAACTATCAAATCTTATCAAGGGAAAGCAAGATCATTGTATTAATGTGCAGCTGGTGAGTGATACCATCCATATTTTGCATGTGAATACTGGAGGCATGATGCATTGTAATTTGCCTGCCTTTATGAACCAAAACAGTTTTCAGTGGGTTGATTGAAATGTACGTCTAACCAATTCAATTCTCGTCAATGTTACATATTCTGACAACATTAGTGTAGGAATTTCTGGGAGAAAGCAGAATCTTTTTTTTTTAAAGAGAAACAAAATTCACCGAGAAACTCATTCCAGGTAGAAGATTCCTTGTACAGCTAGCCAAAGAGTTCAAAAGTACTGGTTATCTCTTCCATAACTATCTGACTTTAAGTTGATGATAGGTAGGTTATGGGACAAGACTTTCCAAATGGTTCGTGTAGACCTTGGTAGGAACACTAGTGAGAAATTTTGAGGAATTAATTGTTACCTCAGTACATGGACTCAAAAAGAATATCTTTACAGTTTAGTCCCCCTCTTTACCTGGTTCCATTTGCCTAGGACCCACAGTTTTTTCCCCTACTGGATCTCTTAACCCCTCTCACATCTGGTTTCATTTGCCCATTAGCCTTCTCTTATTTGGGTTGATATCACATTTCTTACCTACCATAAGGACACTTCCTTCCAGCCTCACATTCACCATCCTTTCTCCCCTACCCCCATCTGCCCTGTATTTTTCTTCCTTTGTCTCTTTGCACTTATCAACGTCTATCTTCCGATTCCACCCTTCCATCTCTCCATCATCCCTCACTCCACCTCTCACCTACAAGTTCCTGCCTCACAGCTCCCCTTCCTTTTAATCAAATGTGCTTCTTGTCAACCATTCCCTTCCCTCCACAGATGCTGCCGGACCCGCAGAGTTTCTCCAGTGGCTTGTTTTTTTGTTTGCTCCATATCCTAACATCTGTAGTCTCTTGTGTTTCTAGTCTATGCTTGTATTTTTCTGTAATTGAGCTTTTCTCATCCAAGCCTATCAGCATTACTGTCTATTCGCTTGTGAATCATACACTTTTCAGTCCTTTCCCTAAATGTCCAAAAATCCAGACGCCAGAAATCTGGACCACCTGACAATCCAGACTTCTTGAAAACCTTTGGTGAAATCCGGACCTCCCGAGAGTGCAGACTTTTTGACAACTTTCAGCATTTGTGTGCGTGACTGCCTGCATGCTGGCATTGCATAAGAATCCTGAAAATCTGGACTGACCCAATCCCGGCAGTCCAGATTTTAGGACTTTTACTGCAACCCTCATAGCAAGCTTCACATATTTCATCTTTTGGACAAAGGTATTGGTTTCAGGAGAAATGACCAGAAATAATCCATGTTTCCAAGCCAAGAACATTTGAAATGCCCAATTTTATGTTGAGCGAGTTGATTGCAATAAATATTTAGCTCTTTCAGAATTATTAGTCAAATTCCATAAGGAACAATTCAATGTCTGCTTCATTTATTGCAGTAAGTTCCATTGAAAGTTATTTCTGCTGTGGTTCTGCTGCATTATGCCAGCCTCAGATAGCTGGTATTGAACTAATATCTCCTCCTAAATATTTGATTTCTCAGTATCAGGTGGAATAACTGTGCCAGAGCTTCCTCAAACTCAACTGACCCTTGTCTCAATGATGGCAACTGTTACTCTCTATGTGGGAGGTTTTAAAACTGAATAAAACATCTGAAATTTAGAAAATTAATAGACTAGAAGACAGAAATGTCTAACTTTATTTGAGCCTATTGCTGACATTTCATTTTGCAATGAAATATATTTGTATTAAATGACACATGCTTTCTTTTTATCCATCTCAAAACTATAGGACATTATATTCTTACCGCATCACAGATTATGAGACATATTGTCTGACTTCCAAATCCCCTGGTTTCAGAGATTCAAACAGATGTTCTTTCAAGTGAGTAATTAATGAAATCTGTACTAAGATAAGCACAGCATTAGAATTGGATTACAAATGGTCCTCCTATCCCAGCTGAAATCTTTGAATTGGAGATCTTCTATTGCACCAAAATCATGAGTTGCTGCACTGCAGACGCTTCTGTTTATTTCATCCTGGTTCCCTCTGAAATTTTCCATTGAGAGTGTCAATCCCAACATTTTGAACTGGCCCAGTGAAGCATGAGATGTTTCAAAACAGGTGTCTAGTTGAACTCCCAGAGGCATTAAGTAAGGTTGCAATGTTATCAAAGCAATTGAGTATTTGAAATTCAAAACTTTCACAAAGTACTAACTTAAATACTGAAAATACTCATGTAAAAGTTGAGCTTTTTTAGACTATTTTGTAACATTAAATTTATGGGGTTGACTCTTTCATGGCTATTACTTTTGATCACAGTAAGTACTTGCATCAGCCGAGGTGTCGCATGTTCCAGTAGGCGGGTGGCTGGCCGGGATGAGGTGATAAGTCTGTGTTCGAGGCATCAGGTGATCCGATGGGTGGAAATTCTGAGTTCAAGGGATCAGGAGCACTGATGGGTGGGTGGGCAGCCGGGACTGGTAGTAAGTTCGCAATCAAGGCGTTGGGAGCTCAGATGGGTGGGTGGCTGGGGCCTAGACATGTGTTTGTGACCAAAGCATCAGGAACTCCGGCCTTTGGGCGTCCAGGGTTGAAGTACCAGATTTTTGGGCCAAAAATAGGGGGATGACTTTTACTCAGTTTTGACTTTTATACAACTATATACGGTATATAAATACAAATATAACTACTTCCTTTTCTCACACGTCAATGTCTCCCATTTTCCATGAGGAATCCACCAGAACACCATGGAGATGCAGTGAACTGGGATTTACTGGGAGGGCGCATCTGCACACATATAACCCTGGTTTCCCGCCTAAACCCTGAACCCTTCCGAAGACTACTGTGAGACCCTACCCTTAGTTATAAGCTAATAAAAGCATTTGTTCTCCAATTATGAGAGCTTTTATTCACGCTATAATTTTATTAGCTTATTCCTTAACGATGGAAGTGCTACTCAAGCCAGGAATGGTGCTGATAGACCCTCTGTCCCCCAATGTGGCTGAGGAGTTCACATACTGGCTAGACTGCTTCCAGGCCAACCTGAATGTGACCAGAGATGTCTTCCACACTGATAAACTTAGGAGGTCCGCACTCATTTGGAGGGTAGGAACATGTCAGGGAAATGACCAGGTCTTGCAAGGTCTGCATGGAGTGCAAGCCATACTTCTACTGCCCCGCAAAAGCACACCTGATCAAGCCATCCAAGCCCTACGAATGGCTCTGTGTCAATTTTAAAGGACCTCTCCCCTCTACAGATGGTAACACCTTCTTCCTCTCTAACACTGATGAGTACTCCTGTTTCCCTTTCACCAGTCAATGTCCAGACACATCCACTTTGTCAGTCATGAAGGCCCTAGACTCCATTTTGCCCTGTTCAGGTATCCCAACTATATTCATAGTGACCAGGGCTCATCCTTTATGAGTGATGAGCTACGTCAGTACCTGCTGGTGAGGGGCATTGTGTCCAGCAAGACTACTAGTTATAACCCCTGGGGGAAGGGCAGGTTGAAAAGGAGAATGCCGCAGTCTGGAAGGCTGTCAAACTTGCCCTGATGTCAAAAGGCCTTCCAGACTCACGCTGGCAGCATGTCCTTCCTATGGTGCTCCATTCCATCCGGTCGCTACTATGTACTGGGACCAACACTTCTCCTCACGAGCTCCTATTCAATTTTGAAAGAATGTTGGCATTGGGAACTACACTCCCAGTCTGGCTCACCACTCCTGGTCCAGTCCTTCTCAGGAATCATGCGAGAAGAAGCAAGACCAACCCCCGGTGGAAAGGGTTGCTCCATGCCAATCACATGTACACCTGTGTGGAGTACCCATCTTTATCAGGGACCTGGCATCCACCAGAACAGAGGGTCTGTTGCCTCAGGTGCCCTGTGAGCCACAGAGTTAATTCTCGCCACCCCCAGTCAGGGCCTCGGGGGATCTGATTCAGGAGGAAAGTGCATCCCCCTCCACCTTTGAGCCGGAGACCTAGCCCGCCTCTCCTCCCTCATAAGGGAACCAGGAGACCCAAGGAGTCCAAGGCTCCCCGGTGTTAAGACGCTCCACCAGGATCTCCAGACCCACGGACAGCTTAAATTATTTTTTAAGACAAAGGAACCAAAGCAAGCCACTAGGCCCATCGAGTCTGTTCTGTAAATCTACACTAAGCTACTCTACACTAGTTCCAATTTCCAGCCTTTTCCACATATTCTTTGATACCCTTACTAATGAGATACTTGTCTATTTCTTGTTTAAATACCTCCAGTGATCTGGCTTCCACTGCTGTATGCGACAGTGTGTTCCACAGATCCACGACCCTCTGGCTAAAGAAGTTTTTTGCTAATCTCTGTTTTATATGGATAACTTCTAATTTTCAGACTATGACCCCTTGTCCTTGATTCACCCACCAAGGGAAAGATCTTGCCTGCATCCGCCCTATCTAAACCTTTCAAAATATGAAATGCCTCTATGAGATCTCCTATATTTTATAAACATTTTTTTTTCTGAACCCATGTTCTCTGTCTTTCTTCACAGACCCTAAATTCTATAGGAAGGGGTGAATGCAGTGAACTGGGATACACTGGTAGGGTGTGGTGCTGATGGCTGGCCCCCATCCACTCACATATAACCCTGGTTTCCTGCCTAAACCCAGAATCCTTTTGAAGACTACTGTGAAACCCTACCCTTAGTTATGAGAGCCATTATTCACGCTACAGGGGAACTACAGCTGGCGGAGAGGGGAGTCACAGCAAAAGTGCTGGAATCTGGAGCAAAACATTGCTGAAAGAATTCAGTGGGTCCAGCAACATCTATGGAGGCAAAGAGATGGATGATGTCTCAAGTTGAGATTCTGCACCCGGACCGAGTTTGCAGAAGAAGCATACAGAAATGAGAGGAAAGGGTGAGACAGAAGATGATTAGAACCATATGAGGGGTGGGACATGATGGAAAGATGTAGGGAGGGCTAACCAAAGAAGCCAAGGCATCAAACATCCCTTTGCCTCCATAGATGCTTCTTTATCCATTGAGTTCATTCAGCAACTTATTGAAGACCCATCTGACATTGCCTGGATGAAAGATACTACCATTCACTTAAGCCCAATGCTGGTGCTTGAAACTAAGAATTTTACAGGTAAACCTTGGTGTTAATTCTACACTGGGCCAGAAAAATAGCATTTTATTTCCTTTCACCCTGAAAATCTGAACCCACTCAGTTTGCTCGGATACAGGATTATTTTTCCCACTAAGACTTCATGCAGCCTTTTCTGAAGAACATTAGTTCACAACACAAAGTTGCTTCATTTAAATCCATGCCAGGAAATTATTAATTATCATTATATAAAAAACAAAATCATTCCTGTTTACATGATTTAAGATAATTTAGTTCAAGATAACCAACAAAAAAACCAGAGGGGAGTGATTTTTTTTACAAATTGTTATACTCTGCATCACAAGACCTGAAAGGATGTTGGGGCAGTTTCAGGAATGACTTTCAAAGGAAAATTGAATGTATACTTGAGAATCATGAGTTTGCATAATGATGTGGGAACATAAACATAGAATATATATATCTATAAAAATAGATGAAACCCTCTCGCCTCTCCCCTTACTTTTTTGTTCAGATGCCTACTGACATTTTTCCATACACGGATGAAGGGTTCAAGCCCGAAACATCTGTTATGTATTTTTATCTTTATAAATAAAGGGCACAATTTGGCCTGTTGATTTTCTCCAACATTGTGTTGTTATATATATGGAATCTGGAGCTGGTCTTCAGCCTCCTCAAGCCACCTCAAATTTACTTTCCTGTTCAATCCATAAATTCATTGATTCTTTTCAGAATTCAAAATTTTATTGATGTCAGCCTTGAATTCTTAATAACTGAGAGAAAAAAAATATTTCTTGGGCCCTGGAAATGAATGGCAATGGTTGTATGACAGTGAGCCTTCAACACTGAAAAAGAGTTCAGCCTGTTTCAAGGCAAGGCCAGAAAGACCTGATGGAAAGTTTCATTAGGAGTCAATAAACTTGCATTGGAAGACTTGGTAAAAGACCAACCAGTTCACAGGAAAGAATCTAGAGGCAAGCGAGTGCGAGGTTAAAGCAGACTATGCTGCCAACCACCATATCCACCCCCCCCCCCCCACTCCTACACACCTTCAGTGATGGCTGGTAAGGATTCACAAACAGGACAATTCTGGAAGATTCATGGAGCTAATTCTCACCTGTCTGTAATGATGGCTGAGAGTTTACTTCCAACTACAACAATTATAACAAAATCTCTCATAACTGAAGCTCAGACTTGTTGTCATCTACAGTCAGAAAAGGTCCAACTCCACATAGTGGGATGGGGGGGGGGGGGAATGAGGTTCTGAGCAGCCACATTGGCAATTTTGTGAAGAATATCAAATGCTGGAGAGAAACTCAGCAGGTGGAACAGTGCCTTTATGTAGTAAAGGTAAAGATACATCACCAATGTTTCGGGCTTGAGCTCTTCAGCAATTTGTTTTGAGATTGGAACCTCCATGCCATATTTAATGACTGTAGTGTTCTATAGTTAGCTGCTTTCCCAATGTAACTATGTCCTCTATATTAACTTCACAATTGTAGTAGTAGAAATTTTATGATAAACTGACAGATTTATCCACCACTTTTCTGCATGAAGCACGAGGATTAGTTAGGAAGGAAGTCTTGATGGTGCATAAATCCAGTAGTAGACACGTCATTTAGAAATCCTAACACTTAATCTTCTTAATGAAGTCATTATCCCTGAGATCACCCAAGTTTTACTGTAACACAACCACTCCACTTCCCCACCCTTGCATCTTAACAACTCTCCTTTGCATTTCTAATGAAGAGTATTAGATCAGAAAAGTTAAGCCTGTTTCTCTTCAAATAGATGCACCTGACCTGCTGCGTATACCCAGCGGTTGCAGTTTTTTTAAATTTTAGATTTCAAACATTTGCAATTTTGAGTTTATTTTTTTTAGTAATGTTAAGGAATGTTAATGGAGTTCAATAAAGTGGTGGTTGAACATTTCAGTAGTTTAGTTGAGGATCATGCATCTTCTTTCTTCTCTTTGGCTTGGCTTTGCGGACGAAGATTTATGGAGGGGGTAAATGTCCACGTCAGCTGCAGGCTCGTTTGTGGCTGACAAGTCCGATGCGGGACAGGCAGACACGGTTGCAGCGGTTGCAGGGGAAAATAATATATGCTATGAAAGTCAGGTTTGTGGTCCTATCTAATAACACTGGACAATTAAGATTTTGGTTCCTGAACAGTGATCACAAAAATCATCTTAAATTTTCTTATCGTGTACCGTTTTTTTAGATATAACCAATTTTTGTGATTTTCTGTCATGTTTCAATGATACAAAGCCATGAAATGCAACATATTTGCAACGCAATGAAAATTCATTTTCTGCATTTGTACTTGGACTTCTTCCCTGCTGATCTTGGTGCAGTCAGTGATGAGCACGGTGACCTTGCAACCATAGAAAAGCGGTATCAGGGCAACTGGAATCCATCAATGCTGGTTGACTATCATTGGACACTGACATGAGAAGCATCAGATGCTGAGTTCAAGTGAAAATCAGCGACAAAAACATTTTTAGGTCAGTTGAACTAATACAATGTGTCAGCATTATTGTGCGATGAAACATGCTAAATTCAATAAAAGTTAATTTAATGTTTCTTCCTATGTGATACAACAAATCTGAAATTATCTTTGTATTCATCTTGAAGTTGTCTATCATAATCCCTAATTTATTTTCAGGAAGCAAAATGTTTGAAAAAAAAATGGTCAGATGATATTAGCAAAATTGTGCCAGCAAATCATCAAAGATTTTACAATTGGGCCTCAGTTATAAAGGTAGATATCAGCCATCTACTGCTGATAAAAGAAGGGAAGATGAAACTGGTGGTGAGAACATGTTAGAGCTGGAATGTGTTGATGCAAAGGCTAAAGGCTGATGTGATAGAAGGTAAATACCAGGGGAATTCTATCTTTGTTCTGTCTGGGGAAGAGGGGTTGAAGCAAATGTTCAGGTAATAGAGGAAACGTCATTGAGAGCTCCATCCTCAATAGCAGCAGGGAAGCCACATTTCGGGTAGGAGGAAACTACATAGGACAGCCCTGTCACTTGCTAAATGCAGCAGAGATTAAGTAGCTTATAAGGCTAGTTTGTCAGTTTTATAGAAGCTTCACATTGACTGATTCTTTAACTGAAT
This sequence comes from Narcine bancroftii, assembly GCF_036971445.1. NCBI lineage: Eukaryota > Metazoa > Chordata > Chondrichthyes > Torpediniformes > Narcinidae > Narcine > Narcine bancroftii. Next base: position 118,603,289 of record NC_091473.1, on the reverse strand, counting down.
GAAATATAAACTGGTTTTACATTAGGAATTATGATGTACTAGAATAAAACATTTCTCTGTGCAGTTCATGGTCATCTGTGAACAGTAAAGAAGGGAAAAAGAAGAGGGACGTAGTGGAGTTTTATCTTGGTGAGGTAGCACCATTGCTTTTACAAATCTGAAAGTACACCCAGTGAGGAAACAAATGGGTGTGACCAATGGCAGAAACAAAGCAGAGCGGTTGGCTCGTGGCAAGTGCAACACCTTTGCAGCGCCAGCAATCGGGACAGGGTTTCGAATCCCGCGCTGTCTGTAAGGAGTTTGTGACTCCTCGCTGGCCATTACATGGAGTAGGATGTAGTAGACGTGAGCTCCTGCCAACTTCTAATACTTTCCACCTTTTTTTAATGAAGTGGTTAAATCTTGGCTTCACCGCTTGTTATTACTACTGTTGTACAGAACGTGCCTAAAAAAAAAAGACCCAAGGCAATGAAGGAGAGTAAAGAAATCAAGGAGGAAGTGGTTCCCCTTGCTAAAATGATGAAGGTGCAATCCCAAGAAAATATAAAGAAATTAACAGCAACTATGGATAAACACTATCGAGAGTTACAGGTTAAGTTGAACAAAGTTCGAAATGCTATTCTGGCAATTGAAGAATGCCTGGATGACACAGAGAAAGAATCAGTCACCGTGAAAAGTAGACTTGATAAGCTGGAACTCGATATGGCTGCCAGCAATAAAAAATTAACGTCGCATTTGGTTGATCTGGAGGGCTGAAGCAGATATAATAATATCTATATCTTGGGATTAAAAACCATACTGAAAAAGGACAGTTGCCTATACAATTTTTTTTATCAAGTTACTCACCAAGATATTTGTAAAAAGATTTGCTTGGACCGGAGCCTGAACTTGATAGAGCACATCAATCAAGTACAACCAAAGGCATCTTCTGAAGAATGTCTAAGGCTGGTGATTCTTCTTTTCAATTATTTTCAACAAAAAGAACGGGTCATTCGAGAGGCTCAACGAAATAAATATCTACCTTTCAAGACCATCATATTAGATTTATGGAGCAATCACTCTGAGATGATGGAGATGAGGCAAAAATTCCATCTGGTCATGGAGAAGCTTTTCAAGCAGGGTTTTAGGCTGGTGTTGATGACTGAGAGTCATCATAAAAGACGGCCAGAAGAAATTCCTAAACTCGGAGAAAGAAGCCCAGCGAGTTTTGGCCAAACACAAAGCCAACTCAGCTTTAGTGTTGGACTTGGATTGAGTTGGCTTGCTTTGTCTCCATTGAAGAAGACTGAGTATCAGCCGATTCTGTCTCTGTTGTAACGTTGGACGAGGATTGAATTTGAATTTTCTTTCTTTGCTTTTGATTGAAGAAGGTTCAGTAGGTGTTCCCTGTGGGCTTCAGTTTCCTCCCACTATTTGAAACATACCGGGGGTGTAAACTAATTGGATGTAAATTAAGTAGCATGGACATGCAGGCTGAAATAGCCTGTTACCGTGCTATGTCTAAAAAAAACCAAACAAACTTGTCCATTCAATGCTTTTAGGATCTCTGATCATGTGCTTGCCCACGGTATATAGATGTTTGGATATGCAGTCATTTGAAAAGGGGTTACACAGGTCTTTCTTCTGGAAAACCCACCTATTTAATGTTGTTATATATTTTGGTTTATATTCATATTTTGCAATGATTTTGGAAACTTGTAAATTTCATGCTCAGCAAACTTTGAGTAATAAATTGCTAACATAATTTACAAAATAAAAAGACGAACCATATTTTAAGAGTGTAAAATTTAATGTCAGTGCTTTATGACTAAATAGGTAATTAAACTTTTAATAGTCTTGAATAAAAATAATCCTTAAAATTTTTGATACCCAGTCTACACCACTCCCTAAAACCTGTATCTGACAAAAGGTTAAAAAAAAGGTGATTAGGACTGGCAAGAGAAAAACTATGGATTCCAAAAAAATTCAAATGATCAGAGAAAACTATTTCTTGATATTCACATGTTTTGCTCAAAAAGATCAATTGGTTGTCAATTAAAAAGTAACCCATTCTAGAATAAGAATTTTCTCTATTATTAGTTTTTTAAACTTTTTTAAAAAGCTGACAGTAGTTCTTCTCTCAACAATCAAGACTTCAACATGTGCAAATATTATTCGATGGACTTGCAACAACTGGAATGGAATGGAGTTAGTGGCTACTGAAAATCACAAATTGCTCTAGGAAATCTCATCATGCCTGCAGTATCTTTGCAGAATAAAAGAAAAGCAAGTTGAAGTTCATTATCTCCCGATTGCCCAAGTACAACCTGGTGAAACAGCATTCTCCAGTCCTCAGTGCAAAACACACAGGCACACAACCAGACATAAAACGCATTCAGACAAACAATAAATAATAAATATCATTTAGTAAATTTGAGCGTCTCGGGTGGTTAGCGTAAGCAGTTCCTTTGGTCATTCAGCATTCTCACTGTCCATGGGAAGAAGCTGTTCCTCAGCCTGGAGGTGCTGGCCCTGATCCTCCTGTATCTCTTCCCCGATGGATGTGGCTGAAAGATGCTGTGCGCGGGGTGGAAGGGGTCCTCAATGGTTTAGTGCGCCTTCTCCAAACATTAATCCCAGGAGATCACGTCGATGGGGCAGAGGGGGACCCTTGTGATCCTCACAAGGATATATCAACAAGAGTACATGAAGCACTTTCAAACTTGTGCTGAACAAAATCTCTCTTTCTGCAAACTTTAAGATGAAGTTGGAACAGTACAGTCGTGGATATAGAGGGAGGATGGAACGCCGGTGTTGAGTCTGATTGTGAAGGAGATGTTGCTACTCATCTTCACCGATTGCAGTCTGTTAGACAGGAAGTCATGGATCGAGTTGGTGGGGGGGGGGGGGCGGTGGGTGGGGGGTGGCGGCATTGTGGCCTGCATCTTGAAGTTTGGAAATTATTAACTGACACTGAAGGAGTCTATGACTCCTTTTGCTATGGTTCTTTGTGTGCTGTACTTTGCTGGGAATTCAGTCTAAACTGTAATCATTTGGCTCACATTTTATATGTATTTAAGTTTGTTCTAATGGCAATGGTTATCAGGGTTGTAACCAGGTTCTAAAGTTAGGGGGAGCGAGCACATAAAAAAGGCGCCATGACACATGCCAGATGATGAGCAGGGGTTGAATGGCAGGCTGCACTGATTTATTGATGGCATTGGAGCAGGCCGGGGGGCAGAAGGGGTGGCAGTGGCATCGGAGCGGGGTTGGCAGTGCAGACTGGGGAGGGGGGGCAAGGTGCCACTTTTGAAAAATGTACTCAGGGGAATAGTCACTCCCCTTGCACCCTCCCTAGCTATGTCACTGGCTATCACGAGATCTCGAAGGGTATGGGGCGGGAAAAGGCCCTTTCACCAACAAGGTCTCGGATGCTTTTTAATCTTGCTAATGGCTCCTTTTATCCTTCCTAATTTAAATCAATTCACATTCTCTTCTCAATCCCTCCTATCAATCCTCTCCTTCTTTAGTAATACTCCCTCAGCCAACATTCTGGTGAACCTCTTCAACACCCTCTCCAAAGCCTCCACATCCTGCCTGTTATGTTGATACAAGAACTACACACAGAACTACAAATGTTCCTTTCCCAAAGTTTAATACAACTTCAATATGATGATTTAGCTTGTATTCTCAGTACAATATTGATGAAGGCAAACATGACAAACCCTGCCTTTACTGCTCTATCTGCCTGTTGTCACTTCAATGAGCAATGGATGTACCCCCAAATCCCTTTGTACATCATATCCCTCAGGCTCCTGCAATTTAGTGGATACTTTTCTGTAACATTTGATCTCCAAAGTGTAACACATCACACGGGTCTTGACTAATCTCCATTTGCTATTTCTCTCTACGTACAGTATCTCCAACTTACCCATACCCTGCTTCACCATTTGACAACTTGCTTCACTGTTCACAACTCAAAACACAAACACACAAACAGCAAAGACCAGCATGGTTAGTGCAGCAGTGAACACAATGCTGTAACAATGCCAACAATCTGAGTTAGAATCTGGCACTGCCTGCAAGGAGTTTGTACACTCTCCCTGTGTATGTGTGGGCTTTCCATTGGGCATAATACGAGAAAAGGCCCAGGCAGCGTTTGAGCGCTTTCTGGGTATGGGGGGGGGGGGGGGTGGTAAGTCCATTAGGGGACGCATGCGGTCAGGATCTGGCATGACTATCCCGTTCTCCACCAAGCAACCTAGAATAGCGAGTCGTGTGGTCAGGAAGACACACTTGTCCAAATTGTAAGTCAGGTTCAGCCGACGGGCAGTTTGAAGAAATTTGTCTAGGTTGGCGTTGTGGTCCTGCAAGTCGTGGCCACAGATGGTGATATTGTCCAGATACGGGAAGGTAGCGGTTAGCTCGTTCTGATCCACCATCCGGTCCATTTCCCGCTGGAAGACCGCGACACCATTCGTGACCCCGAATGGTACCCTGAGAAATTGATATAGCCGCCTATTCGCTTCAAAGGCCGTGAATGGTCGGTCCTCGCAGAGGATCGGGTGCTGGTGGTAGATTGTAGTCAATTGGGTGTAATTGAACAGCACAGGGTCTTGTGATGGAAGGACCTGTATGTCTAAAGTTTTAAAAAAATTTAAAATGAACAGCAGTTCCGTGCAAAACACCTCTGCTCACAGACCTCTCTGGCCAAGGCAATTTTGAATCCATATCAGTGACACAAATACAGGTGGCTGCTCATCTGCAACAAATAATTGATTTATTGGTATCCCAGTGGAAATCCGATGTCCTTTTCAACCTTCTGCGATCTTGTATCTAGAAATGAATTTCATGGTTCTTATCAGTAAATGGGCAAAGGGGAGAAAATGGGAATAGACTCTTAAGTTTCAGATAAAAGGTCTGGAATATATCATGAATCGCAATTTCAATGATCAGCTTTTAACTTTGGCATTTTGTAAGAAATAGGGGTATGTTTTGAATGATTTCCATCTGTATTGCAGTTTCTATGATCAGCCTTTATCTTTAGCATTTTTTAAGTAATACATTTTGCAGGATAGTCATAAATTACATCTATCCAAATAATACAAGAAATTTGCTTCAAATGGGATATGCACATATGGATTTTATTTGCCTTTTTTCCTTAAGTCCTTTAGGATAAGAATAAGTTCAGGATTTTTGTCTTGTTTCCATGGAGTTAATCTTCTAATTTCTGTTTTACAGAGGCCATTTTCTCTCTCTACGAGTTCACAGCCATTTCTGTTAGTCCACGTGCCCCACGTAATCTGGAAGCTACGTCTTTGATGATACTTCCTTTTGCAATGGTTTTGCAGCCATGAGGCCTGATGACTACCTTAAACTTGCAGTAATCAGCTTGATGAATCAGATAATAATCTCCTTCTTGGGTTTGAATTGAATTAAACTGACCCCTGTATACCTTGGTTTGTTTGACATTTATATTACCTTCCACCAATCAGAAAGGAACATGGGAATATGTTTGCCACCTTATATATTTACTATAACTAGAATATAATTATACACACAAGGCTGTGTAGGCTTGATTTAGTCTGCTTTTGAAACTTGACTTTTTGCCATAAACACAAAAATATCTTTCATTAAAATATACTGAATCATTCCCTTTTCAATTTGCCCAGCTAAAGTTTTGTTCTTGCCAGCTATCATCAACAGAATGTCAAAGCAATGGGGTTCTAAAGAGCTGAAAAATAACGTGAGTCATTATGTGGAATAAGATTATATTTTCATAACACACTGTTTATTTCCTGAGTTTATTATTTTTATATCTATGCCAAAATTGCACAGAGAATATTACCGAGAGCAGTGGTTTATCAAGTGCACAGTACCACAGCATTGGGGGAAAAAAATAATCTGATTATTTTTAAGGTATCTTACTTACTGACAACTTTGTGATTTGATTGCAAGATTTTAATCCAAGCATTTATTTTCTGTTTGTCAAAATACATATGAAAGGCACCGCCAATGAAATAATATCTTTGACCTAGGATTATTAAATATCTGCTGATCAAGGGGCATGTGCAGTATAGAAACTGGCCCTTTGGCCCAACCAGTCGGTACTGACCATCAACCACACACTTACACAAATCCTGCATCAATCCCGTTCTCTCAACATTCTATCATGTACCCATATTCTATCACTGACCTACGCAGGGGATATTTCCCTTCCGACTAACGTGTGTAAATACCTGGCACCATTTTTGCCAAATGATGATTGGATGCCACTCATCTTTAGTATGTTTGCTTTCCAGGGATACAAGAAGCACTCACTATGCCAAAGGTTAAAAAGAAGCCTAAAAAAGTAATCAACGATTGTCAAATCTGGGACAAAGATGGGAAAGGTATTGTAACTCACTTGTACCAATGTCATGTTAAGCCTGTTTCACTTCAAACCCAAATCAGTTCAAGCATTAAAAGTGCATATTTCAAATTATAACTTACCAGGGTTCCATTAAAACTCAATTATTTCAGTGTTTTATAGGGACAATACTAGTTATCGGTAACATTATCAGTAAAAACATCATTGAAATTAAGGGGAACAATAAGGATGAGTTAACATGCATAACATTAAAATAAATTGAAGTCAGATTTTTAAAACTTGAGAAATAACTTACATTTTAAAAACTTTATCATCTGTCGGATCCATTCCTATTAAATCCAACTTTATTCTAATCATAACAGAACAAAAAAAAGGTATATTTCACCATGTGTTTAAGGTGACAGAGGAAATTTTAATGGGAGATGACAAGTTTATTTCCTACTCAGAGAATGATAGGTGCCTGGATCGTTACGCAGGGGTAGTGTTGGAAGCAGTTACAATAGTAGCCTTTAAGAAACTTTTGCAGGGAATAGAGGGATATACTGCATATCGTGTGCAAACAGCAGAGATTTCGAATAATTTAACATCATGGTTGGCACTGACATTGTGGTCAAAGAGCCTGTCCCTCTACTGAAATGGTCTCTTTATAGTTTCTCAGTGATCCAATACAGACTTGAAAATTACAAAGGATTTAAATTTTGTTTCTATGTTGTTCTTCAGGATACCTACTTTGAAATATATTTTGTCCTGCCATTTTCACCCAATTTTATTTTTATTTTTCCCTTCCTGAAAGTGAAAATTCATTGTGTGCATGTTTAACAGATGGTCGATGTTCTCCAACACCTCACTGAAGTCATTGTACAGTTGTGAGAAGAGATGGTAATTGATAGTCACATCTGGTTACCTGTCATCCACAGCACGGCTCATTCTTACTTATGGCCATTCCTGTATCATAGTCCTAATTTTTGCTAATTATACCATTATGAAAAATGCAATAAGCAAGATTAGAGAGTTTTTTCAGCATTTTGTGTGCAGCGATTCTTTGGCTTGGCTTCGCGGACAAAGATTTATGGAGGGGGTAAATGTCCACGTCAGCTGCAGGCTCGTATGTGGCTGACAAGTCCGATGCGGGACAGGCAGACACAGTTGCAGCGGTTGCAGGGGAAAATTGGTTGGTTGGGGTTGGGTGTTGGGTTTTTCCTCCTTTGCCTTTTGTCAGTGAGGTGGGCTCTGCGGTCTTCTTCAAAGGAGGTTGCTGCCCGCCGAACTGTGAGGTGCCAAGATGCACGGTTTGAGGCGATATCAGCCCACTGGCGGTGGTCAATGTGGCAGGCACCAAGAGATTTCTTTAGGCAGTCCTTGTACCTTTTCTTTGGTGCACCTCTGTCACGGTGGCCAGTGGAGAGCTCGCCATATGACACGATCTTGGGAAGGCGATGGTCCTCCATTCTGGAGGCGTGACCCACCCAGCGCAGCTGGATCTTCAGCAGCGTGGACTCGATGCTGTCGACCTCTGCCATCTCGAGTACTTCGACGTAAGGGATGAAAACGCTCCAGTGAATGTTGAGGATGGAGCGGAGACAACGCTGGTGGAAGCGTTCTAGGAGCCGTAGGTGATGCCGGTAGAGGACCCATGATTCGGAGCCGAACAGGAGTGTGGGTATGTCAATGGCTCTGTATACGCTTATCTTTGTGAGGTTTTTCAGTTGGTTGTTTTTCCAGACTCTTTTGTGTAGTCTTCCAAAGGCGCTATTTGCCTTGGCGAGTCTGTTGTCTATCTCGTTGTCGATCCTTGCATCTGATGAAATGGTGCAGCCGAGATAGGTAAGCTGGTTGACCGTTTTGAGTTTTGTGTGCCCGATGGAGATGTGGGGGGGCTGGTAGTCATGGTGGGGAGCTGGCTGATGGAGATTATAACTAATTGTTTTAATGTATCCCCATTTGGAGATATCTACCACGACTCTTCACCAATAAAAATGCATGTTCATATTTTTATTTTTTAGCAAGTTTTAGTAAGTATTACTGACAATGGACCCACTGCCTAATATTTGATGGTGGAGAGTTCATTTTGTATCATGTTTCATGTTTATTGAGACTTCTTTCCCCATCCATTGATGGTGGGCATGCTACCAGTATATTAATAAAATTGGAAGCTTCATTTGAAGGCAAGTTTAGCAGAGATGTGCTGCTTAACTTTCAAAATCATTATCATTTTTGAGTCTTCTGCTTTCAACAGTCTTCTCTGTTCTTTTCCAGATCATCGCAGCATCATGCATGCAAACTTTCCTGAAGAAATGTGACAGTGCAACATTACCAGACAAATGCCAGGATGAGGGCTGTTGACATGGCAAATTTCATTGCTGAACTGATACAGATTAACAACTTATTTTATGGCTTGGATCCAGTTTGAATAAACCTTTAGAACTCCAATGGCAGTATCCCACGAGAGGAATGGTTGAAGGACTGGGAAACACTTAAATGCAGTGCTCTCACTTTAGGGAAGGGGTTTGGAATCTCCTTGAACTGACCACCCAAAAAATCTATAACCTGTGATAACAAAAGCCTTAACCTGTTTAACAAAATTGCATATTTTGTGATTTATTAACTAGGATCCATTGTAATAGTTTGTGATGGGACTGTGAGATGATTTAAATAGTATTTTCACTACAGGAAAAAGTTCTTCTCAAAATGCTGATCTTTACCAACTGCAAAAGCTTTTATAGATATGTCAAGAGGAAAAGATTGGTGAAATCCAGAGTAGGTCCCTTGCAGTCAGAATCAGGGGAATATATAATGGGAAATAAGGAAATGGCAGACCAATTAAATTCTAACTTTAGTTCTGTTTTTACAAGAGAGGATACAAATAACCTCCCAAGGATGTTGGGAAACATAGAGACTAATGCATGGGAGGAACTGAAATAAATCAATATCTCTAAGGACATGGTCTTGGGGAAATTGATGGGATTGAAGGCAGATAAATCCCAAGGGCCTGATAATATACATCCTAGGGTACTTGAGGAAGTGGACATTCAGATAGCAGATGCTTTAAGAATTATTTTCCAGAACTCGATAGACTCAGGATCAGTACCCATGGATTGGAGGGTAGCTAATGTTACCCCACTATTTAAAAAGGGGGATAGAGAAAAAGTGGGGGATTATAGGCCGGTGAGCCTTACATCAGTAATGGGCAAAATGATGGAATCCATTATTAAGGATGTAATAGCGGAGCATATGACTAGCAGAGAAGGGATCGGACGAAGTCAACATGGATTTACAAAAGGTAAATCGTGCTTGACAAATCTATTGGAATTCTTTGAGATGGTGACAGGTAAAATAGATGGGGGAGAGCCAGTGGATGTGGTGTACCTGGATTTCCAAAAGGCCTTCGATAAGGTCCCACATAAATGACTGGCATGCAAAATCAAGGCTCATGGGATTGGGGGCAAGGTATTTATATGGATTGAGGACTGGCTGGCAGATAGAAGACAGAGAGTTGGGATCAACGGCTCATTTTCTGAGTGGCAGGCGGTGACCAGTGGGTTGCCACAGGGATCTGTACTGGGACCCCAGTTGTTCACAATTTACATTAATGATCTGGATGAGGGGATTGGATGTAATATCTCCAAATTTGCAGATGACACAAAGCTAGGAGGGATTGTGTGCACTGAAGAGGGGCTCAGGAAGCTCAAGTGTGATTTGGATAAATTGGGGGTCTGGGCAGATACATGGCAAATGCATTACAATGTGGATAAATGTGAGGTTATCCACTTTGGTAATACAAACCGGAGGGCAGATTACTATTTGAATGGCAATAGATTGGGAGATGGGGAAGTGCAGAGAGACCTAGGGGTTCTTGTGCACCAGTCACTGAAGGCGAGCATGCAGGTACAGCAGGCGGTTAAAAGGGCAAATGGTATGTTGGCCTTCATATCAAGAGGGTTTGAGTATGGGAATAAGGATACCTTGCTGCAGCTGTACGGAGCCTTGGTGAGACCACACCTGGAGTATTGTGTGCAGTTTTGGTCACCTTATCTAAGGAAGAATGTTCTTGCAATGGAGGGCGATTCACCAGGCTGATACCTGGAATGGCAGGAATAACTTATGAGGAAAGATTGCGCAATTTGGGATTGTACTCGCTGGAGTTTAGAAGATTGAGAGGGGATCTCATAGAGACATATAAAATTCTGGCAGGACTGGGCAGAATGGATGTGGAAGGGATGTTTCCAATGGTGGGGAAGTCCAGAACCCGGGGCCATGGTTTGAGGATGATAGGCAAACCATTTAGGATCGAGATGAGGAGGAATTTCTTTACCCAGAGGGTGGTGAATCTGTGGAATTCATTGCCACAGAGAGCAGTAGAGGCAGGTTCATTGAATATATTTAAGAGGGAATTAGATATATTTCTTCAGTATAAGGGAATTAGAGGTTACGGAGTGAAGGCGGGGATGGTGTACTGAACTTTTAAGATCAGCCATGATCTCATTGAATGGCGGAGCAGGCTCGAAGGGCCGAATGACCTACTCCTGCTCCTATCTTCTATGTTTCTATGTTACTCAGTTATCCACGTACAGCAGTCAGACTGATTTCTGATGTTCACTTCCATGGGATAACAGTGTTCCAATGTTATGACTGGTAAGGATTTAGAATGAGCTCCTTAACTGGACAATGAACAAATGCAACAGTAGTTGCAGAGAAATATAGTGCTGAGGTATGGGTTAAAGGGCATGGAACCAACTTTAAATGGCCCTTTCCTCTGCCGTTCTAATCCATGATTCTGTGGAAAAAAAATGTTGAAGTCTTAATAGATTTCACGGAGAAGAGATAGATATTGTATCATTTTCAGCTTTTAACAGCAAGATTCAGGAACATCTCTGTCCTTTCGTGCTTATTTTTGGATTATAACTACCACCTATTTGGTTTCTACAAAACAGGCAAGATTCAAATTACCCTTGGTATCACAGTCATGTTTGAGCCAAAATCATAACAGATGAAACTTGTGGAATTGCATTAGGAATCTCTGAATGGGAACAGGGACTGGATGAATCTACTACTACCCCTAAACTGATCCAGATGTGATTATTTTCAGACAAGAATACAATCAGAGTTTTATCATGTCTCAGATACTTACTCCCTTTTTAAGCTGATCTTGAGAAAGTTTCAAGTTAATTGAATACTATTTTTTCTAAGAGTACGATTGTTTAAATAGGACATATTTGTTGAAATCCAGTGCAAACAGTCCAATTATATTATGACCACAACAAAGAGTGCAACAAACTTTATTTGATAGTTTATTTATTAATCTTTATTATTAGTTCTTCTTTCGAGCTTGTTTACATACAACAGAGAAGGACACATTTGGCCTCATTATTCAATGTAGTCACATCATGATGGTACAAATCATATCCACAATCAAATATTTTAATAAAAAATCTCTATTTAAATGCAAAAAGTTTGAACTGTTGCATAATATATATTTTGTATTTGAAGCTTATAAAGGCAATTGAATCTACTTGATGGTTGCTCAGTTTTAAAAGGAGTAATTGTGCTTGAATGAAGTGAGAGACTTGCTGTCATGTTTGTTTTTGGGACATGTGTGTTTTAGAAACATCATCAATGATTAAGTTGTCCACATGAATTTTACATCTGCTCCAATGTAAACTTTCAAAGCTGCCAAAATAACTAATCGGAAGATGACCGAGTTTATTTAGAAATTGTCTTTACCAGCCCCCTGTCCAAAAAGAAATCTTGTTTATTTCGGGACCCTCCAACTGATCAGACTTCCCCTGCACTTGCTTTATTTAAAAAAATCTTATTATCCTTTCGATTTGTGCTCAACAGGGATTTTCAGAACTGAAAACCAAGTATATTACTGGTGAACAAAAAGATAAAGTATCTAAGCCAGAATTAAGATAAAGTTTTTTTTTCAATCTTTCCTTTATTGTATATTGATGTGCAGATTTCCTGTTTAAACTTACACATATCCATCAACATCCCCCAAAACTCATCCAAACAGTACTTTAATATGATCACTATTCAAAAAGCTTGACAAACTTCTATAGATGTGTGCTGACTGGCTGCATCATGGGAGCACCAATACCTCTGAGGGGAAATCCCTGCAAAAGGTAGAGAACACAGCCCAGTACATCATAGGCAAAAATCTCCTCACTATCGAGAAAATCTACAAGGAACTTTGCTGTCAGGGAGAAGCAGTGATCATCAAGGATCCACACCACCCAGGACATGCTCTCTTCTCACTGCTGCCATCAGGAAAGCAGTATAGGTGCCACAAGACTTGTACCACCAGGTCCAGGAACAGTTGCTACCCCTCCACTAAAAGACTCCTAAACAACAGACTCAATTGGACGCTCATTTAAGGACTCTTCCTTTACACATTATTTATAGCTGAATATTATTTTTACCATGTTGCACAGTTGGTTTCCATTTCTCTCTTTTGTATGTGTCTCTTCGCTTGAGTTCAGTTTTTTGCACTACCGATAAGTAGAAATTCTGCCTGGCCTGCAGGAAAAAATAATCTCAGGGTTTGCATGCAATGTCATGTATGTACTAAGACAATAAAGCTAAACTTTAAAACTTTATACTTTAAGCATAAAATACAGTATGAAGGCACAGCCATTTCTTTGACAATTCCTTGTGTCGGGCCCAGAGGACCCCAAAACCCAGCAGCAATAGAAATTCACCAAGACAAATGGTTACTTAAACAAAATTTACTTTTAGTTATCTTTAAACATGTAAACAGGATCAAACTCTAAATTATTACTATTGATTTAACTTAACCTAACAACCCCCTTCTAATTCTAAGTGCACATGCATGTAATGTGTATATAAGTTCAGAAAAGTTCTTTGATTCACAGTCCAATCTCACTTCTCACTCCTCCAAGTTCACCGGTATCAGGCAATACTTATACTGTGCACTGAATTTAACCTTTATGAATTTTCACCAAACTTTAGAGCTTGAAAGATAAATGGTTACCGTTCAGGAAGGTTCTTGTTGTGGTTGCTCGTTGGACACGTGCAAACTGAATCCTTCCAATCAGTCACTTCAGTGTCTTGCTGAAGAAACTTAACCCATCAGGGTTTTCCAGATGATAGCCTCTTTCTTTCAGGTCATCACAGAGTTCCTTTTCTGTTTCCCCTATCTCAGGTAAAACATTATACAGCCAGCTGTCTCCTCTTGTATGAACCACAAGGGCTTTGACCAGGCTGAACTAAGAACTCACAATCTGTCTTCAAAATGGGGCTTTTCCACAAGCTTGCCAGCTTGTCCTGTTCCAGTCCCAGCTGCTGCTGAACTGTAGAACTGAATTCTCTCTCTCTCTCTCTCTCTCTCTCTCTCTCTCTCTCTCTCTCTCTCTCTCTCTCTCTCTGAGAAAAACCACAAGATCCTCTGCACTCAGACAGACTGCGGGACCAGACTCAATCCTCTGTCCGTTCATCTGTTGCTTTCCAAAACAATAATCCATTACTCCGCAGCATGTCCAATTAACACCTACTTGTGAAGTCCTTCAGCAAAGCAGTTTCCAATGACTTTAGAAGGACACTGGGAGCCTGGGCTGTCTGACTGTGTGTGTTAGTAACCTACACTTAAAAACGCCGCACAATTTATCTCCTTTTAAAACATATCTTTATACAATATGAAATATAACATAATCCATCACACTCTCTTCTAGCTGTTAGATGGACTATGATGGTGAATAACCCACTCTTCAGCTATCAATAATGTGTGAAATTAGAGAGAAAAAATTTGATTTGCAAATCTTTTTGTATAAATCTGGTATAGACAAAGAATTGATTATGAAGAATTCACAGTCGATAGACAAGGCTCATATCGAGCAATATTCTCCAAAGGAATCCAATAATTTGCTGACCTGCTGCAATATGTTTTTTTGTTGTATTCTATAGCAGCTTTTCAATCATAGGCTTGAAAATGAGAAGATCCTCTTGGCAGCTGGGAGCACACTTAGAATTGTACAGGCTCCTGCACAAGAGAAACACAAAAGCTAAAGATGCTGGAGTCGTGAGCAAAAAGAAAATGCAGGAAGAACTCAACAGATCAGGACAGCATCCATGGGGACAAATGGTCAGTTACGTTTCGGGGGTGAACTCTTTAACAAGACTGAAATAGAATAGGCAAATTTACATATGTAAACGGAAGAAGAAGATGGGCTAGAGTTCCAGAGGGGAAACAGTATCGATCAGAAGGTGCGAGAGGTGAAGAGACAGGTAGATGGAGAATGGTGGAATGGGGAGTTTGAGAGAGAAAAGCAATAAGCACAGAAGTTAGAGAAAAGATGGGAGCAGTGAAGTCAGATGGGAGAATGGGATACCTAAATTAGAAAAATCAAGTTCAAGTTCATTGCCGTCTAATGGTACAAGTGCAACCTAACGAAATAGTGTTCTCTGGTTCTCGGAGCAAAAACACGCAAACACACAACCAGACATAGCACACAGACAAAAGATACCTATGCAGTACATATATGCAAATAAATATTGTTTAATACATAATAATCTTGGATGTTTAGTGTGAACAGTTCAGCAAGACATTCATCAGTCTCACTGCCTGTAGGATGAAGCTGTTTCTCAGCCCAATGGTTCTGGTTCTGATACTCCTGTATCTCTTGCATGACGAGAGAAGTTGAAAGATGCTGTTGTAGGGGTCCTCAATGATCTTGCACACCCTTTTCAAACAATGAGCCCAGTAAATCACTTTGATATGGGGGGTAGGGAGACTCCACTGATCCTCTCTGCTGCTCTCTAATGAGCCTGTGGATTGACCTCCGATCCAACGCTCCACTTTGATATAACTGGCCAGGATACTCTTGATAGAGCACCTTAAGAAAGATGACAGGACAGAGGCCGGTAGCTTTTCCCGTTTCAGTCTTCTCCGGAAATGCTCTCATTGTTGCACTTTCCTGACAAGTGAGGAGATGTTCTGTGTCCAGGATAGTTCACTAGATAAGTGGGCTCTGAGGAATGTGGTGCTTTCTACTCTCTCCACAACTGGTCATTCTCTCTCCACAGGGTGGTCATTCCTGGTCCTCCTGAAGTCCCTGATCATCTCCTTCATCTTGTCCACATTGAGACTCAGGTTGTTCCGCTCGCACCATTTTCCACTTCTTCTCTGTAGTGCGACTCATTGTTATTGCTGATGAGGCCAACTACTGTTGTGTCATCTGCAAACTTGAGGACTCTGTTGGAGTTGGATCTGGCATTGCAGTTGTGGGTCAGTAGTGTGAACAGGAGCAGGTTGAACACACAGCCTTGAGGTGCTCCACTACTTAGTGTGGCAGTGCTTGATATTCTGCTGCTGACCTGGACAAATTCTGGTCTTTCCATTAAGAAGTCCAGAATCCAGTTACAGAGATGGGTATTGAGTCCCAGCAAGGACAACTTCTCCGCCAGCCTTTGGGGGATGATCGTATTCAATGCTGAGCTGAAGTTGATGAACAGCAGCCTGGTGTATGAAGCGTCATTCTCCGGGTTGGTCAGGATGGAGTGAAATGACAAGTCTATAGCATCATCTTTGGAATAGTTTCTTCTATAGGTGAATTCAAATGGATCCAATGTCCCTGGGAAGTGTGCTTTGTTGTGTTCCATCACCAGACATTTGAAGCATTTCATAATATTGGAGGTCAGACACGGGGAAGTAGTCATCAAGCCTGTTACTTCTATGGTACCAGAATGATGATGGCTGACTTGAAATTCTCAGAGATGATGGACTGCTGCAGGGATATGTTGACGACGTTGGTCTGCGCAGTCCTTCAGTACCCGACTAAGTCTGTCGTCTGATCCCGCTGCCTTGTGTGGGTTCAATATTCATGCTGTAAGGTTTAATGGTGCCCTCAGGAGGAATATGATGCATTGTTTCTCGCGCTTACACTTAGTCTTGCACTGATAATGGATGAGGCTGAGGACAGACATGTCATTGTAGGAAAGGGTGGGGAAGTTAAATGATTGGCTCCTGCTTAATTTGTACAGTAGTTTTAGATGCATTGATTTTATATAATCCCAACAAGCAGGACTGTGGAATCATATAGTTCAGTATTTGTTTGCCATGGTTATTTACAATGTATGTTATTTTCTTCATGATTATTGGATCAAAAACCTGGAACTCTATATCCATTTGGACTGCAGCAATTCCAGAAGACTGATCACATAAGGGTCACTAGGAATAGTCAATAAACACACATCTTGTTATCAACTCCTGCAGCCCAAAAATGAACATTCAAATATCCATTTGCTCTTGGCTTTGACAGTCACACTGACCCCACCTTCATTTCCATAATCAACCTGGTGAACCTCCTCTGAACCACCTCCAAAGTCTTTCCTGAAATGACATGTCTGTCCTCGGCCATATCTATTAGGGCAAGACTAAATGTGAGAAACAATGCATCATATTCCTCCTGGGTGCACCATTAAACCTCGCAGCATGAACACTGAACCCACATAAGGTCGAGGAACCAGATGACAGACTTAGTCAGGTACTGAAGGATTGTGCAGACCAACTGATGGAAGTCTTTACAAACATCTTCAGCATATCCCTGCAGCAGTCCATCATCTCTGAGAAATTCAAGACAGCCATCATCATTCTTGTGAGAGATGAGTAAAACTAATATGAAAATATGAAAGATGAGGAAACTAGTATGGATATTTGTGTAATGAATAAAGCCAGTA
Organism: Narcine bancroftii; assembly: GCF_036971445.1. Taxonomy (NCBI): domain Eukaryota; kingdom Metazoa; phylum Chordata; class Chondrichthyes; order Torpediniformes; family Narcinidae; genus Narcine; species Narcine bancroftii. The sequence goes on along the minus strand of NC_091473.1, from coordinate 118,586,248 downwards.
TGAATAGGATAAGGATAGATATTAGAATGTAGGAAGTAGAGTTAGTCTGAATAAGATAAGGGTCTTCTAGCCTTAGACAGAATTAGCATATAAGAAGGTTGTAGCCTGAGAGTCGGGAAGGTGTGAATTAGAACAAAGGCAGGTTTGTGAATAAGGACATTAAGGACAATGACATGATGGGACACCGACAGGATACCCCCTGGTCCTCCAAGTTCACAGAAACAGCACGTAGGCAGACAGGATTGCCTAATGCCAAACTCATCCAGGAGGCAGAAGAATATAAGGGGGAGGGTATTTCTATACTGAAATCAACTGTATAAAAGTTGGGTGAGCCCCAGTGTGTGTGTGTATTCCCAGGGTAAGGGGAAGCACCCAACTTTGCATTGTTGTATAATAAATGTTCTTTGTTCTCAATTTTTGTCTCGAGCAATTTCTGTGAAGGTACTTCTGTTTCTCACAAATGGGGGCTCGTCCGGGATCCCACTCCCTCCACTGACAGAGTGCCCGACGACGAGGGTAGGTGCACCCTGGCTGATTCAGCTGGACTCACGGACGGCGGGTGACGGGTCAGTGGATGAAGCGAGTGATATCCAAGAAGAGGCATTGAGAACAAACGATGGGAGGACGTTAAGGAAGCGCGCTAGGAATAGCTACTGGATCCCGGTAAGAGGAATTTTACTTAACTGTTAGTATGGGAGGTGTGAGTAGCATGGAAGATAGTCCAAAGGGAGGAGTCACGTGATGGAGTAGTGGCCGGATGGTGAACTCCAGCCCTCTCCAGAAAAGTCGGGAAAAACAAAGAAAAACACAAAGGCACAGAAATAAAAGTTACAGAAAAGTGAGTATAAAGGTGGAAAGAAGATGGCGACAAAAAAAGAAAAATCGAAAGCAACGGTAAGAAGAGAGGAAGAGAAGACAAAGGAGGAAAAAGGTGAAGGCCTTACCTGTCCGAAGAGGCCCGCTGCGGAGAGAGAAACCCGCTCCCTCAGGTCGGTAAATAATCGACTACAAAAATGGCTCGCAGAGCCGAGTAAAAGTGCGCAACCGCGCATGCGCAATTCTTCGCGCATGTGCGATGCGAATGAAAAAAAACACACCGACGGGAGGGGGGACAAGCTGGGGAGTCGATCTCCACAGCCGGCAACGACAGCTGCAGAACACCTGCAGCAAGAAGAGACCACAGAAGACAATAGAAACAAGAAAGAAGAGGAGGAAAGGGCACCAAAGAAACAACAGATGGTCAACCCAGAGGAAGAAGAAGAGGAAGAGGAAGAGTACAGAGAAATAGAAGAAGAAAAGAAAGGCAAGGTAAAGGATATACTTGCTCTTATTAAAGGATACATGGAGTCATTTAAAGAATGGCAAACACAGGAATTTAAGGATTTAAGAAAAAGAATAAACAACACAGAAGAGAAAATAAATAAAATGGAGATGACCTTAACAGAAATGGGAAAGAAAATGGACAAGATGGAAGAGCGGGCAGTAGCAGCAGAAATGGAGGTAGAAGACTTAAAAAAGAAATTGGAGGAATCTAATAAAAAAACTAAAGAGACACAAGAACTACTAGCTCAAAAAATAGATACAATGGAAAACCATAACAGAAGAAATAACATAAAGATAGTGGGCCTTAAGGAAGATGAAGAAGGCAAGAATATGAGGGAGTTTATAAAAGAGTGGATCCCTAAGACCCTAGGATGTCCAGAACTACAGCATGAAATGGAAATAGAAAGGGCACATAGAGTATTGGCCTCTAAACCACAACCACAACAAAAACCAAGATCTATTGTAGTAAAATTCCTAAGATATACTACAAGAGAAAAGGTACTGGAGAAGACAATGGAAAAGGTAAGAGAGGGCAACAAACCACTGGAGTATAAAGGGCAAAAATTCTTCATTTATCCAGATATAAGTTTTGAACTCCTAAAGAAGAGAAAAGAGTTCAATACAGCAAAGGCGATTTTATGGAAGAAAGGGTATAAATTTATACTAAAGCATCCAGCGGTATTGAAAATATTTATTCCAGGACAACAAAACAGACTATTCTCGGATCCAGAAGAAGCACGAAAATTTGCAGAACAATTACAAAAATAGACTGAGGGAGGAAGACGGGTAATGAGAGTTAAAATGATCACGATTGATATGTATGTGGGTAAAGACAAAAATAGACTGAGGGATGAAGACGGGTAATGAGAGTAAAAATGATCACGATTGATATGTATGCGGGTAAAGAGGTTTAAGAGTGAATAGAGACAATGAGCATACATAAATGTATCTGTACTTAGAGGAAAATATAGATAGTATAGACAAGAATTAATAAGGGAAGGTAATGGAATAGAGAGAATAAGGAGGGAATTAAAAGAGTGACCCTTGTGACATATGAAAAGTGAAATCTTTTCTGGGGGAGGCGGGGTGGGGGGAAATAGCGGTCACTGCAAAATCAGTTGACGCTTGCGAGTGGATTCGCAAATCCAAATGGAGAGGGGGGATGTGGTTGTCCGACAAGGGATAAAGGACAACTCAGGAGGTGAAGGGGAGATTGGGGATAAATAAGATAGAAATAGGAGAATAAGGAAAATGTTGGATGTTGTAGGAATGTTGTCTTATAAAGAGTTGAAAATAAGAAAACAGAAATGGAAAAGGAGGAAAGGTAATGATGGAAAAACGGAAAGAGAAGATAAACAAAATATAAAAGGGCTACGCTGAACTATATGTCTTTAAATATTAATGGAATACATAACCAAATTAAAAGGAAGAAACTACTAAATTTAAATGAATAAATGTATTCCATTAGAAAAAAAAACAGATAGGTTAAGAAATAATATTGAAATATTCGAGCAAGTATAGGAGCCTTACATTAAATACAATAGCGAAAACCTACCGGGGACAAACAGTACCTAAGTTGATGGAAGGAGAAGGAAAGAAAAGAATGGACTCAGTAGAATTTCTGGTGTAATTTTGTTGAATGACAACATTGTCTGACTGGCTTAATGCAACCTAGATTGTATACCTAAAATGGATGAGAGGGGGGGGTGGGGGGGGGTGGTTTGGGAGGAAAGTGGGGGGGGAGAAAAAGTCACTGTATATGTGTGAAAAAGAAATAGTGTATATCATGGCTAATGTGATTTATGGTGTGAAAAATAAAAAAATTTAAAAAAAAAGAAGATAGTCCAAGGGAAGGATGGGACGATCAGATAATTAAGCAAAGTCCGTTAGGATTAATGCTATCTGATTGGGGTGCGGGGAGAACCCGCGGGAAAGACAAACTGACCATGGTCAGGTATTGCTGTCTGGAATGGGTTAAAAGTCCGATAAAAGGGAGTTCGGTATATTGGCCAAAGTTCGGATCCGAGGATGACTGGATGTGTCAGGCATTGAACATCTGGCTCTATCAAAACCAAAGAGATAATATTGAGAGCAGAGAATATGCAGCCTGCTGGCTCAGTGGATTGGTTGATCAACTGGTTTTGAATGAAAAGGAATGTAAGGACAAGAAGGATGAGGAACCTTTTGTCCCTGAAACACAAGGATGGGATGTGTTACATTCCCTTCCTCCACCTTATGCTCCTCCTATGCAGTCTCCTATCTTTCCCCTCTCTCCTATGCTCTACCCTTCTGCACCTTCCCCTCCTCCCCCACAGCTAAAGAAAGGAGAAGAAAGTAGGGGTGGTATGATGACCCGTTCACAAAGTACTAGATTACCACCTCTATTGACAATAGGAGACTGGGACTCAGAACAGTGTGAGACCCTCCGGGAAGAAAGGGCAGAACCTTTTGATTCATTTCCTGGAGAGCAGGAACCTAGACATAATAAGCCAGAAATTAACTGGATGAGACCTCTACGGGAAGTTCCAGTGGGAGGGGGTCTCAGTTTCGTAAATGTGCCCCTGACTAGTACGGAGGTGTGTAACTTTAAGAGAGAAATGACCTCCCTGATAGAGGATCCTCAGGGATGTGCCAAACAATTAGATCAATTTTTGGGACCAGATATATATACATGGGATGAGTTAACATCGATCTTTAGGGTTCTGTTCACTTTGGATGAAAGTGGGATGATTCGCCAAGCAGGGATTAGAGTCTGGGATAGGGAACACCAAGGGGGACCAAAGGCGGTACCTGGGGAACTTAAATTCCCCCTGGCAAAACCAAGTTGGGAAAAGAATACTAATGATGGTCGCACATTAATGGAGGAATATAGGGTTAATCTGATAAAAGGAATCAAGGAATCTGTTCCAAAGGGACAGAATTTTAAGAAAGCATTTGAAGTTCCCCAAGGTCCCGAAGAGACCCCCTCTGCATTTCTGAATAGATTGAGCATGGCCATACAGCAATATGGGGGTCTGGATGTAGAATCCCCAGCGGGTGAACAATTGGTATTAACGGGCTTCGTTACAAACTCAGCCCCAGATATTAGAAGGAAATTGCAGAAGACTGAGAATTGGCATGAGCAGGGAATAACACAGCTTTTACAGATCGCACAAAGGGCATATGTCCAGAGGTCTGAGGATAAACAGAAAGGAAAGGCTAAGATTTTGATGCAGGCAGTCAAGGAAGTCGTGGAGGAACAGCAAGGAAAGGGTAGGGGCTGTGAGCCAGCTCCTGGACATTGGGAGGAGCGCCAGGAGTGGAGAAGTAGAGACCAGAGCAGAGGCAGGGGTAGAGGAGAATTCTGGGGATGACGACCATTCCCGGGACCCTGTGGAGACCCAGGTAGAAATTGGGAAACAGGAATATTAGTTTGCTACCATTGTAAAATGGAGAGACATTTTAAGAGAGAATGCCCAATGCGAGCCAGGGAGACACGATCTTACGCCCTGATGGAAGCAGATTATGAATAGGGGGGTCACGGTTCTCAGTCAATACACACCGTGGGGCTGCACGGAGAACCATTGGTAAATTTAAGCATAGGACCCCACAGTGACAAGATGGTATTTTTAGTAGATTCTGGGGCAGCCCAGTCTAGTATTTTACAACCACCCGAGGGTGTTAGGATAAAGGGGACAGTGATGATTTCAGGAGTAGGAGGAAGAGATTTTACGGTCCCTGTATTAAGGGATGTAAGAATACAAATGGGAGAAAAGATAATAACAGAGGATATTTTACAAGTTCCCCAAGCTGGAGTTTGTTTGTTTGGACGAGATTTACAGGACCAATTGGCTATCGGCACCAGACCACAGGAATCAGGTATCGGGGTTCAATTGTATGTATTAAGCGAGGAAGATCGAGAACTAATAAATCCTGGAGTATGGGCAGAAAGAGGCAATAGAGGAGTGTTAGATATTCCTCCCCTGCAAGTTACTTTAAAAGATCCTGAGCAAGTAATTAGACGAAAACAGTACCCAATTCCTATGGCTGGCCGAAAGGGGCTGCAGCCACTAATTGACCAATTGGTGAAAGATGGTATACTCGAACCTTGTATGTCACCTTTTAATACCCCAATTTTACCTGTCCAAAAACCAGACGGTACTTATCGATTAGTACAGGACTTGAGGGAGCTGAATAAAATTATTCTCACCCGTCACACGGTTGTACCTAATCCCTATACGATAATGGGTAAAATCGATCCCCATAGTAAATGGTTTAGTGTGATTGACCTCAAAGATGCTTTTTGTACCTGTCCGTTAGCCACGGAGAGCAGAGACATGTTTGCCTTTGAATGGGAAAATCCTTTTACTGGACGCAAGAATCAATACGGTCCTTCCCCAGGGCTTTACAGAATCACCAAATTTATTCGGCCAGGTCTTAGAACAACTACTAGATGAGTCTCCTCGGAGAGAGAATTGCCAGTTGATACAATATGTTGATGATTTGTTAATTACGGGAAAAATGTACGAATTAGTTAAACAGTATACTGTTGAACTTTTGAATTTTCTGGAGAATAAGGGTCTCAGGGTGAGCGAATCCAAATTACAATTTGTTCAATCAGAAGTTAAATACTTAGGTCATCTGGTAAGTCAGGGAACTAGGAAAATAAGTCCAGAGGGGATACGTGGTATTCTACAGATCCCACCTCCCAAGAATGCCCAAGAACTTAGGAAATTCCTTGGTTTAGTGGGATACTGTAGAATCTGGATTGAAAATTATTCTAGCCTGGTCAGATTCCTCTATGATAAACTCACGATTCTAGGGGGCAAAGCTGTTGTCTGGACAGAGGAAGACATTAAAGATTTTAACTTGGCGAAACAGCGACCTAAATAAGCCATTTGACCTATATACCAATGCGAAAGGAGGTGTAGCCACCGGAGTACTAACACAAGACAGGGCAGGCTGTAGACAGCCAGTTGCTTTTCTGTCAAAATTTTTAGACCCTGTTTGTCGTGGTTGGCCAGAATGTGTGCAAGCCATCGCAGCCACTGCTATTTTAGTTGAGGAAGGACAAAAGATTACGTTTGGTGCCCCGATGATAGTTCACACCCCTCACACAGTCCGCAATATTCTCTTACAACGTGCTGGAAGGTCGCTTACAGACTCTAGAATTTTAAAATATGAAGCGATCATAATGGATAGGGATGATTTGACCCTGATTACGAATAAAGAACACAATCCAGCAGCTTTCTTGGTTTCTCCAAATTCTGACAATACCATAAATGATTTAGAGCATGTATGTTTAGAGGTAATAGATTTACAGACCAAAATTAGAGAGGATTTAAGCGATGAGCCTTTACAGGAGGGTGAAAGGTGGTTTATTGATGGATCTTCCCATTGCATTGATGGCACTCGTTATAGCGGGTATAGTGTAGTGGATGGGAAGGAAGGAGTAGTGATTGAAGCCGGTCGCCTTCCCGGTCATTGGTCAGCACAATCTTGTGAATTGTATGCCCTCTGTAGAGCTCTCCAGGGTCTAGAGAACAAGGTGGGCACGATCTACACAGACTCAAAGTACGCTTTTGGTGTAGTGCACACCTTTGGGAAGATCAGGAAAGAGCGGGGAATGATAACTGGAAAAGGACAAAAGTTGATCCATGAAAACTTAATTGTCCAATTTCTAGATGCTCTTACATTACCTGAGGAAATAGCTGTAGTTCATGTACGAAGCCATCAAAGTGGTGACAGTCCTGAAGCACAGGGGAACAGACAGGCAGATGCAGCTGCCAAACAGGCTGCGCTCACAGAGAAAATAGACATGCAGCTGTTACTGCCCACCCCACTTGAGGTTAAAAAGACTCCCATCTTTTCACGGGAAGAGGAGGTTTACATGAAAGACCAGGGAATGCGTCAAACTGTTGATGGGTTGTGGACGGCAGAAGGACATCAAGTACTGAACAAAGCCTTGGCTTGGCAAATTATTGATCAGCTACACCAGCAGACACACTGGGGAACACAGGCACTTGTGGATACTTTTGTACGGTCTTTTCATTGCTCGGGAATATACACTATAGCCAAACAAAGTACTCGGGGTTGTCCAATCTGTCAGAGAGTAAATAAGAAAGTCATGTGCCAGGTAATGCCTGGCGGTTGCGATATAGCTGTATGCCCGTTTCAACGGATACAAATTGATTTTACGGAATTACCTAAGATAGGGGTTTACAAATACCTCCTGGTGATGGTAGATCATTTCACACGATGGGTTGAGGCTTTCCCGACCCCTAATGATCGTGCCAGCACCGTTATCAGGATACTACTGGAGTCTGTGATTCCACGATATGGTATGATTCAAACCATTGACTCAGATCGAGGTACACATTTTACCTCTCAGGTACTCCAGGGTGTGTGCAAAATACTGGGAATAGATTGGCAGCTACATACCCCATGGCACCCCCAGAGCTCAGGCCGTGTTGAACAAATTAATCAGACCTTGAAAAATCAGCTCACTCGACTTCATGAGGACACTAGCCTCTCCTGGATTAAATGCTTACCCTTAGCTTTAATTAGGACTCGCACAGCTCCTCGTAAGGACCTTGCTGTCTCACCATATGAAATGATGTTTGGTCTTCCTTACATGGGATTCCACACTGATACCCCTATCCCTGAGGCTAATGACCAGTACATATCTAAATATTTACAGGGACTTTCTACTTCTCTCCATGACTTACGACAGAAAGGCTTATTAGCTCAAAACCCACCCCTGGAGCATCCTATTCATTTTATTAAATCTGGTGATTGGGTATATGTAAAAGCATGGCAAGATCACCAACTAAAACCTGTCTGGGATGGCCCCTATTGTGTACTTTTGATTACAGACACTGCCGTGCGAACGAAAGAAAAGGGATGGAGCCACATCCAACGAATTAAACGAGCTGCTGAACCACAGACTAACGACATTGATAATCTACCCTCCACCTGGCGTGCAGTCCTTCATCCTTCTGATCTGAAAGTTACACTACGCCGGTAAAAAGTGCTGTAATGTTGTTTTTACCATTTGCTGTTTTGTTTACTTGTTGGTTCCCAATTTCTGGGAAATCACCAAATTGCTCACTATGTATTAAGTCCTCCTGGAATAGGGGCAGCAGAGGTGACAATTATTTACCTTTAGAATGTAGAAGGGCGCAGGTATAGAGTATAGTCATAATGGGGTATGGGTTAATATAGGATCCCAACATGGACCAGGGGAACAGAACGGCCCTAGGGGAGTAGACTTGGTTTGTATTCCGGCCTCTACAGGTATTAAAAAGAGGAGTTTTAAAGGGATAGCACAAAGAAGATGGTGGGACAATGACAGACAGAATGTTAGTCAGGATTGTACATGTAGCAGAGATAGAGTGAATACATATGCTAATGTTCGCAGACAAGCTGCAACTCACAGGTTAAGTGATAAGAAACACCCCTCCCCAACTTGGTCTCCTGTAAAGCATCCTTTGGGTCACACAGACATTCGGAATGTTAAGCACCACCTCGGTAAGGGGAGTTCCAGCTGTAAACGATGTAAGCTTCTCCAGAACACCACAGCTGCTTGGCATTTAAATTGTTTAATCAGACTCCAGGCAGCCTTGGAGATCATCACCGAACAGACAGCGATGGCCCTGAATTTATGGGCTGAAGAAAGACGACAGATACGAGCCACAGTTCAACAAAACCGCCTGGCTCTCGATTATTCATTGGCTGCTGAAGGCAGCGTTTGTAAAAGACTGGTTAATGACAATGCGCACAACGGTCAGGCGGTTAAAGACACTTCTTCAGGAGTTCAAAAATCTTCCCATGCCCAGGTTCAGACTTGGCAACCTCGATCCGGTGTGGGATGGACTAGACTTTTTATTGGTAACTGGAGTCTGATACCCACAGCCCTTATAGCAGCTGGACTTGCTATTCTGGCCATTATGGTGCTCCCCTGCCTAAAGACTTGTGTGCAGTATTTAATTCAACGGACCCTTCATCAGATCACTATAACCCAAAGGATGTATGTTTCCCTAATTCTGTCTGATGATGCTGAGACTGCAGTTCGTTTACTGACCAGCTGGGAAAAAGACCAAGTTTACAAGTAATACATTCCAGTTGAGAATTCACGAAGCGTAGTTAAAAGAAAAGTGAGGATTGTGAGAGATAAGTAAAACTGATATAAAAATATGAAAGATGAGGAAACTAGTATGGATATATGTGTAATGAATAAAGCCAGTATGAATAGGATAAGAATAGATATTAGAATGTAGGAAGTAAAGTTAGTCTGAATAAGATAAGGGTCTTCTAGCCTTAGACAGAATTAGCAAGTTCTGCATATAAGAAGGTTGTAGCCCTGAGAGTCGGGAAGGTGTGAATTAGAACAAAGGCAGGTTTGTGAATAAGGACAATGAAATGATGGGACACCAACAGGATACCCCCTGGTCCTCCAAGTTCACAGAAACAGCACATAGGCAGACAGGATTGCCTAATGCCAAACTCATCCAGGAGGCAGAAGAATGTAAGGGGGAGGGTATTTCTATACTGAAATCAACTGTAGAAAAGTTGGGTGAGCCCCAGTGTATGTGTGTATTCCCAGGGTAAGGGGAAGGGACCCAACTTTGCATTGTTGTATAATAAATGTTCTTTGTTCTCAATTTTTGTCTCGAGCAAATTCTGTGAAGGTACATCTGTTTCTCACATTCTGGTAACATAGAAGTAACAGGCTTGATGACTACTGCCCCGTGTCTCTGACCTCCACCAATATGAAATGCTTCAAACGCCTGATGATGGAATGAAACCATACCTCGTACAACCTCTCCAGAACCCTGGGCAATTGCAGTAGAATCACACTGTTCTCAAATTCAATCCCTCTAAGAAAGGCCCACATTCCGTTTTCCTTCTTTAATTTCCTGCAAACGAACCTTTTGTTATTCCTGTACAAGCACTCAAAGAACAATGGCAAGCTGAAATGTTTCACTACTGAGCGACACAGTTAGCACAGCACTTACAATGTCTGAGAATAGGGTTCATATAAGGTGCTGTCTGTGTCCGGATGCTCCTGTTTCCTCTCACCCTTCAACACGTATCAGGGTTGTAGGCCAATCAGGTGTAATTGGGTGGCATAGGCTCATGGGCCGAAAGGGCCCGTAAATGTGCTGTATGTCTAAATTTTCAACTTTAAATATTAGTCCAATTTTACTACTTTTCCTTCTGAAGTGGATGACTTCACATTAATTTTTATTGCATTCCTTCTGGCAGACCCTTGTATCACCAGCAAACTCGGATAATCTACACATGGTCTCCTGCTCCATTTATGTATTTTTTGAACAGTGTGGGCCCATCACCAATTCCTGCGGCACTTTACTAACCATTAATTGCCAAGAGAAACATCAATGTATCCCAACTCTCAGCTTTGATCGGGTTCACTAATGCTCTCTCTGTGCTAATAAATAGTACCCACAACATACATCATGCATCCTTATCTTAAGAAGTCTTTAGTGCACCCTTTTCTTATGCAGAAATGTCTTGTGTATTGAAGTAACTAAGATGCAAAATAAACTCAAGATGCTCAAAGTTAATAAAATATTAAATCTAAATCTCTTTACTGGTTACACTAATTCTTTTTCTTTCATTATCCCTGACTATCCTAGATTGCTCTTGTGGTGTCTGTTTACTGTGGAGCTTTTGAAAGATTTGGAAGTGGGCTTCTTTTTCTTTCTGGTATAATAAATGACACAAGAGGGAGAGAAATAATCCATGAAGGAGACCAGAAATAATTTAAGATTTTTGAAATCAGACTAATGAAATTAGTAATGATATCACTCGTGTTAAATATATTTGGGTTTTCTTCAACTGACATTTACACTTCCTCTGTCTTGGTTTATTCAGTCCCATACGATTACAGTCTGAAGAGAAACAAAAGATTCTGCTTGACATGACCTCATTGCAAATGATTGGCCACCAGACGTTTTCTTCAGACTCATCAAACAATTGCCACCCTAAGGTAGGATTTAACCACAACAAGCTCTAACTATGTAAAACAATTTCCTCACGAGGGTTTGAACTCATAAATTATTTTACTCAATGTTTTAACATAATTTTGATTTTTTTTTGGATCTGGCCCATTTTCAATGTGTGTTCTGTGGACGAATTATTGTGATTTCTTTAATTTTGTATTGAATATTTCTTCTTGCACCTTAACATTTCCTTTACTGTGTCAATAATTTGGCCAAGAGTCCAACAGTCAATCTGTTCCCTGAGGTTCTGGAATGGAAGTTAACACGTGGACAATTAAAGTTAAAACTTGCATACTGTTCTGTGGATTATACTATCCAGATTTTTACATGATTTAATAAAAGCAAGATTTTGATTGTGAAATAATAACAAAAATCTAATAAACCAAAAATGCAACATAATGGAGCAATTTAATTCCAAGAAATAGAATGTTTGAGAGCAGGAGAGGGATTACAGCCCTTATATTTTCGTTCAGGATTACAATGCAACTACTGAGGTCTATTTGCATGCCAGCAAGAAAATAACTCCCAGAGTTTGCAGATTGTGTTATTGCAGGCAGAATAGATTAATGAAGTATTTGCAAATTGTTTTAGCTTCATTCTGAACTTAATGTAGGTATTGTTAGATCCCTTAGCCTTTGAAAACTGACAAAGGAATGTGAGGTAAATTGGAGCCGTAGTTCAACTGGGTATTTAAAGTTGGCATTGTCCCATCTGATTAAAATCTCAGCAATTGCAGCTGCTGTCTCAGCTCCCCCTGGGAAATAATTTGGCAGAGAGTGGACTGGTGTGGATGCACCTTTTATTTTCTAACTCGGAGACTTTGAAACTGACGTGACGAGAATGGGACGTAGATTGGGGCTGTGGTGCAGCACATCAGATGAAGAAGCCCATTGGCCTCTGAAGCAACAAACACTGTGCTGTGACAGGAGCAGCATATGCAAAGACAAAAGGTGCACAGCGACCAAGTTGCAACAAAAGCCCATGCTATTGGGCTTGTAGACTCTGGCTTAGCTTTCTTGACCTCTCAACGAACAGTCATAATAATGAAAATAATGATGCACAATGTATATATGTATCAAAATTCTTACTTGCTGTAGCTGATCAGGAACTTGTTGAAATTATACAGTAAAATTCCCATTATCCGGAATTCAAGCAACCAGCAAAAAAAAATGGAGTTGATAAATACATTTTAAAAATTCACATAAATAAGAACAAATAAAAATGGAAATTAAAGTTTAAAATTGTAAAAGTAAACATTCTTTGAAGTAATATATAAACCTTTGGTGAAGATGGCAGATGAATGCCTTGGTCGTGCTTTGCTCATAGCAGGTGTTTAAATAAAGTAGTGATTCAATAAAATGGCGATGCTCAGGATGAAGAGCTGATTGATGCTGCTCACCATTGGCTGCCTCCTTAGTAAGAGTCTTAGTAATAGGCTCGCTCCCTGCTTAGTAAGAGTCGTTATCTTCATTAGTATATTTTTAAGTATATTAGTAAGGCTTTATCTGTAAACTTGAAGGATGGTGGGGGGGGGGGTTAATTATTTATTATGTTATTGTTCATCTTCTGGGTGGCTCAGTGGAGATTCAGCAATATTTAAATGTTTTCAAAGAATGTGACTGAAAATAAAGCAACATGCTTTAAAGAAAATATATTCTTGCAAGTGAAGTTTGTTCATTGTGGGTACAGTATAGTATCTATGTCTTTTAAAATATCTTGATAATGTTGATGCATTAGTTAGGCATTGTAAGAGTGAGTCTCAAGCACCCAGAAAATGCACATATCTGGCCTCTACCAATAGGTGTCAGATACCAAGGGTTTTACTGTATAACAATAAACATAATTGAATTAAAAAGATAATAAATACATAAAAATTCACAGTCATCCTAGCACAAAAGAAAGTGATTGGAAATAGTGCAGACAAACCTTTTGTGGTGTCAGAGTAGTCCGTGATTCATTTAACAAGGGGAGGTTCAAGTGTCTGATAGGGTGTTGGTTTTCAGGCATCTGTACCTCTGCCAAAAGGTTGGAGTGAGCAGAGGTTGTGACCAGAGTATTGAGGGTCCTTTATGATGTTGGCTACTTTTTTGAAGCTGTGCCTCACAGAGATGTCTGCAATGGATGGGAGGTCAGAGCCTGTGATGGTCCTGGCTATATTTGCTACCTTCTGCAGCCTCTAAATTCCTGGGCACACAATTTACTAAACTAGGCTGTGATGCAACCAATCAGTACACTTCCGATAGAGCACCTGTAGAAATTTGATATCTTCGACTTCTTAGAAATTAGAGGTGTTGGTGTGCCTTCTTTGAGGTCGCCTCGATGTGCTGGCTCAGGAGAGGACTTCTGAAATATAAACTCTAGAAACTTGAAGGTTCTGGCATTCTTCACCTCCTCTCATCAATGCGGACATGTGCAAGGTTCCTTGGCCTCTCTTTCCTAAAATCAACAATATGCTTTTTGGTCTTGGTGATTCTTGTTGTTCTGGCACCACCCAACCAAGTTCTTGACTCAATCCTGTATTTTGACTCATGATCTCCAGTTGTTCATCGGCAAATTTGTAGATTGAGATGGAGTTGATCTTGGCTGTACAATCATGGTGTACAAGGAATAGAATAGGGGACTTAACATAGCCTTGGGGAGCTCCTGTGTTGATGTTCAGCAGGGAGGAGGTGATGTTGCCGATCTGTACTGATTTGGGGGTCGGTAATAAGAAAGTCAGGGATCCAGTTTCAGAAGGTCAGGTAGAATCCCAGATCTTTTAGCTTGGTCATATATTTTGGAGGAATAATGGTATCGAAAGAACCAAAGACTTGTTGATCTAAACCAAGGCTTTTATTAGCAAAATACAGGAGCTCTTCACAGGTGGCCGACCAGTCCGGAATGATCCGACCTGGCTAGGGACACAACCCTTTAAGGCCCAGACAATAGGCGTGGCTTAGCTCTCAGCCAATCGCTGTAAGCACAGTCTAGATACAGTAGCTATATACACTATGTACATTGGTGATAGATCTGTACTATCACAGGTATAAAACACTGAGTTGTAGTCATGATGTAGGTGTTTATATGGTCTAGGTAAACTAATGTAGAATGGAGGGCCAATGAGAAGGGGTTTGCTTTTGACCTGTTGAGACTATAGGCGAATTCAAGTATTTCCTGAGATAGAAGTTGATTTGCTCCTTAACTAACCTGTTGAAGCACTTCATCACAGAACATAGAAATCAACAGCACGGTACAGGCCCTTCAGCCCACAGTGTTGTGCTGACCAAATTTCTTTCTTTGGCTTGGCTTCGCGGACGAAGATTTATGGAGGGGGTAAAAAGTCCACATCAGCTGCAGACTCGTTTGTGGCTGACAAGTCCGATGCGGGACAGGCAGACACGATTGCAGCGGTTGCAGGGGAAAATTGGTTGGTTGGGGATGGGTGTTGGGTTTTTCCTCCTATGCCTTTTGTCAGTGAGGTAGGCTCTGCGGTCTTCTTCAAAGGAGGTTGCTGCCCGCCAAACTGTGAGGCGCCAAGATGCACGGTTTGAGGCGATATCAGCCCACTGGCGGTGGTCAATGTGGCAGGCACCAAGAGATTTCTTTAGGCAGTCCTTGTACCTTTTCTTTGGTGCACCTCTGTCACGGTGGCCAGTGGAGAGCTCGCCATATAACACGATCTTGGGAAGGCGATGGTCCTCCATTCTGGAGACGTGACCCATCCAGCGCAGCTGGATCTTCAGCTGTCGACCTCTGCCATCTCGAGTACTTCGACGTTAGGGATGTAAGCACTCCAATGGATGTTGAGGATGGAGCGGAGACAACGCTGGTGGAAGCGTTCTAGGAGCCGTAGGTGGTGCCGGTAGAGGACCCATGATTCGGAGCCGAACAGGAGTGTGGGTATGACAACGGCTCTGTATACGCTTATCTTTGTGAGGTTTTTCAGTTGGTTGTTTTTCCAGACTCTTTTGTGTAGTCTTCCAAAGGCGCTATTTGCCTTGGCGAGTCTGTTGTCTATCTCATTGTCGATCCTTGCATCTGATGAAATGGTGCAGCCGAGATAGGTAAACTGGTTGACCGTTTTGAGTTTTGTGTGCCCAATGGAGATGTGGGGGGGCTGGTAATCATGGTGGGGAGCTGGCTGATGGAGGACCTCAGTTTTCTTCAGGCTGACTTCCAGGCCAAACATTTTGGCAGTTTCCGCAAAGCAGGACGTCAAGCGCTGAAGAGCTGGCTCTGAATGGGCAACTAAAGCGGCATCGTCTGCAAAGAGTAGTTCACGGACAAGTTTCTCTTGTGTCTTGGTGTGAGCTTGCAGGCGCCTCAGATTGAAGAGACTGCCATCCGTGTGGTACCGGATGTAAACAGCGTCTTCATTGTTGGGGTCTTTCATGGCTTGGTTCAGCATCATGCTGAAGAAGATTGAAAAGAGGGTTGGTGCCAGAACACAGCCTTGCTTCACGCCATTGTTAATGGAGAAGGGTTCAGAGAGCTCATTGCTGTATCTGACCCGACCTTGTTGGTTTTCGTGCAGTTGGATAATCATGTTGAGGAACTTTGGGGGACATCCGATGCGCTCTAGTATTTGCCAAAGCCCTTTCCTGCTCACGGTGTCGAAGGCTTTGGTGAGGTCAACAAAGGTGATGTAGAGTCCTTTGTTTTGTTCTCTGCATTTTTCTTGGAGCTGTCTGAGGGCAAAGACCATGTCAGTAGTTCCTCTGTTTGCGCGAAAGCCGCACTGTGATTCTGGGAGAATATTCTCGGCGACACTAGGTATTATTCTATTTAGTAGAATCCTAGCGAAGATTTTGCCTGCAATGGAGAGCAACGTGATTCCCCTGTAGTTTGAGCAGTCTGATTTCTCGCCTTTGTTTTTGTACAAATAACCTACTAACAAATGCCTAGAATTTCCCTACTGCATAACCATTCATTTTTCTCAGTTCCTTATCTATCTAATGATGTCTTAAAAGACCTTATTGTACTTTACTCTTCCACCATTGCTGGGAGTTCATTCCATGCACCCACCAGTCTCTGTTTGAAAAACATACCTCTTAGCTCCCCCTGTAGTTATTCCCAAGCACTTAAAACTATACCCCTTCATGTTAGACATCTCTTGAGAACATTAGCTCAACCAGCAGGAGAACTTCTTTGGTCAATTCTGAATGTTAGTTTTGTTATTTAAACAATACAGCATGGTTGAAGGCCCTTCTGGCCCATGAAGCCAGTGCAGTCCAATTACGCCTAATTAACCTACCAACCCTGTATGTTTTGTTTCAGAGAAAACTCACACAGCTCACAGGAAGAACTCTCTACACGTTGTGGTGGATCCAATTCCAGGTCGCTGGAGCCATAATAGTGTTGCGCTAACCGTGCCGCCCACAAGTAAGAATTAATACTGGAAACACTTTTAAAGACCAACCCCAGTAAACCAACCTGACAAGAAAGTGGTAATGGAACAGTGGAAAATCTTTATGCTTCAGCAACAATCAGGTATATTCACCTTAAGGAGAAAACTGGAGAATTTAAAGCCAGAATGAGCTCATGGGCAAAATGCAGGCAGGGGGCATGAGTGGAGGCGGGAATTTTGATCGAAGGGCCTGAAATACCAAAAAGGGTTAAATAAAGCGGAATAAAAGTGCACTTAACACATACAAGTTTGTGTAATCAATACTTGGCTTCGGTCTTTAGCAGGGAAGTGGGCGCTGCTGAAATCTCAGCCAATGAGAACATAGCTAAGAAAATTATTGCCTCAGTTCTGATGAAGCGTCATTGACCCGAAATATTAACCTTGTTTCTTTTTCCACAAATGTTGCCTGACCTCATGACGGTTGCCCACATCTCCTGCTTTTATTTCTGATTTCCAACATTGGCAACTCTTAGCTTCTTAAGAGGCAGTAGAGACTCTGTATGATCAAGAGGAGGTAGTGGAAAGGTCAGTTGTACTCAAAGTGGATAAATCACTTGGTCCAATTGGGAAGTAAGAAGAGAAGTTACCAAAGTCCACAATCTTCCAAATATTTATGGAATGCAACTGAAAAACTGCAAATGTCACAAGAAGTATTCCTTCAAAATAAAGGTGGAAGGATAAACCTTGTAACTACAAACCAGACAACTGACTGTGATGATAACATCTCAAAAAAAACCAAAGACTAAAATAGCAGTGGACTTGAACAAGTGTGGAGTGTTTAGAGAAAGACAACATCAATTTGTTAAAGCCATAACCAACCATTGAGATTATGGTGAAACGACAGAAATGGTTAACGAAGGAAATGAGGTTAACCTGACATGTATGAATTTCCAAAAGGTTTGTAATGGGCTGGAACCATAGAAAATTACAACACAGAAACAGGCCCCTTCAGCCCTTCTAGTCTGCACTGAACCATTTTTTGTCAAGTGTGACAGGCCCAGAGGACCACAAAACCCAGCAGCAATAGAAATTCACCAAGACAAGTGGTTACTTAAACAAAATTTACTTTTAATTTTCTTTAAACATAAACTTTAAATTATTACTATCAACTTAACCTAACTTAACTCCCTTCTAATTCTAAGCACACGTGAATGTAATGTGTATGTAAGTTCAGAAAATTTATTTGATTCACAGTCCAATCTCACTTCTCACTCCTCCATGTTCACTGGTATCAGGCAATTCTTATACTGTGTGCAGAATTTAACATTTATGTGTCTTCACCAGGCTTTGGTGCTTGAAAGGTAAATGGTTACTGCTCAGGAAGGTTCTTGTCAGTTTTCAGAGAGAGATTTGTTGCTCGTTCACACAAACTGAATCCTTCCGATCAGCCACTTCAGTGTCTTGCCAAAGAAACTTAACCCATCAGGGTTTACCAGATGATAACCTCTTTCTTTCAGGTCACCATAGAGTTCCTTCTGTATTCCCCTTATCTCAAGCGAAACATTATACAGCCAGTTATCTCCTCTTGTGTGAATCACAAGGGCTTTGAACAGGCTCAACTCAGAACTCACAACCAGTCTTCAAAATGGGGTTTCAAACAAGCTTCCAAAAGCCACTGCAGAAACCAGCAGTCTCTCTCTCTCTCTATCTATCTGTCACACTCAGAGAAAAAAGCCTGTTTGACTTTCCCTGCTTGCAAAACTACATGACAGTAAACTGCATTCAGATAGACTGTGGTACCAGACCCAATCTTCTGAGTCCATTCATTTGTTGCTTTCCAAAACAATAATCCATTACTCCACAACATGTCCAATTAACACCTACTTGTGAGGTCTCTATAGGCATTCTTCAAAGTTTTTGCAAAGGCACTCGAAGCCTGGACTGTCTGGCTTGAGTCAAGCTCTGGCATTTTAAATGAGATCTGTGTTTGTGTTGGTTTGTGACCTACACTTAAAAAAACACAATTTATGTTTCAAAAACATATCTATGCATAATATAAAATATAACAAAATGTGTCACGCTAGTCCCACTTACATACACTCAGTCCATAGGCCTCCATACCTCTCTCATCCATGTAGCTGTCCAAATTCCTCTAAAATGTTACATTTGAGCCCACATTCACCACTTCATCTGGCAGCTCGTTCCACACTCCACCACTCTTTGTGTGAAGATGTTTCCCCTCATGTTTCCCCTAAACTTTCCCCTTTCACCCTTAACCCATATCCTCTGGTTTGTATCTCACCTACCCTCAGTGGAAAAAGCCGACTTTCATTTACTCTGTCTATCCCCCTCATTCAAATACCTCTATCAAATCTCCCCTCATTCTTCCATGTGCCACGAAGTAAAGTTCTAACTTGTTTAACCTTTCCCTGTAACTCAAGTCATGAAGTCCAGACAACACCCTAGTAAATCTTCTCTGAACTCTTTCTATCCTATTGATATTTTTCCTGTAGTTAAGTGATGAAAACTGCACACAATTTGGCCTCATCAATGTCTTATACAACTTTAAAATAACATCCCATCTGCTGTACTCAATACTTTGATTTATGAAGGCCAATATGCCAATGTCCTGGGTAAACTTGTACCTCTCACTTTGTTCGTTTTAGATTGGTCACAGTGTTTGAGCTACCGAAAGAAAATAGACACACTCACTGAGAGCAGTTCAATTTATACAAATCTTTATTACAAATTCTAAAGCTGATATCAAACTACAATATGCAAGCCCTTACCAATTATACTTGTCAATGCCTGGACTGGTCCCAACTGCCAAGGCGAGGCAACGACTGCACACTTGTAGTAGGTTGTCGGGGTGCCGGTAGCAGCTTCTCCACCTCCCCTGACCGGGACGTTGGCTGGACTCTAGAAGTTCTTCTTGCTGAGAGATGTTGCCACTTCTCGGAGAGTCTCAAACTTCAGCAGCGGGACCATGGCTTATATTACCCAAAAACTGCTTACCCAAGCACCTATTCCCAGCACAGCAAGAAAGATAAGCGAACAAGCTGGCATGGTAGGCTTCTATCGAATAACATAATTTTCAGCTTATCACTTTGAATACAATGGTTTATTTTGCATCAAGGCTAGGCCTCTGACAGTCTGTGACCAAAACAAGCAGGAAGATTAAATGTTCTTGGTACACAGATGTCCTTTCGTCAGACAACTGCATCTCTGGCCCCTCGGTGGAACTTAGCTTATGTCTACTGATTTTAAAACACAAGCAGGTTCTCAGCCTTGCAGAAGCAAAGGTTGCAAAAGTAAGAAACATGGTTTAAATCTTCCATTACAGCCAAAAGCCTCTTTACAGCCCTATCTACCTGTGATCCCACTTTCAGGGACCAATTTGGTCCCTTGCTATCCTTTTGCTCTTTATATATCTGTAGAAACCCTTAGGACTTTCCTTCACATTGTTGGCCAAAGCAACCTTGTGTCTTCTTTTATTCTTCCTGATTCTTTCTTGAGGTTTTTCTTGCATTTTTTAATACTCCTCTAGTCCTTCATTTGCTCCATGTTGCCTATACCTGCTATACACTTCTCTCTTTTTCCGAACCAGTACCCCAATATCCCTCAAAAACCAATACCTGCTAATCTTGCCTTTAATCCTGACAGGAACAGGCAAAGTCTCTACTCTTAAAATTTCATCTTTGAAAGTCCTCCACTTACTTCACACATCCTTGCTCCAAAACAAATTATCTCAATTTGTACATTTTAGACCCTTTCTTATTTCCTCAAAATTAGCCTTTCTCCAATTTAGCATCTTAACCCAAAGCCTAGACCTATCCTTCTCCGTAATTAACTTGAAAATAATGGCATTATGATCACTGGACCTAAAATGCTCCCCTACACATAATTCTGTCACCTGCCCTGTCTCATTCCCTAATAGGACATCCAGTATTGCACTCTTTCTAGTTGTCAGTGGCATAGCTAGGGCGAGTGCAGAGATAGTGAATGCACTCCCTGGACACCTATTTCAAAAGTGGCATCTCCCCGCCCCCCCCCCCACTGATGCTATTGCCACCCATTCCCCCCGCTCTGATGCCACTGCCACACTTCCCTGCTTTCATGCTGTCACTACCCCTTCTCCCTGCTCCAATGCCACTGAAAAATCAGCATGGCCTACCATTCAACCACTGACCCACCATGTGGCATGTATCATGGTGACATTTTTATGTGTTCACTCCCCTGAACTTTAGAACCTGTCTATGCTCCTGGTAGTTGGTAGCACTATATATTGATTTAGAAAACTTTCTTGAACTCATTTGACAAACTCCAAGTCATTCTGACCTTTTACAGTATGAGAGTCACAGTCAATATGTGGAAAGTTAAAATCCCCTACTATCACAGCCCTATATTTCCTGAAGCTGTCTGTTATCTCTCTACAGATTTGCTCCTCCAATTTTTGTTCACTATTGGGTGGTCTATAATACAACCCCATGAGTGTGGTCATACCTTTCCCTTTCCTCAGCTCCTCCCATATAGTCTCAGTAGACGAGCCCTCTGGTCTGTCCTTCCTGAACACTGCTGTGATATTTTCCCTGACGAGCAATGCCACTCCTCCACCTATCATTCCCCTTCCCCACCCCAACCCCATTTTATTGTGTCTAAAGCAGCAGAAGCCCAGAATATTGAGCTACCAGTCCAACCCTCCTGCAACCAAGTTTCACTAATTGCCACAATGTAATAATTCCATGTACCAAGCTCATACATCCTGTTGACTTCCAATGGTGCTGACAATTTTCACATCATCTTTTCCCTCCTCCACTCCTCTATCTGTTCTGACATTCTGGTTTTCATCCCCCTGAAAATCTAGTTTAAAGCAAACCTTCCTGCAAGGATATTAGTCCCACTCCAGTTTAGATGTAAACTGTCCCATCAGAATAGCTCCCACCTCCATTGAAGAGAGCCCAATGATCCAGAAACCTGAAACCTGCACGATAACTTTAGTCACATGTTAAGCTGCATTATCTTCCTATTTCTAACCTCACTAGGACGTGGCATGGGTAGCCATCTTGAGATCATAACTCTGGAGGTCCTGTCCTTCAACCTATCGCCTAACTCCTTAAATTCTCCTTGCAGGAACTCTTCATCCTTCCTACTCATGTTAATGGTCCTTATATGAAGCATGATATCTGGCTGTTCACCCCATCTTCTGAGAAAGCCACAAACTCAGACCCTGGCACCAGAGAGGCAAGCATACCATCTGGGATACTCAATCTCTTCCACAGAACCTCTTATCTGTTCACCTAACTATGGAATCACTACAGCTCACCCCTTCTCCTTCCTTCCCTTCTTAGCCACAGGACCAGACTCCGTGCTAGAGACCTGATCATCATGTCTTGTCCCTGGTAGGTTGTTTCCCCCCACCCCCCCAACAGCATCCATAATTGTATACTTGTTATTGAGGGGAACGGCCACAGGGGTGTCTTGTGCAGAATATATGTCAGGGCCACTGGCCAATAGTCATTGAGCCACATCACCTTCCTCTTTTTTGGCACCAGAATGATGGATGTCCTTTTGGAAGCAAGTGGAGACCTATGATCGTTGTAGTAAGAGATTGAGAATATACATTAAAAACTCCAACCAGCTGGTTCATGCAGATTTTAAGGATACAACAAGGTGCACTCCAAAGATTTTTGTTGCTAAAGGTTCTGTTCACGCCAGCCCTGGGGACTGGATAGGGGATGGATGACCTTGTAAAGGTTCCTGTTTTCTCTTTTGAAGTGAAAATAAAAGGCATTGAGGTCATCTGCAAGAGATGTTGATGGTACTGCCTTGTTTACCTTATTGGATATAATGGGGTGTTGTTCATTTTTCTGAGACTCCAGCTTGGTCTGGAATTCTCTCTTTCTATTGGTGATGGCCTTCGGGAGGTTGTACCTGGTCTTTCTTGTATGTATCTGAATCACCTGCTACAGATCTGGCCTTCAGCAGTTTGTGGATCTCTTGGTTCATCCATGGCTTCTGATTAGTCACTTGGATAGTATTTGAGGGAGCACATTTCCTGGTAAAGTCAGTAACCACCAGGACACATTCACTCTGATATGCCGCTGATTTCTTGAATGTTGCCCATTCACTGTAATATTACGGGTCTAGTTTGCAGATGAAGCCTAGAGATAACAAGTGAAGAGCACGGCCTTCTGAAAACTTAATTCAGTTCAATATTGTAACAATCTTTCTTTTTCAGTCTTTTTAGTGGTTTATTGAAGAAGAAAAAAGGTTACATAGATACCTATGGTATAATGTTCAGGTAAAGATAAAATAGAATTACAAATGATTAACAACGGTAAACAAGATATATTACTGATGGAAAAAAAGAAAGAAAAAAAAACATCTATTGCTGATCTAATTTCCTCCCCAACCTGAGTGATTGCTGGCAACGTCAGGTGTCAACTACTAATTTCAGTAACAATAGGTTCAATAAAAAAGAAAAGGAAAGGGAAAAAAATAATAAGGACCAAAAATAAACGATCTAGAAATTTTGAAAATAGTTGGAAAAAGAACCCCAAAGAGAAGGAAATTTAATACTCGTGGTAGTAGTTGAACACTTAATTTTCTCTAGAGAGGGGGATGCCATCAATTCCAACAACCATTGTGTGTGCGTGGGAGAGACAACATCTTTCCACCACAGCAAAATGAACCTTTTGGGAATCAGTGAAGCAAAAGCGACCACATGGGATTGAGATAGCATCAAAATTAAGCCGATTTGTCCACTCATTCCAAAAATAGCAATAAAAAGGCACTGAGTCCGATTAATATTAAGAATTAAAGATAGTGTACTATATACCTCTTTCCAATAGTTACAAATTGAATTTGCAGAAGAGTGAGATATTCCCTTTGGATTCCTCCTGTTCTTTTGACCCTTCTATCCCTTTTAAAATTGTTTAAAAAATCAATTTAACTATCTAGGTATTACTATCACTAGAAAGATCACTAACTTACTTAAGGAATTTTTTTTTCTTTGCTGAATCATGTTAAGAAGTCCTTATCTCAATGGTCTCATCTTTCAATGATGTTAATAGGACAGATTAATATTATTAGAATGAATATTCTGCCTAAGGTTTTGTATGTTTTTCAAGCAGTCACAGTATTTGCTCCTAAATCTTTTTTTAAATAATTAGATTCATTCATTTCCTCTTTTCTGTGGAAAAATAAGCATCCTCGTTTGAAAAATATTTTCCTTCAAAATAGTAAAAGAAATGGGGGCTTGGCATTACCTAATTTGAAACTTTATTACTGGGCCATGAACATCAGATACATCATTATCTGGATACATCATAATGAATATTCAGATGCCTAAAGATGGATTGATTTTAGAGATTAAATACATTAAAAAGCATTCTCTTATCTCAATTCTTGGAGCATCTTTGCCTTTTTTTGGTCTCCAAATTAACTGATAACTTGGTAGTTAGACACACTTTCTGCATTTGGTTCAATTTAGAAAGCACTTTGGTTATCACAGACTTTTATTTAACTAGATCTATTTTATGTAATTCCGTTTTTTGTATTCGGTCCAAGACATTGGTCAAGGCTTTCTTGGACTTGTATATAAACCAAAACTTTGCCTCTTTTGAGCAATTATTTGCCAAATTTAAATGACCTAATTTTTTGCTATTTACAGATTAGGAACTTCTTAACTTCCTTAAACAATGAGGCTTCCCCAAGACTTAGATTTTAATCTGATCTGGGAAGTATATAATTTTAGACCTAATCAGAAAGGACTGCTTTTACCCCTTTATGAACTATTATTAAGATCTAGAGATAGTTCCTTATCTAACATTATGAAAGTTTGGGAACAGGACTTTCAATAACTGTTTGCTGAAGATACATGGGATTTTATTTTGAAACATGTAGATTCACCTTCTCTCTGTGTGAGACATTTCTTATTATAATAGGGCCCACAACTCCAAAGTTCTACATTTTATCCCAATATATCCTCTAAATGTAATAAGTGTGCTGGTTCCTTATGTCTTGCCTAAACTGCTCAGGTTGCTGATCTTTCTCTTGCGGTAAATGATAATGGATTGGTTGTGGTAACATTGGTTCCTCTCTTTAATTTGCACATTGTTGGGCACTACCAGTTGCCCCAATAATCACAAGGACAAAGACCAAGGGGAACGATAGGCTTTATTGTACAGAAGACTTGAGCTAGCCCGGATCCAAGCTAGGGAAGTGCAGGGAAGGGAGAGGTGGCCTGGGTCCCAGGGGAAGAGTCCAGGGGAGAGTGTCATCAGGGGGTGGGCCAGCCCAAGCCTTTACCAGCCAATGAGTACATACAAACCATACCATTACACACATCATTCTGCCCATTTTGATATGTTATATAAGCAAATAGAAGCTATAAGTTCCCTTGTTTCCATTGATGTTTGGCAATTAATGATGAAGCACTTTCCTTCAAGTGATTTAGGAGGTGGACCAGATAGTTGGTTTATAGAAAGGACCAACTAACAATCTCTGTTATTTCTGTCAGGGCATACAAATTAACTTTTAAAGCATTACACTAGCTTGTTGGAGTAAATAGAAAAGATTTAAGAGAATCTTACCATCAACAGATTGATTAAGCTAAAACAAGTTATACTTACAATAAAGACTATTTCATGTACTATCAGGATTGGCATAGAAACTGAGGAAAGCAGAAGAGTGCATTCTGCAAACAAGGAGCAATGTGGAAGAGTTTAAAGCTTTAAAATTTTTAATTTAGGTTATTTCTGCTGCAATTGCAACTTCAATGGAATATTCTGAAAAGTAGAATGAACAGAAAAGTCATGTGTCAATGAAATTTTATGGTAAACTGAGACTGCATAAAAACTGTCCACGGCTCAAAGCTGTACAAAACATGATTCTGAATAAACTAGAAACAAGAATAAAAATATTAAGTTCTCAGTACTGTACATTGTTGAACTACTTAAATACACAACTTAATTCTGCCTGGTTTTTGTCCACGGTTTCCTTTCTCCCAGTAACTCACTCTGAACTTCAGAGACAGTAATCAGTATTTTACCAAACTAGTAATGATTTGCATGTGATTTGAAAAATCTGGATTTGCTCAACCAGTTACTGGAGAATTAATAAATGGGTGGCTTTGTGTGCAGCCTCAATTTGAATTCCATCCTGTCAGAACTTAGCTTATTTGACTCAGTGGTGATGTTTCTGTTGATGAACTTCAAACAGTTTGGGCTTTGGCTAACACATAGACATAAACCAGTGTTTCCTAATATTTCTGCTTATAAGGCATCATCAACTCCAAAGGATACCATACAAGTTTTTAACTATAGAGGTTCTGATTTCAATGCATTAATTTAGATTGTTAGTCTATTTTATTTTGTCTGACACTTGGCTCATGATTCATAGCAATTTTCTATATCTATGTTATGCCCCTCTTTGGGCTTTTATTTCCATTATAGACTTTGTAGTCTATCCTTGAAAAACTCATTAGAATGAGCAAAGATACTCAGATATAGCAGAGTACTATCATATTAAAAGCCTGACACCAGTGAAAATAATGATGTGACTGTTTTGATATGTGGCTCCTGTCCTTGGACTATGGATGGCTACAGTTCTGTGAAGAAATACACAGAGCAATCATCTTTACCAGCCACCTCCATTAGTAGACACACAGCACAGGATGATCTGCCAGTGGCACACAATAAAATTCCAAGCATAATTCATTCGACCACAAGAATTGTGGTGTGATATCTTTTGAAAATCTAAGGACAGCACTGAAATCTAATATCTTGCTCACTTTGTAATTGGAGCTACTGTGCCAACCCACTTACCAGTAAGCGAACCAGCTCCCAAAATGGTGGACGTGCTGTGGAAACGCCGGAAATTGACCTGCATCCAACACATTTTTATCTGGGCTGCTGACATCACTGATGATGTCACTTCCTGTCCATGAGACAGAAGCTGTGATGCATATAAGCCCAGCATGCAAGCCTGGAGGTGTCAGTCTTGCACTAGACTTCACAGTATGTGACAATGTGTAAATGACATCTATAGTAACTCAATATAGAATATTTTGCTACATTGGTGACCCCGGTGGTCCAAACGATATTTGGACCTCAAAATGGAAAGTATTTCTTCGATGTATCCTGTGGCTCTGAAACTGCCAACGTTTTCGACTTCACAACCACGTGTATGGTTTGACCAAGCAGAAGCCCAATTCCAGTTGAGGCAGTTAACATTTGATTCCACGTGGTACTACTATATTGTAAGTGCCCTGGATCAAGAGACGGCATGCTGAGTTTCCAATTTTTTGCAGCAGCTTCCAGAGGAGGGCAAGTAGATGGCGCTCAAGAGTCTGCTCATCCATACCTTTGGCCTCTCACGACGTGAGCAAGCAGCCTGTTTACTTCACTTGGATGGTGTGGGAGACGGGACCCTTTCCACGCTCATGAATGAAATGCTGGCACTAGTGGAAGAGCCTAGGCCCTGCCTCATGTTTGAGCAGGCTTTCTTGGAGCAGTTGCCAGAAGATATCCACATGCTGCTGGCCGATGAGGATTTCAGTGACCTACGGAGAGTCGTAGCCCGTGTTGACATTCTATGTAAGCTAAGTAAGAACGCGTGACATCCATAGGACAGGTCACTAGATCCCACTCACAGCAGCAGGACCATACAACTCCAACATTAGACCGGCAGCAGGGTTGATCATATCTGTTGACAGATGGCCAATCAGGCAGGAGGCACTGGGACGAAGATAGCACCCATTGGTGTTCCTACCATCAAAAATGGAGCACAGAAACTTGCTGCTGCTGACCTCCCTGTGTGTTTCAGAGAAAACGTCGGGGCCAGCCGTCACTAATGACTGTGGTGGCTAGCTATTGAGACAGTCTGGGATAGATATTCTGGCTGGTGTTTCTTGGTGGATACAAGGGCTGAGATCAGCATGTTTCCCCTTTTGGGCATGACAAACTGCAGTACTATCCAGACATTTGTCACATGTAGGATCCCGCTTTAGTTCGACAATACTAGGTTCACGTGGATGTTCACATTGGCTGCAGTTGCACAACCGCTATTAGGAGCTGATTTTTCTCAGAGAACATACCCTGCTGGTTGATCTAGAGGGACGAAGGCTCATTCATACCAACACTTTCCAGACCTTCGCCTTAGGTAAGGCCAAGCTGCCATCCCTGCATTTAGACTTCATTATTCTTTTGGAGAATGAATTCGCCAGGTTGTTGGCAGAATTTACCACAATAATTACACTGCAATTCACCTCGGTGATGCTGAAACATGGTGTGAAGCACCACATACCAACCGAAGAGCCACTGCTGCATGCCCGAGCTCACAGGTAAAATTTCTCCTGGCCAAAAGAGTTTGAAAGAATGAAGGGCATGGGTATTATACAATGATCCGATAGCTCCTGAGCCTCCCGCTCACATGGTACCTAAGGCCCCAGGCAGATTGAGACGCTGGGGTGATCACCGCAAGTAGAATTAGGTTACCACATCAAATCATTACCCGGTACTACATTTACCGGACTTCATGTCCAACCTGCAGGGAGCCAACATCTTTTCCAAAAGTGGACCTGGTCCAGGATTTCATCAGATCCCAGCCCTCCTGGATAACATTCCAAAAATGGCTATTATTACATCCTTTGGCCTTTTTGATTTCAGAAGAATGTATTTTGGACTCAAGAATGTCACACAGACTTTCCAAAGTTTAATGGACAGAGCGGGACCTGATTTTGACTCTACCTTCATGACATGCTTGTTGCAAGCCGCAATCGTCAGGAACATCTGTTCCACCTGCGCAAGCTTTTCGCTCATTTGAATGAGTTTGGGCTGACCATCAACCCGGCCAAGAGTCAGTTCAGGTTAGCGACCATCGACTTTCTGGACCGTAAAATCGACGAACACAGAGCAAAATCACTACTGGCAAAGGTCAAAATGATCCGGGCATTCACTAAGCCCAGCACAGTTAAAGGCTTCCAGGAGTTCGTTGGAATGGTGAACTTTTATCATCAGTTTCTACTATGAGTGGCTCGCATCAGACATTTCAGGTACTTTCCAGAAGGCAGACATTTCACCGCTTTTACAGACCACAAGCTGCTTACATTTGCATTCACTCTGGTATCAGATCCATGGTCGTCTCATCAACAGAGACATTTATCATATTTTTCTGACACCTCCAGGCTTGCATGCTGGGCTTATATGCATCACTGCTTCTGTCTCATGGCTATTGAACACATCTTAGGAAAGGCCATACAATCTGTTCAGACCTTAGCCCAAGGGGTGGATTATGCTGTACTTATGAAAATGCAACAGGCAGATGAAGAAATTACATGTTATGGAACAGCAGACTCGAACCTGCAGCTGGAAGAAATCCTACTAGGCCCGGGGGAGCTCAAACTCCCATGTGACATATCTACAGGTCATCCTCACCCAATCGTTCCGGCTTGGAGGCAGCAGGTATTTGATGCGGTACACAGGTTGGCACATCCATCAATCAGAATGAATGTCTGGATGGTAGCCAACAGATTTGTGTGGCATGGCCTTCGAAAACAGATCAGCAATTGGGTGAAGACATGCACTCAATGCCAGGCATCCAATATTCAACAAAGCATGAAAGCCGACATATCAGAGGTTTGACCAGGTACACATGGACATTGTAGGCCCCCTGCTAGTGTCACGTGGTTCCTATTTTCTTCTCACTGTAGTGGATTGGGCCACATGTTGGCCAGAGACAGTTCCACTGGCAGACATGACTACCGACACCTGTGCAAGGGTCTTCATTTTCACCTGGATAGCACATTTCAGTCTGCCAACACACATCATGTCTGACAGGGGTGCCCAATTCACATCAAGTCTGTGATCAGCAATGGCCACCCTGCTTGGAACCAAGTTACACCACACAACTGTATACCACCCACAATCCAAGAAAGGTTCCACAGATATTTTAAATCTGCCCTTATGGCACGTCTGCAGGGACCTAACTGGGTTGATGAATTGCCATGGGTATTCTTGGGCATACAAACGGCACCTAAGGGTCCCTCATTGGCAGATATGGTCTATGGCACGCCCCTGATGGTTCCAGGAGAATTGGTATCAGACTCATGAGGACGGGAGGAGACACCAATAATTCATTGATAATTGTTACAGTAATTAATCTAAGATTTACAATCCACCCATTTTCATTTCAGAGACAAGTTTGAATACGCTATTCAATGATATGCCCAATCTTCTCAGACTTCCTAGAAGGTAAAAGAACCGATGCGCCTTCTTCATGGTTTCCTTGATGTGCTGATATCAGGAGAAGTTCTCCAATATGTGGACCTTTAGGATCTTGAAGATACTAAACCACGCCACCACCATCCAGTGAACATGAACAGCTAATTCAAGTAACACTTGTGAACCTCTTCAGCTTCCCCTCCAAAGCCCCCACCTTCCTATCTTTAATGTGCTGACCAGAATTGCAACAAATCAATATGTGACCTATGCAAAGTTTTATACCGGAGCAAATGACCTTCCCAACTTTTATTCTCAATGCCCTGACTGATGAAAGCAAGTATACAATGCACCTTCCTTGCCACCCTAACCAATTAAGTTGCCACTTATTGGAAGCTTTGGACTTGTACGTACATTAAGAGCCCTGATGGATCTGCCATTTACTGTACAATTTTCTCTTACATTTGACCTCCCAAAATGTAATACCTCATATTTGTCAAGATAAAACTCCATCTACTATTTCACCACCCAAATTTCTAACTGATCTATAGCCTTCTATAACCTTTGCCAGTGTTCCTTGTTATTCACAACATTTGTGTCATCTGCAGATGGTCTAAAAAGGCCACCTGCATTTTCATCCAAATCATTACGAACAATAGAGGTTCCAGCACCAATCCTTTCAGGAGGTCACAGACCCGGTCAGGAAAAGCACTTCTCTACCACTGCACACTGTGTTCTGTGACCAAGCCGATTTCGTATCAATTTATAAACACAGTTCATGTTAAAATCCTGTTTAAAACAATTTTGTCAAATTAATGGTCAGTGCAATTACACAATGGCATAACAGATCAAATCTCCAGCATTCTTTCATTTCCATAGTTTTAATTAAAATGTACCATTAGAGCATCTGTTTCTTCATAATATTTTTGGCTGGATTGTCAAAGAATTGTCCAGGTTTCCTATTTTTTTTTTGAACATGGAACAGAAATTTTGAATCACTGGCACTTGCTAAATGGTCCAGTGGATCATTATTCTCCTACATTGAATTTTATGTGATGCACTTTCTATTTGTTCTCAACAGGGATAAACTGTGTTGGAAGCCCAATGTGGAAATTACACTGATGAATGAACTAATAAAGTAGCTAAGGCATCAATAAAGTAAAAATATATTTTATATCGCTATTCTTTCCTAGATTGCATTAGATTTCAGCTCGCTTTCTCTGAACGCCTCTCTCTAAAAATGATACATGATAGTGGATTAATAATGTCATATATTTTTCCTGAAAAAAAAACTCCCCTTGCTTTCTTACAGCAGCTTATATCCAAATATACAAAAGCAATGCACATTTTTGTGAGGCAGCGAGATGGCACTTGCTATTGACCTGTTGTTACGATAGATGAATTGAAGTGGGCCCACGTCCTTTCTGAGATGGGAGATGATGCACTCCATAACCAACCTCTCAAAGCACATCATCGCGGTGTTCATGCATGGCACCAGATGGGAAGTCAGTAAGGCATATCACCTTGCACTTCTTGGACTCACAATAATGGATGTCTTTTAAAGATCAGGTGGGAACCTCTGACTGTTGCAGCAAGAAGTTAATAGTGCCCACAAAAATCCAGCCAGTTGGCTTGAACAAGTTTGAAGGCCATGGCCAGGCATACAGTTTGGACCGGATGCTTTGAGAACTCACACGCCTGAAGGTTCGGTTCACGTCAGCCTCAGAGACTGAGATTGCAGACTTTCCAAGGTCTGTGGAAGCTCACAAGGGTTCTTTATTGCTTTCTCTTTTGAAGTAAGCAAAGAAGGCATTTGGCTCATCTGGCAGGGATATATCGCAGATAATAATACTGTCTTGTTTTGCCTCACAGTATGTGCTTCTGCCTGAGACTACAGCTGGTCCAGAATGATTTCTTTGTATAGGTATTGGCCTTCAAGAGGTTGCACCTGATATTTCTGTGTTTCTCTGACTCGCATTTTATGAACATCACAGGTCTGATCTTCTACAGGTTTGCAGATGTCTTGGTTCATTCATGAACTCTGGTTAGGGTACGGACTGGGGCCGCCTCCTCCCACTCTCTGCCCGGATCGGGGCCTCCGCCTGCCTCACTCGACCGAGGCCGGGGCCGCCGTCTCCCCCTTGCTCCTGCCCGGATCGGGGCCGCCGCCGCCTACCCTTCGC
Source organism: Narcine bancroftii (assembly GCF_036971445.1). Taxonomy (NCBI): domain Eukaryota; kingdom Metazoa; phylum Chordata; class Chondrichthyes; order Torpediniformes; family Narcinidae; genus Narcine; species Narcine bancroftii. The sequence continues at coordinate 118,554,192 of NC_091473.1, read as the reverse complement.
CCGATCCGGGCAGAGAGAGAGCAGCAGCGGCCCCGGTCCGGAAATTGGATTAGACATTGGCTTTAAGGGTTGTTAGGTCTGCTTTGTTCATGAATGAGTGAGACAAACACCAGACTGAGTCGAAATCAGGGTTCTTTGTTCTTTATTACCGGATTGTAACACTTGCGACTAACCATGTTAGTCGGAGAATGCATTCTGCCGTTATCAGCAAAATGGTGATTTTTTATACCCTTGGATACGTGCTTAGAACATCATCATATCATTACTTGTCCAATGACTAAAACTGTTGCTATCCTTTCCCTGCTAGCTTCCTGCCTCTCAATCCATCCATGTCTCTCTTATCTTGTAAGTACAAGGATGCATTCACATCTTGTTACAGCCCTGCACATTCCCATCTCATGATGTTTTACCTTACAGGGTGAAGCCAGAGAGTAGCGGTGAATGATTGTCTCTCTGACTGGGTCCACTGCTATTTGTCATCTATATCAATGATCTGGATGATAATGTGGTAAATTGGATCAGCAGGTTGCAGGTGACACAACTATTGGAGGCTTTTCCTGCTATAAACATCTTTCTTCTTCCGAACCAGATCCCTAATATCCCTCAAAAACCAAATGCCTGTTAATCATGCCTTTTATCCTGACATGAATGTACAAACACTGTACAGGGAGTCCCTGGGTTATGAATGAGATCCATTCCTACGTCTGTCTTTAAGTCAAATTTGTAGATAAATTGGAATAGGTACATAGGGTTCTTATTTAACATCAGACAAATGTTTGCCTTAGTACTGTTTTTTTAAAAAAAACCAAAGAAACAGTTCTTAAAACAAATGGAAAAAAATCATGATTAAAAGTTAACACTTACTCTCTTTCCATCGATGTCTTGCATACTGGAAGGGGCATTCATGAGGTAGCATTTATGCACATGCATGAATTGGGGGCACAATTTGTTCATAGGTATGAGTTATCCATAAGTGGGATGTTCATAACCTAGGGACTCCCTGTACTCTCAATGTTTCACCTTTGAAGTGTCTCCACTTACCTCGCACATCCTTGCCCATAAACAACTTATCCCAATTCATGCATTCAAGAACATTTCTTATTTCCTCAAAATTGGCTTTTCTCCAATTTAGAATATCAATCCAAGGTCCAGATGTATCCTTCTCCATAAATGACTTGAAATTAATGGCATTATGATCACTGGACACATACTTCTGTTACCTACCCTATTTCATTCCCTAATTGGGGATCCAATATTGCACTCTCTCTAGTTGGTACTTCTATATATTGATTTAGAAAGCTTTCTTGAACACATTTGACAAACTCCAAGCCATCCAGATATTTTACACTATGTGGTAAATTAAAATATCCTACTAGGACAACCTTATGTTTCCTTCAGCTGTCTGGCATCTCTCTACAGATTTGCTCCTCCAATTCTCATTGACTATTAGGCAACACCCATGAGTGTGGTCATACCTTTCCCGTTCCTCAGTTCCACCCATATTGCTTCAGTAGACGAGCCCTCTGGTCTGTCCTGCCTGCCCCCCCCCCCCCCCCACCCCGTTCTATCTGGTCTAAAACAAAGGAAGCCTCTAACATTGAGCTGCCAATCCTGCCCCTCCTGCAATCAAGTTTCACCAAGGCTACAATGTCACAATCCATGGTCTAAGCTTGCACTGAAATAGATGCACCTGCAAACATTTCCACCACATGCAACCCTAACCCATCGATGCTGGCTAAATAAAAATAGATTCTATTTGCATTTCTGAAATGTTAATTTTTTTTGAGTTTTTTGTACTTAGAGCCTGCAACATGATATAGCAATGGAGGGTTCATTCCAGGATTAAGAAAAGTAAAAAAATGAAGTCTGGAAATGGGAGGATGTGCACCTTTAATTGACTTTAATTTCTTGTTGAAGTTGTGCTAATCCCATTTGCCTGCGTTCGGCTTGTGTTCCTTTCCGAGCCATGTAGCTATCTAAGTGCCTTTTAAACATTACAATTGTACCAATCTCTATCACTTCTTCCGTCAGCTCATTCTGAATATCCACCATCCTGAGGTCGGATCTTGTTTGTCATTACTTAACGAAGACAGGTGGCACATTTGCAACCAGAAATAGCCCAACACTTCATTTATATGGTCTCAATATTTTCTTGCTTTAAGGAAAATGCTGTTCAGAACAGACAGATTTCAGCCCATAATAATTAAAAACAAAATCTTAATGTAATGAGCTTATGAAGATTATAATATCCAAAATACCCATATTGTACCCAGTTCTAACATTAACTTATTACTAAAATATAATGGAAAATATGATCTTTAATCCCAATTCAATGTTGGAATCACAAAACAAGTGGTTATTTCTCTTCACTGAACAGATATGCAAAGAAATATACTACGGGAAATTGGAGCGATGAACATAATGGTTTGGCCTCTTACAATAAGCACAGGAGGCCAGACAGTGTATCCTCCTATCAAGAGGAATGTATGGAAACAGAAAAGTGTTTTTTCATAAATGGGTGGGTAAAGAGAAACTGTGGTTAAAAAGTACAAAAAGAGTCATTCAGAGAATTTTTTTTGTGGCTTCCACTGAAAGGTCTTCCTAATTCCAAGCAAGTTGTTTGGGCTGAGCATAAAAATGCATGTTCCTGATCTTATTATGAGTTTGATTCTTCATCATAATACCATAAGGTCGAGGAGCAGAGGTAGACATTTGGCACATTCCATCATGTGCAGATCCATTCTGCCACTCTTCTGCCTTCTTCCTATAACCTTTGATGCTCAATCTCTATCTTAAATACACCCAAAGACGTGGCCTCCACAGCCGCCCGTGCCAGGAAATTCCAGAGGTTCACCACTCAGGCTGAAGAAATTCTTTTACATCTCTGTTTTAAATGGGCACCCTTCAATACTATGTGCCCTCTTTTCTTTGACTTCTCTACCTTTCAAAATCTACATGCAATGATGCTCGCCTGTTCGTGATCAGGCTCCAGATGAACATTGATTTCAAAATGTCTGGTCACATCTCCCATCTTCATCCGCAACTTTTTCCATGAACTTGCAATACATTTCTCCCTGTGCTTTTCTCACTTTGACACATCCTTCCATATCGGAAATTTTCGACTGCATGAATGGTTCAGGATTATAAATTTTGCAGTTGTGAAATGGAATGCTGGTACCTAATAATTGGATTGAACCTTCTTGCCCCAAAGGCACACTCAGCCATAAATATTTTATATAAAAGGCACTTGGGCAGTTTCATGCAAGCACATGCCCAAGAGTCTTAAAGATACTACACTGGGAAAGAAGGGAAGTTGCTTTGAGCTTGAAACTTAAGACAATTTTAAAAAGCTTTTGATACCTTGCCAGTGGTACAGAAGCTATCTCATTCTTTTCAACACTTCCTCAAAGTTGAGGATGTCTTGCTTCTACTCGACTTCTGTGGTTTATGAAGAAACTATGAGGTCAAATTGGGTCACTAGACGGTCCCACAAGGGGCAGGAGAAGTTTAATAAGGCAAGCTGGTAGGCATTGTCAGATTCTTCTGCCATATACACTGTTTGTGTTCCAAACCAATGGACTCTCGATTCTTGATGCCATTTAAAATGTTTCTTCTCTATTTTGAGAGGTAATAGTCCAGAGATTCCCTTTGGTCAGTGGGAATGTCACACTTCTATCAAAGACTTAGAGAACATTCTTGAATCACCATCCAACTTGTGATCTTTTTCTGCGATGGAGCTGGGAATATTTTCAGAATCTGGTATCAGACATGAGGGTGATTTTTAAATTTAAAATTTTAAATGTAATTTAGGCATGCAGCACGGTAACAGGCCATTTTGGCTTATGTGTCCATGCTGTCCAATTTACCCCCAATTAACCTACGCCCTGGTGCAAATCTGGAATGAGTTGTCAGATGAGGTTAAGGAGTTTGGCGGTGTGGAGGAATTTTTGGAGGTGGGCGTCATGGTCCTGCAGGTCATGGCCGCAAATGGTGATGTTGTCCAGATACGGGAATGTGGCCTGCAGCTCATACTGCTCTACTATTCGGTCCATTTCCCTCTGGAAGACTGAAGCCCTGTTGGTGACACCAAAGGAAATGCTCAGGAAATGGTAGAGATGGCCATCCACCTCAAAACCAGTATATTGGCAGTCCTCTGGGCGGATGAGGACCTGATGGTATGCTGACTTTAGGACAATGGTGGAGAAAACCTGATATTGGGCGATTTGGTTTACCATGTAGAATATGTGGGGGAGAGGGTACGTTTCCAGCTGCGTATATCTGTTAATGGTCTAATTGTAGTCATTAACTATCCTGTTTTTCTCCCCATTCCTCACCACCACCACTTGGGCTCTCCAAGGGCTGGTACTGGATTCAATGATCCTATCCTTGAGTAGCCATTGTACTGCTGACCTGATGAGCGCCCTGTCCCCAGCACTGTATCACATACCTTTTGAGCTAACAGGTTTACAGTTGGGGGTGTTAGCGAATGGCAGTGGAGGGGTGATCTGGAGAGTTGAGAGTCGGCGGGTCATGCGATGCGGGCCATCTAGGCTGAAAACGGTAGGGTAAGAAGTCAGGGGTTTTCACTGGTGAAACACAATGGGTGATTTAAGTGAAAGGGAGGGTGGGGCCCATCGTAATCCATCATGACACTCTTAAGGTGAGATTGGAAGTCCAGTCCAGTAACACAGCAGCGCATAGCTGTGACATCACTAGGAGTTTAAAGTTTTTGTATACAGTACCCCACATGGTCAGGGTCACTAAGCAGTAGCCTCAGACATCAGCTGTATGGGATTTTGAGGCCAAGGAGACTTTGTGACTTACTGGCTTAAGCGCAAAGAAATAGCACTGCGCTATGTCTGGGTGAATGAAACTCTTAGTGCTCCCACTATCAAACAGACAGCTCATCACGTGGCCATTTATCTGGGTGTCCATCATCGATATGATGAACTGGTGAGAACTACCTTGATCCAGCTCAATGGAGGCCAGCATTGGGTCGCTGCCTGTAGCTGTGGTGGAGAGTTTGTGTATTCGGTCGCAAAATAATGGCATCCAAGATGGTCACCCCCACGGCTCGCATATGGTGCTACTGCATCTCAAATATGGCAATGTCAAATATGGCAACCCCCATGGCTCACACATGGTCCTGCTGGGTCTCGAAGATGGCGGCATCAAAGATGGGAGCCCTCATGGTCTGCACATCGTGGTGCTATGTTGAGGTGACTTGGAGTTGCACACATTTGCAGAGTGCCTTTTCTTCCCGCAGTTGTAGTAGACCATGTAATTTGCTGGGCTGTGTTTCCTCGGTGCTTGCTCAAGCCACAGAAGTAGCACTTCGGGTGTTCACAGATGGAATGTGGCGATAGCGCTGTTAGGTGCTGTTAGGTGCTCACAGCATACAGTGGCCATGATCGGCAATGTGTGGCGGTGGCGGCGCATCCCAAGATGATGGTGCCCAGGGCAACTATGAGGTGGCCATGTTGTTGGGCACATAAGCTTCCATATTCAGGAGGGCCACCTCTAGCATCCCTGCCAGTTCAACCGATGCCTGCAAATTGAGCTCACCTTACTCTAACGGTTTGACAGATGTAGTTGGACCTGATGCCTGCGACATATGCGTCTCTAATCAGGTGTTCCGTGTTCCCTGCGGCTGTCATGGTCTTGCAGTCACAGGCCTGTCCGAGAGTTTGTAGACCTTGGAGGTACTCAGCGCTCGATTCCCCAGGTCACTGCTTTCGGGTGGCCAGAAGGTGTCTCGCGTAGTCCTCATTCACCTTATTCAGGTACCTGTCTTTCAGAACATCCATCACTTCTGAGAATGATGCAACGTCCCTGATCATTGAGTACACCAGGGGCCTGACCTGGGAGTGTAGTACCTGCACCTTTTCTTTCTCTGATTAGACAATGGCAGATGATGCCTGCACCATCAATAACTCAAAAAAGACTGGAAGCTTTATATTAAACTGATAGGCTTTTATTAGCAATAGAATGGAGGCATGTCCATGCTGGTCGACTGTCCTGAACTGGGGAGGGGGCTATTCAGGAGTCTGTGGGAGGAGCCACAGGTACAGTCAGATAATGGGCTTGACCAGACAGCTAAATATACAAACAATAGTTTTCCACAAGAAGGATTGGAATATTCATGAGAGAAAGGTTGGAACACAGCCTTTTCATAAGCATTATTACAGTTTGTGCCCCTGCCATTTTTTACTCTTTATTCTAATGCCTTCCTGTTCTTTGCTTATACCTTGTAGAAGAGCTCAGGCTCAAAATGTCAGTAATATATCTTTAATTTCTATGTATGCCACGAGACCAGAATGTTGTTCTGGTCACTGCCTAATTACCAAGTGATTAGGAAGTTATTAGTCCAATAGTGTGATAGTACAGATTCTATCACCAATGTGTATATGTACAGATGGTAGTGTAGGATGACTGTGATTGGCTGAGAGCTTAGCCACACCTACTGGCAGGTCTTAAAGGGTTGCTCCTTGCCAGTCCAGGTCATTCTGGACTGGTCGACCTACATGTGAAATGCTCCAGTCTTCTAGTTAATAAAAGCCTTGGTTTGGATCAACAAGTCTTTGGTTCTTTCAACACGCTCTACAAATACAAATCTGGAAATTTCTGCGGGAAGTTTTTTTTTCCAAGGGGAAAAAATTAATTGGATTAGTCAGCTTTGCTTTGCACATTCTTTAGAAACAAATTTAGTTTGAGAAGAGGAGTCTAGTCTGGGAATAGCAATTTTCCTTGTTGAAGACATATTTTGTTAAATAAAATCCATTTTATAGCTTGAAAATGGCACCAAAGGAAAATAAGGACAGTAGGATAAATGTGGGAAACTTATGTTTGCATGGTAGATGAGGGGCAGTAATACAAAGAAAAGTGAAAAGAAACATGTGCCAGTGACCCGGGTTTGAATTAGCGCTGTCTGTAAGGAGATTGTACATTCTCCCAGTGTCTGTGTGGGTTTCCTCTGGCTGCCCCAGTTTCCTCCCACCCTTCAAAACATACCAGTGTCATTGGTTAACTGGGCAGCATGGACTCATGGAATTTAAGAGCCCGTTACCATGCTGTATGTCTAAATTAAATTAAATATAATAACGGAGTCAAACAAGAAAATCTGCAGACACTAGGGTTGAGTGTAATAGACAAAAAAAAAATGCTTGAAAAGCTCAGCAGTTCACACAGGATCTTGTTGAAGGGCTCAGGCCCAAAACATTGGCTATCTTTTACTTCCTATGGATTCTATGTCACCTGTTGAGTCTCTCCAGTACATTTTTTGCGTATTGTTAAGACCCCAGAGGACCCCAAAACCCAGCAGCAATAGATATTCACCAAGACAAATGGTTACTTAAACAAAAGTTGCTTTTAATTACCTTTAAACATGAAAATAGAATCAAACTTTAACTTAACTCTATTGACTTACTTAACCTAACTTAACCCCCTTCTAATTCTAAGCACATGTGTATGTAATATGTGTGTAAGTTCAGAAAAGTTCTTTAGTTCGCAGTCCATTCTCACTTCTCATTCTTCCAAGTTCACTGGTTGCAGGCAACGTGTAGAGAATTTAACATTTATAAAGTTCATCAGGTTTTGGAACTCGAAAGGTAAATGGTTACCGCTCAGGAAGGTTCTTGTTGGCTTTCAGAGAGAGATTTGTTGTTTCAGGACATTCACAACTGATGTACTTCCATCAGTCACCTCAGCGTCCTGCTGATGGAACTTGACCCTTTCAGGGTTCTCCAAATGATAACCTCTTTCTTCCAGGTCCTTTTTATTTCTCTTATTCCAAGTGAAACATTAGACAGCCAGTCCCCTCTTGCATGAACCACAAGGGCTTCAACTAGGCTGTCTTCCAAAAGTTTGCCAGCTTGTCCTGTTTCAGTCCCAGCAATGTCTTCTGGCTGACACTGTCAAGTGATCTCTGCTTTCTCTCTCTCTCTCTTTCTCACCCTCTGAGACTGAAAGAAAGCCTGTTTGACTCTCTCTGCTTGCAAAATCACATGACAACAGCAAGTCTCCTGCAGACAATAGCGGAGCCAGCATTCTCTTTCATCTTTTGCTTTTTGGTGAACAAGAATCCATTAATGACGTCTCTTGAGCACTCTTCAAAGCTCTTGAAAAAAGGTGTGAAAAGCCATTATGTCTCCAGTATTTCAAATAAGATCTGTTTTAAAGTGTTTGCATGTGATCTACTCTAACAAACCTTTCCCAATTTATCTCCCAAAAAACATTTCTATATACTCTGTCACAGTATTACAATATAACAGCAGGACAATGAGGTTGAAGATGATATATGGAATTCAACAAGTCAATACTTATCTGATTTCTGTTAATTAAAAAAAAACACAATTATTGTATTCTTGAATGTTATTTACATCTTGAATGATTGAGAGAAATGGTTTGCAGGAAATTTAAGTCAACATTTCTTACCTATTAATTGTATTTAAAAGAAAAACTTTGGATTCTAAAATTTATGTCAAGAAGATATGGAATCCAATAAAGAAGAGCTAATCAGGCTGAAACCTTAACCAAATCAGTTTGAATATTTGGTACAGATTTGCACGTCATATTATTTGAAATAGTATTGATCCTTTAGAGCACCCATTCTTGACCTTTTTTTGGCTATGGCCCCCTTAGGACTCTGCTCAAAGTTTCTGGGCCCCTTTCCCTGTGAAGAAGTCGTTTGGTTGGTTCCTTCTGTTCTTCTCTACTACTGTTATGGGCCTAGAGGACACCAAAACTCAACAGCAATAGAAATTCACCAAGTCAAATGATTACTTAAACAAAAGTTGCTTTTAATTATCTTCAAACATAAAAACAGGATCAAACTTTAACTTATTACTATTAACTTAACTTAACCTAACTTAACCCCCTTCTAATTCTAAATGCACGTGTGTGTAATGTGTGTGTAAGTTCAGAAAAGTTATTTGATTCACAGTCCAATCTCACTTCTCACTCCTCCAACTTCACTGGTTTCAGGCAATTCTTATACTGTGCACAGAATTTAACATTTATGAATTTCACCAGGCTTTGGTGCTCAAAAGGTAAAGGGTTATTGCTCAGGAAGATTCTTGTTGATTTTCAGTGAGAGATTTGTTGCTCGTTGGACACATACAAACTGATTTCTTCTGATCACCATGTCAGTGTCTTGCCAAAGAACCTTGCCCCATCATGGTTTTCAAGATGATAACCTCTTTCTTTCAGGCTGTCACAGAGTTTCTTTTCTGTTTTCCTTATTTCAAGTGAAACATTATGCAGCCAGCCACCTCCTCTTGTATGGACCACAAAGGCTTTGACCAGGCTGAACTCAAGAATTCACAACCTGTCTTCAAAATGGGGTTTTCCACGAGCTTGCCAGCTTGTCCTGTTCCAGTCCCAGCTGCTGCTGCTGCTGAACTATAACATTCTCTCTCTCTCTCTCTCTCTTACTCTGAGAAAAAGCCTGTTTGACTCTCTCTGCTTGCAAAACCACACGACCCTCTTAAAACAGCAAACTGAACTCAGACTGTGGCACCAGACCCAATCTTCTGAGTCTGTTCATTTGTTTCTTTCCAAAACAATAATCCATTACTCCACAGCATGTCCAATATGAAGTCCTTGTAGGTATTCTTCAAAGTTTTTGCAAAGGCACTTGGAGGCTGGACTATCTGGCTTCAACAGAGCTCTGGCATTTTAAATGAGATCTAATTTGTATTTGTGTGTGACTTAACTAAAAATCCCACACAATTCATTTCCTTTAAAACATATCTATATACAATGTAAAATATAATGTGTCACACTACCAACTACATTAAAAAAATCTAAAAAATACTTAATGATTTTCAGCCCCCCCCCCCTTTAAATATGCTGTGGTTTCCAGAGGGGGGCTGTACAGCCTCCATTGAGAATGGTTCCTTTCAAGTACATCTGTTACACATTCACACTGGAATAGCAATAAAGAAAGAAAAAGATTGAAAATTTTAAATCAGATTGCAAGGTGATAATGACTTATGGTTCCACATAGCCTTTGGTTATCTCACATCTTACTCCAGGTATGGGTAATTTTAAATTCTAAGTGCGATGGTGAAATCACAAGCATAATTTCAGCCACATCATGCTCATTCTTGCCAGCTTAGTTTTGCCGCTGGCCCTACCATGCTAATATGATGTATTCTCACCTCCAACAACATGGTCTCGACTGTACAGGACCGCCAGTAATGCAGTCTACCAAAGCGCCCCTGAAATCGATGAGATTTGGCCAAGCTCCATTCCACTTTACTGACTGCTACAAACAGAAACCTCAGGGAGCAGCAGCAAGGAGCAGAGAAGGGCATGCCTGACTTGAAACAAAGTATACCCCAAAATACCAAGGGTCAACCCGATGAAGATGGAACATTTGACGACATGTGTAAAGGTACTTGAAATGTATCATGTCGAGAGTTGTGAAGTCTTGTGAATGGTGATTGAATACTCTCCACTTGCCTGGGTGAGTACAGCTGTAAATTCAGTCAAGAAGTTCAAGAACATCCACTTGATTCGTAACCCACCTGTCAACCTTAATATTCATTTCTTCCTTCACCAGCACATAGTTGACTACTCTCTGCAAGAGGCACTGCAATTGCCCCGTTAAGGTACACCACTGTATCTCCCAAGAGTTTTGAGAGTCACTGGGAATATAGAGTTGACATTTCAAATCAGACCAACCATATTCTCATTGAATAACATAGAAGGCTCCATTGACCTACTCTTGCCCTTAATTTACATGCTCAGGTATATTCAGAAGGACAAGACCTCAAGTGAGTGGCAGATTTTGCAGATCACCATCCACAAGACAACACCAGAGAGCTCCAGTGGCGCAATCGGTTAGCGCGCGGTACTTATACACAAGACAACACCATCTGCCTGTGCTGGTGATGCCTCCCTCTCAGATGCACTGAACAATGTCTACGCACGCTTTGAGGCAACAAAAAAAAAATGACATTGCATCGAAGAAGACCACCTTCCTTCCAAATGACCCAGGCGCTATGGGCGATGTGAGGAGAGTCTTAGGCAAGGTCAACCCATGGAAAGCTGCTGGACCGGAAAACATTCCCGGCAGAGTGCTCAGGGGATGTGCGGCTCAGCAAGCAGATGTTCTCACCGGCATCTTTAACATCGACCTGAGAAGTGCCATGGTCCCAACGTGCTTCAAAGCTGCCACCATTGTCCCTGTGCCAAAGAAATGGTCTGTGTCCTGCCTCAATAACTTCCGCCCTGTCGCACCCATGTCCATCATCATGAAGTGCTTCGAGAGGCTCATCATGGGGCACATCAAGCTCCGGCTGCCCCCGTCACTAGACCCCCTGCAGTTCACATATAGACCCAACCACTCCACAGATGATGCCATTGCCACTGCCCTCCATCCAGCCCTCACCCACCTGGAAAGCAAGGACTCGAATGTTATTGACTTCAGCTCAGCATTCAACACCATCATACCTCAATACCTGATAAGGAAGTTGGGCCTGCTGGGTCTAAATACCTCCCTCTGCAATTGGATTCTTGACTTCCTGTCAGGGAGACCTCAACCATTTCAGAGCAGTAGCATCTCCAAGACCATGACACTGAGCACGGGGGTCCCCAGGGTTGTGTGCTGAGTCCACTGCTGTTCACTCTGCTGACCCACGATTGTGCAGCTCAAACCACATCCTCAAGTTTGCTGACAACACAACCGTGGTGGGCCTGATCAGTAAGAATGATGAGTCAGCGTACAGGGATAAGGTGCAGTCATTAACGAACTGGTGCAGAGCGAATAACCTGCATCTGAACATTAAGAAAACAAACGAGATGGTTGTCAACTTCAAGAAGGCTCTGATGTTGAGGTTGTCAAGAGTATCAAGTTCCTTGGAGTACACTTGGCAGAGAATCTCACCTGGTCCCTTAACATCAGCTCCATAGCCAAGAAAGACCAGCAGCGCCTCTACTTCCTGCGAAGGCTGAGGAAAGTTCATCTCCCACCCGCCATCCTTCCTACATTCTACCGAGGATGTATTGAGAGCAACTGCATCACCTCCTGGTTTGGAAGCTGTACAACCTCGAACCGCAAGACCCTGCAGAGGCTAGTGAAGTCAATGGAAAAAATCATTGGGGCTCTCTTCCTACCATGAAGGGCATCTACAACAATCGATGCAGGTGAAAGGCAATAAACATTGTGAAGGACTCCACACACTCTTCATGTAAACTATTTTCACTTCTGCCATCTGGTAGGGGGTACTGCAGCACTCGGGCTCCTACGTCCAAATCAGGCAACAGCTTTTCCCCCCCAAACCACCAGGCTCCTGAATTCCCAGATTATTTGTGGATAGAATACCATAGATTTTACTGTATACGTCTTAATTTTTTTAATGTGTTCAACTTCTATTCTAACTTATATTTATGTAAGTATGCTTCTTGGATCTGGAGAAACACGATCTCGTCTTTACCATGAAAGTGTGCTATGAATGATAAATAAAGGTGACTTGACTTGATTTGATTCCCCTTCAATTAACACACCATGCTGACATCAAAATATTATATATCACTGTTCCTTAATCATTGCTGGTTTTAAGTACTGGAACTAGTATCTAACAGTACAGTGCAAGTACTTTCACCAGAATCTTTGCAGCACATTGATTTAAGGTCAAGATCAAATTTATCAAAGTCAAATTTATTGACAGAATACATACATGACATTGCATGCAACCCTAAGATTCTTTTTCCTGCGGGCCAGGCAGAACTTCTACTTATCAGTATCTGTAAACTGTACTCAAGGAGAGAGATGTATACAAGAGAGAAATGTAAACAAAGAATGAAATGTAAACAAACTGATTGTACAATACAGAAAATAAATATTTGGCAATAAATAATGTGCAATGTAGGAGTCCTTAAATGAATCTCTGATTAGTCTGTTGTTTAGGGGTCTGATTGTGGAGGAGTTACAACTGAACCTGATTATATAAATTATACAAATCTTGTGGCAACTATGTCTTTCCAAATGTGAGAAGCCAGCATGTTGTGGGTAGTATGGATCCTTAATGATTGCTGCTGTTCTCTGATGGCAGCATTCCATGTAGATTTTCTCGATGGTGGGGAGAGTTTTCCCCGTGATATACACACAGGTACTGGTGCCCCCAAACCAGGCTATGATGCAGCCAGTCAACACTACTTTTGTGGAAGTTTCCCAAGGTCATAATGAACCTCTGATAACTCCTGAGGAAGTAGAGGGGTTGATATGATTTCTTCACAGTGATATTAGTATGTTGGGTCCAGGAAAGTTCCTCTGAGTTAGTGATTCCCAGGAATGTAACCTTGATCATCTTCTCCATCTCTAATCTCCCAATGATCACAAAAATTTGTACCTTTGGTTTTCCCTTCTGAAGGTCTACAATCTGCTCCTTGGTTTTGATGACATTGAGTGAGAAATTATTGTTATTACAAGAGTCAGCCAAGTTTTAAATCTCCTTCAGTTTAAGTCTGCCATTGAAAAGACAGAATGCTGATAGCCGAGCTGCCTTTGTCTTTCTGCCACAGCATGAAAAAGAGAGACAAATATTGATAATTTCTGGTGGTTGTGGCCTAAAGAAAAGATGAAGGGTGAGAGATGCAGATTTAAAAAAAAATTACATGGGAAGTTGGGAGCCTGTGAAATAGATATGAAGTATTCAAAAAAAATTGTTTGGGTAAATAAAGAAGGTGTTGAAGGGACAGGGGATGGCATGGAAGGTTAATGTAGATGCAGACTGGCCAGGCCAATTGTACTTAAACTATCTTATAACATTCAAGGTTCAAGTTGAAGTTTCTGCTGTGTAAAAGTGAACTTTTTAAAGTCTGGAATTGCTGACAATATTTTTAGAATTATGCAATATAGTTATTCTTTGGTGGATAAAGTTAGGAGCCAAAAAAAGTAGAATTGTAGAACATTGTGCTTTCAAATGGTATGTTTTTGTGAATGAATTGCACAAACGTGGCCATTGTGTCAATTCGCTCTGGCATTTGTCGTGGCAGTACGCATCAGCACGGGCCAGAAGTTCAGCTCATCAGATATATACAAAGTGAAGTCAGTAAAACCACAGAAATGCTGGTGGAATTCAGCCAGTTTCACAGCACCCATAAGAAGTAAAGATATATTACCAACATTTCGGATGTTTTAGACCCTGTGAGACCAGCTGAATTCTAATTTTAATTTAATTTAGACATACAGCAAGGTAACAGGCCAATTTTGGCCACTGGTCCATGCTGTCCATTTCATACCCAATTAACCTACACTACCAATACATTTCAAACAGTGGGAGGAAACTGGGAGTGGGGTCCCCCCTCCTCCCAGGGAAGCCACATAGAATGTACAAACTCCTTACAGACAGCATGGGATTCGAACCCAAATCCTGATTGCTGGTTTTGTGTGGTGATATGTATATATTGTTCTGTGCTATTCTGTGTATAAGTGGCTAGCCCACCCACTGATGACTCAATCTCCTGTAAACCCTCCCCCTGAGACTTGGCCATTAAGATCAACCCCACTCCCTTCCATTCATTCGAGCACATGGAGTTGGGATAGCTGAAATCTAATGTATATTAAAGCCTATCATTCTTCACTCAACTTTCAGAGTCATTGATAGAGCGTATCAATTTAATACACATTAATTTTCCACACAGGATGAACAAGCTGCTGAGACCCGACAGATTTGAAATCACTCCACAGACACCTGGAGCTGCCGAACGGTACGAGCAGTGGATTGCTTGCTTCACAAACTTCCTCGAATTCGCAGTGGGCCTGGTGGACTCTGATGAGAAGAAACTCAAAGGTCAGCAAGCTAGAGTGGGCCACCGAGCGTACCTGGCGATCTGGAACTGCATGAGCTACCCGGAGGCCATGGCTAAACTTTGCATTCTCTACCGACCCTGGGTGAACGGAGTGTACTTACAGTTCCAGCTGGCCTCGAGGAGACAGAAACCCAATGAGTCCATAAAAAAGTTTCTCTGAACACTGTAAGGCCTGGGAAGAGACTGCTGGGGCACTGCTACAGCCCCTGTGCCTGTATCCCAGTGTGTGAAGGAGCTGATCCAAGATGCCTGTGTGACTGGACTACATTTGTCAGCAACTGCTTGAGGAGGTCAAGCTGCCCCTGAAGAGAGCCTTCCAGCTTGCCAGGGCTTTTGTCTCGGCCCAACGCAATGCTGACGAGATCCCCAGTAAGAAGAGGGCTTCCATGTGCAGAGCATGGACGCTGCCATGTTGGGACCCAGCATCACAGATGGCCTCTGCGATAATGAGCCACCACCTCACCACTACCGCCGTCGCAATTGGACACCCGAGGTGCCACTTCTGCAGCCAGCAGAAGCACCTGTGATGACTCTGCCCACCTAAGGAGGAGATCTGTTCGGGATGCGGGAAGAAGGGACATTACCAGCATGTCTAAGTACAAACTCTCCTGAGCGAGCAGCGTGGCACTGATGTCATGTCCGGCCCCGAATGCTTGACCGCATGCGTGACTCAGGAGTTGCCATCTTACTAGCATCTCTGCCCTCCTGGATGATGTCACCACCACATTCTGCCAACCGGATGACTTCACATCCTCCTTCTTGCTCTGATCTGACAGCGTGGTTGTTGTGAATGAGGAAACAGGTTTGGTAGGTCTCAAAGGCAAGGAGTCTGAACACAGCTTTCATGTAGGGAAGGATTTTATTTACAGAAGGCAAATGTGGGAAAATGGTAACTGATGACACACACACACAATGAACTGGTACATACAATGATCAGGGAAAAATCACTACAATGCCCCACCCCCCACCCCCCCCCCCCTTGACTCAGTGCAGGCCCGGCTCTATGCTGCAAGGGACACTAATTAAACACTCCCAACCCTTTTAACAGTGCACATCTTACCAACAGTTTCTCCAGCACCTTCCACATTTCTAGGCCTGGAGTGAAGCAGGGTGGTCCCAAGCTGGCAAAGAGAGAGGGAACAAAGAGCACATGGCACCTTTGTAGTGCTGGCAGGACAAGCCCAGATCATTTACTGGGGGACAATAGATCAGTGGCAGGAGGGTTAATCTAAATACAACAGCCAATGGCCCAAGGCCAAGTACAGGCAGACTGGACAGTGCAGTCCAGGTAATTTACATGTGACAAAAGAACTAATAGGTGGGGTGGAACCAAACGTTGATTGGCAGCTGGTGTGTCCTCCGACTAGGTCGGGGGCAGAGCTCTCACATGACAGCCCCAATACAGTGGTCAACATGGAGGATATCATCTTACTGGTCAGGCCTCCCCTCCAACAGCAACAACGACACCCCAATAGTGGCCTCCATGGCTCTGCACTAGGACAGCCCTCATCTGATCACCCACTCGATGATGGAGATCGAAGTAAACGGGAAAAGAACGAACTGCCTGTTTGACAGTGGGAGCGCAGAGAGCTTTATTCACCTGGACACTGCCCAGAAATTCTCTCTCTCTGTCAGACCCATGAACAGCACCATCTCTATGGCCGCAAAGGACCAATCTGCGGAGATCTGTGTACGTTACAATAACTTCCGTTTGCTTGTGAAGCAACAGCTCTGTGCGAGGATACTCCTGGGCTTGACTTCCAGAGCCAGTTTAGGAGTGTGACAATGGCATTCGGAGGACCACAGCCACCCATAACAGTACACAACTCCCGACTCACAGCCCCCTCCCCCCGGCAGCCGGTCCCCGCCTGCGGCCACTCCACCCTCCCCATATCCCCTCCATCATTATTTGAGAATCTGACCCTGGACTGCAGGCCCTTCATGGCAAAAAGCAGGTGCTATAGCGCCATGGACAGGGCATTTATAAAGTCCGAGGGGCAGCAACTCCAGGCAGAAGGGATCATAGCTCCAAGTTTGAGCCTGTGGAGTGCCCAAGTCATGGTGGTCAAGGGTGGGAGCAAACCCCATATGATGATTGATTACAACCAGACAGTCAATCGCTTCACTCAGCTCGATGCTGAGGAGTCACGTGATGGAGTAGTGGCCGGACGGTGAACTCCAGCCCTCTCCAGAAAAGTCGGAAAAAACAAAGGAAAACACAAAGGCACAAAAATAAAAATTAAAGTAAAGTGAGTATAAAGGTGGAAAGAAGATGGCGACGAAAAAAGAAAAATCGAAACCAACGGTAAGAAGAGAGGAAGAGAAGACAACGGAAGAAGAAGGAGAAGGCCTTACCTGTTCGAAGAGGCCCGCGGTGGAGAGAGAAACCCGCTCCCTCAGGTCGGTAAATAATGGACTACAAAAATGGCTCGCTGAGCCGAGTAAAAGTGCGCAACCGCGCATGCAAAAAAACACACCGACGGGAGGGGTGACCAGCTGGGGAGTCGATCTCCACAGCCGGCAATGACAGCTGCAGAACAGCTGCAGCAAGAGGTGAACATAGAAGACAACGAAAACAAGAAAGAAGAGAAGAAAAGAACAACAAAGAAACAACAGATGGCCAACCCAGAGGAAGAAGAAGAGGAAGAGGAAGAGTACAGTGAAATAGAAGAAGAAGGGAAAGGCAAGATAAAGGATATACTTTCTCTTATTAAAGAATACATGGAGTCATTTAAAGAATGGCAAGCGCAAGAATTTAATGATTTAAGAAGAAGAATAAACAGTACAGAAGAGAAAATGAATAAAATAGATATGACCTTATCAGAAATGGGAAAAAGAATGGACAAGGTGGAAGAACGAGAAGCAGCAGTAGAAATGGAGGTAGAGGACTTAAAAAAGAAATTAGAGGAATCTAATAAAAAAGTTAAAGAGACACAAGAGCTGTTAGCTCAGAACATAGATATAATGGAAAATTATAACAGAAGAAATAACATAAAGATAGTGGGCCTTAAGGAAGATGAAGAAGGCAAGAATATGAGAGAGTTTATAAAAGATTGGATCCCTAGGATCCTAGGATGCCCAGAACTACAGCAAGAAATGGAAATAGAAAGGGCACATAGAGTATTGGCCTTCAAACCACAACCACAACAAAAGCCAAGATCTATTCTAGTAAAATTCCTAAGATATACTACAAGAGAAAAGGTACTGGAGAAAACAATGGAAAAAGTAAGAGAGGACAACAAGCCACTGGAGTACAAAGGGCGAAAAATCTTCATTTATCCAGATATAAGTTTTGAACTCCTGAAGAAGAGAAAGGAGTTCAATACAGCAAAGGCGATTTTATGGAAGAAAGGTTATAAATTTATACTAAAGCATCCAGTGGTATTGAAAATATTTATTCCAGGACAGCAAAACAGACTATTCTCGGATCCAGAGGAAGCACGAAAATTTGCAGAACAATTACAAAATAGACTGAGAGATGAAGACGTGTAACGAGAGTACAAAAGACTGCGAACTAAAAAGTCAAATAAGTTTTGAACTCCTGAAGAAGAGGAAGGAGTTCAATACAGCGAAAACGATCTTATGGAAAAAAGCTATTCTCGGATCCAGAGGAAGCAAGGAAATTTGCAGAACAAATACAAAACAAACAGAGAGATGAAGACATGTAATAAGAGTAAAAATGACCACGATTTATATGTATGTGGGTAAAGAGGTATACGTGTGTGTATGTATAGTGTGCATACATGAATGTATCCGTATTTAGAGGAAAATATAGAGAGTATAGACAAGAATTAATAAGGGTAGGAAATGGAATAGAGGGAATAAGGAGGGAATTAAAAGAGTGACCTTTGTTACATATGAAAAGTGAAATCTTTTCTGGGGGGGGCTGGGTGGGGAGGAGTTACGGTCACTGCAAAATCAGCTGACGCTTGCGAGTGAATTCGCCAATCCAAATGGAGAGGGGAGATGTGGTTGTCCGACAAGGGATAAAGGACAACTCAGGAGGGGAAGGGGAGATTGGGGCTAAAGAAATTTTAAATAGGAGAATAAGGAAAATGTTTGATGTTTTAGGAATGTTGTCTTATAAAGGGTTCAAAACAAGAAAACAGAAATGGATAAGAAGGAAAGGTAATGATGGAGAAACGGAAGGGAAGATAAACAAAGTATAAAATGGCTACATTGAACTATATGACTTTAAATATTAATGGAATACATAACCAAATTAAAAGGAAGAAACTGCTAAATTTACTGAAAAAAGAAAAAATTGATATAGCATTTGTGCAAGAAACACATTTAACTGAATTGGAGCACAAGAAATTAAAGAGAGATTGGGTAGGACACGTAACAGCAGCATCGTATAATTCAAAAGCAAGAGGAGTAGCTATATTAATTAGTAAAAATGTCCCATTTAAAATAGAAGAGGAATTAATAGATCCAGCAGGGAGATATGTAATGATAAAATGTCAGATATATTTGGAGTTTTGGAATCTACTCAATGTATATTCACCTAACGAAGAAGATCAAAAGTTTATGCAAGATATTTTTTTGAAGATAGCAGATACGCAAGGGAACATATTAATAGGAGGGGATTTCAACCTGAATTTGGATTCAAATATGGACAAAACTGGGAAAAAAATTAACAGAAAGAACAAAGTAACCAAATTTATAATTAAATCGATGGAAGAAATGCAACTTTTGGATATATGGAGGAAACAACACCCAAAGGAAAAGGAATATTCATATTACTCGGCTAGACATAAAACATACTCAAGAATAGACCTATTTTTGTTATCAGCTCGTATGCAAGATAGAGTAAGAAAAACAGAATATAAAGCTAGAATACTATCAGACCATTCACCCTTAATATTGACAGTAAAGTTAGAGGACATCCCTCCAAGAATGTATTCTTCTTTTTCTTTGGCTTGGCTTCGCGGACGAAGATTTATGGAGGGGGTAAAAGTCCGCGTCAGCTGCAGGCTCGTTTGTGGCTGACAAGTCCGATGCGGGACAGGCAGACACGGTTGCAGCGGCTGCAGGGGAAAATTGGTTGGTTGGGGTTGGGTGTTGGGTTTTTCCTCCTTTGCCTTTTGTCAGTGAGGTGGGCTCTGCGGTCTTCTTCAAAGGAGGTTGCTGCCCGCCAAACTGTGAGCCGCCAAGATGCACGGTTTGAGGCGATATCAGCCCACTGGCAGTGGTCAATGTGGCAGGCATCAAGAGATTTCTTTAGGCAGTCCTTGTACCTTTTCTTTGGTGCACCTCTGTCACGGTGGCCAGTGGAGAGCTCGCCATATAACACGATCTTCAATCTGAGGCGCCTGCAAGCTCACACCAAGACACAAGAGAAACTTGTCCATGAACTACTCTTTGCAGACGATGCCGCTTTAGTTGCCCATTCAGAGCCAGCTCTTCAGCGCTTGACGTCCTGCTTTGCGGAAACTGCCAAAATGTTTGGCCTGGAAGTCAGCCTGAAGAAAACTGAGGTCCTCCATCAGCCAGCTCCCCACCATGACTACCAGCCCCCCCACATCTCCATCGGGCACACAAAACTCAAAACGGTCAACCAGTTTACCTATCTCGGCTGCACCATTTCATCAGATGCAAGGATCGACAATGAGATAGACAACAGACTCGCCAAGGCAAATAGCGCGTTTGGAAGACTACACAAAAGAGTCTGGAAAAACAACCAACTGATAAACCTCACAAAGATAAGCGTATACAGAGCCGTTGTCATACGCACACTCCTGTTCGGCTCCGAATCATGGGTCCTCTACCGGCATCACCTACGCCTCCTAGAACGCTTCCACCAGCGTTATCTCTGCTCCATCCTCAACATCCATTGGAGCGCTTTCATCCCTAACGTCGAAGTACTTGAGATGGCAGAGGTTGACAGCATCGAGTCCACGCTGCTGAAGATCCAGCTGCGCTGGGTGGGTCACGTCTCCAGAATGGAGGACCATCGCCAAGAATGTATAGATGGAGATTAAACCCCATGTTACTTAAAAGGCAGGATTTTAGAGAATTTATTGAAAGACAAATTAAAATGTATTTTGAAATAAATACGAAATCAGTGAAAGATAAGTTTATACTATGGGATGCAATGAAAGCATTCATTAGAGGGCAAATAATAAGTTATGTAACCAAGATGAAAAAGGACTATAATCAGGAAACATAGCAGTTGGAAAGGGAAATAGTAAATATAGAAAAAGAATTAGCAATGAAGGAAGATACAACTAAAAGAAGAGAATTGGCGGATAAAAAAATAAAATATGAAACACTACAAACATATAAGGTGGAGAAGAATATAATGAAGACAAAACAGAAATATTATGAACTAGGTGAAAAAACGCACAAAATCCTAGCATGGCAGCTTAAGACAGAACAAGCTAAGAAAATGGTATTGGCATCAAGGAAAAAAGACAAACAAATTACATATAATCCAAAAGAAATTAAGGAAAACTTTAGAGAATTCTATGAACAATTATACCAAACTGAAAACGAAGGGAAAGAAGGGAAAATAGATGAATTTCTAACTAAAATTGAACTACCAAAACTACAAATAGAGGAACAAAATAAATTAACAGAGCCATTTGGAATAGTAGAAATACAAGAGATAATAAAAAAATTACCAAATAATAAGACACCAGGAGAGGATGGATTCCCAATAGAATTCTATAAAACATTTAAAGACTTATTAATTCCGCCCCTCCTGGAAGTAATCAACCAGATTGATAAAACAAAGCTTACCAGATTCATGTAAAACAGCAATAATTACAGTAATACTAAAGCAAGGGAAAGATCCACTCACATCAGCGTCATATAGACCAATATCTTTACTTAACACAGATTATAAGATAATAACTAAACTATTAGCAAACAGATTAGCAGAGTATGTACCGAAAATGGTAAATCTAGACCAAACTGAATTTATCAAAAAAGACACACAACAGACAATATTTGTAAATTTATTAACTTAATTCATGCAGTAGAAGGGAATAAAGCACCAACAGTAGCAGTTGCTTTAGACGCAGAGAAGGCCTTTGACAGAGTAGAATGGAATTATTTGTTCAAAGTATTGCAAAAATTCAGTTTACCGGAGAAGTATATTAATTGGATTAAAGCATTATATAAGGGACCATTAGCGAAAGTGACAGTAAATGGACATGTATCAAAGCAATTTAACTTAAGCAGGTCAACACGGCAGGGATGCCCACTATCACCTTTATTGTTTGCGTTAGCTATAGAACCACTAGCAGAATTGATAAGAACAGGAAATAATATAAAAGGGATAAAAATAAAAGACAAGGAATATAAAATCAGTTTATTTGTGGATGATGTTATAGTATAAAACCAGAACCAGAACTATCAATAAAAGAATTATATAAGAAATTGAAGGAATATGGAGAAGTGTCGGGTTACAAGATCAACGTAAAGTGAATCAATGCCTATGAATAATGCGGATTTCTCAAAATTTAAAAAGGAATCACCATTTAGATGGCAAATGCAAGCAATAAGATACCTAGGTATACAAATAAATAAAAATTTCGGCCAACTATATAAACTCAATTATTATCCACTAATGAAAAAATTACAGGACGATTTAGAGCATTGGAAAGATTTACCACTAACACTGATAGGAAGGATAAACTGTATTAAAATGAACATTTTTCCAAGGATATTATACCTATTTCAGGCATTGCCAATACACTTGACAGAGAAATTCTTCAAGGAGTTAAAGAAAATAATAAGGAAATTTTTATGGAAAGGGGGGAAACCGAGGATAGCACTAGATAAATTAACAGAATGGTATAAACAAGGAGGCTTACAACTGCCAAACTTTAAAAATTATTATAGAGCCGCACAATTAAGATACCTATCAGATTTTTATCAAACAAGGGAAAAGCCAGATTGGACTAGATTAGAATTAGATAAAATAGGGGAAAAGATACCTGAACACATATTATATAAATGGGATGAAAAATTGGTACAACATAGAAGTTCTCCAGTATTACATCATCTACTCAATATTTGGAAGAAGATTCATGTAGAAAGAAATAAAACAAAAAAAAAACTCAGCTCGATGCTTATCCCCTCCCTCAGATAGCTGATATGGTCAATAAAATAGCCCAGTACAAAGTGTACTCCACAATTGACCTGAAATCGGCAAACCACCAACTGCTCCTTCGCCTGGGAGACCGCAAATACACCACCTTCGAAGCAAATGGCAGACTTTATCACTTCTTCAAGGTGCCCTTCAGAGTCACCAACAGGGTCTCAGTGTTCAAAAGGGAGATGGATCGGATGGTAGACAGGCATAATCTGATGGTGACGTTCCCCTACCTTGACAATGTCACCATCTGTGGCCAAGACCAGCAGGACCACGACACAAATGTTGCGAAATTTCTCCGCACAGCCAAGTCTCTTAATTTGACTTATAATAAGGAGAAGTGTGTGTGTTAGTACCACTTGCCTAGCCCTCCATGTTGTGGCACATGGTGTCATTGAACCTTACCCTGACCGCATGCGTCCCCTTATAGAGCTCCCAATACCAGACCCCGGGTCTGGTACCAGACCATTGAAACAGTGCCTGGGATTCTTTTCTTACTATGCTCAATGAGTGCCTAATTATGCCGATAAGACCTACCCCTTAATAAAGTCCACAAGCTTCTGCAGTAGCATTTTTTTCCTTCACCCTCCACAGCCCCAAGACACGGCACTCCTCAGTCGAGAAGGAGGCACAAGCAATCGTTGAGGACATTCGCCACTGGCATCACCAGCTGGCCAGGAAAAGATTTACCCTGCTACAGACAAACGGGCTGTCGCCTTCATATTTAACACAAAACTGCAGGGTAAAATCAAGAATGATAAAATCCTGAGGTGGGGAATCGAACTCTCCACCGATAACTATGGTATCCTGTACCAGCCAGGCAAACTCAACGATTCACCAGATGCTCTATCCCAGAGGACATGCACCAGCATACATGTGACTGCCTCCAGTCCCTCCACGATGACCTCTGCCACCTCAGAGTCACGAGGTTGTTCCACTTCGTAAAAGCCCAGAACCTCCTGTACTCCACTGAGGACGTCAGGTGTCTGACCAGACATTGTTGAGTCTGCGCAGAAGGTAAACCATAGTTCTTCAGGTCGATTTCAAGGGACCCCTGCCCTTGACTAATAGGAACTTCTATTTCCTTAACATTATAGACAAGTTTCCCAGATTCCCATTTGCCATCCCCTGTCCCGACAACCTCTGCCACAGTTATCAGGGCACTCCGCAGTGTGATCCCCCTCCATAGTGATCAGGGGTCCTCATTCATGAGCGGCGAGCTGCGGCAGTAGCTGTTAGCTAGAGACATGGGCAATAGTAGGACCACAAGTTATAACCCTAAGGGAAAATGCCACCATTTGAAAGGCGATCCTCCTGGCCCTTGTCAAAAAGCCTAGTGGTGTCTTACTGGCAGGAAGTCCTGCTAAAGGCACTCCATACCAACCGATCTCTCCTATGCACCACTACAAATACAACTCCACTATGGTGGTACACCAATAGCCTACTGCAGGGGGCGACCTGTGTACCTGTAGGAAGAGCACTGGAGGACAAGACAACACCTGGTGAGCTGTCAATCAGCCATCCTGAATGGACTAAGCCCCACGCGGTCAGCTGCCAATCATCTGCCAGGATATAAGCCACATCTGGCCCCTCGAGGTCAGTCACATGGAGCCAACACAGCTAACCATAGCTAACTGCAGCAGGGACTTTAAGTGGAATAAAGCCTGTTGATCAGTCTTTAAGTCTTGTGACTGCTTTCTTTACGACAGCGCACCACATCCACATGAATGCATGTTTTCCTTCCCCAGGAGGTTGGTGACCGGAACCTCTCTGCCACCCTGGTTCTCATCTCCGGGACCTGCCCTGCTGAGGAAACATGCGAGGGCCAACAAGTCAAACCCGTTGGTGGAAGAGGTGCAGCTCCTGTGCGCTAACTCACAATACGCTTAAAGGACACAGTTCCTGTCCAGGACCTGGTGTGTGCCAAAGACATCCAATCCCGGCCCTGCCCACCAGATATACATACATCGTCCCCTACAGGGACGGTGCAGGCTAGCGAAGCCCCACCCTTGGGCTTCCACACCACATGCCTGGGATCCTCACCCAGCTGAGCCGACCACCATGACCACCCCCACAGACAACCAAATCCCACCCTGACCAGTACACCACTGGCGGAGCTGAGCAGGTCACAGAGGCAGTGGAAGCCACCTGACCAGCTGAACCTTTAGGAATGGGTTTAGTTTTTGTATATACTGTTCTTTGTATAAGTGGCTGGCCCATCCACTGATAACTCGATCCCCATAACCCCTCTATCTGTGACCAGGCCATAAAGTTCAACCTCTCCACCCCTTCCATTTATTGAGCACATGGAGTTGGGCCAGCTGAAATCAAATGTGTATTAAAGCCTATTGTTCCTCACTCAGCCTTTGGAGTCATTTATAGTGTGTATCATACTATAAAGGTGTTGCATTGACCATTACGCCTCCAGCATTTCTGTGTTTATACTACGATCATAACGTCGATAAACTTTTCTATTTCACAAAGTGAAGTCAACCATCTTGCACCATTTGTTAGGAGGATTGTGAGCTGGGCAATGTTCTTCTGCTTCTAGAAAATGTGTTGGCCACTCACAGAGCCGCATGTTTTCACAACTCTCATTTGGTACAGCCATGCTATTTTATGGATAACTTGGCCACATGACATGTTGGTGGTCTTAAAAAGTTTTGGGAAATACTGATATCTTAAAGGTTACATTTAAATGTATTCTTTCTTATTACCAGTCAATGCTTTATTCTTTCTTTCAGATCACGTCTCAAAGTCTCAAAGATTCGGCATTACCAGCAAAATGTTGCTTTGATTTACTTCACAGGGGTTAACTCCAGTTAAGTGTGAGATGCCAGGAGGCCACTTTTAATAATTAACTTGCAAAGAAAGAAGAAGAATTTGATCTGGTCAACTTTTCTGCTCTTATTAATTAACAGTATTTACATTAAAAGTGATTTTTTTTAGGAAATAGTTTGTTTACTTCTACATTTTCTTCTATCTGCAGCAGATGCAGTGGCCTCACAGGTCAAAAACTGGCACCACTGCATCCCCTGGCCTACACTGGAGCTCCCATCTGGTGTGCGTGTGTAGTAGGGCAAGAGAAGGGTTCGTAGTAGGCATCTGGAGCTCCAGTGTAGGCTGAGGGGAGGGTTTGGACTTAGAGTCAGGCATCAGGAACTCTGGTCACTGGAGCTCCAAACCCTCCCCTCAGCTCCTGACTCCCGACTCTGAATCCTCCCTTCAACCTATACTGGAGCTCCCGACACCCATCCAGTGTGTGTGTGCATTAGGCTGAGGGGAGGGTTTGGAGTTGGCCTTGGGAGCTCTGATGTGCAGTAAACCAAAGCCTATTTTGTTTTATTATTTCAACTTCTGTTTAAGAAGCTGACAGAGCTGAGACATGTGCCTTCACATTGTCCCGTTTTTCCATCCCCTCCTTCCTCATTTCCCGACCAAGTACTCAAAATTTTGCCTTGTAGGTTCTCAATCTGCAGTTAGTTGCATTCCTGCAATCTACTCTTCATCTGTTATTGGTGATTCTTCACTGGGAAATAAAAGCACATTTTAAAAAAATAATCTTCATTCCTATCTCTGTTTTGTAAACTTAGTTTTAATATTATATTTGGAGTTGGGTTTTTCTGTTTAAGATAAGATGGAAGGGAGTCTCAAATGCCCACTGTTCTCTGTCTGATGAAGTATTCCCTAATTTCATTCCTCAAAACCCTATCTTTAAATGTTGGATTATGTCTGCTAATCTCTACACTAAGACTAGGACTTCTTCATCTTTTCCCTTCAGTATCTAGAAACCTTTCATCGGAAGTGAGAATAAAGAGTTTTATTTTAAGACCAATTAATTCTGAAGCTAGACAATTTGTGTAGGGCTGTTTTCAAGTTGGCAGCAGTGAAACTGCAATACTATTTATTGTACCTTTTAATGATTTGGATGCAGCTTTTCTCCTTGTTTAATGTCTAATCGTTGAGCCAGCTTGTAAACAGAATAAACATTATCTCATGTCTTTTGGATTCTCAGAAAGAGAGAGTGAGTGAGTGAGTGAGTGTGTGTTTGTGTGTGTAATTGTGGTGCCATTTTTTATATGCTGATACATCGCCAGTCCTTTACCATCATTAGGCATGAATCCTGGAAAGCCCTACCCAAAAAACCTTATGGGACTACATTGACCAAAAAGATTACAGTAGTTCAAAAGGTGATTTACCACCATCACATTAATGGCAACTGGAGGTAGGAAATTAATACTGCATTTGCTCTTGGACTTTATTCATTAGAATATAGAAGAATGAGAGAGGATCTCATAGAAACCTTTAAAATAATGAATGGATTGGACAGAGTAGATGTAAATAAGATGTTTCCCCTGTTGGGTGATTTCAGGACAAGACGGCACAGACTTAGAATTTTAAAAATGCCAATTTACAACAGAGATAAGGAGACATTTCTTTAGCCAGAGGGTAGTGGATTTGTTGCCACGTATAGCTGTGGAGGCAGGATCATTGGGGGAATCTAATTCGTCAGGGTATCATGGGACATGGGGGACAAGGCCGGAACTTGGAACTAGATGCCAGAACAGTTTGGCTCAGGGAGGGTTCATGGAGCAGACTTAATAGGCCAAATGGCCTGCTTCTGTTCCTTTTTCTTGTGATCTTGTTAGTGAGGCCAAGATTCTGAAAATTTGTTTTTTAAAAAAAAAGGACTAAATAATTTAGATCCTCGGTTCATATTCAGTCTCTAATACTTTTGTACATAAGGAATAATGTAGACACATTAACGTTGGAGTGTTGGAAAGAGCAAAAAAAAATATTTTACCCTCACTTTTGGAGGAGTCCAAATGAAATCTAATTTAAGAGATCAAGAGTACAGACTTTCATTTTTCTATGTCCAAACATCCATTTTGATGTTTCCTTTTTCTTCATTTCATGTTTCTTGTCATAACAATTACCTTTGCATTTGGCTCAGTAATTTTTAAACTGGAAACCTTCTCACTCGCTGCCAGTTTTATCCTGGTCTGTGAGTGCTAACACTATTATAACTACATGGACTACCAGAATTTGAAAGCTGGTTCAAATATAAAGTAAGAAAAGGAACAGAAACTTTTAATATTATGAAAGATACACTCAATGGTTTTCAGACTGCCTCCCTAAACTCACATTCCACCTTAAGGAATCCCTCTGCCATAAGTGTTCTGTAATTAGTAATGGATTACTTAAGGTGGTATCTGAGTGGGAAGAAAAAGGTTTGTAAACCACTGCTTTAATCATTCCTGACACGTGCATGGTTTCATAACTCCAAAGGAAATGGGCCAGACAATTTTTCTCAAGCAAAATAACAATCATATAACAATTACAGTACAGAAACAGGCCATCTCAGCCCCTCTAGTCCCACCTACCTACACTTTGCCCATAACCCTTCAATCCCCTCTCATCCACATACCTATCCAACTTTTCCTTAAATAGCAAATTTGACTTTGCTGCGACCACCTCTTCCGGAAGTTCCCACTCATGTTACTTCTAAACTATTGCGCCCTAACTCTTAACTTGTGACCTCTTGTCTGAATCTCACCTACCCTCAAGGAAAGAGCCTATTCAGATCTACTCTATCTATCCTCTCATAATTTTAAATACCTCCATCAAATCCCCCCTCAGCCTTCTACGCTCCAATGAATAAAGACCCAATCTACTCAATCTTTCTTTGTAATCTAGATTCTGAAATCCAGGCAACATCTTAGTAAATCTTCTCTGCACCCTCTCTACCTTATTGATATCCTTCCTATAATTCAGGGTCCAGAACTGCACACAATACTCTAAATTTGGCCTCACCAATGCCTTGAATAGTCTCATCATCACCTCCAACTCCTATATTCTATGCTTTGATTTATAAAGGCCATCATACGAAAAGCCTTCTTCACCATTCTATCCAAATGAGATTCCACCTTCAAAGAACGATGAAACATTATTCCTCGATCTTTCTGTTCTTCTACATTTTTCAATGCCCTCCCATTTACTATATATGTCCTGTTTTGATTATTTTTTTCCAAAATGAAGCACTTCACACTTGGGTCTAGAGCAGTGGTTCTCAACCTTCCCTTCCACTCACAAACCACCTTAAACAGTCCCTTACTAATCACAGAGCACCAATGGGCATAGGGATTGCTTAAGGTGGAATGTGAATTTAGGAGGGCAGTTTGAAAACCACTGGTCTAGCTGATTGAGTGCACGTAGCCATACAGCTGATATTTTTTTTTCCCCCACACACAAAACCTTGTATTAACCACAAAGGATTGCAGTCTTTAAATTTAATCTGCAATTACTAACATTGAATTATTTCCCTTATTTGTGGCCCTGGGGTTGCTTGGTCCTCAATCCTGCTGTGTCTGATCTGTAACTCAAGTTCTATCCAGCTTCCCCTTGAAGGCTTATGACTGCAAATGTAATAATTCTTGGTTGTCATCGAGCTTGGCATGGAGAAATGGCAGCATAATATTTTGTTCTAAACAAGGAATATGAGGCTCAGAGCTCTGTGAACCGGGCTCAATTCTTGGTCTGCGTAGAGCTTGCATGCCTTCATTGCGACCAGGTGGGTTTCCTCCAGGTGTTCCAACTTCCTCCCACATCAACAAAAAATGTGCAGGCTAGTAGATGAATTGATTTACTGTAAATTGCCTCCAGATGAATTTTAGAATCTGGGAGGAATTGATAGGAATGTGAGGAGAATAAAATAGGTTACAATAGGATGGGTTTAAAAAGGCATGCTTTTTTAACAACAATTTTTTTCAAGTGTTTTGACTCCTGAAAATAATTTCAGATTTGCTATATCACATAGGAAGTTGGAGAAACGGTAAATTAACTTTTATTAAATTTAGCATGTTTAATCACACAATGATTCTGATACATTATGTTAGTACACTGACCTAAAAAAATATTGTCACTGATTTTGGTTCGTACTCAGCATCTGATGCCTCTCATGTCAGTATCCAACAATACTCAGCCAGTAATGATGGATTTCAGATGCCCTGACATCACTTTTCCATGGTCACAATGTCCTGGTGAAATCTTTCACTATATTCGTCACTGACTGTACCAAGATCAGTAGAGAAAAAGTCCAAGTGCAAATGCAGAAAATGAATTTTAATGACATGCTGCACTTCATGGTTTTGTATCCTGGAAGTAGACATAAAATAGTTTATATAAAAAAAGGTACATGATAGGGAATTTTAAGGTGATTTTCATGATTAGCAGCCCAAAATCCATAAAATCCATCCATCAGGAAGCAAAATCTTCATTGTCTAGTGTAATCAGTGTGGACTCATTGGACCAAAGGACCTGTTTCTATGTTGTATCTCTCTCTCTACCTCAAATACAAGCTTTGATGTAATCTCTGGCTTTAACAATGGAGAGAGCAAGGAGAATTGAGGTTAACATGTTTGTCAATAAAAGTTTCTGCAGAACTTCAAATTAGCCCAATTAATATTCCCACTCATCATCTCATTGCACATTTTCCACCTTGGTAGTTAAGTATGTGGCATGCCAGTGGAGGCACTAACTGCTAAATCCATCACCTTGGTTAAGGTTTACTTCCACTACACAGAATTACCCTTGCCTTCTGATTTATTGCAAAGAAACTGCAGTCTTGCAGTGATGGGATTTGGCTTCTCTCCCACAAAGAAAGACAGCAACATTTTCATTTTAAACCAAAATGACTGAATGAGGGAAGGAAATGTAGGGAAGAAAAGCCAGACACTTCTTCATATTCAGAAGGGAAAACTGAGAAGGTGTGTCAAGCCCCTTTTGAGGATTCCATCAGCCATGTGCTTTCCAGACATCTGTTTCAGATCACCAAGGCTTAGGTGTAGAGGGTTGTCTGCTGATATGCTCAGAAATGGTGGACTGTGGTGGCAACCTGAAGACAAAGAAACTTTCTGCAAAATATCTTGTTCCACTTAACCAAAAAGCAATTCCTTGTGCATTTGTTAAATAATGACCTCTATTTGAAAAGGCTGACATTTGTATCAGTTCCAAAGATGCAATAATGGTGCTGGGTGCTTAGTTAAGAGACAATTTCCATTACTTTTCCCAACATTATGGAAGACGAGAGGAGTCACATGATGGAGTAGTGGCCAGTAGGAGAATACCAACCCTCTCCAGAAAAGAAGGAAAAAAGCAAAGAAAAAACAAAGCCCCAGACACACAAACCACAACAAATAAAAAATAAAGGTGTGGAGGAAATGGCACCAAAGAAAGAAAAGCCAAAAACAACAGGAAGAAAAGAAGAAGGAAAGATGCCAGAAGAGAAAGGTGAAGGCCTTACCTGTACGAAGAAGCAGGGACTCGCCGTGGAAAGAGGAGCCCACTCCCTGAGGTCAGTGGAAACCCCCAGGGTCGCGACCCACTGAACGCAGGACTACAAAGATGGCTCACAGAGGTGCGCAACTGCGCATGCGCGAGGAATTGCGCATGTGTGATGCGCATGACAAAGACAACACCGATGGGGGGGGACCAGCTGTGGAGTGGAACAAGCAGGGCACCCAGCGGGAAGATATAGAAAATAACGGGAACGGGAGGGAGGAGAATGAAAAAAGGAAATCAGAGACACAGCAGATGACCAGCCTAGAAGAAGAGGACCAACATCAAGACACAATTTAAAAAAAATACCCAGCAAACTGAGATAAACAGCCCAATAAGAAAGTCAGAAGAGACACAGATACAAGGAAGAGAGGTAGAGGACACAGGTCCTGGAGTGGACTCAGGGGAAGAGGAGGGGGAGCATCAAGCTCTGCACAGAGAAATAGAAGATAAAGGGAATGGACTGTACATAGATAAAAAAAAATTTTGAATATATGGAAGCAGTAAAAAAATGGCAGACATGAGAATTTAATGAAATAAAAAGAAGAATAAAAGGTACAGAAGAAAAAGTGAGTAGATTAGAGATGGTCATGACAGAAATAGGGAAAAGAGTAGACAAGGTGGAAGAACAAAAAACAGCCGTAGAAATGGAAGTGGACGACTTAAAAAGGAAATTGAAAGAATCTGATAAAAAAAGTTAAAGAAACACAGGAGTTGTTAGCTCAGATGATGGATATAATGGAAAACTATAATAGGAGAAACAATATAAAGATAGTGGGCCTTAAGGAAGATGAAGAAGGCAAAGATATGAAAGAATTTATAAAAGAATGGATCCCCAGGGTCCTAGGAATGCCAGAAATACAGGAAGGAATGGAAATAGAAAGGGCACACAGAACATTAGCCCCAAAACCACAGCCACAACAAAAACCAAGATCTATTCTACTAAAATTCCTGAGATATACGACAAGAGAAAATATATTGGAGAAGGCAATGAGAAAAATGAGAGAAGACAAAACATTATGGAAGACATTGCTTAGATTTAGGACAAGAGAGAGCCCAGATTCTTCTGGATTGCATTAACCACCAACAGTTTTATTCAGTCAACTCTTAATGCTAATTAGTGTTTTTTACATAGGAATACCTTAGTATTTAGCATTGCAAATTACTCCTATATTATCTCCTACTCACTTTTGTGACAACAAAAACAAAAGATTATTCAGTCATTTATTGCAAATGCCAGGAGAACATCTTTGATTATGTCAATACTTTGAAGGATCTTGAGCTCAACATTCTAGGTCTTTGAAGTATCAACAAAAATACATGTCCAATAAATAGTATTTAGGGCATGCTACATAATCTTGACAGGCAAACTGAAGAATTCCAAGAGAAAAATACTGAGATATGTGGTCATGAAACAAAGGAGGGTGTCTCCAGATTACTGGATCATTTGTCCCTCCTCCAAGGTAGATGGAACTTGTATTCCAAAGTCCACAGAGAAGAGGTGGAAATGTCATGAAATGGTGCAAGAGTAACAACACGAGTTGCAATATGGGTAAGATGAAGGAGAAGATTGTGAATTTCAGGAGGACCAGGAATGATTACCCTCCACTATGCATCAACAATATAGTAGAAAGAGTAGAGAGCTCAAAGTTCCTTGGAGTTTATTTAACTAGTGACCTATCGTGGACACTCAACATCTCTTCACTTGCCTGGAAGATGAAACAGTGACTATTTCCTGAAAAGAGTGAAGCAAGCAAGGCTACCGGCCACCATTATGTCAATCTTCTATAGGGACTTAATAGAGAGCGTCCTGGCCACCTGCATCACACTGTGGTATAGTTGATGCAGAGAAATAGATCATAGGATAATCCACAAACCATGAGTGGCATAGAAGATCACTGGAGTCTCCGATACCCACCCTCTACCCCCATCCCATCCCCACCATTGACATGATTTACCAGGATTGTTATCTGAAAAGGGCACACTAAATCATTTAGGACCTCTTCCACCCTGCACACAGCATCTTTCAGCTGCTCCCATGGGGGAAGAGATACAGGA
This sequence comes from Narcine bancroftii, assembly GCF_036971445.1. NCBI lineage: Eukaryota > Metazoa > Chordata > Chondrichthyes > Torpediniformes > Narcinidae > Narcine > Narcine bancroftii. Next base: position 118,520,876 of record NC_091473.1, on the reverse strand, counting down.
GTATCAGATCCAGCACCCCCAGGTTGAGGAACAGCTTCTTCCCACGGGCAATGAGAATGCTGAACAACCAAAGAAACTGTTCACACTAATCATCTGTGACTCTCATATTCATGAAACAACATTTATTTATTTATTTGTTTAGGTCAAATACTTGTCTTGTGTGTATATACTTTGTCTGTATGTGTGTTATGTCTGGTTGTATGTCTGCATGTTTTGCACTGAGGTCCGGAGAACGCTGTTTTGTCGGGTTGTACTTGTATAATCAGATGACAATAAACTTGATTTGATTTGAGGGGCACCAATATCTTTGCAGAGAAGTTTATTGATGCTAAGAAGAAAGGTTAAAACTGGTGTGTCAGTAGGGTAGAAATAGCAGTAGGTCATCAGGTGGAGAGATTGAAAAAATAGGTAAATTTAACAGGAGAAACAGGAAGGGCAGGTTAATGAACATGATGGAACTGGGGTCTGAATTGGAGTGATTTTTTCATGCCTGGAGGATAATGGGTAAAGCAGATTTGCACTTAATCTTGATTAGAACATGAAATTGCGATATTGTGGTCATCACAGATACTTGCTTGAGAGATGGATCTTGAGCTCAACATTCTAGAGTTTAGATGGTTCAGATTTGGTAGACAAGAATGTAAAAGAGGTTGGGGTGTGAAGGGGAGGGGGTGCGGTAGGCAGAAAGAGGTTGCATAACTAATTAGGAAGAATGTTACAATTGCACTTAGTACATCTTGGAAAGCTCATCCAGCGACGATATATGGCTAGAACTCTGGAATATAAAAGATGCATTTGCTGTGATGGGATTGTACTATCGACCCCCGATAGCCAGTGGAAGATAGAGAAACAGAAATGTAGGCTGATCATGGAGAAATATAAAAGCAATGGGAAGATTCTACCTTCCCTAATTTTAACTGGGATTACCTTCATGCAAGGGGCTAATATGACAGAGTTTGGAAACAAAATATAGTTAGTCCAATTAGGGGAAGAGTCTATATGAATTCCTGAGTAGATGTTCAAAATTTTAATAGTGGAGCAATTTGTAGACAGTGATCATATTATGAAAGTTTTTTTTGATGAAACGTTAAGTGTGTATTGCTATTCATGGATGCTGCCTGGCCTGCTGGGTTACTTCAGCACTTAGTGGATAAGACTGATTATCAGGAGAAAGTATAAGGCAGGAACTAGGGAAAGTAGATGGGTAAAGTCTCTCTCTACAACTCAATGTTCAAGATTTAAAATTCCTTTATTGTCATGTAATATTATATGAAAATTGCTTTAGTTTACCATTAGGCAGATAGATTCACCATCAGCAGAAAATGCCAGGGGCCTCTTAGAGTCAGAGAAAGAGAAGCAAAAGAGAGTCATCCCAGAGTCACTGAGTGTCCATGGATTCATCTCCAGCTCTCCCACAGCCTCCAGAGCCACACAGACTTCAATCCAAACTACAGCAACCCGAGCTCCAGATCAGAACCTCCGACACAATTAGGTAAACTTCAGCACCCTCAGCACCCTCTCGCATTCCAGTTCTGATACATGGTACTCCTTCTACCAGTCTCAAGCTAGTCTCCACCAGTCCACAGCCCAGTGTGAATCCCTCCCTGCTGTGAATCCTTTGACTGCAGTGACCCGCAGCCTGTGTGGGTTCCTCACCTTGAGTCACCAACAGCCACAGCCTGTGTGTTCTTCAGCATTAAATCCTCTCACTGGTCCACTGCCATGGTTACCATCTCCTGAGTCATCTCCTCTGCTTCTCCTTCTCAAATGGGGCGTGGTCTGCCCACTTTCTAATACCCCGCACTAGTTTTCTGCTTCCCTGGAGTCTCCAACCCCTTGTGATTGCTGCCGAACACAGGCACCATCATTTTGAGCCCAGACACGACAGTTACAGGATTTTAAAATAAATGACCTTCGGCTCCGTTAACAGGCTATTTAAAGTTTGTATGGAGTCATCGGTAGTTGGACTGGGCAGTAGGACATTGCAGGGGACATGGTGTCTCCTCTGCTCACTTCCCACGGGTCCATACCATTGCAGCATCTCTGGAAGCGCTGTCATTTTAAAAAAAATTCTCCACTCCCAGTAGCATGTCTCTGAATCCTTTCTGTTTCCTTTCCAGTTTAACAACATCCTTTCTATAGCTTGGTCACTAGAATTGTGTAATAATGCTTCAGGATGCAAGTGTGGTCTCATCAACATCATGTAACATTGTAAAATCCCATTCCAACCTTAATACTGACCAATGAGGGGAAGTGTGCTAAATGCTTTCCTCACCACCCTGTCTTCCTGTTTTGCATTTGGGGATGTCAGAGGTTATGGTGTAGCTTAGAGAATGTTTCATCAATGATCTTTTTGTTACAAATTCAGAAATGTTATGTTCATTGTGTAGCGCTAAATTCAATTTGCAATCTCTCAGAAAATTGATGTCTAGAAACCAAAAATAAAAAACATTTTAGGTATGGGGTGATAGGACAGATGATTGGCTGGCAGATGTATGATATGTGACTGTCATAATTAAATTGAAAATTGATTTTGAAATGTGTTATTACTCCTTCATAATCGATGGATCTAAATCCAGGCGCTCCCTACCCCGCACACTGTGGAAGTACCCTACAATAGCAGAAGACTGTAGTGCTGCCCCCATGTTAAGGGCAATAAATGATGAACTTGCCAATGACACCCACTTATTGAGGGAAACCCGGCCACTTTGTTAATAACATTGAAGTGCCAGTTGATGAAGTAGACAAAGACGATGTGGTCAAACAATAATCATGGCTTTTATTAGCAGAAACTCATGGTACAATAAACTCATGGTACAATAGGTGCATATATAGTTATATCCAAGGGGAGTGTCCTTAACAGTAGAGATAATATGCACAGCCAATGTTAATACAGCAAGGCTTGCGAGAGTGGGGAGACAGGCAGCTCGGCAGACATTCACCACATGTACAAAATGAATAAAAAAGATTTTTATATCTTTGCTGGACTTCTGGTAACTTTCAAACTTTGATCAAATTATTAATTGTTCTATGTCCCAAATTCCCCAATGAAAAAAAAAGAAGCCCTGAAAAAATGTGTGGCGAGGAGTTGGCAGAAGGGGGAAGAGATGAAGGATTCCTGGATTATTGGGATCTCTTGGGGAAGAGGTGATCTGTGAAAGAGCAATGAGTTACATCTGAACTGGATGGGGACCAATATTCTGGCAGGAACATTTACTAGTGCTTCTTGTGAAGGTTGAAACTAGAATGGCAGGGGGCTGGGGCTCAGAGTAGATATGAGACAGATGAGAAATTGAGGTCTAATGGATAGGAAGGAGTATGGCAAAGTGAAAGGAAAGACCTGTGGTTTAAATTGCATTTACTTCAAGGCAAGCAGTGTAACAGATAAGGCTGACAAACTGAGGGTGTGGATTAGCACAGGAGAATGAAATATTAAAGCCATAACAAAAATGTGACTGAGAGATGAACAAGACTGGCTGCTCATTGTTCTAGGATGCAGATGTTACAGGCACAATAGAGGGAGGATTGCATATTTGTTAAGGAGAAACACAACAGTGCTTAGAGAAGATATTCTTGTAATACAATGAAGCTAAATAAGTAGAACTTACAAACAAGAAGGAATTGATTACCTTGATGGAGCTTTATTATAGGCCCCCAAGTAGTTGATAGGAATTAGAAGAGCAAATGTGCAGAGAAATTGCAGATGGTCATAAGAATAATAGGGTAGTATTACTGGGATACTTTAACTTCCCAAATATTTACTGAGGTATGAAGGGCTTGGATGGGATGGAATTTGTTCCGTATGTCAATGTAGAGAGGGGGCAAGACTGGAGATCCTCTTAAGAGATGAGGTAGGAAGTAACAGTGGGAAAGCTCTTTGGGTCCAGTGGCCATATCTCCATTCATTTTAAGATAGTAATAGACAGGGTCTGCAAGATTGATTTTGGAGCTATTAGGCAGGATCTTGCAGAGGTTGATTGGGAGAGGATTTTTGAAAGTAAAGGGACAGATGGAAAAGGGATGTTTTTGAAGATGAGTTAACCTGAGTTCAGGCACTGCATGTTCCTGTTCAGGTGAAGGGCAAGCAGTAATTTAATTACCCTGCTAAGGGATATTAGGGCTCTGGTCAGGTAAAGGAGGCTTATGTCAGATTTAAGATTCATGAGATCACATACATCCCTGAGATTCTTTTTCCCGCAGGCAAGGCAACTGTACCATTTAGTGGTCGTGCAAAAAAATGAACACGTAAACAAATAAAAAAGGTAAACAAACTGACTGTGCAATACAGAGAGAATAAAATTAATGAAGTGCAAAAGTAAGTGTCCTTAAATGAGTCCCTGACTGAGTTTGTTGTTGAGGAGTCTGACGGTGGAGGGGTAGCAGCTGTTCCTAAACCTGGTGGTGTGAGTCTTGTGGCACCTATTTAAGAGGACCAGAACAAACAAATCCTAATATAAGTACAAGAAAAGCAGGAGTGCTTAAGTGGGAAATCAAAAGTGCAAAGTGAGGACATGAGATGCACCTGCAGGCAGGATAAAGGAGAATCCTGTGAAATTCGGCAGGTATCTTAGGAGTAAAACGGTGGAAAGAACTGGTCTCATTAAAGATCATCAGGCCTCTCTTTGTGTGGAGCCACAAGGAATGGGTGAGATTTTGAATGAATACTTTTCATCAGTCTTTACTATGGAGGAGATTGTGAAAACTAAACAGTTGGAGGAAAGAAGTCACAAGTTGCTGAACCATATTAATTTGAGTGTATAAATGTGGACAGATCCTGGGGGCCTGATGAAGTGCATCCACTCAGTTTATGGGAGGCGATGAGAAAAATGAGGAGCTCCTTGTTGAGATATTTACATTATCCTGGGGCTCTGGTGAAATCCCAGAAGACTAGGGGATGGCTAATGTTAAAAGGGGCAGCAAGGACAAGCCAGAAACTATTGACCCATGAGGTTGATATCACGAAATGCTGAAATTCTAGTCAAAATCTTGCCTTTCAAAATTCATGAACATTCTGTCTGTCAGAATTCCTTCCAGTACCTTTCTTATGACTGATTGACGATTCATTCTCTAGGTTGTCCTTGCAGCCTTGTTTATTTTTAAATAAAGGCACAACATTACTCACCCTCCAGTCTTCCAGCACCTCACCCATGATACAACTATTTCCGCAGGGGTCCTGCAATTTCTTCCTTAGCTTTCCACAATGTCCTAGGATATACCTCATCAGATCCCAGGGATTTATCTACATTTATGCTTTTTAAGATCTTTGGGACCTTGTCTTCTGTAACATGAACTTGTAGCTATAGTAATTTACCCAGTTTACAGTCATTTAAAGAATACGCTCACATTTCTTTCAGCACAAAATGGAGTCGACTCTCCTTATTCCCTTCAGTCTCAACATTTCATCTCCCCAAACACCACCCAACCAAACCCCTCTGACCTTTTTATTGGCTCACCGCCATACAGGCGATCTTGACTCTCTCACTCTCGTCCTCCTGTGTCCGAGATCCATCCCACGTATGCAGCCTTCTTAACTGACCTGCGCATGTGTGCTATTACTCCCAACGTTGCCTCAGATACGTCATCAGCAGCGACCGGCACTGCTCCCGACGCAGGTAAGAGAGCAATTGTGACAGTGTTCCCCCCCCCCCACCCCACCCCCAGACTCCAAGTCATGCAAGGAGGTGACTGATCGGAGCTCTTCCGCAATGTAACAGTCTGGAGACTGACAACCCACTCCAACCTCATAGGATACTGCAAGACAGGCGATGTATGGCCAACTGGCAGGGGTGCAAGTAGTCCTCTGACTCTGGCACCAATGCAGAACATAGACTGTCGATATATGTCGGCTTCAACCTTGCTGTGTCAAAGCTCTAAAATCTCCAGATACACAAAATCCAATCTGGGAGATTTTGTTGTTCTGGATTCCCGTTTCCATCATGTGCACCTGGACTTGGTAGGAACCGCTTCCACCATCCAGAGGATATAATTATCTGCTCACATGTGAGGACCGGACTATCAGGTGGCAGGAGGACATTCCTGTCACTGACATCCTTGCGGAGATGATCGCTCGGGCTTTTGTGGATCGTTGGATTCCATCTTTTGGTGTTGCAGGCATTGATGGAGACTGTATCAGCTTTCCCATTTCTGTCAATCACAAAAGTCTTCAGTTAGCATTGTACGATCTCCAAATGACCATCTTAAATGGGCTAAAGTGGTTTGTGAACACAGCATCATGACGAAGGAACACCTATGTAAATGGTACGGCACATGCACTGCAGGTGACACATGTCATGAAGGAGTAATTTTGAGTAATTTCATGTTTTTTCCAAAGACGATCGACATTAGTCACCAGATTTTAGAGTGCTGTCCCCAGACTCAGATTCACAAACTTTCCAGACAAAGTCAGTATGGTACTATATACCATTCTTTCTGCTGAACATCCAAGATCTGCCTACACAACAGGATGTATGCCAAGGAAAACCATGGGCAAATGTTCACTCCACCTAGATGCATCTGCTGAACATCCAAGATCTGCCCTATACAGCAGTGTGGATGCCAAGGAAAACCATGGGCAAATGTTCACTCCACCTAGATGCATCTTGCTGAACATCCAAGATCTGCCCTATACAGCAGTGTGGATGCCAAGGAAAACCATGGGCAAATGTTCACTCCACCTAGATGCATCTTGCTGAACATCCAAGATCTGCCCTATACAGCAGTGTGGATGCCAAGGAAAACCATGGGCAAATGTTCACTCCACCTAGATGTATCGCCATCTGCTGTCATTGCTGTTTTCAATTGGCGATGGAAACGCTTTATGAGGCTGTTAGCCTGTGGTCAGTAAGCCATAGTGTAAATATGGGTAGTGCCCAAAAAATCAGTGAAAGATCGGAACAATGCTGACTCGAACTGAGACCCTCGGTTTATCATAATAATGCCTGGAACACTGAAAGATGGAATCCAACGATCCACGAAAGCCTGAGGGATTGGGGGGCGGGGGTGTGGCAAGATGGCGTAGGAAGAGGACGTGTAAAACCACCTCTCCCCAGCTGAATAATCAATGCCCGAAATTTAAAGATAGTTAAAACTTTTAAAATTTGTTCTGATTAAGTTTAAGAGTTAACTGCAGCAATAATAAAAGCTCAGACTGAAAAAAAGAACTCAATTTAAGAGCTGAAAGTGTGGAAGAATAGAGGCCTACCTTTCCGAAGGATCCACGGGGATCGATTTTGGAGGCTCCAAAGGCACAACAGACCATCCAGGCCAAGATCACTGTGACTCTGGCGCCCTCCTTGCATTTCACTATGCCGCACGCCCAAGGACATGGGGCTTTATGGAGGCGAGGGCTCCGTTCGCGAGCACGATCGCATCGGAGCTGCCGGCGAAGTGCCGCTCCCGGGCACAGAGTCGGAGGACCTACACTTCCGGGCCCTGATGGAACTGGGCATGCACGGAGATTCGCGCATGCACATTACCCCCGATCGGGCACAGGCTGCGGGGACGGCTCTCTCTCTCGACGGGCTGACACTGTTGGCCCATTTTGGGAGGGAGTTAGGACCCATAGATGGGTGGCTTGGGCTGAGGTCGTGGCACTGGACTCAGGAGAGGAAGAAGAGGAGTTTCTTGGGACACCTGAGGAAGAAAGAGCAGTAATTCTACAAGCTGCGAGACTTATACAAGGTAGGCCTCAAAGACTTAAATCTCCTTCTCTACAGACATTCCAAACAGTATCTGTGGAAGGGGACACTACGTTATCTGTGTGGGAAGAATTTATGTGTCGAATGGATAACATGGTGATACAGGTCACGCAAGGATTCAAAGAAAGTAAGATGCAACTGACTGAATTGAGGGAAGTGTCTGTAATTAAAAAAGACGTAACTAAATGTCTGCGAGCAGTGGATGTGGTGCAGGATGAATTTACAGAAATTAAGCGGGCATGTTTGTAATGATAAAGTGGAGAGATACACTGAGAAAATGGATTATGTGGAACCTTGTATTATGGGTTGGGATATTCAGAAGAGAGAATCTTTGAAGCAAATTGACACATTGGAGAAAGCCTGAGCAATCATCTCCACAGAGATGTCAGTGATAGGAATGGGCTTCCTGCCACCTGAGCATATAAGTATATCCTCTGGAGGGCGGAAGCGGGACCTACCAAGTCCAGGTGCACGTGATGGAAACGGGGATTCAGAACAACAGAATCTCCCAGATTGGATTTTGTGTGTCTGGAGATTTTAGAGGATTGACACAGCAAACAGGACTTTGCCCATAATCCAACATCCCGTTGAATGCAAGACGAGGTAAAATGTCCCGCAATTAGTTTGATCAATGCTCTCCTACCAGGATGAGATGGTTTACGAAGAGACCTAAACATCTCCTGCCTCATTCCTGCTGACACAAAAGGTCTAGGCCTTTTGGTGGAAAAATCGCAGACTAATGTTTCACCCGATTCATTCAGGATCACATCTTGTAGATGGAGACTGTAGTTCAGGGGTGTCAAACTCAAATTCACGGAGGGCCAAAATTAAAAACTTGGACTAAGTCGAGGGCCGAACTAAATATTTATTGAAATTTTTCAACAACATCTGCATGTTTTCTCTTCTTTCAACCTATGTAATGTTAAACTTTTTCTTATTAAAATAAATGTTTAATAATAGTTTTGGATAAACTCTTTCCAGAAGCATTAACAAATGAGAAATAAAATATTCAGTAAATAATATTTCTCTATAGAGGATTTGTCAAATGTTGCTAGTGTGCTGTCGAATAGTAAAATCTGAGGGCTATTGAGAATGTGGGAGAATAACATGATTCCTGAAACAATCAAATGGGTGACTGATTGTGGGCATGAACTCTAGCAGGGTTATTTGCCATGCTCTTTTTCCATTGGTACAGATATCCTTTGATTGACACACTTTTCAAGTTTTATGCCTAATGAGCTTGTATCCAGGTGCAGGACCATTTTTAACCAGGAATATATTTATCACTGTGACATGAAACTATTGGAAGATCGTTTTATCCTGAGATTAAAGTTCATAATCCTTACTCAGGCCTGAGTGCGGGAGGGCGGGGTTTGCGGGCGATCGGGTGTGTCAATGACAGTGCGGGGGCATCGGCTCTCGCTGCAGGGCAGCATCTCGGCGGATCAGCGGCCCCGTCACCGTGAGTCGCGGGTCGGCCTGTGGCAGGGAGGGGGAGTGGGCAACGGTCCTGGTGAGGTCAGGCCCCCCCTGAGTTTATGCCGGACCCCCCTTGACCTGCTGAGTTTCTCCCGGACCCCCCTTGACCTGCTGAGTTTCTGCCGGACCCCCCCTTGACCTGCTGAGTTTCTCCCGGACCCCCCTTGACCTGCTGAGTTTCTCCCGGACCCCCTCCCCTTGACCTTCTGAGTTTCTCCCGGACCCCTCCCCCTTGACCTGCTGAGTTTCTTTCGGACCCCCCTTTGACCTGCTGAGTTTCTCCCGGATCCCCCTTTTCTTTCCGTGCCGGTGTCCCAGGACCTTTCCAGGGCAGTCTCTGCACTCAGGACCATGCTGGGATCCCGGTCAGCGGTGGAGGAGCAGGTGAGCACGGCTAATCCCGATCCAGCCCATGCCACTCCCGAGATTGACGGGGGGGTTCCACCCTACCTGCCCGACCAGCCTCGCTCTCCACGTGTACTCCGGGCACCCGCCGCTGGTCCGGTGGGAAGGCGCAGGGTGGCCGGCGCCCCCATCACCCGGCGGGGAGCCCCAATCTTCCCTCCGGCATCCCGACTCCATCTGCTGCTCCAAGAAACGCTGTGCCACTGGGGTTCCGGGCGCTGGGAAGCGGCTTTGGCTTCCCCTGACACCGGCCAGGCCACACTACGGTGGGGTGGTGGGCTGGAGGACACGACAGCGTGTTTATAAAACCACCCACCACTACTTTTCAAGGACCAGGATTTTTCTCTCTCTCTCTCACCCTGGGACACAGCAGTTACTGTGCATGCGCTATACTGGCGCGGCGGCCAGCGGGCCACCTCTAATACATTTTTGATATGATCTTGCGGGCCAAATATAATTATATCATGGGCCAAATTTGGCCCGGGGGCCAGAGTTTGACATGTGTGCTGTAGTTGATCGAGCGATAATAGATGAGGTCGAGATTGGTGTGATGTGGGCAAGCCATGCTGGTGAAATCAATGGCAGTAGTCATATATAAGGCAATAATGTCAGGGCAGGGCGTCGGCCATGGCATTTGCTTTCCCTTGGATGTGGCATATGACCAATTAAAACTGTAAGATGAAGTCCAAGTGCCGAATTTCTCATGGTAAGTAAAGATTTGCCCTTGTACTCGTGGTATGCGTATGAGGCTGGTGATCTGTATAAATGGTGAAAGGGCAACCTAGATGGCTAGGAATTCTCGACCAAACATATTATACTTTGCCTGAGCTGGTGACAGCTTGGCTGAAGAAAAATGCCAGATGTTCCAATTGCCCATGGACTCTTTGTTCTGATACTACTCCAAGGTACTGATGGAAGCATCTGTGGAAAGAGAGGGCAAGGCGTTGGGCTTTTGATGCACAAACATTGTGGCATTCGCAAGCGTAGTCGTCACATCATTGAAAACATGAATAGCATCATCTCCCAAACTCAATGGTCTTTTGGAAATGGACATCAGATCCTTTTAGTTGTTCTGTAAGGGGTAATGGAGATCCTATGGCAATAGAAATTCATCATGCCTAAAAAAAAGTTGTAACTCGCCAAACATAATGGGTGTAGGAAAATCTTGAGTTTCTTGCACTTTCGATTTATTGGGCTAACTACCATGTTGCGTAACTCTGTGTTCAAAAAGAATAAAATCAAGCAGTGCCAAAAACGCATTTACTCTGATTGAACACAATGCCAAACTCATCAAGCCTCTGAAACCATGAGATAAAGTGGTGTTTTTGCTCCTCTTCATCCACGCTCAATTCAAGAATATCATCGATATAGACAAATAAAAAATTGAGGCAGGAGAGTGCGTGGTCCATAAACCACTGGAATGTCTGAGCTGCATTCCATAGTCCGAACAAACTCAAACATGCTGTAAGGGGTCATTACTGGTCTCTTGCAAAATCAAAAGGCTCTACTGGAATCCGAAAGTAAGCACGTACTAGATCTATTTTCACAAATATACGTTTGCTGTGGAGGTTCGCTGTGAAGTCATGCAAATTGGGGATGTTGTATCAGTCAGGCATGGTGGAATTGTTCAGGGCACGATAATTACAAGGCTGCCAATCCTCAGGAGTTTTTTTTTGAACCATATGCAACGGTGACATCAATCAGCTGTCAGATCTACAGACTCCATTGGCACCAGTGACAAGCATTTCAGATTCATGTCTCACATGTCTGTCCATGGCCTTATGCACTCTCCCATCAAGACCACCTGCAAACTGGAGGAACAATACATGATTTTCCATCTGGGCCCTCTCCAGCCAGATGGCATTAACATTGACTTTTCTGGTTGCTACTAACCTGCTCCCCTCTTTGCCCTCCCCCTTCTCTTCCCTTTTCAGTTCTCCTCCCTCCTTTTCCCCTCTATTCACCCAGCCATCCCTCCTTCCCTTGATCACTGCTGTCCCCTCCCTCCCTTCTCTACCTATCAATTCCTGCCTTTGCTACCACACCTCCCCTCTTACAATTTTGTTTGGATGCCTGCTGACATTTTTCCATATGTTGTTGAAGATTCTATCCCAAAATGTCAGTTACGTATTTTTATCTTTGCTATATAAAGGACACTGCTTGACCTGCTGAGTTTCTCCAGCTTTGTGTTTTTACTTCAACCACGGTGTCTGCAGATTTTCACATTTTACTTCTTTCCTTAGATCTCCAGACTATTCCCAGCTCCAGCAGGTGGTCTAATTCCACTTTTGTGATTATAAGACAATCCGGGGATCATCTATGAGCCTGTGCTGCCACCAGAGGATCCCGAGTCTCTAAGTGGTGGGTTACTGCAAGTTTAATGTCTACTTGGCAATATGATGGGGTCACGAGGCAAGGGAAACACTTGAGCAAGGCTCAGAAAGGGCAGGAGCCAGGTTGAAGGCTTGTCAAGTGAGTGGCAACACTGGAGAGAGGTCAAGTGCTGCAGTCCATAACACAGTGATATTTCAAATCCACCAGCAACAAAAAATTTGACAGGAAATCCACTCCCAAAATGGAATTTCCCACATTTGCAACCATGAAAACCCACCAAAGAGGTTTATTGAATCCAGAACCTAATGTGAGTGACCTCTGGCCATAAGTTTAAATATGAGAAACGCTTGTAGCTGAAAGAACATATTGTAGTCGCTACTACGGTAGATGCTACTAAATAAAGGCAAACACACACAAAGGTAGTCAACTCAAGACTGGTTTATTGCAGACATACACAGACCTTTTATTCCTTGCCTGTTAATGAGCTCGTTAGTGATCAGCTGCTGGTCTACATGACAAGCAGGTTAAAGCTACAAGCCATTAGCACCCCACCCCTTTAGGCAGGGGCTTCATCTGATCCACTCGCTGTACTTTGGCGCCCAGCACTGCTAGCCCGCGATGTGTCAGGTAAGTCTGTGAACTGACAGTGATGGTTTGCAATACCGTGCTGTGCGTCTGCTACATCACCCCCCCCGCCCAGAATCGTCACCGTAACTTAAGATGCCAGATACGCTTGACTTAGGCGGACGTCCATGTTGCCTGGGTTGAGGGCACTGAACAGGTGAAGTAGGGTCCGTATGGGCGGGTTTAAGTCTGTCCACGCTGAATAGCTGTGGATGCCGTTCGATGTCTAATGTATATACCACTCCATCTCTCTTAATCACACATGGTTTAATCATCATATGGTTTTAGTAACTGTGCCCCTGGAATCTGTCTTCATACGAATACAAATTCAATGTTTAATAGTGATTGGGGCATTTGTTGCCTAGGTTTGCCATGCCAATTGGTAGAAGATGGTTTGCTGTTAGCAATACCCTTGCAGAGTTGTTGCAGGATGTCCATGTCTGAATTGCTTGTGAAATGAATATCTCCTGGAACCGTGAGGGCCGTACCATACATCAATTCTGCAGACAGATCTTCTTTTGGAGCTGTTCGTACTCCCAATAGAACCCAAGATAGTTCATCGACCCAGTTGGGGCCAGTGAGTCAGTCTTTCAGTGAAGATTTAAATTGTTGATGGAAACGTTCCACCAGGCTGTTGGACTGCGAATGGTACGCAGTAGTGTGGTGCAACTGTGTATCACAAAAACAAGACAAGGAATCCCATAACGCTGATGTGAACTGTGGTCTACGGTCCACAGTTGTGTAGCCCACATGTGTGTAGGCACTCCAAATCTAGCAATCCAATTTAAGATGAATGCTCTAGCACATGCCTCAGTATCACTGACTGGTAATGGAATGGCCTCTGGCCAGCGTGTGAAGCGGTCTACTACCGTGAGAATATACTTCATGTCCTGAAATACTGGTAATGGTCCAACCAGATCCACATGCACATGCTCAAATTTTCTGTGCATTGTCGGGAAAAGCTGCAGGGGTGTTTTGGTGTGTGTTGAATTTTCGCAGGATATACATGTTTGTGCCCATTGCGCGATGTCTTTTTTCAGCCCATGCCACATGTACTTGTTTGACATTATTTTGACTGAAGTCCTGATGGATGGGTGTGATAGATTGTGAATGTCATCAAAAAGACGCCGTCTCCAAGATAATGGAACCAATGGCCGAGGATAGCCCAACGATATATCACAAAGGAGTTTGGACTACCTTCTTGTGGTGCCACTTGTTGAATGTCAAGTCTAGTAATAGCTGTACTGTATGTCTATAAATCCGGATCCGCAGATTGTGCCGCAGCCAGTTCAGCAATGTTGACTCCACCTTGAATATGGCACACACTTGATCGAGAGAGCATATCTGCAACCAGATTGTCCTTACCCGAAATATGACTTATGTCCGTAGTAAACTCCGAAGTGTGGGACAAATGTCGTTGTTGTCTTGCTGACCAAGGATTTGTGACTTCGCTAAAGGCAAAAATGAGCAGTTTATGGTCTGTGAATATGGTGAAATGTCGACCTTCCAAGATATAACGAAAGTGCCTTATAGCCAAATAAAGTGCTAATAGTTCTCGATCAAAGGCGCTGTACTTCATTTCCACTGGTCTTAGATGACAACTAAAGATGGCAAGGGGCTGATAATGGCCATTAACATATTGTTCCAGAACTGCACCCACAGCTGTTCCCGAGACATCTGTGCTAAGCGTCAAAGCAGCTTCAGGATTTGAATGCGCAAGCATTGCTGCTTTGGCTAATGCCTCTTTGGCAGACATAAACGCGGCCTCTGCCTTTACGGTCCAGGTAATGTTTTTGTTTGGAGCAGAGATTATGTCAAACAGGAGTCACAGGATGTCAGCAATCCTGGGAATAAACCTGTGATAAAAAAATTTATCATTCCCAAAAACTTCTGTAGCCCTTTGACGATGACAGGTCTGGAGAATGTACGAATGTCGTCTATCTTGCCTGATAACGGAGATATGTTGTCTGCTGTAATTTTATGTCCTAAGAATTCTATGGTTGACTTGCCAAATTGACACTTGTCAAGGTTAATTGTCAGACCAAAGTCTTGGAATCGTTGGAAAAGGCGGCACAAATTAAGGTGGTGATCTTACTCATTTTGACTTGCTACAAGGATGTCGTCCAAGTAAATATACACCAAGTCTAAATCTCAGCCTAGAACGTCCATAAGCCGCTGAAAAGTTTGCACGCCATTCTTTAAGCCACATGGCATTCTGAGGACCAAATGGCATAATAATTGCTGTCTTGGGAATATCATTCTCATTAATCCTTAATGATATTCCTTAACCAAATCAATCTTTGAAAATATGCAGCAATGATGTAGGTGGGCGGTGAAATCCTCTATGTGTGGAATTGGGTATCTGTCAGGTGTAGTGACATCATTAAGCCTATGGTAGTCACCACAGGGTCTCCATCCGCCTGTCTTCTTGGGTACTATATGCAAAGGTAAGGCCCAAGGGCTGTTTGAGCGTCGGATGATACCCAATTCTTCCAGTGCTTTAAATTCTGCCTTTGCTTGCCACAATTTATCAGCTGCCAGTCGACGAGCCCTGGTATGGACCGGTGGGCCTGATGTGTCTATGTAATGAGACACATAATGGGCTGTTCTTGAGGCATTGAAGTTAGGGTTGAGAATATGGGGAAATTCATTGAGTAGAGCAGTATATGCGTCCTTGTACGTACTCCGAGCTGTGAAACTCTCCCCTTGATGCACGACAGTGGATATGTCTGAAAAGTGGTGGCATGAACTAATTTTCTGCGTTTTACGTCTACCAATAAGTCGTGGGAACATAAAAAATCTACAACCAAAATGGGTTGAGCGACAGAAGCGAGGACACAATTCCAATGGAACGTGGTTCCACCTATTCCGATTGCGAGTCGTGCCGAAACTTGGAATGGCTGTTCCATTCGCCACTCGCAGGGTCAAATGGCATTTTTTATGCGTCCTTTCAAAATAGGTCGGTGGGAGCAAACTAAGTTCAGCACCTGTGTCTACAAGGAATTTGCGCCTACCCGCATCATCCTGAAAATACAATAAGCCTGTATGTCCGCCAGCTGCTGAGCCCCCTACTGGCAGCTGGCTCTCTCATTTCCCGACTTCTCTTTGTAGCAGGTATATGGCTGGACACACTTATGGGCATTTGTTCCCCAGTGGCGGTGGTAAAAACACCACTCTCGATGTACATCAGCATGTTCCTCTTTCTTGGATTGGACTGCAGATCCAGGAGGCTGGTAGGATGTGGGAGATGCTTCTGCTGCAAAAACTGGATGTATTCGGGCAGACTCTTGTGTAGGATACGGTAGAACCTGTCAGGCTCTTGAGCCATGTTATGGGGACGGTGGAAATCGATGTTACCAATGTGAGCTGGAAGTTTTGACAGAAATAACGTTTTGAAAAGCAGACAATGGGGATGACCATCTGACAATGCCAGAATTCATTCATCAGGTCTGATGGATTCTTGTCTCCTAGGCCTTCCATGGTCAAAAGACGCTTGCCACGCTCATGCCTAGTAAGTTCCAATGTGTCAAGAAGAAACTGGCGGAACCTGGTGTTCTGGTCTTCTGCCAGAGGATGAGCAATAAATTTGCTTACTCGCGATGCAGTGGCCGCGTCCAATGTACTCACGACATGCCAAAACTTGTGTCTTCTGCCGTCATACCCCAAAGACGAAACTGGGTTTCAGCTTGAAGAAACCAAATTCGAGGCTGATGTCCAGAAAGGAGGCAAATGAAGCCCAACTGCATTAACTGCCATGGTGGTGGGAGTTGTTGTTGTTGACATTTCTTCCTTTTCCATAATGATTCAAATTTGTTGAATCATCACATCATGGTCACCAATTTGTAGCGGCTACTACGGTAGATGCTACTAAATAAAGGCAAACACACACAAAGGTAGTCAACTCAAGACTGGTTTATTCCCTGCCTGTTAATGAGCTTGTTAGTGAACAGTGGACCAGAAGGTTAAAGCTATGAGCCATTAGCGCCCTGCCCCTTTCGGCAGGGGCTTCATCTGATCCACTCGCTGTACTTTGGTGCCCAGCACTGCTAGCCCGCAATGTGTCAGGTAAGTCTGTGAACTGACGGTGGCGGTTCGCAATACTGCACTGTGTGCCCGCTACAATATGACATATTATGATGTCTGCTTTCCTCCACGATTGGAGGGACATGGAAATCTCTGCACTGGAATCGACAAGAAATTAAACACCTGAGAGACGATCTTTGAAGAAGAGATGGCGGCCGATGTGCCCATGAGCAGCAGTTGCCTCTACTGCTGGGCCTGGTTGTTTCCCGGTTGCCATTTTTAGAAGATGCAAGATGGCTGACAGGACCAGACGGCAGCACAGAATTTCCAATGCTACCAACAAATACGGCGCCCGGCGCCTCTACCACGTCCTCCACCAGCACGCATCCAACCAGGTTGGCAGAAGGGATTCCGTTGAGTGCCCAGAGCCTGGACCTGCGTAGTCAGTGCTGCCCTTTGCTGCTTCACCTCAGTTATCTTCAATAGATAAGGTACTGGGAGTTCACAAGGTGCAGTAAGGAGACGTTCCAATGCTCCTATCTTCATTGTGGAGGTTGTGGACATAACAAGGTCAGCAGGATTGAGGGTTGACGCTCAAAAGACACTCACCAAATGTCTTTAAACTCAAAGAAGTAAACATTGGGGAACCTCTGCTTCCAAAAATCCCATTCAATAGAATTTGTTCAAGCTAGCCTGCATCATTTCCTTAGCATCTGTGATGGTTGCCTATCACCTAGGCTTTTGTTGGATGGTAACTCGGCAATACGAGCCTCCCAGATAACTGAGAGCACGCAGAATAGAAGCCTATCGTATGGGAGGTTATCGTCTACATCCTCCACTTCACAAGAAATATGCCCTGGAAGACAAACCACAAATAAAAGGGTTGGCATTGCAGTTAGCGCAATGCCTTTACAGCACCGACGAATCGGGACCAGGGTTCGAATCCTATGCTGTATGTTAGGAGTTTGTATATTCTCCTTGTGTCTGCGTGGACTTTCCCTGGGAGCTCCAGTTTCCTCCCACCATTCAAAACATACCGGGGTTGAAGGTTAATTGGATGTAAATTGGGAGGCATGGACTCTTGGGCCATTATGGGCCACGCTGTATGCCTAATTTAAAAAAAATTACATTAAAAAATTTTTTTAATTAAAAAAAATTACAAATTTAAGAATTTAAACTGAATTTCAAGTTCTGACGTCACACTGTATGTGCCTTGGTGCATTATTAATTGAAAAGGGGGTGGAGGATCCTCTAGCTTGACCTCCCCAACTGCTCCTATAAGGGGTTTATCCTCTTCACTTTCCAGTTTAATCTAGAAAGTGCTGTAAACCCAAGGGGTCGCCACTGAAGCAACAGTAATTTACCCAGTTTACACACAATTAAAGAATACACCCACTCGTTTCTTTCAGCACAAAACAGAAGTTAAATCTCACAACACTGCACTATCTATTTCACCAAACACCACCCAGCCAAACCCCTCTGACTTACTCATTGGCACTCCGCCACACGGGTAATCTTCATGCTCTCACTCTCCTCCTCCTGCATCCCAAATCCATCCCACATATGCAGCCTTCTTAGCTAACCCACACATATGTGCTATTGCTCCCGTGCATCACCTCGGATACGTCATCAATGGCGACCTGCATCGCTCCGGATGCAGTTAAGTACGTGACTCCGACAAACTCTCTTCAGGACCTCATTATTTATATCCCCAAGTTCCTGAGCCTCCATGTCTTTCTCTTGGTTAGAAAGCTGAGTGAAGATATTTCAATGAGTAGAATTAGCTCGTATCTAAGTAACTATCTGAACCTACTGAAATTCACCTACCACCAGAATCGCTCCACAGCAGATGCAATCTCATGGCTCTCCACTCAGCTCTGGATCACCTAGACAACAGCAAATATACATCCATCAGGTACTTTTCATTGTCTACAGCTGAGCTTTCAACACCATCACGCCCTCACTACCAGTCAACAAGCTCCAAGACCTGGGCCTCAGCAGCCCCCCCCCCCCGCCCCCCACATCTGGATCCTTGATTTCCTCATCGGAAGAGGACAGTATGAAGTGGATAAAACATCTCCTCCTCACTGATTATTGACATAGGCGCACCTCAAAGATGTGTGCTTGGCCCACTGTTCTACTTGCTCTACACCCATGACTCTGTGGATGGGCACAATTCAAATGTTAATTGAAAATTTGCCAGTGACACTCTGGTCATCAGCAGAACTACGGATGGCAAAGGGGAACTGTATAGGAGTGAGATAGATCAGTTGAATGGTCTCACAACAACAATTTTGTACTCAATGTTAGTAAAACTAAAGAACTCTTCAGGAGGGGAAATCAGAACATGAGATGTTAGCAGTGGAAAGGGTCAAATTCCTGGGAGTCAACATCTCTGAAGATCTATCCTGGGACCTCCATGTCGATGCAATCACAAAGAAGATCCATCCGTGGCTGTACTTCGTGAGGAGTTCGAGGAGATTTGGTATGTCATCAAAGACTTTTGAAAATTTCTACAGGAGAGCATTTTGACTGGATATATCACAGTCTGGTATGGAGGTGTCAATGCAGAGGACAGAAAAAGACTGCATAAAGAGAGTCATGATCTTGGCCAGCGCCGTTATGGCCCATCAAGAACATCGACAAGAGAATCAGTATCAGGATTTATTGTCATGAACAAGTCACAAAATTCATTGCATCACGGCGGCATCTCAGTGCAAACATTCATATCAACCACCTTAAAACAATAAATAAAAATAGTGCACAAAAAGGCAAAGAAAAGTTGATGCGGAGTCTCAAGAAAGCAGCTTCTATCTTCAAGGGGCCGTCACCACCCAGGCCATGCTATTTTCACACTGCTGCCATCAGGAAGGAGGCACGCCAACAGTACAAAAACAGCTTCTTTCCCTCTGCCACCAGATTTCTGAATGGACAATGAAGTACAGACACTACCTCGCTTCCTCTTTTTTGGAGGGGGGGGCACTAATTCATTTATTTAACTTATAGCAATATTTGCACCTGTAATACTGCTGAGAAACAACAAATTTTGTGACATGTTCTTGACAATAAAATTCTGATTCTTACTATTATGGCTATTTTTGGTTCAATGATACGCATTTTCACATGTCAAGCAGCAGTAGAGCTACTGGTGAATATTAACATGTGGCTTTCTCAAACAATTCCAATGCCATACGGGCAACATCAACTTTGATGCTGAGCAGGTAAATTGTAAAATGATGTCGAGAACCCAGGGAAAAGGAAGGACCATTTTGATTCCAGCTCTACTTCACTTTGGATCTTTGGAGGTTTCAAGAGCAACAAGTCACTGATCATTCTAATATTTCTCCACTTGTAGGCTTAAAATATCTCAAAATATATATATCCAACATGACCAATTTCATTTAGATCTTGTTTGAGGAATATGTCCACACAAGCATCTCTACCTTTAATAGGATAAAGGATTATTTCCACTAGGCTGAATTCTTTGTGGAATCTTTTATGCAAAACAAATCCTACCAAAATGAAGATATACTTAACTACATGGCATGGGAGCAAATACAAAAGGCAGGTTGAACGAAATGGAAGAGAAAGTGGTGAAAGGATAGAACAATGTTTTAACATTCATTCAAAAGAGGAAGACCAATTCCAGGAAAGTTACTCGGATTGCAAAGATGTTGCACCAACTATTGAATCGCAACTAATAACTTGGTTAAAAATGAAACCCGTTTATGCATTCCACAGCTTTGTCGAAACATATTTTAGAATTTGTCTTTGAATGCAGCCCCCTTTCCTGAGAGTTTTCTGCAGAAAGCAAACATTGACTGTATGGTTTATACACTGCAAGAGGAAGTAATGTATCAACATGTCAGATATTGGCCACATTAGTCTGGATTAATAACAATGAAGATCTTATTCAGTTGACATCAAATAGACAATCAAAGGAAAAAATAAAATCTCAAAATGCCAAATGCCATGTACTCCTCTTACATTAAAATCATACAAGAAGAATAATGTATTTGTCAAGGCATGTTATATTTGAATTACCCTTGGATCAGGGTTTCAATAAAAAACAGGAATAAGCAGAGCTAATTGGCACTTCTGAGGGCTTTAACACAGTGAATCATTCATTCAGCAATTCAATCTAAAATAACTGAAATACTGAACAATAATGACTGTATACAAACGTGACTAGACTCCCAAAGCATGCTGCTACTTCCAGCTGTGATTCAGTAACAAACATAAAACTTGACATATTTTACCAAACTACATTTATGCTCACCCAATGCATGCCATAGTCAAATCTTAACGCTATGCACAAGGTGGATTGTGTGGATCAAAGGTGAAAATTGTTGCCCAGCAGTTTCCACATGTTAAAAGAAATATTTGTGTAAATTTCACTTCATAATCTGAAGTTCAGGACCCTCACAGACAGTCCCAACGGTGACAGATGTTAAAGAATGCCTGTAACTGTTCTGTTGTTGTAACTCAAGGACTCCAAAGGTCTAACATCGACATTTCTACATTGAGTGAGACATGTCATCAGGAGATGGCCAAGATGAGGGGTGCATCTTTTCGGCTGAAGCAACCTTGAAGAAGAATGCCACCATCATGGAAGTCAACTTAGTCATCAAGAATGAGCTCGTTATGGCCCAATATAACTCTGCCATACCTGGTTCCATGAAGCCTGTGTGCAGGACTATCCCATTCTGAAAGAAAGGACAGCCAGTATGATGTATGCAGTTCGGAACCTGGAATGTTAGAATACTCATTGACAATCCCAGCAAAAGCAACCTCAACACCATTCTGCTTTCACAACTCAGGAACTCCAAGTACTTTGATATTGCTGCACATCATACAGGAGATGGGAAGTTTAAAGATCGAGGCAATAATTAATTATCTTTTGCAGGAGAAGACTTAGAGAAAGTTTGCCTTCACATTAGAACATGGAGCAAATGGAAAGTTGAGTGGAGCATTGGCTGATCAAATTTAGTCCTGACATTTGTTTATGCATTCTGGGAGCCAAATAGGGATAGGACATATACAATAGAAGGTAAGGCACAGAGGAAAGTTGATGAATAAAGTGAAGTAGAGTCTAAGTTCCCAGAAAGTGACAACACAGGTAGCAAAGAAGGTATTTGCCTTCATAGGTTAGGGTGTAGAACACAAATGTTGCAACTTTACAATACACTAATTACACCACACTTGGAGTATTGCACGTAATTCTAGTCTCTATACTATGAGAAGGGTGTGCTTGCATTGGAGAGAGTGCAGGAGAGATTTTCCAGGCTGGTGCCTGGATTGGGAGACTTCAGTTGTGGAAAGAGATTGAATAGGCTGACCTTATTTTCTCATTCAGGGAAGTGGGGAGGGAGGGATGATTAAAATTTGTAAGATTATGAGCTATAAAAAATATTTTTACTGAAAACCATATGATAGGAGTATCAAAAATAAGAAGGCATAGGTTAAAACAAGAGGAAGGAGTTTTAAAGGTTATCTGAGAGGGTACGTTTTTTTTTTAAATGTAGAGAGTGATCAATATCCAGAATGTCCTACCAGCGGTGGTGGAATCAGCTAATAATTGCTCTGTAAAAGTAGCATTTAAACTGACTCATAAATAGGCAATGCAAAGAAGGATACAATCCTAATACAAGCAAAAGGGATTCATACAGATGGTGACAGATTTTGTTATATTTTATATTATATATAGATATGATTTAAAGGAGATAAATTATGGGTTTTTTTTTTACTGTAGGTCACAAACAAACACAAGCACTTCAAAACAGATCTCATTTAAAATGCCAGAGCTTGGCTCAAGCCAGACAGTCCAGGCTCCAAGTGCCTTTGCAAACCCATTGAAGAATGCCTATAGAGACTTTACAAGTAGGTGTTGGACATGTTGTGGAGTAATGGATTATTGTTTTGGAAAGCAACAGATGAACGGACTCAGAAGATTGGGTCTGGTGCTGCAGTCTGTCTGGATGCAGTTTCCTGTTTTTAAGAAGGTCATGTGGTTTTGCAAGCAGAGAGAGTCAAATAGGTTTTGCTCTGAGTGCGACAGAGAGAGAGAGAGAGAGAGAGAGAGAGAGAGGGAGAGAAAGAGACTGATGGTTTCTGCAGTGGCTTTTGTAAGCTTGTTTGAAACCCCATTTTGAAGATGGGTTGTGAGTTCTCAGTTCTGCCTGTTCAAAGCCTTTGTGGTCCATACAAGAGGAAATGGCTGGCTGTATAAGGGAAACAAAAAAGGAACTCTGTGGTGACTTGAAAGAAGGAGGTTATCATCTGGAAAACGCTGATGGGTTAAGTTTTTTCGGCAAGATATGGCTGATCGGAAGGATTCAGTTTGTGTGTGTTGAACGAGCATTAAATCTCTCCCTGAAAACCAACAAGAAACTTCTTGAGTGGTAACCATTTACTTTTCAAGCACCAAAGCCTGGTGAAAATTCATAAATGTTACATTTTTTGCATAGTGTAAGAATTGCCTAATACTGGTGAACTTGGAGGAGTGAGAAGTGAGATTGGACTGTGAATCAAAGAACTTTTCTAAACTTATACACACATTACATACATGTGCATTTAGAATTAGATGGGGGTTAAGTTAGGTTAAGTTAATAGTAATAAGTTAAAGATTGATCCTGTTTTTAATGTTTAAAGAAAATTAAAAGCAACTTTTGTTTAAGTAACCATTTATCTTGGTGAATTTCTATTGCTGCTGGCTTTTGGGGTCCTTTGGGCCCGTAACGTTATGGATAAAAAGGGTGCTCTCGGCATGTTAACTGAAAGACCCATTTTCTGTGCCACTTGATTCTATGACTCTAAGAAAAGGATAAAACTTTGAGTGTCTTATGACCCTTCTAACATAGAGACAAAGTGCTACAGTTACATTTTTATATGCATCTGATATCTGATCTGCCTGCAGCGGACATCTTTTTTTCTCTTTGGCTTGGCTTCGCGGACGAAGATTTATGGAGGGGGTAAAAAGTCCACGTCAGCTGCAGACTCGTTTGTGGCTGACAAGTCCGATGCGGGACAGGCAGACACGATTGCAGCGGTTGCAGGGGAAAATTGGTTGGTTGGGGATGGGTGTTGGGTTTTTCCTCCTTTGCCTTTTGTCAGTGAGGTAGGCTCTGCGGTCTTCTTCAAAGGAGGTTGCTGCCCGCCAAACTGTGAGGCGCCAAGATGCACGGTTTGAGGCGATATCAGCCCACTGGCGGTGGTCAATGTGGCAGGCACCAAGAGATTTCTTTAGGCAGTCCTTGTACCTTTTCTTTGGTGCACCTCTGTCACGGTGGCCAGTGGAGAGCTCGCCATATAACACGATCTTGGGAAGGCGATGGTCCTCCATTCTGGAGACGTGACCCATCCAGCGCAGCTGGATCTTCAGCAGCGTGGACTCGATGCTGTCGACCTCTGCCATCTCGAGTACTTCGACGTTAGGGATGTAAGCGCTCCAATGGATGTTGAGGATGGAGCGGAGACAACGCTGGTGGAAGCGTTCTAGGAGCCGTAGGTGGTGCCGGTAGAGGACCCATGATTCGGAGCTGAACAGGAGTGTGGGTATGACAACGGCTCTGTATACGCTTATCTTTGTGAGGTTTTTCAGTTGGTTGTTTTTCCAGACTCTTTTGTGTAGTCTTCCAAAGGCGCTATTTGCCTTGGCGAGTCTGTTGTCTATCTCATTGTCGATCCTTGCATCTGATGTAATGGTGCAGCCGAGATAGGTAAACTGGTTGACCGTTTTGAGTTTTGTGTGCCCGATGGAGATGTGGGGGGGCTGGTAATCATGGTGGGGAGCTGGCTGATGGAGGACCTCAGTTTTCTTCAGGCTGACTTCCAGGCCAAACATTTTGGCAGTTTCCGCAAAGCAGGACGTCAAGCGCTGAAGAGCTGGCTCTGAATGGGCAACTAAAGCGGCATCGTCTGCAAAGAGTAGTTCACGGACAAGTTTCTCTTGTGTCTTGGTGTGAGCTTGCAGGCGCCTCAGATTGAAGAGACTGCCATCCGTGCGGTACCGGATGTAAACAGCGTCTTCATCTTAAGGCAATGAAAAATAACATCAACATCGGAAGATGTCCAGCTTCCCAGTCGTCTGCAGTCAGCTCCACACGGGCTTTGAATGGTCCAAAAGAGGGAGTCAACAGTGGTTTTAATTGAAATCCTGCGATTGCAGGTCTGCACCCAAGATGTCATCGCCTATTAATTGGCGATTCTGGGGAAGCTGAAGACTAGAGCAGGGTACCAGAGAACGGGAAGATCACTGGCCATCTGAGAAGGAGAAGCAGAGGAGGTGACCTGTGGGGACAGTGACCATGGTGGCAGACCAGTGTGTGAGCTCTAGGGCTGAGGGACCAGTGCATGTAATGGGGTGCTGGCAACTCAAGGCGAGGAACCCAAAGAAGCTATGGGCTGCTGGAGTCTGCTGTTAGGAGACTCGCGCTGGGCTGTGGACTGCTGGAGACTGGCTCAAACTGGCTGGAAGGGTGCCAGGTATCCGAACCAGGATGCGAGGAGGTGCTGAGAGCGCTAAGGGTTTCAAACCATGACAGAGGTTCAGATCTGGAGCTCGGGTTCAGATCTGTGTGGCCACGAAGACTGCGGAAGCACTGAAGGTGAATCCACGGACATTCGGTGACTCTGGGTGGACTCTCGTTTGCTTCTCTCTCTCTGACTACATGTCTAACTGTAAATCTGACTGTAAGAG
Source organism: Narcine bancroftii (assembly GCF_036971445.1). NCBI lineage: Eukaryota > Metazoa > Chordata > Chondrichthyes > Torpediniformes > Narcinidae > Narcine > Narcine bancroftii. Next base: position 118,495,616 of record NC_091473.1, on the reverse strand, counting down.
GCACTTAGGCAATTCATACCAGTGGCAAATCTGCCTGCCTTGCAGCAGAAAAAAGAAATTTCATGTAAAATGACACTGTTTTATTATTATGATAATGAATGGAACCTTAAAGCTTGAATCTTGAACATCGATGCTGTCTTCGCAAAGCTCTCTAAATCCACTCTCCCATGCTAACATCCCAGCATTGAAGTTAATCAAGAAAGTCTGTAGATGCTGGGGTTGACTCCACACCCATAACACCAAACTCTCAAATCAGATATTCTATTGTCAGCTGTCTTGGGAGGAAATTACCAATCATATCAAAGAAAAGATTCAAGATTCAAATCTCTTAGAAAAATGAAACAACCCTGATGACTCTTGGAATTTCTGGCCTATGATTGCTCAGTTGGGAAGGAGCATTTAGGATGGCAAGTTCATGTATCGATGGCATGCTGAAGCCCTTACAAATTACATATGACCTACCCCTTCTGTGAATGACTACATTTCCCACAGAATCCTCATCACTCAGTTCAGATCCCGGAAAACCAGAATGGAAGCAAGTCATCCTTGATCCCAAGAGAAGGCCTCAGAAGAAAGTGCTGTCAATATGTAGATTTTGAACTGTGGAATTTTAACTCTTATTCCAATATGTTAAAATATTTCCCAATTTGCAATTAATTGACAACTGCCCAAGACGGTGTCCGACTGACTTTTTCAGATAAATTGCATAGGCAGGTATAACAGCAATTATAAACTTGTATTTTAAGATTATACAGATGAGGCCATCGTTCTTTGGAGGCAAAGATCCACTCAGAGCTCTGATCCTCTCCCCAAGTATCCATCTCTTCAACTACAATGACTGACTGACTGTTAATGATGCAAGATTGTAAGTCATCTCATTGCACTTACTTATTTTGCTCCAAAGACACCCAATGAATTCCACAAATTGTTCCACTTCAGGACCGTTGCTTTTGCCATTATACAGATAGGAATATAAAGAATAAGCAAGTTCCAGAAGGTCAATGCATACAATCATTGTAAAAGTCTGGAATTCACACTGCTCACACACAATTAATCCACAGGCCAATCTTTACCCCCAAAGCCTGAGGTAAAACTAGTTTGGTTCCTTCAGTGCTATTTTAATGTATATTTCATACTCATATATATTAAAAAACATTCAATCAAACTAAACATCCCTAACATCTCGAGGAAGAAATTATGTGAGATCTTGTCAAAGGCCTTGTTAAAATCCTTGCAGACAACATCTACTTCCTTGCCCTCATTTTTGTGAACTCTTTATAAAAACTAACAACTTTGTGAGACATGATTTGCCACCCATAGTGCTGTGGAATTTCTGCTTGGCACTAGATGCAGATAATTTTTGCAATGTTACTACCTATTGATGTTATTGTCAGGCCTTTTTTTTTAACCGCTTGATGTTGAATTGGGATTTGGAGGCCATGATTTCAACTTTTAGTGCTGCAGATCAGTGGTGATGACACAACTTGCTGGGTGCACATGCTATACGATCCAACACGGCTCAAGCCTTCAATGTATTTTGCTCAGAATCAAAAGTAGGATGTTCAGCCCTTAAGTCCATCTCGTCATTCAGCAAAATTGTGTCAGATCTCAAGCTCAAGTCCACCTACTAATTTTTATTTCATAATCCCTTGATACTCTTAGCCAACAAAAGTCTGTGCAGAACATTTGGAGCAGTGTTTGAGTACTTTGTTCCCCATCGCATGCACAGATATTAGTTGCTGAGCTGGACTCCAGATGGAGTTAAATGTAATGTAAAGCAACTTCATGTTTTATTCTTAGTGAACACTTGTAACAGATGACGAGATTCTGGCTCTCTTAGGATAGTATGCCAGAGGAATGCAATGAAGTCAGAGTCCATCAGACAATAGTGGTCTTGTTACTGTTCAAACACCTACATCAGATTGTGGAAAATATTTAGAGTAGTTTTGGCACCAGGCCTGGAAGTTTATATAATGGTGACCTTTTGTGATTTTGGGAAGGAGCCATATAGCAGAATACAAACTACTGAATTGAAGGTCATATCCATTTCTGGGCAGGCAATGCATTAGGGCCTTCGATGGTGGTCTGAAAAAATTAATAAATAATAGGGGCAAAACAGAAACTGAATCTTTTCTATTCATCTGTTCGTAAGTATCATGCATCAAATGAAACACATGGCATCATTTTAGCAAGAAGGTTACCTCTATTTTAAAGCTACTCTGCCCTCTCCAGAGCCAATGAGTCAAAGCATTGGGATTGTACCCCATGCAACCTACTCTTTCCCCTGAGAAATATGAACAAGTGAAGAAGAGGATTATCCAACTTGAAATTCTTCGACTTTTCTTTGAGTATCCAGGCTACCTTGCCGGTCTCGTTGCACAGAAAGTTATTTTTTAATCAAAGCAACTTTTTACAGTCAAGTTTGCTATCATCTGATTGAGCAAGTACACTCGACAAGACAGCGTTCTCTGGTCCTCGGTGCAAAGTACACAGCCAGACCTAACACACATAAAAAAAATACATATGCGGGTCAAGTATTCATCTATACAAACAAATAAATAAATAAATATTTTTTGTTCCATGAATATGAGACTCTTGGATGGCTAGTGTGAGTAGTTCCTTTGGTTGTTCAGCATTCTCACTACCCGTAGGAAGAAGCTGTTCATCAGCCTGGTAATACACTTTCCTGTATCTCTTTCCCGATGGGAGCAGCTGTGTGCAGGGTGTGCAGTCATTTATTCTTCATCCCATCTCTTTGAGGAAACAATGCAATGATCTTGTTTTTGATTAATGGTAGCCCAAGTCTCCCAAAAGATTATTCCAGAATTTGTAATCAAAAGATTGGATTCAACTTATCCAAATCCAATCTAAATTAATGATCCTTTCCACCCATTCCCAAAGTTAAAGTTACTTAAGTTCCACCAACTTGAGTTCCAGCTATCCGTCTATAGTAACAGTAGCAGTATAAAGGATGTATCACAGCCTGTTCTCACATTAGCAGGCAGACACGGACAAAAACCTGAAACTCTACAAGAGAAGGTTTAGTTTTCAGGGATGTCATGGAAGGAAGATTTGTTTCAAAATTGCACCATCCACAAATCGTGATCCTAGTGTGGTCCACCCTGTACACTAGGTGCTGAAGGAGGCAGGCAACAGGACAAATACTTGTCCAGCATATATATTATTTGTCAGTATGTGTGTTATGTCTGGTTGTGTCTCTGCATGTTTTGCACTGAGGACAAGGGAACACTGTTTCATCGGGTTGCACTTGTACAATCAGATGACAATAAACTTGACTTGATGACTACTTGTTGGTCTGGAACCCCATTTGGAAAGGGTCAGAAAACAGTAAGCATCAGATCCAGATGCCGAGGTAACTCATAGTTCACGGAAGGCACCAAGCACGACCATTGTCCAAAATAATGGACAGAAAAGATGATCTAAGACTACAAAAATATTAGATGAACTGGGAACATAAACCAAGGAAAGGCAGATAGAATTTAACTTGGTAGGTTAACCAGGTCTTACATGGTTGATATTCGGGCCTAGGGGAGTGTTGTAGAACAAACAGACTAGGGGGTATGGGTTCCATGAAAGTGCCAACTGAGGTAGACAGGGTGGTGAAGACTCTTGGCATACTTGCCTTAATCGGTCAAGGCACTAAGGAGAGAAGCAGAGACATCATGTCACAAGTCATTGGTGGGAATGCACTTGGTGTATTGTGTCCAAGTTTGGTCAACCAGCTATCGAAAAAAATATTGTGAAGTTGGAAAGCCTGCAAAAAATATTCACAACAATGTTGCAGGATTTATATCCTTGAATTATAAGGAGAGGCTGGATAGACTGGAACTTTTCTCCCTAAAGCACTGGAGGCCAAGAGGGAAACCTTAAGAAACATTATAAAATCATGAGGGATATAGATAAAATCAATAATCACAGTCTTTTTTCCAGTGACAAATTTAAGGTGAGAGGGGAAGGATTAAAAGAGATCTGAGGGGCACTATTTTAACGTAGAGGGTAGTAGGGATATGGAGCAAGGTCCAAGAAGATACAGTTGTAACATTTAAAAAACATTTAGACAGGTACATGGATAGAAAAGGTTTAGAGCAGGGGTAGCCAAACTATGGCCCCCTGGCCCCCACAGCCCATTCTTAAGTAGCCTGTTAGAACATGATCTCTAACAAAAAATTGCATTGTATGTTCATTGCACTTCTCAAAACTAGATGTTGCTGTCATTTTGAACAACTACTAGATTGACCATTGAAATTTTACTCATTGATGAAAATGTTTATCTCAGTTAAAAAAAAAACCCTGCTTTCCTCAGTTGATTAAACATGATGGAACAGAAAAAACAGAAATTAGCAAGGGAGTGTGAAAATTTCAGACACAGTGGGAAAATTAATACTTTTTCACAGAAGTCAAGGGGAAGTGGGGTTGTTTGATTTGTAAGGAATCTGTTAACTTTAATAGCCTATCTACAGATTCACACATTGCATCGTAATCATCAAGGTGGGCACTTGGACCATGAATGGTATTCAATAAAAGTTGTGGAGGAATGTTGGAGATGGCCTTGTATATTTTGATCTTTTCTTATTTTGCACCCAACTTTTTATTTTGCACTGCTCTTTGAATGAGAGTTTTAAAGAGTTTTATTGTACAGTGGTCCCTGACATACATTTGAATTTCGTTCTGACCGATCGGTCAGATCTCGACATAGGTCAGATTTATGTTTCTCTGGTCCTGCGCTCATCTCCCCCACCTCGAACACTGGGTCTGTGATGGCCTTGTATCCCAAAAATTGAACACATTTGGCGACAGTGGTGTCTCACTGTATGCATGGATGGTCATAAGTCACATAGGTCGTAAGGAAGGGACCACCTCTGTTCATTAAATTAAGTTTAAGAGCAGCAAATACAGAAATGCCTTCAATAATAACTACTGTAATGTCAACAGTTAAACTATTCAGTAGTGTCATACATTTTTTTGATAGAAAATGAATTTTCAATAGCACAGGGGTTTTCTGGTCTAAAAACACAATTTTTCTTGCAGAGTAACTGGTTGAAAACTGTCGGGTTTAATATTGTTTGGCCTGTGACTCCTTATATTTTTCTGTATGTGGCCCACAACCAAATACTTTTGACCACCACTGGTTTAAAGGGATATGAGAAAAACTTTGGGAGACGGGACTAGCTTCCACAGCATAGGCAAGTGGGGAAAAAGGATGTCGCCATGCGGTAGAATCCTGTGAGTCTATAAATCTGGAGAGTGAAGCAATCTGTAGTTTTGCTCATTCTTTATGCCTCAGTGTTAGGCTGTTTTTCTTCCAAAACTCTTTGATGAACCATTGCCTGGAAATTAGACTTTAGACATATTCAATATCCAGGAGCTAAATGGATGCTGTATAAAGTGCAACATCAAATTCAAGGTCACTTAAAAAAAGCTTAGAATCAGGATATCTTTACTGATAGAACCCCAATGGAATACCTGGGTAAAGTATTAAAAATCTGTGCTGACCAACTTACCAATGTATTCACAGATATCTTCAATATCTCACTCCCGCAGGGCGTGATACCCACCTGTTTCAAACAGGTGTCAATCATTCAAGAAGTGTAGTAAATTGCCTTGATGACTATTGACCAGTAGCATTTAAATCAACAGTGATGAAGTGTTTTGAAAGGCTGTTGTTGAAACCTATCAGCTCCTGTATGAGCGGTGACATGGACACATACCAGTTTTCCCATCTTAGCAACAGGTCCCTGGTAGATGCCATCTTACTGGCTCTACACAAAGCCGTGGAACGCCTGAACAGTAAAGATGCAGTAATCAAGATGATCTTTATCGACTATAGTTTGGCATTTAACACCATCATCCTCTCAAAACTGATCAGCAAACTCCAAGACCTGGAACTCAACACCACACTGTGATTTCTTCACTTCCAGACCACAATCAGTGAGGATTGGTAAGAACGTCTCTTCCACAATCTCCATCTCCACTTTACACCTACGACTGTGTGACTTCTATGAAAATAACACCATCTCCAAATTTGCCAACGATACCACAGTAGTTGATTGCATAAAGAAAGGTGATGAGTCAGCAGACAGGAAGATTGAAAACTTGGCTGTAAGGTGTCACCAAATGTCACCAAATCTAAGAAAATTTCAAGAAGGGAAACTAGAGGTATAAAATCCAGTGGTCATTGGAGGATCATTGGGAGTCACCATCTTGGAGGATCTTTCCTGGATCTAACACACTAATGGCACTGTGACGAAAGCACATCAAGACTGTAAATGTGTGAAAAAGAAAAAGTGTATATCATGGCTAATGTGATTTATGGTGTGAAAAATAAAAAATTTAAAAAAAATAGACCTCTACTTCTTCAGGATTTTGCAGAGGTTTAGTATGACACCAGAAACCCTGGCAAATTTCTACAGATGTGCAGTAGAAAGTATGCTGACACGATCTGGTATGGGGACACCAATACTCTTGAGTGTAAAGCCCTGCAAAAGGTAGTGGGCACAGCCCAGGACATCACAGGCAAAACCTTCCCAACTATCAGGAACATCTACAGGGAACACTGCCATCAGAGGGCAGCAGCAATCATCAAGGATCCAAACCGCGGACATGCTCTGTTCTCACTGCTGCCATCAGGAAAGAGGTAAAGATGTCACAAGTTTCGCACCACTACGTTCAGGAACAGCTGCAAGCCCTCAACCATTAGACTCCTCAACAACAAACTCAATCAGGGACTCATTTAAGGACTATTGATTCATTTTTTAAAATTCGGTCTGTATTGCTTGTTTACAGTTGTTATCTGTTTACAATATTTATATGTTTACATATATACATTGTCTACATTTTTTTTGCCCTACCAAAGTTTTCTTGGAGCTGCTCACACCAAATTTTAAAAAATATTTAAAGAGACCTTTATTATATATAAAAAAATCAATACAGAAGGTGCTGCCTTGTTCACATTAATTCATCCATCATTTGTTTTCTCAGCATTTATCAAAAGTGTAAGTTGTAGCCTTTGAACGAGCCACACATGATCAATACAATTAGACAATGAATCTCATGTTTGGGATAGGTTAAGCCAAATCAAATTTTCTGATGCGTTAAAATGAGCACATAAATCCAAAACAGGCATAACATTTAATTTAGACATACAGTATGGTAACAGGCCTTCCGACCCATTAGCAGGTACTCCAATTAACCAACAAACCCTGTACATTTTTAAAGGGTGTGTGAGAAAACTGGTGTGTATTTGGAAGGAACCCATGCAGACACAAGGAAAACGTACAAGGTCCTGACAGATAACGTGGGATTCAACCCATGGGTTGCTAGCACTGGAATAGGATTGCATTAACTGCAACAGTAACTGTGCTGCCCTAAGTTATTTTAATGTATAATTTAAGCACAAAAAAGGTGTGAATGGGTTCCATTCCTAGGCATGTAGGGCAGGCTGCGCATAACCTGAAAATCCTGAACAAAATTGGCTGCAGTTTGAGTACTAATTCAAGCTTTAAGACTCTAACAGCATTTATGGGACTACTGCAGATATGGGTTTGGACATGTTTCCAATATTCTTGCATGGAGTCTGTCATCTAAATTTTAACTCTGCATTTGATTTATTGATGGAAGATAAATGCAGAAATGGTCAACATTAATCCTATTCTGCACATGTCTAAATATGTTATCCAAATTTGTATTAGCATAAATATCATAATTGGGAAGCATTTGCTGATACATTTTAAAATACAATACAAGACTATAGAGACAATGTTTATCTTATGTACCACCCCACCAGCCTCCGCATCCAACACATCCTCCTCCACTATTTCCGCCACTGCTATGTGATCCCACTGCTAGACACACATTTCTCTCTCTTCCCCTCTCTGCCCACCGCGACTCCTTTGTCCACTCCTCCCTTCCCACCAATCGTCCCCTTGGGACCTTACCCCGATGTCTGCAGGAGATTCTCCACTTGTGCCCACACCTCCTCCCTTAGCACCATTTTGGGCCCCAAACAGTCTTTTCAAATGAAGCAACATTTCACTTCTTTTCAGGGGTCATCTACTATATCCAGTGCTCCTCTACATGGGAGAGACTGGACGCAGAATGGGAGATCGCTTTGGTGAACACCTCAGCTCTGTCTGCCGCAAAAGCGTGGATCTCCCAGTGACCACATATTGCATTTCTCCTTCCCATTCCCTTGCTGACATGTCTGTCCATGGTCTCCTGCATGGCCAGACTGAGACCACCACAAATTGGAGGAACAACACCTCATCCTCCAAATGGATGGCATTAATATTGACTTCTCTGGCTTTCTTTAAACCTTCCCTCACCCCTTTTCTTCCCTCAGCTCTGTCTCTCTCTACCATCTCCTTTTGCACAAACTTGATAAATTCTTACCTCTTCCTTATCATAGCCAATTAACACCTTTTGTTGGTCTGCATTCTTCCTCCAGATTAGTTTGATCCCTCCTGAGTGGCATTAGCAAATCTCTACAACAATTGGTGTCCCTCTTGCATGGGTCACCTCTTCCCATTGTTCCAGGAATCTGTCAGCCTCCCATCTGTATCATCTCCTCACCCACATATTCATCAATACTACCTTCTTATTCCTATCCTTACTAGTGCATGGGATTGGGTGTTATCCTGTTTTTAACCTTCTACCTATTTTCCTATATTTACTCTGCAGAACATCACTTTTTCTACCTGCGTCATTGGTACCCAATGTATATAACCATCTCTGGCAGTTCACCCTCTCCCCCTCCACACCCACCCAGAGAATGTTCGAGACATCCATGGGCCTAGTGCTTCATAGGCAATGTAGCACCCTGGAGTCTTATTTGTGGCCACAGAAACTCTTATCTGTACCATGAACAGTCTTCTACATTAATAGCTCCTCTTACTCTTCTCTCCCCCACTGTGTGTCAGAGCCAGATCTGACTGCTGCTATTGTCCCCTGAAAGATTATTCCCCACAACAGATTTCAAAATAGTATTGGTTTTAATGAGGAGAATGGACATTGTGGATCCCTGACTACCTCCTCTACCTTTTTAGGTGTAATGACTTCACTAAAGCTACTATCTATGACTCTCTCAGAATATCAGATGCAGCTAAGTAATTCTAACTGCAGCTTCAGGCACTGAATATGGTCAGTCACTTAAACAAATGCATGGTTTTCAGTCCTGGAATTCATACTAGACAGCATGATGACAGTACATCACCAAATAAATTAGAATGGTTCATGAATACACCCATCCTTTCAAAGGCTATGAGAATGGGCAATTAATGTTGATCTTGCCAGGGAGGCACATGTCCTCAAAGATAAATAAATTTTAAAAAATAAACCCGTTCAAATCTGTTTGGGTGGCACAGTTAGTGTAGCAGTTAGTGCAACATTGTTACAGCGCCAGCATCGGGACAGGGGTTCAAATCCCATGCTGTCTGTAAGGAGTTGATATATTCTCCCAGTGTCTGTGTGGGTTTTCCCCAGGGGCTCCAGTTTCCTCCCACCATTTGAAATGTAGCAGGGGTTGTAGGTTAATTGAGTGTAATTGGGCAGCGTAGGTTCATGGGCCAAAATGGTCTGTTACCATGCTGTATGTCTAAATTTCAAATTTCAACCCTTCATCTATACATTAGTTTGTTCAACAACTTGCTTTTGGAAGGCAATAATACAACTTAGTATATTTTGAATAATAATGTACCTCAGGGGCGAAATGAAGACATCCCAGAGCAAAATAATAGGAAGGTAAGATAATATTGCAGCTAAAATATCAAAGAAAAACTATATTTTTAATTAAATGAGTGATAAAATTAAAACAAATTTGAAGTCATTCTCTCATAATCCTTTTTTCATTGCTTCCATTGAATGAATTTAAGACTTAAATGCTCAACATATTCATGAGAGTCAATAGATCTCAGATCCAAAAATATTCCCATAAAATGATTACATTTCTTGGCAAACCTCTTGTGTTTCAGTAGGCTCTAAAAAGAGAGAGAGAGAGAAACTTTACATTCATGTCCTTTACTTGATCACAGATTTTGGCTTTTGGACAAGAAGTCACCAAAATTGAATGAAACAAAATATTTAGGGATACGAGAAGATAATAATTTAAGTAATATATAAACCCCTTTACTTAAGAAAATTGATGAAGATTTTTAAAAATGGATGGATTACCGATTACATTATTAGAAAGAGTTAATTTATAAAAGTGAATATATTTCCAAGAGTGCAGTATCTTTTTCAAACATTACCTATATCTCTTCCACAAACATTTTTTTTTTCAGGAATTACATAAATATGTAAGGAAATTTCTTTGGCAGGGCAAGATGTCAAAAGTTTCATTAGAAAAAGTTAACATGGAAGTATGAATTAGGAGGTCTGCAACTTCCAAATTTTAAGAACTATTACAAAGCCACACAAATGAAGTTTCTCTCTTATTTTCTGAAGAGGGAGCATGGATAAGATAGGAGAGAAAATACCAGAAGATTTTATATATAAATGGGAACTGAGACTAATATCTGGGGACAGGAATACACCACTGTTGAAGCACTTGATTAATATATGGAATAAAGTAAATAATGAAATGGAAATAAAGAATTTTGGGATAATTAAAATGCCTTTAATTTGAAATAGACTTACACCATTTAATAATAGACTGTAGTGCGCGTCGAAAGAACCAAAGACTTGTTGATCCGAACCAAGGCTTTTTTTATTAACTAAAAGACTGGAGCATATCACAAGTCAGTTGACCAGTCCAGAATGACCTAGTCTTGCTAGGAGCAATCCTTTAAGAACTGCCAGTAGGTGTGACGACACTCTCAGCCAATCACAGTCATCCTACACTACCATCTGTACATATGTACATATACACATTGGTGATAGAATCTGTACTATCACATAGACTTTTTAAATATTTGGTTCTTTAAAGGAATTAGAAATATAGCAGATTGTTAAGATGGAAACCATTTAATGTCATTTGATTAATTAAAAATAAATACAGAATACAAAATAATACAATATTGTGTTAAAATATAAATTAAAAATTAAAAGCATATTTGAGATAAATTCTGTCCAACAATGTTATTGCCTGAAAGAAGGGAAGTAGAAATTTGATTTGTAATAGATTTATTAAGAAATTTATATCTGCCATGTATATATTATTGCAAAAGGGAACTTTGAAGCAGATCTAGACAGAGATGGGAAATGGATTTGAATATGTAGAGAAAAATTGGCAGGAATTATGTTATGACAGTATGACAAATACAATAAATACTAGATATAGTTTGGTTTAATATAATTTTTTACATCAATTGTATCTTACTCCACAAAAGTTAAATAGATTGAAATAATGTTCAAAATTGAGACTATTTTGGAGAGAATTAGGAAAATTTTTAGAACAAGTTGCAGGAGTTAAACTTCCACAAGATCCAATGCTTTTTTTATTGGGTAATATTTCAGCAATAGACCAAAATTGAAATTGAGTTATTTCCAAAAGGAATTTATGAAAATTGCATTAGCAGTTGCAAGAAAATGTACGGCAGAGGAATGGAAAGACGGCATGTGAAAATATATAGTTGTATACCCTTTGAGAAAATTACATAAAATTTAAGGAATAAGTACAATATTTTTTTGAAAGTTTGGTGCCCATACTTGTATACAGTAGGAATTAATTTATAAAGAACTTTCCCTGAACCTCATGAGACCTTGATAATTCCTTGGAATAAATAAGTGATGATATTGAGAAGGAAAAGTTGTGGGAATGGTGATGATACATTGGTAACCAGGTTTGTTATTTCTTTTTTCCAACTTTTCTGTACTTCTATTTCTAACTTTTTCTTTTTTCTTCCTTTTGTTTTTTTTTGGTGGGGATTATTATTTGTAATTTGTAATTTGTAATATGTAACATGTATAACCAATTTAAAATATATGATTGTCACTTTCTGAATTTGTATATTAATACATATATGGAAATTTAAATAAAATATTCAAAAACCTTCAAAGGTTATCAAAATTCAAAATGCATGGCCCAATATACTCCTGCTGTCCAACTAATCTAATTTATTTTTAGAATGATCAGAATCAGGATTTATTGAACAAGTCATGAAATTCGGTGTTTGCTGCAGCATCATAAAGCAAACATTTATATTATAACCATCTTACAATATTAATTTAAAAAATAATAGTGCAGGAAAAGTAAGGCAGTGTCTTTGGTTCATTGATTATTCAGGAATCTAATGGCAGCGGGGAAGAAACTGTCCTTGTAGCACTGAGTGCTTGTCTTTAGGCTCCTGTACCTTTTCCCCGAGGGTAGCAGAGTGTAGAGGGCATGGCCTGATTGGTGGGGATCTTTGAGGATAGAGGTTGCCTTTTTAAGATGCCGCCACATGTAGATGTCCTCGATGGAATGAAGTCTGGTGTCTGCGATGTTGTCGGTTGAGCTAACAACCCTCTGTAATTTATTCTTGTCCTGAGAATTGGCGCCTCCATACCAGGCAGTGATGCAACCAGCCAGAATGCTCTCCACGTGGAAGTTTTTGAGAGTTTTCGGTGACATACCGAATCTCCTCAGACACTTCACTGACTATAGCTGCTGGTGAGCTTTCTTTGTGATTGCATCAGCATTGAGGCTCCAGGACAAATCCTCTGAGATATTGACACCCACGAATTTGAAGTTCTTGACCCTCTCCACTACCGAGCCCTCGAGGAGAACTGGGTCATGTTCCCCTGACTTCCTCCTCAAGTCCACAATCATCTCTTTGGTTTTGCTGATGTTGAGTGCAATGTTTTTGTTGTTACACCATTCAACGAGCTGATCTATCTCCCTCCTGTACACTTTCTCATTGTCGTTGGTGATTCTGTCATCAGTTGTGGTTTCATTGGCAAACTTACCGATGGCATTGGAATAATGCCTGGCCACATAGTTATGGTTATATAATGAGTAGAGCAGTGGGCTAAGCATGCATCCTTGGGGGGTGCCTGTGTTGATAATCAGTGAGGAGGAGATGTTGTTTCCAATTCGTACTGGCTATGGTCTTCCAATGAGAAAGTCAAAGATTCAGTTGCAGAGGGAGGTATGGAGGCCTAGAGTTTGTAGTTTCTTGACCAGCACTGAGGGAAAAATGGTATTGAAGTCTGAGCTGTAGTCTATGAAGAGCAACCATATGTATGAATTGCTGTTTTCAACGTGCTCCAGAGCTGAGTGGAGAGCCAGCCATGGAGCAATTGTGAAGAAAGGCAAATTGCGGTGGGTCCAGATCTTTACTTAGGTATGAGTTAATTCTGACCATGTACAACTTCTCAAAGCATTTCATCACAGTAGAAGTTGGTGTAACTGTGTGGTAGTCATTGAGACAGCTCACACTACTCTGCTTGGGTACCGGGATGATTGGTGCCTTTTTGAAGCTGGTGGAAAATGTCCGTGAACACTCTGGCTAGTTTGTTGGCGCAAATTTTCAATACCCTTCCAGGTATGCTGTCAGGGCCTGATGCCTTGCAAGAGTTCACCCTCTTAAATGATGTTCTGACGTTGTCCTCAGAGACAGATATGACAGTGTCCTCAGCCTTTTCAGGGATTCTAGTAGGCATTGTTTGGTTCTTCTTCTCAAAACAGCCATAGAAGGTGTCCAGCCCATTGGGTAGTGAAGCATCACAGTCATCTATAGTGTTCACCTTTGCTTTAATGGCCTGCATTCCCTGCTATACCTGGCATGTATCTGTCTCTGTTTTCCTCTGGAATTGCCACTTTGCTTTAGAGATCAGCAGGTTTTGGATTCTCTGATTCATGCAGGGCTTCTGGTTGGGGAACACCCAGTATTTGCACGTGGGAACACACTCATCCACACAGGTCTTAATAAAGTCGGTAACACCTGTTCCATATTCATTCAAGTATCTGGATGAATTCTTGAATATGTTCCATTCCACCAATTCAAAACAGTCCTGCAGATGTTCTTCCACCTCCCTCGACCACACCTCGCTGTCTTCACCACTGGTGCTGTGGTCTTCAGTCTCTGCTTGTACACCAGGAGTAGAAGTACAGCCAGGTGTTCAAACTTGCCGAAGTACAGTCATGGTATGGCTTAGTTTTTCACGGTGGTGTTGCAGTGGTCGAGTGTGTTGGTTCCCTTGGTCTCACATGTGATTTGTTGGTGGTAGTTTGTCAGAGACTTCTTCAGGTTGGCCTGATTGAAATCTCCCACAATGATTGGGAAGGCATCTGGATGTGCTGTTGCATGGCTGTTATCACAATGCTCTTTCCCTCCAGTGCCAGCTTGACATTAACCTGGGGAGAAATATACACTGCAACCAGGATGATGATGGTGAACTCCCTTGGCAGGTAGAATGGGTGATACTTGATTGCCAGATGTTCCAAGTCAGGGGAGTAGGACTGGGACATGACCATCACGTCTCTGCGCCATGATGAATTGATGATGACACAAATGCAGCCTTCCCTGATTCTTCCAGATGCTGGTGTTCAATCAGCATGATGGAGGATGTAGACTTTGGGCTGCAACACCGTGTCCACAATGTCTGCATTTAGCCATGTTTCTGTAAAGCACATCACGCAGCACTCCCTGATGTCTCTCTGATGTTGAAATCTGACTTGGAGTTCATCAAGTTTATTCTCCAAGGGCTGTACGTTGGCCAGGAGGATGGCAGGGAGTGGAAGCTTCAGGTCTCAGCATCTTAGCTTGACCTGTAACCCGCCTCTGCGACAATGTGGTCGGGTCTTCTTTACCTGGCCCATAGGTCTGCTGCTGGAGTTGTTGTTGTTGTAGTACCGGCAGAGTTGGTATACGACTCCAAGAAAAGGTAGGAACACTACCTCCTGTTCCAACCTTGTGCCACGGTCCAACACCTTCCTTTGTCCTCAAGGACCTCTGGGACTATGACTATATTTTTGTCTGCAGGGGCTTGCACTGGACTCCACTGCAGTGGCCATACAAGGGCCCGTACAAGGTGGTACGTTGGAATGGAACCAAGTGTATCTTCGACATTAGCAGCCATGAGGAGATCTTAATCATTGTCTGCCTCAACCTGGAACACCCTGTGACTGTGCCAACCCCATGTCGACGAGGTCGGCCACCCAAACGATCTAAAGAGGTGTTGGCCATGGACTCCACACCTCCTAACGCCGGTTTTGGTGGGGGGGGGGGGGTTCATGTGGCAGCTTGCCTACTCAACAGGCGAACCGGCTCATGGAGTCCTGGGCAAGTCCGCAGCAGATCTGACTGTAAGAGCGCCGGGTGCGGGACAAGCCCACTGCTGGGTGGCTGATGTAATTTCTGTCCTGCAGGTTACAGGGGCTGTGGGAGAGGGTTTTTAAGTGTGTGGTTTGTGAATCAGTAAAGCAGTTGGTTCAGCTCACTTTCGACTTGGCATGGTTTTCTGCTTGCTGCGTGGCTAGCGCAACTGCACCAAGTATATTCTGTGAAAAGAACAAAGGTGGTAAATAAATCAATGCACAAACTGCTTTTAAAAGGACACATTATCAGCATTTTAATTACGAATTTCCCTAAACCATTGATGCAATATATCAGGAGGAAACAAATGTCTTACTTCAGACATGGAGGACAAGTCCCAGATGGAGAAAATGAGCGGATCATCGTTACATGTGGACATTTAATTTCAATGTTGTGTACAGTTCTGGAAACCACACCACACAAGGGTCATATCATGGAGTAATTTAAATCCTAAATAGAATAGATTAATCATTTGTTACAGAAATGGTGAAAACATATTAAAAAGGGATTTTTGAAAGGGAGTACAGGTCACGGAATCAGAACAATGTATTATACACAATTTGCAATCGCCTTTCCTGTCAGGTGCAGTTCTTCACTGGACAATTTGGTTTGTGAAATCAATCAAACCACATGATAACTATTGTGAATATTTTGTTTGGGGTCTTTTGCTGATATAACATGAATAAGATGGATAACATTTTGCAGACAGGACTGCTAAACTAAAATGCTGAAAAATATATTGTGTGGACTTTGGAACAGGCTGTAAGGATCAAAACTCTCTTTTCCAGCAGTCCTTTGGAATCTTTTGTTTCGAATGATCGTGGGACATATCAAGGAAACTGAATGATTAGTTAAGTATGTCTAGTGATATCCAACCATAATCTCCAAGGAAAGAAGGAATTTGAAATTGGCAGAAGCATCCCTGCAGTTGACCAGAGTTCTTCCACTTGCCAGTATCTTCCTGTCTGTGCCAAAAAAAGTGTCCGTCCTCAGTCAAAAATCCTGTAGCTACAAAATTGTAGCATCAGGTTAAGCAGGAGTTTAACAACAGCACCCTACTCTCCCTGCCAGTTTGCTGTGAAGTCAAACATCAATCTGCCTATCTTGCAGAAATTTAAACCCACTGTACTACACTGTTTCCCCTCTGCCTACCCCACCTCCAATCGAGGCTCATGCTCTCAACCCAACCTATAATATTTCTATTGCCTGCAGGGTGTTCAAAGTATTTTCATAAATTGTGTCGGGCATATAAACCAGGGCAAACAAAAATGCTGAGTAAAACATGAAAGTCTGCAGACACCATGACTGAAGTTAAAACACAATGCTGGAGAAACTCAGCAGGTCAAACAGTGATCTTTATATAGCAAAGATAAAGATACATAACAAGTATTTTGGGCTTGAGCCCTTCATCATGGCTCAGTACTGGAGAAGGGCTTCACCAGGGCCTGATGGGCCCAATGTCTAACTGAGCTGCTGACTGGGGTTCTGTGGAATGTCTCAGATGGTCCTGCCATCTGTCATATGTTACGGCTTTCTTAAATGCTGGGCTGAAGAGGTGGGAAGTGAGTGGGAGATCATGCTTTAATGTTAAACAACTGTGTAGATTCAGTTCATGTTCCCACAGAAGGTCTGAGAATCGTGATATTTACATGCACAATGTCTGCTTTTCATTGCAACTTCAAATGAAACTGATGCAGGTACCATGCATTGTATAAATTGATGTGTACTACTAATACTTCATGTTAGGGCAAACAACCTTTCATTTTGTCCTTTGCAGGAATCCACATTTTTTTAAATTTACTTTTCAAAAACAAATTTTCCCTTCTCTCTATTTGAAGTTGGGACCCATTGCAATGCTCGTGAAATCAAGGAGCCATTGTGACGGATTGTTATATATTATATTGTGTATAGATGTGTTTTTGGAGGAGTTAGATTGTGGGGTCTTTAGTTAGGTCACACACAGATACAAACACATCAAAACAGATCTCATTTAAAATGCAAGACCTCAAACCAGACAGTCCAGGCTCCCTGTGGCTTTGCAAAAACTTTGAAGAATGCCTATAAGGACTTCACATGTAAGTGTTAATTGGACATGCTGTGGAGTAATGGACTGTTATTTTGGAAAGCAACAGATGAACAGACTCAGAAGATTGGGTCCAATGCTGCAGTCTGTCTGAAGGCAGTTTGCTGTTTTAGGAAGGTTATGTGGTTGTGAATTCTTAGTTCAGCCTGTTCAAAGCCCTTTTGTGGTCCATACAAGAGGAGATGACTGGCTGTATAATGTTTCATTTGAAATAAGGGGAACAGAAAAAGGAACTCTGTGGTGACCTGAAAGAAAGAGGCTATCATCTGGAAAACCCTGAGGGGGAAAGTTTCTTTGGCAAGGCACTGAAGTGGCTGATCAGAAGGAATCAGTTTGTATCCAACGAGCAACAAATCTCTTTCTGAAAATCGATGAGAACCTTCCTGAACAGTAACCATTTACCTTTGAAGCACCAAAGCCCAGTGAAGATCCATAAATGTTAAATTCTGTGCACAGTATAAGAATTGCCTGATACCCGTGAACTTGGAGGAATGAGAAGTGATATTGAACTGTGAATCAAATAACTTTTCTGAACTGACACACACATTACATGCATATGCACTTAGAATTAGAAGGGGTTGTTAGGTTAACTTAAGTTAATAGCAATAAGTTAAAGTTTGATCCTGTTTTTATGTTTAAAGAAAATTAAAAGCAACTTTTGTTTAAGTAACCATTTGTCTTGGTGAATTTCTATTACAGCTGGGTTTTGTGGTCCTCTGGGCCCGTCACACCATTACAAAGATTTCTATGTATCTTTGCAAAAATTAAGGAATTTTTTTTTTCCAACCCTTATTATTTGTCCTGTGCCTTCCCGAAGTAATTAAGGTCAAAACATCTGAAAATGAGCAATCATAGCAACTATTTTGTACCCCTTCAGCACACATTGGAGTAAAGTTCTCCATCCACCTACGACTTTCATTGAATCCTAGAATTAATAAAGCCCTTTACCCCATAACATCTATCCCTACTCTAGTGGAAAAAATCTCATCAATCCCATTCTGCTGCTCCTTCTCCACAGCCCCACAAATTACCTCCCAAGTGCCTATCAAATTCCCTTATGATTGACAATACCATTACTACACGCAATGAATTCCAGATCATAACTACTCTCTGCATAAATAATTATATTTTTTCATCACCTAAGCCTTGTCCATTTTGACCAAGCATTTAAATCATTGAACTCTGATCAATCTCAGTTGTTTACAGGAACAGCTATCCTCTGCCCAAACCATTCAGGATCTTGTACTCAGTCCATAAACTTTCCTCTCAATCTTCTTTGTTGCAAGGGGAACAACCCCAGCTTCTCCAACCTAACAACAACAGACAAAATGGCCGAGATGTTAAGGTGATGGACTGCTAATCCATTGTGTTTTGCACACAGAGATTTGAATCACATCCTCACTGTGATTTTGGACAATGAGCTGAAGTCCCTTTCGCTGCATCCTTTCTGTACCCGCTCTGGAACCTTCGCATCTGAACTGAATGCATTCCTTCCATTTTCTTTTCATCCTTTAAGGCAATTTATACAGCTTTGTCAGCCTGCTGAATTGCAAATTGTGCATGTGTTTACAACAGGCTATATTCAGAGGGAATTTCAGTTCTGTGTCACATAGTCTGTCCATGGCCTCATGTACTTGTGATGGTACAGATCTATCACCAATGTAGTTACAGTATCTAGACTGTGCTTACAGCGATTGGCTGAGAGCTTTGCCACGCCTACTGTCTGGGCCTTAAAGCGTTGTGTCCCTAGCCAGGTCGGATCATTCCGGACTGGTCGGCCACCTGTGAAGAGCTCCTGTCTTTTGCTAATAAAAGCCTTGGTTTGGATCAACAAGTCTTTGATTCTTTCGACGAGCTCTACAGTACTGCACCGCCAAGACCACCCACAAACTGGAGGAACAACATCTGATTTTCTGTCTGGGCCCTCTCCAACCAGATGGCATTAACATCAAGTTTTCCTGTCTCTGTTAACTTGCTCTCCTCTCTGCCCTCCTGCCTTCCCTTCCCTTTTCCAGTTCACCTCCCTCCCTTCACCAAGTCATCCCTCCTCCCCTTGATCGTAGCTGTCCCCTCCCTCCCATCTCCACCTATCACCTTTGTGACCACCCCTTCCCCCCCCCCCCACTCTTTTGTTCGGACACATGCCAATGTTTTTCCATACCTTGATGAGGGATTCCAGCCCAAAATGCCAGTTATGTATTTCTACCTTTGCTACAAAAAGGACACTGCTTGACCTTTTTACTTCAGAGGGAAAGAACCTGCTGGGTTATCCATGTAGAAAAATCTCCTGAAAGTTTAAATTTCCATTTTGTATGTTAAAAATCCATGTCATATATTGTGAGTGTCCGTGAACTACTCTTTGCAGACGATGCCGCTTTAGTTGCCCATTCAGAGCCAACACTTCAGCGCTTGACGTCCTGTTTTGTGGAAACTGCCAAAATGTTTGGCCTGGAAGTCAGCCTGAAGAAAACTGAGGTCCTCCATCAGCCAGCTCCCCACCATGACTACCAGCCCCCCCACATCTCCATCGGGCACACAAAACTCAAAACGCTCAACCAGTTTACCTATCTCGGCTGCACCATTTCATCGGATGCAAGGATCGACAACGAGATAGACAACAGACTCGCCAAGGCAAATAGCGCCTTTGGAAGACTACACAAAAGAGTCTGGAAAAAACAACCAACTGAAAAACCTCACAAAGATTAGCGTATACAGAGCCGTGGTCATACCCACACTCCTGTTCGGCTCCGAATCATGGGTCCTCTACCGGCATCACCTACGGCTCCTAGAATGCTTCCACCAGCGTTGTCTCCGCTCCATCCTCAACATTCATTGGAGCGACTTCATCTCCAACATCGAAGTACTCGAGATGGCAGAGACCGACAGCATCGAATCCACGCTGCTGAAGATCAAACTGCACTGGGTAGGTCACGTCTCCAGAATGGAGGACCATCGCCTTCCCAAGATCGTGTTCTATGGCGAGCTCTCCACTGGCCACCGAGACAGAGGTGCACCAAAGAAGAGGTACAAGGACTGCCTAAAGAAAGCTCTTGGTGCCTGCCACATTACCACCACCAGTGGGCTGATATTGCCTCCAAACGTGCATCTTGGCGCCTCACATTTCGGCGGGCAGCAACCTCCTTTGAAGAAGACCGCAGAGCCCACCTCACTGTCAAAAGACAAAGGAGGAAAAACCCAACACCCAACCCTAACCAACCAATTTTCCCTTGCAACCGCTGCAACCGTGTCTGCCTGTCCCGCATCGGACTTGTCAGCCACAAACGAGCCTGCAGCTGACGTGGACTTTACCCCTCCATAAATCTTCGTCCGCAAAGCCAAGCCAAAGAAGAAGATTAATTAACAATGAAAAATCATAAACAAATGAAGTTCTTAAAACTGAGTCAGTGCCATGGCAATATTGCTGATTATCCTGAGGTATAAAATAACAGGTATTGGAGCAAGGAAATGCTTGGGTATCACAGAGAAGTGCATCACCTTGATTTAAAGGACCAATGTTCCAGCCACTGATATCACCCAGAAAGTGAGCATATATTTTTAAAGTACTGTATTGTTGCAGTTTCTCTCAGTTTAATTTTGCTGATTACACACATATAAAAAATCTCCTACCTTGTGAAACATAAAGTCTGCAGGCACTATGATTTACCTTCTATGGATGCTGCAAGACCTGCTGAGTTCCTCCAGCATTTCTGTGTCCTCCTATCTTGTAAACTACTGGCCAAGGATTTTAGTACAGCAGTTTAGCTATCCTAGTTAAAGCTAGATTTCCTATTCATCTATATTGTATTCCCAATATGGATGAGAACTGTTACAACCAAGACTGCAGTGAATTCAAGTGTTTATCCTAAATATTGCATGTATTTGTAAAGCAATGTAGAGGCCTAGGCTGATGTGCAGGAACATTTGCAGACTGGAGAGGCAGTCTCTTCACAGATGGAAATGTAATTAACTGCTTTAAAGGGATGAGATTGTAGGTTTTTGTGACAGGTCGTTACTTCCTTTCTTTGCTCTCTTTGGCCCGGTTGCATCTAAAATGTATGAAAATATCAAGCAGAAAACTAAAGACAGTAGGAGAGCCGGGAAAAGACAGTGTCCCTGTATCTTCCAGCTACATTGAAAGTCTTTTCCTCTAACCTGTGAAGTACATTTTTGTAACATTACCATCACGCTGAATCAACCAACTATAAACACCTTCAAAACAGGCCATAAATAGAGGAAGGAGACAGGTGGTTTTCATGAGGAATTACTTCATGAGACTGTTCTACTGAAGCATAACAACATTCAGATCTAATTTTGCTAATGGCCACCCATGGTCAGTCAACAATGAAAACGTAATATTATAAAGTTGTTAAAACTTAGCAATATCACTTGAGGTACAGAACAGTCGCAGGAAAGACTAGAACCGATCATAATACTGACCAACAGCCACATTGACAGATTTAGTTCTTCAGGATCATCAAATTTGCAGATGACACACGGTAATTGGCCTTATCGGCAACAATGATGAGGCGGCTTTCAGAGAGGAGGTTATAAGGCTCATAAATACCACCAACAACCCAGGTCTCAGCATGCACAAGACAAGGGAGATGATTGGAGGATCTTCAGGAAGATGAAGGTTGACGATTCTCCACAATACATCGATGAGTCTATCACGGAGAGAATAGCGAGCACTAAGTTCCTTGGTGTGCATATAAAGAATAACCAACCCTGGACCCACAAAACTTCTTCATTAGGAAGGCACAATAGCTCCTACACTTACTAAGGAGGTTGAGGAGGGCAAGAAGACCAATCCCCATCTTGACCACTTTTATAGGAGCACGATACATCAATGTGTGGTATGGGAGCTACAAACCATTCAAGATTCAAGATTCAATTTATTGCCATTGTAATAAAACAGTGCCATATTACATGAAATTGCTCTTTCCTGCTGTAAGGCAGAGAGATTTGCCATCAGCAGAAACTTCCTGAAGAGCCTCATACAGTCAGCAGAGACCCCCCCCCCCCACCCAGAGACACTGAGTGTCCATAGCCCTCTGCACTTCCACAGCCTCCACAGCCACCCAGAATCCGGTTCAAACCATTGGCAACCCAAGATCCAGATCCGAACCTTCAACGCGGTCAGGAAACCCTCAGCACCCTCTTGCATCCCAGTTCTGGTACCTGGCATCCCTTCAGCCAGTTTCAAGCCAGTCTCCAGCAGTCTGCAGCCCATCAGAAGTCTCTCTACAGCAGTCTCCAGCAGCCCCCGGCCTCCGTGGTTCCTCGCCTTGAGTTACCAGCAGGCATGGATCTTTCAGCCGCAGAGCCCTCTCACTGGTCCGCCACCATGGTCACTGTCCCATGGGCCAGCTCCTCTGCTTCCCCTTCTCGGACAGGGATGGGCACCCTGTTTTATGGGGACCCTGTGCCAGTCCTCTGCTCCCCTGGAGTCTGCAACCCCTTGTGGCCTGCTGCTGATCATGGACGCTGTCATCTTGTGTGCAGACGCCGTGGACGTGGGATTTTAAATAAAACTACCATCGGCTCCTTTAATGGGCTATTCAAAGCCTGTGCAGACTTGATGGCAGTTGTCCGGGTGGTTGGACCCCATGGGTTCACATCAGCGCCTCCCTACAGGTCTGCACCAGCACATAAGGTTGGAAATCAGTGCAGAGAATCATCAAAATGGCTGAGAAGTTCACTAGGTTTTCCCTTTCATCTAGTGACAATATTTACCAAGATGTTGTTTAAATAGGACTCAAAAAATTATAGAAGGTCCTTTCCATCCAGCTCTCAGTATCTTTGATCCACTACCATCAAGGAGGAGGTGCAAAAACATCAAAATCAGGACTGCCAGGCTTGGAAATAGCTTCTTATTGATGAAGAGTATCCTGTAACCCAAAATATTTATTTTATTTATATCTTTACATATTTATTTTATTTTAATTGATATCTTTATGTATCGATTTGATTATTATGTACTTTGTATTGTGTGTGCACCATGGTCCAGATAAATGCTGTTTTTAAGGTCTGTAGATATCAGACGTCTGGCTCTCCAACCCACAGGATGATGATGGTTCCTTTCCGTCAGTTTGTGGGGTTTGATATGTGTGTCCTTTAGAGGGTGTACAGGCCGATCGTTAACAGACACTACTTGCCACACATTTGGCAGGTGAGGCCCGGAGGAGCAACTGGAGCAGAAGCTCTGCTGTGATGCTTCCTGTGCCTTTCCTCTGTTGCCTTTTTGAGCTTTTTTCCGCCGTGTCCACACTCTTTCTGATGGTGTCCCTCCACTGCGAATGATTTTGAGCCAGATCCTCACATGTCAGTTTTATTGAGGCTCCTGTGTAGAACATCTTTGTACCATAGTCGTCGGCCTCCTCGTTTTCAGGTACCACTGTACAGTTGGCCGTATAAGATGTCCTTGGACAGCCTTCCATCAGGCCTTCTAACAACATGTCCTGCCCATTGCAGTTGGGCTGACATCACCCAGGTTGAAACTGCTGGCATTCCGACTCAAGGAATTGGAGATATTGGACAGTGCTGCCAAGGATACCTTGGTGAAAACCAAGCACAAGTATCAGGACTGGATATATGAGAATAACCAATCTACGCAAGGCCTTCTAAAAGCTAAGGCAGTTGAATACCAAGCTCTTCTTCAACACCTAAACTCAAGTTCCAAAACAACGTGCCTTTTTGTGTGCAAAATCAACTTTCCAGAGGCAGCTCAGAGCTATGAAAGACCAGTGGTGGAAGAATAAGGGCAAGGAGTTACAAGCTTTCGCTGACTCTAACGACTCAAGGAGCTTTTATGAAGCAATCAAGGTTGTATATGGTCCATCAAAGCAAGGTACCTCCCAACTCCTGAGCAAACAGAGTACATCCATCTCCATGGAGAAGTCAGAGCACATGAAAAGATAGCAAGAACACTTCTACAAACTGTTGAATAGACCAGGAACCATAGACCAGCTGTTGAATAAACCAGGACCAGGAACCCACCTTCCTTTCTCCACCTATCATCTCCTGCCTTTCCCAACCCCCCCCCCCCCCCACCCCACCAACTCTTTTGTTCAGATGCTTGCTGGCATTTTCTCATACTTTGATGAAGGTCTCAAGCCTGAAAAGTTGGTTATGTATTTTTACCTTTGCTACTGTTTGACCTGTTGAACTTCACTGTGTGTGTTTTTACTTCAACCACAGTGTCTACAGAATTTTGTGATTTATTTAGGAACCATCACCGATGAAGCACTGGGCAGAGTACACCCTTGACCCACATTGTTCGAGCTAGGTCCTCCCCCTACTCTTTACGAGGTCATCAAAGCCACCAGACAGCTAAAACCCAACAAGGCAACAGGGCCTGATGGTATTGCAGCCGAGATCTACCAGTATGGTGGGAACACATGGACATCATGCCTGCACCAGCTGTTCACCAAGTTGTGGGTAGCTGCAGAACTACCACAAGACTTCAAAGATTCATCAGTCGTGACCATCTACAAGAACAAGGGAGACAAGGGACCAACAATTATTGTGGCATCTCTCCTCTGTCAGTTGCAGGAAAATGCCTCGCGAAGATTATCCTTAGACATTGATGTCCAACATCAATGACAACATCCTTTCAGAAAGCCAGTGTGGTTTTCGAACATAGTCAAATGATAATCATTTTAAATGTGAATCACATCAATTTCCATTTGAGCATTATTTAATGCCAAGGGTGGACAATCACTTGTGGGAAAGTATCATGTATTATTATTTTGTAATCATTGGGAAAATCACCCCCAGAAAGCTGGTGAGGGATATATGAAGTGCAGTAGATCATGTATGACAAAGATACTCATTAAGAAATTCAGATTCAAAAACCAAAGCTATTAATAGCTTCAGAACTTTCCCACTCTGAAAGCAGGAAGCAATAGACTTACATTTCTCTCTTCATTCTCTGACAAAGACAGCACCAGATAATTTGATAGAAATATCATTATCAATATTAACAGATTTTTAAAAATGGAATTAGTGGAAAATACCCCAGAGCTGAACATTGGCATGTTATAAAACCTGTGTTTAAAAAATGAGATAAATGAATTAAAAGACTTAAAAGAATAGTTAACTTATCAAAAGAAAAATTTTGGAATATGTGTGTTGATAAATAAAAGAAAAATAAAGAATAGTCAACTTGAACAACAATAGAGCAGCCATGTCTTCCTAAACAATGAACTAATATATGTTTACGGAGCGGAAACAGGCCATGTCGGCCTTTCGAGTCCACAACAGTTCACTAGAGCAACTCCACTAGCTCAAACCTCCTGCTCTCCGCCAATAACCTTCCAACCCCCTCACTTCCATGTACATATCCAACCTTCTCTTAAATGATAGAAGGGACCCTGCCGCAACTATCTCATTTGGAAGATCATTCCATTCTGACAAATACATAATAATTATTATTGCAGATACAAAAGTAAATATGGTAAGTATAAAATTAGAAATCAAAACTTGTGTAACATTGCACTACTTGGAGTTTAAATTAGTCATTGCATTGATTAGATACAGATAAAATGGAACGTCAGGAAAAGCTTTGCCAGACCACATCTTATGCATTCACTTTTGTGATTGCAGGGAGGTTAGAATTACTGCTCATCCTTGTTTACCCTGAGAATGTTATACTGAGCAACCTGCTACCCTTCTGTAAAGGGCAATCAAGAGTCATCTACACTGGTGTGAAACTGGAAAAATTTATGAATCACATTGGATAAACTCAGCAGGTTTACTTCCCGAAATTACACTAGTAAAGTGAATCACTATTCCAGTTGGGCTTTTCAAGCAATCTGACAGTTTCATTCCATTTACTGCTGCTGGATATTTACTTCCTGACTCGTGAAACTAAATTTAAATTCACAAACAGCTTGGCCAGTTTGGGACTCACACTTTGTGGATAATTAGTCTGCTAGCATCACCGTTAAACTGCAGATATCACTCTCTAAAATTGCCATAAATGTACTAATATATGGGTTTAATTATACACTTGACCTCATGCAAACTCTGAACCATTCAAACAGATTAATGCTTGAAAATGGCATATTAAATGCAGGAGAATCTTACCAAAATCTATGGCTTGGCACTTGATTTTTTTTTGCTTCTGTGATAGTACAGATCTATCACCAATGTATATAGTGTATATAGTTACAGTATCTAGACTGTGCTTACAGCGATTGGCTGAGAGCTAAGCCACGCCTACTGTCTGGGCCTTAAAGGGTTGTGTCCCTAGCCAGGTCGGATCATTCCGGACTGGTCGGCCACCTGTGAAGAGCTCCTGTCTTTTGCTGATAAAAGCCTTGGTTTGGATCAACAAGTCTTTGGTTCTTTCGATGAGCTCTACAACTTCCTCCAACTCTGACACATTGAAGGGCTCACGATTTGTAACTAGTTTGCTATTTTTGACATAGGAGATTATTGTCACCATAGATAGATCTCAAGATTCAAGATTCTTTTATTACCATGTAATAAAACAGAAAAAGTATTATTACATGAAATTTCCTTTAGTCTCCTGTAAAGATTCACCATCAGCAGTAATTGCCCGGCACCCCTTACAGTCAGTGAAAGAAAAGCAAAAGAGAACCCCCCCCCACCCCCCCAGAGTCACTGAGTGTCCATGGATTCACCTCCCGTGCTCCCGCAGCCTCTAAACCCACACAGGCTTTGATCCAAATCTCCAGAACTAAATCTCTGACACCATCTGGAAGTCCTCAGCACCTTTGCACATCGTGGTTTCAATACCTGGTTTCCCTTCAGTCAGTCTCAGCCTGGAGCTTGATGCGAATCCCTTGATCACAATTGCCTGCATGGGTTCCTCATCTTGAGTCACCAACTGCCGGCCACCTGTGTGTTCTTCAGCCTCAGAAATCCTCATTGGTCTGCCACCATGGTCACCATCCCATGGGCCGTCTCCTCTGCTTTTCCTCAAACGCAGCTAGTCTCCCCATTTTCTGGTGCTCCGCACCAGTAGTCTGCTTCCCCAGATTCTGCAACCCCTCGAGGCTCCTGCCAAACATAGGCGCCACCATCGGGGCTCCATACCCTGCTGTCGTAGAATTTTATAATAAACACCATTGTCTCCTTTAACAGGCCATATAAAGCCTGCAAGGAGTTGACAGCAGTTGGACTGAACATTGTGTGCAGTTTTGGTCACCAAAGTTTAGGAAAGATATCAACAAACTGGAGAGAGTGCAGAGAAGAGTTACTAGAATGTTGCCAGACTAACAGAGTCTAACTTATAGGGAAAGGTTAAATAAGTTAGGTCTTTATTCTTTGGAATGTAGAAGTTTGAGAAGGGATTTGATTAATTATTAGGGGTATAGATAGAGGTTTTTTTCCTTTAAGAAAGGGGGAGCTGAGAGTTTTGGGGGGGCAAAATT
This sequence comes from Narcine bancroftii, assembly GCF_036971445.1. Classification (NCBI taxonomy): domain Eukaryota; kingdom Metazoa; phylum Chordata; class Chondrichthyes; order Torpediniformes; family Narcinidae; genus Narcine; species Narcine bancroftii. The sequence continues at coordinate 118,467,882 of NC_091473.1, read as the reverse complement.
TTAGAGGAATCAAGAGGGAGGACTTCTTTACTCAGAGAGTGGTGGGTGTGTGCAACGAGCTACAATGTGATGGAGGAAGGCTCGATATTAGCATTAAAGGAGAAGTTGGATATTTATATATGGATGGGAAAGGAATGGAGGGTTATGGGTCAAGTTGGTCTGTTTCTGTGCTGTAATTGTTATATGGTTATGTGGTTTGGACCCTGCATGGGAGCTCTGTGTATCCAGTCAGTGGTGGATTAACCATTAGGCTGAGTAGGCTGAAACTTAGGGGCCTGGAAGGTAAAGGTACCCATCATAACCATCACAGACTGGTGCAGTGCTGCCAGAGCAGAATTCTTAATGTGCAAGAGGGATGTCAATGCAAAGCAATGAGGAAACTGTTCCATCTTACCCTCCTTAAAAAGAATTCACAAACTGCAATTAAAACACGTGATCCCCTGTAATGACATCATCACACATAGTTTCCCCCCCCCCCCCCCACTCATCCCCACTCCCCATCTTCCAACAAGGCTCAACTTCAGAAACCTGTCACTCTCTCGAGCCCACCTCCAGGCCAATCGCCACCATATGTCCCATTCTCCCCATCAAATTTGGCAATGAAAACTGTCAGTCGTGCTTCCTCACACATGTGCGCTGAGCACCGCACTTCTTTTGCAAAGGAAAAACATGGAAATGCTGGAGCAACTCAGCAGGTCTCGCAGCGTCACTATATTTCTGTGGAGCTGAGGTTTACCTTTTTTGAAAAAGGCTTTCGCTTCTCCTGTGTTATTTTGTATGAGACTGTTTTCTTACAACTGATTTTATTTATCCTTTTGTAACTAACAGACTTATCAAATTATTCAGGGCTAGTAGACGGTTTCTGTAAGGTAAAGTTTTGTTTGATTTCAATGAAGTTTGGTGCTGGATATTTTGGAACTAACACTTAGGATACAACAATTTATTAACTTTTTTATATGTATTATGAAGCGAAAAGTGGCACTTCGGGCTGTCATGTGGGATGCTGCAGTTGGGACAGCCGCTGTTGCTCCATCACGTCAAGATGACCAACATGGTTTTTTCCAGGTTCGTCTTGCAGAGACAAGACCTCTTAGTGTACATATTAGTTTATTAAAGCTGTCTTATACTCGTACTGCTGGTGTGGTTATTGTCAGTACAATAAACTAATATCATAGCTACTAGGATGGAAGCTGTCTTATACTCGCACTGTTGGTGTGGTTATTGTCAGTACAGTCTGTAATTTGGAGTCTTTTTTGTAGGATTGCAATGAATATATGTATTTACTGCCTTTTTTTATAAATGTAATTAGTTTACCATTAGTTCTTTTTAAAACAAATACCTGTTTGGCCGCAGCACGTAATAATTTCAGCACATACGTTGTAAAAAAAAAAGAAAAAAAAAGATGACCAACATGGCACCATGAACATTGGAAGCTTACCAGCGTTTGGCGGTGAGTAAGCGGCGGTGACGGACAGTGGGAGGGAACCTGTTGCAGAGTCCTTTCGGGGTAGTGGAGGCAGGTTATCCTGGGGCCACTGATACCCTCATGATCCATGATCACCCTTCACTTCAGGTCCCTTTCTGCCACCCGATCCACTCCACTTGCCCCTGGCCCCCTCCACCCGGTTCTTCCCATCCTCTTGTCCCATTGATTTATCGACTCAGTCAGTCATCACTGGTATGCCTCCAGCGCCTGTAAGAGCTGTGTTGGTCAGCTGGATGAGATAGAGTGACAGCCGCTGTCTAGAGTGGCAGGGTCCCGCACAACAGCTCGAAGCACCGCTCCTCGCTTCATAAATTGTTGTAGCCTAACTGTTAGCACCAAGAAACAATTTTAATCAATACTTAATGTTTATTATATTTAATGAAAATTATAATAAATAACATGCTACGTCTGTCATCGAATGAGAGAGCCGGCACTAAACTGCTAACGCCAAAATGTCCAAGGAGATGCAAAAGTCATTTTTTTCATCAAAATGTCCAACACCAAAATGTCCGATTCCCAGCACATATCTGATGGATAAATTTAGAATATGTGAGGGCATCATGCCCAAAGGCTAATAAATAGAACAATTTCACTTTATTCTATTCAACGAAGGGTGGGGCCATGGGGCAGGGGAGAAAGGTCAGAGAAGGGAGTCTTACTAAACCTCAGCCTAGGGGCCCGAGTGGTAGTTAATCTGCCACTGTATCTGGTCCCTGCTCTCCCCGGGTCCACAGCAGCATCAGCACTGCTCTTACAGCAACTCCTGCAGGGTCCCCATTTTTTTCTGACTTGGCTTTTGTGGGAGGCTTTGTCCCATATAAATAAAACTCAAACAAGAATCAAAGGTAGTAACCATGGCATACTGTAAAACTCAGATATTAGCACACAGTCACAACAGATACAAAGGGAAGGTGCATATAATAATAATACAGGAAAATTCTTGGATCATAAGATCCTAACATAGGAAAGGAATTAGACCATTCAGCCCATCAAATCAACCCTGCCATTCCATCATGGCTGATCTCAACAGAAGTAAATGAAGAACTATTTCCAGATAGAAATTAAGCCATATGTGTGTATATGTGTGTGTGTGTGTATATATATATATATATATATATATATATATATATATGCACCAAAGAAAAGGTACAAGGACTGCCTAAAGAAATCTCTTGGTGCCTGCCACATTGACCACCGCCAGTGGGCTGATAACGCCTCAAACCGTGCGTCTTGGCGCCTCACAGTTTGGCGGGCAGCAACCTCCTTTGAAGAAGACCGCAGAGCCCACCTCACTGACAAAAGGCAAAGGAGGAAAAACCCAACACCCAACCCCAACCAACCAATTTTCCCTTGCAACCGCTGCAATCGTGTCTGCCTGTCCCGCATCGGACTTGTCAGCCACAAACGAGCCTGCAGCTGACGTGGACTTTTTACCCCCTCCATAAATCTTCGTCCGCGAAGCCAAGCCAAAGAAGATATATATATATATATATTTACACATATACATACACATATATATCAATAGTATCACAACACCTCATATACCTTTATTCAATTCCTGTAACAAACAACAGTGAAGGTATTAGAAATGACTCTGTATTGTTAAAAGGTGTAACAACTTCTTCATACCTAACTGGACCTAAATGTTCAGAAAAACGCTTGCAGCTCCAGTCATTTTGATAACCCTCCTTATGTCAATTCCTAAGAAGACCGCAAAAATGAGCAATATCCCAAAACTCCATTTCAATATAAAAATCAAATCTCCTATTACTGACATATTTAAGTGAAGAAATGGCTTTTATGTAGACAGATGGATTTTGCAAATGGTTTAAATGTAGGTCTTTGTATCCCACATTTATGACAGCTCCTAGAGGCAGATGTTTCCAATGCCTGATTCTTGCATAAAACAAGTCAATCTTGCTAGCCTCATAAACTGAACCTGGGAATCTGTTCACAATGTTAATCCAACCGTACATCCAGAAGGATGCTGAAATTCCACTGTCAGCTGCAAAGAGTAATTTTACAAGCTTCTTTCAACAGCAAGAGTTACATTGGTGATGAGAATAAGGCTTAGATTCAACAGCATGACCTCACCAACACTTAGCAGCAAGTGCAAGCATCTTTAAAATGGAATACCATGTAAATTTCAAGATCCCCGGTGAGACCATTTATAAATTTAAAACATAATTTTTAGGCGTCCAGCACGGTAACAGGCCCTTTCGGCCCATGAGCCCGTGCTGCCCAACTACACCCAATTGACCTCCACCCCCAGTACATTTTTTATGAAGGGTGGAAAGAAACCAGAGCACCCAAAGGAAACCCACTCAGACATGGGGAGAACGTACAAACTCCTTACAGATAGCATCAGATTCGAACCCTGGTTGCTGGCACTGTAATAGCTTTGTGCTAACCGCTACGCTAACTATTTGGTAGGGGTGAAGATTAACACACGACTGAAAACTCCACACTAAACACCACAATGGGAAGTAAAACACAAAAGTCAGAAGGTACCATGGTTGAAGTAAAAACACAATGCTCCAGAAACCCAGCGCGTTAAACAGTGTGCTTTATACAGCAAAGATAGCAAAGACCACCCATAAATTGGAGGAACAACACTTGATTTTCCATCTGGGCACTCTCCAACCAGATGACATTAACATCAATGTCTCTGGTTTCTCCTAGCCAACTCTCCATTCTCCATCCCTTCCTTTTCCCCTTATCTTCTTTCCCTTAGCTCTCTACCCCCTTCTCTCTATTCACAGACCCATCCCTCCATCCCTCTTCCCCCTGCTTGCTGTGCCCTCCCTTCCTTATCCATCTATTAGCTCCTGTCTTTAGGGCCGTGCTCCTCTCTCTCTACCCTCCCCACCTACCATTTTGCTCAGATGCCCGCTGACATTTTTCCATACTTTTTCAAAAAAAAATTTATTTTTCACACTATAAACCACACTGACCAAAGTACACACAGACACCCATCTCCCAAATATACACAGCGCCACCCCCTCCCCCCTCCCCCCTCCCTCCCCCCCCCACCCTCCCCCTCCCCACCCACTCAAAGCTCAATCTAGAAGACACACCAAACCCGCCATGAAGGAATGTTGGCTATGTACCTTTGCTATATAAAGTGCACTGTTTGACCTTCTGGGTTTCTCATGCATAGTGTTTTTACCACAATGGGAATCCTGCACCCTGGCTGTTTCTAGACCAAATAACTATTAAAGGTGTATATTTTTAACATTAGCAGTTGCTTCTTCCTCCATATGTTCACAGATGCTCCTGGTTAGGCTGGACTTTTTTTCAGTTTTTCATATTTGGAACATAATTTCTCATTATGATATTCTCAGAGGTCATTAATAAAATTTGCTGTCATATTACTTAAATGAATAGTTTGTGTAATAAGGGGTTATTTTATGACAGAATCCACATTGATAGTTACAAAGTGGAAAGGGAAGTGACTGAATTTTCTAAAGTGAATTATAGGCCAATAAACTGGCTCAGCGTGATATGTGAGAAAAAGAACAATTTTAAGTGTTCTGCCATGGCAGAATATCAAGATGCGACTCTTTGTTCAATAGATCCAGGGCTACTCTTCGAATTCATATTTCGAATTCACAAAAATAAAAGTTTTGTTCTTGAAATGACAGTTTGGAAAATGTTGGACTAGACTTAAACATGGATTTGATATAAAATTAAAAGATCAATTTTTACAGTAGAGAAAGAGGTCCTTTGGCCTAATTCGTCCATGTCAAGTTGTCTCCCCATTCACCTGTGTTTGCCCATTTCCCTATACTTGTACCTGTCTAAATGTCTTTTAAATTTTTCAATTGTACCTGCCTCTAACACTTCCTCTGGCAACATATTCCACACACCCAGCACCCTCCATGTGAAAAAGGTGCACTTCAGGACCCTTTTAAATTTCCCCTCCCCTCTCATTTTAGATTTCCCTACCCTGAGATAAAGCCTATGTTTATTGACCGTATCTCGACCTCATTTTTTTTTAACCTCCACAAGGTCCCCACTCAACCTCCTGCACTTGAGGGAGAAAAAAATTCTCAGCCTAACCAGGTTCCCCTTTCCATTTAAGCTTGCCAGCTCTGATAATATTCTCATGAATTATTTGTGCACCCTTTCCAGTTTAATGATATGTTTCCAAAAGTTTGATGACCAGAAATGCATGTATATTCCAGGGATGCAAAATTATATATCAATCCAGCCAAACCAGATACATCAAAGCTTGGAACCCCAGATATTTATTTCAAGTCAAGTCCAGTTTATTGTCTTCTGATTGCACAAGTACAACCCAATTAAACAGCAATCTCCAGTCCTCCATGCAAAGCATGCAGACACACAACCAGACATAACACACATACAGACGAACAATACATATGCAGGCAAGTATTCGTACATACAAATCAATAAATATTGTTTTGTCAATGTGAGAGTCTCCAACGGTTAGCGTGAGCAGTTCCTTTGATCATTCAGCATTTTCACTGTCCATGGGAAGAAGCTGTTCCTCAGCCTAGTGGTGCTGGCGCTGATACTCCTGTATCTCTTCCCCAGTGGGAGCAGCTGAAAGATGCTTTATGCAAGGTGGAAGGGGTCCTCAATGATTTTCTGTGTCCTCTTCAGACAACAATCCCAATAGATCGCGTTGAAGGAGAGGGAAGGGCATTCAAGTGAGCCTCTCTGCCACTCTTATGTACCTGTGGATTGACCTCTGATTCATTTCTCTACTGCATCTGTACCACACTGTAATGCAGCTGGCCAGGGCACTCTCAATTGAGCTCCGATAGAAGTTTGACATCATGGTAGCCAGTAGCCTTGCCCGCTTCAGTGTTCTCAGAAAGTGCAGTTGCTGTTGCACCATCCTGACAAGTGAGGAGATGTTGTGTGTGGATATGTTGTATTTATTATTCCCCTTGAAGATATTTCCTTTGTTTACTGCTCAAATATGCACTTGCATGAGTGAAAAGAATCACAAGTGTATGTTTGAACATTAATCTCAATCTTAGAGCTATCGACTTAATATCTCCTAGTTAAAAAAAACATTGGGTCTAAAGGTAAATTCACTTTTAATATCTGTTCTAAAAATGATTTAATTAGTAACCAAAAACTTTTAACCTTAGGACAAGACCAAGTCGAATGAAAAAAAGTACCTATTTATTGATCACATCTAAAACATAAATCTGAAGAACTAAGTTGGAAGTTTCTCAACTTCTGCGGAGTTAAATACACTTGATGTAAAAAATTATACTGCACCATCCTATAGCATACATTTATTACTTTAGTCATACCATCTCTACACAAATTTCTCCAAATATTTTCATCAGTCTTTCTATGTAAATCCACTTCCCATTTCATTCTTGATTTTATAATAATTTATACATCTCAGAAATATTTTTTTAATCATCTTTAGTAAGTAATAATTCCAAAGAAGATTGTCTAGGTAGTTTTAAACTATAACCCAATTTCTCTGATAAAATTTCTTTAACCCAATAATAACAAAAAAAGGTATCCAAAGGAATTTGAAACTTGTCTTTCGTATGACTAAAAGACAACAATTTCTCTGCTTCAAAACAATCTTCAACTTTTTAACTTCCCATTTGGTTCCAAAATTTCTAGAATTTATTATCCGCAGTAAAAGGAAAAAGTTTATTCTGATATAAAGGTGTTTTCATTGAAATCTTCCCTTTCTCACCTAATTGAGAATCAATTTTATTCCATACTTCAATTAAATGTTTTTGCAAATGAATTTGAAGCTTTGGAGTTTGCAAACTCATTACCTAACATCAAGCAAAATGGTGGTTCTTCATCTGTATTTCAAAAAGAAGGGGATCAAGAAAAATGAGGGAAGAGATTTCAACTGAGGGGGTACGACTAAAGTTCAAGTTGAAATTGATGAAGATCAAGTTAACCAATACCTTAAAGAAGCTTACCATACCTGATTGACTAAAGTTTAACTATGATATTCTGTTTTGGGGGGGCGAATTTCTTTTTTTTCCCCACTTTCCTCTTCTGAGGCATCGTGCCACTAGTGGCGAGGGCCACTTCTTGTTAATAGGGGAGAGAACCCTGATCTAATTGGTGCTTGGAGGGGTTTTTTCTCTTTTTTTTTCTTTTTATTATTTGGGGCTTCTTGCTTTCTTCTTGGAGTTTTGAAGTTCGGCTGTGGAATCAGGATATCCCGGAGTGGAGAGGAGAGTTCTATGTTTTTTAAACAAATTATAATATGTCAAAACAAAGTCTGAATTATGTCATGCTTAATGTGAATGGGCTCAATAATCCAATTAAAAGGAAGAGACTTTCAGCCCATATTAAAAAATTGAAAGCAGATTTTGCTTTTTTACAGGAAACTCACCTAACAGGAAGAACATCAAAAGTTGAAAAGGGAATGGGTTGGACAAGTTATACCTTCGTCACTTAATTCTAAAGCTCGAGGTGTAGCTATTTTAATTAATAAAAATTTACTCTTTAAATTATGGCCGGTAGTTACTGACCCTTTTGGTAGATTTGTATGAGTGAATTGTCTGATTCATTCAGAATCTTGGGTTTTTTATGAATATTTATGATCCCAATGTAGATGATGAAAAATTTATTTCAGATGCATTTCTTAACATTGCACAAATAGATGGAAATGTATTAATAGGTGGAGATTTTAATGATTGTTAAGATCCAATTTTAGATAGATCTACAAAATCTCTGGGTAAAACGAAAATGACTAAAAGGTTATTGATATTGATGGAAGAATTAATCTTGGTTGATATTTGGAGATGATTGAATCCTAGAGAAAGAGATCATTCCTTTTATTCTTATTGATTTGATTCATATTCTAGAATTGATTTTTTTTCTTACTTTCAGCCCATCTGCAAGGAGGGATTGAAAGTATACAATACAAACCTAGAATTCTATCTGATCATTCACCGTTATTGATGTCATATTCAAATTTGGACAAAACTGAAACTGTTTGTAGATGGAGATTTAATTAATATTTGTTAAGAAATGTAGAATTTTGTTATTTTATACGGAATCAAATACAGATGCATCTAGAGATTAATCTTAATTCAGTTGATAATAAATTTGTTATATGTGATGCATTAAAGGCTTACTTGAGAGGTCAGATAATGTTTTTCAACTAAAATTAAGAAGTATTTACAAGAAGTAGACAAATTAGAGAAGGAAATTGCAAGTTTAAAAAAAACACAAAAAAATCCATCAAAGAAAGGTTAGAACTAGAGAATAAAAAAAATGCATTATAATTAATTCAGACTTATAGGACGGTAAGATTTATTGAGAGAAATAAACAAAAATACTATGAGTAGAGAGAAAGGGTGCATAAAGTGTTGGCTTGGCAATTGAAAGAGCAAGCATCGAGGATTATAACTGCTGTTAAAAATGATTTGAGATTTACCTACAAATCACATCCCAGCCACGTCCCAGCTTGCTTGGCCACGGCACACGAACCATGGGTGTAAAGGGTGGGGCCAGTACTGCGCGCACTGCACTCCACCTAAAAGCTCCTTTGCGCAGGCCCGAGGACAGGTCCACATCCTCCCCCTCCACGTCCTCCCCCTCCACGTCCTCCCCCTCCACGTCCTCCCCCTCCACGTCCTCCCCCTCCACGTCCTCCCCCTCCACGTCCTCCCCCTCCACGTCCTCCCCCTCCACGTCCTCCCCCTCCACGTCCTCCCCTCCACGTCCTCCCCCTCCACGTCCTCCCCCTCCACGTCCTCCCCCTCCACGTCCTCCCCCTCCACGTCCTCCCCCTCCACGTCCTCCCCCTCCACGTCCTCCCCCTCCACGTCCTCCCCCTCCACGTCCTCCCCCTCCACGTCCTCCCCCTCCACGTCCTCCCCCTCCACGTCCTCCCCCTCCACGTCCTCCCCCTCCACGTCCTCCCCCTCCACGTCCTCCCCCTCCACGTCCTCCCCCTCCACGTCCTCCCCCTCCACGTCCTCCCCCTCCACGTCCTCCCCCTCAAAAGATGCTCACAAACTCAAGCTAGCATGCTGGAACATCAGAACCATGCTAGACAAGGCTGACAGCCACCGACCTGAACGTCGGTCTGCCCTCATTGCACATGAACTCCTCAGACTTGACATCGACATAGCCGCTCTCAGTGAAGTCCGCCTGGCAGATGTAGGCAGCCTCCAAGAACGCGGCGCGGGCTACACACTCTACTGGTCTGGCAAGCCTTCGGATGAACGACGCCTATCTGGTGTAGGCTTCATGGTCAAGAGCTTCATTGCCTCCAAACTCGAAAACCTTCCGACAGGCCTCTCAGACCGAATCATGTCCATGCGACTCCCCCTTCAGAAAAAGCGTCACATCACCCTCATCAGTGTCTATGCTCCAACCCTCCAGGCGGAACCAGCAGAAAAGGACAAGTTCTACACCGACCTGCGCAACCTCATCCAACGCACCCCTACAGCCGACAAGGTTGTCATCCTGGGCGACTTCAACGCTCGTGTCGGCAAAGACTCAGAAACCTGGCCAGGAATCCTGGGCAAGCATGGCGTCGGCAAGTGCAACGACAATGGGCGCCTCCTGTTGGAGCTCTGCGCAGAACAGCGGCTTGTCATTACAAACACCCTTTTTCAGCAGAGGGACAGCCTTAAGACCACCTGGATGCATCCCCGATCCAAACACTGGCACCTCCTGGACTACATCCTGGTGCGAGAAAGTGACAAACGAGATGTGCTCCACACCAGGGTCATGCCTAGCGCGGAATGCCACACTGACCACCGGCTGGTTCGCTGCAAGCTCAACCTTCACTTCAAACCAAAGCCCAGGAACAATAAAGCCCCCAGAAAGAGGTTCAATGTTGGAAACCTGCAGTCAGACGAAGCGAGAGGAAACTTCCAGGCAAACCTCAAAGCAAAGCTCGACGATGCAACCCGCCTCACGGACCCGTCCCCTGAAACCCTCTGGGATCAGTTGAAGACTACCATACTGCAATCCACTGAAGAGGTACTGGGCTTCTCCTCCAGGAAAAACAAGGACTGGTTTGACGAAAACAGCCAGGAAATCCAGGAGCTACTGGCAAAGAAGCGAGCTGCCCACCAGGCTCACCTTACAAAGCCGTCCTGTCCAGAGACGAAACAAGCCTTCCGTCGCGCATGCAGCCATCTTCAGCGCAAACTCCGGGAGATCCAAAATGAGTGGTGGACTAGCCTCGCCAAACGAACCCAGCTCAGCGCGGACATTGGCGACTTCAGGGGTTTCTACGAGGCTCTAAAGGCTGTGTACGGCCCCTCACCCCAAGTCCAAAGCCCGCTGCGCAGCTCAGACGGCAAAGTCCTCCTCAGCGACAAGATCTCCATCCTCAACCGATGGTCAGAACACTTCCAATCTCTTTTCAGTGCCAACCGCTCAGTCCAAGATTCCGCCCTGCTCCAGCTCCCTCAACAGCCCCTAAGGCTAGAGCTGGATGAGGTTCCCACCCTGGATGAGACATATAAGGCAATCGAACAACTGAAAAGTGGCAAAGCAGCAGGTATGGATGGAATCCCCCCAGAAGTCTGGAAGGCTGGCGGCAAAACTCTGCATGCCAAACTGCATGAGTTTTTCAAGCTTTGTTGGGACCAAGGTAAACTGCCTCAGGATCTTCGTGATGCCACCATCATCACCCTGTACAAAAACAAAGGCGAGAAATCAGACTGCTCAAACTACAGGGGAATCACGTTGCTCTCCATTGCAGGCAAAATCTTCGCTAGGATTCTACTAAATAGAATAATACCTAGTGTCGCCGAGAATATTCTCCCAGAATCACAGTGCGGCTTTCGCGCAAACAGAGGAACTACTGACATGGTCTTTGCCCTCAGACAGCTCCAAGAAAAATGCAGAGAACAAAACAAAGGACTCTACATCACCTTTGTTGACCTCACCAAAGCCTTCGACACCGTGAGCAGGAAAGGGCTTTGGCAAATACTAGAGCGCATCGGATGTCCCCCAAAGTTCCTCAACATGATTATCCAACTGCACGAAAACCAACAAGGTCGGGTCAGATACAGCAATGAGCTCTCTGAACCCTTCTCCATTAACAATGGCATGAAGCAAGGCTGTGTTCTGGCACCAACCCTCTTTTCAATCTTCTTCAGCATGATGCTGAACCAAGCCATGAAAGACCCCAACAATGAAGACGCTGTTTACATCCGGTACCGCACGGATGGCAGTCTCTTCAATCTGAGGCGCCTGCAAGCTCACACCAAGACACAAGAGAAACTTGTCCGTGAACTACTCTTTGCAGACGATGCCGCTTTAGTTGCCCATTCAGAGCCAGCTCTTCAGCGCTTGACGTCCTGCTTTGCGGAAACTGCCAAAATGTTTAGCCTGGAAGTCAGCCTGAAGAAAACTGAGGTCCTCCATCAGCCAGCTCCCCACCATGATTACCAGCCCCCCCACATCTCCATCGGGCACACAAAACTCAAAACGGTCAACCAGTTTACCTATCTCGGCTGCACCATTTCATCAGATGCAAGGATCGACAATGAGATAGACAACAGACTCGCCAAGGCAAATAGCGCCTTTGGAAGACTACACAAAAGAGTCTGGAAAAACAACCAACTGAAAAACCTCACAAAGATTAGCGTATACAGAGCCGTTGTCATACCCACACTCCTGTTCGGCTCCGAATCATGGGTCCTCTACCGGCACCACCTACGGCTCCTAGAACGCTTCCACCAGCGTTGTCTCCGCTCCATCCTCAACATCCATTGGAGCGCTTACATCCCTAACGTCGAAGTACTCGAGATGGCAGAGGTCGACAGCATCGAGTCCACGCTGCTGAAGATGCAGCTGCGCTGGATGGGTCACGTCTCCAGAATGGAGGACCATCGCCTTCCCAAGATCGTGTTATATGGCGAGCTCTCCACTGGCCACCGTGACAGAGGTGCACCAAAGAAAAGGTACAAGGACTGCCTAAAGAAATCTCTTGGTGCCTGCCACATTGACCACCGCCAGTGGGCTGATAACGCCTTAAACCGTGCATCTTGGCGCCTCACAGTTTGGCGGGCAGCAACCTCCTTTGAAGAAGACCGCAGAGCCCACTTCACTGACAAAAGGCAAAGGAGGGAAAAACCCAACACCCAACCCCAACCAACCAATTTTCCCCTGCAACCGCTGCAATCGTGTCTGCCTGTCCCGCATCGGACTTGTCAGCCACAAACGAGCCTGCAGCTGACGTGGACTTTTTTTTACCCCCTCCATAAATCTTCGTCCGTGAAGCCAAGCCAAAGAAGACAAGATATAAATGACTCTTTTAAAAAATATTATACTAAATTATATTCATCTCAGTCATCGAATAATGAAGATAAGATTGATTATTTCTTGCATAAGCTTCAATTGCCATCTTTGAATTATCAGGCATGGAAAGATTTAGATTCTTCATTTACATTGAAGGAAGTTATTATAGCTTTGAATTCTATGCAACACTGGAAACCCCCTGGAGAAGATGGATTTACGTCTGAATTTTACAAAAAAGTTAAAGGTTTATTAATGCCTTTATTAATAGAAGTATTGAAACAAGCCACTGTAATATGTTCTTTACCTGAATCTTTTTCAAATGCCGTGATATCAGTGATACCTAAGAAAGATAAAGACTTGTTGAAGCTGGAATCGTATAGACCTACATCATTATTAAATGTTGATTATAAAATTGTAGCTAAAGTTTTGGCAAATAGAATAAATGAATATTTACATTCATAGATATTCAGTTGATAACATAGCAAAATTGATTAGTTTGATACATAGTGCTCAAAAACAAATAGAACCGGCTCTTAGTTTTGTCTTTGGATACAGAAAAGGCTTTTGATAGATTAGAATGGAATTATCTCTTTAAAGTTTTACAAAAGTTTCAATTTGGTTCAAAATTTATGAATTGGATTAAGGCTTTATATAGTAGTCTGCTGTGGAATTATTGTGGTGGTAGGTGAATTGCAGTGGGTTCAGATCTTTACATACCTGTAGGTGCGAGTTTGTTCTGGCCATGACCATCCTGAAAAAGCATCTCATCACTGTAGATGTGAGTGAAAATGGAGATAGTCATTGAGACAGATCACCCTGATGCATCGATGTCCTTTTGAAGCAGGTTGGAACCTCTGACTGCAGCAAAGAGAGATTGAAAACTCCTAAATCCTTTAGGATTGAACACTCCTAAATTTCCAGTACCCTGCTTGGTACGCCATTAGGTCCTGATCCCTTGCGATGGTTCATCCTCTAATTTTGGCATCCGAGACAGATATCACAGGGTTGTCAGCTTCAGCAAGGATTCTCATAGATATTGTTGAGTTCTCCTTCTCGAACTGAGCATAAAAGGTTTTGAACTCATTGAATTAAGAAAAATTCAATTAAGGTAGTAAAGCATCACAGCCATTTTTGTGTTCAGCCTCGCTTTGTAGAATGTAATGGTCTGCGATCCCTGCCATAGTTGGTGAGAATCTGACTCTGTCTCTAGCTTCCCTCGGAAATGCTGTAAGACCTCATCGATGTTGCTGTGCTGGCCATACCTGCAGGTCATACCTGGGCTTCTTGTTGAGATCTAGATTTAATAACATCTACTTGATGCCATACCATGGGGCAGCATGGTTGGTGTAGCTGTTAGCGAAAAGCCTTTACAGGGCCAGCAATTGGGACTGGGGTTCAAATCCTGTGCTGTCTGCAAGGGGTTTGTTCTCCCCGTGTCTGCGTGGGTTTTCACAAGGGGCTCCAGTTTCCTCCCACCATTCAAAACGTACCGGGGTTGTAGGTTAATCGGGTGTAAATTAGGCAGCACGGATTCATGAGCTGAAATGGCCTGCTACCGTGCTATATGTCTACATTTTAAAAATTTAAATGTACTTTCAGGGCACAGTAGCACATGCAGTAGAGCTGCTGCCTGATAGTTCCCATAACCTAAATTCAATCCTGATTCTGTGAGTTTGTCTTTCCATATCTCAATGACATGTAGGTTGGCAATTTAAAATTTCCTGTGTAATTGAGTAGTAAAATTTAGTGGGGGGTGTAGAAAGGAGTGTGGTGGGAATAAAATAGACATAATGTAGGATTAGTGTTAAGAGGACTCAGAGGTTGATAAGTACTCAGTGGGCTGATCAATGGCTTGCTTCTGTGATATGGGACTCTGATTTTATAATACATAACACTTTCGATTACAATCCACACAGGAGAAAAGTCTGCAATTGTGTAGATCGCGTACAGTTTTCTGAAGAGAACATAGACTCAATGTGCCAAGTTTAGTTCTTCCAGAGTTTTGTATGGTCTCAGTATAAATTCACTCTTATGTTAGTAATGTTGTCAATTATAAATATTGGTGTTTAAAATTCTCATGCCCTCCTCGATAACACCTATATCTTTGTAATCCATCCTTGCTGGTTCTTGTTCCTACACATAGATTCAAAGGACTACAAATTTCCCCCCTTTATAATCTGAAGATTTAAAGTAGTCCATCGATCATCATTCAATATGCCTGAGCCTGCAGGAAAATTTGTATTTTACTTTGTGTACCTATATGTGGTTTAATGATTCAATGAGTCATGCATTCCCCTGGTTTAATCTAGATTGGGGGGTGGGGGGGGGGGAGGAGGAGGTTAATGGTGGCTGTGGGTGTTCTGTTCCTAATGTAAAAAATGTGATTTATACACTGATTTATATGCAGTAAGGATGAATGAAAATGTATGTTATGCTAGGCTCAGCCTCACAGGGGCATGCAGATGGATTTTGGTATGCAACTGTTGAAAGCACAAAAGGAATGTGGACACTCTTCTGTATTCAAGTTAGGCTCTTAATGTAAAGGATACTCTGGGTTTCGGAAACATTAAAGGCAAAGTTCATCTTTCTGAAATATCTAGAAATCATAAGAATGATATATTTGATCGTATATAACCATATAAACCACTTACAGCAGAGAACAAGCCAGTTCGGCCCTACTAGTCCATGCTGTAACAAATCCCCACCCTCCTAGTCCCACTGACCAGCACCCGGTCCATACCCCTCCAGTCCTCTCCTCTCCATGTAACTATCTAGTCTTTCCTTAAATGTTACCAATGATCCCGCCTCGATCACGTCTGTCGGTAGCTCATTCCACATCCCTACCACCCTTTGCGTAAAGAAATTTCCCCTCATGTTCCCCTTATAATTTTCCCCCTTCAGTCTTAAACCATGCCCTCTAGTTTGAATCTCCCCCACTCTTAATTGAAAAAGTCTATCCACGTTTACTCTGTCTGTCCCTTTTAAAATCTTAAACACCTCTATCAAGTCCCCTCGCAATCTTCTATGCTCCAGAGAAAAAAGCCCCAGTCTGCACAACCTTTCCCTGTAACTCAAACTTTGAAATTCTGTCAACATTCTCGTGAACCTTCTCTGCACTCTCTCTATTTTGTTTATATCTTTCCTATAATTTGGTGACCAAAACTGTACACAGTACTCCAAATTTGGCCTCACCAATGCCTTGTACAATTTCATCATAACCTCCCTACTCTTGATGGAAAACAAGCAGGGTGATCCTGATGTGTGTTGTATACATACCAATTTGGCCCAAAGATTTGGCTGCCTTCTCATGACTTTAGAACCCAGTCAGTCCTAATCATGTTACACGCTGTCTTATGAGAATGACCCCTTTTTTCTTTGCGAGTAGCTAGCGCCATTTCAAGATGGTTTGCACTGCTTAAAGCCAGACTGCATCTCTTAAAGGAAAATGCCATTGTTGCTGCAGCTGAGGCTAGATGTCACTACAAAGGCCATTCCAGGGACAGATGACACAACATGGGAGCAAGTGGGTTTCTCGATTTTTCTGTGCAACTCTGAAAATATTGTACAATCACACACAAGGAGAAAGCCAGATGGCCTCCATTAAGTGTCAACGGTGATCATGGAGGCACCATGAAAATGTGCATCCCAAAGCATCCAAATGTCATGCAGCTATAAACTCAATGGTCACAGTGAGTGCAAGAATCCAGAGCATGTCAGGTCCCAGAAAATGCATCACCATTCCTTCCCAATCCTTAAGAAATTGTATCCATATCAGTCTTATGCAGCAATCTCTATCAGGGCACTACCTGATTTTTTAAAAATATTTAATCAAGTCAAGACCCTTCAGACTGCAGACCCTAGCTGCAATGGCAATACACTCCATTATTTGGATTTGCCCAAGTCATTTTGAGGACTTGGGCTAATTCAGACAGTCCCAGATGTATATGCTAAGAACAATATTTTATGAGCAGGACTGAACAATGATTGCAAACATTAGATTTTCTTTTAATGTTTAAAACCTGTTTCATGATTAAGAGGTAGTGAACATCATTTCTACTTGTCCATTAGCCTGACTTTCCAACATTTGGTTCAAGTGAAGTCAATATCTTTCAATTATAAATATCAAAGAGATACGGGAGTATCAGAGCCAGCACTTGCAGGCTGAGGAACAGCTTCTTTCCATGGGCAGTGGGAATACTGAATGACCAAAGGAGCTGCTCACACTAACCATTCGAGACTCTCATACTCACACAACAAAATTTATTTATTTATTTTGATAAATGAATACTTGTCCTGCATATGTATTGTTTGTCTGTATGCATATTAGGTCTGGTCATGTGTCTGCATTCTTTGTACCGAAAACCAGACAACAATATTTCATCGACTTGCACTTGTCCAATGCAGAAGATAATAAACTTGAAATTGAAATATCTTTCTGGATGTTTTTTTTTTTTTTTTAAACACAGATGTATATATTTTTTGCATTGGAGTTTAATTTAAGTTTTAACTTGCTATTGTTGAATAATTGAGACTTAAAAAAGGAAGTGCATGAACCTTTTACCAAATTATTAACCATGACTTGCATGTGATCCCTTCTCCCAACAGTTAGGGTCATCTGAATAATGGCTGATACTCACCCTGCAAGCAAAGCATCTGCAATTGCAGAGTGTGCCAGAGTCCTTTCTGTCCGGGAGACAATTAAGTCAGTGAAGACAAGATGCACGTGGACCCTGACACCCATAGTTTTTGCAAGTAGTTGGAGATTCCAATCCACAGAATTCCTGAATTTGATTAAGACTGAGAAATAACATTCAAATGCTACATCTTGAGCACCAAGCACACCACACAAAGCCTTATACTCACAACTCACACTTTTAACTCTCTGTCAACATGCCAGGAACATTACCTAAACTTTACCAAAACAAGTTCCTTGCCATTCACTAATATGGTGGTTAGCACACAGCAGCAGAACCTCACCTTCCAAGATTCCACCATAAATTTCTTCATCTTCTCTCCCATGAATTCTGGCAACATGGCTAAGATCACTAAAGGTGGTGATATACTTACATTGAACTCTCCTTCTTATCTCTCTTGATTTACAAGGTGCAGGTGGTGTAGACATGCACAACTTAATTTCCACATTGTCTTCTCTACCTTGTCCCCTTATTCCTTCAGTCACCCGAGGACTCCAACCATGTCAGACATTACTTTCTTTTTTTCCTTTGGCTTGGCTTCGCGGACGAAGATTTATGGAGGGGTAGATGTCCACATCAGCTGCAGGCTCGTTTGTGGCTGACAAGTCCGATGTGGGACAGGCAGACACGGTTGCAGCGGTTGCAGGGGAAATTGGTGGGTTGGGATTGGATGTTGGGTATTTCCTCCTTTGTCTTTTGTCAGTGAGGTGGGCTCTGCGGTCTTCTTCAAAGGAGGTTTCTGCCCGCCGAACTGTGAGGCGCCAAGATGCACGGTTTGAGGCGAGATCAGCCCACTGGCGGTGGTCAATGTGGCAGGCACCAAGAGATTTCTTTAGGCAGTCCTTGTACCTCTTCTTTGGTGCACCTCTGTCACGGTGGCCAGTGGAGAGCTCGCCATATAACACGATCTTGGGAAGGCGATGGTCCTCCATTCTGGAGACGTGACCTACCCAGCGCAGTTGGATCTTCAGCAGCGTGGATTCGATGCTGTCAGCCTCTGCCATCTTGAGTATTTCGATGTTAGGGATGAAGTCGCTCCAATGAATGTTGAGGATGGAGTGGAGACAACACTGGTGGAAGCGTTCTAGGAGCCGTAGGTGATGCCGGTAGAGGACCCATGATTCGGAGCCGAACAGGAGTGTGGGTATGACAACGGCTCTGACTGTATACGACCAAGTAAATAGCAAAGATGAAGCTATGACAAATCTCAATTTCACACTGAGAGCCAGTCCATAAGCACTTCACTTGCTGTAAAGATTGGCAAGGCAGGATCTAAACATGTTGAGTTACCGGGTACAAGTAGCTGTGTCTCAATAACTATTCATACATCCATTACTCCTAATTTAATGGATGTTTCTTTATCCAATGTGTTCCACTCATGCTTCCTTTGCACATGCACACCTCTCTATTTGTTTTTTTCCTAAGCAAGTTTACATAGTTTATTTACATAGTTATCTCTATTTTCCAGTTGAATAGAACGCAAGACATATCACCTATCCAGGACCCAAAAGAGCTGGAGAAAATCAGCAGGTCATGCAGCATCTTTAGAGAGTAAAATATAGTCAACGTTTCGGGCCTGAACCTTCTTTTCGGCACACCTTAAGAAGAGCTCTGGCTGGAAATATTAGGCTCTTTCAGGTGGCCAGAATACCCCAATGTAAAACCGCATATTGTACCCCTATGCAGCTGATGAGGTACCCAAATGAATGCTCTGAATGTGCCTCCAAGGCGCCGACACCAACCCTCCTCTGGGAGGGATAATCGGCAGATTGCCGGGCTCTGCTGAGGCACCTGAATGTGCAGCCGCTGTAAGCAGCTCCCTGGGGTGGGGGGCGCTAATGACTCTATCAGCCGGCGACCCAACTCCCTGCTGCCTGACAGCCCCCCGCCACACGACTTGACAGCCCCCCATCCCACTGCCTGACAGCCCTCCCCTCCCCTGCCTTTTGCTTTTTATATTTGCTGCATGACTTGCTGAGTTTCTCCAGCACTTCTACATACGTACTGTACTAGACACCAGCAGTTGCGGATGTGCTTATTTAACGCTATATCACCTATCTACTCCCTTTACAGACACTGATCTACAATGTGCACAAAAGATGACTTAGACCATAAAATAATCATCTTAAAAAGCTGAGTAACACATTTAAACAGTCCAGAGATGAAAAGGAAAGGTTGATGCTCTGGAGATCGTTAATTCAATAAATGGTTCAACAGCATGAAGTTGTACTAGTTCTCTCAAATTTTCTTATGATAAACACATGCCTGAAAATGAAAATGTGGAAACAGCTCATAAATTCTATCCTGCTTTCATGTGCAATTTATCTGTAGGTACTATTGTGTAAATGTACAATCTGTTAAAAAAAATATATCCACATATAAAGGACACTAGTTCAGGTTCAGATTTATCAACAAAACAAGGGCCTTTTTGTTGTATTTGAATTCAAGGAAGAAATACCAAAATTTTTAAATTGCTCAGTGTAATAGGTTCAATGTAAATACTGTTGGAAAACCTTTGTGGTTTGTCAGCTAAACCATGGCTTAAACATTTAACACATTTTCTAAAGTTTATATCCCAAGCAAGAATCTTCATGCAAAACTGATTTCTGACTAAGTCTCATTCAATGCTGGACTCCTGGATTTTTCACTCTAATGCATCGGAGTCAAAGTACTTATAATCTAGCCCTCAAGTCTGGCTGAGTTGCTAATGGAGAAATCAACTAAAACGACCTCCCTTTTAAGTGTGTTAAATGCAAGTATCTCCTCAAGGTTGTATTCAGATCTCTTTGCAGTTACGGATTTTATCAGTCCCAGGGGTAAAAACAGATTGTAACAGATGAAAAGTTGCAGAAGTCAAATAGAAGAGTGTTCTTTTAAAAGAGAAATGATAAGTACTGACTGCAAACTCTGGAAGCAATGAAAATGGAAAGATTGTGCTTAGTATTCAAGCAGACTCAAAAGAAAACGAAAGTCCACATTTCTTTTTCTCTCTCATATCCGTCATTACTTTCTGCGTCGGGTACAGCATCCAGTCAGCCTGTGGGTCAGTGCCAGCTGCATGTATTTCCGTTTCCTGTAGCCTTCCCCTCCCCACTAACTCAAACAAAAACTCTAGTATGTCATGAACAGAATTAGACCACCCACCAACACAGGACAGTCAGCTATGCAGAGCGAGGCTTAACTCATGCGGCACCGAAGCTGAGCTAGATTTAACTGTCAACAACCAAGTGTAAACTAGCATGTCTTCAACTTGCTTTAAATCTGCCGAGAGTGATTGCACTTTTAGTTTATGGACTTCTTTTTTTTTTAATCTGGCTTAAAATGATCAGTTGAGTGGTGCAATGATTGAAGTAGTCCAGGCATTCATGATCTGGAGGAGAGATATAAAGTCTAATTCTGTCCCGAGTGCATTGCAAGAATTCTTCTTAGGGAGACTCTCTGGATTTGTTTGGCTTGTTTCCACTCCAGATCTACAGGTTGCAAGATGGCTGATGAGTCCTGTGCAGGTCCACAAACGTGCAGAAGATGTTTGACAGAAAGTTGCTTCGGGAAGTTCATTCTCATTTGTGTCAATTTTGGTTTTCTTTAAATTCAAGGGACTTGCGGTTCACAGGCTGAGCCAGCATTAATTTGCACGTTATTAATTGAATGCAATATAGAACCATACAGCAAAGGAACAGGGCCTTTGACCCAGAACGTCAGTGTGAACATGATGCCAAATAAAACTAAATCTTAGCTACTTGCACAAGATACTTTCCACTATTCCTTACTTATTCATAGGTCCATTTAGAAGCCTCTTATATCTGCTTCCACTACTACTCCTGGCAGCCTGTTCCAGGCACCTGAAATTTATTTAAAAAAGCTTGCTCTGCACATCTCAATTACACCTCCCTCCCACTCCCCCTCACTTTAAATGCGTGTCCTCCAGAAATGATTGCCCTTGAGAAGATGGTGGAGAGCAACCTTCTTGAACCAGTGCAGCTCTTGAGGTGTGGGTATTTCCACAATGCTATCAGGGAGGGAATTCCAGAAATTTGACCCAGTACAGTGAAGGAATGGCAATGTATTTCCAAGTCTGGGTGGAAAAACAATCAGCCAGAGGAAAAAGAATGGACAATGGTTTTGGTCAGACCTCTTCAGCAAAACTTGTTCTGTTTGTGAGCGCTGCTGTATGAATGATTCTGACACAAAGTCCACAGACTGGACAACACAATTTAATTAACTTAAACTTTGTACACCAGTCTTAGCATCTTTGCTGGCTCCATGTCTGAATTGTCCCTCAAAGGGGCTGGCTTGACTCTTTATACAGGCCGGTGATTGACAGCCTGCAGGTAGGCAACCTGCACATCCCTTTCACAATACACAACAAGGCTATTGTCAACTCATTTCATTTAAAACATTCTTCAGGTATTCATTACTTTATTGCATTTGCAGTTTATAATGCTTCTCATACTTTAAATATCTTTGAGCATAGTTCGAACAAGGCATTGGAATTGGGTATGAGCCTGAGTAATAGAGATGGCAGGGACTCTTCAGAATTTCATTATAGACAGTCTTCTCATTTATTCATATTGGCAGACATCTCAAATAAGTACAATCCTCATCTCACAATATGTTCACAAATGAGCACTTTTAAAACAGTCAAAGCACAATGCCAGAGAAACTCAACAGGTCACACAGAGTATATAGTAAAGATAAGGCTACATAACCAATGTTTTGGGCCTGAGCCCTTCATCAAGGTATGGTCAATATGTAGGCAGGTGCTTGAATAGAATGGCAGGGAGAGGAGCAGGGGGAGGAGCACAGGTCCACAAGGATAAGGGAGGGAGAGGACAAGGGAGAGGGTGTTGGGAAGGGGGGAAAACCAGGATTGGGGGGGGGGAGAGTGGGGAAGTGCAGGGCTGTGGAAGGCAGAGGATGAAAGGAAGTGGAGGGCTGGATGATGGAGGTGGCAGAAAAGGGACGTCAGAGGGTGGTGACAGACAGAGGTAGTCAGGGGTGGGGGGAGGTCAGGTGGCAGGCAAGGTAGGTCAGAAGATGTGGCAGGCAGGGAAGGTCAGAGTGGGGAGGTGACAGGCAGGAGACAGGCAGGAGATGGTGGCAAGCAGGGGAGGCCAGAAGATAATTGAGAGGGGGGGAGATGAGAAGGCCAAGGGCCAGTGGGTGGGAAGAAAGGGGGAGCTCAAAGGAGTAGATGGAAGCTGAGCAGGGAGAGGTATGAGGGGATAGAGAAGGGTAGGGAGTGGTGATGGTCGGGAAGGGGTAGTGGATTGAGCTTGTGGAATCAAGCAGTGGAGGAATCCAAGGTGTCAGCCTTGCGGAGCCTGAGGCTGGTGTGGGAATGGCTGTGTAGACACCTTCCCCCTCTGGCTTCCCCAGCCCCATTCTTCCTCCACAACATTCTTCACCCTCCCACCCCAGACGCCCCAACACCCTCCCTCTTGTGTCCATCCACCTATGGCCTCATTCCTGTGTATAGACAACACTTTTCTTATTCCAATATTTCCTAGTTTCAAAGTATCATCTTCCAAAAACATGAGCTACAATATTCTGAACTTCGATCTCTTTAATCCAATAAATCCAACTCTGTGGCTGCTGCTTTATTTAGCTTTAATTCATTGATAAAATGGATAAAAATTTTGCATAGCTTCGCATTAAGACTTTCATTACGTTGAATAACAAAGCATTTACTGTATAATGATAGAGATATAAAATGCATATAAAGAAATTCAAACTTTAAAGAGATACATAATGATATTTAAAGAGACAAAAAAGGTATTTAAAGAGATACAAAAAATTCAAAGAAAAATCTCGTGCTCACGCCTTCACATCCTGAAGAATAATGAATAAGTCATTAGTCTGGGCCAATATTAAAACATATTACATCATAGTCACTATGGTAACACTACAAACAATAGCTCTCTTAAAGAGATAGACACAAAATTAACTAAGAGTTAAATACACAAGGTTTTAACCTTTACACTGTGTACCTGTGCTCCTCACCCTGCTCCTTCCCCTGCCATTTTATTAAGGAGCCTGCCTACATATTGATCATATCCTGATGAAGGGCTTAGGCCTAAACTTTTTATTATATATATTTTACCTGTATTATATGTACATTTTGTGACCTGCTGAGTTTCTCTGGCATTGCATTTTTACTACAATCGCAGCATCTGCAGACTTTGGTGTTTCACTTTTAAAACAATGACCACTGGTAAACAAGCAGGTGCAAGATCAAGACCTAATTTTCTTCTCCTGATCCCTCAATGTGCAAAGATCAAAAATATATTACAGCTGTCAGCTAACTCAGCACAGATCAGGGATGGTTTGGAATGGCTTGTTCTGTGCGGCTCAGTCCAATACTAGTTCAATCTTAATCTCAGCAACTAGTTACTTGACAAAAATGTTAATTGCAATAAAAAAGTAAATTATTCATTTTGTAAAATTCCAAAATCTTAATTTATTGTATCGGTTATTACTAACCAGTGTTTTACATGTCTCACAATTACCATTTTGCTGGTTAATTATTGCTAAAATGTCAGAATATTTATTATAAGATAATGTTACAGCAATGTCTTAATTCCGAAAATTACCACTCATGCTTTGTATTGGAAAGTACAATCAACTTGCTAGATTTTGGAAAAAAATGTCACAAACTAGCCATTATAAGGAAAGTTTATTCAGAGTTGATTTTACATAATTATCTTGTTGTTAAACTATAAGTAGAGATTCTAACTTGTATTAGAAAAAAAATCTCAGCAATAAAAAAATTTGCAGAAATCAAAATAACGTATAAAGTGCAGAAACAATATACAAAATCAATTCCTTTTCTTGGTTTTGATCTGGGTCAATTATTCCATTATACATCAGTTGAGCATCAATGGCAGTTGAATATCACTGTAACTTTCAGATGAATGTGCATTGCTAAGTTTTAAAGACAAATGTTCCATTTAGCAGCATTTTAATTTTCAAGGAAGCACCACCCTGCATAGAGGTAACCTGTCACAGTTGTGTCCAGCAGTCCCTGATAACTTCCATTATCCGGGTCACCCAGAACTACATCAAAGTTCTCTGGGTTTCATTCTGTAGCTGCCTATATACTCCCTGGGGCAAAAGAAAGATTTATGTGCTGTTGTGTGAAGAGCTGAAAGGCCTTCAGAGAGTAGCACTGGAAACCACCAATGGGACCACAAGGTTGCAAGCAGGAAATTGTCCTGCCCAGCCCTTGCTGTCCCCAGGTAGTAACCTACAACAGGATTCCTTTGGTTGGGGGGGAGGGGGGGTCGATGTCTGTCAAAATTGCTATTGCTACTATGAACTACTATGTAATCATATACCGGCTTTTATTTGATGTTCCTTTAAATGCAGGATTTGCCAGTAGGTTGCCTGGCTGAGGAAATTTTGGGTGAATTTTGTTAACACTCCCCCTTTTACACACTTTCTTCAAAATTGTCCTGTTCATCATGCAGAGACAACTATTTCAACTGTACCCAAATGACCTGAGCTGTGTTTCCCTGCAATACTATTTCATGTTTGACATCCTGAGATGAAGTTTTACAAGCCACTGCTGCCTGATTTTCATGTGAAATGCAATTCATCAAGGACTGTCAACATTTCCCCTCACAGAGGTTGTCCCCTGTATGCTGATGTTTGATTGAAGACAGGCAATTTTTTTTAAAAATTGACTCTTGCTTTCATAACCATATTGCTGTACATGTTGCTGAATTGAATGACCCAGATTTAACATAGGAACATAGGAAGTAGGAACAGGAGTAGGCCAAAAATGGCCCATTGAGCCTGCTCCGACATTCAATAAGATTATGGCTGATCTAATTTGTGACCTAACTCCACCTTCCTGCCTCCTCCCCATATCCCCCAATTCCTCTATCATGTAAAAATTTATCTAACTGAATTTTAAATATGTCTAATAAAGCAGCCTCAACCACTTCCCTGGACAGAGAATTCCAAACATTCACTACTCTCTGGGAAAAACTATTTTTCCTCATCTCTGTCCTAAATCTACTCCCCTGAATCTTGACACTGTGTCCTCTCGTTTTAGTTTCCCCGGCCAGCTCAAAAAAACCTTCCTACATCTATCCTATCCATACCCTTCATAATCCTATATGTTTCTATAAGATCTCCTCTCATTCTTCTGAACTCGAGCGAATACAATCCTAGACGATTTAATCTTTCATCATAAGTCAACCCCTTCATCCCAGGGATCAACCTAGTAAACCTTCTCTGGACCGTCTCCAAAGCCAGTATATCCTTCCTCAAATATGGAGACCAGAAATGGACACAGTACTCCAGGTGTGGTCTCACCAGTACCTTATACAGTTCCAACATTACCTCCCTACTCCTGAATTCAATTCCTCTAGCGATGAAGGCCAACATTCCATTTGTCTTCTTAATAACCTGCTGCACCTGCAACCTAACTTTTTGCGATTCATGCACAAGCACTCCCAAGTCCTTCTGCACAACAGCATGCTGTAGTTTTTCACCCTTTGAATAATATTCAGCTCTTTTATTTTTCTTGCCAAAGTGGATAACGTCACACTTACTAACATTGTACTCCATCTGCCAGACCTTTGCCCACTCATCCAGCTTAACTATATCCCTCTGCAGACTCTCCACATCTTCATTACAATTTGCTCTTCCACTCAATTTGGTGTCATCCGCAAACTTGGCTACACCACATTTTGTCCCCTCCTCCAAGTCATCAATATAAATGATGAACAGTTGTGGGCCTAGCACTGACCCCTGCGGTACCCCACTTACCATTCTCTGCCAACCTGAAAAACTCCCACTTATCCCAACTCTCTGCCTCCTGTCAGACAACCAATTTTCGATTTTATTTCTAAGGAGTGAGCAAATTGGTCTTTTTAGTTTATTGGATGAACTCCATTACTTTAAGTAACAGTTTGCTACTGGAGCTATAGCAGAAACAGAAATCATGTTTGCATGGCCACTTGATTATAGTTCCTGTTTGATTAGACTTGGCTGCCAGCAGGATGCTGACAGAGAGCAGGTGACACAGTATGCAAAATCTGTAATGGAGGCTTGCAGCCTCATGGCATGCCTCATCGTGCTGTTTTCAACAACTTTAAAGTAAAGAACCTTTCTCTTCATCCATGTGTTGTCTAAGAACTCACACATACGAATACAAGATGAAACATCAATTATTTTTAACAATCGCCTCATCACTGGAGATTCTGTGTGGTGATCCCTGTCCTTCAGGTTTAGCGAAAGGAAACCATTCCTGTTAGTCCTTCCAGAAGGAGAAAATAAAAACAATATATTAGGTGGAGATGGAGTGGTAAATTTGCATCTGGTCACCAAAGGGATGTTGCCTGGTTTGTCAGTCCAAGAAAGGGATTTCAATGAGACCGTGATACCACGAAAGTGAATATGTGTCCAAAGACCTGAGCCCAAAGAAGAAACACTGCAATGAGTAAACAATTCTTCTGACATGAAAGTGTTTGTGTGTGCCAGACCCACAACTTAAAAACTTTCAAAAGGTAAACAAATTTAAAGTGATTCTCAAAGACCTGAAAAAATATTTTCTCACAGGATTGGTTTTGGCTATGATAGTTTCCGAATTAAATCCACTTTTAACTATAAAATGTAAATTTGATGTAATTTTGATATTAGAATGGTAACAGGGCCTATTGTCCCATGAGCCTATGCTACCCAATTACACCCAATTGACCTACAACCCCAGTACGTTTTGAACAGTGGGAGGAAACTGGAACGCCTGGAGGAAACCCACGCAGATACGGGGAGAGAGTCCAAACTTCTTAGATAAAATTCCAGATTTGAACCCCGGTCGCTGGTGCTATAACAGCATAGCGCTAACTGCTACACTTACCATGCCATCCCTATGCTAAACGTGAACACCAGCAATTATAATTTTGCATTGGGGTTCCTCACTTCATATTAATAATAGCCACATAAATTCTATGGCTAAGA
Organism: Narcine bancroftii; assembly: GCF_036971445.1. Classification (NCBI taxonomy): domain Eukaryota; kingdom Metazoa; phylum Chordata; class Chondrichthyes; order Torpediniformes; family Narcinidae; genus Narcine; species Narcine bancroftii. The sequence goes on along the minus strand of NC_091473.1, from coordinate 118,440,492 downwards.
GAGGAAGTCTGAAGCTTAATCTCTTCTTCTCTTTCTCTCTTTGGCTTGGCTTCGCGGACGAAGATTTATGGAGGGGGTAAAAAGTCCACGTCAGCTGCAGGCTCGTTTGTGGCTGACCAGTCCGATGCGGGACAGGCAGACACGATTGCAGCGGTTGCAAGGGAAAATTGGTTGGTTGGGGTTGGGTGTTGGGTTTTTCCTCCTTTGCCTTTTGTCAGTGAGGTGGGCTCTGCGGTCTTCTTCAAAGGAGGCTGCTGCCCGCCAAACTGTGAGGCGCCAAGATGCACGGTTTGAGGCGTTATCAGCCCTCTGGCGGTGGTCAATGTGGCAGGCACCAAGAGATTTCTTTAGGCAGTCCTTGTACCTTTTCTTTGGTGCACCTCTGTCACGGTGGCCAGTGGAGAGCTCGCCATATAATACGATCTTGGGAAGGCGATGGTCCTCCATTCTGGAGACGTGACCCATCCAGCGCAGCTGGATCTTCAGCAGCGTGGACTCGATGCTGTCGACCTCTGCCATCTCGAGTACCTCGACGTTAGGGGTGTGAGCGCTCCAATGGATGTTGAGGATGGAGCGGAGACAACGCTGGTGGAAGCGTTCTAGGAGCCGTAGGTGGTGCCGGTGGAGGACCCATGATTCGGAGCCGAACAGGAGTGTGGGTATGACAACGGCTCTGTATACACTTATCTTTGTGAGGTTTTTCAGTTGGTTGTTTTTCCAGACTCTTTTGTGTAGTCTTCCAAAGGCGCTATTTGCCTTGGCGAGTCTGTTGTCTATCTCATTGTCGATCCTTGCATCTGATGAAATGGTGCAGCCGAGATAGGTAAACTGGTTGACCGTTTTGAGTTTTGTGTGCCCGATGGAGATGTGGGGGGGCTGGTAGTCATGGTGGGGAGCTGGCTGATGGAGGACCTCAGTTTTCTTCAGGCTGACTTCCAGGCCAAACATTTTGGCAGTTTCCGCAAGCTTAATACTCTGCAGGAAATGACTCACCTCCTGACACACTCTCTTTCCATCATCTCTGAGGCACAAGTCAGAAGTGTAATGGATAACTCACCAATTGCCTGTATGAATGCAACTCTGGCAATGAACTTGATACCCCACCTGAGCACCCTCACCTGGCATACCCAAAATATTCTATCCTGCTTCATCCTTGCCCAATGGCTACAATATGTGCCATCTTTGGAATTCTGTGAAGTTATTTGCCAAAGCTACTCCAACCCATATCCTCTACAACCAAGAAGGGCTGAGGCTTTAGATCCACGAAAACAGCATGTACCTTCCAACTCATACACCATGCTGGTGGCTAGGAAATAAACTGCTGGAACTATATCCTGCAACTTCCTCTTTAATAGTGCTCTGCCAATAACTTTACCAAAATGGCTTTCAGATACTGGCTCGCCATTATCTTCTCAAGGAGAATTAAGACAAATGTCAGCCTTGTTAGCAAAACTCAGGTGCTGAATGTAGAAGTGTCAAAATCTATCAGTAACTTAGTTACAGCTGTAAAGAGGGATTGACAGAATGCTGTCAGCTCTTTTTAAAAGAGATTGATGCTGAAATAGCCATTTGATGAAGATGCGGGAAAGATCTGAAAATAACTCAAACAGATTGATCCTAACTTTTTAAACTAAACTGAGCTTCCACTTATGGATTTACTTAGTTCTAATTCTACTTTTAAATTGCAGATAACCTGGTGACATTGGTAAAAATATAAAAGAAATAGGAGCAGGCGTAGGCCACCTTGAATTTGAGATTGCTCCACCATTCAATGAGATCACAGCTGATCTGGCCATGGACTCCGCTCCACGTGCCTACCAACTATTCAAGTTTGATCTATTTGCATTTTAAATACATCTAATGAGGCCGCCTCTGCTGCTTTGTTGGGTAGAGAATTCCACAGATTCACTACTCTCTGGGAGAAGCAGTCCTCCTTTCTGTCTTAAATTTATTCCCCTGAACCTTAAGGCGGTGTGCCCTTGTTCTAGCACCATCCTTTAGTGGAAGCAACTTCCCTTTTTCTATCTTAATTATTTCTTCCAGAATTTTCTAATTTGATGATACAAGTTACCAGGAAATGTGATCACACCTTTCAGATGCCAATGTATACTTACTCCTATAATTTTTTTTTTGTTTATTTGTTGCCATTAAAAAGAGGATACGAACAGGTGCCCAAAAACAGCATCAGGCACTTTCAAACTGGGTAGAGGCTGAGTTATTAGCATCTACCAATGTTTTGACCACATTTCTTTGGCGATATGATAGGTCGACCTCTTCCGATAGCAAATTGGTTACATAAGAAGAAGTAGCCTTAACCAGATTTCAGGAAATGTTACCCAGCCTGTGGGTAACATGTGCCAAGTTCAGCAGCAGGAATTCTGTAAGATACTCAGTTCATTTCCCTGATGCAGTGAACTAAATGTCACGTTGAGCCTTGTTCTTACAATTGACATCATTGTTGTTTTCAGAGATAAATTGTTTTTCACCACTGGGTGTCACCGTATTCAAGGCATTCTACTTTTCAAATTGCATGTATCCCAAGAAAGTATTTACGTTTTGAGCAAATTAGTTTCATATTATTTTCTGTGAAATTTCACCCAAGTTCTCAATAAGGTTTTTAAAGCACTGACTAGGATTACAACTTTGGTCATTTTTTTAAAAAATCTGTAATGGCCCAAGCCATAATAAAGGAATGTAATGATCTGCAACTACATTAAAATCATCCCCAAGAATGTAATTCCTACCAACTATCACAAATGTCGAGAATAAAATGCTTTAAATTGCATTGCAGTAACTTTATAATTTGATATTTTTCTTATGCCTTCTTCATGATATCCCTGTTTTCTTCTCAGTCTTTTTCCATATTTCCCTAAAAAGTCTATCAATGATTCTTTCACTGAGGACTTCAATCAAGCCCTAGTGACTTCAAAAATAGGGCAGAGAATTCAATATCAAAGTATTTATAATTTTACTCTAAATGGAAACATGAAATTAATTGTGAGTTAACCTCAATCTTGCATTTGTATTTTAAATTTTCGGCCAGATGAATAGCAGTATTACTACATTAAGATAAAGTGCTTCCCACAAAAAGAGACAAACTCTTAAGGAAAGGCAGACCCATTCATATTTAACCCAGTCAAAATGAGTGGAGTTACCAAGCAAGAGAAGACAAAAAGTATATCACCCACCTTACTTTCCCATTTGGAGATTAATATGTAGATACAGAATTGAATAATTACTCACAAATTCACAACCTATTGAAATACTTGCTGAACTAATTAATCAATCTTTCTGTTCATGACCCGACAACATAAATAGAAGAAACAGATGTTTGCACATGCGAGAAAAAAAGTGGCTATTGATGGCTCTGACATCAACACCAAGGCCTGCCTGTGCCTTTTCTTTCTGCAATCAGGCTTTGATTTCTGTTCACTGCAATCCAAAGTTTATGTGTATGAGTATCACATAAACCAGGATAATAACAGAGGCACACACTGAGCAAATTGTACGTTAGCAACAGGGACCCCAGGGGAAAGGCAGCTGTCACAGCCTACAGCTTGGGTGGTCCATTCAGCTGTGTTTATGGTCTCAGCCAATGAGATTGCAATGCTTATTCTGGGGAATTGAATCTGATTTACAAGTGCTTTAGGCCATTATGGGAAATCAAGCTGCAAATCTGGGCTTTCTGGAGGCGCTCAGTTCACCCCCTGAGCTCCACATTTTACTTAAATTAGCCAATTTAAAGTGATTGGACTGCATACAAATGCAACTGTATCTCTTTTGTTTGTCACAATAAAGTACTAGACTGAGGTTTTAACCCTTTCAGAAAAGCAACATTTTTTTTGACTGAAGAAAATATAGTTGAACACAAAAAATAGTTTGACACATATAACATGTGATTTGACTTCATATTTTTCTTTTAATAATAAACCAATGGCTTTTCAACCGCTGTTTTCCTGGGAGTAATAACATCGTGTTGTATTTTTAATGTGGTAAAATATCTAAAGGTGTTTCACAAGAGTGTTAGCAAACAATAATTCTCTTTGAACTGCTTAAAAAGATGTTAGAGATATTGAAGGCTGCATTTTTAAAAATAATTCAAAAATAAGTTTTAAGCAAGATCTTAAACTGAAGATAAAGAGGTGTAGGGAAGGGATGATGGAGCTCAGAGGCTCATCAGATGAAGGCTGATTGAATGCTACAAACACAGATAGAGACTTGAAACAGGTTAATGAGAGAGTAGAGCCTTGACTTGATCTGACTATATGCCTTGACTCAGGTTGTTCTATACTGTTCTTTATTCAGGTGGGGATTTACTTAATATTACCAGCAAGTATGATTACATTGTTATATATCAACGATAGTGTCCTGTCAAGTTAGGTTTGGATAAAATGTTAAGTACTTGGATTGGGGTTAAGTTTTAATTTTATTTCTGAGCAGAGGGGGAAAATGATGCAGAGATTTCAAATCAAAGGTGAGAAACTTAAAATCAAGGCACTGTTTAAACAAGAGCCTATAGTTCGATGAGCACATGATTATGGGTGAATGGGATTTGTTATGTGTTAAGGTGTTTAGGCAAGCATAAATTTGAAAAATTCATAGAGTAAATAAGGAAAGCTTCTAAGGTGTAAGTTGCAATTGTAATGCTTAGAGGTAAAAATAATTGTGTGTATGAGTGCTTCTGCTGTAGATGAGCTGATGCAGGACCAAGGGGAATCAAATGTTACCATTGTATATCGCATAACAACATCAGGGGTGACTTTTAGCCCTTTTTCCACAGGCATCCCAGTTAATTGGCCATGCAGTGTCCCAGGATAGGAATCCGTTTGTGCTGTTTTCATTGGGCCACCTTTAACCAGGACATCGACTGCTTTTCCACTGAACACAACTCATCCCTGGGGATCAGAATGGATGGATGGAAGTTGTCCTTTTTCCACTGGTTTAATCAGCACGCCCGTGTCAGCTGCTGCCATGGACATGAGTAGGGGTAGAGACCGTCAATCCCCGACATGATTTGACGTCATGTGACGCCAACGTGCTGATTATTTTAATTTTCCACTGGATCCTTAACTGGCTAATTCCTGGGACAAAGTGCCAGTGGAAAAGGGGCTAAAACTACAGGAGATAGAAATCCAAAATATAATAAAACCTGCTAGAATTTCCACAGGAAGAGAAGCAGATATAATGTTTCAGTTGGAAGACCCAGTGTCTTTCCGCATATGCGATTTAGTCTGCTGTGTGCTTCTGGCATTTTTTTTATTTTGAAGGAGAATGTCCTTTGTAGACCTTTCGCAAATGAGTCTGTAAGATCTGCTGATACCTTGTGCTGGGCAGAACAATGCAGGATGGGAATATGACAAATTTATAAGTTCCAAATATTTATCTCCTTCCTGTCAGTTAAACTGAAGAAATTACACTTAGAACCTGGGCCTTTTTGTTGCCAAATATGTTTCCCTGAATTCTCTTGAATTAGCTGCTTATTGAAATATTGTATTTGAAAGTGCTGTAGAGAAGGCCGCACAGAGATCAGCAACATTTTTTAATAAGCCATAATTTCAGAGGTCTTCACTGTTTAATTATATTTAAAATTATTTTTCTGAGTCTGGGCACTCCTGCCAATGCCAGAATTTATTGCCCATCTCCAATTGCCCTTTAGAAGACAGTGATGATCTGCCTATTTGAAAAGTTGCTGTCTTCTGGTTGAAGGACTTTCACAATTTTTAGGGGAGGAACAATGAAGGAACAGCAATATTTTCCCAAGTCAGGATCGTTTGTAACTGGAAAGGGGAAATGCAGATAGTGGTGTTCCTGTGTATCTTCTATTCCTCTCCTACTTCGAAGTAAAGTTTGTGGGTGTTGGTGAAGTAGCCTAGATAAGTAATGCAATTAAAATTGCAGGTGGCTCATGCTGTGCGCTGGAGATAGAAGAAATGAATAAGTGCTGGATTACAATCAAGTTGGCTGCTTTGTTCTGGGTGATACGGTACTTTTTGAGTGTTGCCGGAGGTGCACTCATTTCGTTCTTTGCTTGTGGCTAATAGACGGTGAGAAGACTTTGAAAAATCAGAGATGAATCAACTGGGATACCCAGACAATTATATCCAAAGTATTTTTGAATCTCGTTTTGGCAATATCCCCCACCATTTAAAAACATTGAAGATGTTCACACGGAAGAAGTGCTTTTGATTCCATACAGTTTATTAAAATGCACATTGCTGAAAGAATACAACTTTGGTCTGTACTTTGCATCCTATGCATTTATTATGAAACTCCATTCCTTATGAATTCAAATTTGTTAAACTATGTATTTAATTTTATTTGTCACCTTATACCTCGTACAGTGAGAAGGGGGTCTAAGCAGCTCTTGTTCTACTATTGGACTACACATGGGATTTAACCGAGGGGAATAGCTGGGAAATCGTCAGTAAGATTGAGATTCTGCATATTCTTCAAGGAGCATTAACTTGCAAACTCATATGTGGGTCAATCAGGAAGTGGTACCACAACCCAGTAAAATCTAAATCTTTATTCCTGCCTCAATATAAATAGTATTTCACACCATTGCCACATGAAATATGATTTGCTTTTAACATATAATTTAATAAAAGCCTTTACTGTATATGTCATTTATATTGTGAATGCTACTTTACAATGCAAGCTTTTCTTGACATAGTCATTAGATTTTATGATAAAGGTTGTAATTGGATTGCATGGGCTCATGGGGCCCAAAGAGCCTGTTACCATGCCGTATTCTTAAATTAAATCAATTAAGAAAGGCTAGCATTATAAAAGTAGCAGAGTAGGCTTGAAGGACCATACAACTATGATTGAGAAATAATCCTATTTCTTGTGTTCTCACATTCTGTCATGGTTCACCCAATGCAATTGACTTGACTGAATTCAGGGGAGTCAAGATTTGGAAGTGCTGAACACTGGGTTTGATTCTAATCTCAGGTACTGCTTGTGTGGAGTTTGCACATTCTTCTGGTAACCATATGGGTAGGTAGGTAGTAGAATTTGGGGGGGAGTTGACAAAGATTTGAGAATAAATATGAGATAAATGTAAGCTTAGTGTAAATGGATGGTTGATAGTTGGGATGGATTTGGTGGGCTGAAGGGGTTGGTTCAGTGTTATATCACTGTATGTGTATGTATAGCATTCCCTTCAGACAAAACACCTGGATAGCCTTATTCTGAGCTTTACTAGTATGGTGGATATTCCATTCACAATTACAAATGTGTTCACTTAACCTATCTGCTTTATATGATACCAAGTTTCCCTTTTCCTTTTCTTTAAATTCCCAAGCTCTGTCTGAGAAGGTAGTACAGACATAAATGAATAAATGATCACCTGCTTTGCACCAGTACCATGCTGGAGTAAATCAAACCTGAAGCATCAAATATCAGTGCATCTTATTATGATGTTAGCAGTAATTTGGCCCAAATAAAGACCTTGCAGGAAAAAAGAAGCCAGAGACATTCAGCAGGTCAAGCAGCATCCATGGAGAGAAATGGACAGTCAACATTTGGGTTTGGGACCTTTTTCAAGATTAAAGTGGGAAGGAGAGATAGTAAACATAAAAAGAAAAGAGGGAAGGGCAGAGGAGTGGCCCATAGATTATTGGACACATGATGATAGAAGAGGTGAAGTGGGGAGGCGACCACTAGGAGAAGGGTTGAGAGAAAAGTGATTAGTAGAATAGGTGAGGAAAGTGAGAACATCTCTCAATCACCCTCCATGTGGTCCTCTTCCTTACTTGTGTCCCCTTAAGACCTCTTCGACCTTCGTTTATCAGGTGTGATGGTTCTTCTATTGTATTAAAGAAACTTGGGTTCCTTTTATAACGACTATACTCGACCTTGTGGAGGCATCCATTTTGATTCTACTCCTAGCTGCAATAACTCATCTCTGGCTCCCTCTAGTGGTCAGGATTATCTCTAGTATTCTATCATTACATCCCCTTCCCTTGATATGTTTAATCTAGCAACATGACACACTAATATGATATTCATTTCAATTTAAAATTAAACACAAATGTAAAGACAAACATCAGCAGCACAAACTTTTTAAGTGTGAAGTTCTGGTTTTTTTGGAGAGTCAGTATGTCAGATGCTTTGATAATGCGTGTGGTCTTCTGAACTCAGGTGCTTGTGTCGGCTCTGCTGGTCCACTATTGCTTAATACTGGTGATGTTTCCTCTGTTGTTGTGCAGGCTGGATCTTCTGCATTTGTCTGCTCTTGCAGTGTCTCTTGTGTTTGCAGCAGGCTCTCTCGATTTCTCATCAGTATTTGACCCTCCTCTGTTCCGACAGCATAGGCCATTTTGCCTGAAGTGTTGGCATCTCTGAGTTTCACTGTGTCATGTTGTGCCAGTAGCCCTAAGCTTCTTGCTGACTTGCCATATTTGCGTTTTGTCTCCATTGCAGATGCTTTTGTTTCATTTGACATCTCTGTTCTTGTTTGGGTCTGCAGAGTAGGGAAGTGTTGTGTGTAGTCTACTTCCCATCAGGAGCTCAGTGGGTGACATGCCATGTTCAAGTGGTGTAGCTCGGTAACTCAATAGAGCTAAATAAGGCTCTGAGCCACTGTCTTGTGCTTTCTTGAATTCCTTTCTCTGCTTTACCATTTGACTGGGGATGCAGAGGTCTTGGTCACATGTCGAAAATCATACTCTTCTGCAAAGTTCTGGAATCCTCTACAACTGTAGCATGGCCCATTGTCACTGTAGACAATTTGAAGAATTCTGTCTTGCAAAGATTTATTTCATATATTTGATCACACAGCTGTGTAATTTCCAGATAGTTTGACAGCTAGTCAATAACCAGCAAGTAATTATTTCCATCTATGTGGAACTATTCAGTCCCAACTTTCTGCCATGATTCTGCTGGTAAATCAGTTGTGATCTTGGGTTCTTTTGTCTGCTTTGCATGATGTTTCGAACAGGTCTCACAGCTTAAAACCATCCTGTCAACGTCAGCATTTATCCCTGGGCAATAAACAGCAGATCTGGCTCTTTTCCACTCCAAGGTACCCCTCTTGCTCCCTTTTCAGCATCTCTTATCACAGTGATTGAGGAATGACAATTCTGCTCTGTCTGAGTAGAAGCTCACTGGCAACACTCAGCTCAGCTCTGATGTCGTGGTATGTCTGACATTCACCTCTAGGCCATCCTTCATTCATATTCTTGATGACCTTCTGTAGAACTATGTCCTTTTCTATCAGCTGTGATCTGCTTGGATTTCCTGTCCGATATGGGAAGAGATTCAGGTTCACATGGAGGTTCACTTCTGTCTGTGTAGAACTCTCATTATGTGCTTTACTCTACATTATTTCCCTGGATAACTCAACAGCTAACACAATGTTTCCCTTGTGTGCACGTCAATTCAAAGTCATGACATTATTAGCTTCATCGTCGGTCTTCGGATTTTCAGTGACATTTCACTGAATTTTTTTTTGATTATCGCTATTAATGGCTGTGGTCTGTCTCTGCCATGAATGTTGGTAGACCATACACATAACTGTGGAATTCTCAAATCTATAGACCAGACCTAGACTCTCTTTCTCGATCTGTGCATATCAACATTCAGATGTTGTCATCGTCCTTGATGTGTATGCTACTAGCCTCCAATCTTCTCCCACAGCCTGAAGTAGTACGCCATCTATTCCAACTTTTGAAGCATCCGTGGATATTTTTGGCCTTCTGGATGTGTCAAAGAAGGTCAAAAGTACTGGTTCTATAGTTAGAATGGTCTTCAGTCATTCCCATTCTTCCTCGTGGTTGGCTGCCCACTTGAATTCACAATTGTCCTGTAACAACTTCCTTTGTTTTGGAAGACAGGTTTGGTATGAATTTACCAATGAACTTGATCATTCCCAACACTCTTAAAATGCCTTTTTTGTCAGTGAGTCTGAGCATCTCTAAAATTGCTTCACCTGGCTCCACATTTGCCTCTGACAGTTTATCTCCCAAAAAGGTCATTTCCTTCACACCAAATTTACATTTTTCTCTGTTTAACTTTAATCCATACTCCTGGGTGCATTGTAATACCTTGATGAGTCTCTCATTGTGTTTTTGTTGTGTGGATCCCCACAGGATCATGTACACATGTATCTCATTTATGCCTTCTCTGATGTGTTCCATTGTTCAGTAGAATCCTTATGGATCTGAGGAAATTTTAAAAAGGCATTCTCAGACAGGAGTATCAGCCAAATGGGTGTATTAAATGTATAATATTTTGTGCTATCTCCATGCAGTTTTATTTGCCAGAAGCCTTGGGATGCATCCAATTTAGTGAAAAGCTTTACACTAGCCATCTCACTTGTAATTTCATCCCTGCTTGGAATCTGATAATGTTCTCTGTATACATGTCCCCTAGTGACATCATTCAGTCAAGTTCCTGCTTGAGCTTTTCTTTTAGTGGTGCTGGAACCCACCTTGAGGCATGTACTTCCGGTTATCCATCCTTTTATAAAATGATCTTATAGGTTAATGATGGAACTCCAAACCCCTTGAAGATGTCTGGAAATTGATCCAGTGCTGTTCTGTGCATTGGTGCTGTTAATATGGTACACCTTCTTGACTAGGCTTAAGTTTTCATATGCTTTTTCACCAAGCAGTGATTCATCTGGGATGACTGTGAACCTGTTGTTGTGCTCTTTATCTTTAATTTTCATCTCGAGTTTACATGTACCTTCCATGTTAATACTTTATCCATTGTAGGCTTTGAGCTGTACAGGATTTGCATGGTTGTATGGCCTTATCTTCATTGCCCTGGTGTCACCTTTTCCCTTGACTCCAGTTTGAAAGGAATATTTGCTTGGAATGACACAGTCCTCTTGTCCTGCTCGACTCTGTTCACAATTGGCAGTTCAGTATCTATTGGTTCAGAATCTTCTTGCACTACCATGCCAATGTAAAGTGCATCACTGAGAGCAGTTTCTTCTTTAGAGTTCATAATATGCAGACTTACACTTCTGTTTTGTTTCCCCTTGGAAAAACATTGCTTTGCATAATGATTCTGCCCTTTGAACTTATTACAGACTTTTCCAAAGGCAGGTCATTGTTTCGGTGCACGTTAAGTGCCACATCGTTTACAATTGAATGTCTCTCCAGCTTTCTGTTGTTTCCTAGATCTCATATTTTGTTTATGTGTAAGACCCCAAAGCCCAGCAGCAATAGATATTCACCAAGACAAATGGTTACTTAAACAAATGTTGGTTTTAATTATCTTTAAACATGAAAACAGTATCAAACTTTAACTTATCACTATTGACAACTTATCCCCTTTTTAATTCTAAGCGCATGTGTGTAATGTGTGTATAAGTTCAGAAAAGTTATTTGATTCACTTCTCATTCCTCCAAGTTCACTGGTTGCAGACAATTCTTACACTGTACGCAGAATTTAATATTATTTCACCAGACTTTGGTGCTTGAAAAGTAAATGGTTACTGCTCAAGAAGGTTCTTTTTGGTTTTCAGAGAGAGATTTGTTGGTCGTTAGATACCCACAACTGATTCCTTTAGATCAGCCACGTAAGTGTCTCGATGAAGAAACTTGCCTCATCAGGGTTTTCTAGATGATAACCTCTTTCTTTCAGGTCACCCCAGAGTTCCTTTTGTTTCCCTTATTTCAAGTGAAACATGAGGCAGCCAGTCCTCTCCTCTTGTGTGGACCACAAGGGCTTTGACCAGGCTAAACTAAGAACTCACAACCCGGCTTCCAAATGGGGTTTTTCCTCATGCTTTCCAGCTTGTCCTGTTCCAGTCCCAGCTGCTGCTGCTGAACTGTAGAACTAAAACTGATTTCTCTCTCTCTCTCTCTCTCTCTCTCTCACTCACACACACACACACACACACACACACACACACACACACACACACACACACACACACACACACACACACACACTCACTCACAGAGAAAACCATATGATCCTCTTAGAATCTTCCGTGTTCGTTCATCTGTTGCTTTCCAAAACACTAATCTTTTACTCCACAGCATATACAATATAAAATATAACATAATCTGTCACACTAGATAATGTGGCTATGACCATGGCTTCATTTTCACTGGCTTTTGCATCATCACCAAACTTTTTTGCTTGCTGCAGAGCTATTTCACTGGCGTGGCATAACTTCACACCTCCAGCTAAGCTAATCGCTGTCTCTCGGAGCAACCTCTCTCTCTCACTTTTTTATCACTAATTCTGAACACAATTTTATTACAGATCATTGAATCTTGCAGCAATCCAAAATGACATGTTCTTGCTTTTAGTTTAAAGTCAGTTAAGAAAGTATCAAAGCTCTCTGCTGTAGCTGTATGCTCATGTGAACACGTACCTCTCAAACGTTTCATTTTCCTTTGGTGAACAATGTTCATCAAACATCTCGATAACCTTGTTGAACTTGCCCTGGTCTTCTATGTTGGCAACAACAAATGTGTTGACAACCTTTAGTGCTTGAAGTCCTGTCACAGTAAGTGGCAGTGCAATCTTCCATGCAATTGGTTTGTTATCGAGTCCAATGGCTTGCAGGTACAGCATAAATCATTGTTTGAACAACCTCCACTCGTGGTTGGCATTTCCAGTAAATTAGGAGTTTTTACGCTCTCAGTGTTTTCAGCTGCTATCAACTGATTCTCACTCTACACCCTTCTAATGTTTCTTCCATTGCTTGCTTCATGTGATGTTTCTATAATTGTAATAAAGAAACGGGTTCTTTTATAAAAACTATACTATATTAGCTAAAGCACTCATGACCTCATGGAGGCATCCATTTTGAATCTACTCCAAGCTGCAATAACTCATCTCTGACTCTCTCTGGTGGTCAGGATTATCACTCACACTCTATCATTACATCAGGTCTTCTATTTCCTAGAGGTAAAGCTCGACACATTATGGTTTTTTTTCAGCAGGAAATGAATTGAGGCAGAGTCAAATTTGTGTGATGTCATGGAGGCAGTAATAGGTGCTCAGTAGATGGAGAATATTCATGGCCCGAAGCAATTCTTAAGGTCAAATTTGATGCTCCCCTATCTCTCTATTTCTCACCACGTGTTTGTTCCTTACACCCCGGACTGCTCTCATGGCTAGCAACCACCATAAATTTTGGAATGTCGAGACTCTGAAGCCAACTCTCTAATGTACAGCAATACGGCCAGGTGCAATTCCTGTGCTCACTAACCTATTTTGACAGCACTGACAATTTAAATTATCATTGCTACTTTCATATCACATCCCTGCCTCACCTCTCCTTGCCTTTTTAAATACTTCCATTTCTGTGGCCCTCAGTTTCTTCCCTGGGACTATACAAATTCACAATTTTACCCCCTTACTCTCTCCACCATTGTTGTCTGTTCTGCTGCTATCTTTGCTACCTTGAGCATAAGCAATGGAATATTCTTTGATTTTTCTTTACCTCTCCTGCTTTAAGATGCTCCTTGAAGGCAGCTCTGTGATTAAGCAATTGCCTATCTCATGGTTTAGTACTGAATATTATTTAATAATCTTCCTTGAAATTTTTATGACATTATTAAGCTATAAATTACAAGAAACTGAACATCTCTCACAGTTTCCTATTTAAATAGTATATTACAAATCTGAACCAAAAATAACTTTCTGAAGTGGCCTCCTAATTTGAATCAAAGCTGCCTCTTGGCCTCAGCTGCTCGCTTCACACTCCAGACACTGGCTCAAGCACAAGTGCTACTAGGCTACCCCAGAGAGTAGTACAAGTGAGTAGTTGTGGGTGGCAAAGTGGCTGTAGGCAACGGATGTAGATTACTTAATCATCAATTGAGAATTTCGCAAGTAACCAGTTTGCATGCTTCTAATTTTTCTTTGTCACTTTAAACAGACCCAGGTGTTTAAAAGGTTAGAGGCCAGGCTTTGCTCAGCTCCTTCCCAGACAGTATCTAAAGCATGTAAATAATTATGCTGATTAGCACAGTAACTCATGTAATTGATCACCCAAATGTAGTTCGGTATCATTTATTAAAGTCACAGTCTCAGAATATAAAGAACCATTTTGCTTAAGTGCTGACCCCTACTGGAGTTATATATTATTGGCCATGTATGTAATGGGTTTATAAGTTAATGTAAATAAATATCAAAATTAAAGTGCATTATTAGCAGTAAATTAACAGAGATGAATAAATCTCTACCATCATGGGTTCACATCTTTATTCTTCCATTGTTTATTGCCAAAAATAAATGAAATTCAGTTTCTGTATAAGTTGTAACTGCTAATTTGCTCATTTTAATTATTCCACCCAACTCCTTTTCTTCCCCACAAAGTGAATTTACTCTTATTTGCATCAATGCCTGGAAAAATGTACCAGTCCCATTGCAATATTCCTCCATGCATCTTGCACATTTCATTATTTATTTGGTACTCAGTACTTGCTAAGCAATTTGCATAGACATGAAACTCCTTTGCCAAGATTTATGTTATTAATTTCATGATTATTTTGTTTCCTCCATTATTTCTTTTTTATTATATTTTATTTTCATTTTTAAATACATTTAAGAATGATACAGAACACGAAACTCCAAAAAAGAACTCTTCCCTACCCTTTCTACATCAACCCAATTAAACAAAGAAAACAAGAACATCAGTGCATACAGTGAAACACATGGAGACCTGGTACTAGCACAACATTATATCCTTTCTAGCTAACCAGAAATGATCGCATCCATAGAGTGGCGTCAGTGAAGTGCCTATATATTCTAGGTAAGGCTGCCAAATTTTCAGAAAGGTGTTATATCCTTTTCTATGATTATATATGATCTTTTTAAGAGGTTCACAACTGTTCATTTCCAAAGACCATCTATCAATGAGGAGAGGGGAATCAGATTTCCATGTCACTGTTATGCATTTCCTGGCCACACATAAAGGGATTTCTATAAATTTAATTCGGAAATTAGTTAAAAGTCTACTGACACTCGTGAAATTCCCCAGAAAGCAAAGCTCAAGATCTAACGAGAAGGTGATCTTAGTCAAGGAGTCACAGACGTCGTACCAAAAGGGCCTCACCTTTGTACAAAGACAGGTAGAGTGCAAGAAGAAGCCGACCTCTATACCAAATCTGAAGCACATTTCAGTCAATTCGGGTTGATATTTATGAAGTTTCTGTGGGGTGAGGTACAGTTTATGGAGGGAATGACAGTGATTTCTGTTATGACAAATGCAGTTTCCCTGAATGAGCAATCATTTGAAATGCCACAGAAAAGAGTATGGGGATATCCTCCCCTTTATTTTTTGAGAAGAAGTTGTAGAAACACACAATATAATGTACTATAATTTTATATAATCTCCCAAAATTTAAGTAGGCTTCATCACTTGAACCACCTGTGAATGAATGGATTTAAAATCTCACATCTCCCATGTTTGCATTGACTCTAAGAAAATGAAGAGAAAGGATAGTTTCAGCCCAATTATGAGTTTATGAGGATCTATGTTGCAATAGGTTTCCATTACATCTGCCTCAACCTTGTTAAGTATAAGGATATTGGTGCAACTCAAATACCAGTACTTGTGAAAGTGGAGTGCTTGAGGGAGGATGCTGAGGGATGAAGCAGAATACATCAAAAACTTGCATTTAAAAAGAATCTTACATACAGATAAATATTCCAGAAAAGGGAGCCGTACTCTGAATTTCCAAACACATCTTCTGGGCTGCTACCCCTCATGTAATGAATGGAAAATTCTAATTTCCTTTTTGAAATCTGTTCTGATAATATCAAAATCATCTTAGGATTAGTGCATTCTTATGCCTTTATGGATAAACTCTTTGAGAATTATGATTAAAGGAGATAGAAACGGGAGAAAAGCTGCAATGGATTACTTCTTGGTTTATTGGTCTTTGAAAATAAACAAATCTCTACACATCTCTGCCATTATTTTAATGATATTTCAACCATACCAATCAAGGATTTTGGTAATTTGCTGTTAATGTTGTTGGATGCAATGAGTTACTTGTTAATAACTAAGATTGTGTAAATTGGATAAATAGGAATTGACATTTCTTTAATATGAAGGTCAATAATATTTATTCAAATAACTTGTCCTTTGGCACTTTGGATTTAACCATTATCCCATTGTTTTACATTTAAATTTAGACATACAGCACAGTAGCAGGCCATTTCACCCCACAAGCCCATGCCGCCCAATTAACTTACAACCTTTAGTACATTTTGAACCAGAGCCCCCGAGGAATACCCATGCAGACGTAGGGAGAACGTACCAACTCCTTACAGACAGTGTGGAATTCGACCCTGCTCCTGTTCGCTGGTGCTGTAACAGCATTGCGCTAACTGCTACGCTAATTATGCCACCCCCTTCTCACCGAACTGTGAAGCTGAAGATTACTTTGGTCTAATATAAAAAAAGATTTTGCCTTTTTTCCTCTGGATAATATCTTCTGACTGGAAGATATATGGTGACATCAGTAAAATTATTTTTTTTGCAATACAGGATTTAGAAGCAAATTTATGATTTTGCTCAAAGGAAAATAAATCTTCCCCTTATATGTACACATTGATTATTCAGTTATCTTATTAGTAAAATTCACACTTCCATATTTAACTGTTGACCGAGAATATTGGAGAGCCTTTAATTTGAATTATATTTGAAGAATCATTGTTTAAATAACTGGTTACCAATTAAGATGTTGATGTGAAACTTTGGCAATGGTGATGACATTAAAGGTCACAGTGAGTAGTCTGGTGTTTTTCTTCTTCAAGATAGCCCTGACCTGGACTTATGAGCCATGAACATTACCCAGGACTTGACATCCCAAGTCTGGATATTATTTCTCCTGCTCTGTTGCTATTAGCTGTTTTATTAATGCATGAATTGTGAATAGTCAAATCAAGTTTATTATCATCTGACTGTACAAGTACAAACTGACGAAACTGAGTTCTCCGGTCCTCGGTGCAAAACAATCACACACACCACCAGATATAACACACATACAGACAAATAATACATATGCAGGTCAAGGATTTTATTTATAAAAACAAAATAAATAAATATTGCCTTGTGCAAATCAGAGTTTCGGATGGTTAGTGTGAGCAGTTCATTTGGACATTCAGCATTCTCACTGCCTGTGGGAAGAAGCTATTCCTCAGCCTGGTGGTGCTGGCTCTGATATTTTTGTATCTCTTCCCTAATGAGAGCACCTGATAGATTCTGTGTGCAGGGTGGAAAGGGTCCTCAATGATTTTGTGCGCCTCTTCAGGCAATGATCCCGGTGGATCAGGTCGATGAGGGAAGGGAGATGCAGTGATCCTCTCTGCCATGCTTATGGTCTCTGCAGCAACCATTCCACATTCCAGGACACTCTCAAAAGAGGTCTAGTAGAAGGTAGACATAATTGTAGCCTTGCCTGCTTCACAGCATTCACTGTTGCGCTTTCCTGACAAGTGAGGAGATGTTGAGTGTCCACAGTAGGTCACTAGTTAAGAACTTGGTGCTCTCCTCTCCCTCTACTACAGAGTTGCTAATATGGAGGGTGGTTCTTCCTGGTCTTCCTGAAGTCCCTGATCAACTCCTCTTCTTGTCCTTGTTGAGACTCAGGTTGTTAGTATAACACGGCACCGTTTCATGAGAATTTCCACCTCTTCCCTGTAGTGCGAACGTGAAATCATGTGGAATAAACAACTCCACGACTGACTTTAAAAGTAAAGGAGATCATTGATGAAGCAGCTGAAAATGGCTTGATCAGGAAATATGTAAAATGAAAAGAGGGAAGTGCATTAAATACTTAGACAATCGCAACCATGTTTTTTCATCAACCATGTATTTTCAATAACTGGAGTGTTTTCTATTTGACATACATAGCCTTTAGTAGATTATTATTATATGTTTGCCTTTATCCAAGGTGAACCCACACAAGGCAGAAGGACCAGACCACATACCTGGTCGAGTACTGAAGGACTGCGCAAACCAATTGATGGAAGTCTTCAAGGACATCTTCAACACCTCTCTGCAGCAGTCCATCATTCCCATAGGGCTCAAGACAGCCACCATATATTAATATATTATATTACAAATATGATAATGATGCATCTATTGTATGGTAATTCTCTCTTCCACTCCTGTGCTTTCAGCTTTTTCATCCATTACTGAATCAAGGTAAAACAAAATGATTTGGTGAGCATTGTATCATGAATAGGTATGAAATTAAATTTTATTTACCACACGGTAGAAGCTGATTCCAGCCATTTAAACTTGTGCTGCCTATAATTACATCCAATTAACCTTGCTCCCGTTTGTTTTGGATGGTGGGAGGAAACCGGGGCACTTGAGGAAAACCCACACATGTCAAGGGGAGAACGTACAAACTCCTTATAGACAATGCTGAATTTGAACGATGCTGCCCAATTTTCCTTGCGTCACTTTAGTTATAGTAGGCGATTGCCAAGAAGACAGTGTTTGGCCCAGTTAGAAATGAGTTTGGGTGCATAAAGTACAACTTGGCAATCTTCCACATAGATATTGGTATAATAGCATGAATGCTGGAGTGACTAAGTCCTGATACAGGCCATATGCACAGCAGGCACCTAGCATTTGGTCATCCACTATTCCCAGTGTATTCTTCTCATTGGATAGTGTAAATTGAATTTAGAATATAGAGCATTACAACACAGCACAGGCCTATAACAGTCTAATCTACTCCATAACAATCTAATCTTTCCCTATTTTTCTTACGTCCATGTACTTATCTAAGGGTCTCTTAAACACTCTCTTGTATCCACCACAACCCCGTCAATACATGTCCGCCACCAGCCACACTCTGTGTAAAAAAAAAACTTAACTCTGACATCTCCCCTAAACTTTCCTCCACTCACCTCATGCAGATGTCACCTGGTATTTGCTATTGTCGTCTCAGGAAAAATGTGCTGGTAGTCCACCCTACCTATACCTCTCATAATATTATACACTTTTATTGACACCTTTCGGAGTGAGGGTATGACAACGGCTCTGTATACGCTTATCTTTGTGAGGTTTTTCAGTTGGTTGTTTTTCCAGACTCTTTTGTGTAGTCTTCCAAAGGCGCTATTTGCCTTGGCGAGTCTGTTGTCTATCTCATTGTCGATCCTTGCATCTGATGAAATGGTGCAGCCGAGATAGGTAAACTGGTTGACCGTTTTGAGTTTTGTGTGCCCGATGGAGATGTGGGGGGGCTGGTAGTCATGGTGGGGAGCTGGCTGATGGAGGACCTCAGTTTTCTTCAGGCTGACTTCCAGGCCAAACATTTTGGCAGTTTCCTCAAAGCAGGACGTCAAGCGCTGAAGAGCTGGCTCTGAATGGGCAACTAAAGCGGCATCGTCTGCAAAGAGTAGTTCACGGACAAGTTTCTCTTGTGTCTTGGTGTGAGCTAGCAGGCGCCTCAGATTGAAGAGACTGCCATCCGTGCGGTACCGGATGTAAACAGCGTCTTCATTGTTGGGGTCTTTCATGGCTTGGTTCAGCATCATGCTGAAGAAGATTGAAAGGAGGGTTGGTGCGAGAACACAGCCTTGCTTCACGCCATTGTTAATGGAGAAGGGTTCAGAGAGCTCATTGCTGTATCTGACCCGACCTTGTTGGTTTTCATGCAGTTGGATAATCATGACTCCGAATCATGGGTCCTCTACAGGCATCACCTACGGCTCCTAGAACGCTTCCACCAGCGTTGTCTCCGCTCCATCCTCAACATCCATTAGAGCGCTTTCATCCCTAACGTCGAAGTACTCGAGATGGCAGAGGTCGACAGCATCGAGTCCACGCTGCTGAAGATCCAGCTGCGCTGGGTGGGTCACGTCTCCAGAATGGAGGACCATCGCCTTCCCAAGATCGTGTTATATGGCGAGCTCTCCACTGGCCACCGTGACAGAGGTGCACCAAAGAAAAGGTACAAGGACTGCCTAAAGAAATCTCTTGGTGCCTGCCACATTGACCACCGCCAGTGGGCTGATATCGCCTCAAACCGTGCATCTTGGCGCCTCACAGTTTGGCGGGCAGCAACCTCCTTTGAAGAAGACCGCAGAGCCCACCTCACTGACAAAAGGCAAAGGAGGAAAAACCCAACACCCAACCCCAACCAACCAATTTTCCCCTGCAGCCGCTGCAACTGTGTCTGCCTGTCCCGCATCAGACTTGTCAGCCACAAACGAGCCTGCAGCTGACGTGGACTTTTACCCCCTCCATAAATCTTCATCCGCGAAGCCAAGCCAAAGAAGATTGACACCTTTCAATATTCATTGCTCCAAAGAGAAAAGTCCTAACTTGGTCAACCTTGCTTCATAAGTCATGTTCTCCAATCCAGGCAACATCCTAGTAAATTTCCTCTGCATCCTCTCCATAGCTTCTACATCATTCCTGTAATGAAGCAACCAGAACTGAATGCAATACTTCAAGTGTGATCTAACCAGTGTTTTATAGAGCATCGAATCCATGCTGTTGAAGATCCAACTGCGCTGGGTGGGTCACGTCTCCAGAATGGAGGACCATCGCCTTCCCAAGATCGTGTTATATGGTGAGCTCTCCACTGGCCACCGTGACAGAGGTGCACCAAAGAAGAGGTACAATGACTGCCTAAAGAAATCTCTTGGTGCCTGCCACATTGACCACCGCCAGTGGGCTGATCTCGCCTCCAACCGTGCATCTTGGCGCCTCACAGTTCGGCGGGCAGCAACCTCCTTTGAAGAAGACCACAGAGCCCACCTCACTGACAAAAGGCAAAGGAGGAAAAACCCAACACCCAACCCCAACCCACCAATTTTCCCCTGCAACCGCTGCAACCGTGCCTGCCTGTCCCGCATCGGACTTGTCAGCCACAAACGAGCCTGCAGCTGACGTGAACATTTACCCCTCCATAAATCTTCGTCCGCGAAGCCAAGCCAAAGAAGAAGAACATTACATCTCAGGCTTTGAGCTCAATCCTCTACATTATTTGCCTTCTTCACCCCCCTATCAACTTTGAGGGACCTATGTACTTGAATCACAAGATCCCTTTCTTCCTCCACACCGTTAAAAATGTTTCTATTAACCATGTGCTCTACCTTCACATCACTGACCTTATCCAGAGTGACCTTCATTTGCCACTTCTCCACCCAATTCTGCATTCTCTCTATATCCTGTTATACTTTATGACAACCTTCTTGTCATCTGAAAATTTATAAACCCACCCCTCCACTTCTTCAGCCAAGTCATTTATAAAAACCACAGAGTTCAGGGGTCCCAGAACAGACCCCTGTGGAATGTTACTCTATCCAACTTTTGCAGGGACACTGGGAACAGTACAATGACCGATTGAAAATCAAACTGATGTGGGAATTTGACTGCCTAGGAATGCAGAAGGCTCCTGAAGGTAACAAACATTAGCCACATCCATCGTAGGCTCCAAATCCCATCCACTGAACCCATCGATATGAAGCACTGTCTCAAGAAAGCAGCCGACATCATAAAGGGCCTCCATCGCCTTCTCACAGTTACTTTTGGGCAGAAGGTCCAGAAGCCTGAAGACTAGCACCTTTAGGTTCAAGAATAGCTTCTTTCCAAAAACTCTCAGGTTGTGAACTTCCCCTTAACTAATCACGGACTGCTCTGACTACCACAAAGGATTATCTGCGCTATTGCCAAGTCACTTTTTCCACACTAGTGTAAGTATGAATCTATATTATCCGTCTATATTTTGATATTCATTGTCTCTCTTTAATTCAATACTATTGTAGTTGATGCCATGTTTCTACTGTACCAAGTAGAAATTTCATTTCATACAACATATATGACAATTAACATCATTATTGTGAAGCAACTGAAGATAATTGGGTAGAGGAGAGTGCGAGCTGAAATTGGGATAAGAGAACAGGTTTTTTTTAAAAGGAGTTTGATAAAAGGCAAGAAATTAACTGATTCAAGGCAAGAAGGCAACAGGGAGCTCACTGGTGAGTTTTTTAACCATATAACAATTATAGTACAGAAACAGGCCATCTCAGCCCCTCTAGTCCACACCAATTTAAGTGAACTCCACTAGTTCCACCTACCTGCTCTCTATCCATAACCCTCCAATCCCCTCACATCTATGTACTCATCCAACCTTCTCTTAAATGACAAAATTGACCCTGCTGCAACCACCTCTTCTGGAAGGTCATTCCACTCAGCCACCACTCTCTGAGTGAAGAAGCTTCCTCTTATGTTACCTCTAAAGTTTTTCCCTCTAATCCTTAACTTATGACCCCTTATTCCAATCTCATCTACCCTCAAGGGGAAGAACCTATTCATATCTACTCTGTCTATCCCCCTCATAATTTTATATACCTCTATCAAATCCCCCCTCAACCTTCTACGTTCCAATGAATAAAGACCCAGTCTCCTCATTCTTTCTTTGTATTCTAGATACTGCAATCCAGGCAACATTTTAGTAAATCTTTTCTGCACCCTCTCTACCTTATTGATATCCTTCCTATAATTTGGGGACCAGAACTGCACACAATATTCCAAGCTTGGCTTTACCAATGCCTTGAACAGCTTCAACATCACCTCCCAGCTCTTATATTCTATGCTTTGATTTATAAAGGCCAGCATACCAAAAGCCTTTTTCACCACCCTATCAACATGAGAATCCACTTTTAAAGAATGATGAACCATTATTCCAAGACCTCTCTGTTCCTCTGCACTCCTCATGCCCTCCCCTTCACTGCACATGTCTTATTTTGATTATTCTTCCCAAAAAGAAGCACCTCACACTTATCTACATTAAACTCCATCTGCCACCTTTCAGCCCACTCTTCTAAGCAGTCCAAGTTTTGGTATTTAAATTCAATTTTTATTTCTGTTAAGTATGTTAACTGAATACATTTAGGCCCGGTTTGCAACTCAGACCCATGGGATGGATATTTTGAGTCAATGGAGGAACTCCAAGGCTGCCACAGGAACAAAAATTCTCATCAAGTGAAGAAACTCAAGTTTTGGTGGACAGTACATTTCAGGAGATCGACAGCTTACGAGAGACAGGCTGGGTGACGGTTGGACAGGAAGGAGGTTAGACGGAAAGGTAGGGGTACCAAATTTTGATAGGGTGGCTAGTCAGAAAGTTTTCCCACATCAAAAATAGGTGGACATAGGATTAAGGGAGAGGAAAAAAGGTTGAGGGGAAAGTCCATTACGTAGAGCTGTTGAAATCTGGAACTCACTGCCAGAGGAGGTGGTGGAGTCAGATACAATCACTACACTTGCTTTGAATATTTTATTTAAAGGTTTTTCCATACATGTAATTAATAAATCATTATACGATACAACAGGTTTTTAAACTGAAGAAATTTTCATTCATTACATGATAGTTATTAATCCCTTCCCTTTCCTCCCTCTCCCAACCCTTCACCCCCCCCCACTCTAGTCACTCTGTCATCCACGTGCTGCATTTCTCCCTGCACTTTCTTCATTTTCCCATCTAATTTATCAATTTTCTTTTCAGCTTATTAATAACATCCACGACTTTATTTATTTCTCCTTTCACTTCTCATTTCATGAAATTCTTTTATTAATAAATTGATTCTGTCTATATTCTTTACTTTTATTCTTAAAAGTTTTAGCTTCTTTTAATACCTCCTTGTGGTGAAACTACTATTGTGTATGTAAATTATATGACCTTTTATGTTTGACCCTGGCTCTCACTGGCCGGCTTGTGACTCCTCCCCTTTATCCCCCATAAAGATGGTCATGCCACAACGCTGCCTCCAGTTCAAGCCCAAGTCAGGGAGAGCCAGCAACACAAGGGATGCTCTCCATCTCTTGCTAATAAAAGCCTTCAATTCCAGTAACTTCGGTCTTTGTGTAATTGATCGTGCATCTATTTTATTAGCAAGACTTTGTTTCTTCAGAACATGGTCAAATACTTGAAGCTGGACCACCTAGAAATCGACCCGAGAGAACCTGAAGCAGCTGACAATTTTGCACTCTGGTGCCGCAGCTTCGAAAGATTTCTTGCAGCCTCTGAAGCTGTGATCCAGGACAATGAAGACAAACTCCATCTGCTATATCCGCATATCAGGCACCAAGTCTATCAGACGGTCCGGGACTGCCAGACATACGGAGACATCATGGACATCCTGAAAGACCAGTACAAGTTAGAGGTGAATGAAATCTATGCACAGCACATTCTCCACTCGCGCAAGCAGCGACCCAGGGAAACCTTCAATGACTTTGTCAGGGTCCTGCAGAAACTTGTGAGGGATTGCAACGGCCAGGCTGTGAATGCAGAGCAGCACACTCAGCTGCTGATCAGAGAAGCCTGAGGAGCAGGATTCCACTCTGATTATGTGAGGCAGAGGTTACTCAAGCAGAAAAGACTGAGCCTACCTCAAACAATCAAACTGGCAAACACCCTGGACGGAGCCATCCACAACGCAGAATTGTTTTCCAGCGAACACGCGGCTGTCTCATGGGGGACACAGGCACCACCATCTTGGGATATGGGATCGTAAACCCACTCCCTTCCCGAACTAACCTCCACAGCAGTCAGCAACTACCCGAAGTGCTGCTTCTGCGGGCAGGGCAAGCATCCGAGGAAATGCTTCCCTGCCAAGGATGCCATCTGCTCCAACTGGGAGAAGAAGGGACACTTCGCGAAAGTCTGTAAGTCTAAGACTAGTTCATAGACTATTTCCAGAACATCAACAGGTTCACCCAGCTTGATGCATACACCACTCCCCCCCCCCCACATTTCTGACATGGTGAACCAGATCGATCAATACAGGGCGTTCTCAAACATGGACCTTAAATCTGCTTATCAGCAGCTCCCCACCTGCTTTCGAGGTGGATGGTCGACTGTACAACTTCCTGAGAGACTCTTTTGGAGTCACGAATGGGGTGTCTGTTTTCCGAAGGGAGATGGATCAGATGGTGGACGAACACAGGCTGGGAGCCACTTTCCCACAGCTTGATAACGTCACCATGTGCGGCCATGACCAGTAGGACCATGACAAGAACCTCCAAATATTCCTCCACACCGCGAAATGCCTCAATCTGATATACAACACAGGGAAGTGTGTCTTCAGCACACATCGCCTGGCTATACTAGGCTGCGTTGTGGAGAATGGAGACATCAACCCCGACCATGACCGCACGCGCCCCCTGTTAGAACTTCCACTCCCCCAGTACCTCAAGCTCCTGAAAAGGTGCCTGGGGTTTTTCTCTTATTATGCTCAGTGGATTCCCAGCTATGCGGAGAAGGCCCATCCCATCATCAGGGCCACTGTTTTCTCCCTGTCAGCAGAAACCAGCGAGGCATTCAACTGTATGAAAGTCGACATTGTAAAGGCCACAATGCACGCAGTGGAGATGAATGCATCAGACTTTTCCCTAGCCGCCTCGCCCTCCAGTGTCCCAAAATCCAGCACTCCTCCATTGAGAAGAGGCCCAGGGTATCGTCGAAGCAGTACAGCACTGGAAGCATTTCCTCGCTGGTAAGCATTTTACCCTGCTGACTAACCAATGGGCAGTCACCATGTTTTACAACCAGCAGCAGGGTAAAACCAAAAATGATAAAATCCTGAGGTGGAGAATTGAGATCTCCACCTACAACTATGACATACTATACTGGCCCAGAAAGCTCAATGATCCTCCTGACACCCTGTCTTAAGAGACCTGTTCCAGGCACTGCACGACAGCTTCTGCCACCCAGGAACCACCCATTTTTTTCACATCATCAAGGCCCGTAACCTCTCCTACTTCGTCAAGGATATCAGGACGCTGACCTAAAGTTGCCGAGTCTGTGCGGAGTGCAAATCACGCTTCTACTGGCCTGACCGGTCACATCTGATCAAGGCCACTTGCCCCTTTGAATGACATCAAAGGACCCCTATCCTCCACAAACTTCATCAACATCATCAATGAATACTCGTGGTTCCCCTTTGCTATCCCCTGCCCAGACATGACCGCAGCTACCGTCATAAAGGCTCTGAACAACGTGTTCACCATTTTCGGATACCCCTGCTTCATCCACAGCGAATGGAGTTCGTCCTTCATGAGCAACAAGCTGCATCAATATTTGCTGTCCAAGGGCATCTCCTCTAGTCAGACCACCAGCTATAACCCCATAGGGAATGGCCAGGTGGAGCAGGAGAACAGCATAGTCTGGAAGGCAGTACTACTGGCCTTAAAGTCGAAGAGCCTCCCTGTCCCCCACTTGCAAGAAGTCCTCCCAGAGGCCCTCCATGCTATCCGGTCCCACCTGTATATGGTCACCATTGAGACACCTCATGAGAGACACTTTACATTCTCCAGGAGATCGGCGTTGGGAACTACCTTACCAACCTGGCTGACATTACCCGGGCCCATCCTACTTTACAAGCATGAGAGGACCCATAAGTCCGACCCTCTGGTCAAGAGGGTCCAGCTGCACCACGCAAACCCACAGTGCGCCTACATGGCATTCCCGGATGGACGCAAGGACACAGTATTCAACCAGGACTTGACACATGCGGGAGCATCTGTACCTCCCCCTCTTCAACCAGATAACAGGTATGCCCCCCCCCCCCCAGCTCTCCAGGGCTTCAGACTCCCACCTCAGCTAACCCAGCAGCAGACACACATGCTCCGCCCCCCAAACCCCCCCCCCCCCCCCAGCTCAACTAAGAACCCCGGCCGGGCAAACCAAGATGGAGCAGCCACAGCCGACAGAGACCACCACAGACCCCCAGATGGCCAGTCACAACTCCAAAGGAGGCCGTCAGACAGACTGAACTTATGAGGGCACCTGATCGCCACCCCCCTCCACCCTGGGACTTCTTTTAAAAGAGGAGGTGAATGTGGTGAAACCCCTATTGTATTTGTAAATGATATTGTAGTGATGCACAGATCTGCCACGATGAACCGGTCCCACTTGTTCCGAGCAGTCGGCGGGGCAGTCATGGCAGAGATGGCGATGCTTTTCCATCTCTTCTGCTCCACAACAGAAGTTGATGTGCACGCTTCAATCAACGTGACACAAGCGGCAGAGCAAACGCACGGTCTGACTGCACTGATGAAAAGCAAGCGTGCAAAGTTTAAATAAATATTCCTGTAGTGACTTCAGAGCTCAAAGTCTGTGTCTCCAGTTTGTTCACTCGCTCACATCCAGCACACTACAATATGACCTTTAATGTTTGACCCTGCTCTCACTGGCCTGCTTGTGACTCTTTCCCTATATCCCCCATAAAGGCTGTCATGCACAAGCCTGCCCCCAGTTCGAGTCCATGTCAGGGAGAGCCAGCAACACAAGGGATGCTGTCCATCTCTTGCTAATAAAAGCCTTCAGTTCCAGTAACTTCAATCTTTGTGTAATTGATTGTGCATCTCTCCTATTCTAGCAGCTGAGTTTCCTCCGTCTTTGTCCTCTTCACTGCTGGTCCGTTGGGAGCCCAACATTTCTTCTTCTTCCTTCGATGGTGTTTCTGAAGGCCTCCATTTTTCAATGAATGCGCGATGCGCTTCTGGGTTCTTCTCCAACGCCATCTCTTGGACGCTACGAGAGAGGGACATCAGCAGAAGTCGCGTCGCCAGGATCACTCACCCAGGGAGTAATTTGGATGCTAACTCCCTGCTTCTGGCTCACAGCAGGCCTCCAATCTTTCTTGGTCTTCTCATTGTGTCTGGCTCCAGGTAAAGCAGCAGCTACTTCATCTTTCTTTGGAGGTATCTTGACAGTATTGTAGAACTGTTTAAATGGATTTTTTTAAAATTTCACAGTTCAAAACATTTCTTAATCAGTACTCTTTTACTCATTCACCAGGAGAGTCAGGCTCCTATGTCATAACCCTACAGTGTCCCCCTCAATTACTATACTTAAAAAACATCTAGACTGGCAGTTAAATAGGCAAGGCATAGAAAGATAAGGATATTGTGTCAGCAAATGGGATTAAGTGTACAAGGTGTAGTGCATGACGAAAGAACCAAAGACTTGTTGATCCAAACCAAGGCTTTTATAAAACTAAAAGACTGGAGCATATCACAAGTAGGTCAACCAGTCCAGAATGACCTGGTCTGGCTAGCAGCAATCTTTTAAGACCTGCCAGTAGGTGTGGCTACACTCTCAACCAATCACAGTCATCCTACACTTTGGCTTTGGCTTGGTTTCGCGGACGAAGATTTATGGAGGGGGTAAAAGTCCACGTCAGCTGCAGGCTCGTTTGTGGCTGACAAGTCTGATGCGGGACAGGCAGACACGGTTGCAGCGGCTGCAGGGGAAAATTGGTTGGTTGGAGTTGGGTGTTGGGTTTTTCCTCCATTGCCTTTTGTCAGTGAGGTGGGCTCTGCGGTCTTCTTCAAAGGAGGTTGCTGCCCGCCAAACTGTGAGGCGCCAAGATGCATGGTTTGAGGCGATATCAGCCCACTGGCAGTGGTCAATGTGGCAGGCACCAAGAGATTTCTTTAGGCAGTCCTTGTACCTTTTCTTTGGTGCACCTCTGTCACGGTGGCCAGTGGAGAGCTCGCCATATAACACGATCTTGGGAAGGCGATGGTCCTCCATTCTGGAGACGTGACCCACCCAGCGCAGCTGGATCTTCAGCAGCGTGGACTCGATGCTGTCGACCTCTGCCATCTCGAGTACTTCGACATTAGGGATGAAAGCGCTCCAATGGATGTTGAGGATGGAGCAGAGACAACGCTGGTGGAAGCGTTCTAGGAGCCGTAGGTGATGCCGGTAGAGGACCCATGATTCGGAGCCGAACAGGAGTGTGGGTATCTTTGTGAGGTTTTTCAGTTGGTTGTTTTTCCAGACTCTTTTGTGTAGTCTTCCAAAGGCGCTATTTGCCTTGGCGAGTCTGTTGTCTATCTCATTGTCGATCCTTGCATCTGATGAAATGGTGCAGCCGAGATAGGTAAACTGGTTGACCGTTTTGAGTTTTATGTGCCCGATGGAGATGTGGGGGGGCTGGTAGTCATGGTGGGGAGTTGGCTGATGGAGGACCTCAGTTTTCTTCAGGCTGACTTCCAGGCCAAACATTTTGGCAGTTTCCGCAAAGCAGGACGTCAAGCGCTGAAGAGCTGGCTCTGAATGGGCAACTAAAGTGGCATCATCTGCAAAGAGTAGTTCACGGACAAGTTTCTCTTGTGTCTTGGTGTGAGCTTGCAGGCGCCTCAGATTGAAGAGACTGCCATCCGTGCGGTACCGGATGTAAACAGCATCTTCATTGTTGGGGTCTTTCATGGCTTGGTTCAGCATCATGCTACACTACACTACCATCTGTACATATACATATACATATACACATTGGTGATAGAATCTGTACTATCACACAAGGATTTTAAAAAATTGGCATGGACATAGTTGGCTGAAGTGCCCATTTCTGTGGTGCACAACTCTTGGATTCTATGACTATGTGCCCCTAGTGCATATTGTTCCTTTAACAATATTCAATTCTTAATTGAATGAATGAGGCCTGAGCCAGAACCAAGAAGAGAAGATTATATTGTCACAGTCAAAGATATATTTGAGCTGCTGTAGAACAATCTGGAACAGTCTAAAGTTGTTATCCATTTAGAAACAAGTGGTATATTTAAAAACAAAACATTGAATTCCTGCATCCTGGCTATAAGTATTTAGAAACTCAGTGTAAAATGTTGGAATTCAAAGTTATATCAATGAGGAAATAAGAGAATGTGTGCCTGGAAAGTTATTGCATGAGGGAGGACTTCAGATTTTTGGGAATAAAGCTGAAGGTTCTCTGATAAATGTCAATAAGGAAAGAAAGAAGGAGGCTCAGAAGGATTATGGACTGATAGGGATGATGAGATTAATTCTGTGCCATGTATTCTCTGTCTAATACAGATGCTTTTTCCTTAATAATTCATTGGAAAAATAGAAACCTAGAAAAGGATAGAAATTATCCAAGGGCAGCCCTCTGGATCAATTCTGATACCCTTCCGCTGAATTCTGAACACTTTTCCTGAATTATTTTAGTGTGAAATCTTGGTCCAAAGTCATACTTGTACACACCGATGCATTGATCACACATAAGGATGAATACAGAGACATATTCTTGAAAGTATAGAGCCAAATTGAAAAAAAACACTACCAATATTTTTTTTTTTAATTCATTAATGTTTTAGAATACACGAGGTACCAAATGGGGTGTTATGTATTGAGGCAGAGGATGTGGTAAGGTAAAATACTTTGCAGCTGTCTTCACAAAAGAATAGAACAACATTGATGTTGTAGTAATGAAGGGTGAAGTTTTACATGGGATAAACTTACCAAAAGAAGGATTAAGCATTTTTTAAATTAGATAAATCACAGGGCATTGATAAAATACACCCCAGGATATTAAAAGAAGCAAGAGGAAAAACTGCAGAAGATCTAAACATCATTTTTCATTACCTCCTGGGTACAAAAATGGTACCGAGAGTTTGTAGGTCTGCAAACAATGTATTATTGCTTAAGACATGAGTAGAGATCCAAGTTAGCTTAATAAAGAGGTTAAAAAGGAATACATTTATAAACCAAGACATTAAATATGGAAACAATATCCTTATATTACAACATACCAGACCACAGTTTGAAAACAATGTATTCTTCTGGTCACCATGTTACAGGAAAGAAATGATTGTACTGGAGAGAGAACAGAGGAGGTTTACATAGATGTTGTAAAAAACATCTTTGGTTCACAATGGCTTAAACTGAGGAGATTATGAGGAAGTAAATGAAATGATAATGTTAGTTTGTGCAGATGGGAAGGATTTATTTCCCTTGTCAGAGTGGTCAAAAACCAACGAGGATAGAAAAAATTGTCATAGCGGTTAGTGCAGCGCCTTTACAGCGCCGGCAATCGGGACCAGGGTTCAAATCTCCTGTTGTCTGTAAGGAGTTTGTACGTTTTCCTTGTGTCCACATGGGTTTTCCTCAAGGGCTCTGGTTTCCTCCCACCGTTCAAAACGTACCGGGCGGGGGTGTAGGATAATTGCGTGTAAATTGGGTGGCACAGACTCATGGATCAAAATGGCCTGTTACCATGCTGTACGTTTAAATTTAAATTTTATTTAAAATTATCAAGCTTAAAATGTGTATGTGTGTTTGTATGCGTGCATGCGCATGTGTGTATTGGAGAATTCTGATCTCCAGGAGTATGAAGCACTGGAAAACAGGTTTATGCTGAATGGCTCTTTGTTAACAGTAAAAGGCAAGATGAGACTGTTGAATTTATTCTGTGCCCTGAGACCTGTGTATGATTCCTGCCAATGCAGTGTTTTCACCTGATTCCCAATGGCTTCAATTTCACTGAGGTTTCTTGCTGCCATAATCAGTCAATTGGAATCTCTATCTCACTGGTGCTCACTCACACCTTAGCTCAGGAATTTGGTTCTTGTGAGCATGTTTAGACGATGACTGTTGCAAGGTCTTGAACCAAATGGTTTTGGGAAAGCTGGTTTTGACCCTTGCTGAGCTGGTTATGATGAGTGAGCACAGTGGATACTAACTTCTGGCAAACAGGATAATCACAAGAGAGAAAGAATTCATTTGTCAAATGTCCTTTCTGCAACTGTGTGTCAATAGATCAGAAAATCAGCAGGTGAGGAGGAAATAGATTTTACTGTTAAAATAAATTGCACCTCCACATGACCTTTTTCTTGCCTTTTTAATTATCACATGCTGTCGATGCTGTCGATGCTGTCCACGCTGCTGAAGATCCAGCTGCGCTGGATGGGTCACGTCTCCAGAATGGAGGACCATCGCCTTCCCAAGATCGTATTATATGGCGAGCTCTCCACTGGCCACCGTGACAGAGGTGCACCAAAGAAGAGGTACAAGGACTGCCTAAAGAAATCTCTTGGTGCCTGCCACATTGACCACCGCCAGTGGGCTGATAACGCCTCAAACCGTGCATCTTGGCGCCTCACAGTTTGGCGGGCAGCAGCCTCCTTTGAAGAAGACCGCAGAGCCTACCTCACTGACAAAAGGCAAAGGAGGAAAAACCCAACACCCAACCCCAACCAACCAATTTTCCCTTGCAACCGCTGCAATCGTGTCTGCCTGTCCCGCATCGGACATGTCAGCCACAAACGAGCCTGCAGCTGACGTGGACTTTTACCCCCTCCATAAATCTTCGTCCGCGAAGCCAAGCCAAAGAAGAAAAGAAAGAAAGAATTATCACATTGTTCCCAGTCATTTGTCTTTCTGAGGATGGCAACAATTTCAGAACCATTATAAAGAATTAGCCTCAAAACATTTCACATTTAATCCTCTCTTCCAATCTCTACTTACCATAATTGCACTTCACTTATTTGGCAGTCTGCAGATCTGATACGTTGGCACTAATTTACTATAAATGGACTGTAAACACTGAGTTTCCATGGGAGGGAATGTAGATCAGGCTTGATAATCAAGTGACATGAATAGTTATTTCATTCAGTCCCTCATTATTATTCTCTATGGGAATATGGTGTACTGGACTTCAGTTATCCATTTCCTGTTCTCTTAAAAAAGAATTCTGAATCCTTTCTGTGAACTTTTCCTTGTAACTTCCAATGAAACATATGATCCATATCTGCTTCAGACTCATTTTGAAGAGTAATGGTACTTGGATAAAAAGGAGGTGAACATAGGACAGGGTGGTTGGCTTGTATTTTTCTAGCTTTTCTTTATACCCTGAAGTGTTTTCCATTCAAAGAGTGGCAGCTATAGTGAGGTAGAAAATACAGCAACCATTTTGCAAACTTCATGTTCGCACGAATAACAATCTGCTAAGAACTGAATAAAATGCATTTTATGAAATGCTGATTGAGAGAAAATATTGGTTTGGATACACGGAATAATTCCCCTACTCTTCATCAAAACAGTGCCTTGGAATCGTTTGTATTTTGGGCTTCCGTTTAATTGGGGCGGCACAGTTGGTGTAGTGGTGAGCGCAACGCCTTTACAGAATCAGCAATCCGGACCGGGGTTCGAATCCCACGCCGTCTGTACAGAGTTGGTACATTCTCCCTATGCCTGTGTGGGTTTTCCCCTGTGGGCTCCAGTTTCCTCCCACCATTCAAAAAGTACCAGGGGTTGTCGGTTAATTGGGTGTAATTTGGCAGCACAGGCTCCTGAGTCGAAATGGCCTGTTACCGTGCTGTATGTCTAAATTTAAAATTTAATTTCGCATCTAAAGGATACTAATTCCCACAAAGCAAAAATCCTTTAACTACAGCATCAACTGTACTTTTTAAGTTTCTGAAACAGGACAACCTTCACAGTCCAAGATGGGGTTGCAGTGAGTTGAAGAAAATGCATGGTGAATAAGGTTGGTGAGTTGTAAGCACATCATCAAAAGGGAAGAAGATATTATAGCAATTAAGGGATAAATAAGAAGTTATAATTCAGGAAGGAGTTAGTAGACAAAAACTGAATCACTGGCAATCCCCATTATAGCACTGATGGTTGTGGTTTTGGGCTCAACAACAAAGGCCCAGAAATTGTAATTTGACTAATAATGTACTTCAAAACTAAAGCAAATCATCATTTCGAGGTTGAGGCTTTAGAGTTAGTTAAAGCTCTTTTTCCTATATTGTCCCTGACCAGAATCAGTTTCTAGGCTAACCACCATCACCCCCACTCCCAACAATTATCTTCTAGATCAAACCCCAGTAGGCTCTTTCATATTATGAAGCATATCCCTGAATGAATCCCCTCTTCTTTGTTTATATCTCTAATTTGTAGTGGCCTGTGCACAGAGACACAGACCAGCCCACAAAATGGCTGATGAACACAGCAACCATGCGGACCTGAGGGTGACAGAGAGGCAAATTAATACCCCAGGACAGCTCTGCTACTATCATCAGCGATGGGGTGCGGAAGCCTCTCGATGCCATCCACCCTGCAGGTTTCCGGGAAATGCCCTGGCCATCCATCATTGATGGCTGTGGTGGTTGGCCTACGTGGCCTCCTCTACATCTGGGTCTCCTTGTCAGGCAGGCATTTCCTGGTCAACCAGCACCAAGAAAAGCATATTACCCCTCACAGTCCTTGATACCTGCAACAGCAAGCAGGGCCCAGCACTGAGCCAACAGCTCCTTCATTTGGACTTTTGGTACTCAACCATTCTCCTTTGGTTCAGTAACAGCTGCTTTACGTGGACCTTCACCCTTCTCCTGGGGGCCAACTACCTTTATGGCCACTGCTTGCTTGTCGACCTCAAGGGACAACACTTGGTGCATGCCAGAACTTTTCAGACTCTGCCTCTGGGGGAAGCCAAGCTACCCGCCCCCCATCTGGACTCTATAATGCTATTGGACAACAAATTTGCCGGCATCCTGGTGGAGTTCCCCTTGATGGTGATGCCACAGTTCTCTGCAGCTGAGCCAAAGTATGGGGTAAAGGCATCACATTTTGACTGAGGGCCCTCCGCTCCACACCGGGACACGCTGACTGCCTCCTGAAAAGCTCAGCCTAACGAAGGAGGAGTTTAAGAAAATGGAGGAGTTGGGGATTGTGCGGTGTTTTGATGGTCCCTGGGCCTACCCACTTGCCCAAAACAGCGGGGGTGGGTGAATGCCACGTGGTGATTACCACCGCCTGAATGAGGCCATTGTGCCCGATATATATCCCATGCCCCACATCCAAGACTTTGCTGCCAACCTCCTCAAGGCACAGGTGTTCTCCAAGGTGGATCTCATGCGGGGGTTCTACCAAATGCCAGTTCACCTCCAGGACATCTCCAAGACCACAATTATAACCCCATTTGGCCTGTTTGAATTTCACCGCATGCCCTTCAGTGTAAAGAACGCGGCACAAACTTTTCAGCGGCTGATGGACACAGTGGGCTGGGACCTCCCATTTGCGTTCATCTATTTGCCAGCCGCAGTCACAAAGACCACGCCACCCACCTGAGCCCACTGTGCACCTGGTTGAGTGAGTTCAGGCTGACAGTTAACCCTGTGAAGTGCCAATTCGGCCAAGACACCACTGACTTCCTGAGGCACAGAATAAACAGACACAGGGCTACACCTCTCCCCGAGAAGGTCGAGGCGGTCTGACATTTTGCCAAACCATGCTCTGTAAAAGAGCTACACGAATTTGCTGGTATGATAAACTTTTACCATAGGTTCACACCGGCAGCAACAAGCATCATGCGTCCCCTCTTCGTGCTGATAATGGGGCAAATTAAAATAAATTACTTGGGATAATGAGTCTTCGAGGGTATTCCAGAACACCAAAGACACGCTGGCCAATACCACCTTCCAGGTCCACCCCAGACCAGAGGCACCAACCACCCTGACAGTCAACACCTCCAGCACAGCAGTGGGTGGGGGGGGTTGTGTGCTGGAACAGTTCATTGAGGGCCAATAGTAACCCCTGGCCTTCATTAGCAGGCACCTCTGTCCCCACAGAGCTCAAATACAGCGCTTTCGACTGAGAGCTATTGGCGCTGTACCTGGTGGTATGACATTTTATTACTTTTTGGAAGATCAGCAATTCAAGGTCTTCACTGACCTTCATCTTCCATAAGGTATCGAACTCATGGTCAGCTTGACAACAGAGAAACTTGTCCTATGCGTCCGAATTTACCATGGACATACAGCGCATCACAGGGAAAAGCAACATGGTAACCAACACTCTGTCACACCCCATGATCGAGTCAGTACAGACTACGTGACCCTTTCCAAAGCACAGCAGGAGGACCCTGAAATCCACACATGTAGGACAGCCATCTCTGGCCTCAGGGTAGAGGACGCCCCGTCAGCCCAGGTAACCTAACACTGCTGTGCAATGTCTCTACCGGCAGCCCCCGCCCCATCGTTCTAGTTTTCGACACCATCCACAACCTGGTGCATCTTGCAATCCGAACCACATTCAAAATGGTGGCTAGCAGGTTTGTCTGGCATGACCTCCATAAGCAGGTCAGCCAGTGGGCCAAAACCTGCACAAACTGCCAGCCCTCCAAAGTGCAGGTTCACCCAAGAGCGCCCACTCAGACCTTTGAACCAGGTTCAGCCATGTACATATTGACATAGTGGGGCCATTACCAGTTTCCCATGGGGCAAGATTCCTCTTGACCATGGTTGACTATTCCATGAGGTGGCCTGAGGCGGTCCCGCTGGCTGATACCATCCCAGAAACCTGCACGAGGGCACTAATTGACACATGAGTGTCCAGATTCGGCATCCCAGAGCACCTAACCTCGAATTGTGGGGCACAATTCAACTCTAGGCTCGAGGCAGCTTCCTGGGCACATAAATTCACCACACCATGGCGTATCACCCTCAGGCCAATGGGTTGGTGGAGCGGTTTCACAGGCAGCCTTAATGGCCCGGTTCAAGGTTCCAACTGGGTGGACGAACTGCCTTGGGTCCTACTGTGGATTCGTACCGCGCTGATGGAGGACTTCAATGCCTCAGCTGCAGAGATGGTCTACAGTGCACCTTTAACCATTCTGGGGGAATTCCTGCCCCTGATAAATGCCCAGAAGACCCCGTGGCAACCCTCGAGATCTTGTGGCGAAAACTGGGACCATGGTCTTGTGACAACCCCCATCCACAGGGAATTAAAGACTTGTCAGTATTTATTTGTGAGAAGGAGCGCATACTGGCCTCCCCTATAACAACCCTAGGGCCCTACAGGGTCATCAGGGACAATGGCTCCACCTTCATACTAGACATCGGCGGTAAGAAAGAGACTTTTACCTTTGACCACCTGAAACCAGCATATCTGGACTGTAATGAGCCGGTTTTCACTCCTCCTCTCCCATGACGCAAGGGCAGACTGCCTAAGGCAATGGACAATGGCCTGGTCGCTGGTTCGGGGGGGGGGGGGGTGGTGTCGAGTAGCCGCCCATGCACAGAGACGTGAACCAGCCCACAAAATGGCTGATGAAAGAGGCAACTGCACGGACCTGGGTGGGGGGGGGGGGGGGGGGGGTGTGACACCAGCCATCATCCCAGGTGACATCCAGCACATCAGGCAGATGGGGAACACTGGTGGGAACACCGGCCAATCCCAGGCAAACAGTACTACATGCAATTAATTCATCAGAGATTAGACAATGGTACAAGACTGGTTGCAAACTAGCTGTTAAAAATGCCCACCAGTTGAAGTGGAGAAGAACATTCCCCGATACTGAGGGGCCACTGTCGGCTGCCAGTCACGTAGCATTACAGGTCAGGTTACCGACCTCTCAGGGCAACTTGTTGAAAGTCCACCAGCATTTGGAGAAACAGACAACCTCACAGTCATAGTTTATGGAGCTCCCAATAGCTCTGGTGCCATCTGCCATGAGGCCCAGGACAATGCATCTTCCAAACATTCAAACTCACTGTGATAAGGCCGCGATGAGGCCCTGGACAATGCATCACAAGGCCTTTGCAGTGAGTTGGAATTCATTATGCATGTTCAGATTGCTGGCTCCTCGGCTCCACCCCCACCTACCCCAATATAAAGCCTGGTTTTCCCACCCAACCTCAGATTCACCTGAGGATTATTGTGTCTACTGGCCATTGATTGTAAGCTATTAAAAGCGTGTTTGTACTCCTCACTTGTCTCTGAGTGCAATCAGTCGTGTTATAATTTTAATAGCTTAACTTTGAAGTAGCTCTGTTGAAACCAGGCATGCTCCAGGTTGACCCTCTGTCTCCTGAGGCCCCGGAGGAATTCACTTATTGGCTGGAATGTTTCAAGTCCTACCTGATGGCTATACATGACATTTTCAACTCAGATAGCCTCTGGAGATCGGCACTTCACTCTTGAGTCGGCCGCAGAGGATACGCTGTCATCAGAGACTGCGCTACATATAAGTCGGCCATAGAAGGCTTGAAGGCCCGCTACATGAGGCCCCAGAACGACGTGCTGGTGAGGCACCAGCTCTCTCAACGTTGGCAGCATCCGGATGAGTCACTGGATGATTATATTCTTGAACTGTGGGCCCTGACCAAAAAATGCCACTATGAAGCAGCCAAGGCCCGGGTGAGAGAGGAGGAACAAATCCAGGAATCCTTCATGGCAGGAGTGAGGTCAAGGTATGTGAGGCAGTGACTACTAGAGCTGGGGAAGAAAGACTTGGCCAGCACCCTGGCTGACTGGACTGTAATGGGCGAAAGCGGCGCCTTTTAAGAGAACCAGGTCATTGGGGCACCGGTGACCCCCACAGCCCCAGCGCCAACCACAGCGGTCATGCATGACCAGGGATGCTACTTCTGTTGACAGACACAGTACCCCCATGCTCGATGCCCCACGAAGAACTCTGTGTGCTCAGGATGCGGTAAGCGAGGGCAGTGGGTGAAGGTCTGCCAGACTAAAGGGAACCCAAAGAGGGCGACCACGTGTGCAACCTCTGAATCATTGCTCGACCCGTGTCCAAGTCCCGAAGTTCCGACCTTAGCCTCTCCATACTGTTCACCGCCAGCGTCTAACTGTGCCTCAAGGTGGGACCCGCTACCTGAAGTAAAGCATCACGGGAAGCTATGGCACCCATCTTGCTGTGCCTTGAGGTCAACACCACTTAGTCCTTTGTTGGATCAAGATGGAGGGAGGCCAAATTGCCACACCTCATAGTCAATGCCATCTTGTCTGCCTGCGGGTCAAATGGAAAAAGTTGACATCTGCATGGGGAGTGACGGGGTTTCCGGACCACTGGCATCGGTCGTCCTGGATCAGGTAAATACCTCACCAATTGAATAACTTGACGATGTGGGTGAGGGTAAACAGACATTTGACTGATTGCTTCGTAGACACTGGCTCCACTGAGAGCTTTATAAGCTCTGCGATGGCTCTGCGGTACAACTTAAGTATGTAGCCAACAGACAATCGTATTTTCCTAGCTTCGCACTTGCACTCTGCGATGATCCAGGGGTATTGTATCGTACATCTAACTTTAAAATGAAGTGGGAGGGGGGTTTTGTAAGTTCTGATTGTATGTACTGAAGGATTTGTGTACTCCTGCGTTGCTGGGCCTGGACTTCCAATGTCACCTTAAAAGCGTGACCATGGAGTATCCTAGCCCACTCCCTCCAATCACAGTGCAGAACGGAAGGTCCCAAAAGTTGGACAACACATGTGGTCTCTCCATTCTAAATATTGATTTCCCCCCCACCCCCCCACTGTTTCCAAACCTGACTCCCAATTGCAAAGCAAAAGCTACAAAGAGCAGTGTGGGGGATGGGGAATTTATTAGAGCCGAGACACAGCGGCTGCTCAAAGAAAACATCAGTGAGCCTAGCAACAGCCCAAGGAGAACCCAGGTGGTAATCATGAAAGCGGAAGAAAAGTCCAGGCTAGTGATTGACTATAGCCAAACAATTAATCATTCCTGGACGTGTACCCCCCTCCCTCGAATTTTGGACATGGTAAATGAAATTGCACAGTATCGGGTCTATTCTACCATTGACTTGAAAGCTGCATACCACCAGATACCGATAATCCCACCTTCCCTTATTTCAACAACGTCACCATTTGTGGACACTCTTTGGAAGTCCATGACACCCATCTCCAGAGATTTTTCCACACAGCTAAGGCCCTGAACCTCACGTACAACTCCAGTAAGTGCGTGTTCTGGACAAAATGTCTGGCGATCCTGGGCTATGTGGTGGAGAAAGGCGTCATTGGCCCTGACCCTGATCAAATGTGTCCCCTGTTAGACCTCCCGATCCCGAAGACCATGAAAGCCATAAGGAGGTACCTGGGCTTCTTCTCCTACTATGTCCAGTGGGTCTCTCACCACCCCCTCTTAAAATCCACCTCTTTCCCATTGTTGGCCAAAGCCCAGGCGGCTTTTGATACGTTCGGAGCTACATCGCAAAGGCCAGCATGCATGCGGTGGACGAGAATGCACCCTTCCAGGTGGAAAGTGATGACTCTGATGTAGCTCTGGCAGTTACCCTTAACCAGGCAGGCAGGCCAGTTGCTTTTTTCTCCTGCACCCTACAAAGCCACAAAAAAAAGCCACAAGCTTCGGAACCCATCTGTGGAGAAAGAGGCTCAAGCCAATTTAGAGGCCATCAGGCACAGGAGGCATTACCTGGCCAGCAGAAAATTTACACTGCTCACCGATGAAAAAAGGTGCAAAATAAAGAATAAGATCACTAGGTGGAGGATTGAACTCTCCATCTATAATTATGACATAACATAAAGGCCAAGTACTCTCAATGAACATCCAGATGCCCTGTCAAGAGGAAGCTGTACCTCTGCACACACCAGCCAGTTGCGGACATTGCACGATGAACTTTGCCACCCAGGCATCACTCACATGGCTCATTTCGTCAAGGCGCGCAACCTGCCCTTCTCCATTGAGGACATCAGGGAAATGATCAGGTCCTGCCAGGTCTGTGCAGAGTGGAAGCCGCACTTCTACTACCCCGACAAAGCACACCTGATAAAGGCATCGTGCCCCTTTGACCGACTCATTGCCAATTTCAAGGGTCCCCTCCCTTCTACCAACAGAAACGTGTACTTTCTCAACATTATCGAAGAGTACTCCCATTTCTTTTCGCCATCCCCTGCCCATACATAGTCACCACCATAATCATCAGGGCCTTGTTCTCTATTTTCGGCCTGTTCAGGTGTCGAAGCTATATCCATAGTGACCGGGGCTCATCATTTATGAGCAAAGAGCTATGTCTGTACCTGATCGTAAGAGGCATTGCCTCAAGACAGATGACTAGCTACAATCCCG
Organism: Narcine bancroftii; assembly: GCF_036971445.1. Lineage (NCBI taxonomy): Eukaryota > Metazoa > Chordata > Chondrichthyes > Torpediniformes > Narcinidae > Narcine > Narcine bancroftii. The sequence goes on along the minus strand of NC_091473.1, from coordinate 118,399,884 downwards.
GGGGAACAAACAAGTTGAAAAAGAGAACTCGACTATATGGAAGGCCGTGAAATTGGCTCTCTGGTCCAAAGGCCTTCCAGACTCACACTGGCAAGAAGTCCTACCCACGGCTCTCCACTCTATAAGGTCGCCGCTCTGCATAGCAACCAATGCAACTCCTCATGAGCTTATGTTTACGTTCCAGAGGAAATCCATGTCTGGTCTTGGCTATTGCCACCAGGTCCAGTCCTGCTGAGAAAGCACATGAGAAAGAGCAAGACAGATCCCCTGATCGAAAGGGTGCACCTGCTGCATGCCAACCCAATGTATGCCCACGTGGCATACCCTGACGGCAGAGAAGATACCGTTTCGATCAGACATGACACTCACTGGAACTGAGGATTCGATGCCTCAATTGAGCCAGGAACTACTGAGTACCCAACTCAGGTCCCACAAGACACTGCTCGGGAAGTGGTCCAATCCACCCCATGACCTGAGTTGGAGTCCTCGAGACCCACTGACCCAGAAAGTTCAGGAAGTCCAAAGTCCTCCAGTACTGCGGCATTCGACCAGAATTACCAGACCTCCTGACAGACATAACTTGTAAATATTTGTAAAATATTAGTTTTTTTTGGAATGAATGGTCTCTGTTTTTAACCCAATGGTTCAATTCTGAAGGAAGGGGTGAATGCAGTGAACTGGAATTCACTGCCTTTGTATCGTCCTTTGGCTCCACTCCCACTTACCCCAATATAAACCCCGTTTTTCCCGCCTTACCTCAGATTTACCTGAAGACTTTTGTATCTACTGGCCATTGATGGTAAGCTATTAAAAGTGTATTTGTACTCCTCACTTGTTTCTGAGTGCAATCAGTAGCATGACAACCTTTGAACCTGGCATGGCTCTGCAGCTCCAGTCGCAACTGGATGCCACCTCCAACTCTGCTGCTCCGTCCTCTCCTCTTGATCTCTGGCAGCGGACACCCCAACGTTGACCTGGCAAGTCCGAAAAACTGCTAGGCTATATCAGCACAAAGCAGCTTGACCTCCCCCTCTCGGCCACGCCTGAAGCTCCGATTTTCAGTGGATGGGTTCTCCTCAACTTCGCTGCATTGACTCAGAATGGTTCCTGTTCAGCGCTTCCCACTTGCAATGCACAACTCACTGTGATTCAAAATCAAACTTAATCAAATTAAAAGTTGTGTATGGCACCAACTTGTGAGTTCTTGTGGCAACTGTAGTCCAGAGTAGCCGCTGTGGGCTATACCTGCATTTCCATCTTGTAACTGAAGTGGGTGAGAATGAGAGGTTGAAAATGTTTATGGAAGTTTATCATTTAATCCTTTTTATTGTACAAACAAGACCTTAAATAGTCTTTTCCTGACAGATTATTTAAATGAATGGGCAAAATAAAATGCAATGTGGGTGAAATGGTCTGGATTGTATATACTAATTGGCTGGTAAAGGCTCGGGCTGGCCTGCCCCCTGATGACACTCTCACCTGGACTCCTCCCCTACGTCCCAGGCCACAAAGGTCGGGCCTCCTCTCCCTTCCCTAGTTTGGATCCGGGCCAACTTAAGTCTTACGTACAATAAAGCCTATAGTTCCCCTCAGTCTTTGTCCTTGTGATTATTGGGGCAATTGGTAGTGCCCAACAGTGGGAAAACTTGAGCACTGCAAAAGAGTTAAAAAAGAACCATAATATTTTATAAATAGAATGAGATTCCAAATTATTCTGGCAGAAATGGGATCTGGGGTCCCTGGTACGTGAAATGCAAAAAAAAACATCATCATGAAAGTACAGCAAATAGTTAGGGAGGAAAATGGAAAATTGGTTTTATTTGCAGGAGCTGTGAAATATCAACATGGGGAACATCTGAGGCATTTTTATGAGTCAGGATGTGGAACAGAGCCCAGAGTTTTAGTCTCTCTAATTCAGAAATGATATGTTGGTGGGAATTAGAGACGGGAGAGGGGAGAGGGGAGGAAGGGGGAGAGGGGAAGAGACAGTGTAATGGGGAGCCGGAACAGTTGCTCGGCGGCGCAGCGGACGCTATTAACCCGAACACCAGGCGCACGTGTTGTGTCCGCGCCCCTTTAACTTCCCGTATCTGGTGGTACAGAGAAGCTGCCCCTTCTACTGTTTACGTTGCATTTCGCACCTCCATCTCAATCTATTTTGTATTATTTAAAACAAAACCATATTGGTGAGGTTGCCGAGCTCAGTTGGAAGAGCGGTAGAAATCGCGATAAGGTAAAAAAAAAGAGAGCGTACTGACTGGACCTGAACTGAGACTAAGCCCCGAACAGGGGTCTCGGGGAGAGGGGCTTTGACTGGGGTCCCGGGTCAGAGGAGAGGGGCCTGGGACCGAGCCCAGGATTGGTCCAAAGTTGGGAGAGGGTCCTAGGACTGAGCCCCAGGCTCGGTGCAGAGGGCCCGAGGACTGAAGTCTAGGGTCGGTGGAGATTGGCCTGGGACTAAGACCTGGACTGGGGTCTAGTAGAGAGGGTCCTGGGACTCTCCAGCATTAAGAGAGAGTGGCCTGGGACTGGGGTTGGGGGAGAGGGGCCTGGGATTGATGACTGGACTGGGGTTGGGGGAGAGGTGCCTGGGACTGATGAATGGACTGGGGACTGGGTCCAGGATCAGGACCCCAAATCACCTTAGATTGATTTCTTGTGTTCAGCGTTTGTAGAGGGTCCTGGGACTGAGCCCCAGACGGGGAGAGGGACCTGGGCAGGGGAGGGGACAGGGCACTCGGACTGAGTGCTGGACTGGGATCTGGGAGAGGGGCCTGGGACTGGGGCCCAGAATTGGGGAAGGGAGGCCTGGGGACTGAGCCCTGGATTGGGGTCCAGGGTTAGAGAGAGAGAACTGGGCCCCTGGATAAGTGTCAAGGGAAAGGGACCTGGACTTTGAAACCACAAAGAGCTGAGCTGAGACTGGATTGCCCTCATTCATTGGACTAACAATGCTAAATGTGAACAGTACAGGCTTGGCAAAAACACACAAAGGATGTTGGAAGTACTCTCGATGCGTCCATAGGAGGTAAAAATATATTACCTACATTTCAGGCCTGAGGCTTTCTTCAAAGTCTAAGCGATGAACAGGAAGTTGTCAGGAAAAAGACTGAAGAATGGGAGGGGGAGGAGTTCAGAACAATAAAAGGTATTGGATATGATAAGAGGAAAGGTGAGAACTAATTTTGGCTCTGTGAAAGGAGACAGAGGGAAAAGGGGAGAAAGAGAGATGGGGGAAAGGCGACGGGGGAAGAAGAATAGGATTGGGTTTTACAGAAACCAGAGAAGTTGATGTTAATGCCATCTGGTTGGAGGGTGCTCAGACAGAAGATGAGTTATTGTTTTTCCAATTTGTGGGTGGTCTCAGTCTGGCAGTGCATATGAAACTAGGCAACCAACCTGTAATGTATTCCATATGACCCATGATCTGAGATCAAAACCATTCAAATATGGGATGAAATCTTAAAATATGTTTGATGTACTAGAAAATGTTGATATTTTGGAAGTTCTTGTTGCCTCTGTCAATGTTGTTCCATTTATTCTTTGCTGGAGAATTATTTTGCTTTGAAAGTTAACATTTCTGTAGATGAATGCAACTACTTTTTTCACAATTCCTCTGTCTCTGTTGCATCTGTCCCCTGGAAAAGTTCTTCTATATGAGATCATCTGGGATGTCCTTCAAAAACCATGGCCACCCCTCTACTGCCATCAATCCCTCTGCCCCATGCGCAACAAGATCACGATTCCCCTTGTCCTCACCTACCACCCCACCAGCCTCCGCATCGAACTGTCATCATCTGCCATTTGTGCCACATAATAGACACATCTCTCCTCTCTTCACCTTCCACAAGGACCACGCCCTTGATGACTCCCTCATCTACTCTCTTCCCACCCCTTGGTACATGTCCCTGTGACCACAAGAAAGGCTACACACGCCCACATTTGCTCCCTCCCAAACAGTCCTTCCAAGGGAAGTGAAGTCCCCATGGCTTGATGAAACGCTGTCTCACACCTTGCGGGAAGCTAGTGAAGAAATTGTGGAGCCCCTTGCTAAGATATTTGCATTATCTCTGTCCTCAGCTGAAGTGCTGGAAGGCTGGAGCGTAGCTAATTTTGTTCTGTTATTTAAAAAGGTCAGCATGAACAAGGCAGGCAACAAGAGGTCAGTGTTTGATAAATTGCTGGAGGGAATTCTGAGAAACTGGATCTAACAGCTTTGGGTTATTTGGAGATTTATTGGAAGTAATCAGCATGAATTGTGTGTCACAGATGGTGACTCATGAAACAGATTTTTTTTTTGAAAAGGTGACAAAGCAGATTGATGAAAGGAGGGAAGTAGATATTGAATACATAAACTTTAGCAAAGGCTCAAGTCCCACATGGTAGATTAGTCTGGAAAGTTGAATCACATGAGAGCCCAGGGGAGCTGGCCCATTGGATTTGTAACTGGCTTAGTGGAAGGAGGCATTAGTGGTGGAAGAATGTTTTTCTGATTGGAGACCTATGACCGCCGCTGGTATCCTTAATGGGTCATCTTTATAAGATCATAAGATAAAGGAGCAGAAATTGGTGTTTGGCCCATTGAGTCTGCTCCCCATTCCATCATAAGCTGATCCATTCTCCTATTCAGCCCCATTCCCCTGCTTTCTTCCATAACTATTGACACCCTGGGACTTCAGATGCATATCAATCTCCGGCTTAAATTCACCCAATGACTTGGCCTCTACAACAGCTTGTGGTAGTAAATTCCAGAGATTCACCTCTCTGGCTAAACAAATTCCACAGCATCTTTGTATTAAATGAGCACCTTTCAATCCTGAAGTTGTGCCCCCTGTCCTAGACTCCCCTACTATGGGAAACAACTTTGCCACATCTGCTTTGTCCAGGCTTTTCAACTTCGAAAATGCTTCTATGAGGTCCCCCTCATTCTTCTGAACTTCTTAAGAGCTATCAAATGTTCCTCATTTATGAATCCCTTCATACCAGGAGTCATTCTTGTGAATCTTCTGAACCCTCTTCAATATCAGCACATCCTTTCTTAAATAAGAATACTCTGTATTCCAAGGAAGACCTCACCCATGACTTATAAAACCTCCACATCACATCCCTGCTCTTATATACTATTCTTCTAGATATAAATGGCAACATTGCATTTGCCTTCTTCACCATCGAATCGATCTGGAGGTAAGTTGGGCTGGTTGGCCAAGGAGTAGAAAATAGAATTGTACCTCCACAAGCGTGAGGTGACGCATTTGAATGTTAAATCAGGCCAGGATAAATGGAATTGCTCTGGAGAGTGCTGTAGAACAGAGAAGCCGAGGAGTACTGGTTTATAGTTCCTTGAAAGTGACAACTCAGATGAACAATGATGAAGAAGGCATCTGCATGTTGGCCTTCATTGGCTAAGTATAGAGTACAAATGTTGGGACCTCAACATTCAGCTTGACAAGGCATTGGTGAGTTGACACTTGGAGAAGTGTTTGCAGTTCTAGTCACCCAGCATAGGAAGGACATCAATAAATCTGAAGGGGTGCAGAGGAGATTCGCCAGAATGTTGGAGGGAAAGGAGGGCTTGAGTTATTGGAAGAGGCTGGGTTTATTGCCTTGACCAAGGAGGCTGAGGGATGAATGAGAATGTAAAAATCATGAGTAAATAGACAAAGAGACTGCTCACATTTTTTTCCCCTGAAAGGAATATGGTTAAAGTGAGAGGTGAAAGATCTAAGAGAGACACCTTTTTTTTCCCACTCTGGGCGGCCCATATGTGGAACGAACTGCCAGAAGAAAGTGTAGAGGCACAACAATGTTGCTGAAAAGAAATTTGGACAGATTTATGGATAGGAATGGATGAGAAGTATTAGGGCAAAATACAGGCAAATGAGACTAGCCCAAAATGCAGACTTGGCCATGGATGATGAGAACTGGCTGGCAGGTAGAAGACAGAGAGTTGGGATAAATGGCTTGTTTTCTGAGTGGTAGGCGGTGACCAGTGGGGTGCCACAGGGATCTGTACTGGGACCCCAGCTGTTCACAATTTACATTAATGATCTGGATGAGGGGATTGGATGTAATATCTCCAAATTTGCAGATGACCCTAAGCTAGGAGGGGTTGTGTGCACGGAAGAGGGGGTCAGGAAGCTCCAATGTGATTTTGATAAATTGAGGGACTGGGCAGATACATGGCAAATGCACTACAATGTGGATAAATGTGAGGTTATCCACTTTGGTAATACAAACCGGAGGGCAGATTACTATTTGAATGGCAATAGATTAAGAGATGGGGAAGTGCAGAGAGACCTAGGGGTACTTGTACACCAGTCTCTGAAGGCGAGCATGCAGATACAGCAGGCGGTTAAAAAGGCAAATGGTATGTTGGCCTTCATATCAAGAGGGTTTGAGTATAAGGACAAGGATACCTTACTGCAGCTGTACAGGGCCTTGGTGAGACCACGCCTGGAGTATTGTGTGCAGTTTTGGTCACCTTATCTAAGGAAGGATGTTCTTGCAATGGAGGGAGTGCAGAGGCGATTCACCAGGCTGATACCTGGAATGGCAGGAATGACTTATGAGGAAAGATTGCGCAAATTGGGATTGTACTCGCTGGAGTTTAGAAGATTGAGAGGGGATCTCATAGAGACATATAAAATTCTGGCAGGACTGGACAGAATGGATGCAGATGGGATGTTTCCAATGATAGGAAAATCCAGAACCCGGGGCCATGGTTTGAGGATAATAGGCAAACCATTTAGGACCGAGATGAGGAGGAATTTCTTGACCCAGAGGGTGGTGAATCTGTGGAATTCATTGCCACAGAGGGCAGTAGAGGCAGGTTCATTAAATCTATTTAAGAGGGAATTAGATATATTTCTTCAGTATAAGGGTATTAAAGGTTACAGAGAGAAGGTGGGGACAGGGTACTGAACTTTAAGATCAGCCATGATCTTGTTGAATGGCGGAGCAGGCTCGAAGGGTCGAATGACCTACTCCTGCTCCTATCTTCTATGTCTATGTCTGTGAGTTGGTCCAAAGGGCCTTTTCTGTGCTGTATGACTCGAACTCAAGTGTGTGTACCTGGAAAGATGATGAGCACCATTTATTGAATACTAACGACTGTATTGCTTAAATTTATATTTTATAGAAAATCATAAGATGGAGTTCCAGGCTGTGTTGATGGCAGCTGCTGGGGGCTCCCGCATGATGGACCTAACCTCCAGTACCTTAAAGCCCCTTCTACCTGTTGGAAACAAACCACTTATATGGTATCCTCTAAACCTTTTGGAAAGACTTGGATTTGAAGGTATGACATAACTTGAAGCAAAAGAGTTGATGTTAAAAATGGCAAACAATATATTAGGATCAATTGATATTGTCTTTATAATTAAAGCCATCAGTAACAGGTAAACAGTCTTCTCTTGAATATTGGTATGTTGATATTTCAGTGAAGTTGACTTGTAATATTCTTGTTTTATCCTACCAATAGTGACTGAAATAGTGGATTCTTGAAGATGATTAGGCAGAACATCATGGCAGTACTAAGACAGAATGTTCTTGGGGATCATCCATTATAAATCTTCTAAGTTGTATATTATAACTAAAAAAATGGGAACTATTTGCATATTGCCCAAATACTTCTCATCCTTTCCTATCCATAAATCTGTCCAAATATCTTTTCAGCAACGTTATTGTGCCTCTACACTTTCTTCTGGCAGTTCGTTCCAGATATGGGCCGTCCAGAGTGAAAAAAAAGTTGTCTCTCTTAAATCTTAGTAAGTAGGAAGAAGGCGTGAAAGACCAGGAATTTACAGATAGTTTTTGACCCTTTAAGACAGAATTCCATGATGACAAAGGCATTATTTTAAGAAGCAAAACTGTTGCTGGGAGAAAGAGGGATTGTGATGTGGGTATGTATGGTGGTGGCAGCGATGAATGTAAAACAGGAGATTTTGATAATAAGTGGTGTACGTATTCCATGTTAGAACTGAGGCAAAATTGCAGAAAATTGGCTAATTAGTGCTTAAAATAATAAGGTTGATTAGTCTAGAGAGCTCTACTGTACTACTTATATGTAACATGCTGCAGAGGTGATTTTCAGACAATAGGCAATCTTCTTTCTCAAGTAAAATTTCTGTGACACGTATTTTCAATTCAAACAGATTTGTTCTAGAATTTTTGGTTGGTCAAAATGACCTTCACTCAAGAAGAAATGGGAATGAGGTCAAGTCCGATTTATTCCATTTATTCACAAAAGATCCTTTGAGAATGTGATCTCTTCATTCCAGCAACATAAATCCCCATGAAAATCCTATGCTGTGGACTTGAACACCACCTCCCACTAAACCAACAATGTTTAGAGTGAATCAATTTTCTTGACAGAATGATAGCTTCTTTTGCATTTGCAAGCAGATCTCCCCCAAAGCTCGTGATGTCCTTCAAAATATTTTGATTGGTTCCTCGAAAATAATTGTTGCTTATCCATGAAAGAAATTACTTTATTTACTGTGAAAAAAAGTCCTCCTCTTTTAGCTTGATTATAGGAAATATAGGAAAGCTAGAGGAGTGGGCTGAGAAATGGCTGATGGAATTTAATACAGATAAGTGTGAAGTGTTGCATTTTGGAAAGGCAAATCTAAATAGGTCATATACATTGAATGGTAGAGAAATGAGTGCAGAGCAACAAAGGGATTTAGGAGTTACGGTAAATAGTACCCTCAAAGTTGATACTCAGGTAGATAGAGTGGTGAAGAAGGCATTTGGAATGTTGGCCTTCATAAATTGGAGTTTTGAATTCAAGAGTTGGGATGTTATGAAATTGTACAAAGCATTGGTGAGGCCAAGTTTGGAATACTGTGTACAGTTTTGGCCACCAAATTATAGGAAAGATATAAACAAAATAGAGAGAGTGCAGAGAAGGTTCACAACAATGTTGACAGGATGTCAGGGTTTGAGTCACAGAGAAAGGTTGAGCAGCCTGGGGCTTTTTTCTCTGGAGCGTAGAAGATTGAGGGGGGATTTGATGGAGGTGTTCAAGATTTTAAAAGGGACAGAGAGAGTCAACGTGGATAGGCTTTTTCAATTAAGAGTGGGGGATATTCAAACCAGAGGCCATGGTTTGAGATTGCAGGGGGAAAATTATAAGGGGAACATGAGGGGAAATTTCTTTACGCAAAGGGTGGTTGGGATGTGGAATAAGCTTCCGGCAGAGGTGATTGAAGCAAGGACGTTATTTACATTTAAGGAAAGACTGGATAATTACATGGAGGGGAGAGGACTGGAGGGGTATGGACCAGGTGCTGCTCAGTGGGACTAGGAGGGTAGGGATTTGTTCCGGCATGGACTAATAGGGCCAAACTGGCCTGTTCTGTCTTGTATATGGTTATATTGGTCAGTGGGACTAGGAGAGTGGGGATTTGTTCCGGCATGGACTAGTGGGGCCAAAATGGCCTGTTCGGTGCTGTATATGGTTATAGCATCAATCTCTTGAATAATAGCATGCTCTTCCTGGACTAGATCTTTTAAGAATAGTGGTGGCTTTGAAGACTAGTCAGATAATATCACTGGGGTATGTGAAACATTCTATAAAGTACAAAAGCTGGTTTGAGTTCTTCCACACTCAATGGACATTACACAGTTGGCTAATGTTTTTGAGAACTGAATCATGGTGATTGTGCGCCTAAAGTTCCGAGAATCATTTTGGAACTCTAATCAAGCTTGTTATTTATTTCCTCCCATCTAACACATGGAATTTGCCTATTGTATTTGTTGGCTAAGTGATGAGGGAGAAATCAGTAAACAGTGCACACCATATTTGTGCTAAAGGTACTTTTGGAAAACATTAACTGTTGATATGCTTTGTTCTTGACATTAGTGCAAATTCAGATTACTTTAACATTTTCAAAATGGCTTTCTAAAGGATTTTTAATCTGCACTAATTCCACTGATATAGAATGCTCGAAGAGAATGAGGCTTAAAACATGCTGACCCAAGCATGTGATGCTCTTGCTTTGTGTATGAGTCCTGGATATGCATAAAGGGAAGGGTTGCCTGAATTTTGGTGATTCTCTTCAGTGAACCTGAAGGCTGTAAGATTTCCCATGAATTAACTGAAAAGAACAGGAGTCAAAGTTTGTACCTTCTATTCTATGTATTGATTACAGCTCATTTACAAGATCATTAGGGAAATTTCAATGTCAGGATTTGAGTTTAGAAATACAGATTCATCCTTTGCTTCATGTCTGTTTGCAAGACCACCATAACATTCAAGAACGCTGTTTTAGAACACAAAATTAAGCTTTTAACAGAAAAGTAAAAATGGAAATAATTTAAAACCAGGAATAATGGAAGGATAACATTGCTTGAGTCTTTAGAAAGGTGGTTCATTGTGACTGACTGGTTCGGAGAGTGGTTATTACTGATTGGATAATGCAGCCTACTTTTCCCAGCAAAACTTCAAAGAATTGTTACAGCAGAAATTATGTCACATGATACATGTCACATATGCAAGTGTAGTTCATATCAAGAAATGTCTGTTCAGTTTCTGAGATGATGTAAATTGTCCCAGAAATAGTTGTTATTGCATTTTACTCCGTACCAAGTTAATTTTCAATGATGCAAACATCACATTTTCTGGCTTTATTAGGGTTAAATGTTTGAAATTATTTTTTAATCAATGAAAAGAATGTTTAGACTTTAAAAAAATTCTTTCATCCCTCTTCTCCCTTACAGGTTCCTCCAGATTTTGCCTCAGATCTCAGCATCTGCAGTTTCTTGTGTCTCTGTATTTGCTCTTTTTATATGTATTTGTATCTAGACTAGTCAATCTGTTTTTTTTCTCCTCCTTACATAATTACATAGTTTTTTTCTCTTTTCTTTCGTTGGTCAATTCTTTGGATGCCAACTGTGCTACTGATATCCTAGCCTGACTTCTCCTGGATAAATCCACAAACATCTGAGTCTTTGACAGTTTCCTACAGGACAGAAAATTATTGGGAAATGTGGCAAGGAGGCGAATAAAAATAATCAAGATTGTATACATACTTTTCACCAATTTGAAATCTGAGAGACGGTATATGACTTGGGTTTGGAATTCCAGGTTTGGAATGACTTAATCCCGGTGTTGCTTTGAGCAAAGACTTGCTTTCCTGTGCCAGTAACTTGCTTTTATTGAAGTTTTTCCACCTACTCGAATTCCACAGGTTTGCTCTCTTTCTCCTGCAACTTTCTAAAAGCCTGTAGTCATTATCTTGCCTTCTCCATGCAGTCTCTCTTTATCTCAGACAACCATTCCATCACATTTCCTCCATCTTGACAGTGAACATTTCAACTGGTCGAGTGTGGCAGTTTGTTTGCTGCAAAATGTTTTCTGCAAGGAAGGTTCTGATTAATTTGAGGATCAACCGTGGCCCACCTTCCAGACACTCCATCAACTCAACATTAATTTTATACCATTTCGATCAATTGCATATTGGTGTGCATTTGTTTTTTTTTTAAATGTCAAAATTAGAAGCAACAAGGAAGTAAAGTCCTGCAATGTTGTGCAAAATAATCTTCATAAACCCTTCTGTCTGATTGTAGCTGAATTCTCTTGACAGATGAAAGTGGAAACAATTGATCCTTACCAAAATTCTCTGGATTCTGGGCAGATCCCAGCAGATTGGAAGACAGGAAATGTCACACCAATTTTTAAAAAGGGATGTAGGCAGAAGACGGGTAACTATTGTCCAGTTAACTTAATGTCTGTAGTTGGGTAAATGCTTGAAGCTGTCATTAAGGATGAAATAGCGAGACATTTAGAACAAAGGGGTTCCATCAGGCAGACACAGCATGGATTCAGAAAGGGCAAGTCCTATTTGACAAACTTGGTGGAGTTCTTTGAGGATATATTGGGTGTGGTAGATAGAGGGGAACAGGCTGATGTACATTTGGATTTTCAGAAGACATTTGATAAGGTGCCACACTAGAGATGTATCAATAAGATACAGATGAATGGAGTCAGGGGAAGTATATGGGCATGGATTGAGGATTGGTTAACTGACAGAAGGATAAATGAATGTTTTTCTGATTGGGAGACAGTGGTAAGTGGGGTGCCACAGGGGTTGGTGCTGGGCCTGCAGCTGTTCACCATTTGATAATTTGGAAGAGGGGAAAGAGTGTAGTGTAGCCAAGTTTGCGGATGATACTAAATTGAGTGGAAAAGCAAATTGTACAGAGGATATGAGGGGCTACAGAAGGATATAGTTAATTTAGATGAGTGGGCAAAGGATTGGCAGATGGAGTACAATGTTAGTAAATGCGAGGTCATCCACTTTGGTAGGAAAAATAGAAGAGCAGATTATTATTTAAAAAGACTGCAGTATGGTGTTGTGCAGAAGGACGGGAGGACTTGTGCATGAATCGCAAAATGTTGGGTTGCAGATACAACAGGTTATTAAGAAGGCAAATGAATGTTGGCTTTTATCGTTAGAGGAATTGAATTCAAGTGCAGAGAGGTCATGCTGCAACTATACAAGGTACTGGTGAATACTGTGTGCATTTCTGGTCTCCAGACTTGAGGAAGGATATACTGGCCTTGGAGGCAGTTCTGAGGAGGTTCACCAGGTTGATCCTGGAGATGAGGAGGTTGACTTATGAGGAGAGACTAAATCACCTGGGATTATACTCACTTGAATTCAGAAGAATGAGAGAAGATCTTATTGAAACATAAAATTATGAAAGTGATAGATAAAATAGAGGCAGGAAAATTGTTTTCAGAGGTAGGTGAGACCAGAACTAGGGGACACAGACAGCCTCAAGATTCAGGGGAGTAGATTTAAGATGGAGATGAGGGAAACTGTTTTTCCCAGAGAGTAGTGAATCTGTGCAATTCTCTGCCCAGGGAAGCAGTTGCGACTACTTTATTAGACATATTTAAGGTTCAGTTAGGTGGATGTTTACATTAAAAAAAAAAGAATTAAGGAATATGGGGAAAAGGCAGTTCAGTGGAGTTGAGTCATTGATCAGATCAGCCATGATCTTATTGAATGGCAGAGCAGGCTTGATGGGCCGGATGGCCTACTCCTGCTCCTATTTCTCTGTTCTTATGTTCCAAATTCTTTACTCTGCATAAGGAGTCTTTGTTTCATTCTCTTCCAGAAGTAATTGTGATTACAACTAAAGAAGTCCAAAAACTGCTGCAATTGGACACCAAAATTAAATTGGATATAGTGTATATTCCTGAGGACACTGACATGGGAACAGCAGACTCCTTACGACAGATACATGGAAAAATTAAGGTACTACATTACATATTTTTAAATTAAGTGGTGTCATATTAAGATGCTAATATTCTCATATTTTAGGTGTACTGAGAGAATATTTAATATACCTTCTGTAAGAAAAGTACAATTTATATTTCCTTGCATAGAGAATAATATTTCTGAAAGGTACATTCAATGCCTAATTTTGTCTGGTTCTTTTTATCTTGCTCAGCCTGCAGTTTTAGCAATCGGGTTTCTGTTTCCTGGTTTGTAATTTCTTCAATATTTTTCTAATCCTTCAAATTATGTCTGTTCTTAGTGAATTTGCCTTAGCTTCTGTGTTTTATTTGCAAATTTTTGTAACTTTCTGCTACTCTTTTTTTTTCACTATTTTGTGCTTGTGCAATTAAATTCAGAAAATAAAATACAACATTTGGAGTTCCCAGTGACAAAGTGGCATCCTTTTCACACCAATTGTATTCAGAGTTTATATAACCATATGTAACAGTTTATGGCATGGAAACAGGCCATCTCGGCCCTTCAAGTCCACGCCGGTTCACTCAAACAACTCCACTAGATCCTCCCAGCTATTCTCCACCCATAACCCTCTTATCCATGTATATATCCAGCCTCCTTTTAAATGAAAGAATTGACTCTGCCTCAACTATTTCCTCCGGAATATTATTCCATTCAGCCACCACTCTCCGAGTGAAGAAGCATCCTCTAATGTTTCTCCTAAAATTTTTCCCCCTTACCCTCAACTTGTGTCCTCTTGTTTCAACCTCCCCAGCTCTCAGGGGGAGGAGTCTACTTGCATCTAGTCTATCTATTCCCTTCATAATTTCAAATATCTCTATCAAATCCCCTCTCAATCGTCTACATTCCAAGGAATAAAGTCCTAACCTCTTCAATTTTTCTCTGTACTCTAGGTATTTTAAGCCAGGTAACATCCTTGTAAATCTTCTCTCCACCTTATCTATATCCTTCCTATAATTTGGAGACCAGAACTGAACACAGTACTCCAAACCTGGCCTCACCAATGCCTTAAACAGTCGCAGCATCACTTCCCAGCTCCTATACTCAATGCTATGATTTATGAAGGCTAACATATGGTTTTTCAGCCACAAGCTGAAATAAATGAACAAAATTAATATTACTTTTGCTGTAGATGGACTCTCCCACTTTCACATATTGAGGCCCTTCATGTTGATGATTGGAAAATGTTTTGTTGTGTTCAGAGTAATGCACAAACATGCTGGAGTAACTCAGCAGATCATGTAGCATCCATTGGAATCAAATGGTAAACAACATTTGGGCCTGAGTCCTTTGTCAAGGTCAAAGCAAAAAACAGGCAGGTGTGTGAAGTTCAGAATAATTTTTTTAACTTCTCTTGCCCTTTTCAAGATCAAGATTCAATTTTTTGTTACTAATAAAACAGTGTCCTATTACATGAAATTGCTTTTGCTTGCTGTAAGGCAGACAGATTCGTCATTGGCAGAAATTGCCTGAAGCTCTTATAGCCAGAGGAAGAGAAGCAAAAGAGAGACCCCCCCCAGAGTCACCGAGTGTCCGTAGGTTCACCTCCAGCACTTCTGCAGTCACACACAGTCCAGTCCAAACCATTGGCAACCCAAGCTCCAAATCCAAACCTCAGACATAGTCAGGAACTCTTCAGCGCCTTTGGCCCCTTGCATCCCGGGTCCGATACCTGGTACCCCTTCACCTAATTTCAAGCCAGTGTCCGGCAGTCAGCAGCCTGGCACCAGTCTCCCAACAGCAGCCCACGGCCTTCATGGGTTCCTTGAGTCGCCAGCAGCCCGCCACATGCATTAGTTTTTCAGGTGCGTAGCCCACTCACTGGTCCGCTGCCATGATCACTGTCCACATGGGTCATCTCTTTCGCTTCTCCTCCTCAGACAGGGGATGGTCTCCCTTTTTCTGGTGCCCTGCGCCCTCGTGGCTGCTGCCGTCAGCTCCTTTAACGGGCCATTCAAAGCCTGTGCAGAGCTGGCGGCAGTTGACTGGGCGGTTGGCCCTGCGGGAGCACTGTGTCTCTGGTCCTCACTCCCCGCTGGTCTACACCAGTGGCAGCGCTGCCATTACAGTGGCTCCGGCAGCACCACCATTTTTCATAGATCATCTTTCCTATTCTATGGTGGGTACTTGTATCTCTCTACTTTTTTTTCTTCCATTAATACATTTATAACAAAAGGAATGCAAGCTAAAAACAGAAAATGCTGGAAGTACACAACTGTAACTGACAAAAGACAATTTAATTGATGATTTTGAAATCTTGATTTATTTTGAAATTCTTTATTTGGGAAAACAGATTGAGGTTAAAGGGCCCAACCCGAAACATTAAATGATGATTTCGCTCTGTTGATGTTGCCTAGATTATGTGTCCCTTCAGCTTCTCATTTTTTGCTCAGCATCCTCAGCGAAATTGACAGTGCACTTTGTGGCACCAGGGTTCGAAGAGACCTGATTGGGTTATTCCAGTGATTCTCAATTTTTTTCTTTCCACGCACATGTATTCACTGCTACCATCAGGAAAAAGGTACAGGAGCTTGAAGATACAAGTAATACAAGGACAGCTTCTTACCCTCTACCATCAGATTTCTGAATTGACAATGAACCACAGACAACTCCTCACCTTATCCTATTTAATTTATAACAATATTTGGATTGTAATGCTGCCAAAGAACAATGAATTTTGTGACATGTTCATGACAATAACTTTGGATTCTGATTATTTATCTTCATTTGGGACTTTTGGAATCATTCCAAGGGTTTGACATCCTTCAGAAAGGCAGACTTTGAACCAATGGTTCTCAACCTTTTTCTTTCCACTCACATACCACTTTAAGTAATTCCTAGGCCATCGATGCTCTGTGATTAGAAAGGCATTGCTTAAGGTGGTGAAAACCACTGTTTTAATTGTACTTAATTGACTTGTTATGTGCATTACTCCAAAGGAAATTGGCCACTGACAATATTTCAGTAACAATTGGGTCTAGAGCAGTGGTTCTCAACCTTCCCTTCCCACTCACATACCACCTTAAGTAATCCCTTACTAATCACAGAGCACCGATGGCATTGGAATTACTTAAAGTGGTATGTGAGTTGAAGGAAAAAGGTTGAGAACCATTGCCCCAAAGTCTGCCTTTCTGAAGGATGTCAAACCCTTGGAATGATTCCAAATGTCCCAGATGAAAATAAATAATCAGAATCCAAAGTTATTGTCATGAACATGACACAAAATTCATTGTTCTGTAGCAACATTACAATCCAAATATTGTTATAAATTAAGTAGGATAAGGTGAGGTAGTGTCTGTGGTTCATTGTCAATTCAGAAATCTGATGGTAGAGGGTAAGAAGCTGTCCTTGTATTACTGGGTGCTCATCTTCAAGCTCCTGTACCTTTTTCCTGATAGTAGCAGTGTGAAAAGACCATGGTCTGGGACATGAGGGCCCTTGAGGATAGAGGTTGCTTTGTTAAGACACCACCTCTTGTAGATATCCTCGATGGAGTGAAGACTGGTTCCCGTGATGTCACCGGCTGAATTAACAACTCTCCGTAGTTCTTTTCCTGTCCTATGCATTGGTACGTTCATACCAGACAGTGATGCAATCAGTCAGAATGCTGAATATGAAAATGATAAGTAAAGCATTATTTGAAAAAAATTAAGACTAAAAATCACGTTGAACTGATTAAAACATTACTGAAAAAGTATTACAAAAGAACAATTGTAACTTGGCTCCTAACTGCAAAATCTTCATAAAATGAATGGACTTGTGGCCTGGTGTAGATCCATGAGCAGATATCTCAGCCATTGCATTGGAAAATCTTAGTCAGTTCCTGCTCCAACTTTGGATTCTGAGGAACAGGACAAGTTACCTAACTGGAATGTATGAGCAAATTCCTGCCTTTGCTTGATCAAGGCTGTTTTTTTTAATTAGTCAGTGTTTGTGTCATTGCTTTTGAGATGTCTAATTTTAAATGATATTTTGGTTCTATTTGTCTTGTGGTTTCTGCAGCTTGGATCAGGAAGTCCTGCTGCATGCAGCATCTTTGAGTTGCCTTGGATTTCTGGCACTAACAGATTATGATTGGTCAGTTGGTGCTGAATTTCTAGGGCTTGAATGTATCCTGGATAATGAGGATGGCCACAGTATCAATTATGGAACCACCTGCAGTTTCAATTCTCTCTCAGTCAGTAGGCGAGTTTCCGACTCTTGAGGATAGCATTTGGATAGACGATATCCTCAAGACATGGTTCATTGCAATTCCCATTGTGCTAGTCTTCATCTTTATAAAAAAAGTGGAATGATTTTGATGACATATTTGACCTCATATGCTGGACCAGTGGCGTTAACTCTTAACTTGCACACTGAAAGTGGTAGAGATTATATTAGAAAGTAAAGCCACAAACATATTTTACCTGATCTATCAATTCAGATGACTGACGATAATATTGACATTGAACAAGATAAATGCAAGAGCTTTTATTCCATTTTCAATTAAGGATGATGCGTCTTTGTTCCCCAATGCTAAAACTTTGTTTTAATCCAGTTAAATAGTTGATAAGCAAATACTTCTGATAAGTATATAGAAATTGGAAAAAGAAAAACTTGATGATATCTACATCCTGCGTAGTCACTCCTATTTAACAATAATTTTCACTGTTTATTCTTGTTTTTGCAGTAATTGCAATTTGTGTCTTGTTTGTATCTCACATTCCATGTTATTAGCCTTCTGTGTAATTTGTTGAATGACTTGTAATTTTAACAATCTAGTAAATTACAGTGACTTATTTGTAATATCAAATGGAACAAGATTTTGTGTTTTAATGAAGTACGTAGGAAGGCTATTTTTCTGGCAAGCAATATCTGGGTTGGGTTGCTAAGCACCGGTAATTGATTATGGCTAGATTAAGGAAAGCAGGTGAGAACTTCATACCTATTCCAGTTGTAATCTAATGAGCAGCATCAGCAATTTTTTTTGTGGTAGGGTATGGGTTGAGTGCTCGAGGGGTATTTAAATTTCATTCTGATAACCAGTAGTGTTCTGCTTATGGCCTTTTCCCAACCCTCCGTTTCAAACAGTTTGCCAACTATTATAATGCAGGAGCACGTCTTTTTGAGCTTCTTGCTTCACATTTTATAATGGTCCCTTTAAGGTCACCTAATTTATGGCATCAAACTTCTGATTCCTAAATTCATTGCTATTTCATTCCAGTAACTTAATTTAATTTAGATATGCGGCACAGTAATGGGGATTTCCGGCCCACAAGCTCATGCAAACCAAATACCCCAATTAACCTACAATCCCTGTGTGTTTAAAATGTTGGTAAGAAACTGGAGCACCCAGAGAACACCCACACAGACACAAGGAGAATGTACAAACTCCTCACAAACAGCACCAGATTTGAACCCGGGTCGCTGGCACTGTAACAACGTTGTGCCAACCGCTACACTAAACGTGCATTGCATCTTTTGGTTCCCAAGTCCAGCTACTCATAAATGATTGCATTTCTTCTTTGACCTCTTTCCCCAGTATGCAAACTTGGCCCATTTATCCTCTACAGGAGTTATCCCAAAGCCAGGTTCCTTTTCCTGATGTGTCATTGTCTTTCATCTTTTCTTGAACACCCTACTTGAATTCCCTGTAGTCCAGCAATGTCATGGCGTCAAGGAATCATGTAACCTTGACCATGCCAGCTGTCAACTACCTATGCTTAGTATTTGCATGAATACTGCTTTCCAGCATTTTGCCCATGTCTTCAATGCCATGGCTTTTCAAGTGTTCTTCTCAGTACCTATTAAATGCTGGAAGCGATTTTAATCACTCTATTGTGTATGCTTTCCATATTTCATTCAGAATTTATTGTCATGAGCATGTGTCATGAAATTCATTCTTTTGCGGCTGCATTACAGGTGGAAAAATTGCTATAAATTATATATTTTTAAAAAATAAATAAATTAGTGCAAAATAGGAGGAAAAGTGAAGTAGTGTCTGTGGTTCATAGTCCATTCAGAAATCTGATGGTAAAGGGGAAAAACACCGCTGGGTTTTCGTCTTCAGGCTCCTGTACCTCCTTCCTGATGGTAGGAGTGAGAAGAGGGCATGGTTTTGGTGGTGAGGGTCCTTGATGATAGAGATTGCTTTCTTCAGACACTGCCTCTTGTAGATGTTCTCAATGGAATGAAGACCAATGTCCATGATGGCACTGGCTGAGTTCACAACTTTATGTAGCCTCTTCCTGGCACCTCCATACCAGACAATGATGCAATCAGTCAGAATGCTCTCCATGGTACACCTTTAGAAATTTGCAAGAGTCTTTGGTGACATCCCAAATCTCCTCAAACTTCTAATGAAGTATAATCGCTGGTGAGCCTTCTTCATGGTTGCATCAACGTGAAGACCCCAGGATAAGTTCTTTTCCCGTGCCACTGCTGAACCCTTGATGACGACTGGTTTGTGTTCTCCTGATTTTCCCTTTCTGAAGTCCACAATCAGTTTCTTAGTTTTGCCAGCGTTGAGTGCAAAGTTTTTGTTGTGACACCACTCATCTAGCTGATCTAACTCCCTCCTGTATGTTTCCTAATTGCCGTCTGTGATTCTGCCGACAACTGTGGTATCATTGATATATTTGTAGATGGCATTTGCATTGTGTCTGGTCACACTGTCATGGATGTAGCGAGAGTCAAGCAATAAGGCAAAGCATGCATCCTTGAGGTGCACCTGTGTTGATTGTCAGTGAGGATAAGACGTTACTGATGTGTACTGACTGTGATCTTCTGATGAGAGAGTCAAGGATCAAGTTTCAGAGGGAGGTGCAGAGGCCCAGGGTTTGGTCTGACCAGTACTAAGGGGTTGAAAGCTGAGCTGTAATCGATGAAAAGCAGCCTGATGTACGTGTTGCCTTTGTCCAGGTGATCCAGAGCTGAGTGGAGAGCCAGTGAGCTTGCATCTGCTACCGAGTGATGGTGGCATTAAGTGACTTGCAGAGGGCCAGATCTTTACTTAGGTTTGAATTAATTGCAGCCATGACCACCCTCTCAGATCATTTCATCACAGAAGATATGAATGCTATGGGGCTGTAGTCATTGAGGCAGCTCACTCTCCACTTCTTGGGGACCAGGATGATTGATGCCCTTTTAAAGCAGGTGGGAACCTCTGACTGCAGCAATGAGAGATTGATGATGTCCATGAACAGATTTTCAGTGCCCAGCCAGGTACACCAACAGGGCCTGACGCCTTCCGAGTGTTCATCCTGATGTTGGCCTTGGAGACAGATATCACAGGGTCACTAGCTTCTGCAGGGATTCTCATTGGTACTGTTGAATTCTCCTTTTCAAAGTGAGCATAGAAGATGTTCAGTTCATTAGGTAGTAAAGCATCACAGCTATTTGTAATGTTAGGCTTCGCCTTGTAGGATGTAATGGCAAGTATCTGACTGTCTCTTAGTTTCCCTTGAAATCGCCTCTTTGCTGCTAAGATAGCCTTCCATAGGTCATTACTGGACTGCCTGTAGAGATTTGGATCACCAATCTTAAACACCATCAACCTTGCCCTCAGTAGGTTGATACTTTGATTCATCCACTGCTTTTGATTAGAGTACTCACAGTATGTGCGCGTGGAGACTCACTTATCCACACATGTTCTGATGAAGTTGGTGACGGCCATGGTATATTTATTCAAGTTTGAAGATGAGTCCTTGAATATGGTGCACTCACTGATTCAAAGCACTCCTCTGTCTCCCTTGACCATACTTTCACTGTCTTCAATTCTGGTCCTGTTGACCACAATCTCTGCTTGTACGCCACAAGGAGAAGTACACCCAGGATCATGTTCAGGATGCAAAAAATATTTCCTCTAAATCTTAAATCAATGCCCTTCAGTTATAAATATCTCTGCTAAGGGAAGAAAATTCCCATATCTACCTTATTTATGCCCCTCATAATTTAGTAGATCTCATTCAGGTCAACATCTGCCTTCTCTTTACTGAAACACATATACTCAATCTATCCAACCTCTCCCCATAGCTCCATCCTAAGCAACATCCTTCTAAATTTTCTCTGTAACCACTGCATTATGGTTGAATCTTTCCCGTAGCATGGAAATCTCAGCTGCACAGTCCTTCAGTCATGGCCAAGCTATTATTTTGTGTAGTTGTAAATGCCACCCCCACCCCCACCCCCCCACAGCCTGTTCTTGTGTTCTGTGCCATATGCTAGTGAGACCAGAATTAGGACAATGGTACAGTTGAATTTGTGGCAAAAAGAGCAGGTGCAGGAGGGAGAATTTAAAAAAAGACAGATCATAGGGGTCTTTTCCAGGGCATATGGGACCTTTGCTTGAAGGATGGATTGAACCTAAACAGGAGGAATACCAACATGTTTGCAGTAAAGTTGCTGGTGGGTTTAGAGGGTTTGGGACCAAATGCAGGTAAATGAGACTCATTTGGTTAGGATGGGCAAGTTTAGCCAGAGGGCCTATTTCCATGCTGTAATATTTAAGCATGTGCAATTTTAAAATTACATGGAGTTATCTGGCTTGGGTGATAAGGTAAAATACTTTTCAGCTCTTTAAAATATCAAACCATTTTAAAGAGGCTATGACTCATTTTTGCGAAGAGTGGGAATTTTGATCCATGGTGTGAGTTTGCTCTTTCCCTTTCGACTTTTATGTCCTCATACAAAAGAGCTCTCTATTTAACTGGCATAGCTTTGATTGATTACTCCATGAATGCAAGATAACAAACTTGCACAGTTAGCGTAGCGGTTAGCACAATGATGTTAGTGTCAATGGCCCAGGTTCAAATCCACCGCTGTCTGTCAGGAATTTGTCCATTCACCTTGTGGCTCTGTGGGTTTCCTCCTGGTGCTCCAGTTTTCTCACATATTCCAAAGACGGATGGGGTTAGTCAGTAATTTGGTCACATGGGTGTAATTGGACGGCATAGGCTAATGGGCCAGAAGGGCCTGTTACCGTGCTGTATCTCTAAATTATATATTTTAAAATTAATATGAAATTCCTCTGCTGGCACTGCAAGTTACTGAGCCTCTGTCAGACTTTATGCAAGAAACATTTGCAAAAAGAATGGAAGCATTATATTACATTGTATGTCATAATGTTGATCAAGGTGTTATCTCGTATGCCACAAGAGATTGGCACAAATGTTACAGTGAGTAGTCTAAAGAGAAATTAATCAATGATAATGATATTTATTTAATAAATTCATTTTAAGACTTTTTTTGACCAGTGGATGACATAATGATGAAATAAAGGTTAATTCCTATTATTTCCACTTTTGTTAATGCTTTCTGTTTAGCAAGGCAAAATGACAAGAAAAAATAGTCATTAAAAAAAGCAGCTGCGATTAATAATCATATAACTCTTACAGCACAGAAACAGGCCATCTCGGCACTTCTAGTCTGCACCTCTAGTCCCACTTACCTGCACTTTGCCCATATCCCTCCATTCCCCTCCCATTCATATACCTATCCAATTTTTCCTTAAATTACTAAATGGACCCTGCCACCACTACTTCTTCTGGAAGCTCATTCCATACAGCAACCACTCTCTAAGTGAAGAATTTCCCCCTCATGTTACTTCTAAACTTTTGCTCCTTAACCCTTAGCCTCTTGTTTCAATCTCTCCTACCCTCAAGGAAAAAAGTCTATCCACATCAACTCTATCTATCCCCCTCATAATATTAAATACCCCTATCAAATCCCCCCTCAACCTTCTACACTCCAAGGAATAAGGACGTAATCTGCTCAATCTTTCTTTGTAATCTAGATCCTTAAACCCAGGTAACATTTTCGTAAATCTTCTCTGCCCTCTCTCTACCTTGTTGATATCTTTCCTATAATTCGGTGACCAGAACTGCACACAGTATTCCAAATTTGGCCTGACAAATGCCTTGAACAGTCTCAACGTCACCTCCCAACTCCTGTATTCTATGCTTTGATTTATAAAGGCCAGCATACCAAAAGCCTTCTTCACCACCCAATCCACATGAGATTCTACCTTCAGGGAATGATGAACCGTTATTTCTAGATCTTTCTGCTCCACTGCATTCTTCAGTGCCCTCCCACTTGCTACGCATATCCTGTTTTGATTATGGAAGCCTGTTGCTTTATTAGTTATTTATGTGCAGGAATCTGATCTCAGAACTATTTATACATGTTATCAAAGGCCGCAATTTGTTATTGAATTAGAATGGGAAAAAGTGGTGAATTATTTCTTATTTGAAAGTGATGTTGACTTCAGTTCACAATTAATGTTTTCTTTCATAGATTGTTGATCCAGGACAATAAATTGAATTATTATTCTACCTTTCTAGAATTTATCATTGCATTCAAGCAGGTGTAGTAGTCAAAGAATTGCAGGAGGAACTCAACAGATCAGGTAGAATCCATGGGTAGAAATGATCATGTCTGGACCTTTTATTTTGAATAGAGGGTAACAGTATCTGCAGCTTTTGTGTTTCTTCGTGTAAAATAACCAGCTTGGTACTAAGTGTAATATGCAACTGATTCATTTGGTTGAAGATTTGAGCCATCCTAAAAGGCGTGCAATCCGTGAGGTCACTGAAGTACACTCTACTGGTATCTTTAATTTTGGAGATCTAGTCTTTTGAATGAGGCATTGTTTTTCTAGCTATCGTGCATCCTTTAACCATCATAATCAAAGATGGAATGCCTATTCACTTTCTCTTTATAGGACTTAGCTGACTTTGCGGCATGCTTTGCATAATAGTTAGCCCAGTGCTATTACGGAACCAGTAATCGGGGTTTGTATCAGCGCTGTCTACAAGAAGTTTATATGTTCTACCCATGCCTGCAAGGGTTTCCTCCGGGTCCTTCGGTTTTCTCCCACCTTCTAAAAATGTGTGGGGATTGTAGGTTAATTGGTGTATTTGGTGGGTACAGTGCGTGGACCAGAAGGCTTTTTATCAAGCTCTTTGTCTAATATATTAATTTAAGTTGGTTTTAGGTTTTGATGTAATCTGGTGTTAATGAAACTGTCATATAATTTGGGTCATTTTGATTCAGAGTCTTGAAAATTCTAATGCATGAAAAATATTTTTTGTTCGTTTTGCAGACAGATGTATTGGTGGTCAGTTGTGACCTCATTACTGATGCTGCTCTGCACGAGGTGATTGACCTGTTCCGTGCACATGATGCCACAATGTCGATGTTGATGTGCAAGATGCACGATTGCTCTGAACCTGTGCCAGGACAGAAAGGGAAAAATAAAGCAGGTAAAACATTTTCCAAGAGAGAAAGTAACAAACTGAGTAATTTTTGAAAATGCCATTAGCAAGTCGAATTGTAATCACAAATACTTTATGCCACTTCTTGTAGTTCCATGAGTGTAACTGCCACAGAAGATTTGTTTGGTAGCAGTCCCTTTGAGAGCTGCTTGTATGATTGCTTAATACTTATTAAGCAACCGTATGGACCTGTAATGATTTATCCCTGGACAGGGCACAAGAAAATTGCATCAAAGTTTAAATTTATTGCCAGAGATTATACATACGACCTTGAAATTTCCCCTGCTATTCAAAAATCTTTTTGAGTCTTAAATACATGTAATGAGACAGACCCTACTGCTTTATTGGGCATAGAATTGTACATACACATTACTCTATGGAAGAAGCTGTTTCTCCTCATCTCTGTTTTAAACCTACTCCTTCAATTCTTGAGGTAGCCTCACCTGCCAATGGAAGCAACCTCTCTGCTTCTATTTTATCTACTCTTTTCATAACTTTGTTTCTATAAGAATCCCCACCCCCCATTCTTCTAAACTCCAGTGAGCATATTCTCAGGCTACTGTATCTCTCCTCACAAGATAACCCCCTCATATCCAGAATCAACTTGACGAGCTAACTCTGCACCGCCTCTAAAGCTGTTTTATCCTTTTTCAAATAAGGAGACCGTACTGCTACTTCAGGTGGAGCTTCATCAGTACACTGTACAGTTGCCAGATACTGAATGCCTTCTTGATTATGTGCTGCACCTACAAAATACCTTCTGTGATTCATGTACAAGCACTCCCAGATCTCTGCACAAGAGCATGCTGTAATTTTTCACCATTTAGATAGTAGACTGATTTACCCTTTTCTTCCAAAATGGATGACCTCACATGTGCTAACGTTGCCTCTGTCAGATCCTTGCCAACTTACTTAATCTATTTGTATCTTTGCAGACTCTAAACAATTTGCTTTCCCATTCGATGTATTGTTATCAGCAAACTTAGATATAGTATGTTAGGTCCCCTCCTCCAAATCTCATGTGTATTGTGCACAGCTGTGGACCCAGCACTATCCCTGTCCAGTACATTTAGATTTAGTTTTGATTTGATTATTGCAGTGGTCTGTTTCTTGTCCTGTCAAGACTTTGGCAGTAGTTGTGGCCTAATGACTGCATGTAAATTTTGACTCATTGGAGTGCTGGATTAAGTGTATGGTTTCAAAAGTCAGTGAGTAATCAATATTTGATAAATATTGGAAAATTGTTGTCCAAATGAAAGGCAGACCACAGTCCAGACCTTATTATGGCTGTGATCCAAAGTGGTAAATCTGGACAAGTGAGAGTGACTACCTTTGACATCAAGGCAGTGTATGACTGAGTATGTCAAGAAGATAACAGAAAAACTGGGAAGTCAACAATTCTGCAGATGTTGGAAATCTGAAATAAAACAGAAAATGTTGAAAAGGTATTCAGCAGATTAGGATGCTTTTGTATATTATGTATAGAGGGAGAATGTTTCAGGTTGATGGTAATTCATCAGAAGTGGAAATGGAGAAAACATGTATTTTAAGGTGCTAGGAGGCATAAACAATGAAGGGAATGTTGGTGATAAGGTTAGAGTTCAAGATTACTCAGTTGATAGAAAAGTTGTGAATAGTAAGAGAGATTGATGAATGTTTGTTAATCACTAATGGTCCATCTGTCAGAGTACTAATAGAGAGAAGGGGAAAATATTGAGGGGATTAGGAAGAGTGGAAAAAAAAATACTGGAACTGTGAATTACAGAACGTATCAGCTACTAGAAGTTTGAAATAAAGGAGAATGTTAGAAATATTCAGCAGATCAGGTTAGACAGGAGAAAATCTGATCATGTAATTTTTAATTCCTCAGCAATCTGCTTCTATGCACAAAACATTCATGAGCAAGAAACATCTGCCTCAAATGAGGCAATGAGTATCTCCAACAAGAGAATCTAACCACCTATCTTTCACATTCAGTGGCGTTCATCCCCAACTTTTAACATCGTAGGAGTGACAATGGATCAGAAGTTTAAATGAAGCAACCAAATTAATGCTGTGGTTACAAAAGCGGGTTAATATTATCTTAACATTTAAGTATTATCCAGTGAGTGATCTCCTCTTGACATATCCAAAGCCTTATCACCATTCGTGGGACACAAGTCAAGAGTGTGATGGAGTACTCACCGATGCCGCAGAACTCAAGGAGATGACTCCTTGTTTGGTTGGCAGTTTATCCATCCTCCTAACCATTCAGTCTGTTTAGTTTACTTTTAGTGCTCTTTTTACAGGAGCAAAGTGATGGAACAACATCCGACTCAAAGAAAGCTGCCCACAACAATGCAGCTAAACTTTGACACTGATTTTCTGGTGTCAAATGTCATTATGCCATTTATTTAACTCAAACGTACCTTACAGTATCAAATGCTCACATGCAGCAGGCCAGCAATGAAAAGGCACAGGTAACTTTATAGGATTTAAAAACTAGGCAGTACTCATAAAGGTGATATTTGCAGTGAACATTTTAAAAAAATATTCTGTATATTGTTTTATATATGTGAAGGCGTTGCAATCCAGACATAAAACAGGTTTTGCAGGACAGCTTGCTATTTAATGGTTTTGTGTGCCATTAAAATCTAGTCTTTTCCTCATGCAACAAAGATTGTCCTTGACATGGTGGATGTTTGTATTTCCCATGGATAAGACTCTCAAATGGAACAGTTTATAGAGATGGACAGGAACACTAACAGCAAATTTGGGATAGAAGTAAAACACAAAAGTCTGCAGACACCATGGTTGAACTAAAAGCACAATGCTGGAGAAACTCAGCAGGTCAATCCGTGTCCTTTATATAGCAAAGATTAAAAATACATAACCGATGTTTCAGGCTTGAGCCCTTCATCGAGATATGGAAAAATGCAAAATCTGGGATTTCTTCTTTGATGTGCTACAGTGACATAAACTAATTCAGAAACTTTGACTATATTCATCTTAAGCTTGTAATTTATCTGGCTTTGACACAAGTCTTTGTGAATATTATGTAGCGATTTCCATTCATTGTGGGAACTGGTAATTTATCTCAAGGATCTCAGAATCTCAGGCCTGGTGAGGATCAACAAATGCACAAGTTGGCCCAACAATTTTTGTAATTTCTACACTTGAATCTAGTCCTTTAACTACTTTTAAATGATAAAGATGAGATGTAGGCCAACTTTTATTGAGCTTCCCTAATAGCCTATTGGAATGTGATGATGAGCTACTTTCTTAAGCTATTGCAGTACTTTTGAGGAAAGACCTCCTACATTGCTATTAAGAGAGAAGTTCTTAGATTTTTAACTTACTGCAATGAAGAAATGACAAGTTTCTGAGTGATGTGACAGGAGTTTACATTCCTCTGCACATTTTGCCTTGTCAATTTTGATAGAATAAGTTGCAGTTTTTTATAGCATCGTTGATGAAGCCGTGTCAAGTTGCAATGTACAATTTATGAATGGTATATATCATAATCACAGTGCACCACTGATTGAGGAGGTGAATGTTTGTACCAGTCGAGGTGTTAAACAAGCAGTTGGCTTTGTTTCAGGTGGTTTGTAGAATCTTGAGCATTGCATTATCTATACTCAACCAGTGAGGTATCTTGTCAGACTTGAATATATCTAATAGTGAAGTTCTGTTTCAGTAGTCCCTATCAAGCAGAACTTGCAAAAATTGAAACTAAAAGAGAGTGAATATTTATCAACTCCACATGGAATTAATTGTTGTTCTCAGCCAGCTGCTTGGGGCAGAATATGCCATCTTAACCCCATCTGAGATACAAAAAAATTTGAAGCTGTGATTCATTTGAGTAGCCTTCCCCACTGATCCTTTCCCAAAGACCATATGTCTCCCAGATGTCTTTATTATCATGGCATGGCTGAAATGACAAGTTTTATTTTTGTATTTTTGATGATGTGCAGTAGAACAAAGGGACTTTGTTGGAGTTGATGACACATTCAAACGTCTACTTTTCCTGGCCAATGAAGCTGATTTGGATGAAGAACTTGTCATTAGGAAATCCATGATGCAGAAGTAAGTAAATAAAGTACAGTACAAGTTTTTAAGGCATAATTTATTTCAACAGTTACTTTTGTTTAGAAACTGTTACCTGTATTTATTATCTAATGCTTAGAGAATTGAGGAAATTTGGCATGTCCCTGAGGTCTCTTACCAACTTTTATTGATGCACCAGCGAAAGTGTATTGTTTCAATGTTTCACAGCTTAATATAGAAACTGCTCTAACCCAAGACTCCCAGAAACTACAGAGGTTGGTGGATGGAGCTCAGGACAAAATGCAAATGAACCTTCCTCCGTTAATTCTGTCTATACCTTCCCTGCCTCAAGGGAACTGCCAACATATTAATGAATCCATTTCAACTTTCTATTGGACAGAAGAAACATTGCTTGAAAACACAAACCTCTAAATTCAAGGACATTTCCCTCCTCTTATCATATTCTTAAATTGAACTCTCGCAGTAAAGATAGAGTAAAGATAGTGCCCTTGCACTATTTAATTATTCTTTTCTCTCTACCCTGAACTTTGTCTTTACAAGTCTATACCCTGCAATCTTCGACTTGCCATAACACTACACCGCACACTTTTGTTTTATTATTGCACTATTTGCTGTTCTTAAACATTAGTTGGCTTCTCTGGATAGCATCTAAATAAAGCTTTTCACTGTACTTTGTGCATGTGACAATAAACAATTCAATAGTTCAGTAATGGCGAATCATAATTTTTATTGCCTCTTAAAAATGTGGTTCATTGAGTATATTTGAAATGGTTTCTTAGAGCAATTAGTAATGATTTGGTATTATACAATCTGACAGCAGTACTATATATTGTTGTAAAATATCCTCTAGGAAAAGTGAATATGGTATGTTAGAATTTCAAATTTAATTTGTGGGTAAAAAATTTGTCTAGCCTGAATATGCCTGGGATTGAATGATCTAGGAAGCTAAGCAGGCACAGGACTGGTCAGTACTTGGAGGGGAGACCGCCAAGGAACATTAGGTGCTGTAGGGGGTGACTCTCTGTCTGCCTTACAGTAGACAAAAGTTAAAGAATTTCATGCATGTTACATTCTTTAAAAAAAAGTAGTATCATGTGACAATAATAGAACCTTTTTACCTTTGTTGTTGAAGCTACTGGCCTTAAATAAAGGTAATTACAATGGAATGAGGTCAGAATTGGCCAAATCTTAGCAATGGCATGGTGGTGGCAAAGAGCTATTGTAGACACTGGTTGTAATCTACCAAAATATCTCAGATTCTTTGGTGTTCCAGAGGATTGGTAAACCACATGTATTCACTAGACCAAAATCAGGAAACTGTAAGAGGGGCACAATAAATAGGATGCAACACTGTGGCTAACTGAGGAACTTAAGGGTGCTATCAGATACGTAGTATGAAGCAAAGAATAACGATAGCTAGAGTATTTAGAATTTTTGAAAATCAGAAAACTATATATAACAAAAAAACTAAGGAGAAAGTGGAGTAAAAGTACAAGTGAGCAAATAATATATAAACAAACAGTAAGAGCATCGTTTGGTGAATAAAAATAGAACAATAAAGGAAATTGGCCCCTTGGAAAGATAATACTTGGGAATTAATAATGGGGGAAAATGGTAAAGAATCTGAACAATTATCTTGGATTAATCTTCATGGTAAATAACACCAACAAATAAAGGGACTACGGGGAGAGGGGAACTGAAAATTATCTCTACCGTTAGAGGTAAAGGCATTAGGCAAGCTGATGGGATGAAAGATTGATACGTACTCTCAACCTTCTGGTTTGTAACCTTAAAGTGGTTGCAGAGATATTGTATGCAGTGATCATAATCTACCAAAATATCTCCGATTTCTCGGAGGTTCCAGAGGACTGGTAAACCACTTGTATTCAGGAGACCAAAAGCAGGAAACTGTAAGCTGGTGCGAATGGTTGGGGTACAGAGAATTGGAAAACTTAGAGATAGGGGATCATAGCCCAGATAAATGGGTCATTTTTAGAATTGTCATCAGTAGAGGGTTCATGAAAATGATCCCAGGGATTAGGGCGTTAACGTATGGGGATCATTTGATGACTCTTGGACTGTATTTGCTGGTTTAGATGAGGGGGCGGGGGGGGGGGGAGTCCCATCAAAGCATACCAAATATTGAAAGGGCCAGATAGAGTGGATGTGGAGAAGACATGGGGAGAGTAGGACAGCGAGCACAGTCTCAGAATAAAAGGACTTGTCTTTAGAACCCCGAGGTGAGGAGCAGTTTTTTTTTTCCATCAGAGTGTGTGAATCTGTGGAATTCATTGCCAGAGACAGCTGTGGACGCCAAGTCATTGGGTGTATTTATAGGAGGTATGGCCATTGGAATCACAGTGGACGTGATGAAATAGCAATGTTTTTTGGGTGAAACAAGCAGATTTGCTCTTCGGAATGCACACAACCTTTCAAAAGCCTGAATCACATGCTGACGTCCTCACGCACTGATGTCACGATGCCTTCTGGGAGTTGTAGTGCCACCAAAGCGCCGCTATATGGCCTCCCCTCCCCCCCCCCCCCCCCCCCCCCCCAGAACCGGCAGAAAGGCTTGCCTGTCTTTTTTAGCCAGCCATAGAATGTCTGCCCACTACAGTCCTTGGGTCTTCAATGAACACTTGGATAACAAGAGGCTAATATCATCTGGCATTTGCTCTAAAAATAACTGCTCGAATAGCATTATTGGGATTTTCACCACATGCCAGGAATAGCATTAGTTCTGAAGGGGTGCAGTCTTCCAACCCATTGAGATATTGTAGTTTGGCTGCCCTTTCCCTACAGGACATACCATATACCTGCAATAAAAGTTCTTTTAAAGCATCATACTTGCTGGTACGTAGTGGATCCCATAAGAAGTCTTAGCGACGGCCTGGTCCAGGGCACTGATGAGATGATATAACGAGTGGTGTCCAACTCGACTTTGCGAAGGTGAAATTGTGCCTGTTGGAACCACAGTTCAGGCTCAGCTGTCCAGAAAGGTGGCAGCTTCACAGCAATGGCTGCAGAGTCCATGTTTGTCCAAAAAATTGCTTTTGGACTCATCGGGGTCACCAATTGTGGTCACTGGGATCACAGTGGACACTTTGAAATAACCATGCAAGGTGTTTTTTGGGTGAATAAACCAGATTGACATGTGCTGACGTCATCACGCACTGACGTCACATAGCCGGTTCAATGCCTTCTTGGACTGCCGCCATAGCGCCACTACAAAGGTAGATTTTTGATTATTAAGGATATCAGATGTTATGGGGAGAAGGCAGGAAAATGGGGTTAAAATGAAAAATACATCAACTATGATTTCAATGGCAGACCAGGCAGGGTTGAATGGCCTTATTTTCCACCTAAGTCTTATGGTCCTACAGGTGTCACAGGGATCAGCAATGGGGTCTCAACTATTTATAAAGAGTTGGATGAAAGGACCAAGCATAGTTTGAGAAGATTGCAAAGAGTTGTGTTGAGATAAAGACAGATTAAATGAATAGATAAGAAACATATTGAGGGAAATTAGTTTATTCACTATGAAAGGAAGAATGAAAAAAAAATTAAACTGTGTTAAACTTCAAGGACTGCCAGATTGCTTTGTAGTACAAGGGATCTGGAAATCCCAGCATATGAAACACAAAATACAGATACAACATGCAATATGGAAAGTTGTTGAAATACTCCAAATCCCTTATTTTCCAAATAGTTTGAATATACAAGTAGGGAAGTTTTGAATACAGAAATACTGGAGGAACTCAGCAGGTCTCACGGCATCCATAGGAGGTAAACATTAAAAAAAAACTGATTGTTTTGGGCCTGAGCCCTTTTTAAGGTATGGGATCAGGCTGAAACATCAGTTTTGTACCTTAACCTATGGATGCTGCGAGATCTGCTGAGATCCTCCAATATTTCTGTGTTTTTACTGCAATCACAGCATCTGTAGTCTTTCGTGTTGCACTCCAGGGAAGTTTTGTGGCAACTTTACAGGGTGCTAGCTTCATGACATTTATGGGATCTGTATATGGCGAGCTCTCCACTGGCCACCGAGACAGAGGTGCACCAAAGAAGAAGTACAAGGACTCTCTAAAGAAAGCTCTTGGTGCCTGCCACATTGACCATCGCCAGTGGGCTGATATCGCCTCAAACCGTGCATCTTGGCGCCTTACAGTTTGGCGTGCAGCAACCTCCTTTGAAGACCGCAGAGCCCACCTCACTGTCAAAAGACAAAGGAGGAAAAACCCAACACCCAACCCCAACCAACCAATTTTCCCTTGCAACCGCTGCAACCGTGCCAGCCTGTCCCGCATCGGACTTGTCAGCCACAAACGAGCCTGCAGCTGACGTGGACATTACCCCTCCATAAATCTTCGTCCGCGAAGCCAAGCCAAAGAAAAATATAAGAGTGTGCTTCAAGGTTAAATCAATTGATTTCAGCAATGGAAAGGCTACTGTATAAAGAAAAGTTGAAAAGATTGGACCTACAGTATATTTGTGGAAATGAGAGTTGATCATAATGAGGGGGTTGTCAGGATGGTTGCTGAGAGGATGGTTCCCATATTGGGATTATAGCATACTAGCGGACATTGCTTCAGAATAAGGGGTTGAGCTTTTAAGGCAGAGTTGTGGAACTTCTTTTGAGGATTGTGGATGTTTGGAATTTTCTACTCCAGAAAGGTCTGGTTTATTTAAGGCAGAGATTGATAGACATTTAATTATTCAGTCATGAATGATAAAGTGGTGTTTGGGTGATGGTTGAATTAGCCATGCTGTTATTGAACAGCGGGGCAAGCTTGAGGGGCTGGTTTGCCAGTTTCTACTCCTGTTTCATATGTTCCATAATCAGATGGAAAGCAGAAATCTGTAGATGCTGCAGTCTTTATGAAAATTCTACAAAACTCATCAGGTCAAACAGCATCTGTGCACAGATAATATTTCAAATCAATGAGCATTCATCAAACCTTTTATTCCAATTATTCTGATACAAATTTGTCAACCTGAAATGGTTACACTCAGCATGCAGACTTTCTTGTTTAATCTGAAATGATTGCTCTGTTTCACTTCCCACTGATGCTACCTGTTTTTATTCCTTAACCTGAGCACTGATGTGACTTGTTTCTGACATTGCTGCGTAATGCACTTTGGCTGACTGGATGCATTGTGTGTGGAGAGTGGCACTTCGGCGTATGTAGTATTTGTCCAGCAATGCCCGCTTGAATACCGCTTTTGTTCTCCTAAATCCATGCATATCCATCCATATTTCTACAAGCCTTTTACAAACCAGCT
The DNA here is from genome assembly GCF_036971445.1 of Narcine bancroftii. Classification (NCBI taxonomy): domain Eukaryota; kingdom Metazoa; phylum Chordata; class Chondrichthyes; order Torpediniformes; family Narcinidae; genus Narcine; species Narcine bancroftii. Next base: position 118,366,031 of record NC_091473.1, on the reverse strand, counting down.
TATTCACAGGTTGTAAAGAACAAAAAAAATCCAGCTGTTTTGGAATTTTAAACCTAAATGTTTGCTTTTCCAGATGGGATAATATTGGCCATTTATTACATTTATTAAGGTGGTAAATGATGAATTCATATCATGCTGTGCTGTTGGAAAACTTACATTTAGTTAACTTTTTAAAAAAAAATCATATTCAGGGGTTTTGATTTTTAGCTTAATAGTTCTAAAATATTTTTGCCTTGAGGTATTGGTCAAGAATGCGGAGCAAGTAACCATTTATTATTCAGTACTGTTATTGAAAGAGCTAATTATATGATTCAGTTAAGTAACCAAGAGCCTGGACATTAATTGGGCAGCATGTTGGAATTTAATTGATATCAAGTATGAATGGTGGACTTCCTTCCCCAGAGTCCCTCAGTAAACTTGTGGGAGTTTTATAAAGATCTGACAGGTTTGTAGGCTTTTCCTTGAAACCATTTTTTTAAATTTTAAGTTGTTTTGAGCCAAGTTCAGATTTTCAAAATTTGAACAAAATTTTCTGGTGATTTGTCCATTGAATTACAAGTTTGATAATGTATTTCCCCGTTAGATCCTATCACAAATATTTTTTTTCATCTCAGCAGATGTATACAACGTAGGAATTATTGAGAATCTGCTTGTATCTCTTCAAAATATTCAGAGTCTCTGCATATAACCATATAACAGTTTATGGCATGGAAACAGGCCATCTCGGCCCTTCAAGTCCATGCCAATTCACTCAAACAACTCCGCTACCAACCCCCTCCTATCCATGGATATATCCAGCCTCTTCTTAAATGAAATTGACTCACACAGACCGATAGACAATACATATGCAGGATAAATATTACATCAATACAGATAAATAAATATTGTTGTGTACACATGAGAGTCTCGGATGGTTAGTGTGAGCAGTTTCTCTGGTTGTTCAACATTCGCTCTGCCCTTGGGGGAAAAGTTATTCTTCAGCTTCATGGTGCTGGCTCTGATACTCCTGTTCCTCTTTCTCGATGGGAGAAGCTGAAAGATGCTGTGTGCAGAGTGGAAGGGGTCCTCAATGATTTTTATGCTCCCTCTTCAGACAACTATCCCAGTAGATCACATTGATTGGGGGGGGGGGGGGGGGAAAACACACACACGAGACTCCTGTGTCCTCTTTGCCTCTCTTATGGTCCTGTAGATTGACCTTTGATCTATTTTTCTGCAGCAACTGTACCAAACTGTGCAGCTGGCCGGGACACTCTCGGTAGAGCTCCTATAGAAAGTGGCTGGGAGCCTTGCCCACTGAGTGGCCATGGAAGGTCACCAGTCAAGTGCTCAAAGGAACTTGATGCTCTCCACCCTCTCAATTGTTGATGTGTAGTGGAGGGTAGTCATTCCACAATCATCTTCTTCATCTTGTCCACTGAGACTCAAGTTGTTACGCTTGCATGATTTCACGAGATTTTCCACCTCTTCTCTATAGCACAACTTTTTGCTGATGAGGCCAACTACTATTATGTCATCTGCAAACTTGATGGACACGGTTAGAGCTGGATCTGGCAATGCAGTCATAGGTCAGTAGCATGAAAAGAATCAGGCTGAGCACACAGCCCTGAGGTGCACCTGTGCTCAGCATAACAGTGCTCAATATTCTGCTACGACCATGACAGACTGGTCTTTCCGTTAGGAAGTCCTGGATCCAGTTACAGAGAGAGGTATTGCGTCCTAGCAAGGAGAACTTCTCCACCAGTCTCTGGAGAATGATTGTATTAATTGGCAGCTGAGGTCAATGAACAGCAGCCTGGGGTATGAAGCATCATTCTCCAGGTGGGCCAAGGCGGAGTGAAGTGACAAGCTATAGCATTATCTGTGGAACAGTTTCTTCTATAGATGAACTGAAATGGGTCCAGCGCCTCTGGGAGGTGTGCTTTGATGTGTCCCATCACCAGAAGCTTGAATTACTTCTTAATGATGGAGGTCATTGCCAGAGGGCGGTGTTCATTGAAACCTGTTATTGTTGCCCTTGGATGATGGTGGCTGTCTTGAACGGTGGGGAACAATGGACTGCTGCAGTGAGATGTTAAAGATGTCCGTGAAGACCTCCATCAATTGTGCAGTCCTTCAGTACCCGACCAGGCATGCTCTCTGGTCCCACTGCCTTGTGTGGGTTCACCTTAGATAGAGTTCTCCTCACCTTGGCTACAGCTATGCAGGCACAAATAGAAATTAATTGATATGATCTTGTCACCTTTACAGAGAAGTAATTGTGATTGTTAAGCAAACAAAATATTCAAGGGTTTTTGACATTTCAGTAGTCTAGTTGGAAAGGATAAAAAGATAGATTAAGACTGTAATGTAGGATGAAAACACTGCAGTGGTAAGTAGTGATAGTGGTTCAGAATCAATTTGGAAGGATGTAATTAGAGGTAAGAAGTCATTGGTGCGAGGGATATGCATTTCCTTCTAACAGCAGCTACACTTGAGGGCAGAAGAAGTATCAACCGTGATTGAAATGAAAACGCAATGCTAGAGAAACTCAGCAGGTCAAACAGTGTACTTACATAACAAAGATAAAGATGCATAACCGATGCTTCGGGCTTGAGCCCTTCATCAAGGTAAAAACAAATGTAGGAAGGTGCCCGAACAAATTGGTGGGGGGAGCAGCTTCGAAATCATTGATTGGAACAGATTCAGGGAGCTGGCCACCTCAGGTCACATCAACATGGAGGAATATGCTAGCTCAGTGACTAGATACATAGGAAGTGCATTAAGGATATTATAGTGATCAAACGCTACGCAGGCAGGGTAAATCAGAAACCACGTCTAGATATGGAGGTCCATTCATTTCTCAGAGCACATAATGCTGCCTTTGGGTCAATTGACAAGAGGACATGAAGATCAGCAAGAGAGAGCTCACCCGAGGAAGGAAAACTGTGGCAGCACACAGAGAATCTATTGTCATCTGTGGCACAAGCAACACGACACATATGTGACAGAGTATTCAAAGCATAACTGATGATAAATCAACTTGTAGTTCAGGTTGAATACCATCTATGAACGGTTTTGTGAAAAAACAATCTGGGAGTCATGTGATGCAGAATAGGGGGTAGCTGTGATTCTTGGAGCTCCCAAGATAGCAAGTGAAAATAGTTTAAAAATACAGGCAGAAAAAAATGGCTAGAAGTTGTTTAAAATTTATAGATATGGGGAAGAAAAAAAAGACAATTCAGAAAGAAACAGTAACCCCCAGCACAGAATGAAGACCAGGTGAGGCAGCCTCGTGGCAAATAAAATGGTGGGGCATGTTCGAGGCACCTACCTGCGCAAGCTGCCAAGTTGGAAGACAACGGGGCCTCCAACACAATCCCTACTCTAGAATTGATTTTTTTTAGGCATCAACCCAGTTGGAAAGTAGGATAGTGGAGACCGAGTACATGGCTCAGCTGCTGTGAGACCATTCACCCCTGATTTTGGCCATCATAATGCCAGATAAGCAGGCTACAGCAAATAGATCGTGTCAAACCCATTGCTGTTGGAATCCAGATTTTTTGCAGCTTTGTCAGAACTCAGGTCTGTTCTGCGAGATGAACTGCCCCTCTACTGATAACAATTTTTTTTAAATTTGGGACATGTTGAAGGCTTAATTAAGGGGACAGATAATTGAATACATTAAAGGGGATATATGAAGGAAATTAATCATTTAGAAGAGTACATAACTCAATTGGAAAAAAAAATTATCGAAGGTCGGTGTCTGAGGAAAATATGTAGGGATTTAGTGAGTAAAAAAAACTCAAATACAATATGTTGCAGACATACATAACAGATGCTGATCTTAAGATTGAGGCAACAATATTAAGAGCTGAGGGAAAAGGCCCATAAAGTCTTGTCCTGAGGGCAATTAATGCGTTTCAAATGGGGGAAGTCAAGATTTCATACAAGCCAAAATAAATAAATGATACATTTAGTAAGTTCTTTAAAGGACTGTATAAATCAGAATGGGGGGAAGAGAGGGGAAGAGAGGGGAAGAGAGGGGAAGAGAGGGGAAGAGAGAGAGAAAGAGAGATCCTGCTAAAATACATTGGAACCAGCAAATTTGGATCAGAAGGATCAAGAGGAGTTAGGCACCCTCTTCTCTAGAGAAGAGATTGAGCATACTCTGAGTACTCTTCAGGTGGGTAAATTGCCAGGAGTGGATGCTTTCCCTGTCAAATTTTATAGAAAATTCAGAGATTTTAATGCCTCTCTTTATGAAGGTGGTGGATCATGCATTGGAGACACAAACCTTCCTGGAGTCTTTTTCAACAGCAATCATTACGGTGATCCTGAAAAAAAAGACAGGGATCCAATGAAACCCTCCTCCTTTGACCTATATCATTATAGAATGTAGATTATAAAATTACATTGGCCAATAGGTTGGCAAAACTTCTGCTAAAATTAACAAACCTGGATCAGCCTGGATTTGTTCAAAAGAGGCAATCAACAATAACAAAGCTAGATTGATCAATATAATACACCTGGCATAGTTGGGGGAGGACTTGAGAGTGGCCTTATCCTTGGATGCAGAGAAAGCCTTTGATAGATTAGAGTGGGATTTTCTGTTTAAGACACTGGAGAAATTTGGATTGGGTCAAACATTTATCAGTTGGGTAAGGACACTATTATAAACTCCTGGCTAAAATGATCATAAATGGGGAAATGTCGCCAGTGTTCCTGCTGAGTAGATCTAGTAGGTAGAGCTGCCCACTATCCCCAGTTCTGTTCATACTAACTATTGAACTGCTGGTGGAAACCATTTGGCAGGAACCAGACATAAAGGAGTTCAAGGTGGGCCAAGTGGAACAAAAAATCAACCTGTTTGTTGACAATGTGTTAGTGTATTTGATGGAACCTGGAATGTCATTGGCCAGACCAAGGACCATACTAGAGAATTATAGGAATATCTCCAAGTACAAGGCTAATCTGGATAAAAAAGTAAAATCATGCCTTGGTCAAAAGGAGATTATAGACCCTATCAACAGGAAAGCCAATTCACGTGGCCGCAGGATAAGAGTGATTAAAGACCTACGCACTCTTTGCTTTGGAAGATCGAGGAGGACCTGGCTAGATGGAAAGCTCTGCCCGTAATGTTGATGGGCAGAGTTAACTGTAAAAATGAAGGTGATGTCAGACTATAATATCTCTTTTAAAATGTTGCCCATTTTTTTGCCCCCGTGCTTCTTTAAAATGCTCAATGGATGTGTCAGGAACTTTTTATGGAATGGTAAGGTGTCTGGAGTCTCCATGGAAAAGTTGACATGGGAATATATATTGGGGGGCTTAAAACTGCCACATTTTTAAAAAAAAACTACTGGGCGTCCCAGGTGAGGTTTGTTGCCTCATTATTTGAGGGAGGGGGTCCCCTTCTTGGGCACAAATTGGGTTACATGAAGTACGAGAAAAGATAGCAGAAGAATTTATATATAAATGGGACGCCAAATTAGTTTTGAAAATAACAGGTATCCCCATAATAAAACGTGTGCTAGAAAAGGCAAAGAATAAATCGATGTATTGGATTGAAGGTGGGGTTATTTCCTAAAACACCCTTGACCTAGAACAATTTAATACCCATGATTCTGGGCAATAAGATCCTCAACACCTGGTGCCGGAAGGGGATCAGGTGTATCGAGGCTTATTACTATCAAGGGCAGCTCATGTCATTTGAGCAGTTGAGGACTAATTATGAGTTATCGAATATAACATTTTTCTGCTTTCTACAGTTAAGATCTTTCCTAAGGGACAAACTGGGACCAACAATGACTCTGCCTGACTGTAGTGACTTGGAGATTCTAATTCAAAAGGGGAATGTGTAAATTTATCTCTAGGATGTATTCCATAATTCAAAGTGAAGGCCCAAAACTGGGCTTGCATTGATCAAGGGGAAGATGGGAGTTGGACTTGGGCATAGCAATTGGTGAAGGATGGTGGGAAGATTTTGTTTGAATAGCCTGACGAGAATTGTTCATGCCATGTACATGGTGGTGCAATATAATTTCTTGCATCAATTATACTTCACAATGATAAAATTACACAAGTCAAAGCCAGAAATGTGCTTTAAGTGTGGTGTGGAGGCCACTCCACCTTGCTGTGTACAAGGCTGAATTCCTTCTGGGAAGACCTGGGGGACACTGAAAAAAATTACAAAGTTGGATTTTCCACAAGATCCACAGTTGTACCTTCTAGGGGGCATTGAGGAAGTACAGTTTAGACTCTAGAAACACCAAATTCAATTTGTGAAGGTTGCCTTGTCAGTAGCCAGGAAGTGTATAGCGGTAACATGGAAGTCTGACTCCCAGCTAAATATCGCACCACGGAAAATGGAAATACAGTGTTGCATTCCCCTGGAGAAAATCACTTACAATTTATGGAAGAGATATGACACAATTGTTGAATTGTGGCAACCGTATCTGAGGCACATAGGTGCACCATATAATTCACACCCATCTCCCTCCCTGAATAAGAGAAAAGAAATAACCTGTCCCAACAGGTAAAGGATTAAGATTGTAAAATGTGGAATGTGGTGCAGACAGCGTGTTTTTTTCCCCTTACTAGTTTTTATTTAACATCTGAGGCCTTGTCAGTTTTTCTATGTTTGTATTTTTAAATTTTGGTATTCAAAATTGGGATAGGGAGGGGAGGGTGTAAAGGAGAAATAAGGACTCTGTAAATCATATTACACGGAAAGATAATGTAGTATTTTGTTTGTTGGATTTACACGAGCCTTTGGAAAATCAAAGATAAAATATTTTTAAAATCTGATATCAAGGCAAGCCAATGACCGTGGTGAGGAGGATCCTATCCAAGGTGAACCCACACAAAGCAGCAGGGTTAGATACCATATGTGGTCAGGTACTGAAGGACTGTGCGGCCCAGCGGACAAAGGTCCTAACGGACATCATTAGCATATCTCTATAGCAGCCCTAATGTCCCCACAGGATTCAAGGCACCCACTATCATGTAGGAGAGAGAGTGGCGATAAATGGATGTACATAGAATGAATGGTCTATCCTGGACCCACAACACCGTGATAGTCAGATTTCAGATTTATTGGCAGAGTATATACATGACATCACATACCATTCTGAGATTCTTTTTCTGTGCGCGAGGCAGAATGACCACTTACTGTAAATAAATAAAGAACGAATATAACCAGAGAGAATTTAAAAAAAAACAATAAAATGCACAAGTGAGAGGTCCCTAATTGAGTTTGTTGTTGTTGAGTCTGATGGCAGAGGGATAACAGCTGTTCCTGAACCTGATAGCGTGAGTCTTGTGGCCTTTATACCTCTTTCCTGCAAGAACAGAGCATGTGCTGGGTGGTGTGGATTCTTGATGATTGCTGCTGCTCTCCTACACAGCATTTGCTGTAGATGAGTGGTTCTCAACCTTTTTCTCTCCACTCACCTACCACTTTAAGTATTCCCTATGTCATAGGGGCTCTGTAAGGGATTGCTCAAGGTGGTATGTGGATGGAAAGAAAAAGTTTGAAAACCACTGTTTTAATCGTATCTGATTGACTCTTTATGTGCATGGTTTCATAACTCCAAAGGAAATGGACCAATGACTATTTTTCTCAAGCAAAATATTTCTGTAACATATGGATCTAAAGCAGTGATTCTCAACTTTCCCTTCTCACTCATACCACTTTCAGTAATCCTTTAATAATCACAGAGCACTTAGGGCAAAGGGATTACTGAAAGTGGTACGTGAATGGAAAGAAAAAGGTTAAGAACCACTTCTGTAGATGTTCTCAATGGTGAGGAGGGTTTTGCCTGTGATGTCCTGGGCTGTATCCACTACCTTTTGGAGAGCTTTATGCTCAGGGGTATTGGTGATCCCATACTAGACCACGATGCAGCGGTCAGCACACCTTCCACCACACATCTGTAGAATTTTGTCAGGGTTTCCAATGTCATTACCAAATTTCCACGAACTCCTGAAGAAGAAGAGGCCATTAGTGTGTTGGGTCCAGGAAAGGTCCTCCAAGATAGTGACTCCCAAGGACTTTAATTTGCTCACCACCTCCACCTCTGATCCCCCAATGATTGCTGGATTGTACACCTCTGGCTTTCCCTTCCTGAAGTCGACAATCAGCTCCTTATTTTTAATGACTTTTTATGCAAGGTGGTTGTTGGTGCACCATTCAGCCAAGTTTTTAATCTCCCTCCTGTATGCTGACTCATCACCTTTCTTTATATGACCCACTACCATGGTATTATTGGCAAATTTGTAGATGGTATTGTTGTACGGAACCACACAATTGTAGGTGTATAGGGAGTAGAGCAGCAGTCTAAAAACAGAGCCGTGTGGTGCTCCAGTACTGATGGAGATTGTGGAGATGTTTTTGACAATCCCCACTGATTGTGGTCTGGAGGTGAGGAAATCCATGATCCAGTGGGGTGTTGTGAGCCAGGTCTTGGAGTTTGCTGATCGGTTTTGAGTGGATGATGGTGTTAAATGCCGAATTGTAGTCTATAAGGAGCATCCTACGTATGCATCTTTACTATCTAGGTGTTCCAGGGCTTTGTGTCGAGCCAGTGAGATGGCATCTGCTGTAGACATGGAACGTATCCATGTCACTGCTCAGACAGGAACTGATATGCTTCATCACCAGGCTTTCAAAACACTTCATCGCTGATGATATAAGTGGTACTGGCCTATAATCATTAAGGCAGGTTACTACACTCTTCTTCAGTACCAATATGATTGGCACCTGTTTGAAGCAGGTGGGACCCGTGCCCCATTGGACTGAGATATTTAAGATATCTGTGAATACATACAAGTTGGTCAGCACAGATTTTTAATACTCAGATGCTTTCCTCAGATTCACTGTCCTGAAGACAGCACCTCATCCTTGGATATGGACAGGGTGGAATCATCAGGGGACATGGGAGTGTGTAGGGGTAGTCGGGAAGGCACAGGAGTGCCTACACTTCCTGAAGCTACTGGTGCCCACCTTGGCAACATTTTACAGGAGTTCAATTGAATGTGTCCTTTCTGGCCACATCATTGTGGCTGCAAAGCATCTGACCACGAGTCAATATGGAGGATCATTAACATTTCCTTTTCCTCTATTTGTGACATTCACTGGGAGTTTTGCTAAAAAATTATTGTGAATCTCTACCGTCCATCATATTGTATCTTTAACCAAGTACCATCAGGAAGGAGGTACAGGAGCATTAAAATTAGGATTGCCAGACTGGGAAAATAGCTTCTTCTTGTAGGCTGTGAGATTGATGAATGGTATAATTTAACTTTAGATCGCTTGTTAATGAAACAAGTAAATTATTCCAAAGTATTTATATATATTTCTTTTACATACAATGTTTTGGACAAAGATACTTTTTTCCTTGATTTGCCTCTGTGCTCCACAGTTTTATAGTTGCCATCAAACAATTCATAAGTAATTAAAGTGCCTATTCCAGATTTAATTCAACATTATTTGTATACATTTTGGTTTGACCATGTAAACATTACAGTACTTTTAATACATGGTCCCCTCATTTCAGGGCACCATAATATTTGGGACATTTGGCTTCACAAGTGTTTGTGGCAACTCAGGTATGTTTCATTGCTTCATTGGTGCAGATATAAGAGAGCTAGGCTTGCCTCTAAGCTTTTGATCACTTTTGGAGTCTGTAGTTGCAAACATGAGGACCAGGGTTGTGCCAATGAAAGCCAAAGAAACCATAATGAGGCGAAAAACAGGAATAAAAGAGGAAGAGACATCAAACCTTAGGATTACGAAAATCAACAGTTTGGAAGTGTTAGGAAGTGTACTGTTGAGCTCAGTAATCGCAATAGGACTGGTATTCCAAGATGACAGAAGAATTCTCATCATAATGAAGAAAAATCCCCAAAGGTATGTCCGACAGATCAGAAACATTCTTCAGGAGGCAGGTGTGGATGTGTCAATGACTGCTGTCCTCCAAAGACTTCATGAACAGAAATATAGAGGCTACACTGCAAGATTGAAACCATGGCAAAGGTGGTATGCTTTGGATTTAGGACAGTTCCTTTATGCCTCCACACTTTGCTCTTGCCATCACTCAGATACAGGTTAATCTTGGTCTCTTTTCCAGAATTCTACAGGCTCTTTTAAATACTTCTTGGCAAACTATAATGTGGCTAATCTTTCTGTGGCTTGGAATCTTGCAGCGTAGCCTCTGTAAGTTCCTACATCTTCACCACGCTTAAAGCATTGATCTGATAAATCTGATTTCAATCTATTCATTTTCTATGGTGTAAGATATAACTGATGCAAAAAATTATATTGAACGAATCTATATCTTACATAGTATTAGTCATACAATCCCTACTTAAGTCTGCCCATACTTCCTCATTTAGATCTGTTTCCATCTCTGTCTGAAGTTCCTACTTGTAATAGAATATAATCATCGAAGGAAGCTTTTTAACAATTCCTATCCTAACAAGAAGTTCTACTTCAGTACAACTAGGCAACAATATATTTGGTCCTAACTTATCCCCAAATATGCTCTTAATTGAAAATAGCAGAAAAGGGTATTATGAGTTATACCATATTTATTTTTCAATTGCTCAAATTGAGAGATCAATTTTACTTAGCAAGATCAAGTAGGCAAGGATGCCCTTTATCTTCATCTTTATTTTAGCTATAGAACCACTTGTTCAAGTAATCTGGAATGATTTTGAAATTAAGGGATTTAGAGTAGGTCAAGAAGAACATAAAATTAGTTGATTTGCAGGTGATGCTTTAATATACTTGACTGAACTTGAGATATCTTTACTTAAATTATATTTCCAATTGGAAGAATATGGTGAAGTTTCAGGTTATAAACTAAATTGAATAAAAGTGAAATTATGCTAAGTAGTCTTTTGAGGTAACATTTCATCTTAATTAACCAGTGGCTCATTCTATAAGTATCTAATTACTAGAACCATAGAACAGACCCCTCCAGCTCTTCATCGCCCTCCATACCTCTCCCATCCACATACCTGTCCAAATTCTGGCAGCTTGTTCCACACTCCCACCACTCTGTGGAAAGAAGTTCCCCTCTCCCTCCCCCCCCCCCCCATGTCCCCCTAAACTTTTCCCTTTTCGCCCTTAACCCATGTCCTCTAGTTTGTATCTCACCTATCCTCAGTGGAAAAAGCCTATCTACATTTACTCTGTCTAGTTCCCTCATAATTTTAAATACCTCTATCAAATCTCTCATTCTTCACCTCTCCAGGAAATAAACTCCTAACCTGTTTAACCTTTCCCTGTAACTCAGTTCCTGAAATCCAAGCAATAGCCTAGTAAATCTTCTCTGCATTCTCCATGTTATTGATATCTTTCCTGTTGTTAGGTGACCAAAGCTGCACACAATACTCCACATTCTGGACCACTAATGTCTTGTACAACTTTGCTTAACATCTCAACTCCTATACTCAACATTTTGATTTATGAAAGCCAATATGCCAAAAATTCTTTTTTTCAACCTTATCCATCTGTGATGCCACTATCAGAGAATTATGTATCTATACTCTCAGATTCCCTCTGTTCTGCACTCCTCAGTCCCCTACTGTATATCGTGTATGTCCTTCCAAAATGCAACATCTCACACCTGTCTGCATTAAATTCCATCTGCCATTTTTCAGCTCATTTTTCCAGCTGGTCCAGATCCATCTTCAAGGTTTGAAAACCTTCTTCACTGTCCACACCTCCAATCTCAGTGTCATCTGCCAACTTGCTGCTCCAGTTTACCACATTATTATCCAGATCATTGATCACAGATGATAAGCAACAATTGTCACAGCCCTGATACTAATCGCTGAGGCACACCACCAATTGCAGCCCTCCAGTCTGAGAACCAATTATTCACCAATACTCTCTGGCTACTCCCACCCAGTCATTGTCAAATCCAGTTCACTACCTCACCATGAATACATAGTGTCTGAATCTTCCAGAATAGCCTCCCATGTGGGACTTGTCAAAGGCCTTACTAAAGTCCATGTAGATAACATACACAGCCTTTCTTTCGTCAACTTTCTGGTAACCTTCTTGAAAAGTTATATGGTTAAACACGGCCTACTACACACAAAACCATGTTGACTATCCCTAATCAGTTTCCAGTAATTTATCTACAGCTGACGTCAGGCTCACCAGCCTATAATTTCCAGTTAATTTTAGAGCCTTTTTTAAACCATGGAACAGCATGAGCTCCCCTCCAATCCTCCAGTTAAAATCTCCAGCGCCCTTTCAATTTCTACACTAGCTGAGGGAAGATCTTGTCAGGCCCTGGGGATTTATTAATTTTTATTTGCTTTAAGACAGCAAGCACTTCCTTTTCTTTAATCTGTATAAATTCCACGATGTCACTGCTTCTTTTCATTACTTCCCATGACTGTGCCTGTTTCCTCAGTGAATACCGATTGGGGGAAAAAGAAACATTTATAATCTTTTGGCTCCATTCAAAGCTGACCCCTCTGTTCTTCAAGGGGACCAATTTTGTCCCTTACTATCTTTTTGTTCTTTATATTCCCGTGGAAACCCTTAGAATTTTCACCTTGTCTGCGAAAGCAACCTCGTCTTCTTTTAGTCTTCCTGCTTTCTTACTTGACGTTTCTCTTGCATTTTTGTAACCTAACTACAGAAAAGATATCAATGGGCACCATGTTGCCTATGCCTGCTGTATGCCTCTCTCTTCTTCTGAACCAGATCCCCAATATTGCTGGAGATATAAAAATTAAATGTTTTTTTTCTTCCTCAACCTGATGTTTTTCCTCATTTGATTTCCAATTCCTAATTTGAAATTGAAGTTATTATTCTGACTTACACTTCCCAGTTCAGACATTTCTTTGCACAAGCAGCATAAAATCCAGCTGCTGATCTTTTTCAATTTCCTCACTTATGCCAAATTGCAGCGCCAAACGAATGAAAATTAGATGGTTGGCACATTTGTTCGCTGGCTTCAATTAACTCTGCCTCTTTGACTTTCTCATTTGTGTATGTAATTTCAGTTTCCGTCAGTCACTTTCATAACTAATGTTATTTTTTTTTAAATGCAGTACCTGTGATTTTAAACTGGAAACGCAGGAGATTTTGGAATTTGGAGCAATAAACAATCTGCTGAAGGAACTCAGCTGGTCAAGCAGCGTCAGTGGAAGAAAAAGAACGGTCAATGTTTGAGGCCAGAGCCCTTCATCAAGACCAGCTGAATCTCAGCCTTGATGAAGGTTTCTGACCCAAAGCATTGCCAGTTCTTTTTCTCCCATTGGTGCTGCTCGACCCACATCGTTCAACAAGCAGAATGTTCATTTTTTTTGTGATTTTAAACTCATTTATCTCATGGACGTCATTCTTGATTAAGCTCATTTGTGGCTTGTGACCTTTAAGCCTATCTTATCATTTAAGAAATGAAAAAGAAAATTAAATCTAAGCATTTATAATCGTTTAGTTTTTGATACATCTTTTAGTTATTTTGAAATACTAACTTTGGCCAAATATAGTAGGAGCTATCTGCACCACAGTAGAACAATAAAAATTGAGTGGTCAGCTGGCATAATTAGATGAAAGAACTTGTATTTTGCTGGAGGTCTACAGTGTTTGTGTGAAGTATGGTTACCACATGCCTGATTGTATACATGTTATTCATTAGCGTATCACAAGATGATGATGGTATTAAGACGAGCACTTGATTTGGATTAAAGTGAGGGACAATTGTGCAGTGTCAACCTCACTCTCTCTTCCCAATTCCCATCTGGATCCAGTGGCAGGACAAAAGTCGAGATGGCTGGAGATGGGACTAGGTGCAGTGGATGACCAGGAGATCTTCTGTGTCTTGTCGAGCTCTTCACATTCCATGTTGCTTGCAGAGACCGCCTTCTTGACCTTTGTACCTTCCATTGGTTTCGTCCACTCAGTCCGCGGGAGTCTGCCTTCACATGTTGGGATAGATTCCCTATCTCAACGATGGCTCACTCTGTGTGCGCGGCAGCCGCGCAGTAGGCCCGCGCACTCGCAGCCCACCTTGGGCCCAGAGTTGCAAGATGTACTGACTTAGCCCGCTGCACCACCGGCACTCTCAACTGGTGGCGGAGGCCCAGCAGGAGGCAGATCCCAGCCCAGAGGGCAGCAGCGCTGGGTCAGGTGGCATGGGGCCGCTGGAACCAGGACGATCGCCACTGTCAGCCCCCCACGACGCTTGCAGAGACTGCCTTCTTGACCATTCGATCTTCCATTGGTCTCATCTGCTCAGTCCGCTGGACTCACCAAGGGCTCACTCGGTGTGTTCGGCAGCCACGCAGTAGGCCTGCGCACTCAGGCGCGGAGCCGCAAGGCACACCAGTCCAACCTGCCACACCGCTGGCACCTGGCTCATTAGAGTATGTATAAGATGAAGCCATCTTTAAAGGAACTCCTCAAGTAAGTGAAATGTTTTTTCCTCATGCTATTCAAGGTTCCACCCTTCACCTGAGTTTGAACAGAATTTTGCTTTCAATTTCATTGGTAAAAATATTTGTATAATCTTTGATCTTCACGAGAAACACTCATCAAAGTGGCAAGATAAATACTACTTCTACCAAAAAAAAATTAAAACAAAAATTATTTTCAAACTGAAATTGATGGTCGAAGCCCTTGAATGCCTTGGTTAACAATCATTTTCAGGCTTAATTTTAGTTATTTAAAATGTTCACTTATTTTCCACACCTCATCTTCATATTACATCTGTATAATACAAATTCCTCAAGATTACAAGCATAAACATATTTACTGACATCCTCACATTGTGACAAATGACACCAGAAGGTTTTTGTGCCAGTTTTTTACGCTCTACTAAATTAGCTCTCTTCCTTGCCCCTGGCCCAGACAGCTTGGATGAAGTCCAGAAATTTCCCATTTCAAAATTATTCACTCAATCACTTATCTCCAAAGCACAGCATCATAAGCCACATTTTCATTAAAGCTTTTGATCATTTTTTTTTTAAAGTTGTTTTGATATAAAGGTTTAAATAAACATACAAAATGGTGACCTATTTCAATTCCAGTTTTGCACATACAAATCCAAAATAGATAAAATCGCCGCTGAAATTAAAAATGTACACTACATCTGGCTGCATGGAAAAGCATAAAAACCAGGTGAACGTTTTAGCAGAACCAAAATATGAATTACATTATACAGTGTGGTTAAAGATTGTAATTGATTCAACATCCTGGTTCCTGGAGTTGTCATCATACAATCTTCCACTTGCCATGTCTACATGGCCATTTTTGTCCATTTACACCAACTACTGTTTACATGCATTAGGATTATATCCTCTTGTGCTTGTCTAAATGCCTCTTTAATAGAGTAACTTTTGTCTTGCAGTGCATTCCAGTTATTAACCGCCTTCTGTCTTTTTATAAAAATTTAATCTCTCAGATCTCCTTTAAAACTCTTTCCTTTCACACAAACTTCTCCTGTCTGGTTTTTGATACCCATACCATGGGGATAAAGATTTGACAGTCCTCTCTATCTATGCCCTTTATAATCTTGTATACAGGTCACCAGCCTATTTTGCTCCAAGGAAAACAAACACAGCCCATCAAATCTCTCCCCACTAAATCCAAGCTAGATTCAGGTGAATCTCCTCTGCAGTCTCTCTAGCGCCATCCTTTTCTTATTGTGTAGTTTACATCCGGTACCGCACGGATGGCAGTCTCTTCAATCTGAGGCGCCTGCAAGCTCACACCAAGACACAAGAGAAACTTGTCCGTGAACTACTCTTTGCAGATGATGCCGCTTTAGTTGCCCATTCAGAGCCAGCTCTTCAGCGCTTGACGTCCTGCTTTGCGGAAACTGCCAAAATGTTTGGCCTGGAAGTCAGCCTGAAGAAAACTGAGGTCCTCCATCAGCCAGCTCCCCACCATGACTACCAGCCCCCCCACATCTCCATCGGGCACACAAAACTCAAAACGGTCAACCAGTTTACCTATCTCGGCTGCACCATTTCATCAGATGCAAGGATCGACAATGAGATAGACAACAGACTCGCCAAGGCAAATAGCGCCTTTGGAAGACTACACAAAAGAGTCTGGAAAAACAACCAACTGAAAAACCTCACAAAGATAAGCGTATACAGAGCCGTTGTCATACCCACACTCCTGTTCGGCTCCGAATCATGGGTCCTCTACCGGCACCACCTACGGCTCCTAGAACGCTTCCACCAGCGTTGTCTCCGCTCCATCCTCAACATCCATTGGAGCGCTCACACCCCTAACGTCGAGGTACTCGAGATGGCAGAGGTCGACAGCATCGAGTCCACGCTGCTGAAGATCCAGCTGCGCTGGATGGGTCACGTCTCCAGAATGGAGGACCATCGCCTTCCCAAGATCGTATTATATGGCGAGCTCTCCACTGGCCACCGTGACAGAGGTGCACCAAAGAAAAGGTACAAGGACTGCCTAAAGAAATCTCTTGGTGCCTGCCACATTGACCACCGCCAGTGGGCTGATAACGCCTCAAACCGTGCATCTTGGCGCCTCACAGTTTGGCGGGCAGCAGCCTCCTTTGAAGAAGACCGCAGAGCCCACCTCACTGACAAAAGGCAAAGGAGGAAAAACCCAACACCCAACCCCAACCAACCAATTTTCCCTTGCAACCGCTGCAATCGTGTCTGCCTGTCCCGCATCGGACTGGTCAGCCACAAACGAGCCTGCAGCTGACGTGGACTTTTTACCCCCTCCATAAATCTTCGTCCGCGAAGCCAAGCCAAAGAAAAAAGAGAAAAAAAAAAAAAAAGTGACCAGAACTGTAACTGTGCCCTAGCTAGTATTTCAGAGTTGCAACGTAGCATCCCAACTCTTATATTTTATGGCCTGAGCTATGGAGACAAACATGCTATATGCTTTCTTTAGTGTCCTGTTGGCATACGTTGCCACTTTCAAATGCTACAGCATATTTATGATGTTAAAAACCCGGTTATAGATTACTAATATAATAAACATCGGATAAAATTTCTCAATTTGAGGATGAAAGGAAAGAAAACGTGTAAATATGATCATTAGTGAGAAGAACAGCAATTGACAGTTTATCCAAAATGTTTGCATCTATCAAGCACTTTATATCATGGGTATGGGACCATAACGTGAAGCGATGTGGAATAAAATATTTGATGAAGCTTCATTCTAAATCCTATGACTGAGTGGTTCTTCTATATTGCATGTTGATAAAATGTGCCTTTTTAATAGGAGCTATTAACAATGATTTATTGCAGTGTTGTACTAAAATGCTACTACAATGGCATTATTCAAACTGCAAACTGCTGTTTAAATGGTTTCTGTAAAATAATCCTGCTCATTAGAATGAATGTGGGATTCAGGAATACTCAGCAGCAAGATCAAAGATTTAATTTTTAGGTGTGGAAGCATGCAACAATGAGGTACAAAAAAAGTTTAAAAAAATAAAGTGATTAATTTGTTTTATTTTGTTCCAGACATCCAAGGGTGCACATAAAAACAGCACTTGTGGATGCCCATCTATATTGCTTGAAGAAATGGGTTCTGGATTTCCTTGTGGAAAACAAGTAAGAAATTGTACCATTATTTATCAAGAAGCTCTTGAATCCTCTGGAAAAACTTGTTAGAAATTTCCCTAGCATTCAATAATAGTAGCAAGCTATGAATTCTTACTGATGAGGATCAGGAACAGGAAAGAGTTTCAAATTATAACCAAAATTTTGAATCCTTTACAAGGCAAATATCAGGCACAAAATGTGAAAAATATTGCATTCCTTTACTGCAGATAAATCCAAGACTGTTAAAAAATATATATTTTGCTGGATGGCAGAGGCCTCATGAGAGCTAAAGGAAAAACATGCGTTTCACTATCTCATGCAATTCCAAAGTGCTTCACAGCTGAAGTGTAGCCAGTGTTTTAATGTAAAAGTGTGTCGAGAACAGATATTTTGCTGTGATACAAGTGGTAGTTTGTTCCACCTTAAGACGACAAGACCATAAGAAATAGGAGCAGAAATAGACTGTTCATCCCATTGAGTCTTCCCCACCATTTAACCATAAGCTGTTCAATTTTCCAACAGCCCCACTGCCCAGCCTTCTCTCAATAACCTTTAATACCCATACTAATCAAGAACCTATCAATCTCTGTCTTAAATACACCCAATGACATGGTCTCCACAACTGCCTGTACCAACAAATTCCACAGATTTACCACCCTCTGGCTAAATAAATTCCTCTGCATTTCTGTTTAGGCAGATGCCCTTCAATCCTGAAGTTGTGTCATCTTGACCTAGACTCTCCCACCATGAGAAACAACCTTTCTATCTACTCTGTCCATGCCTTTCATCATTTCAATAAGACCCCCCCCCCCCCCCCACCAATCTCCTAGATTCCAATGAATAAAATCCAAGAGCTGTTAAATGTTCTTCATATGATGACCCTTCCATTCCTGGAATCATCCTTGTGAACCTCCTCTATACTCTCTCCAATGTCAGAGCATCCTTTCTTAAACGAGCAGCCCAAAACTGCTCACAATACTCCAAGTGATGACTTACCGCTGCCTTACAAAGCCTCGACATCATATCCCTGCTCTTATATTCTATTCCTATTGAAATGAATTCCTCTTCAAATGCTGTGCAGAAGTTATGAATACTTTAGGGTCAAATCCTTGTGCAGCTGACCTTTCCCTCCATCCCTGAATTTAGTATGAGGTCTGGATCATTCTGTATGTTGCTGAGGCTAGGGCCTGAAAACACTTTATATCTGGTCCCTCAGCTTTGTGCCAAATATTTAGTGTACCTCCATTTAGTTGAATAGTGTTTAAAAAAAAATTAGGCGTACAGCCTATGACCCCATTCTGCCAATTGACCTGCAACCTTGGTACGTTTTGAACAGTGGGATAAAACTGGAGCATCCAGAGGAAGTCCAGTCACCACGGTCCCAATCGCTGGCTCTATAACAGCATTGCACTAACTGCTACACTAACTATGCAGCCCACTATTCTGAATATATTATTTATTGTTTTATTTCTTAAAAATTTAATTTTATTCCCATGTTTCCAAATGTCCCTGCTCATCATTTGACAGCAAGGATAGAGAGAGCTGAACTGTGATTCCCACTTACTGCTGACTCACTGTTAATTATAATGAACTTATTTGTGACTACTGGGCCAGTGCAGACATTGCCCATAAGTTGGAGACCAGGACAGCATCCTCTGGGCCACTTTCCTGTACAGTGTTCAATGTTTTTTGCATTCCTCTTTAAAGCTAAATTACAATAGTGAAATATAGTGTATTTTAGACAAGGCAATCCTTTGATTAATTTTGAGCTTTGTCCCTCCCATTTTGTGACATTCAAATTTCCACATAGCACTTGGAGAACTAAATGAAAAGAAGTGAAAATAGTTTCTAAATAAACATCAAAATTGCTCAAAGACTAAACAAGTCAGGTGACATCTATAGAAAAAGAGAAAGTTCAGAATTTGGGTTGAAGACTGTTCCTCAGAACCTGTTGTGTAAACTTTTTCCTCAGATGCTGCCTGATCTACTGAATTTTGGAGCATTTTGTGGTTTTTTTTTTAATTTCAGATTTCCAGTGACTGCAGTGGTTTGACTTTTTCGAAAATAATTTCTGTTGGTTTCATAAAATATTCCAAACAGAAAAAAAAAACTCTTTCATTAATAGTTCGATGATGAATTTCCTAGATTGGTTAAATATTCCCATGATCTCCTTGGATAATTAGAAGAGCCTATTTCACAGAAGAAAATAGTTGCTGCTATTTTCTCATGACAATCTGGAAAGTCTCCGGGACCTGACAGGTTTCCAGTGGAGTTTTTCAAATTGTTTTCTCATTTGCTCTCGTCTCACTGAGGTTTGGTGTTATCCGACCATAAGATACCAGATTAATTTAGTGAAGCCTGTATATCGCTTATAGTGAAAAAAGGTAAAGATACTCCTCCTATAGACCAATTTCTTTAATGAATATTGATGTTAAGACTATTGCTAAGGTTTTGGCCAATAGGATAGAGAATATTTTACCATTAATTATTTCTAAAGATCAGATAGGTTTTATTAAAAATCGTTACTCATTTTTAATATACATCACATTGAATATTCTGCACTTGCCCTCTGGTGAAGCTCCTGAATGTTTTCTTTCACTAGATGCAGAAAAGGTGTTTGATTAGGTAGAATGGTTATATTTGCTCACAATCTTAAAAAAATATAACTTTGGTCCTACTTTCATTACATGGATTAAATTATTGTAATCATGGCCTATTGCTTCAATTCTTACTAACTTATAACAGTCACAACCTTTTAACCTTCAACGAAGCATTTGTCAAGGATCTCCTTTAAGTCCATTACTTTTTGATTTGACTATTGAGCCACTAGTGATTGCGTTTCAAGAATGTAGGATATTAAAGGGATATGGAGGAAGGGAATTGAACATAAAGTTTATCTTTACACAAATGATCTTTTACTTTTCATTTCAAGACCTGATACCTCCTTAAACCCGCCTCCCATGATGTCATTCCTTTCACAATTTAGTAAGTTTTCAGGTTATAGATTAAATTTATCTAAAAGTGAACTTCCTTTGAACACACCTACATTATTGTATGCTAGTTTTCCTTTTAAGATTATTAGAAATCAATTCACTTTACAGTTATAAAGAATCATAAACATTTTAAGGAAAAATGTTCTTACTTTGTTAAAGCAAGTGACAGTCTTTAACATAATGGTTACCTTTGTTATATCTTTGGTTGGCTGTATTAATTCCATTAAAATGAATATTTTACCCAACTTTTTATATCTTCTTTCAATCAATACCAATTTTTATCCATAAATTCTTTTTTGATTCACTTGATTCAACTATAGTGTCTTATATGGGCAAGGGTCAGCACCCTCGTTTAAATAAAGTACATCTGCAAAAATCTAAAAGAAATGGAGGTTTGGCATTACCTAATTTCAGATTTTATTATTGGGCTGTCAATATAAGTTATCTTATGTTTTGGTCACATTTTTATAATTGTGTTAACCATCTATTATTGAGTTGAATCCTGCTTTAGTAAAATCCAATTTAGCACTTCTGGGATCTTCACTTCCTTTTCTTTCAATTAAATTAATTGATAATCCTATTGTTAAGCATTCTGTAAGAATATGGGTACAGTTTAGAAAACATTTTGGATTTCACAGTTTTTCTCTTTCAAGTCCTATTTTATCTAAGCATTTTATCAACCTTCTTTACATGACTTTGCCTTTCAGAGGGGGTATTCAATGTTTAAAAGATCTTTTTATTGATAACAGCTTTTTATCATTCAAACAACTCTGAGAAGTTTAATTTCCCAACACTCATTTCTTTAGATATTTGCAAATTAGGCATTTTCTTCAATCTCAGATTTCTGATTTCTCTGGAACTCCTGATATAAACTTTGTGGATGTGTTTTTTAGTTTGCAGCCTTGTCGTAAAGGTTTAATATCTATTATTTATGATGTTACTATGTTTAAGTCTGTCTCATTATTTAAAATAAAAAATGCCTGGGAACAGGATTTAAACCTTTCAGTATCATTTTAATTTTTTAATTCATCAAAAACTCATAGTTATGTGCTCATCATTTTTTACTACAATTTAAAGTTGTACAGATATCCAAAGCTAAATTATCTTGTTTTTAATCCAGATATAAATTCTTGCTGTGATAAATATAAGAGAGGAGAGGCTTCTTTAATTCATATGTTATGGACTTGCCCTAGTCTCGAAAAATACTGGAGAGATTACTTCCATATTTTATCTTGAATTCTTCACGTAAATTTAGAACTGAATCCTTTGGTTGCTCTTTTTGGTAACAGTGGGAAAAGATGACGTTCTTTTGACTTTGATTAAATGTCGAACTCTTTCCTTTGCTTCTCTTTTGGCTAGACATGTGATATAACTTAGAAGGAAGGATGCCATCCTGCCCACTCATACTCAATGGCTGAGAGACATTATGTCATGTTTAAACGTAGAAAAGATTCGTTATTCAATTAATAATTCAGATATAAGATTTCAAATGCTGTGGGGGCCATTTATAAGTCATTTTCTTAGTCTTTATTATAATTGACCTTTTTTCTCTCTGTTTATCGTACAAAGTTAATAAAATAAGGATAGGGGTTTGAATTCTTCTTTAATCGGGATAAAAAATATTAATATGTTTATGAATTGTGGATGTCTTTTATGTATTCTGTATCTTTTTTTAATATTTTAATCTATTATTTACATAGCACTCCACAATTGCCTTTTATACTTTTATGTTTCTACTGCTTTATAATCAAAATCAAAAAAAATATTTTAAAAAGTAAGAATCTCTTTTTCTCATGGCTTATTTGATAAAGTCTATAATGGCATTGTCTTTCTCGCTCTCAGTCTCTCTCTCTCCCTGGAGTATACTTTTACTGATATTTATGAAATATCTCTAAGTGTTACTGCTCATGTTTTTTTTTTAATTTATTTGCCCAGAGCACTTAACCAATTACATCCTCATCATTTTAAAGATCAAGAATACTTGTTTAAGCCTAGGGTTTCTCACTCTTAAAAGTAAATGTGAAATTAATTCAGTTATGCCATGACCAATGTTTCCCAAGAGATTCTTCCCTATGAAATCACTACTTAATCTTATTGCACATTTAAAATAGAGAGTTCAGGTTTGGTTCCATGAAATTTTGCTCCAAGAAACCATGAATATTAAAACCATCATCGGGTAAAATGTGGCCAGATTATTTTGTAGAAATCTATATCATTAGGAGAATCATCTGTCAGTTTTAGATTTGCCACTTGAAAGGAAAGGATTGTAACAAATTTTCAGTTTACAGCAGAATTATGTATTATGTGATATCCTTCTCTTGTCCTTGTATCTTGCATATTGTTTGCACTGAGCTTGTACTTTAATAATTTGAACAACAAGCAAAGCTCGCTCTTATCAATGGGTCTGCCCTTCTTGAGTGATCTTCATAATTACTTGATTCTATATCCTTCAGTCCTTTCTTTCTCCAGAAATTCATGTGGCAACTCTTTTATTGTGTACATTCAGGATTATGGAATGAAGATATTGCTAGTTCCAAAGAGTTTGTAAGGATATTTGACTGCCTGAACCCTTTCCCAAATAAACATAATAAAAATGAAATTATATAGCCACCAGAACTGTAGAGTTGAAACAGAACACAAGAGAATATTGTGATTTTTTTTTTTTATTAAAGTTTTTTTTTAAACATGTATACTATTTTCTCAAACAAGTTTACTTAGGCCTACAAAAGGGTTCTGTTTCTTTGAATATATCCAGTAAGGTATTTTTCCAAGTTTTCTTTGCGCTGTTAATGTAAAATTGTACAGAAATAAACGTAACTATACAAATGTTTATATAAATTTCAAGATTTTAGTAACAATAAAAGCAGTCAGAATGAAATATCTCTTTAATAAAACCTAACATACGGTATGCAGATGGCCAATAGGTATTCATGGTCTAAACTCAAACCCCTCTTTGAAATATTTTATATCTTAAAATGCATCTTTCAGGCAGCTGGACTATCTGGAACAGTGTCTGATATTGCCAGGCTTTTCTGAGCTGAATGGGCATGCCAAAGAACCCAAGCGGCAGTTGTGACAAAGGGACACTCAAGGAAATAGTTGAGTCTGGAAGTTACTTTAATGTAAATTTAGCAGGGCGATGTATTAAGCACAAATTTACATGGACATATTAAAAAAAAAAACATGTATGAAGGCTTTGTGAATCCTTCTACTTCCCTCATAATAATGGTCCAAAGTAGACTAAATTGTCTTGAGAAGCATATACAGTAAATGTCATAAAATGAGGTCTGCTCAGGGATTGGGTTGGTTCTGATTTTCCAGATTCTCAGGCTGTACATCTGTGGCTTTTATGCAATGCACGTTAAAGTAGAGAGTGGTTGAGAAGTCTGGATTCTCAGATGGTCTAGATTTGATCCAGTTTTGAGGCGAGTTTTCAAGAAGTCCAAATTCTCAGGTGGTCTAGATTTCTGGAATCTGGATTTTTGGTCTCCTACTGTACATTATTGTTAGATGCCCATATGTACTAACATATGCACTCATGCTATTAAGTGCTAAGAATTGAAAATCTATTCCTGTGAGAGATTGAAATGAGCATTTGGTGTTAATTTGCTTGTCTCTGAGCCATAAGTTTTGGAGTCATCCAGTTAATGTCTAATCCAAACTGAATTTGCTTGTCTCCTTTGGAGCACTGGAAATTGTGCAAATCTCCTTATTCTTTTGCAACACAGAGACAAGAAACTAAGGAGAGGAGACCAGCAGGATTTTTATATTGGAGTGCATAGAAGAAACCTGGCAGACGACTAATGTTATCAGAGAAAGAACATGGAAACAACAGAGCAGCTAGTTTAGTAATTATAAATTAAATGATAGGAGAATATTCACATTCACACAGGTTGGGAAACTCAGCAGTGTTGTTGTTTGCCAGGGCAGGAAATTTGACCCTATCTTGAAATTGATCAATGCAGAGTACTTGAATATTATCCAGCACACTTCAACTTGTGTTTGAATGTTATTCAGGTCCCTTTGCAGGATTTGAATATAAAAGTTAGGATATCATTCATAGGACATTGGTGAGACCATGCTCAGACATTACTGAACTGAGACCAACAATGGACAGGTTATCTTAAGAGGAAAGTTGGACAAGCAAGGCAAGATTCAAGTCCACTGGAGTTTATAAACCTTGAAACATCTTGCATCCCAAGGCGCATTGGATTTGAAGACAGTGCTTCCTTTTTTAATTCAGAGAATCAAGACAAAGATTTTTTTTCTCAACATTTCATGGGCTTTGGAAACTACTTCCTGAAAGGACAGTGAAAGAGATTCCTTGACTATTTTCATAAGATGCTTGATAAGCAATGGGGTAAAAGATTACTATGAGTAGAGGAAGATAGAATTTAGGTTAAATAAAGATAATCATTCTCCTCCTGCACCAGGACTGCAGGTTTGTTGTTTCATTTCCTGAAAAGGTACAAAGAGATTTGAATGCTGTACAGAAAACGTTCCTACTTTTGGCTCTATAAAACGGAAGGTATCAGTGATAAAATGGATGGAGAAGGTTGGGCTTCGTACACTTCCACATCTTTCGAACTTTGACACCACAACCTTTGGCCTTCATGCAACATATGACTTCACTCAAATGAAAACTTTCCTCGACATTCCCATTAATATCGCTTTGCCAAGTCACAGAAGTGTCATTCTGAGTCAAATCCTGTTTTTGTGCCAAAGGTTGTCACTCTCCCTTCACCTCCAGAAATAAGTTTTATTGTCCACTTTTAGAGCATGGCTGCAAAAAGATAGTGTCGATTTCTGGTATTCAATCAACATGCAAATCATTGTCCATTATGTTCAAATCTCTCTGGTTTTTCCCCAACAATTGTCAATAGAGGTTGCAAATATCACAATCCTCCTTGTTTTAAGTCCACTTTATAGCTTTTAAAACCTCTCCTGTGTATCTTTCCTCGAGGAAGATGCCCTAAAATAGCATAGGAATTCCACCACTGGATCATCAGACCAATGAACTTCCTTGTTCCACTGACTTTTTTTCCTCCAGAGATCTTCTCTCCCCAGCCTCCAGCCTCCTGTTCTCCCATCTACATAGAGCCCAAGTTCCACATCATGACTGAAATGGTAGATGTGTCATTTCATCCAGATCTTGTCCCATGGAACTTGCTTCTCCCTTCGTTGACATCTGTTTTTTTTTCCTTCCTTTATCTTCACAGATGTTTCCTTTATGCTGGTCTACCCCCAATTCTCTGCAATGATTTCTTAATTTTCCTAGTTTTGCTGTAACATTATTCATCTGAAATGTTAACTCTGTTTCTTTACAAGTGCAACATGACCTTTTACTAAGAGCTTTCAATATTTATGACAGTCTTAATCCAATTGTTTGCTCCTGATGAGTGTGTCCATGAATACTAGAAAAGAATTGTTTTGCTCCTCTATGTCAGTCCACATTAATCTTGATATGATCCCTTTAGGTCAATAACACTTGACTATTTCCTGATGCAAAAAAAATTTGTATTCTTGTATGTTATTAATACTATATTTTGTGTTTGGATTTCTCAGGATAAATAAATACTTGAAAATTTAGAAGTAGGTTGCCACATGCACCCTCAGGCCTGTTGTACTAATCATTCACCTTCAAGCCTGTTGTGATTGCCTTAGTTAGGCCAGCACAATGCTATTACAGTCCCAGTGAATGGGGTTTGAATCCAGTGCTGTATGTAAGGAGTTTGTTCATTCTCCCCGCCTGTGTGGGTTTCCTCCAGGTATTCTGGTTTCTTCCAACCCTTCAAAATCGAATGGAGTTTGTAGGTTAATTGGTATATTTGGGCAGCAGTGGCTCGTGGGCCAAAAGGGCTTGTTACCGTGCTGTATTGCTAAATTTAAACTTTAATAAAAAAGAAACAGGTTGATCCTGCACTCCAAATCCACTGCTGAGCAGATGCTGGTGAAAGAATTTCAGGCAGTATTACTGCAAGTTATGAGAAAATGGCTGGGACTAGCTCTTACTGAAAGAAATTTGTTACTTATAATCATTATCCCATTGCTTTACATGGGACAGCTCAAAGACGGGATATTATGTATGGAAGCTTTACATGGATCAGCTTATGTTATAATTCAGTAAAAACACAATGCTGGAGAAACTCAGCAGGTCAAATAGCATACTTTATATAGCAAAGATAAAGATACATAACTGTTATGTCTCTGTGTTACGTGGAAGGCTTCTTAAATAACTTAGAGATGCTAGATTCAAATAACAGAAGCGACTTAACTTACTGATGTCTTCCATCATCTCAGGAAACCACACACACACACACACACACACACACACACACACACACACACACACACACACAGAGTGGTGCGCTACTGTTACTACAGTGAAAAGGGTATATTCTTACACGGTTACAAAATAGTTCACATTATCCTGACTATATAACATCCCTCCTTCTCAAGATAAAGAAAAATCACTTTCTTTCCAGAGTAACTTAAGTAACCAAATTTGTACTCTAGTTTATTTACACAACTATTTTTAAATAGTTCTTTTCGATATCACACTGCCGGCAGTATGTTCCTTCCCCATCTTGTGGGTTTGGCTGTGACCTTTGGGCTCTGTGTTTACTAGTACATGTGTAGGTGATGTAGCTTGTTGTGCTTCACCTGACAACTGCTGTGTTGATGTTTCGGTATTAATAGTTGTGGTCTCTTCACTTGATATTGGTGTTGCAGGCTTTGCTGGTATTAAAGCTTTCTGCTTCATCAGATCTTGTGTCAGTCGGATGTGAATTCTGTTCCTCCTCAGCTGATTGCCAGAGTTTGTCTCGACAACATATGATCTTGGTATCTCAGCTTCTCTGATGACCTTTGCTGGAGTCCATGTTTTCAACATGGGCTCTTGAATATGCATGTGCAGCTGCCCTCTGAAGCGTTCTGGCAATGTTTGTGCATTCTTGTTATAATGCTGGTGTCCTTCTTCTTGCGTGTCAGCCTGTCTTCTTCTGGAGGGTGTATTTTGCTTGGAAGAATTGTTTTATATTTCCTGCCATTTAGAAGTTCTACTGGGACTTCATGTCAGCCCTTAAAGGTGTTGGATAGTGACCCCTTTTTATTGCTTGATTTAAGTCTTTATGGTCCAGACATATTCTCAAGCGGCCATTTGATTTTTCTTTGACCACTATTGAATTTACCCAGTCAGTCAGCTGAATCACGTTGGCTACAACTTTCATCCTTTCCATGTCCTTTATTTCTTGCTCCAGCTTCTTCTGAAGCTCTCGTGGGACTTTCCTTGGAGCCTGGATGACTGGTTTGCAGCTTGGATCTATGGCGATGTGATATTCAATGCCTTCAAAGCATCCAACTGAATCATTCCGGGTACATGCTCATGAACTCAGCCTTGTTTGTTACTGGAGGTCAGTTCTCCAATAGTGTCTCCGTTGATTCTTTTGGCTATCTTCTTCATTTTGATCTCATAATTGATAAAGATTAATTGCAACTCCTGGCAGCTATCCAGACCTAGAATTGCTGGTCCGTCTGCATCTACCACATAGAGTGCACAGAGGATTTTCTTTCCCTCTTGGCAGCCATTGATCTTAGCTCTCCCTAGCTGCTTGAACATGGGTCCACCATAGGCCGTTAATGTGTGACATTTGCTGTTTCCAATGGATACCCTTTTATAATGTTCTCTGGGAACAACTGGCGGTAGAGTCTGAGTGGAAGGACGTTGCTTTGTGATCTAGTATCCAACTTCACCTTCAGGTTAAATATTATAGGCTTGTTCTGGATTGTCCTCTGTATTGGGATTCTTGTGCGCAGCTCAATTCCTTCTTTCATCTCACCCATCATCTCATGAAGGTTTTTGGATTCTATGTCCAGAATCTGGATGTTGGAGAAGGGCTCAAGGTTTGAGGGGCTCAAACCCAAAGTGTCAGCTATGTATTTTTATCTAAAGTACATTGTTTGACCTGCTGAGTTTCTCCAGCATTGTGTTTTTACTTCAACCATGGTGTCTGCACACTTTGGTGTTTTACTTTCCTTACCTATCTTATAATTTCTTGTGTGTAATTGAAGTAGGCCAGTATACCATGAGAAAACACACTAACCTTGAAGATCACTTTTATTCATTTCTAATGCAAATGTTTTTTTTTTCTTCAAAGGTCTTTCACTTCAATCCGAGGTGAATTGATTCCATATCTAGTGCGAAAGCAGTTTGCTTCTCCTAATACTGCTCAACTTTCTAAAGATGATGTCAATGAAGATCTGAAGATAACCCCAAAACCTAAGGGTGAGTTTTGTAGACATTCCTCAAGGGACAGAACTGAATTGTATTTCTAAACATGCATCAAAATGTAAATAGTAACAGGTTTTGCAATTTATTTAAATTTTTGTTTCTGAAAATAAGATGAGATAACAACACTGCAAGGGATTATTTTCATTTTAAAGATTGTGTGCATTGTGAGAACCCCCTTCAGAGATTCCAGGAGAGGTTTATACAAAATAAATTCTCTCTTTTAAACATAACAATGGTCCAAACTAAGCATTATAGATGAATGAAGAAGTGAAAAAGGTTGAATGTGAAAGAGATCAATAATGATGAGAGCATGTAATATCAAAGGGAAGGAGTTGAAGAGAAGTTGATGAATATTTGTGGATACAAACAAAAAGTGTAAAATTAAATAGAGGAAACATAGAGAAATATTCTGTGCAAACATTTAAAAAAAAAAGAAAATTGGACTGGGAATAGTACGATTTATCCAGCAAAAACATGGTGGTGGAGAAATTTAATAATTACTTTGGTATTTAATCAGGTGGCCGTGATATCAGAGGATGAGATTAATAAAGTGGCCATAAGAAAAATACCCTTTCTTCCACCTACTGCCCTCCCCACCTTCTCTGAGACCTGGACTAACTTGTTTTAATTCTGCTGAAGGGTCAGGTCCAAGACTTGAAATGTTAATTCTCCTTTCCACAGATGATTACTGATCTGCTGTGTTTTTACAGAATTTTCTGTTTTGATTAGTCTGTTTTTGTGTTGCCTACTGTACATGCTATCTAATTCTATATTTACTTCACTGGAGTAATTCTGTTTGATACCTGTCACACTTACAGATCTGTTTGTTTATTATTAAAGATATATTCAGTTATGTCAAAGAGGATGATCTTCTGAATTTAGCCAGAGAAAAGTCATTTTGGAATGATCATCATGGAGATATGTGTGATCCATATCATGGAACTAAACTTCGCTGCTATGTACATATTATGGAAGGAGGAATGTGTTACCGCGTGAACTCATTACCTTCCTATATTGAAGCCAATCGACAGGTAAGAAGTGTATCTTGCTTAACATAGTTTCTACTTTTGCTTTTGATGAAAAATTGCCAGCAGAGAAAGGAGTAAAAACACAATTTTGCAGAAACTCAGCAAGTCAAATAGTAAGCTTAACTAAATATAGCAATAAGAGAACAGGATTCACTTTGAAGGTTTACCAGTTTAATCAACAATCTTAATTGATTTTGTGTTTGAAACTAGGTGTACCAATATGGATTCATATTTCAAATGAATGTATAAATTAATTAAGGTTTGTACAATGGCGTTACAGTGCCAGTGATTGGGGTTCAAATCCCGCACTGTCTATAAGGAGATTGTACGTTCTCCCTGCGTCTGCATGGATTTTCTCCGGGGCCTTCGGGTTCCTCCTATGGTTCAAAATGTACTGGGGGTGTAGGTTAGTTGGGTGTAAATTGCGCGGCATGGACTTATGGACCGAATAGGGCCATTAACGTGCTGTATATCTAAACTAAATTAAAAATATTGTCATAAGAGGGAATTTAGCCCTCCTTTAACACACAACCGGCTAAGGATATTGGAAGTGTTTCAAAAGATCAGTGGTTGAGAAGTTATTAGAAACAATATCTGAGGGACAAGATTAATGATCATTTGGAAAGGCAGGAGCTAATCAAATTGGTGAGGGCAGATCTTGACAGACCAATGTGATACATTGAGGAGGTGACAATGTATTAACGGTAACAGTTCAGTAGATATAGTTTAAATGGACTTTGTCAAGGTCTCGCATGGGAGATGGGCCCAAATGGTTCAGACCCATTGGATATAGGGCAAGTTAGCAAATTGGTTCCAAAATTGGCTTTACAATAGGCCTCAGAGGTTGATGGTAGAGGGTTGTCTTTGTAATTTAGATACCCGTGACTTGGGGTGTCCAATAGTGATTTGTGCTAAGGTCTTTGCTGTTTATATTATATACGTAAGTGATTTGGATGTGCACAGGGGAGACATGATCAGTAACTTTGCAGATGACACAAATAAAAAAAAATGGCCGCAATGTTGGAGCTGGGAGACTGGGGATCAGAGCTAGGCGCTGCTCCACAGGGGCCTACTACATTGAAAATGTAAAAAGACTGACTCTACAATGCAGGAAAAAAAATTTAGTAATAAATAATGTGCAAAGTAAGAGTCCTTAAATGAGTCTCTGATTAGAGAAGCTGTCCTCACTGGGACTCAATGCCTCTTTCTGAATTCTGGACTTCCTAATGGAAAGACCACAGTCTGTCCAGGTCAGCAGCAGAATGTTGAACAATGTCAAGCTGAGTACTGGAGCACCTCAGGGCTGTGTGCTCGGCCCACTCCTGTTCACGCTACTGACCCACGACTGCTACGACAGATGCAGCTCAAGTTAGCAGATGACATTACAGCCAAAATGATGAGTCACACTACAGAGAAGAGGTGGAGATTCTCGCGATATGGTGCAAGAATAACCTGAGTCTCAACGTGGACAAGGTGGAGCAGATGATTGTATACTTCAGGAGGACCACGAACAACCGCCCTCCACTACACATCAATAACTTGGTAGTGGACAGAGTAGAGAGCACCAAGTTCCTCAGAGTCAACTTAACAGGTGACCTATTCTGAATGCACATGTCCTGAGAAGAATGAAGTGGGCATGGGCAAAGCTACTGATCACCATCATGTTAACTTTCTACAGGAACTTTGTCGAGAGCATCCTGGCCAGTTGCATCACAGTGTGGTACGGTTTCTGTAGCGAATTGAATCATAAGTCAATTGATAGGACTATAAGAGTGGCAGAGAGGAGCTCTAGGATCTCCATCCTCATTCTCTACCACCCCCCCCCCCCCACCACCAATCAACGTCATCAACCAGGATTGTTGTCTGAAGAGAGTTTGCAAAATGGTATGGTGGACCCCTACCACCCTGTATACAGCAGCATTCAGCTGCTCCCGTCTGGAAAAAGATACAGGAGTATCAGGGAAAGAGATATAGGAGTATCAGGGAAAGAGATACAGGGGTATCAGGGAAAGAGATACAGGAGAATCAGGGAAAGAGATACAGGGGAATCAGGGAAAGAGATACAGGGGAATCAGGGAAAGAGATACAGGGAAATCAGGGAAAGAGATACAGGGGAATCAGGGAAAGAGATACAGGGGAATCAGGGAAAGAGATACAGGAGTATCAGGGAAAGAGGTACAGGGGAATCAAGGAAAGTGATACAGGAGTATCAGAGCCAGCTCCACCAGGCTGAGAAACAGGTTCTTCCCATTGGCAGTGAGAACGCTGAACGACCAAGGGAACTGCTCACACTAACCATCTGAGACTCTATGACTTACTGAGCAATACTTATTTATTTTTATATATGTCTACTTGTTCTGCACATTTATCACTTGTCTGACATGTCTGTATGTGTATTATGTCTGGTTGTGTGTTGCATATTTTGCATCGAGGACCAGAGAGCGCTGTTTTGTAGGGTTCGGCAATCAGATGATAAATTAACTTGAACTTGATTGAGTTTGTTTTTTCAGAGTCTGATGGTGGAGGGGTGGCAATTGTTCCTGAACCTGATAGTATGAGTCTTGTGGCGCCTATACCTCCTTCCTGATGGCAGTAGCGAGAACAGAGCATGTCCTGAGTGTTGTGGATCCTTCTGCTCTCTGGTGGCAGTGTCCCATGGAAATGTTCTGAATGGTGGGGAGAGTACTGGGATGTGGCCATTTCCTTAACCAGGGCTTTCTGCTCAAAGGTATTACACATTGCACTGCATGTCTGTGATAGTTTGCCAAGGTTTCCAATGTTGTACCAACCCTTCATAAACTCCTGAGGAAGTACAAGGGCTTGTGTGCTTTCTTCACAATGACATTAGGATGTTTGATCCAGGAATGCACCTCTGAGATAGCGACTCCCAGGAATTTAAATTTGTTCACCCTTTCCCCTTCTGATCCCCCAATGATCACTGGATCATACTCCCCTGGTTTTCCCTTTCTAAAATCCACAATTAGCTCTTTGGTCTTGGTGATGTTGAGTGTGAGTATAAACACATCGAAATGTTGGAGGAACACAGGTGGTATATTCAGCATCAATGGGAGACAAAGATATATTGCCGACGTTTTGGGCCTAAGCCCTACTTCACGGAATAAGCAGAATGAATCAGAAGCAGGAAATCTCAGAATTCAGACAATGCTGGCTGGGAGAGGAATTCAGACCAACAAATATCCAATTGACACCTTTTGTTGGTCTGAATTCCTCTCCCAGCCAGCATTGTCTAAATTCTGAGATTTCCTGCTTCTGATTCATTCTACTTATTCCTTGAAGAAGGGCTCAGGCTTGAAACGTTAGCAATATTATCTTTGTCTCCTGTGGATGCTGAAAAGTCATGCTGAGATCCTCCAACATTTTGGTATGTGTTTTTACTGCAGGGTTGGCACCAAGGGGGGCATCCGCAGGCATTCCCCCCCTCAAAA
This sequence comes from Narcine bancroftii, assembly GCF_036971445.1. Taxonomy (NCBI): domain Eukaryota; kingdom Metazoa; phylum Chordata; class Chondrichthyes; order Torpediniformes; family Narcinidae; genus Narcine; species Narcine bancroftii. The sequence continues at coordinate 118,332,727 of NC_091473.1, read as the reverse complement.
AAAAAATGAGGTGCTGTCCCCTTTTTCCCCCTGCTCCCTCCCCCCAACCATATGGTCATGGCCATCACTCGCTGTCAGACCCAGCCCTCATCCCTCCAGCATCCTAGTGTGTGACAAGCATCACTAGTGGCTAATGGTGCTTGACAGCATAACGGCACCACACCACCCTCCCCCCCACTGAGTGAGTTTGAGCTTTGCACCGTGCCCCACCAACACACTAATGCCCCTCTCTAGTATTTGTTCTGCTGCCGACATTGTTTTACTACAATCACAGCGTCTGCAGACTTTCGTGTTTTACTCACATTGAGTGTGAGTTTGTTGTTCATACACCATTCAGTCAAGTTTTCAATGTCCCTCCTTCCTGCATACTGACTCATTGCCCCGTTTTATACAACTGACTACCACAATGTCATCAGCAAATTTGTAGATGGCATCATTGTCCAACTGAGCCGCACAGTCATAGGTCTAAAGTGAGTAGAGCAGATGGCTTAAGAATGCAGCCCTGTGGTGTTCTGGTACTGATAGAGACTCTGGAGTTATATGTTCTTGCCAATCCACGCTGATTGTGGTCTGGAGGTGAGAAAAGCTAGGATCCATTTACACAGTGGGGCATTGAGGCCCAGATCTTGTAGTTTGCTGATCAGTTTTGAAGGGATGATGATGTTGAATAGTGAACCATGGTCGTTAAAGAGCATTCTGATGTGTGCATCTTTGCTGTTAAGGTGTTCCAGGACTTTGTGCAGAGTCAATGAGGTGGCATCCGCATGTAGACATGTTGGTGTGGTAGGCAAATTGGAATGGATCCTTGTCATCGCTCAGACAGGAGTTGATAGGCCTCATCACCAGCCTCTCAAAGCACTTCATCACTGGATGTGAATGCCACTGGTCGGTGATCGTTTTGGCAGGTTACTGCACTTTTCTTGGACACTGGTACGATTTATGCCTGTATGAAACATTGGTTTCCGTGAATAGATACCAAGTTGGTCAGCACAGGTTTTCAATACTTGGCCAGGTACTTCATCTGGCCGGTTGCTTTCCTTGGATTCAGTCATTTTTGGTTACTGTCAGCAGAAGAAGATCAGGTAGAAGAAGATCCAGGATCACGGGGAGACCTTGTTCTGGTGGTCAAATCAAGCATAGAAGATATTGAGTTAATGTGGGAGTGAAGCTTTGCTGTCTCCTACTGTACCTGATTTGATCTTGTAGCAGATCTCATGTAATTTTGGCCTTACCATAGCTGTTGGGCATCCTTCATTGTTTCTGTTCTTATCCGGAATCTCCATTTTGCTGGGGAGATTACTTTTCGTTGGTCGTACTTGCTCCTTGTGTAGTGTTCTGGATCACCAGACCTAAGTGTCTGTTATCTGGTTCTCAGCAGGTTCTAGATTTCATTGTTCATACAGGGCTTCTGGTCAGGGAAAACCCTGAATGATTTGGTGGGGACACTCTTCCACAGCTGTTTTGATATAAATCTTTTACCCCCCCCCCCTCCTTCACCCCCCATTCACCCCCCTCTGTCATGCACCCCCCCTCTCTCATTCCCCCCTCTTATACCCCCCTCCCCACCTCCCTCTCTCTCACTCTCAAATTTTTCTTTCAATTTTTAATTTGTTGTGTGCTGTATGCATATATGTGTTTGGAACAAAACACAACTTTCATTATAATTTGTTCATTCTCTGGAAAAATTTATGCATTTATTTTTATTCCCATCCAGATGTGGCAGTAAATAGTCTTGTTTTTATCTCCAGGCTCCAAAGTTCTTATCTGCTTTATCCCAAGAAGAAACACTGATCCACCCTTGGGCACAAATTACTGATACATATATGGTGAGTAGCGTGTACCATAAATCAAGGGTCAGCGAACTAGTGATTTCAAACTAAATGATTTCAAACTAAATGCAGTCGACAGAAAAAAAATCTCTCCATTGTTAGATTCTGAGAAGTATGGTTATTTGTGTTTTTAACACAGAATTGTTACCCTGATCTGAAAAAGTAAATGAAGTATGTCAGTAATCATTCAGCGCAGGATTTCAGGAATTTGGATAGTTGCTTCCAATTAACGGATAAAAAATCTTGAAGATGCTTCCAAATTTATGTCAAAACAACAAGGAGAATTCTGTCCATTCAGATAGAAATAAGAGACAAGCTGGAAAACAAGGATAGATGTTTGAAGTTTTCCAAGATTACTGATTTGCTTTCCTCTCTCACCTGACATTGTTGATGAATTGTGAAAATGCAGAGAGCAATGGCAGGTGGAATTTAATCCTAATAAGTGTGAGGTGATGAATTAGGAGGACAAATAAGGCTAGGACTTATGCAATGTATGCAGGGATCTAGGGAGAAATGAGTATTAGTGCGACCTCAGTGTACATGTCAAAGTATCCCTAAATCTGGAAGTACAGGTGGTTAAGGAAGCATTGAGCTTGCTTGCCTTCAATAGCAAGGCAAATAGTTTAAGAGCAGGAAGGTTATGGTACAACTTTATGAAGCAATGGTTAAGCCACAGTTGGAGTATTGTGTTCCGTTTTGGTCATCACACTAGAAGAAGGATGTAACTACTGAAGAGTGTGCATGGTGTTACCTGGATGGAGAATTTCAGTTATGAGGAGCTGGATTTGTTTTCCTTGAACCGTTTGGCATGGGGACCTGACTGAAGTCACAAAGTTATAAGCGATATAGGTTAAATAGTTAGAAACTTTTCTCCATAGCAGAACTTACTTCAATTAGAGGACAGGGATTTGGGTAAGGGGTTGGAGGTCCGAGGAAGAATGTTTTCATCCAGAGGGTGGTTGGATTCTGGATTGCTCATTCCTGAGGAGGTGGTAAGTGCAGAGATTTTCCCCATGTTTAGCAGATATCTAGATCAGTATTTGACTAATCAACACATAAAAGGCTATAGACCAAGGGGTGGTATTGGGAATTAGCAAAGATGAAAACTTGATAGTCAGCATGGACATGGTAAACCAAATATTAGATTAGATTCAACATTGTGCCAAGTAAAGAATAAAGCCAATGAAATACAATCACCATCCAACCACAAGTTTAAAAAAAATAGTGCCATGTACAAATAACAACATGCAAATAAAAACAAGCAGATTCAGCAAGCAAGCAATTATAAAAGTACTGACAGTTCACTGTGAGTGCAGTACAACTCAGCGCTGTGATTTAAGGTTCAGCAGGGTCACAGCCTCAGGAAAATAAAGCTCTTGAGCCTGCTGCTGGTTTGCGAGCGAAGACTCCTATAGCACCTACCGGATGGCAGAAGAGTAAAAGTCCATAGTTAGGGTGAGATGCTTCGTTGATGATACTCTTTGCCCAGCCCAGACAGTGTTCCTCGTAAAAGTTCTCAGTGGTGGGCAATTGGGTGCTGATAATCTACTGGGCAGTTTTCACCACCCGCTGAAGTCCTTTACGGTCTTATACGAGACGATTACCATACCACACTGAGTATGCTCTCAATGGTACAGTGGTAAAAATCCATCAATATCCTGGGACAAGGGTGTACTTTCTTTATTCATGGACCGCAGGAAATAAAAGCTCTGTTGTGCCTTTTTGATCAGGATGGAAGAGTTCAGGGACCAGGTGAGATCATCAGAAATGTGCACACCAAGGAATTTGGAGCTTGATGCATGTTCCACCACAATGGAGATTGATGTAAATAGGGGCACGAGTGTGGCTTCCAGCTCACCTGAAGCCCACAATTATATCCTTGGTCTTCTGAGTGTTAAGTGCCAAGTTGTTGTCGGCACATCACGCGGCCAGCTGCTGGACCTCGTCCCTATAGGCCATCGTATCATCCCCTCTGATCATCTGCAAACTTGATTATGGAATTAGAACCATTATCTTATTCATCAAATTAAAATTTTATCTGGGCTGTGTGACAATGTGACTAATCTATAAAGTATTTCCCTTCTAATTATTTTCTGTTAGTGACCTTTTTTGTATTTTGTTTGTACGTATGATTATATGGTTGGAATTTCTGGGTAAAGAAGTGTGGAAAATACTTGGATCCAGATGAATAACAGGAACTTCCTGTTCTAGTTATTATCAATCCCACATAAGATAGAAAGGATGGGCTGCTTTTCAAAACCCTGGGTGGTCTTTGTGTATCTTTAACACCAGAAGCATTGCTCAGCTGGACAAAACAAACATTGCAGAAGTAACTCATGAGCCCACACACAGAGTTAAGCAGTAGATGATGCATCAGAATACAGTAGGTTGTAATTATGGGTAAAGCTCAATGTAAGGCAGCCCCTCCATTTGTTCATTTAAATTTGTTTAATTTAGTATTTCATCATATTTTCAATATTTGATAGAATTTGAAAGAAATGTGCAAAAATATTTTGCATTGTTTTTGCTTTTCAAGATTAGTCATCTAATAATTTAATCGACATTTTTATATGTTTACAAAAGAGCCATGCATAATCATCAGTATTTTAACAAGATTTCAATTAACTAGTTGGTTAAATTTCTGAAGTTTCATTATTTCTCTTGGTGTTTTACATCTCTCTTTCTCTTTTTCTCTCTCAATTTCTTTCCCTCTCTTTCTCTTTCAATTTCTTACCCTCCTCTCTTTCTCACTCAAGCTTTTGCTGTTTCTCTTTCTTCCCCACTCTCATTATTTTTCTCATTCACTCTCTCTCTCTGTCATACAAAGTCACTTTTAAAAAAACTCTTAACTGTTGCCATTTGCAAAGTTTTGTACAAATTTGTGTATACAGGTGTCTAACCATTTATCCAGAATTCCAAAAGCCCGCAACCTCCAAAAGCCGGCACTTTTTTCAGTAGATGGCGTCTGCTCATCAAAGACAGAATTTGGCATCAAACATGACCCGCCGCGACCCTCGCTCAACTCCTGTGTATCCCGGCACGTTCCACTAATTTATAAGCGCCTCCTAATTGCTTATACTGGGATACCCGTCTAGTGTCGTGGCGCTTTCAGTTGGCCTGGCGGTGGCTCAATGGCCGTCGCCGCAGCTGAAACTACTGTATCAACGCAGGGAAATGGAGAAGGAGGCCGGGCGACTGGGTGGGGGGGGGAGGGAGAGACTGCAACTCGTGCGGGCAAGGTTGGGGGAGAGACGGCAGCACAACTCAGTCGGGCAAGGTGGGGGAGAGATGGCAGCACAACTCGGGTGGGCGAAGTGGGGGAGAGACGGCACTGAGACTCGGGGGAGGGGGGAGGAAACGACGACACAGCAGTGCAACTTGGGTGGCGGGCTTAAAGGGATGCAAGTCAAAATAATTCCGAAATATGGAAGATTCCTAACAATGGCAGGATAAAGGTTAGGCACCTGTATTCAGACCTGAATTTTCAACGTCAATTATAAATGGGCTTAAGTTGGCCAAAGTTTCGTGTACCTGTCAAGATCAAAGGCAAGGTTAGAAAGTATAAAGAACCTTGATTTTCAAGGAATATTGGGGTTTTGGTTCAGAAAAAAAAGAGAGGTGTATAATAGTTTAGGCAGCATGGAGAAAATGAGGTACTTGAGGAGTTTAAAAAATGCAAGAAAATCTCAAAAAATAAATCAGTAAGGCTAAAAAAAGACATGTTACTTGGCAGACAATGTGAAGGAAAATCCTAAGGGTTTCTACAGTTATATTAAGAGCAAAAGGATAGTAAAGGATAAAATTGGTTCCCTTGAAGATCAGAGTTGTTGGCTTTGTATGGAGTCAAAATAAATAGGGCAGATGTTAATTTCTTTTTCCTTAGTATTCACTCAGGAAACAGACACCGAGTCATGGGAAGTAAGGAAAATGAGCAGTGAGGTCATGGAACCTATACAGATTAAAGAAAAGGAAGAGCTTGCTGTCTTAAAGCAATAAAGGTAGATAAATCCCCAGGGCCTGACAAGATATTCCCTCGGACCTTGAGGGAGACTAGTATAGAAATTACAGGGGATCTGGCAGAAATATTTAAAATGCCCTTAGCCACAGGTGTGGTGCCCGAGGTTTGGAGGGTAGCTCACATTGTTCTGTTTATAAAAGGCTCCAAAAGTAACCCTGGAAGTTATAGGCTGGTGAACCTGATGTGAGTAGTAGGTAAATTATTGAAGGTGTTCTAAGAAATTGGATATACAATTATTTGGATAGTCAGGGACTGATTAGGGATAGTCAACATAGCTTTGTGAATGGTAGGTCATGTTTAACCAACCTAATAGAACTTTTCGAGGAGATTACCAGGAAAGTTGACAAAGGAAAGGCTGTGGATGTTGTCTACGTGGATTTTAGTAAGGTTTTTGACAGGGTCACGCATGGGAGGTTAGTCAGGAAGGTTTATTCGCTCTGTATTTATGGTGAACTGGATAGGTGAAGCCAGAGTAGAGGTGCATGATTTCTTCTCAGTCTGGAGGCCTGTGACCAGTGGGTGTGCACTAGGGATCGGTACTGGGACCATTGTTGTTGGTCATCTATATCAATGATCTGGATGATAATATGGTTAATTGGATCAGCAAGTTTGCAGATAACACTAAGATTGGAGGTGTTGTGGATAGCGAAGGTTTTCAAAGCTTGCAAAGGGATTTGGTCCAGCTGGTAAAGTGGTTTGAAAGATGGCAGATGGAACTTAATGCAGACAAGTGTGAGGTGTTGCAATTTGGAAGGACAAACCAAGAAAGAACATACACAGAAAATGGTAGAGCTTTGAGGAATGTGGTAGAACTGAGGGATCTGGGAATACAGGTACATAATACCCTGAAAGTGGTGTCACGTGTGGATAGGGTTGTAGAGCTTTTAGCATATTAGCTTTAATAAGTCAAAGTATTGAGAAAAGGAGTTGGGAGGTTATGAGAAAGTTGTTTAAGATATTGCTGAAGCCATATTTGGAGTATTTGTGTGCAGTTTTGGCCACTTAAATACAGGAAGGATATCAATAAGATGGAGAGAATGCAGAGAAGATTTACTAGGATGTTACCAGACTTCAGGAACTGAGTACAGGAAAAGGTTAAACAGGTTACGACTTTATTGCCTGGAATGTAGAAGAATGAGGAGTGATTTGATAGAAGGTGTTTAAAATTATGAGAGGGGATAGACAGAGTAAATGTAGATTCAAACAAAAGGACATGGGTTAAGGGTAAAAGGGAAAATGTGTAGGGGGATCACGAAGGGGAGCTACTTCACTCAGAGTGGGGATAATGAGCTTCCAGCTGAAGTGGTGAGTATGGGATTGATTTAAAAGAAATTTGGGACAGGTACCTGAATGGGAGAGGTATAGAAGGCTATGGACTGAGTGTAGGTCAGTGGGACTAGAAAAGACTAGAGGGGCCAAGTAGCCTTTCTCTGTGCAGTAATTGTTCTGTGGTTCTGTGGTGTTCATGTTGGTGTTTTACATCTCTCTTTCTCTCTCAATCTCTTGCCTTCTCCCCCCCCAGTCTCTCTCTCTCTCTCTCTTCTCTCTCTCTCTCCCCTCAATCTCTCTCTCCCCTCAATCTCTCTCTCCCCTCAATCTCTCTCTCCCCTCAATCTCTCTCTCCCCTCAATCTCTCTCTCCCCTCAATCTCTCTCTCCCCTCAATCTCTCTCTCCCCTCAATCTCTCTCTCCCCTCAATCTCTCTCTCCCCTCAATCTCTCTCTCCCCTCAATCTCTCTCTCCCCTCAATCTCTCTCTCCCCTCAATCTCTCTCTCCCCTCAATCTCTCTCTCCCCTCAATCTCTCTCTCCCCTCAATCTCTCTCTCCCCTCAATCTCTCTCTCCCCTCAATCTCTCTCTCCCCCTCAATCTCTCTCTCCCCCTCAATCTCTGTCTCTCCCCCTCAATCTCTGTCTCTTCCCCTCAATCTCTGTCTCTTCCCCTCAATCTCTGTCTCTTCCCCTCAATCTCTGTCTCTTCCCCTCAATCTCTGTCTCTTCCCCTCAATCTCTGTCTCTTCCCCTCAATCTCTGTCTCTTCCCCTCAATCTCTCTCGTTCTCCCTCCGTCTCTCTCGTTCTCCCTCCGTCTCTCTCGTTCTCCCTCCGTCTCTCTCGTTCTCCCTCCGTCTCTCTCGTTCTCCCTCCGTCTCTCTCGTTCTCCCTCCGTCTCTCTCGTTCTCCCTCCGTCTCTCTCGTTCTCCCTCCGTCTCTCTCGTTCTCCCTCCGTCTCTCTCGTTCTCCCTCCGTCTCTCTCGTTCTCCCTCCGTCTCTCTCGTTCTCCCTCCGTCTCTCTCGTTCTCCCTCCGTCTCTCTCGTTCTCCCTCCGTCTCTCTCGTTCTCCCTCCGTCTCTCTCGTTCTCCCTCCGTCTCTCTCGTTCTCCCTCCGTCTCTCTCGTTCTCCCTCCGTCTCTCTCGTTCTCCCTCCGTCTCTCTCGTTCTCCCTCCGTCTCTCTCGTTCTCCCTCCGTCTCTCTCGTTCTCCCTCCGTCTCTCTCGTTCTCCCTCCGTCTCTCTCGTTCTCCCTCCGTCTCTCTCGTTCTCCCTCCGTCTCTCTCGTTCTCCCTCCGTCTCTCTCGTTCTCCCTCCGTCTCTCTCGTTCTCCCTCCGTCTCTCTCGTTCTCCCTCCGTCTCTCTCGTTCTTCCTCCGTCTCTCTCGTTCTTCCTCCGTCTCTCTCGTTCTTCCTCCGTCTCTCTCGTTCTTCCTCCGTCTCTCTCGTTCTTCCTCCGTCTCTCTCGTTCTTCCTCCGTCTCTCTCGTTCTTCCTCCGTCTCTCTCTCTTTCCCTCCGCCTTTCTCTCTCTCCCTCGGTGTCTCTCTCCCTCGCTCTCTCTCCCTCTCCCTCGCTCTCTCTCCCTCTCCCTCGCTCTCGCTCTCTCTCCCTCGCTCTCTCTCCCTCTCCCTCGCTCTCTCTCCCTCTCCCTCGCTCTCTCTCCCTCTCCCTCGCTCTCTCTCCCTCTCCCTCGCTCTCTCTCCCTCTCCCTCGCTCTCTCTCCCTCTCCCTCGCTCTCTCTCCCTCTCCCTCGCTCTCTCTCCCTCTCCCTCGCTCTCTCTCCCTCTCCCTCGCTCTCTCTCCCTCTCCCTCACTCTCTCTCCCTCTCCCTCACTCTCTCTCCCTCTCCCTCGGTGTCTCTCCCTCTCCCTCGGTGTCTCTCCCTCTCCCTCGCTCTCTCTCCCTCTCCCTCGCTCTCTCTCCCTCTCCCTCGCTCTCTCTCCCTCTCCCTCGCTCTCTCTCCCTCTCCCTCGCTCTCTCTCCCTCTCCCTCGCTCTCTCTCCCTCTCCCTCGCTCTCTCTCCCTCTCCCTCGCTCTCTCTCCCTCTCCCTCGCTCTCTCTCTCGTTCTCCCACTATCTCTCTTCTCCACAATCTCTCAATCTCTTACCCTCTTTCTCCTCTACTTTTACTCTTTTCCTCACTCACTCTCTTTCTGTTTTACAAAGTCACATTTAAAACAACTCTTTATTGCCACTTGCTAAGATTTGTTCCATGTTTTATCTGTCTACTACAGCTTTTGTACAAATTTGTTTATACTAAGGCCTAGATTTTCAATAACAATTATAAATGGGCTTAAATTGGCCAGTTTGCTTCTATGTTTCATGTGAATAAACTTAAAAGTTGAGCTGCACGCAAGACCATGAAAATAATCAGTCAACACTTGAGTATTTATTTTATCTTACCCAGGATTATGTACATACATTTTCACTTTAATGTTTTTTTTACCCCCACACAGGTTGGAGCTGACTGCATGATCGGCAGTTTCACAGAAGTTGCAGAGAAGTCCTCTATCAAGCGGTCAATCATTGGGGCCTCATGCACAATCAAAGAGAAAGTTAAAATTACTAATTCAGTGATCATGGATTATGTCATTATTGAAGAGGGGTAAGTGAGAATACTAAAACATAAGGAAAATGTTAGAATGCTGCACTCTTAAGTTTGCTGTCATAGTTACAGTACTTCACAAAATTTTGGTTGGAAGAAATTATTCACATGATTTATTCTATTTCAATTGCCATTGCTATCTGATGGATAAACACCATGTAAATAGCTTTGTTGTAATGCAGCCACCAGTAATGAGGATGTTGAATCCTTGCCCTGTTCAATCTTCTCTCTTTGGCTTGGCTTCGCGGACGAAGATTTATGGAGGGGGTAAATGTCCACGTCAGCTGCAGGCTCGTTTGTGGCTGACAAGTCCGATGCGGGACAGGCAGACAAGGTTGCAGCGGTTGCAGGGGAAAATTGGTGGGTTGGAGTTGGGTATTGGGTTTTTCCTCCTTTGCCTTTTGTCAGTGAGGTGGGCTCTGCGGTCTTCTTCAAAGGAGGTTGCTGCCCGCCAAACTGTGAGGCGCCAAGATGCACGGTTTGAGGCGATATCAGCCCACTGGCGGTGGTCAATGTGGCAGGCACCAAGAGATTTCTTTAGGCAGTCCTTGTACCTTTTCTTTGGTGCACCTCTGTCACGGTGGCCAGTGGAGAGCTCGCCATATAACACGATCTTGGGAAGGCGATGGTCCTCCCTTCTGGAGACGTGACCCACCCAGCGCAGCTGGATCTTCAGCAGCGTGGACTCGATGCTGTCAACCTCTGCCATCTAATGGAGGTGGAAAAATACACTTGCTTTTCTGTCTCTTGTTCCTGTATGTTGATGATCCTAATTCACACTGTAGCAATCAGTTTGCATCTTTTATCAGATATTTGCTTTTTGGAAGAAGATATTTGACCTAAGTCAATAGTATTTTGGAAGAGAACTGGAAGAGAGATTTAAAATGTAAAAGTTGATGAATAAAATATAATTCTATAATGGCTACTATGGTAGAGCTACTAAAGAAATACAAACACACACGTCAGAGTAGTCAATTCAAGACTGATTTATTCAGGGTTTACGGGCTTATTTTATATACTGTGTGTCCCGGGCTGCACAGGACAAGGTGGAACGACACTATGAGATTACTGCCAATCCACGGGACCGGCAGGTTTAAATTTAGCTTTGTAAGTGTCCTGCGCCTTCCGGCAGGAGACTCAACAGCTCAACGTTCCAGTACCTCGGCACTCAGTATCCCTCCATTAGGTGAGTAGGCAGACGTCCGCATTATGGTTCTGCACGCCCGCAGAACCGCGCCGGTGACAGTTCACGTTGCTACACTGTGCACCCGCTCGGCCCACTACGCAGCCGCTACAGTTCCTTTATTCTGTACTCCAGTTTACTACCCCGACACAGTATATTACTAAGGTATATTTATGCTTCAAGAATCCTTTACACAAAATACACAAAATTTGTTTTTCCTTTGTCCTGTGAGGGCACACAAAAGTGCCACTCGTCTAGTGCTCAATCAAGAGGAAATGGAGAAGCAAAAGATAGGGCCCTAAGTGATATCGTGTGTCCATAGATACCGCCACCATCGATGCCGTTACCTCTTGCATTCCCGTAACCTCTCGTCCATTCCAGCAGTGAGCCTGACATCCAGTTTTCTCAGCCCCAGATTCTGAACCCGCAATGCAATTATCAGCATCCTGGAGCCCTGTTCACCATCAGTACTTTCATGAATTGCGATTCCTATATCTGGTTCTCATGAGCCAGTCTCCAGCATCCAGCAGTATAGTATGGTATGAAGCTTTTGGCTGTCGAGTGCCTTGGTTGTCTGCTGCTGTGGTCTCCTACCCTGTAGTGTCCTCTCCCAGACTTCTCTTCGGCAGGGGAGAGGGGATATGTCCTTTGGGGAAAAAAAAACAGACTTTGCCTATTTTCTCTGGAGTTTAGAAGAATTCTTAAGTGGCTTGATGAAGTAGATGCAGGGATGGTGCATGGACACCATGGCAACTCCCAACCTGGTTACCCCAGAACTGAGAAAGACAACTTTGGGAGTACATGAGAATACAACCCCTTCAAGAAGCCTGCAAACCTGACTAGAATGTATATTTGGCAAATCTTGGTTGTCACTGACTCAAAATTCTGGAAGCCTGATCTATTAGCTTCTTTGGAGCATTTTTACTCTTCAGACTGCAGTGTTTAAGAAGTAAACATAAAGTGTTATATCAGTGCAATCTGGGATGAACAAAGAAATCAGCTTCACTTGTATCTCCAACAAAGTAATTTAAAGGAAGGAATCCCAAATTTTAATTTTATTTATTATAGGGAAGGTAAACATTTTAGATATATCTGCAGAAAAGGACCTCATATTTGGAATACTTATCCTGATCTTTATCCGGGTGTAACCCTATAATATAGACGACTATTTTTTTATTGTTTTCTCAGCCAGCGTTCATTGTTCAGACGATTGATGTTGTTAGTATTTGTTTTTCAAACAGAACTGTGTGCAGCGAGTGCCAAAATTACACAGAGGTTTCCTGTAATACACTGAAGTTCAGTTTCATGCTTGCATCTTTTGCCCTAGCCCACCCACATTCATAATTACTGTTTAGGAGCATCAATAAGCTCTGAATGTACAACTTTCAGAGCCCTAGAAGTCTGCTTGATGGTATTCAAAGTAATCTCCATGGTGGCTGTGTTTGATCATGGAGGTATGTGGTAGCTTTGAACTAACATGTTTTAAAAAAAAATGTTCAGGTCTGTAATCAATTCACGTTATTTTCATATAAAAGATCAGAAAAAACATACAACATTATATATGGTTGTAATTAGCAGACGTTTTTAAAAAAACTATGGTTTTCATCAGCTTTCGAGTTTGTAAGCATATATTTCATTTCAACAACTTATTTTTCTTGTTTAATGTAATTTCACTGTAACAAAATTGGTTCATTAAAGTAGCTTTGTTAATTGTGGCAATGTACTGGAGGAATGCAGCAAGTCAAGCCACATCAATGGGAGAATAAAAGTTTGTCAACGTTGCGGGCTAGAACCCAGTGAAGTTTTCCAGTCCACAATGTTGACAATTCTTGGTTTTCCTCCCATTGACATTGCTCTACTTTCTGAGCTCCTCCAGCACATTGTGTGTTGCTCCAGATCTCTCATATGTCCAGCTTCTGTCAGTAGTGGCATTGGTAGAAGTAACAAAGCACATCCCTTTCAGAGACAAAATCCCTGCTTCACTAGAAGAATATCTTGTGGCATTACAAATACATCGAATGGGACAACTTAGAGTAAGCTAAGTAGCTCCAAAATTGGCCTCCATGAATTCTGTGGACCATAGCAGCTGAAAATGTGCACCAACCTAGTCTAACTTCATCCCATACTCAATTATTACATCAACGAGGAGATTAACCCCGGTTCATTGACGTGCAGAAAGGTATGTCGGAAACAGCATCAGAGTCACCTAAAATTGATGGTGCTGACCTGTTGTAACTGCAATATAAAATCATATGTGTGCTAAGTAGCAAAAGCATCATGCAATTGACCGAGCCAGGTTATCTCAAGACCAACAAATTGTATTAAAACTCTGTAGTCCTGCCATCATTAGTTATGAACAGAACTGAAGAGGAGGCTCTTTGAACATTCCCATCCTAATTGGTTACAGGTCCCGTCAGGAGTTTTAGAAGCAAGGTTGAAGCTTTTGCAACCCTGTTCAGCCAAATTTCTGAGTCGTTGATCCATCTTCGCTTCCTTTTGAGAACCTCAATCTCACAAAAGCAACCTGCAGTCAATTTGATTCACATTATGCAACTGATTCTATTGGTTACACGGGCTGGATACCTGGAACTTAGAACCTCTGCTGTAGTGCTGAAACCCTGCACTCCAGAATTAGCCAAGGTCTTTCAGACTTGTTACAACACTGGCAATATACACACATGTGGAAAACTACCCAGTTATGTCCTGTTCATATAAAGAAGACTCGATGCTGTCAACCTCTGCCATCTCGAGTACTTCGACGTTAGGGATGAAAGCGCTCCAATGGATGTTGAGGATGGAGCGGAGACAACGCTGGTGGAAGCGTTCTAGGAGCCGTAGGTGGTGCCGGTAGAGGACCCATGATTCGGAGCACTTCTCCAGAATGGAGAACCATCGCCTTCCCAAGATCATGTTATATGGCGAGCTCCCCACTGGTCACCGTGACAGAGGTGCACCAAAGAAAAGGTACAAGGACTGCCTAAAGAAATCTCTTGGTGCCTGCCACATTGACCACCGCCAGTGGGCTGATAACGCCTCAAATCGTGCATCTTGGCGCCTCACAGTTTGGCGGGCAGCAACCTCCTTTGAAGAAGACCGCAGAGCCCACCTCACTGACAAAAGGCAAAGGAGGAAAAACCCAACACCCAACCCCAACCAACCAATTTTCCCCTGCAACCGCTGCAACCGTGTCTGCCTGTCCCGCATCGGACTTGTCAGCCACAAACGAGCCTGCAGCTGACTTGGACTTTTTACCCCCTCCATAAATCTTCGTCCGCGAAGCCAAGCCAAAGAAAGAATATAAAGAAGAACAAATCAAATCCATTTAATTCTCATCCATTCAATCTAATCTCAGTTATCAGTAAAGCTATTAAATGGCACATTCACCTATAAACTGCTGACTGGTGTTCAGTTCAAGTTTTGGACCACTCAGCTCAGGACCAATCAAATGTGGACTAAATAATTAATTTACAGGGCAGACGTAAGAATAATTTCTGTTGATGTCATAATAGCATTTGACTGATTAAAACGTTTTTTTTTTAAAAGTCATGTGGACATCAAGGGAAAATAATTCCACCAGTCGGAGTCCTGGCTCGCACAAAGATGTGATTTTTGGAGGTCAGTGATCCCAGCTCCAAGCGATTGCTGCAGGAATGCCTCACCAATTTCACTTGCCTTTATTTCATCATGTGAAGTGGGAGGTGGGGGATGGGGTAGCATGATCAATTCAATATGCAATTCCTGAGTAAATGAAGCAGCCTGTCCTTGCATTCAGCAAAATCGAAGCAGCATTCAGGATAGGTGGGTAAGCATTTGCACCACAAAAGTTCCATAACTTGTCATTCTCTGACAAAAGAGAATCTAACTTCCTACCCAAAACATTTAATTGCATTACCATCACTGAGTCTCACTCCTTTAACCTACTGGGATTATCATAAATTCCGCGACGACAAGAACAGATCAGAAGCTGTGGCAATTGATTCACCTTCAGACAAACTGGACCATTTATTTCCACATCTGTGAAGTACACCAGGATACTCTCCATTTGCCCATGTCTCGCTCCAGCAACATTCAGGAGGTTTGGCGTGAGCCTGGACAAAGCCACCTGCTTGATTGATTTACATTAATTTACTCAACCACTGGTGCACAATGGTTGCAGTGTTGACCACCAATAAAATACATTGTAGAATTTCACATGGGTTTCTCTACTATCACCTGCAAACCCATGATCTCCACTGCCAAGGGGACATTGGCTTGCAGTGCATAGAAAAACCACCAACTGCAAGTTCTCCTCCACTACTTCAAAACTTTTGTATTTTGTTCAGTTTCTTTTAGTTTTATTTGTTCCTTGTTTCTCCAGGTATGTGTTTAATTTTTGTAAGCAAAACTCTCATTCCGAAGGCAGTAAGCTGTTCTGTGCAATTTCTTTGATCCTCTACCCATGATCTTCAATGTTGGTTCTAAATCCTGGATTACCACACTGCAATATTTTTGGAGTCACTTCATGAGAAGGACATCAGCAATGGAAGGTGTGGTTCCCTGGCACCTTTTTGAGGGTCAGGTCTTTGCCAGTGGTGCCCAAATCCTGAAACATTATTAACTTCTTTATTATTTATTATGAAATAGGCTAACTTGATTTGTTTTGTCTACTAGATTGGTAATGCACACAAACATTATTAAATGTTCAATCGTATGAGTAAAAAATCAAGTATTTCTAGCAAGATTTCCCTTTTCTAAATGATTCTCAATGAGAATGCCATTTTCATAAATTGGCTACTTGATTGGTGAGTCTTTTCACTAAAATGTGAAAAAAAATCAAACCATATGAAAACGAAAATAAAGAATCACCTTTTAGATTCTACACTTGTAGGAAACTAAGAAGTAATTTGAGTTCAAAGTTCAGATTTATTGCCAGAGTACATAATTAATATTCTAATTAGAACATAGAACATTACAGCCCTTCAGCCATGACGTTGTGCTGCGCAGTAATAAACCTACTCCACAACAATCTTAATTTTTCCCTATCTCTCTCCCATAACTGTGTATTTATCTTACCAAGAGAGGCTAAACATATTCTCTTTCACTTTTCACTGTTACCTTTCTCTCTTTCTCCATCTCATTCCTTCTTTTCACCATCATCATTTACCGCCTCTCAATCGTTATTCCTTTGTTGTCTCATTCTCATCGTTCTCATTTTCTCATTGGCCATCAGATACCGAGACTACAAATGTCGCTGAGAGGTTAAAATCTGGACTAATTTTTAATGATAAATTGGCAAAATTTTAAAGGGGACCAGGAGCCAGATTCAGAGTCATGAAGGAATTTCAGTAATCATTGCATGGATGTTCTAAACTTGCTTGTCTTTTTTTAAAAAAATATTTTTATTAATTTCAATAACAATAAATTGAACGGTACAATTATGGAATGTGCCACATAAAAAAAGGAGATGAAAAAAACCCTGCAAGCATAATCAGAATCAAGATTTATTGTCATGAGCATGTCATAAAATTCAATATTTTGCGGCAGCGTCCATAGTGTAAACATACATATTATAACCATCTTGCAACATGATATAACAACAATAATAGTGGACGAAAAGTAAGGCAGTGTCTCTGGTTCATCGACTATTCAGGAATCTGATGGCAGCAGGGAAGAAACTGTCCTTGTGCCGCTGAGTGCTCGACTTTAGGCTCCTGTACCTTTTCCCCAATGGTAGCAGAGTGAAGAGGGAATGGGGGTCTTTGAGATAGAGGCTGCTTTTTTTAACACACTGCCTCATGTAGATATCCTTGATGGAGTGAAGTCTGGTGCCTGTGATGTTGCAGGCCAAGTTAACAACCCTCTGGAGTTTATTCTTGTCCTGAGAGTTGATGCCTCCATACCAGGCAATGATGCAACCAGCCAGAATGCTCTCCACAGTATACCTGTTGAGGTTTAGGAGAGTCTTCGGTGACATGCTGAATCTCCTCAGACACTTCACAAAGCATAGTTGCTGGCAAGCCTTCTTTGTGACATGGAGACTCCAGGACAGATCCTCGGAGATGTTGACACCCAGAAATTTGAAGTTCTTGACCCTCTCCACTACTGAGTCCTCTATGAGGACTAGGACTGAGTCGTGTTCCCCTGACTTCCTCTTGAAGTCCACAATCATCTTGGTTTTGCTGAAGTTGAGCGCAAGGTTGTTGTCGTTGCACCACTCAACGAGCTGATCTATCTCCCTCCTGGTCGCTTCCTCATTGCTGTTTGTGATTCTGCCGACAACTGTGGTGTCATTGGCAAACTTGTAGATGGCATTGGAATTATGCCTGGTCGCACAGTCGGTGGATTTATAATGAGTAGAGCAGTGGGCTAAGCATGCATTCTTGGGGTGCGCCTGTGTTGATCATCAGTGAGGAGGAGACGTTTCCAATTTGTACTGACTGTGGCCTTCCAATGAAAAAGTCAAGGATCCAGTTGCAGAGGGGGCAGTGGGGGGGGGTGGTACAGAGGCCTAGAGTTTGTAACTTCTTGACCAGCACTGAGGGAATAATGGTATTGAAGGCTGAGCTGTAGTCGATGAAGAGCAGCCGTCTGTATGAATTGCATACAAATGCATTCCAAAGCACAGCCATAATAAAGAAAGGAGATAATAAATTTAATTTTAGCAAAACCCTTAAACTGTACAGTTATATTATAATATAGTAATCAACCAAAAAAGAGAACAAAAACCTATAATCAAAACCCCTTCCATTTGACAAGGTTAGAAAAAAAACCTAGCACGTAGGTTTCGAGTGATGACAACTCAGAAACCGACAACACAACATTGAAGTTTAGAACAATCTTAAAACTTTAGATTATAGTAATAATAATCCATAAAAGGGCCCCATGTCTTTGAAAAAAATTAGTATTCGAAGTTTTAATACCTGAATCATGACATGATATCTAACCATTTTATGTGTGTCGATGGAGTGCTATCTTTCAATTTGATCAATATTGCACGTCTGGCGATTAATGAAGTAAAAGATAAAATTTGGCTCTGAGATGAAGTCAATAAAACATCATCATCATCAGATAATCCCAGCAGAGCAATTAAAGGTCAAGGTTCCAATTTAACCTTGAGAATCACTGATAGTGTGTGAAAAATATCTTGCCAAAATTTAACTTTTTTTCACTCATACCTTAAGAGGTCAGGCCCAAAACTGCCACATTGACCACCGCCAGTGGGCTGATATCGCCTCAAACTGTGCATCTTGGCGCCTCACAGTTTGGCGGGCAGCAACCTCCTTTGAAGAAGAGCGCAGAGCCCACCTCACTGACAAAAGGCAAAGGAGGAAAAACCCAACACCCAACCCCAACCAACCAATTTTCCCCTGCAGCCGCTGCAACCGTGTCTGCCTGTCCATCGGACTTGTCAGCCACAAACGAGCCTGCAGCTGACGTGGACTTTTACCCCCTCCATAAATCTTCGTTCGCGAAGCCAAGCCAAAGAAAAGAAGGCCCAAACCATTAGTAATATATCTTTACCTGGCTAGGTTCCTCCAGCATTTCTGTCTTTTGACTTCAATCACAGCATCCGCAGACTTGCGTGTTTCACTTTGAAACCATTTTCTAATGGGCTGCAAAGTTGAAGCTGGAATTTACAGCTTATTTTCATGGTGAAGCTTTTAAAAATTGGTATTTTATCTTTTCCTTTGCTGAAGTTCTGTACCTTTGCATCCTTCAGAACTCATTCAAATAGCTCTTAAAATGAGGTAAAACTTTGAGTGCTGCAATGACGAGTCAGCCATAAGACCATTGCATCAGGGACTTCTTAATGTCTCGCTCAAAACTCCATTGGACATCAAACGGATAGAGATCACAAATAAGAAGCATGTTGTGCACTTTTCATCCTGACTTAGGAGAGTTGAACGCAACTAAAGTGCCGCAGCTGCAAGTGAACTGTTGTTAACCTAAAGTTGAACCATGGGCCTTCTTAACTTAGATGGGGAAGCAGTATTTTGAAGTTTCCTTTTAATTCACTTTCAGGAATGATCCAACATCTCATATTTTTAAAATTATTTTGATTTATCCTGAATCACCTATTTTAGGTATGTGCAGTCACTTGACCATTTTCTAAATCAAAAATCACAAGTTAAAAAAAGCTACATGCATTTTAAATATTCAAGAACATTCTTTAAGGACTTTTGTTCTTAAAAGTTGAAAATTTGATATTTGTTTTCTTTGCTCTTCACCAAGAACCATAAAGATAAACAATATAGATAATAAACCTTCACCATGTGAAGGAGCCAGGCATGCAATGTGTTGATCCTTGGTTCTGCTAGAATTGTTTGTTTACACAAAAGGCAAGGGAGCATATACTAGTAGTAATTAGAGTTTTTTTTCCCCTATTTAACTTGCTTGGTGGTCCACTATTCAGAGCTCAATCATTATGATCTCACATCAGAAGCTGGCACCTAAATGGCTGAGTCTTCCAATAAGCAATACTGCCAAAATAAACTCTTAAACCCTATAGCCATTGTAGCAAGGAGCTGATCAGTCTGCCTGTGACTGAGATAGGATAAATAATGACAGATCTGTATATACAGATATTCTTGCTCATCATTTTGTGAGGGAGTTGTTTACAGGAAGCTAGCAGGAAGTTTAATGCCATTTTAAAATAAAACAAACCAAGGTTTAAGGTTTATTTCTGAAGCTTGGAGTTGATGAGTAGAAAATTTGCAAAATGATGGAGTGGTGTTAGTGAATCAAAAAATCAGGGGTAGGTCCTCTGCAATTATCTGTTTTAAGAATTTGGTTCAGAAACACTCTGAACCTAGGAATTTACCACTCATTGGTCATTAATTTTTCATTACCATTGTTTCTCAGATTAATTTCAACTATTTTCTTTTCTGACATAATATTTGTTTCTCTGGGGTGTCTTCACTCTGTTCATTTCCAGGCTCCTCAATTGCTTTATTTTGTATTATATTATTAATACTGTGAGCTTTTAAGAGACCCATCTGATTTTTGGTCACCCTATTTTACCTGATCTAACTTTTTTAGTTGTTTTTACAAGCCTCTTTTCCATCCCTTTTCTTATTTTTAGTTCTAACTGTGCATTGTTTCAATCTTGTTTCTTTGTTTCTATTCGATTGGATATCTACCACTTTTGTATTTTGTTCAGTTTCTTTTAGTTTTATTTGTTCCTTGTTTCTCCAGGTATGTGTTTAATTTTTGTAAGTAAAACTCTCATTCCGAAGGCAGTAAGCTGTTCTGTGCAATTTCTTTGAACATCTACCCATGATGAATTTTACTCTGCAGTTTTTACCTTTTTCAGTGGAGTTGGCCATGTCAAATCTAGCATAGAAGAAATTGTTTTATGACTCCTTTCAGGCACACCACTGAACTTGGTCACACCATGAGCATTATTGAATTCTGTCAAACTATGTCATTATTGAACAAGTGTTCAAGGAGCATTCGGTTGCAAACCAACATTAATTGCTATAAAAAATTGCATGTATTTTGACAAGTTAATTTAACTATTCTTTAACTATTCTAATCTATATTGAAATTGAAATTCTACACAAAAAAAATCATTTTCATATTAGCCGATTGTTCCTGCATCAGCTCCACAAAAAGTAATCAGTCTGTTTCTTCCTCGTCCTCTTCTACTGTAGTCCTGAAGCCTATTCTCTCTCATATACATTAACTTCAGCTTTTGTTCTGTTTGCCAATGAGGGGTGATTTCCAAGAAACAACCTACCAGCAGTTCATTAGGATGTGAGAAAAAATCGGCTCACCAAAAGGAAACCTATATAGTAATAGGAAGAGCGTGGAAACTCCATATATAGAGCACCTGAGGTGATGATTGAACCTCGGTCCTGGAGCTGTGCCATCATACTATCCACCAGAACCAAATCACTGACTTTTCCAGCATATGCAATTTTTAAGAATTTTCATTTAATGTTGAGTATGATTATTCTTTTAACATCACTATTCTCTGCCTTGTGGTATATCCTCTCTTTGTACACTATTGGACATATCTCAATGCTCCTCTGTTCAACCTTTTCTATTTAATGATTTGTCAAGACCAGTGGTTCTCAATCTTTTTCTTTCCACTCACGTACCACTTTAAGTATTCCCTATGCCATAGGTGCTCTGTGCTTAGTAAGGGATTGCTTAAGGTGGTATGTGAGTGGAAAGAAAAAGTTTGAAAAGCACTGTTTTAATCATACCTAATTGAATTGTTATGTGCATGGTTTCATAACTCCAAAGGAAATGGGCCCATGGCAATTTTTCTAAAGCAAAATATTTCAGTAACAATTGGGTCTAGAGCAGTGATTCTCAACCTTCCTACTCACATACCACCTTAAGCAATCCCTTACTAATCACAGAGCACCGATGGCATAGGAATTACTTAAAGTAGAATGTGAGTGGAAAGAAAAAGGTTGAGAACCAATGGTCTCAACACTAAAAGGAAATAATAAAGACTTTAATCTATGAATGCAAAACTTGCCCATCTGCTGCACTGCGGCGTTGTTTACTACTTCATTTTTATACAAATGACAAAGTTCTAAAAGAAAAATAGGTGTCCAATTTGCTTACTAATAAATGGAAGATGAAACTTCTTACCAATGATGTTCCTTGGGAGAATAAGTAGAGGCATAGCAAACTAAACCAAATGGGATTTGAAATTAAAGAAACACACAGAATGCTGGAGGAACTCAGTGGGTCAGGCAGCATCCTTAGAAGGCAATAGATCTCCCACTCTGCAATCCCTGCTTTATGTTGCCTTCCATGGATTCTGCCCAAACTGCTGATTTCATCCAGCATTTTGTATGTTTTCCAGCATCTGGAGTCTCTCTTGTTTGCCTCGGTTGGAAATTGTACCATTTTGATGGTTAAAAGGAAAGAGCAAGAACTGTGACTATGTATGAAATTATGTAACTGTTACAATATAGGACAGGACCCAAAAAAACCCTCTGTCAGCTGCAAGCCGGCCATTCCCTTTCATTTCCCCATTCTTAACCAATAAACCCTGCATATTTATTTTCTATCCAGTTCCCCTCTTAAAAGCCCTGATTGTAGCTATGGTGGAAATCGTATCGGTCATTGGAGTCCAGATCTAATTGGCCTCTGCTCTTAAAAAAATAAACATTTTTGTCATTCCAGGGTCTTTGTCCAAAGCTTTAAATATTTCCTGTTTGATTATGAACAACCTAATAATGGAACCAACTTTCCTCAATCTATCCTATCAAATTCTGTAATGATCTTGTTCACCTCTTAACCTTCTTTACATCGAGAAACACAACTACAGCTACTTCTCTCTTGGAGAGTGGTTTCAACTACATGACATGTATGATGTGTTGAAAAATCTACCATTCTGCTGATCATACCATGAATGCCTGCAATTGTGACCAGATGCTGAAGCATTTAGTATCCTATAACTATAATCTTCCTCTGTTCCAATTACTGAAGACAGTAGGTCTTCAGTTGCTGAGGGCTGCATTTTAAAATTTTATCGGACACTGTATCGAAGGTGAGGACAATTTGTATCATTTCTGGAATTTAAGTTGTTATATCCATACGTGAACCAATATTCTAATGCACACTCAAGAGATGATAATATTTGCTGAAACCGTGACCACACAAAAATAAACAAGTTACTGGTGTCATTTAATAACACTTTTGATAAATATCTTCATCAACAGGTGATGTATCATATGTTGAACATTGAGTGGGTGTGGAGGGGGGTGGTGAAGGAGGGAGGGAAGGGAGGGGGGAAAAGGGGAGAAAATGACTCTGTGTATATTCAAGAGGGAAATGTTTGTGTGTATTTTGGTCAGTATGGTTCATAGTGTGAAAAATAAAAAAAATTTAAAATACAGGTGATAATTGTTTGGATTGGATTTACACTGTTTATTTTTTATAAACAGGGAATGTTTGATGAATTGTCTTTGCCAAATTATTTTGCAACAATTAGAAGAGGGAGGGGAACAATGGTAGAAAAGGGAGAAGAAAACATCAGCCATGATTTGAATGGCAGAGCAAACCCAATGGGTCCAATTCTGCTCCTATGTTTTAAGGAAGTACATCTAGTTTTGGAGTCCTGGCTTGATTTCTGGAACTAAATGATTCTTGTTTCCATATTCATTATATTCAGCTGTTTATTGAGATTTGAGTGCCACTGCTAAGGCCAGCATTTATTTCCCATCTTTAATTGTGCTTGAGAAGTTGGTGGTGAGTTGCTTTCTTAACCTGCTACTGTTTTTCTAGTAAACATACGGGACAGTGCATTTGGGTAAGGAGTTCCAGAATATAAACATTACAATAAAGAAGGGCAGTAAATAAATTTCCAAATTGAGATCATGTGCATTTTGGAAGGGAGCTGAAATTTCTGGTGTTCCCACATACCTATTGTACTTGTCCTTTGAGGTAGAGATTGCAGGTTTGGGAGGTGCTGTATGAGTAGCCACTGTGCACCAATGGTGGAAGGAAGGAATATTGGGGTGAATAGTGATCAAACCCTTTATGCCCCCAGAAACACAGAAATGCTGGAGGAACTCAGTAGGTCTTGCAGCATCCATGAGAACAGGGCTCTTTGATGCCATATTCAGTCAAATGCTGCCTTGATTCATTTTCACCTTGCCTTTGCTGTCGCAGAGCAGCAGCAATCATACCACCCAACACACCCTCTGTTCTCGCTGCTACCATCAGGAAAGATTCAAGGTTCAATTTAGTGTCATTGTAATAAAACAGTGTCATATTACACGAAATTGCTTTTGCCCACTTGTAAGGTAGACAGATTTGCCATCAGCAGAAATTATCTGAAGCCCCTCTTACAGTCAGAGAAAGAGAATCCCCCCCAGAGTCATTGAGTGTCCATAGATTCCCCCCCCCCCCCAGTGCTTCCGCAGCCTCCATAGCCACACACAGCCAGTTAAACCATTTGCAACCTGAGCTCCAGATCCGAACCTCCAACATGGTCAAGAACCTTTCAGCATCTTAAGCATGCCCTCACATCCTGGTTCCGATACCTGGTACCCCTTCAGCCAATTTTGAACTAGTCTGCAGCGAGTCTCACTCGCTGCTGTCTCTCCCCCTCCCCTCTCTCTCTCCCCCTCCACTGTACCAGCACCATGAAAAAAAAATGCCGTTTGTTGGAGCTTTCTGGATTTTAGATGTCCGGATAAAGGATTGTATACCTCTATTTACATTTCTGGCTTGTTTTTAGAATTCTAAGTAAATGATTGTACAAGGTCTTTATTCGACACAACAACCATACATTATGGATAATCTATCTTTTGGAAAATATCTGGAAAAAAACTCTCAGAATTCAAAAGTGGGTTGAAGTTTTATATGATATGGGAGCTTATTGTCTTACAGATAAATACAATGTAAAGATGTACCAAAATTATTACTTGCTGCAGCAAGTAAATTAAATTGCCATAATTAATTTACCATACCACAATTAAATTATCATACTACTCCATGAGACAGAAAATCACCATACTACTCCATGAGACAGAAAATTAAATTACCATAATTAAATTACCATACCACAATTAAATTACCATACTACTCCATGAGACAGAAATATACCATACTACTCCATGAGACAGAAATATACCATACTACTCCATGAGACAGAAAATTAAATTACCATAATTAAATTACCATACCACAATTAAATTACCATACTACTCCATGAGACAGAAATATACCATACTACTCCACGAGACAGAAAATTACCATACTACTCCATGAGACAGAAAATTAAATTACCATACTACTCCATGAGACAGAAAATTACCATACTACTCCATGAGACAGAAATATATCATACTACTCCATGAGACAGAAAAGTACCATACTACTCCATGAGACAGAAAATTAAATTACCATAATTAAATTACCATACTACTCCATGAGACAGAAAATTAAATTACCATAATTAAATTTCCATACCACAATTAAATTACCATACTACTCCATGAGACAGAAATATACCATACTACTCCATGAGACAGAAAATTAAATTACCATAATTAAATTACCATACTACTCCATGAGACAGAAAAGTACCATACTACTCCATGAGACAGAAAATTACCATACTACTCCATGAGACAGAAAATTAAATTACCGTAATTAAATTACCATACTACTCCATGAGACAGAAAATTAAATTGCCATAATTAAATTTCCATACCACAATTAAATTACCATACTACTCCATGAGACAGAAATATACCATACTACTCCATGAGACAGAAAATTAAATTACCATAATTAAATTACCATACTACTCCATGAGACAGAAAAGTACCATACTACTCCATGAGACAGAAAATTACCATAGTACTCCATGAGACAGAAAATTAAATTACCATAATTAAATTACCATACCACAATTAAATTACCATACTACTCCATGAGACAGAAAATTACCATACTACTCCATGAGACAGAAAATTACCATACTACTCCATGAGACAGAAAATTACCATACTACTCCATGAGACAGAAAATTATACTACTCCATGAGACAGAAAATTACCATACTACTCCATGAGACAGAAAAGTACCATACTACTCCATGAGACAGAAAATTACCATACTACTCCGAGACAGAAAAGTACTATACTACTCCATGAGACAGAAAAGTACCATACTACTCCATGAGACAGAAAATTACCATACTACTCCATGAGACAGAAAAGTACCATACTACTCCATGAGACAGAAAATTACCATACTACTCCATGAGACAGAAAAGTACTATACTACTCCATGAGACAGAAAATTACCATACTACTCCATGAGACAGAAAATTAAATTACCATACCACAATTAAATTACCATACTACTCCATGAGGCAGAAAATTACCATACTCCATGAGACAGCAAAAGAGATAATAAAAATAAAAGGATAGATAAATAAATACTCACAGTTGTAGTTAGTGAAAAAATGTGATGTTCCAATAGTGTAGAGAGATCCAAGCACAAAGACAACAGCAAATGATTAAATATAGTTTTGGTTGTTACAATTAGTTCCTTTCAACATTGAAAGGGGCATGAATTCAAAGCTCTGGAGAACTACATACAGGTATTTGGAATGGGGCACATCATAAATGACAAAAATGTTGCTGCATATTGAAACATTTTTTTTAGGGGGAATTCAGACCCTCGAAACTGATGTCTTTCACCACTGTGTTAAGAGATGGCTTTTGGCAAATATTGGTGTGTATTTGTGCGACTATCATTGTCTTGGGTTGAAAGCTGGTTTCATTCGTATTAAGTGGGTTTGAACCCAACCCTTGCCTAATAGAGACCAAATCCAAACTGAGGTTTGTGATGAAGCAATAAACTTAATGCTCAGCACTTTTCTCAATGATTTAATTATATGGAAACCACACTATATTTGATTGTAATTTAATGCAGACTTGTACGTAAATGAAAATGATGGTCATTTGTTGTATTTTTCAGATGCTGCATACAGGGCAGTGTTATTTGTAGCAGAGCTGTAATTGAAAAGGGGGCGGATCTCAAGGATTGTCTATTGGGAAGTGGACAGCGCATTGATGCTAAGTGTAAGAAATTTTGTTCATGCACACTATTTACTTGTGAGCAGAAGCTGTGTAGAATGAATGCTATGATGAACTTGACAAGCTTTTTGACATGTTTTAGGTGTTTTTTTTTCTCTCTATACCATCCCATGAACAGAGCTAGAACCTGATGATTCATTTCCAAACTCCTATAACATCACATTAAGCCATCTACAAGGATGAAACCGTTCAAAGGTTTTCATTTTAATGATACAGTTCTTTAGAACCCCCTTGTGCCATATGAAACCCGTGCGGCACAATTGCACCAAATTAACCTACCAACCCCATATGTATTGGAGTGTGGAAACAAACTAGATCATGCGGAGAAAAGGCGCGCAAGTCATGGAGAGAATGTGCAAACTCGTTACAGACAACTTTGAATTCCAACCTGGGTCACTGGCTCAGTTATAGCATTGTGCTTACCTTTCCCCTACAATTTTCATTTTATATTTATGTTTCATATCTTCAGTTATTACAACACGGGAGCCAATATCACATTAAAGTTACTCTTTTCAACACTTCCATGGATGATTCACAAATGAAATACAAGGTCAGACAGTGTACGGTCTTGCACTTGGGTAGAATAAAAATAAATGGGTAGGCTATTTTTTAAATGGGGAGAAATTTGAAAATACCAGATGCAAAGGTACCTGGGGAGTCCTTGTGCAGGAATAGCCTGAAGGTAAACTTGCATGGTGAGTTAATGGTGAAAAAGACAAGTGCAATGCTGGCATTTATTTCAAGAGGAATAAAATATAAGAGCAGGGATATGATGTTGAGGTTTTGTAAAGCACTGGTGAGACCTCACTTGGAGTTTTGGGCTCCTCTTTTAAAAAGATGTGCTGACATTGGGAGGCTTCAGAGGAAGTTCACAAGGATGATTCCGCAAATGAAAGGGTTATGTGAGGAGCATATGACGGCTCTTGGTCTGTACTTGTTGGAATTTAGGAGAATGAGATGAGTAATCCCCAGGTACCTTTGCATCTGGTATTTTCAAATTTCTCCCCATTTAAAAAATAGCCTACCCATTTATTTTTATTCTACATTTTGAATGTAGATATAGAAAGGTTGATTCCCATGATTTCAGCGTCTTGGACAAGATGGCACAACTTCAGGGTTGAAGGGCGTCCACTTAGAACAGACATGTGGAGGAATTTCTTTCAGCCAGAGGGTAGTAAATCTTTGGAATATTTTGCCACAGGTGGTTGTGGAGGCTGGGTCGATAAGGCAGAGATTGATAGGTTCTTGATTAGCCAGTGCATCAGATGTTATGGAGAGAAGGCCGAGCAGTGAGGCTGAATTGGAAAATGGATCAGCTCGTGATTACATGGCAGGGCAGTCTTGATGGGCTGAATAGCCTATTTCTATTCCTATGTGGATTCAGAGCTTTATGCAATTGACTATTCATCGCATTCATGAGCACATTAACTATTGTTATTGTTATTGCAATCCATAATTTAAATTACTTTTAGTTATTAACTTGGGTATTACTCTAGAAATTAAAATGTCAGGTAGAATACATCTTCCAATATTTAAATGTACAGTGCTTGTGTTTGCATAATATTATTATTTCAAAGGACCTCACTTAGACTTGTCATATATTCTTCAACATGCAAGAAGACTTGTTACCAAGCTACCTTTTAACCAGGTTTTAGTGTGATATTGAACTGATAAGCCCTGGCTTGCTCTTTTTTAATGAGTAAAAAACTTTTCTTTTGCAATCTTTATCTTCATTTTGTAGTGTCTATGCACTATTATTGAGATCAGGCATTTGGTAATTTTTTTGCATGTAAAATAAATACCAATTTTTTTTTGTTTTAGAGATTTAGAGATTTATTTCCAAGATTTAACTTCCAAAGCAATATAGTTGAACCTGCTTCCAGTTGCCAAATCTACTGCGTTCAGTGTTTAATAGCTAGCACACTAAAAATGTTGAAAATTTTATTATATATTTATATAAAGATGCAAATTGTACAAACACTGTTCAGTTTAATTGAAAAGTGTTGAAATTATTTTACAAATAATTACAAGTTAAGAACAATATTTAGAGCTTTATTGTTTTCAAACAATGTATTAGTTAAACATAATGGTATAAATAAAAGGTTTAGAGGAAATTTAACTTTTTATGAAACAATTAAACATTTACTTTTCAGTAAATATATTTGAAAGCTGACAGAATTAGCCCGACCACGTTCTTCAACCAATCGTGGAGCACTCAAACGTTGGTGTGCTTCTTCCTCTCATCTACTCTGCACTCAGTTTTATTTAAAGGAAATATAATAAAATTGGGTGTTTATAGCAGGTGAAATCTCTTGGTAATTATGGTGTATATTCAAAGAATTATTTTTCAAAACTTTATTAAAAATAATAATTTAAATATAACTGGCCCAAGAGACTAACCAAATAGCTCAAGTGCTGACTGAAATTCTTCAGAAAAGAAAAATTATTACGCAGATGAATTTAGCTGATTATAATTTTTAATCCAACATTAGTAAGCCTGGATAAATTTGTTGAAATGTAAAAGTTTTGTGGAATTTCTACCGGCCAAGATGTTAATCTGATCAAAAGCTAAGACCAACCTAGCATAATAAATTTGGCACAATGTCAATCTCTTTCCTTCACTAGGTATTCCATGGCCCAGCATAACAGAAGCTCTAACAAAACCACAGAATATTATTTATACTGAATAGTACACTGTGTGCATTTTAGGGTGGGGGTGAAAGAGAAAAATAATCCTTGTAGCCCGTAGGAAAAAAAAAACACCTGTCACGATGAGAACCAAAGAACCTGGGAGTAAAATTGCCATGGTCATTGGTTTTGTAGTCTGGTATTGACTGTGAGTGGTATACATCATTTAGAAGCCTAAACATTCATGTATTATTGCATGAACAGGATAGAAAATGTCCTTTCAAAATGTGCATATTATTTTTCAAGAAACAGTCCAGTCCCATAATGAAACAGAATATTTTCATATCATTTGCACATTAAGGTCCAAAGCCTTAATGACAATTGGAAATCTCAAAGAAACAATAGGTAGGTGTTTTACTATTTGTTGGGATGCAGAGCAAGATGTGCAAGATTGAAATTCAGGATATCGTCTGCTTTTGCACATTTCTAAGTCTGATGGGATGTTTCTGAGTCCTTGCTGTTGTTAGCTTCCCAATTGGAGACCTCAAGTCAGAAACAATAGAAAATAAAGTAAAATTGATTTGGTATATTGAGTAATTCAGCATTTTGATGTCAAAAATGTATGCAAATTATTAGTTTGGGATCTGAGCACTTTTAATAGAGTCTCTACTTTCAACCTGAGTAAACCCTAGGAGGTGAAAATAAAGAAAAAAAACATGGCAGATGCTAGAAATCTAAAATCAAATCAAATAATGTTGGAAATGTTCAACAAGTCAAGCCACGCCTATGAGAAGAGAAGGTGAGTTAATGTTTCAGTCCATAGATTGTTTTGCCAGATAACCATATTTACAGCTTATCCCCTGTAGTCACCCAGTTTTATCAGAACCATTCCCCCACCTCCTCCCTACAACTTAACAAGTTTCTTCTGTCTCCTTTCCAGTTCTGACAAAGAGTCCTCAACCCAAAACTAACTCTGTTTCTCTTTCCACAAATGGTGGTAGGCTTGCTGAATATTTTAAATTTAAATTTAGACATACAGCATGGAAGCAGTCCCTTCTGTCCCGTGAGCCCATGCTGCCCCATTACCCCAGTACATTTTCAAAGGTGGGAGGAAACTGGAGCACCCGGAGGAAACCCATGCAGAGCATACAAACTCCTTAAAGACACCGCTGGATTCAAACCTGGGTAGAGGAACTGTAATAGTGTTGAGCTAACTGCAACACAAGCCATGCCACCCAACATTTTTCCAGCATGTTTTAAAAATATTAAAACCAAGGAGAAATTTTTCAGAGCACTGAAAAGAAGTTTGCAAGCAAAATATTGGTATATGTGCTCAGTTAAAAGGAATCCAGATTGTTTTCTGTTCTTTGAGTATCCAGGAAACTTTAATATGCTTTTATTTTGCAGCATTGCAGTAACCGGAACCTTGCAACTCAAGTAGTAGCATGCAAATGAAAGACAAAACACTTTGTAAATAGACTAATGAGTTGATATATTTTGCTGGAGAATTCTGTGTTGTTGCAGGTAGATGTGCTTGCCCCTTCAGCTTCGTGTATGATTGTTGTGTATCTGTTGAGGTAGCTGTGTTTTTCCTGGACCAAAGTCATGACATAGATGGCAAGGATAGATTGCATTCTCTGGTCCATCTGACTGTCAGGACTAACCAATATGCTACCTTTTCATTGGATGTCAATCTTCAACTCTGCTGTGACAGCAACATTGGGCTTCTATTTTTTTCTGAGTGACTGTACACTTATGCCCCTCTCAAAGTACCAGAATAGAACATCCAGTTTTTTTTTTAACTAATAATACAAATAAATCTCACTTTAATTTCCATTTGGACCATTCTAATCTCCTTTGGAACACATCTGGTTCATAAAGCACAAGGGAGAGATGGCGTGAATAGGCCTGGGGGATGATTTTGTGAGAGATGAGTAAAACTAATATGAAAGATGAAGAAAACTAGTATGGATTATATGTGGAATGAATAAAGCCAGTATGAATAAGATAAGGATAGATAATAGAATGTAGGAAGTAAAGTTAGTCTGAATAAGATAAGGGTCTTCTAGCCTTTTAGACAGAATTAGCAAGTTCTGCAGTATAAGTTAGTAAGCCCTGAGGGTCGGGAAGGTGTGAATAAGGACAATGACATGATGGGACACCGACAGGATACTTACTCCCTGGTCCTCCAAGTTCACAGAAACAGCACGTAGGCAGACAGGATTGCCTAATGCCAAACTCATCCAGGAGGCAGAAGAATGTAAGTGGGAGGGTATTTCTGTACTGAAATAAACTGTATAAAAGTTGGGTGAGCCCCAGTGTATGTGTGTATTCCCAGGGTAAGGGGAAAGCACCCAACTTTGCATTGTTGTATAATAAATGTTCTTTGTTCTCAATTTTTGTCTCGAGCGATTTCTGTGAAGGTACTTCTGTTTCTCACAGTTTCAATATGTTTCAGAAACCTCTCCCTCATCCTTTTAATGTACTCTGCATGTGCTACCACAGAAGAACATGGAGTCAGAGAAAAAAATGAAAACAGGCCCTTTTGGCTCCATTAGACTATGCCAGCAATCGTCGACCGATTTACACAAATCCATTTTTTAAAATTTTCCCCACATTCTCTTCAACTCCCTCCAGATTAGTAATTATTGGAAAGATTATAGTTGGAAGATGGGACAACATGAGAAAATGGGGTAAAATGGAAGTAGCAAGAGCAATCCTTAAATGGAGGACACATCCTATCACCTCTGCATTATTACTTTGTAAGGTTCCATAAAATCATTCCACATGAACTTTCCTTACTGTCTCTTGCATTTTATAATTTTGTAATGACATAGAATCAGGCCATTTCAACCCATCTAGTTGGCCAGCTCACAGAGGAAACCCAATCCCTTCCAACAATTTCCTTGTTATCTTCCTGCAGTCCTGACAGACTTCAACCATCCACCCCTCCCCCCTCTCCACCCACATCCCTATTGTATTCCTCACATTAAGGGCAATTTACCTTCCGGCTGCAGGTCTTTGGGGTGTTGGAAGAAAACCTGCATGTACCAAGTCCTTTTATACAGCACCAAATATCAGGATCAAACCTGCATCGCTGCAGGTTTGAGGAGGCTCTTTTTCAAGCTGTGCCACTGAGCCAAATACTCCATTAGTCAATTCAAGAGCATCAAAGCCATCCAGAAAAATTTTTATATGAATGATATGTGGATAATCCTAACTTGCAAGTTGCTGTATTATCTGTACCCTTAACTTCAGAAAAGGAAAAAAAAATAAAAGATCCGATTAAAGATTGCAATTGGATGTAAATCAGACATTATTAGTCATAATTCTTGATGATTATAAAAACATCAAGTTTACAGTCCTGAAGAGAGTTGTAACACATTTTAAGCCACTCTTCTAAAATCAGACATTCTTTCAAGGGAGGACTCCAAGGTTGTGGAGCGACGGTAGGTGAAAACCCCAGAAATAGATTGTTTTCCTGCCTTAAAATAAAATAAAACGGAGGGTATCTGGCAGAATAAATTAATTTTCCAAACAAAGTTTGTTGTCGGAAGAGCACTGCATAGCATCTTTTAAGACTCTTCTCGCTAAATGCAATATTATATGTTAATTTATTCCACTTTTCCTTGAAAGCTTTGCATGAATAAATTTTCATTTTCACTTTTAATCTGTGTACAAAATTCAACTTGTTTAATCTTTTAAGCTAACCTGTAACCCTTTGTCCCCAAGGGAACGAGTTTCTTGGTGGTCCTGGCATCAGAACTAACCTTTTACACAGTCAGCAGCTATCTATCCTTGGGCTAACAAACAGATTTCTCTTCCTCCCCACCCCAAATAAAGGGAAGTTGGCTTTACAGTATGCTCTTGGTTGGACTGACATTTCAATCTCATACAAAAGGGTCATTGTCCTGAGCCAGCACGATCCATCATGAGATGAGCTTAACATCTGTCAGGAACAGTGTCCTCTCTGGCAAAAGCTCTAAGGCCTTGATCGTCTGCAGATTCAAACAACAGGATTCCAGGCTGACTTAGTAACTTTTACATGGGGATTTTCTTGTAAGGCAGTATATTCTTTTTATTAATGATTTACAATACAATGAGCAGTGGAGAAGTAAGTCTGCATGAGTAGATTTTTAAAAAAATATATACATGAACATATACATGTCCTATTTTTCTTCCCCTTGCAAAGAACAAGTTTATTGTTCAAAAGCCTGTATGTGCAGGAAGTAGAGATCTCTGAGCGCTGACAAAAATATTCAGTATTATGAGCTAAAT
Source organism: Narcine bancroftii (assembly GCF_036971445.1). Taxonomy (NCBI): domain Eukaryota; kingdom Metazoa; phylum Chordata; class Chondrichthyes; order Torpediniformes; family Narcinidae; genus Narcine; species Narcine bancroftii. The sequence goes on along the minus strand of NC_091473.1, from coordinate 118,299,354 downwards.
TCTGGAAAATATCTGAAGGTGTCAGTATGTACTTGAAATTTTAAATTCTTGTAAGGATTAGACCACATCACATGATAAATAATGGAACATTAACACTTGCTCCACTATTTAACGTGCAACTGTTCTTGCCTTTTCTTCCATGATCACAGTGAACAGCGGTTCTGGCTCAAAGGGCTGAATGGCCCTACTCCTGCACCCTTTGTCTATTGTGGCTCGGTGCCGTATTTCAAGTTATGTTTGAATTATTCATAGTTTTTCCCTGTCAGTCCCCCTAATAATGACTAATTTGCACCTTCAGGCAAATTTATAATTGTTGCCTCAACTTGTGATCAATCAAGAAACATCTTTACTTTAAGAGATGTTGATAGAGTGGCAGGAAGAGTGTTTATTTTTAAATTTGAAAGACTGATTACTGGTAAGCCCTGTCAAGATGACTTCAACATTCTTTTACTAGCTAATTAAATTCTGGAGATTTTTGAACAATTCTTTGTTTTTTTTTGGAGGACAAATTGGAGAAATGATGAATGAAGTATTTTTGTTATCTATTAGAATTACTTGTGAGGATTGATTTATGTGAAATCCTCAAGCTAAGTTCAAGTCCATGGATCCTCTTTGCTGGACTATAACCTTTTTGCTTCTTTCTACATTCATTTCATGTTTGTGTTTACAGATTTTGTAAAATGACATGAACTAAAATATAATTAATATAAATTACTGATTTGGAAAGGGTTATATTAATGCCTTGGGTATGCAGAATTAAGTTTGAAAATTTGGAGATAGTTCAACACTTGGAGCTGTGCTGAGCAGTGAGGATAAAGTGTCTATACAATATAGCATAATCCATCACAATATAGAAACAACAATGGGCAGATGGACTTTAAAAACTGAGATGTTGAGGAATATATTTTGGAGAAAACAGTGTAGATTAAATATTCTGAAGGGTGCATTCGAATAAACAGCCACCATTCTAACTGTGTGAAATCTCCACACATTGTTGTATACGTGTGGTAATATTTCACTCCATTTCTTACCAAGTACATTATCTACTCAAAGGTTGGTGGAAGAAGATACTCACAAGATATTCTGTGAGGGGGAAAAAAAATACTTCTGCCTTAAAATGGCAAGTCTGTTTTGTCTAGAACAGTGGTACTCAACCTTTTTCTTTCCACTCACATGCCACTTTAAATATTCCCTATGCCATTAGTAAGGGATTACTTAAGGTGGTATGTGGAAAGAAAATGTTTGAAAACCACTGTTTTAATTGTACCTAATTGACTCATTATGTGCATGGTTTCATAACTCCAAAGGAAATGGGCCAATGACAATTTTTCTCAAGCAAAATATTTCAGTAACTATTGGGTCTAGAGCAGTGATTCTCAGCCTTCCCTTCCCACTCACATACCACCTTAAGCAATCCCTTACTAATCACAGAGCACTAATGGCATAGGGATTACTTAAAGTGGTATGTGAGTGGAAAGAAAAAGGTTGAGAACCACTGATCTAGAAAACACATTAACCCCAAACAGTTTAGATTCTGCCTCAAGAGAAAATGTCTTCTCCATGTCCACCTTAATAAAAATACATTCAAGCCTGACCATGAAGTTGATCATCTTTTGGGAAAAAAATTGTGAATATCTTCTGCACTGTTTTATTTTCTTGGTTGTGTCTTTCCCAAGGTGTAACACTCAGAACTAGACTCAGTACTCAAATTGTTGGGGAGCCAGTATTTTATAAAGGTTCCCCATGACTTCCTTGATAAGCTCAAGAATTCCACATGCATTTTTGAGCCATATTCTCAATCTTGTCACTTTCCATGAAAATAAAGTGCAGCCACTTCCAGATCCCCCTATTCCTATAACATCTTAGAACTATGTCATCTAGTTTATATTACTGATTACCATTCTTCTTATTAAAATGTAACAATAGTGGGAATTAAGTTCATCTTCCCTATCCATCTGTATTTCCTTTTTGCATCCTACAATCTTCCTCCAAATTTGGAATGCCTTATGCATTCAAACTCAGTAGCGTATTTTAAAGAAATCAAGTGGTCTTGGTACTCACCTATGGAGAAACTCCACTGTATACTTCCCTCCAGTTTGAAAAGCACACTACGATTGTTGCCTGTTACCATCTATACCACGCCAGCCCCTTGTATTCCATAATCTTAATTATAAGCTTACTTGCATATTAGCTTATCCAACCCATAAATATTAAATCAATTGTATGTTCCTCAGTTAATACATTAAAAAGAAATCTCAAACTAGTTAGATACATTTTAACTTTAACAAATCTGTGCTGGCATTTATTTAATCAATCCATACTTATCCCAAATGACTGCTAATTCTGACTCAGTTTATGGTTTCCAGAACTTCATTTGAGGATAAAACTCTTTTTTAAAAAATATATATCATTGTTTTTCCTCCCTATTAACTTTTAAAAGTAGCCTTGTAAATATAAAAGTATAGTAAATCAAGGATTTGACTAGAAATTATTTGCATTCCCTCAATGCAGGAATGATCAATTACAGACCACACAGTGACATAGTGCAAATAAATGTCAGGGAATGGTGCTTAAGGTAGAGTGGGAATCCAAATGGCTGAAAGCATTTTTTTTGAAGCAGAAGTATCAGAAATCATTCTCAACGGAAGCTCCTGATCCAATGTTTTGTGGAGAAAAGGAAAGGTGTACAGCCTTCAAAGGTGACCTTTGGTATTTTTATCCATAATATACATTATTACTTTTTATTCTCATCTTCATTTAATAGGTTTTTTGCAGCTTTTTTGTTGTGTAATATTTTTATAAATATGTAAATCATGCATTGCATACTTTAGAATGGCATTTTCCATGGCATTTATTCCATATTCTTTCATGCCAAGTCTTCAACTTGTATCAGCAGAGGTGAAAATTTTCAAAGTACATGTAATTTTGTCAACCTTCCAGATGTGTTTTTTTTTTAAACTTTTTCTTTAATACTTTGTTTCTTCATTCTTGCAGCAAAACACATGAATGCAGTAATTGTGGGCAATGATCGCTTGATGGAGATATGATAACGTTGCTGATATTTTGGACTCATCATATTTGCTATTCATCTGGACATCGGACATGGCTGTCGTGAAACAAGTTAAATGATACAGAGGAGTGAGCATTGGGTTTTAATTAGCTTTGCTCTCCGGGAACTAATTTCTATTGTTTCAAATCTTAACGTATTTCTAGAATCCCTGCTTTCATTTTTGATAAGATGTTAGCATGTAGGAGGTTCTCATTCAAGAATTGTTATTTACATGTTTTAGGAGTGTAAGGTAGATAAATATTTTGGATATAATTAGAAATTTTGTGAATGAAATTTCATGGAGAATGATGAGGAATTTGTTTCAACTAAAGACGGCATTGGACAGCAGCAAACTATATACTGAGAAAAGAACAGTAAACTTGAATTATCTGAGCTGCAAAGCGTCCATTTCAAAAGTGTAAGGGAGGATTGGTAATCTGACTTCCTCAACTAAATATTGTTGCCATGAGAATCAAAAGCAATGGAAGTTGAGTTTATAAAAATCATTAGGGAAGCAGGGGAAGGGAGATTTTTTTTCAAACTGCTAATCTGAATTCAATTGCCAAGATTGGGATCATTTAAGATTTAGACACCTCCACAAACTGCTACTTCGTATTGAGAAGAGAGATGCAGTTAGTTTTGCAGGGGCTGTACCTCCCTACCACTGCATATTTTATAATTGCTTACCCCTCCCCACCCAAAGTCAGTAAGCCTTGTCTATTGACTGGCAATAAGCTTTGAACGGTAAAGTAATGCCATCATGTGAACTTGTCTAATATAGAACCTTAACTGTTATATTCTATTTTTTAAACATTCAGGAGTGAAAGTGATGGGAGTTTCTGTATTTGGCATATATTTATCCATGTTATAATTTGTTTAATCTCACACAGGCAGCCAGGTGGATTCAGATGAGATATTTATTTAAATAGGCCAGTGTTGCAGTAAATAGCTACACCTCTTAAAGAAGCTTACAAGATCTCAACCTGTTGCTCATTCCAAAAGCTGACAATGCTGCTCCTTCATGGAACCTTTTGGGTTTCTTCAACATGTCTGTATTTAACTCAATAAAAAGAAGATCTGTTTACATCTTTCTGTTTGCTTTGATTTTTTTATTAATGCATTTACAGGATATTGTCATGAATCATTGCAAAAATATTGATATGTTGGTCGAGTTTGAGAAGAACTCACATGAATATAATTAATTAAGAATGTATACTCAAATTTTTACAAAACTTGATTACCATTATATTCATTAAGACTGAAAGAATTGCATAATTCTGAATGACTAGTATTTATATAGTCAGAGGATTCAGATGGTATTGCAGAGCATCTATAAAGTGTAATACAAAATTATAATGAATGTATGAATGAATCACCTGAATGCCCTAAATGACTTGCCCCTTATATTAGAGTCATTCTGAATTGTTCAAAATGAAATAAAGACCATAAAATCATAACCATAAGACATAGGAGCAGAAAAAAGTCTATTCACCCCATCGAATTTTCTTCACCAATGAATCTTGAGCTGATCCATTTACCCACAGCCCCAAAGCCCGGCTTTCTCCCAGACTAATCAAAAACCTCTGCCTTAAATACACCCAATGACCTGGCCTCCATAACCACCTGTGGCAACAAATTCCACAGATTTACTGTCCTCTGGCTGAAGAAATTTCTCTGCATCTCTGTTCTAATCCTGAAGTTGTGCCCTCTTGTCCGAGACTCTCTACCATGGGAAACCTTTCTACATTTTCTCTGTCCATGTCTCTCAACATTTGAAATGTTTCATCAAGATTCCCTCCTCATAAATTCCAAGAGCTGTCCAACAATCCTCATAACCCTTTCATTTGCAGAATCATCTTTGGGAACCTCCTCTGAACCCTTTCCAATGTTAGTATATCCTTTCTTAAATGAGGAGCCCAAAACTGCTCACAAAACTCCAAGTGAGGTCTCATCAGTGCCTTATAACCATTCAGCTCAAACTAAAAGAAACACAATTGTGATATTCCTTGTGATAAAATGGTCATGTTGTACTTCCACAATAATAATGATTCTAGATTGAGAATCCAGATGATGTTTGAAAGAAAACTTCATATTTTATATTGAAAATTAAACTGTCTACACATGTAAGTTTATTAATCTCGTAATGCAAAAGGAAAAGCAATATTTCATTCTGTATAGACTATTGCTCTATTTGGAATAAGTAAGTCAGCTGATTTAAATTTGTCTGGCCTTCAATCCCATCTGTTCTTATTGCCAGATGAGCTATATTAATGTGGTGGAAGGATGCTGTCCCTCCCACACAAACTCAGTGGTTATTTGATGTGATGGCATGCTTGATTTTGGAAAAAATTAGATGCTCTACTAATGTAATGAACCTTCATTTTCAAAATTTATGGGGTCTTAGCCTTAATTATTTTCAGAATTTATAAGATTATTGAATCTCATTTTACAGTTTGGTTGCCCTTTCTCTCATATATTAATGGAACATACGTGTTTAATTTATTGTGATTGTATGGGATCCTATCACCACTGTATATATTTGCATATAGTGATAATGATTGGCTGAGAGCTGTAGCCACTCCTACTGGCCAGGTCATAAAGGGTTGCACCTAACCAGATCCAGGTCAGTCAGGACTGGTCGACCTCGATGTACTACGCTCTAATCTTCTGTTAATAAAATCCTTGGTTTGAGTCAACAAGTCTTTGAGTCATTTGACGCACTACAATTATTTTTTTCGAAACTTTATTATTAATTTTAACATATGAAGAAAGTAAGTAATTCATGTACAGAAAAAAATACAAAATAAAGTAATACAAGTACAAAGTAAGATAGTTAATACAATACCAATCTCGGCATCTCCCCCTAACAACTATAAACTAAGACTAAAAAAAAACTATTTTAAACCCCTAAACCCCCCCCTCCCCACCCCCACGATAAAGAGTGAAGAATTAATACTATTAGTATAATTTAAAAAAATATATATATCTTTAAAAAAAGATCAATATATATAAAAAAACTTTTTAAAATATTAATTAAGTATTAATTATTAATCCAAAAAATTTTTATTATATAAGAATATATATGAAAAAACAAAAAGAACTTAAATGAAAAAAAACAACTAATAATAAAAAAACTAAAAAAAAAAGAAAAAAAAGAAAACATATATAGAAAAAATATATAATTAAAAAAAAGGTTTTTTAAAGAAAAAAAAATGATTAATTCAAACTTATTTAAATTGTATATAATCAATAAATGGGGTCGACTTTAACTCACAAAAAGACATCTTATCTTGTATAGAAAAGGATATTCTTTCCATAACCAAACAAAACTTCATCTCTGAATACCACCTATCTAAAGACAATACATTTCTATTCTTCCAAGTAATCGCTATACATTTCTTGGCCACTGCCAGCGCTAAGTAAATAAAAGAGATCTGGTAATTATCTAATTCTAAATCAATCAACGGTTGCATATTCCCTAATAAAAATATATCAGGGTCTAATACAATATGAAGATTATATAGATTATTAAATACAGATTGAATACCTTTCCAAAATTGTAACGGATCACACAACCAAACAGCATGTAAAAAAAGTACCAGAAACCTGATCACAACGAAAACAAAGATCTGACTTACTAAAACCAATTTTTTTTAATTTTTCAGGTGTTAAATATAATTGATGTATAAAACTATAATTAATCGCCAATCTAGCATTAATCAATTTTCAAACACTATTACGGCAGATTTCAGACCAATCTTCAGTTATTGTTAAACTTAAATCTTTTTCCCATTTCATTTTATCTTTATCCCAATCTATTTTACTTGCACTTTCCAACAAAATACGATACAAACCTGATATATAACCCTTTTTTGGAAATGAGAGCACATATTTCTCAAAATCAGTTTCAGACAGTAAGTTCATTTGACGACCGCATATCTGTTTTATAAAAGATCTTAACTGATAATACACAAATATAGAATAACCACTTGTATCAAATCTCTTGCAATTCTACAAAAGAACAAAAATGACCTTCTAAAAAACAGTCAGATAAATTATGTATTCCTTTCTCCTCCCATTGTTTCAAAATAGTATTAGATACCGTGAAAGGAACAAGTTGATTATTATATAATGATAATCTTCCCGACCACTTATTTTTCAATCCCATTTTATGTAATTTACTTGTCCATAAATTCATTAAATGTTTCAATATTGGTACATCATAAGTTCGTAACAAATTTTTATTCCATCGAAATAAAAATTCATTTGAAAATTTTTCAGAAATAACTGCCAATTCTATCTGTGCCCAACTAGGCGTATCTTGTGTGGCCATTAATACGCTAAGAAATCTAAATTGAGCTGCTTCATAATAAAATTGAAAGTTAGGTAGCCGTAACCCTCCAAATTGAAAATCCCACATCAATTTTTTCAATGCCACCCTAGGAAATTTTCCTTTCCACAAAAAATCCCTAATTACTTTATATAAATCCTTAAAAAATCTTTTTTGTAAACAACAAGGAATTGATTGAAATAAATATTGTATACGAGGAAAAATATTCATTTTTATAGTATTAATTCTTCCTAATAAACCCAAAGGTAAATCTTTCCATTTAACTAAATCTGCCTTAATCTTCTTCATTAAAGGAAGATAATTAAGTGAATATAAATTTTGGTAGTCAGTATTAACATTAATTTCCAAATATTTAATTTGTTTCATCCACTTCAAATTCGTAATATTTCTAAACATTGAATAATCATCTTTACTAATTGATAAAATTTCACTTTTAGTCCAATTAACCTTATAACCAGATAATTGACCATAAATCTCTAAGGAATCTTGAAGTGCTGGCAGAGAAACATCAGGATCCACCAAATACAGCAAAACGTCATCCGCAAATACATTTATTTTATAATCTTCATTCAAGACTCTCATACCTTTGATACTATCATTTTGATGTATTAATTGTGCTAGAGGTTCAATAACTAAAGCAAACAAGGTGGGTGATAATGGACATCCTTGTCTAGTAGATCTTGTTAAATTAAAGGATTCTGAAAGCAAACCATTAGTAACAACTCTAGCTTTCGGACCGCACTACAATTTTATTAACAAAATTTTCAACGGATGGAGCGAAGCTGCGACCAGAACGCCTCAGCATCGACCCACAGTCAGCTACTGCCCAGAATGATTTCAGGCACTGGGTGAGGTATTTTGAGGGATACCTGCAGCGCTCAGACCCCATTGTGGAGGTAAACGCCGATAAACTGTTGATTCTAATGTCCATGGTGTCCACGAGGGTCTATGAAAATATCCAGGACACAACCTCCTATACAGCAGCCATAAATGTGCTAAAAGGACTCTACGAACGATCTGTGAATAAGGTATATGCCAGGCACATGTTGGCGACCAAGAGATAGCAGCCGGGTGAGTCCTACAGAGCCTACCTACAGGCACTAAGGTTAAACTGATAAAACTGCGGCCAGGATCACTGATGACCTCATATGGGATGCTTTATGTGGCTGGGATTTGATCTAACAAAGTGAGACAATGACTGTTGGAGCATGGTGGAGACTAGATTGCTGAAATGATAGAGGCTGCAGCCCTAAGCATGGATGCCTACACACAGGGCTGGGCCTACCGTTACGACATGAGTAGAGCGCCTGCTTTTAATTCAGCCTCCCCACTCCCTGCAGATGGCCTTGCTGCCGCCAATCTACCTGACGCAGCTCCAAAAGTGTTACTTCTGTGGGATGGAGAAACACAGTCGATTCCTGTGCCCTGCGAGGAAGGCCCAGTGCCAGAAGTGCAAAATGAAGTGCGGATGGTGGTTGACTACAGCCAAACAGTCAACCGCTTCACACTCTTGGACACTGACCCTCTTCCGCGAATCACGGATGTGGTGAATCAGATTGCCCAATACCATGTGTTTTCCACCATTGACCTTCGGTCAGCCTACCACCATCTCCCGATCTGTCTGGAGGACCGTCCCTTCACGGCCTTTGAAGCAAATGGGCATTTGTACCAATTTCTCAGGGTTCCCTTCAGTGTCATTAATGGTGTCACGGTCTTCCAGCGGGAAATTGACCGGATGGTAGACCAGAATGGCCTAACAGCTACATTCCTGTATCTGGACAATGTCACTATCTGTGGCCATGACCCGCAAGACCACGATACCAACCTTGAGAAATTCTTCCAAACCGCGGAACGGCTGAATCTAACCTATAATTTCGAGAAGTGTGTCTTCCGGACTGCTCACCTCGCAATTCTAGGTTGCGTGGTGGAAAAAGGGGTGGTAAAGCCAGACCCCGACCGCATGTGCCCTCTCATGGACCTTCCTCTGCCCTAAAACCAGAAGGCACTCAAACGCTGCCTAGGTTGTTTTTTCCTATTCTTCTTCTCCTTTGGCTTGGCTTCGCGGATGAAGATTTATGGAGGGGGTAAATGTCCACGTCAGCTGCAGGCTCGTTTGTGGCTGACAAGTCCGATGCAGGACAGGCAGACACGGTTGCAGCGGTTGCAGGGGAAAATTGGTTGGTTGGGGTTGGGTGTTGGGTTTTTCCTCCTTTGCCTTTTGTCAGTGAGGTGGGCTCTGCGGTCTTCTTCAAAGGAGGTTGCTGCCCGCCGAACTGTGAGGCGCCAAGATGCACGGTTTGAGGCGATATCAGCCCACTGGCAGTGGTCAATGTGGCAGGCACCAAGAGATTTCTTTAGGCAGTCCTTGTACCTTTTCTTTGGTGCACCTCTGTCTCGGTGGCCAGTGGAGAGCTTGCCATATAACACGATCTTGGGAAGGCGATGGTCCTCCATTCTGGAGACGTGACCCACCCAGCGCAGCTGGATCTTCAGCAGCGTGGACTCGATGCTGTCGACCTCTGCCATCTCGAGTACTTCGACGTTAGGGATGAAGGCGCTCCAATGAATGTTGAGGATGGAGTGGAGACAACGCTGGTGGAAGCGTTCTAGGAGCCGTAGGTGATGCCGGTAGAGGACCCATGATTCGGAGCCGAACAGGAGTGTGGGTATGACAACGGCTCTGTATACGTTTATCTTTGTGAGATTTTTCAGATGGTTGTTTTTCCAGACTCTTTTGTGTAGTCTTCCAAAGGCGCTATTTGCCTTGGCAAGTCTGTTGTCTATCTCGTTGTCGATCCTTGCATCTGATGAAATGGTGCACCCAATGGGTCCCACAGTACACTGACAAGGCACGGCCACTCATTAAGTCATTAAGTCATTAAGTCCACCGCCTTCCCCTTGTCAGCGGAAGCAAGAGTGGCCTTCGACCGCATTAAGTCAGACATCATCGCGGCCACTTTGCATGCCGTAGACAAATCAATACCCTTCCAGATAGAGTGTGATGCTTCCAACTTTGCACTGGCAGCCACTTTAAACCAGGCCGGTAGGCCTGTCACCTTCTTTACCAGGACCCTCCAGGGCTCAGAAAGTTTACATTCCTCTGTCGAGAAGGAGGCCCAAGCCATTGTGGAGGCCGTATGTTATTGGAGACACTACCTCACTGGCAGGCACTTTACACTGCTGATCAACCATTCATGTTTAGCAACAACCAGTGGGGTAAGATCAAAAACGACAAAATTGCCAGGTGGAGAATCGAACTCCCTATGACATCTTGTACTGGCCTGGCAAACTCAATGACCCGCCCGATGCGCTTTCCCGTGGGACATGCGCCAGTGTACAACTGGACAGGCTGCAGAGACTCTATGAGGAGCTCTGTCACCCGGGAGTCACCAGGTTCACACACTTCGTAAAGGCCTGCAACCTGCCCTATTTAAGGTCGAGGAGATCCACTCCATGACCCGAGCCTGCCCATTATGCGCTGATTGCAAGCCCAATTTCTTCCAGCCCGAGAAGACTCATGTCACAAAAGCCACCCGGCCCTTCGAACATCTCAGTGTGGACTTCAAGGGGCCCCTACCTTTGACAAACCATAACACCTACATTCTCACAGTGGTCAATGAGTACTCCTGCTTCCCGTTTGCTATTCCCCTGCCTGGATATGACTGCTTCCACAGTCATAAACGCACTGCACAGCACCTTTGCCATTTTTGGGTACCACAGTGACTGGGGGGTTCTCATTTTTGAGTGCTTAGCTGAGGCAGTATCTTCTGGAGTGTGGTATTTCTTTGAACAGGACCACCGCATGGTAACGGGCAGGTCAAAAGGGAAAATGCCACCGTCTGGAAAGCAATCACACTTTCCCTCTGGTCTAAAGGTCTCCCCACCACTCACTGGAAGGACGTACTCCCAATGCCCTACACTCCACCAGGTCTGTGTTATGCACTACGACCAATGCTACCCAACACGAACGCATGTTCTCATTCCCATGAAAGTCGGAATCAGGGACGTCCACACCAGCTTGGCTGACAGACCCGAGGCCTGTCCTACTGAGGCGTCATGACCGGTACTCAAAAAAACGACCCTCTAGTGGACCGGGTAACACTGCTACATGCAAACCCGCACTATGCTTATATTGAGTACCTGCACGGGTGGGAGGACACGGTCTCGGTAAGGTACCTGGCCCAAGCCAGATCTAACATTGTAACGGTCGTTCCCCACCCTTCCTCTAATCCTCCCCCAGGTAACATGCCGGGACAGCGGGACCAGCAACAGTTCGCAGATGACGACGTCAGTAGGCTGGACCAGCACACAGACCTCGACGACTGCGGACTAGGCGAAACTCCACCCACAACGACGATCATAAACCGCCCCCGCCAGCTACTCCTATCCCAGCGCCGCGGCGATCATGTCGGACGATCAGGCCACCCGACTGTTACAGTCCGTAACTCCTGCATGTCCCCATATCTTGGATTCCAGACTACGGTCTATTAACAACCCAGAAAACCACCACTCCGTAACCCCTTCCTTTTTTTTTAGCCATCCCAGGGTCAGTTCTTAAAAAGAAGGGGTGACATTGTAGCGCGTCGAATGACTCAAAGACTTGTTGACTCAAACAAAGGCTTTTATTGCCAAAAGACTGGAGCGTAGTACATCGAGGTCAACCATTCAGACTGACCTGGATCTGGTTAGGTGTAGCCCTTTATGACCTGGCCAGTAGGAGTGGCTACGGCTCTCAGCCAATCATTATCACTCTATGCAAATATATACAAATATATACAGTGGTGATAGGATCCCATTACTATCACATTCATAACTTCACAAGAGCTGTTAGAAGAGTTTTTTGTTTTATATACATTTTGGTTTTATTTTTTATCTCATTCATAGGTTGTTTACAGTTATTTGTTAATATATGTTTACTTTGTTGGATATACATTTACTTATGAGCATGCACATTTTTATATATTAAAAAAAAACCATTGGAAAGGGAGACTACTGGTGGTATCAAGCTCTTCCAAGGGACTTATGGCATGGTCAGCATAACATTACCACAGTACCTGCCACCTGGGTTCAAATCCAGCGCGGTCTGTAAAGTCCTCCCTGTGACCGTGTGGGTTTCCTCCGTGTGCTCCAGTTTCCTCTCACCTTCCAAAAATGTATGGGGCTTGTAGGTTCAATACACAAAAGTGCTGGAGAAACTAGGCTAATTGGTGTATTGGGGGCTGGCCAGCATAGGCGAACGCTGTATTTCTTTTAACAAAGTAAGTAGAGAAATAGGAATACGCTCCATTGTTGTTTAAACTCCACTTTGAAAGAATACCAGCTATTGTACCAATATAATATTTTCATAGAAACATGGAAGATAGGAGCAGGAGTAGGTCATTCGACCCTTCGAGCCTGCTCCGCCATTCAATGAGATCATGGCTGATCTTAAAGTTCAGTACCCCGTCCTCGCCTTCTCTCCGTAACCTTTAATACCCTTATACTGAAGAAATAGATCTAATTCCCTCTTAAATAGATTTAATGAACCTGCCTCTACTGCCCTCTGTGGCAATGAATTCCACAGATTCACCACCCTCTGGGTCAAGAAATTCCTCCTCATCTCGGTCCTAAATGGTTTGCCTATTATCCTCAAACCATGGCCCCGAGTTCTGGATTTTCCCATCCTTGGAAACATCCCATCTGCATCCATTCTATCCAGTCCTGCCAGAATTTTATAGGTTTCTATGAGATCCCCTCTCAATCTTCTAAACTCCAGCGAGTACAATCCCAATTTGTGCAATCTTTCCTCATAAGTCATTCCTGCCATTCCAGGTATCTTCACTGTGCCTTTGGCATTTATTTTTCATATTGTGTAGTATGAAAGATTAGGATGGTTGTGTATATCGGCAAAGGTAATTGGTGGATATGTGACCTTGAAGATACTTAGCTGGGAAACTTGTACCTGACACATCATAACATGCTCTAAGCAAGTATCACAGAAAGTTTCCCATTGTCATTGTGTGTGGATTTTTCTGTCACGATAGCAGATGTTGATGATTTGCCTCTCCAGTGTTCCTTGCATTAACGGACAATATTACTTGAGTAAATTCCATGGTGTTGCTTCCGTCTCTTAAAGGCTTAACACCTTGGTTGAGAATCTTGCTCCCAAAATTGGCTATAAGATGTACTGAATAATATTAAATCATCATAATTTTCTTTTTGTTCTTTAATAAAAAGCACAGAGAGAAAATTATTGGCATGCATTCCCTCGCACTTGAAAATACCCTGCTTCTTTTCCAGTCCTACAGTGCCTGAGGTGAGTGATGCGTCCTATGTGGAATCTACAGCCTGCTATAAATGATGCAGGTGTGAGGGGCAGCTGGCGACGTTGCTTGAAATGTTGTGTGCTCTTTGCGCTGATTGTGCATGGACTTTGATCCTCCCATTGTAGAGATGAGATGCTCAATGGCTTCTGCTAACTGCTTTTCCATTTTGAGCAGCCAAGGGTCAGGAATACTCAGAGAATCAGAAATTACATCATTTGTTTTTGTGAAAATTCTGAGCACATCCTGGATGCATTTTCACCATCTTCCTGGAGGCCTTTTTTCTTCAACAGAGCTTAAAATGGCGTGCTTGTTTCGAGTGTCAGATGACATGGCCTACATCTCAGAGATGTTTAAATATGATCACATCAAAGTACGGGATGTTGGCCTGGTAGAGGTTGCAAATATTAGTTCACCAATGCAATCAGTGGATTTAGAGAGTTATGTAAATGCAACAATGATACTACTTTGTCAGTGCCTTGACATGTTGACACTGGGTTGTCCACATCTTTAAAGCATGTAAGAGGATTGGGATCTCTGCTGCTCAGTAGTACATGGACGTGTTGAAGTATTGAGATTTTGGTGCTTGAATGCTCCTTTCCTCAGTCACTGCATTAGTGCCCTGAAGGTGGTAAGGAATTTCATCAATGATGTCTGCCTGTGCTAAATGACTTCTGAGAAATGGAAAATGATCCACATTTTCCAGGGCTGCATCAATGGATTGTAATTGACAGGGGTCGTCCTGTGCAGCAAAGAGATAGGTTAGCAGATAAAATGTCATCTTCCAAATTATTTATCAAGTCCAACCCCCTTGTGTGCTTTAATGAAAGAAATCCAAAGTGACTTGAAGCTTCTCCTCTGAATAGGCAAGTATAAAAGCATTATAGATGATTGAGCTGATGCTGATGTTGATTTTAAGTTGAGGCAGTGTGGGGCGCTGTTCGCCAGAATCAGACACACACAAAGATAAAGACTGTACAACAGGCTTTAATCCACAAAGACTTCCACAGAGTCTGAGGGAGGCCTCGGGAGGCCGGCGCAGGCTTATATCCCGGAGGGTAAATGACACCTGACCGGGTGGGGCTTGATCCATTCAGGCCGACTGATTGAAAGCCGGCCAGGTGTTGTCCTGTCCCCTTACACTCCTGCAGGTACAGAGGTTTCCCCCTGCAGTAGGCCGGTGGTGTACCACCACAGGCAGCAAAGGTTGAACTGTTTAATTTATCTTGTAGGTGAGTTCCACTCGTGGTATTGCAGTGAGGAAGACTGCATGGAAGGGTTGAAACAATGACACAGCCTTTCTCAACCTCAGTCTGCACTTGAATTGTGTCCACCTTGAATGCAGCAGTTAGTTGGTTAGCATCATGGCTTGTATTATACAGTAAGAATCCTGACAATTTTTTGAAGACAGACAACTTTGAAAATTTAAATTTTAGATATGCATACAGCACCCTAACAGGCCATTTCGGCCCATGAGCCCGTGCCACCCAATTTGCACCCAATTAACTTACAACCCATATTTTTTGGAAGGGTGAGAGGAAACCGAAGCCCGCAGGGAAAACCCACACAGATGCAGGGAGAACGCGCAAACTCCTTACAGATAGCGCGGGATTCGAACCCTGGTCCCAAATGCTGGCGCTATAACGGTGTTGTGCTAACCACTACCAAGCCGAATAATTCTCTCCCATGCCAAATAATTCTCCATTGTCATATATGAGAATCAAAAGATTTTGATGAGGTCAAGTAAGGTCATTGTGCATTTCTCAGATTTTTCAAGCATTAAAGATTTACTTTTTTTTATATTTTAATTTAATTTAGATGTACAACATGGTAACAGTAAATCCCTTCTGGCACACAAGCCCATGCTGCCAAATACCCCAATTAAACTCCTGTATATTTTGAATGGTGGGAGGAAATCGGAGCACCTGAAGGAAACCTACGCAAGGACAGTGTACAAACTCTTTACGGACAGCGCTGGGTTCAACCCCGGGTTGCTGGCACTATAATGGCATTGTGTTTACTGCTACGCTAACTGCCATGTCCATGATCAATACCATTGTATCCCTGGGCGGATAATTTCAGCATTGATTCTGGAGAGAGACCTTCAACCTTTGAAGAAGGCATTTGAGGGTAATACTTCCCATGTAGCAGGCAGCAAGAGGACTCTTCCGTACATACTGTTAATAAATACCTCCCATCTTGCAGATTATTAAAATTGTGATATTTTTGAGATTTTGTAGTTCATTTTCCACTTCTCTAAATAGAGAGATGGGTTCATAAATTTGCCAGAAATATTTCTCCATCATGTTTTAGTAAATCAGAGACCTTGTTTTCTGACTATTAGGTGACATTTCCACCTTCATAATTGTCTGGATATAATGTGTTGTAGGATTTTGTCAATAATACTATGTCAAAGCCAGGCTTGATATTAAAGTGACCAGCATAAATCATTAATGGAGTTCCATTCACTTTTATTGAGGATTTCTGCTTTTCAACCACTTTAATGACTTTCTTTACCCCATTTTACTTCAGATATGGTGATCAAATCATTGAATGGAGACCCTTTTTCACAAAAAATGATGCCTATGCCAACACAGTTGTCTGCCCAAACTAGTCCCATTTGATTGCGTTTTAATCCTATCTCTTTAAAACTTTCATATCTATGCATGTCTAAATGAATTTTAAATTTTACCTACCTCTTCCTCTTCCTCTGGCAGTTTGTTTCATATGCCCACCATCCTTGGTGTAGGAAGTGTCCCTTTAATCCCTTTTTAAATCTTTCCCCTGTTAACTGAAATCTATGCCCTCTAGTTTTAGATTTGCCCCTCCCTCAGAAAAAATCTGTGACTATTTACTTTATGCCCCTCATGATTTTAGAAACCTCTACAAGATTCCCCTTCAACCTTCTATGCACCAGAAAAGGCCTAATTTATCCAGCCTCTCCTTATAATTCAAGCCTGTCAGTGAAGTAACATTCTCCTAAATCATTTAAATTTAGACATACAGCACGGTAACAGGCTATTTTTGGCCCACGAGCCCAAGCCACCCAATCCACTCTCGATCAACCTACAACCCCCGATACATTTCAAAAGGTGGAAGGCCCCGGGTTAAACCCATGCACACACGAGAACGTACAAACTCCTTACAGACAGCACAGGATTCGAACTCAGGTCTAGTCCCGATCGCTAGCACTGTAAGGCTTGCACTATCTGCAACGCTAACCATGCCACCCTTTCCAACTGAATTATAATTTTCTTGCAACTGGCTGATCAGAAATGTGTGCAATACTTCAAATGTGATCTCACCAATGTCTTGTACAGCTGTAACATGATACTGCATGCATTGACCAATGAAGGCAATCTTGCCAAACACTTTCACCCTGTCTACCTGCGTAGCCACTTGGATGGAACTATTTATCTGTACCCTGATGTTTCTTTGAACTACAACACTCTCAAGGCCCCTACGATTCACTGTGCAAGTCCTTCCCTGGTTTAACCTATCTTCCACTTATCCAAATTAAATTCTATTTGCAATTCATTGGCCCACTTTCCAAGTTCAGCTAGATCTTGTTGTAATCTTAGGTAACCTTCTTCACTGTCCACTGTCACAAACGTTGTCATCCAAGTCAATAACCTACACATGACAAACAACCAATCCCTGTGGCACTCCACTGGTCACAGGCCTCCAACCCTCTACCACCACCACCTGATTCTGACTATGAAGCCAATTCTGTATTCAATTGAGCAGTTCATACTGAATCCCATGAAATCTAACCTTCCAGACCAACCTTCCACTGTGTCAACAACATCCACGACTCTGCCCTCATCAATCTACTTGGTCACCTCTTCAATTCAAATTTGTGATACATGAGACAATTAGTACATGAAATACATTATCATATATTCTGTCTGTAGTTGCTAAGTGACATGCTATATATTTGTAGAGTGCTCTTTGTTTTGGATTTTCAATTTCTGGAGTTTGCATTTGTTCATTTTTGATGATCAAACACTTTCTGCTTCATGAACAAACCATCAAAATGTAGATAAGGTGTCAGATACAATATCCTGACTGCTTAATTTCACCGAAAAAGTATGATATAAAGCAAATGAAGTCAACAGAACTATTTCACATTGGCTGTCCTAACAATGACTGGCCAGGCTTGTGTATTTGTAATTGCAGCCTAAAAGCAGAGATTCCCAAGGGATATAGAGGATTTATCTTCTTTGCCTAAAATCTTATGAGAACAGGGAGACTCCTGCTGGATGAGTTCCTCAGTTGGGTCTAGAACCCATGCTAGTTTTTTTTTAATATAAATATATGAGGAATGATTTGTAGACAAAGTTTATACATTTCCAGCAGATACCAAAATAGGTAGAACGTGAAGTTGAATGGATAAATGAAATTGTCAGTGAATGTAAAATAATTAATATGGGAGATGGAAACTGCCAGGAAGACTATGGTGCTGTTATTGCATGGTGTTGATTGTTTTTATCAACTGCAGCAGTATTCATGATTAATGCAGAACCATGGGTGATGTGCAGCATGTCTCTTTAGCTCTAAGGCAGGGGTGTCAAACTCAAATTCACGGAGGGCCAAAATTAAAAACTTGGACTAAGTCGAGGGCCGAACTAAATATTTATTGAAAATTTTCAACAATATCTGCATTTTTTCTCTTCTTTCAACATATGTAATGTTAAACTTTTTCTTATTAAAATAAATGTTTAATAATATTTTTGGATAAACTCTTTCCAGAAGCATTAACAAATGAGAAATAAAATATTCAATAAATAATATTTCTCTATAGAGGATTTGTCAAATGTTGCTAGTGTGCTGTTGAATAGTAAAATCTGAGGGCTATTGAGAATGTGGGAGAATAACATGATTCCTGAAACAATCAAATGGGTGACTGATTGTGGGCATGAACTCTAGCAGGGTTATTTGCCATGCCCGTTTTCCATTGGTACAGATATCCTTTGATTGACACACTTTTCAAGTTTTATGCCTAATGAGCTTGTATCCAGGTGCAGGACCATTTTTAACCAGGAATATATTTATCACTGTGACATGAAACTATTGGAAGATCGTTTTATCCTGAGATTAAAGTTCATAATCCTTACTCAGGCCTGTGTGCGGGAGGGCGGGGTTTGTGGGCCATCGGGTTGGACAACGACAGTGCGGGGGCATCGGCTCTCGCTGCAGGGCGGCATCTCGGCGGATCAGCGGCCCCGTCACCGTGAGTCGCGGGTCGGCCTGCGGCAGGGAGGGGGAGTGGGCAACGGTTCTGGCGAGGTCAGGCCCGAGGCCTCCGGTTCCGGGCGCTGGGAAGCGCCCCAAAACCAGAGTCCACTGTGAGACCCTGCAACGTAAACATAGGAGGTGGGGGTGATTAGCAGGCTGACGCCAATGCATTCTGGGATTTGTTGTATTACTGTGCATGCGCTATACTGGCGCGGCGGCCAGCGGGCCACCTCTAATACATTTTTTAAATGATCTTGCGGGCCAAATATAATTATATCGTGGGCCAAATTTGGCCCGCGGGCCAGAGTTTGACATGTGTGCCCTATGCCATCGGAACTCTGTAATTAGTAAGGGATTGCTTAAGGTGGGATGTGAGTGGGAAGGAAAGGGTGAGAATCACTGCTCTAGACCCAATTGTTACTGAAATATTTTGCTTGAGAAAAATTGTCATTGGCCCATTTCCTTTAGCGTTCTGAAACCGTGCACATGACAAGTCAATGAGGGATGATTAAAGCAGTGGTCTTCAAACTTTTTCTTCCCACCCACAGACCACCTTAAGCAATCCCTTACTAATCGCAGAGCACCAATGGCACAGGGACGCGAGTGGAAAGAAAAAGGTTGAGAACTGTTGTATTGTGGTAACTCCACATCTGATTAGGTTAATTGTTAGGCAAGTGGTCAGAGAAAGCCCCCCCACCCCACCCCAAGAAAGGCTTAAATCACAGGAACAAAATAAGCTTCCGTCTCACTGCTCCCAATCTTACACACAGTCCTGATGTGGAATGTGGGGTCGCAGCTCCACGTTCACCCGAGTTCAGGTGCTGTCTGTGTGGAGTTTGTACGCTCTCCCCTTGTCTTGGACCAACAGGTCGGTCGCCTGACGAAGGCACCCGAACCCCCCGTTGGAACGCCGGCGTCCGGGGCAGTGGAGGAATTGGCTGAGAAGAGCGCGTTGCTCCCACCCCCCTCCCATGGTTGGAGAGGGATTAAACTGCGATCTCACTGCGCCGGGCTCGTCTCCAACAAAAGGAGCGGGAGGCAGGGTCCGCCGTGCATGGAGCGAGGGGGAAGGCATCGCCAACGAGATGTTCGGTCCAGCATCGCCGCTGAAGCGCAGACCCAGCAAGGATGGTCCCCAACTCCAGCCGCGTCTGTGTGTCTGGGAGCCGGACGGGCTGAGTGCGGCGCTCCGATCCCCGGGATTCGGGACTCTGAGATCCCTCCACACCTCTGGCGTCTTCATTTTCACCTTCAGTGTGCATGCGCTATACTGGCGCGGCGGCCAGCGGGCCAACTCTAATATATATTTAATATGATCTTGCGGGCCAAATATAATTATATCGCGGGCCAAATTTGGCCTGCGGGCCTGAGTTTGACATGTGTGCTCTAAGGGAACTGTTAATGCAGTGCAGGGATCATCTGGTTCTCCAATACGTTTCAAACTCCAGCCACCAGCAGAAGGACAATTGCAAAGTCCAATGTTGAAGGAATATGTACCACTGCCTTGTCTAAAATTGATTTGGCTGGCTGGATTCTCAATGGGAGCTCACCTTAACTTTTAGAATAATATGATCCTTTAATAATATGCCAAGGTCACAGCAGCAGTCGGGAAAGCCAGCGCAGACCCCACCACAGTCCAGCCCTCAGCTGCTCTGTAATAAAGAGTTGGATCGCCTTTACTCAAACTGTCTTTAACTAGCAACTTCATTCTCAAGAAATTTTTTTTTAAAATCTTGGGATTGAAAAGCTTTGTGCATCAACTTATTCCATTTAATAAGCATTTGGGATAGTGAATGGTTTTAACGGCGATAATCTCCCTTTAATTTCCTTCTGTTTTGATGTATTTGTTTTGATGTGACTCCACTGTTGGAATCCACCCAGAGAATGAACAAAGTGTGTTTCTGTGTTATCCTGGTGGTCAGTGAAGCCAAAAGCGGTACAAATGAATAGGAAAGGAACTGGGTTGGGAGGTATGTGTCTTTCTCGGTCTGGGTCTGTGTGTTTTCGGAGGAGGGGGCAGGAGTAGAAACTACACCAAACAGATAAGTCTTAAGGACATGGAGATTAATAAATCAGGGTCATTCACTATGCACAGGCCAATCAGGGTGGTTGGACCTCCAGACCACCCACATAGAGCAGCCAGGCTTCAACTGCTAACTCCTGCATGTTCATACGGGTCTCTACCAATTTCTCTCGAACATTCCGTTTCATAAATAAACTTCCTTTGTAAACTCGTACTTAAAGGGATACTGACGCCAACTCCCATACACGAAAAGAAGCCACAGAATTCCTCTGCCAGCAAGAAACTTTAAAAAAAATTCATCAGGCGCTACATTTTAAATCAAGCTTTCCTGTAATTTAAAAAATAATTCAAAAGGAAAAGGAAATAACAGCAACTCCTAGAGATTATGTAACAGTGATCTAGTCTCTGGAAAGAACACTTACAAAGGAGAAAGAATAAGTAATTTATGGTGGTACATCTCAGCAAATGGGGCTTGGGGATAAACTTGCAAAGAACATAAAAGCAATATATAAAAAGAAAATGATCAGTTGAAGACCAATGTGGGTCTGTAACAGACAACAATGGGAGGATTTGTAATTAGGAAAAAAAATAGCAGAACAATTAAACAAATATTTTTAATGATAGATAATGGTCATATACAATGGAACATAGATTTAATACTAATTGGGATATTAATTGGACTTGGGGGTGAGTACACGAGCCTGGGTCTCGGAGTGGGAGGGGGGGTGACCTGGAGATACTGCAAGCAGTAAGGACTTTGGGTTCCACATCCTTGACAGTGACGCAACTACCAGTCCAAACCATCGACAATCAAAACTCCAGATCCAAACCTCTGACACGATCAGGAACTCAACAGCACCCTCTCACATCTTAGTTCCGAGACCTGGTACCCCTCTGACCAGTCTCAAACCAATCTCTACCATTCCATGGCTGGTGCATGTCCCTTAACCGTAATCTAAGAGTAATCTCTTGATTACTACCTGTGCCATGCGACAGTGAGGGCAGGAATAGTATAAGGTGAAGAATGAATATGTGGCTGAAGGAGTGGAGCCAGGGGCAGGGATTTGAGTTTTTAGATCACTGGGACCTTTTTTGGGGGGATGTTGGACCTGTAGCGAATGGACGAGTTGCATCTGAATCCCAGAGGGACCAGGATCCTGGCGGGGGCATTTGCTAGAGCTACTCAGGAGGCTTTAAACTAGAATGCTTGGGGGAAGGGAACCAAATAAAGGAGTACAGCAAGGAGAAGGTTGGACTGAAAACAAAGGCTTGTAGACAAAGTTTGGGGGTGGATAGACAGTTGATTGAGAAGGAAAATTATCATTACATTGATGGAGGGAAGATGATGGAGTTGACTGTAAAGATAGGGACAAACAGAGAGAAAGATGTGAGAAATCTCTGAAATGCATTTACTTTAATGCTAGGAGTATTGTAAGGACAGTGGACGAGCTGAAGGTATGGATAGACAGTTGGCAGTATGGCATGGTAGTGATTAGTGAGACGTGGCTGCAGGAGGGTTGTGACTAGCAGCTAAATATTCCTGGATTTCACTGCTTTGGGTGTGATAGAATTGGAGGGGCAAGAGGGGATGGTGTAGCATTGCTTGTCAGGGAAAATATTTACAGCGGTGCTTAGACGAGATAGATTGGAGGGCTCATCCAGGGTGGGTGGAACTGAGGAATGGGAAAGAAGTTACCTAGTGGGGAGCGAGAGATTGAGGAGCAAACTTATAAAGAAATAGCAGATATTTGTAATAAGCATAGGGTTGTGTTAGTGGGAGATATTAATTTTCCTAATATAGATTAGGAAATGCATTCTTTGAAAGAGCTGGACGGATTAGAATTTGTAAAATGTGTGCAGGATAGTTTTTTGCAGCAAAATGTTGAGGTACTGACGAGAGAAGGGACAGTATTAGATCTACTGTTGAGGAATGAGGTATTGGTTGGGAAGCACTTTGAATCCAGTGATCATGGTACCATTTAGTTTTAATATAATTATGGAAAAGGATAGGTCTTGTCCAAAGATTGAGATTTTTGAGTGGGGAAAAACCAGATTTGAAGAGATGAGAAAAGATTCGTGAGGAGTGGATTGGGATGATTTGTTTTATGGGAAGGATGTAAAGAAGAATTGGAGGTCTTTTAAAGGTGAGATTTTGAGGGTACATAATCTTTATTTTCCTGTTAGGATAAGGGCAGAACCAAATGTTCGAGAGAGCCATGGTTTTCAAGGGATATTAGAAATGTGGTTCGAATAAAAAGGGAGCCCTACATTAAATATAAGAAACAAGGTTTAAACGAGATGCTTGGAAAATACATTGATTGTAAAAGGAATCTTTAGAAAGAAATTAGGAAAGTGAAAAGAAGGTATGAGGTGGCTATAGCAAACAGTGAAAATAAATCAGAAGGGTTTTTAAAAATATGTAAATAGCAAAAGGAGATTGAAGGATAAAATTGGTTCCTTAGAGAATCAGGGTGGACAACTGTGAGCGGAGCCAAATAAGATGGGGGAGATATTGAACAAGTTCTTTTCTTTGGTATTCACTAGGGAGAAGGATATTGAATTGTGCAGGATAAGGGAAGCCAAAGGGGTAATTATGGACAATGTAGAGATCATGAATGAGGTAGTATTGGAGCTTTTGCAGCTTATAAAGGTGGATAAATCTCCAGGTCCTGATGGTATTTTCCCCAGGACCTTGAGGGAAGTCAGGGAAGAAATAGTGAAGGCTCTGACTGTGATTTTTCAAAAGTCATTAGAGAGGGGCATAGTGCCGGAGGATTGGTGTATCACACATGTGGTTCCTTTGTTTAAAAAGGGTTCGAGGAGTAAACCTAGCAATTATAGGCCTGTAAGTTTGACATCGGTGGTTGGTAAGCTAATGGAAAGTATTCTTAGAAATAATATTTATAAGTATCTAGAGAGAAAGGGTCTGATCAGGGATACTCAACATGGGTTTGTGCGTGGAAGGTCATGTTTGACTAATCTTGTTGAATTTTTTGAGGAGGTGACTAGGAAGGTTGATGAGGGTAGAGCAGTAGATGTCATCTCTATGGATTTCAGTAAGGCCTTCGATAAGGTTCCACATGGAAGCTTAGTAAGGAAAGTTCAAGCGCTAGGTATTAATTTTGAGATAGTCAAATGGGTTCAACAGTGGGTAGAAGGTAGATGCCAGAGAGTCATGGTGGATAACTGTCTGTCAGGATGGAGGCCGGTGACGAGTGGTGTGCCTCAGGGATCGGTGTTGGGTCCTTTGTTATTTGTCATTTACATTAATGGTTTGGATGATGGAGTGGTAAACTAGATTAGTAAATATGCGGATGATACAAAGATAGATGGAGTTGGGGATAGTGAAGAAGGTTTTCAGAGATTGCAGAAGGATTTAGAATGCTTAGAAGAGTGGGTAGAAAGATGGCAGATGGAGTTTAATACTGAAAAGTATGAAGAGATTCATTTTGGAAAGAGTAATATGCAGTAAACGGAAGGGCATTGAAGAATGCAGAAGAATAGAAAGATCTAGGAATAATGGTTCATCATTCTTTGAAGGTGGAATCTCATGTGGATAGAGTGGTGAAGAAGGCTTTTAGTATGCTGGCCTTTATAAATCAAAGCATAGAATATAGGAGTTGAGAAGTGATGTTGAGACTATTCAAGGCATTGGTGAGGCCAAATTTAGAAAACTGTGTACAGTTCTGGTCCCCGAATTATAGGAAGGATATCAATAATGTAGAGAGGGTGCAGAGGAGATTTACTAAAATGTGGCCTGAATTTCAGAATCAAGATTACAAAAAAAGATTGAGTAGATTAGGTCTTTATTCATTGGAGTGTAGAAGGTAGAGGAGGGATTTGGTAGAGGTATTCACAAAGATGTGAATAGGGTCTTTCCCTTGAGGGTAGGTGAGATTCAAACAAGAGTTCATGAGTTAAGAGTTAGGGGACAAAAGTTTAGAAGTAACATGAGGGGGAGCTTCTGCACTCAGAGAGTGGTGGCTAAGTGGAATGACATTCCAGAAGAGAATGGTCGCAACAAAGTCAATTTTGTCATTTAATTGTACATGTACACATACGGATGAGAGAGTTATGGGCAAAGTGCAGGTAGATGGGACCAGAGGAGATCACGTAGATCACTATGGACTAGATGGACCGAGATGGCCTGTTTCCGTACTGTCACTGTTATATGGTTCTATTTCTCAAGCTTACATTGGATCTTAGAACAGTGCAAAAGCCACAGATGGATAAGACAGAGTGAGAGTGGATGAATGTTGTGCACTTGGATTTTCAGAAGTGTTTTAGCTTTCACTCTGATTTTTAGGGGAAAATGAGTTCAATGTGGGTGCCACAGACTCCATCACAGAAGAGCAGGAGTTAGCTAGCTGGACTGGTGGGTGGATAGCTTGTCAGGTAGAATAATTATTCTATGTCTTCTGTGTGCTGCCAATGCACAATCAGGTGGTTCTCATAACTATCCAAATCTCCTTTTCAACTGTCAACAGAGTGCAACTAGGGCCAATCATCAGTGAGGATTGGTAAGAATATCTTTAGCCAATCTCCATCAGTACAGGAGCACTACAGGGCTGCGTTCTTAGCCCTCTGCTCTACTTGCTATGCACCTATGACTCGGTCTTGGTACCATAACAACACCATCTACAAATTCGCTGACAATACCACAATAGTGGGTTGTATAAAAAGAGGTGATGAGTCACCATGTAGGAGGGAGATCGCAAACTTGGCTGAATGGTGCACCAACAATAACCTTGCACTCAGTTTCTCCAAATTCTTTCTTTTTCAATCTTTTTATTAATCATATTATAGGCAAATAGTACATAAGGAGAATAAGAGTACTACATAATCATAAAGGGAAAAAATATCACTTCATGACATCATATGATGTAACATATTATATTACACCACAAGTAATGAATATGTTCTTATCTCCTCAAACTGAAATTTTCAAAAAAAATTATATAAAACCCCACATAATATTTTTTAAAAAAGAAAAAGGACTGGGCAGCCTATCCTGAGAATTTATTGATAAAGTTTAATCATCTGGTCTTCACCAACAAAGCGAAAAGAAATAAAACATAGACTGGAAGGGAAAATAGTTTTACTAACTAAGTCATGTGGAAGTAATTTATAAAAGGTTGCCGTCTCTTCAAATTTAACAGAAGTATCAAATATGTGACTCCTAACTTTCTCTAAACTTAAACATGACATAATTTGAGAGAGCCATTGAGTCAAAGTAGGTAGTTTAGTATCTTTCCATTTAAATTGATCTTCTAGCCAACAATGTAGAAAAGGTTACAACCCGATATGTGGAAGTGGGAACTCATCCCACTTCTGGAAGTATAATTCAAAAAAGAGCAATGGGTTAGGTTGCAAACTGATGTCCAGTGTAACTAACAAAGTCTTAAAAATATCTATCCAATACTTCTCCTACAAAGGGCTGATTGTTGACTTCAGGAAAGAAAAACCAGAGGTATACAATCCAATGATCACGAGGGAATCAGAGGATGAGCAAATTTAAGTTCTTGGGAGTCGCCATCTTGGAGGATCTTTCCTGGACCCAACACACAAATGGCATTGCATGGAAAGCATGTCAGCACCTTCCTCAGAAATTTGCAGAGGTTTGGAATGATAACGGAAACCCTGACAAATTTCTGCAGATGTGTGGTGGAAAGTATGCTAACCAGCTGCATCAAGGTCTGGTATTAGGACACTAATGCCCTTGAGAGTACAGCCTTATAAAAGGTAGTGGACAAGAGTTCTGGACATCTCAGGCAAAGCCATCCCCTCCATCAAGAGCATCTACAGGGATTGCTGCTGTCGGAGAGCAACAGCAATTATCAAGGATACACAACAACCAGCATCCTCAACAACAAATTCAGGGCACTTTATTGTTTTTTTTTCCTCTGTATTGCACGATCAGTTTATTTACATTTTTTCTTTGTTTACATTTCTTTCTTTCATATACTTATCTTTTTCTTGTGTACAGTTCACACTAGAGATAAGTAGAAAATCTGCCTGGCCCACAGAAAAAAGAATCTAAGGGTTTTATGTGATGTCATGTATGTACTCCGACAATAAATTTGAACTTGAACTTGAGTCCTGATGGTGATCAAGTTATTCTGATTGCTTTTAGGGGTGGGTCTTGCTTCCAGATTAGTCTTTTGAAAATTAATACAGAGAATTTCAGAATTGCAGTATGCACTAGATATAAATTGTACAAGTGTTGTCATGTACACTATACACTCTGTCAACAAATTTGAACTTTGAGATCTCACTGAGACGTCTGAGATTCAAGCAGTGTTCAAAAAGCTGAATGCAGGGATAATGTTACACCTAACATTAGGGGGAAGAACAGTTAACAATCTGACTGTCAGAGGGAATTTATTTGTCCTGTAGTGGAGAGTACATAAATTTAAGAAGATTCAGATTTCAAGGCACAAAATGCATGAAAGGGTATGGGTGTGAGCAGGAATATATAATGTTGAACAAACGATTAGCCAGGATTATATTGACATGATGGGCTTGATGACCTCTACCTGCTTTATAATTGATGTTCAAAGACTGATCTTGCACAGTTGTGTACAGAATGCATTCAATATATATTTATGCAGTTTAATTTAAACTCTTCTCCACACCTTGCACTTGTTGAAACACTTGGTATGAACACTTATACTTTCTGCTGTATTTAAGTATGGGTTGACTTCCCTAAATGTCACGCAAAACAAAGCTTTCACTGAATCAGGGTTCATGTGACAATAAACAATTCAGTTTATTTCAATGATACCCTGGGCAGTATTTTGACTGGATAGAGAACATTACAGTTTGAGGAAGCGCAGGGCAGTGAGATAACTTAACACTGTACTGTTTTGGAAAATGTGAATTGGAGGTAACTCCTTCTTGAAATTAAATGGCCCAGACTTTGATTGTAATGGCCCCAAAGCTATCAGCATCTCTGGATTACACAGATGTGAAGTTAAATGGGGAAATTCAGATATTCCTGCCAGAGATTTCCTCTCAATTAGATATTTTGCAGCCTTCTACACTGGAAGTAATTTTGGTAAATCAGCAAAATAATGAAAACCAGATACCTGCAAATTTTATATGAAAAACATTGAAAATGCTCTACTCACTCTGATTTTATTGGTTTATTACCATTTATTCCTCAGTCAGCAGTTCTGCCAAACTAAGCTGTAATGAATTATTTCACCCTCCAAAACAAATTTTGTGCGGACTATAATACTTCAACTATTTTTGTTTTGTAAGAGGGTCTTGAATATTTTATATTTTACCTTAATGTTCTCTCTCTCTGTGATCTTTAAGGAATGGTGTTTTTTTTAAACTTTCTGGTATGTCATCTGTCGGAATTCCTCGATGTGATTGGTGAATCAACCTTTTGGATGATTTCACTGTTACTGGTGCCAGGGATCTGCTGGATAGCAGCAATGATGTTGAATTAGGGGAAGCCCACACAAAGATATTTGTGAGAGTTTCTTTGTGGTCAGTGACAAAGTATTCTTTATTTTATAACATTATTAACTTAGACTGCATTTGTCTGTTTAAAATATTTTTACTTGTGCACTTTATTGATTTTCTTTTCTACTCTCTGTATTGCACAGTCAATTTGTTTACATTCATTATCTGTTTACAGTTCTTTGCTTGTTTGCTTGTTTACATGTTTATGCTGTGTACAGTTTTTTTTTGCCCTACCAATTAGTGGTAATTCTCCTGCACCTGCAGGAAAAAGGAATCTCAGGGTTGTATGTGATGTCATGTATGCACTCTGACAATAAATCTGAAATCTGATTTAAGTGAGTCAGATTTTTTTTTCTTATCCAAATTATACTTATGAGTTTAAGTCAACTTCTGAATGATGGAGTCAAACATTTGTACAGATACCTGGGGTAGGCACTGAACATGTATTGTAGATTATTGTGTGCGGTGTGCCACAAAGACTTCCACAGAGCCAGGATGGCTGTAGCTGCAGTAACTCTGAGTGAGCTTCGGGAGGCCAACGCAGGCTTATATCCATCCCAGAGAGTGATTGACACCTGACCGGGTGGGGCTTGATCCCTTCAGCCCAACTGATGCTCAGAGGGATGGGTGGGGGGGTGGGGGCCGGGGTCGACGTATGAGGGTTGTATTGGATGGGTGGGGGGGGGGGGCGGGTTCGTCTCCCAAGGCAGAAACGGGCCCCTAGTGGTCAAGGAAGTCCTGCATGCCCCATAGCTGCCTGGGGACGGGGATGTATGCCCTGTTGTCCTGGGCTGGAGGGTGGCGTGGTGTGGTGGGTGCTCCTGCTGGTGCCAGGTCCCTGGATGAGATGGTATCCTCCCTGCCACTGCCAAACCTAACGTGGGCATAGTTGTGGTTTGCATGTAGGAGGAAGACCTGCTCGACCAGGGCTTTGGCCTTGTGTGTCCGTATGTGCTTACGCAGGAGCACCGGACTCGGGGACGTGAGCCATGCTGGGAGGGACGTTCCAGTCACTGACCTCCTGGGGAGTGAGAACAGATGTTCATGAGGGGTCTCGTTGGTAGACGTGCACAGCAGTGACCAAATGGAATGGAGCACCTCGGACAGGGCATCCTGCCAGTACTCAATGACTCACCCTTTCAACCTGAGAGGACTGCCTTCTAGACCATCCCATTATCGTGTTCCACTTGCCCATTGCCTCGGGTTATAGCTCATCGTGCGACTGGTCGCGATGTCCCTCGCCGTCAGGTACTGGCGCAGCTTGTCATTCATGAAACTAAACCCCAGGTCGCTGTGGATAAAGGCAGGGTTGCCAAACCGTGAAAATCTGCCCCAGGGTCCTGATGACGGTGGCCGTGGAGGTGTCCGGGCAAGGGATAGCGAAAGGGAAGCGTGAGTACTCGTCCACTACTCTGAGAAAGTAGACCTTTTGGTTCATGGAAGGCAGGGGCCCTTTGAAGTCCATGCCGAGATGCTCCAAAGAGTAGCCTTTACAACGTGGGCCTGGGGCAGGTGGAAGAAGCGGGGTTTACACTCCGCTCAGACCCGACAGGCCTCGGTCATGTCCCTGACGTCCCTGATGGTGTACGGCAGGTTCCAGGACTTAATGAAATGGTACAACCTGGTGACACCCGGATGGCAGAGGGACTCATGCAGTGCCTGCAGCCTGTCGTCATGCATAGACGTGCAGGTGCGAGAGAGGGCATTGGACGAGTCGTTAAACTTCCCAGGGCGGTAGCTGTAGGTTGCCAGCTCAACTCTCCAGTGCAGGATCTTGTCATTCTTGATCTTGCTTTTGTGGGTAGTGTTAAATATGAACCTTTTTAGGTAGACCTTTTTTAGGTCTAGGAGAGGGCGCATATGGGCTGGGTCTGGGCTGATTTCCCTGTTCTGCACTATTTAGCCCAGGATTGGCAACTTCCTGGCTAAAGACGCATTTGACCCTGTTGTATGTAAGGTTGCACCATTTCATCAGATGCAAGGATCGACAATGAGATAGACAACAGACTCGCCAAGGCAAATAGCGCCTTTGGAAGACTACACAAAAGAGTCTGGAAAAACAACCAACTGAAAAACCTCACAAAGATAAGCGTATACAGAGCCGTTGTCATACCCACACTCCTGTTCGGCTCCGAATCATGGGTCCTCTACCGGCACCACCTACGGCTCCTAGAACGCTTCCACCAGCGTTGTCTCCGCTCCATCCTCAACATCCATTGGAGCGCTTTCATCCCTAACGTCGAAGTACTCGAGATGGCAGAGGTCAACAGCATCGAGTCCACGCTGCTGAAGATCCAGCTGCGCTGGATGGGTCACGTCTCCAGAATGGAGGACCATCGCCTTCCCAAGGTCGTGTTATATGGCGAGCTCTCCACTGGCCACCGTGACAGAGGTGCACCAAAGAAAAGGTACAAGGACTGCCTAAAGAAATCTCTTGGTGCCTGCCACATTGACCACCGCCAGTGGGCTGATAACACCTCAAACCGTGCATCTTGGCGCCTCACAGTTTGGCGGGCAGCAACCTCCTTTGAAGAAGACCGCAGAGCCCACCTCACTGACAAAAGGCAAAGGAGGAAAAACCCAACACCCAACCCCAACCAACCAATTTTCCCCTGCAGCCGCTGCAACCGTGTCTGCCTGTCCCGCATCGGACTTGTCAGCCACAAACGAGCCTGCAGCTGACGTGGACTTTTACCCCCTCCATAAATCTTCGTCCGCGAAGCCAAGCCAAAGAAGATGTAAGGTTCCTTTCCTCGGCTGCCTGGAAGAAGCATTTTAAATTCGTGTCATGATCCTCCTGAGTGTGGCCACAGATTGTCACGTTGTCTAAGTAGGGGAACACCACTTTGAGTTGGAACTCATCTACTATTCGGTCCATTTCTCTCTGAAACAGGGACACTCCATTGGTGACACCAAAGGGGAGTCACAGAAATTGACACAGCCTGCTGTCTGCCTCAAATACTGTGTAAGTGCGATCGCGGAGGTATGCTGCCTTCAGGTCTATGGTGGAGAACACCTTATACTGCGCAATGTTGTTGACCATGTCTACTATGCGTGGCAGGGAGTAGGCATCTAGTTGTGTAAATTTGTTGATTGTCTGGCTGTAATCCACTACCATGTGCAGTTTTTCTTCTGACTTTACTACAACCACCTGGGCTCTTCAGGGGCTGGTGATCTGCTCTATGATGCCCTTCTGTAGTATCCTGTGGACCTCTGTCCTAATGAAGGCTCTGTCCCTCGGGCTGTACCTCCTGCTCTTTGTGGCTATTGGTGTGCATTCTGGGGTCAGGTGTGTGAACAGCGGAAGGGGTTCTATGTTCAGGACAGACAGGCCGCAGTGTTGTTTCTTTGTAAGGCATAGTGGGGGGGGGGGTGAGGCCTGTTGTGCACTATTGTAATGCTTTCTAACTGGCACTGAAAATCTAACCCCAATAGTACCAGGGCACAGAGGTGAAGGAATTCGTATTTTGTGCCCTGGATTTATAGAGTAACCTTGCAAAACTGTTTTATCTCAGCCGCAAGGCTGCCGGCTGCTAACAGGATCTGGTTTTCCACTCGGGCATGTGGGGAGGGAAAGGTGGTTGACTAACTCCTGGTCAATAAAACTTACAGTGCTTCCACTATCTATTAAGCAATTTACCCTCACATCATTAATTTTGATGCACACAGTGGCATCAGATAAATTGTGTGGACTCGCCTGATTCATGCGTAGGGAAGCAAGTCTGGCGTGTCTTTCGTGTCCTTCCATCCCATAGTACTCGGCGTCATATTCATCTCCCGAAGACTGTGACCTCTGCTTCGTAGCATTTGTCCAAGATGGCCGGCTGCACATGGCATTCTTCTTCTTCTGTTTGTCTGTGGAGAAAGAAGAGCTTTCCCGCCTCTCATTGGCATGAGAAAGGGCCTTGGCTGTGGCCTTGGGTCTTCTGCAGACTTTTGCATAATGCCCACATTTTCTACAGTTGGAACAGACATTTTCTCTGGCAGCGCAGAGGGCTCTGGGGTGCTTTCTTTGTCCACAGAAATAGCACTTGGGACCCTCAAGGTGTGCTGCTGCTGTGAATTCCTGTGAGGCAACATACTTTTCTTTTCGTGGGGCTAGAGAGTACAGCAGTGTGACATTTGTACCAGCCCCAGGGTCCTGTGAGTACTCCCCCAATTCTTTCCTGGTGCTTTCTAAAGCTTTTGCAATAGTCTCTGCCTCATCTAGCCCCACCATTCCTTTCTCCAGCAATCAATGTCTCGTCTCAGTGGACCGTATACCCGCAACAATTCTGTCCCTAATAAGGTCCTCCACATACTCCTGAGCTGATACTGCTTTGAAGTTGCAGCCTCTCGCCAGGACTTTCAGAGAGTATAAAGTCTCTGGCAGACTCCCCTACTTGTTGTGACCTGGTCATGAGTCTGTACCGGTAGTGGACTTCACTAGGCCCCTTACTGTAATACCTCTGTAAAATGCTCATTGCCTCTTGGTAGGAGCTGGCATCCTGTATAAGGGAGTAAGGGTGGTCTCCTAGCTGCGCTAACAGCAGCATTAATAGCTCATTATCTGATGCCTCAGCACCCTCCACATAATTAAGCAGCTTTGCCAGTGGCCAAAGTGCGTGCTGGCTCTGGGATTTCTGGGGTCGAGCTCCAGCCTGTCTGGTTCTTTTTCTTTGGCTTGGCTTCGCGGACAAAGATTTATGGAGGGGTATGTCCATGTCTGCTGCAGGCTCGTTGGTGACTGACAAGTCCGATGCAGGGCAGGCAGGCATGGTTGCAGCGGTTGCAAGGGAAAATTGGTTGGTTGGGGTTGGGTGTTGGGTTTTTCCTCCTTTGTCTTTTGTCAGTGAGGTGGGCTCTGCGGTCTTCTTCAAAGGAGGTTGCTGCCCGCCGAACTGTGAGGCGCCAAGATGCACGGTTGGAGGTGATATCAGCCCATTGTGGCAGGCACCAAGAGATTTCTTTAAGCATTCCTTGTACCTCTTCTTTGGTGCACCTCTGTCTCGGTGGCCAGTGGAGAGCTCACCATATAACACGATCTTGGGAATGCGATGGTCCTCCATTTTGGAGACGTGACCCACCCAGCGCAGTTGGATCTTCAGCAGCATGGATTCGATGCTTGCGGACTCTGCCAGCTCGAGTACTTCGATGTTGGTGATGAAGTCACTCCAATGAATGTTGAGGATGGAGCAGAGACAGCGCTGATGGAAGCGTTCTAGGAGCCGTAGGTGATGCCAGTAGAGGACCCATGATTCGGAGCCGAACAGGAGCGTGGGTATGACAATGGCTCTGTACACGCTGATCTTTGTGTGTTTCTTCAGGTGGTTGTTTTTCCAGACTCTTTTGTGTAGTCTTCCAAAGGCGCTATTTGCCTTGGCGAGTCTGTTGTCTATCTCGTTGTCGATCCTTGCATCAGATGAAATAGTGCAGCCGAGATAGGTAAACTGGTTGACCGTTTTGAGTTTTGTGTGCCCGATGGAGATGTGGGGGGGCTGGTAGTCATGGTGGGGAGCTGGCTGATGGAGGACCTCAGTTTTCTTCAGGCTGACTTCCAGGCCGAACATTTTGGCAGCACATAGCTAAGAAGCAATCTCTGGTCCCTTAGGTGTAGCAAGGACGAACCCTGAGGTGCTGGGAGCTGCTGGAAGAGCTTCTGTGGGGCTTCTGTCTGCTGGAGGTGTAACCTGGGTGCTTGGGGCTGTTGGCTGAGTCTCTGGCTTTGGGACATTTGCAGCCGGCTTAGAGGGGATCCCAGCTGTAGCATCAGGTCTCCGTGGTACTGAGGAAACTGCTGCTGGGGGAGTGAAGATAGCTGTGTCTTCTTTCCCTGGCTCTGGAGTGGTTGGGAATTCTGCACATATGTGGCAATCGGGAGCACGACTGTGGAGATCCTTCCACCCGCGCTTGTAGTGGCCCCTTTCTGATTGGACCGGGGTTTAGGGTCGGCAGCGCCAGTACCACCGAACCCATGGGCAGACAGAGCTCTTGGCTGTTTCTTACCTGCCCTATCATACTTCTGTGGTCTTCCTAAATTCCACCACAATTCCAGTACAGCCGTCCCTCGCTGTCTCTGTCCTCGGATGCATGTGCGTGCTAGTCATCCTCGAATTCCATTCCTCAGGAAGAATCTCCAGGTGGTCAGGAATGCGCATTGGAGAAGAAGCAGCTTCCATCCTAGTAGCTATCATATTAGTTTATTAAATTGTACTGACAATAACCACACCAGCAGTGCGAGTATAAGACAGCTTTAATAAGCTAATATGTACACTAAGAGGTCTTGTCTCTCTGCAAGATGAACCTGGAAGGCTAGACTGTAGCTCTGGACTGCTTTATATATAAGGTCACTGGGCTGATCCCTGGTGACCTAGTGATGTAATTACATATCACCACAATTTTTATGCAAAAATAACATATAGACTATCCATTGCCTTCCATGGATGATGCCTGACCTGCTGAGTTTCTCCACCCTTTGCTTGAGTGAAAGGAAAGGGTAGCTATTTGCAGTGGAAGAAGGTGAGCAGTGCTGTCGTGAAATGATCAGTACCAGAGCCACTGCTGTTCATAATTTACATTAACAGTTAATGCTTTGGGAACAAAAACTTGCAGAATGGGCAAATAATTGGTAATGAAATTCAACATAAATAAATGTGGAGCAGCAGACTTGCTAAAAAGAATGCAGAGGTCACTGATTACTTGGAATAAGAGGAATAAAGAAACAAAGGGAGTCACAGAATACAAATACACCAATCACCGAAAGTTGCATCACAGGTTTTCAAGGCCTTGTACTATCTTCTTTCTTTTCTTCTTTGGCTTGGCTTCGCGGACGAAGATTTATGGAGGGGGTAAAAAGTCCACGTCAGCTGCAGGCTCGTTTGTGGCTGACCAGTCCGATGTGGGACAGGCAGACACGATTGCAGCGGTTGCAAGGGAAAATTGGTTGGTTGGGGTTGGGTGTTGGGTTTTTCCTCCTTTGCCTTTTGTCAGTGAGGTGGGCTCTGCGGTCTTCTTCAAAGGAGGCTGCTGCCCGCCAAACTGTGAGGCGCCAAGATGCACGGTTTGAGGCGTTATCAGCCCACTGGCGGTGGTCAATGTGGCAGGCACCAAGAGATTTCTTTAGGCAGTCCTTGTACCTTTTCTTTGGTGCACCTCTGTCACGGTGGCCAGTGGAGAGCTCGCCATATAATACGATCTTGGGAAGGCGATGGTCCTCCATTCTGGAGACGTGACCCATCCAGCGCAGCTGGATCTTCAGCAGCGTGGACTCGATGCTGTCGACCTCTGCCATTTCGAGTACCTCGACGTTAGGGGTGTGAGCGCTCCAATGGATGTTGAGGATGGAGCGGAGACAACGCTGGTGGAAGCGTTCTAGGAGCCGTAGGTGGTGCCGGTAGAGGACCCATGATTCGGAGCCGAACAGGAGTGTGGGTATGACAACGGCTCTGTATACAGTGCTGTCGTGAAATGATCAGTACCAGAGCCACTGCTGTTCATAATTTACATTAACAGTTAATGCTTTGGGAACAAAAACTTGCAGAATGGGCAAATAATTGGTAATGAAATTCAACATAAATAAATGTGGAGCAGCAGACTTGCTAAAAAGAATGCAGAGGTCACTGATTACTTGGAATAAGAGGAATAAAGAAACAAAGGGAGTCACAGAATACAAATACACCAATCACCGAAAGTTGCATCACAGGTTTTCAAGGCCTTGTACTATAAGCAAAGCATAACTCCAATGTTTGTTTCTAAAGGGATAGATCTGAGAATTAGGGAAGTTATATTAAACATGTACTGACCTTTTGTTAGACTACACTCAAAGTGTTCCATACAGTTCTAGCCACCATATTATAATAAAAACACTGGAAGGAGATTTCAAAGCTTATACTTATGCTAGAAATGTGAGGGTTTAAATATAAGAGAGGCTGAACATACTATAGGCCTTTTTTAGAGAAAAAAAAATGAATGTGAAAGCAGAGATTCTCTGTCTTTACATGGCTGCACTTACCTCCATAAAAGGTGGATTGACTGCTCAAACTCGCTCCAATTTCCATCCACCTGGGGGGTACACTTAGAGGTGGAGTGTAGTCACTCCACCTCCTCCATAAAAGGAATGCCGCTGAAAGCAGCTCCAAAGGGGAGGGCTGATGATGTCGTGATGACACGACCCAGGAGTGCGAATTTTTTTAAAAAACCATATGATAGATAGAGGCTATTACATTGCACAGAAGATCTGCATGAGTCCTAAGACTGCTTGCAGAGATCTCCACTAGCACTCTTACCTGCTCTTCGGTTGTCATTTTCTTGTGTATATGCCGTTTTCCCTTCTTGGCGCGTATGTTTGAGGTCAAGGTGGCGGGTAGTGCTATTGCACCACTTGCCCTGCCTCCTTCCGCTCTGGAATCCGGCTCCCAATTCAGCTCTGCATGATGGCCCTGCGGGATCTGCATGGTAGGTTGTCATCAGAAAAGATAAAATTGGCCTTTTTTTTAACTTGAGCCAGCTATAATGCAGTATTTCACCATAAAAAGGCCTTATGTCTCTCTCTCTCTCTCTCTTCACTTCAAAAGAAACCCTGAGAGGCGGACCTTATCTTGGCCTTTGAATTGATGAAAGGCTTTGACAGTAAGACAGAAACAACATTTCTACTCCTGGGGAAGAGCATTTTCAGAGGGTTAACTCCAGATTCGCCTAAAATCAGAAAATATTCAACCTTAAGTATTTCTCTTTCCCCAGATGCTGCCAGGCCTGCTTGACAATTTCTAATACTTTGATTTTGATTTTACTTCAGATATCCAGCATTTTCAAGCTTTATTTTGATTTTTCACGAATGTGGTGAACTCTTAAATGTTTTCTGAATTGGGCGAATAAGCCATTCAGTTGTTCCCTGTCACACTGAAAGAGAGAAAGAATAAAACTGGCTGGATCACTAGATATCTGATATAGACATGGAAAAGTCACTCTCAGACCAACTAACCTTGCAAAGTCATCATTAGAAGGATTTGTGGATTGATATCTAAATCAGAAGAGTTGCCCCGGGATAAGTTCACCAACAGGAGAAGCAATGTCATCCAATTGGAGAGTGCCCAAATGGAAAATTAAGTACATTTTAATTTAAGTACATGAGGTCATGGACAGACATATCACTGTGGGAATGGGGTGCAGGATGGAAATGATTGTCCACTAAGGTATTCCTGTCATTGATGTAGACAGAGTGAAGGTGCTCAGTGAAGCATTCTCCCAGTCTGCCCAGACAGAATATCGACATTTCCAGTTTCTGCTAGCCTAGTCCCCATTCTCCCTCTCTTCCACATCCCTCTGTCTTCTTTCCACCAGCTCTCCACCTCCTTCCCTCTCCATTCTCAGAGCTATTCCCCCTCTCTTTGTTTGCTGTTGTGCCTCCCTCCCTTATCCACCTAGTACCTCCTGTGTGTGGGACTGAGCTCCACCCCTGCCCCTCCCCCTCACATTTTGTTCCACGCCACCTGCCTACATTTTGCTCATGCCTTGGATAAAAGTCTCAAGCTGGAAAACATTGGTTTATCTTTGCTATATAAAGTATGCTGTTTGACCTGCTGAGTTTCTCCAGCATTGTTTTTGTTTTAGTCCACTAACAGTCTGACGCAGACATCTTCACAGAATCGGTCCTTACTGGCATTGTGTAGGTTCATAATGTCACAATCCTTGGCAAAATCCTATCTCACCAGAACAGGCGTCATGTAAACAAATCAGCATCAAGGACGCTGATGAAACAGAAGTCATTAGGCCCTTTCAAGCTGCCATGTAAAATGGAGTTAACAGGGCAATTTGCCCGGTTAGTGACCCACTCACGCAGCAGCTTAAAAGGGTCTGACCCAGTCAGCATGGTCCTAATCTAACCGGGTCCCTGACCTACCTCAGAGGTAGTCAGGGAACCCAGTTAAACTTAACTAGGTTACATCCACCAGTGGCTTGAACAGAAAAATGGCCGACCTTTTTATTCCTGTGACATCAGCAACTTGCACTCTGGAGACACAGGGAAACCCCTGGCTGAAGTGCCTTCTGTGATTGTGGGGGGGGAGAGAGGAGTCACTGCTGTGGAGCCTGGGGTGGAGGGTGGGCCCACAATCGGGGGGAGTGAGGTCAATGCCATGGGGGGGAGAGAAGTCTTACTGCCACAGGGGAGAGAGAAGAGGGGTCGCTGCTGTGGGGGGGGGGAGAGGTCGCGGCTGCGGGGAGGGGTGGTGGAGAAGTCGTTGCCGCAGTGGTGGAGGGGGAGAGTAGGAGGTTGCGAACTGCCGCTGCTACGAACGCCATTCCAGTTATGACAGCTCAGTGATCGTGGCAGTGGGATGTTGCTGGGGGCGGTGTGGCGATTGATGGTATGAGTGATGATTGACCGTGGGGGCCATGACTGACGGGGCAGGGTGACTGAATGGGGTAGTTGTGATTGATGGTGGGTGGTGACTAATTGGGGGGGGGAACTGACGGGCGGGTAACTAACAGCTGGTGGGAGGATGGCAGGGCAGACTTACCAATAGTTCCCGTGAGTGCGCGACATGTCAATGATCGTGTCACTGTGGGGAGCGATTCCCCCTTAAATTGCTGATTTAGTGATTTAATGAGTCGTTCCCCTCACCTTTGCCCAATAATCACACCTGAGACCCAGGAGGGATACTAATGGCTAGAATTATACTTCATTGAAAGGAAGGTGGTTCTGATGGTTGGGGATCAGCCCATCCTATATGAGTTCCTTAGGCAGTGCCCTAATTCCAACTATTTTCAGCTTCTTCATCACTGACCTTCCTTCCATCATAAAATCAGAATGGGGATGGTTAACAATGATTGCATATTGTTCAATTCCATTCTTAATTCCACAACAAATGAATAGGTTGTTGAATGCATGCAACAGGTAAAGGCTGATGAACACCAAGTAAGGTTTGTGCCCTAAAAGTACCAGGTAATGACAATTACTATAAAGAAGGATCTAACTGGGTATGAAAGGGTTATTATATGAAGACCATTTGACAGCTTGCTGGAACTTAGGAAAATGGGTTGGGGTGGGTGGGGGGGGTGGTGGATGGTATTTCATTGGAAAATTTCAAATGTTGAAAGGTGTGGACAGAGTAGATTTTGACAGATTGATTTCCCATGATGGGAGAGTCCATGGCAAGAGGGCACAGGATTGAAGGGCTTCCACTTAGAACAGAGATGCCAAGGAATTTCTTCAGCCAGAGGGTGGTAAATCTGTGGAATTATTTGCAATAGGCAGTTCTGAAAGATGGGTCATTGGGTGTATTTAAGACAGAGATTAATAGGTTCTTGATTAGCCAGGGCATCAGGGGAGAACGCCGGGCAGTGGGGCTTAGTGGGAAAATGGATCAGGGGGCAGACTCAATGGGCTGAATAGCCTGTTTCTGCACCAATGATTTATGGTCTTATGATCTAACCACCTTCTCTGAGTATCCATTAGTATTATTCTCTGCTACCAGGTGCCCTCTTTCAGTACTCTAGGAGTGACCACTGAATACAATTCAACTGGGCTAATCACATAAATACCAGGGCTACAAAAGCAATCAGATGTTGGAGATCTTTCAGCAAGTGGCTCACCTTCTGACATTGAAATTCCTTTCTACTAACTACAAGCTAAGAGGGTCATATAATACTTTCCACTCACCTAGACATGTGTATCTCCACCTGCACTAAGAAAGCTTGGCACCATCCAAACCAAACTGGTACCATCACTAGAGCACAGTTGTAATGCTCTATAGTTACGTGCCTAGGTTACACCAACAGCTCCTTACAAACACACAACCTTTACCACTGTGAAGGATGAGAATTTTGGGCACATGAGGACATTGACATCTTCTTCAAGTTGTGTGCATTCTGACTTGGAAACATATCACCATTCATGTATCATGGCTAGATGTAAATTCTGGAATTCCATTCTCAAACCTTAGAACATATGAAATATGTTCTATCAATTCAATGTTTGTGGCTGACCTTTTTACTTCAGCATTACTTCCCAGCACTCAATCCATAATCCTTGATCCCTTTAATATCCAACAAGCTAACAACATCAGTTTTGAATATTATCAACAAACAGCCTCTGCAACTCTCTAAGGCAGAGAATTCAAAATATTCAAAAGATGAAAAAAAAATTCACTGCCCTCTGGGTGAAGAAACGTCTTTTTATCTCTGTCCTGATTTTATACACCTCAGCCAGGGCAAGCTCATCCCTGTCAAATCAGATGAGAATTCCATAAATATTGATGAGTTCACCCCTCATTTGTGTGAGCTTGAAAGAGAATATAAGTATATTCTGCTTAGCCTCTTTTGACAAGCTCCCCTTCACAAGAATCAATCTGGTGAAGATTCACTGCACGTGTTCCCTCTAATTTTTAGTAGTCAGTGTGTGCAATAATCTTACATTGTGCAATTTTTTTTTCCTGTGACAAAAGTGTATGCGCACTGAATGCTTGTGCAAATGCAAACTTGAAAATGCTTCAAGGTAATATTGGCACAGCCTATCTCTCATGGCTAATAAAACTGTATTTGCATATTTTCATATAAATACAAGTATGATTGCATTCTATGAAGTAACGTATTTAGTTAAGATTTTATTCTACATTATTTTAGGTCACTAACCTTTTGTGCGCACATTGATTTCCTTTGTGCACTGGTTGCAAACCACATGCACATGCACCACTTGGATGGATCAGTGGTCACTGCATTCTTGTTCTTGTAAGTATATTTATCCTTGGGTCAAGAGACCAGACCTGTGGACAATATTTCAGTTGTGATCCCACCAAAGAGGGAGCAGGTCATCTCTTGCACTCAAATCCTTTCGAAGGTTCAATATACTTTGTGCCTTCCCTATTGTTTCTGTGGTTTATTTATAAGCACACCAAGTCCCTCTGAACCTTTCAGTCTCCCACCATTTAGAAAATACTGCATGTTTCTTTTTTTTAATGTTTATATTTTTTCTACTTGATTCAGCATGGTGGCAGGCCATTCTGGCCCACAAGTCTGCTTTGCCCAAATACATCCAATTAATCTCCCAACCCTTTACACCTTTTGGAACGTGGGACGAAACCAGAGCACCCAGAGAAACACCATGTAGACACAGAGAGAATGTACAAATTCCTTACAGACAGTGATGGACTTGAGCCTGGGTCAGTGGGCTGTCATCACGTTGCGCTGACCATTTTGGAATTTTTCCATTTCACTCCCTCCCCCCCCCCACCAAATTTTATTCCATCTGTTTCTCCCATTTCCCTGAAACCTCTCTCCCATCCACATTGCCATCAGAAAACAAGAATACATTACACCAGGCCCAATTGTTAATCATCTATATCAACAGTTTTGATGAGGGCGTCAGGAACCAAGCATTGTAGCTCCTCGATGTCATAATTTCCCAAGAGGATATATGATTAATTTATTCCTTCTCGTTGTTTTCAGCCCACAAATCAATCAGCCTTCCATACCTGTATATATCTCTTAACACTGTCTGCTTTGATTTAATTCAATAATGTGCCACAGGAGAGATAATTAAAAGTCCAAATTCAACACATTCTCTGGTTTCCCCTGATTTTCTGTGAGTTACAATCTCAAAAACAAACAGCTTTTGCAAATTTCCCTTTCACAAATTTACATGAACTCTGCCCAATTATTTATTTAGTTAATTTGGAGATACAGCATGGGAACAGGCCCTTCCAGCCCATGAGCCCACACCACTCAGATACACCCATGTGACCAATTAGCCTTCTAACCCCATATATATTTGAAACATGGGAGGAAACCATAGCACCCAGAGAAAACCCATGCAATCACAGGAAGAACATCCAAACTCCTTTCAGAACCCATAAGAGCATGGGGCTAAATCACTACACTACGCTAAGCATGCCGCCTTAATTTCCTTCATAATTGATTCCAGAATTTTTCCTGATACGGGTGATACAGTATTGCAGCTAACATATTTGTGGATTTATGCCACCAGTGATCCGAGTTCGAAGGTTCTCATATTCTCCCTATAATTTTGAGTTTCCTCCAGATGTTTCAGTTTCCTTCCACATTGCAAAGATGCCCAGGTTGATAGTTAATTAGCTATTGTTAGTTGCCTTTATATGTAGGTGAGTAGTTGAGTTTGCATGTGTTAATGGCGATGTGGAGAAAATAAAATGGGATTAGGAAAGGGTGAATGCAAACAGGCATGTTCTCAGTGGACCTCCTTCCCTCCTTTCTTAAGTTGTGGCAGTACTTTTGTTGTCTTCTAATATATGGAAACTGTTCCAATGGTTTTTTTGGAAGGTGATTAGCAATACATTCACCAAGATCCTGGTGACACACCTCCACCTTCTAAAGGGCAGTGGAAGATGGAATTAAATAACTGACCATGCCAAGTGGTATCCAAATCCTGAAAAAGAAAAGAAAGATTAAATAAGATAGTTGCTTGACACAGTATCATAGAGAATGTGGAACTCCACACCACAGGGAATGGTTGAAATTAATTGCACAGATGCACTTATGGGGAGACTGGGGAGGGAGAATGCAATAGAGAATTAAACAGGTACATTTAGAGGATGGACAAGAGGACTTCCTAGTAATGGCTAAGGATTGGACTGGTCTAGTTGAATCAAATGGCCTATTTTCACACACTGTATTTAACCATTTTTTTTTTTCTTTGGCTTGGCTTCGCGGACGAAGATTTATGGAGGGGGTAAAAAGTCCACGTCAGCTGCAGGCTCGTTTGGAACAGGCCAGTGTGGCCCTACTAGTCTATGCCGTAACAAATCCCCACACTCCTAGTCCCACTGACCAGCACCCGGTCCATACCCCTCCAGTCCTCTCCTAGCCATGTAACTATCCAGTCTTTCCTTAAATGTAACCAATGATCCCGCCTCGACCACGTCTGTCGGAAGCTCATTCCACATCCCTACCACCCTTTGCGTAAAGAAATTTCCCCTCATGTTCCCCTTATAATTTTCCCCCTTCAATCTTAAACCATGCCCTCTAGTTTGAATCTCCCCCACTCTTAATTGAAAAAGCCTATCCATGTTTACTCTGTCTGTCCCTTTTAAAATCTTAAACACCTTTATCAAGTCCCCTCTCAATCTTCTACGCTCCAGAGAAAAAAGCCCCAGTCTGCACAACCTTTCCCTGTAACTCAAACCTTGAAATCCTGTCAACATTCTCATGAACCTTCTCTGCACTCTCTCTATTTTGTTTATATCTTTCCTATAATTTGGTGACCAAAACTGTACACAGTACTCCAAATTTGACCTCACCAATGCCTTGTACAATTTCATCATAACCTCCCTACTCTTGAATTCAATACTCCGATTTATGAAGGCCAACATTCCAAATGCCTTCTTCACCACACCATCTACCTGAGTATCAGCCTTGAGGCTACTATTTACCATCACTCCTAAATCCCTTTGTTGCTCTGCACATCTCAATAGCCTACCATTTAATGCATATGACCTATTTAGATTTGCCTTTCCAAAATGTAACACCTCACACTTATCTGTATTAAATTCCATCAGCCATTTCTCAGCCCACACCTCCAGCCTTCCTAAATCACCTTTTAATCTACGGTAATCTTCCTCACTGTCCACAAGACCACCAATCTTTGTATCATCCGCAAACTTGCTTATCCAATTCTCCACCCCTACTTCCAGATTGTTAATATATATAACAAACAATAGTGGACCCAGGACCGAACCCTGAGGAACCCCACTAGTCACCGGCCTCCAAATGAACAAACAATTTTCTACCAGTACTCTCTGACACCTCCCATCCAACCATTGCTGAATCCATTTCACTACCTCCTCATTTATACCTAATGCCTCCACCTTTTTTCCTAACCTCCTGTGGGGAACTTTGTCAAAAGCTTTACTAAAGTCTAAATAGACAACATCCACAGCTTTCCCTTCATCAACCTTTTTTGATTCAATGGAAACAGCAGAGGCAGCAATTGTGAAGAAAAGAGTTCAGCGTTTGAGATTGATGCCAGAATTGGGATCATTGAGAGATAATAGATGTTTTAAGTTGCAGAAAAAGGGAGTGGGCGATGGTGAGAACAAAAGGGGAAGGCGTGAAGAGGGCTCACAAGATCATTGAGGACCCCTACCTATCCACACGTAGCGTCTTTCAACTACTCCCGTCGGGGAACAGGAGTATCAGAGCGAGATCAAACAGGCAGAGATAAAGCTTCTTCTCACCGACAGTGAGGATGTTGATCAACTGAATGAACTGCTCATACTAACCTTCCAGGACTCTACT
This sequence comes from Narcine bancroftii, assembly GCF_036971445.1. Lineage (NCBI taxonomy): Eukaryota > Metazoa > Chordata > Chondrichthyes > Torpediniformes > Narcinidae > Narcine > Narcine bancroftii. The sequence goes on along the minus strand of NC_091473.1, from coordinate 118,254,673 downwards.
ATTTATTAAACAGTAATTATTTACTTTATATAGGTAGATACTTACTGAATATGTATTATTTGTATGTGCGTTTGCGTTTGATCTCGCTCTGATACTCCTGTTCCCCGACGGGAATAGTTGCAACAAGGGGCAGACAACGAACACTGTTTTGTTGGGATGTTCTTGTACAATTGGATGATAATAAACTTGAAATTAAACTTGTGTGATAGTGTGGAAATCAGGAGAGAATGAATGACATGATGGTAGTGGTACTTAGTGGCTGACAGAAGTTAGTAAAGGCCAATAAACAAGGCAAGATACTGCATGTTGGAGGGAGTGTAAAACAAGAAAAGATGAATGAATGGTGAAGTACAATGGGAATAGAAAGAGGTGCAGTGAGTGGGAAGGCAGCACTGCTTTCTGCAATCAATGCCTATCACTAGAAAGGAGAATTTGTCGTGAACACTGAGTGTAATATGCAGAACATGTAATTTAATCGACAGGGTGATGCTAAGCTTCCAGCTACATGCCATTGTAATTCTTCACCCCTCTCCCACTCTAACCTCCTTCTCTTTGTCCGCCTGCACTCTTCCAATGAAACTGAATGTAAGGTTGAGGAACATCACTTCACCTTCCTTCTGGGCACATTGCAGTCCCCCAGACTCAGCAATGAATCCAAGAATTTCAGCTATTCCAACCTTGTATGTCTCAGTCCATGGATTAAGATCGTTCTTTTCACTTTTGTCTTCTTGTACTTCAGATGACATTGTGTCATCTCATTCAGATATGCTTATCGACAGTTAGCAACACTTACCAAAATCTTTCGACCAGCACCTTAGCCTCACGTGTAATTCAGTCTCCTCTGGTCTCTGCCATATCTCAGGTGTTCCACTCTCTTCTCTCTGCTCTTTCTGTTTTCTTCATGCAATTTATTTCAGGTTTCCTTACCACACAGAAGTAGGTTATGCAGCTCATCTAACTGAATCCTGTGCAGAGCCAACAATCCCATTCCCCCACTTACCACCTCACAGCTATTCTATCTCATGTAAGTATTGTTACGAGCCCAGAGGACCCCAAAACCCAGCACCAATTCACCAAGACAAATGGTTACTTAAACAAATGTTGCTTTTAATTATCTTTAAACATGAAAACAGAATCACACTTTAACTTATCACTATTGACTTAACTAACCTAACTTAACCCCCTCCTAATTCTAAGTGCACTTGCATGTAATGTGTGTATGTAAGTTCAGAAAAGTTCTTTTGATCTCACTCCTCCCAAGTTCACTGGTTGCAGGCATCTCTTATACTGTGCACAGAATATAACATTTATAAAGTTCACCAGGCTTTGGTGCTTGAAAGGTAAATGGTTACCGCTCAGGAAGGTTCTTGAAAGTTTTCAGAGAGAGGTTTGTTGTTCCTGGACATCCACAACTGATTTACTTCCATCAACCACTTCAGTTTCTTATTGATGAAACTTTCCCCCTCAGGATTCTCCAGATGATAACCTCTTTCTTTCAGGTAACCACAGAGTTCCTTTTTGTTTCACTTATTCCAAGGGAAACATTAGGCAGCCAATCCTCTCCACTTGTATGAACCACAAGGGCTCTGACCAGGCCATCTTACAAAAGGGGGCTTTCCACAAGCTTGCCACCTTGTCTTGTTCCAGTATCAGCTGCTGTCTGCTGACTGTAACACTGTACAAGTGATCTGTCTCTCTGTCTCTCTCTCTCTTTCTTTCTTTCTCTGAGAAAGTCTATTTGACTCTCTCTGCTTGCAAAACCACATGACCCTCTTAGAACAACAAGCTCTCTTCCAGACAGAAGCGACTCCAACATGATCTTTCATCTGTTGACTTTTGTAAACAACAATCCATTAGTGAAGTATCATGAGCACTCTTCAAAGCTCTTGCAAAAGCTGTGAGGCCCTGACATGTCTAGCATTAGCAGAGCTCCAGTATTTCAAATAAGATCTGTTTTAAAGTGTTTGTATGTGACCTACTCTAACAAACCTTTCCCAATTTATCTCCCAAAAACCTATCTATATATTTTGTCACAGTATCAACCTACCTTTATCAGGGTTTATTGATTCTGGCCAACTAACCTACCAGCCAACACTTTTGGGTGTGGGAGAAACCATTGAAAATGGAAGAATCCCACATGATCACAGGGAGAACATGCAAAGGTTGAGATTCTAAATTGGAGAAAGGCCAATTTTGAGGAAATGAGAAATGATCTAGAATGCATGGATTGGGATAAATTGTTTTTAGACAACGATGTGTGAGGTAAGTGGGAGACCTTCAGTGGTGACATTTTGAAAGTACAGAATTTGTATGTTTCTGTCAGAATCAAAAGCAAGGATAGAAGGCATATGAAACCTTGGTTTTTGAGGGATATTGTGGATCTGGTTCAGAAGAAGAGATGTATATAACATGTATAGGCAACATGGGGAAAATGAGGCACTTGAAGTATAAAAATGAAAGAAAAACCTCAGGAAAGAAATCAGGAAGGCTAAAAGAAGACATAAGGTTACTTTGGCAGACAATGTGAAGGAAAATCCGTGGGGTTTAACAGGTATATTAAGAACAAAAGGATAGTAAGGGACAAAATTGGACTACTTGAAGATCAGAGTGGTCGGCTATATATGGAGCCAAAAAAGATGGTGGAGATCTTTAATGTTCTTTTTTTCATCAGTATTCACTCAGGAAACAGGCACCGAGTCATGGGAAGTAAGAAAAAGGAGTGAGGTCATGGAACCTATACAGATTAAAAAGGTAATGCTTGCTGTCTTAAAGGAAATAAGGGTGGATAAATCCCTAGGGCTTTAAAAGATATTCCCCTGGATCTTGAGGGAGGCTAGTGTAGAAATTGCACAAGGTCCGGCAGAAATATTTAACATGTCCTCAGCCATGGGTTTGGTATTAGAGGTTTGGAGGTAGCTCATGTTTTTCCATTGTTTACAAAAGGCTCCAAAAATGACCCTGGAAAATGTAGACCAGTGAACCTGACGTCAGTAGTAGGTAAATTATTGGAAGGTGTTCTAAGAGATAGGATATACAATTATTTAGACAGCCATGGGCTGATTAGGGATAGTCGTCTTGGCTTTGTGCTTGGTAGATTGTGCTTAACCAATCTTACAGAGTTTTTCGAAGAGGTTACCAGGAAAGCTGATGAAGGAAAGGCTGTGGATGTTGTGTACATGGATTTTAGTAAGGCCGTTGACAAGGTCCCGCATGGGAAGTTAGTCAGGAAAGTTCAGATGCTCGGTATTCATGGTTAAGTAGTGAATGGGATTTGATAATGGCTGGTCAGGAAAAAACAGAATAGTGGTTCTCAGTCTGGAGTCCTGTGACTAGTGGTGTTCCTCAGTGATCATTGGTGGGACCATTGTTGTTTGTCATCTATATCAATAATCTGGATGATAATGTGGTAAATTGGATCAGCAAATTTGCAGATAACGCTACGATTGGAGGCATTGTGACAGCGAAGAAGGTTTTCAAAGCTTGCAGGGGAATCTGGACCAGCTGAAAAAATGGGATGAAAGACAGCAGATGGAATTTAATGCAGATAAGTGTAAAGTGTTGCATTTTGGAAGGACAAACCAAGAAAGGATGCACACGGTAAATGGTGGGGCATGGAGGAGTGTGGTAGAACAGAGGGATCTAGGAATACAGATACATAATTCCCCGAAAGTGGCATCAAAATAGTGTCATAAAGAGAGCTTTTGGCATATTGGCCTTCATAAATCAAGTATTGAGTACAACAGTTGGGAAGTTATGTTAAAATTGTCTAAGTCATTGGTGAGGCCAAATTTGGAGTATTGTGTGCAGTTGTGGTCACCTAACTACAGGAAAAATATCAATAAGACAGAAAGAGTGCAGAGAAGATTTACTAGGATGTTGCCCAGGCTTCAGGAACTGAGTTACAGGGAAAGGTTAAACAGGTTAGGAGTTTATTCCCTGGCGTATTGAAGAATGAGGGGATATTTGATAGAGGTATTTAAAATTATGAGTGGGATAGACAGAGTAAATGTACATAGGCTTTTCCCACCGAGGGTCGGTGAGATACAAACAAGAGGACATGGGTTAAGAGTGAAAGGGAAAAAGTTTAGAGGGAACATGAGGGGGGCCATCTTCACACAGAGAGTGGAATGAGCTTCCAACTGAAATGATGAATGCAGGCTCAATTTTAACACTTAAGAGGAATTTGGACAGGTACATGAATGGGAGAGGTATGGAAGACTATGGATAGGGATCAGGTCAGTGGAACTAGGCAAAAAAAATGGTTTGGCATGGACTAGAAAGACTGAAGAGGCCTGTTTCTGTGCTGTAATGTTCTGTGGTCTCTCCCAATAGCACCTGAGGTCTGGATTTAATCCAGGTTGCCGAAGCTATGCAGCAGGTAGTACTGCCACTGTTAAATTTTGTATCATTTCTAACTTTCCCCAATTCTGATGAAAGATACTAAGCTGAAACACCAACTCTTTCTTTCTCCACAGATACTTCCTGACCTGCTGAGTTCTTCTACCATTTTCTGGTTTTATTTTACATTTTAATTCCACAGGAGGATAAAAGAGTGCTTTGACAGAGCTCCAAAACATCATCCCTGTTTCTTTTCCCACAGAGACCTGTTGAGTATTTCCACCATTTTCTGTTCTTATTTTAAATTTCAGCATCTGCAGCTCTTTTGTTTTTTTGTAGAACAGTGCTTGACTGGGATGCAATGGAGTGACCTGCCATTCTGCCATGATTGTGAAGTACTGTTTTGCCAAAGAGGCTAAACTGCAGAGGTTTCCCAAATTGTCGATGATAGGATGTCATAAGGAATAAGACAGGGATGGTATGATTAGTCTGATTTCAGGTTCACAGCACCTGATAATAAACCAAAGTTTCAAAACCCAATAAAACTACTGCTGCATTGGCATGTGCTGTGGTTAGGATGTGGGAACAGAGGTGAAAGGGAAGGAAAGTATTGATGGTGGAGATCACAATTTTTGTATCAGACTGAATGGCAGAGAGAATCACTCAAGTATCCCTCCTCCATCATCGATGTGTTCAACCGGGATTGTTGTCTGAAGAGGGCATGCACAGGACCAGAAGTACCAGAGCCAGCGCCACCAGGGTGAGAAACAGCTTCTTCCCACGGGCAGTGAGAATGCTGAACGACCAAAGAAACCACTCACACTAATCATCTGTGGCTCTCATATTTATGAAACAATATTGATTTATTTATTTGTATATATATATGAATGCTTGTCCTCCATGTGTATTGTTTGTCTATATGTGTATTACATCTGGTTGTATATCTGTATGCTTTGTACCGGGGACAGGAGAACGCTGTTTCGTAGGATTGTACTTGTGCAATCAGACTTGACTTGAGTGAGAGCATTTCATTACTTTACATTTTAATGCAGAGTAACTTCACAGAGCATATGACTGCTGAACTGATCCTGGGATGATTTTGATTACACTCATGTTCTCCCAGAAGTAAATTTGGCAGAGCACCAGTGATCACATGGCTGGATGAATATATCTTGTGAAATTTGTGATAATTTTACTGCTGGTTAAAAGTTAGATTACGCTGTTAAGCGGTAGTAAAATCCAAGTTCTCAAACGAGAGCATAAATCGGAGCCACGACAAAGAATCTAATTTTACAACCATGGAGGCAATCAGCAACAGAGAAAATTATTATGGTTAAACCAGAGAAGGCAGAATTTGTGCATTGGACACTGTAGATAACAGATTTTCCTGGTACATCCATCTATATAAATAAAGTATGTTTCAGGGACTGCACTCAGCGCAGCTAATCTAAACAATGAATGTAAGAAATAGTTATTTATACTAGAATCCATCTGGTACTGCAATGCTCATTTTAGGTTCGGTGGAATGTGTCAGGATTTTTTAAAAAAGTTTACATATTATGGGAATGCTAGAAATAGACCCTTCTTAACTATTTCACGGTGGGAGTAGTTTTAGATTTAACTGTAGGCTCACAGAGGAATGGTTAATGATCACAAATCACAAGTTTGCATCATTGAATCGCAGGACTCTAGTTTGCAACTTTCTTGCCTCAAGGCCTTGCTATGCTGGGAAGCTAGATGTTTCTTTCAAAGATGGAAGGAAATAGTCAGAAAAATGCAGACCCTTCTTGACACCAAAGGCCAAGGCAGTTCATATCACATGGCAACTTCAAAGTTTTCTGTACAGCATAAACCATTTTTAACACAGGGAGTTAGGACCAGCAAAGAAAAGAATGCAAAGAATAATCCCAGAGGACCTTTAAAAACATTTTTGTACTAGCAATGTACTTGCTATGATTCAGAATTTATTGTCAGCGTAGATACATGGCATCACATACAACCCTGAGATGTGGATATTTTGAAGGGATTTCTTGATTTTTTTTTTAAAAATTCAGCATTAAAAACAGACATTGAGAAAAAAAATCCCTAAGTAATGTAATTTTCAAAGCAAAAATGGATTAGTTATTTGAAAAGTCAAGAAAAAAACAACAAGCAAGTGACCAACTGATATAATGACAATGTTTACAGTGTTTAAAAGGTGTTTGGACAGTTCCTTAGGAACAGTGTAGAATGTTACAGGCCTAATGCCGCTAAATAAGATTTGTGTGGATCAATGTCAGCATGGATAAGATGGGCCAAAAGGATCAATTCTAAACCACAATACACAAATGTGCTCGAGAAACTCAGCAGTTCACACATGGCCTGCCAAGTTTCTCGAGCAAATTTGTGCATTGCTCTCAACCACAGGGTTTGCAGACATTGCTGTTTAACCCTTTTCTGTACTTTACTTTGCTATGATTCAGAATTTATTGTCAGAGTAGATACATGGCATCACGTACAACCCTAAGATTCTTTTTCCCTGTGGACTAGGCAGAATTTCTAATTATCAGTAACTGTAAACTGTACTCAAAGAAAGAACTGTAAACAAGCTGAGGAAATGTGCAAGTATAAATATTCAGTAATGACTAATGTGCAAGGCATGAATCCTGAAATGACTCTCCGAATGAGTCTGTCATTCAGGAATCTGATAGTTGAGGAGTAGCAACTACTCTTGAACCGAGAGGCATGAATCCCGTGGCAGCTGTACCCTCTTTCTGATGGCAGCAGCAAGAACAGAGAATGCCATGGGATCCTTGGCAATTGCTACCGCTCTCTGACAGCCATGTTCCACATAGATGTCCATGATGGCAGGGAGAGTTTTGCCTGTGATATGCTAGGCTGAGTCCACTACCTTTTGTAAGATTTTTTTTTTTTGCTTAGAGGTATTGATGCTCCCATATCAGGCTGTGATGCAGTTAGTCAGTGCACATTCTACTACACTGCTGTAGATGCTTGCTAAGGTTTCTGATGACTTGCCGAACCTCTGAAATCTCCTGAGAAAATAGAGGCATTGATGAACTTTCTTCACAATGGCATTAAATATGATGGGTCCAGGACAGGTCCTCCAGTATAATGACTCCCAGGAATTTAAAGTTACTCATCGTCTTCACCTCTGATCCCGCAATGATTACTGGATTATACACCTCTGGTTTTCCTTTCCTAAAGTTACAATCAGTTTTTTGGTCTTAGTGACATTGAGTAAGAGGTTGTTGTTGGCGCACCATTCAGTCAACTTCCTAAAGGGATATAAGATTCCCTGATTACATATTTTGAGAAATATGTGTATCTGGCAAGGCCAGAATTTATTGGCTATCCCTAATTGTACTTGAGATAGTGTTGGTGAACCATTTACTTGGATCACCATAGACCAGGGGTGTCAAACTCAAATTCACAGAGGGCCAAAATTAAAAACTTGGACTAAGTCGAGGGCCGAACTAGATATTTATTGAAATTTTTCAACAACATCTGCATGTCTCTTCTTTCAACATATGTAATGTTAAACTTTAGGATATAACTTTAGGAGGATAATGTTACAGGTCAGGAGTAGGTAGCTCAAGTTCACCCTTTGCTTGACCTGAGGGAAACATATTTGGTCCCTGTGGAGATGTAGTCAGCATTCACAGGCTGTGTCCATTTTGGCCTGCATCAGGACTCAGCATTTCCTGCTCACTCCTCAGGCTCTAGGCCTCTATTCACCCTCGACCCACCATCCCTCTACCTGACCAGTCCTTTACCCAACCTCTACTCACCCCTCACTCCACTCGCTCTGCCTCTACCCACCCCATCCTATACACGCCCCTCTACTGCCTCTCCCCGTCTCTCATCCTCTAATCACCCCTCCCCTACTCGCCCTGCCCCTCCCCTTTTACCTCTTCACTATCCACCTCTCCTTCTACTCATCCCTCCCTCTAACTGCCCCTCGCACCACCATAACTTCCCCTGCCCATTACTCCTCACCTACACCCTCTGCCCACCCCTGCTTACCCACCCACTCAGGCCCAGCGCACTGCCGATCAGCCTTTGCGGACAGCCACCATCTCTCCACGTGCAGGGCCGAACCAGCCGTCACTGGGGTCTGCGCGGGTGCAAGCGCTGAAGGCCGTGGCGACCGGGAGAAGTGCGCTCGTGCTGTGGAAGGGCCGTCCGGTGCCAGTCACGCGGGGCTCACGCTGCCCGTGGGCCTTGCGCAGCCTGCCTTGCCCGTTGCGCCGAAAGGAAATCACAGGCGCTCGCCCATCCGCCGCACCGCTCGACAGGTGGGAGAAGTGACTGGTTGTGCAGGGAGCCTTCCAACTGGCTTGCCGGCTGATGACATCGACAGACTTCTCGTGTTACAATTTCTCGTGTTACAATGGGGAAGGATGTGCAATGAAGGGGGAGGATGATGGGGGTGACATTACCAAAAAACACCATCGGCTCTCGCTGCAGGGCGGGCCACCTCTAATATATTTTTGAAATGATCTTGCGGGCCAAATATAATTATATCGCGGGCCAAATTTGGCTCGCGGGCCAGAGTTTGACATGTGTGCCATAGACTTTCTGCAGAGGGAATTCCCATATTTCTCTAAGTAGAAAGTTCTTTAATTTAAATTCACTAATGATGAATGAACTGTAGTGTATTTCCCAGAGATTCATATGGAATTCAAAAGGGAGCCTGCAGTGATCCTGTTGTCCTTGTCCATCTTGGCAGAAGAAGCTGTAGAATTGGTAGATGCTGTTGGAGTGAACAAGGAAAGCGTGTGACAAACCACAGCAACTAATAACATGCCGATAAACGTAGAACATTACAGCACAGTACAGACCCTTCCGCCCATGATGTTGTGCTGACCGATAGAAACATACTCAAAAAAAACTATGCCTTTCCCACCTCAGACCCGATGGGCCAGTGTAAAAGTCATTTAAATGTCTCTTTTGTACGAGCCTTCACCACCACCCCTGGGAATGTATTTTCAAAGCGCCCACTATCCCACTATTCTCTGTGTAAAAGACTGGAGCATCTTTTATGTTCATTGTAATTTTGTTTTTACCTTCTCTGTTTGCTTATCTCATTTCCTGTTCCAGCCAACAAACATACAATGCATCAGACACTTTTATCCTCATTATCACCGAAGGAATCTCTGGCTTATTTAAACCCTATTCGAAACGTCTGATATTTAAAGGTTTGTTATAGCTTTATCTTTGGTCCTTCTTTGACTTTGCTACATTGTTTCTCATCATTGCTACATTTTTATGAGGTAGTCAGACCAATACGAATAAGGTTTAAAGCTAAGATTTTAGATAATTTTAAAATAATTCATTAAATATCACATCACTGTTATTGCCTCATAAACCAGAAATATTTTGGAAGCCTATCCAAATAATTAAGCATCTGATGTTGAAGTTTTGTCATATTAATACGGCATATGCATATTTTCACATTGTGAATGTTAACCATGACCCTCTGAGTCTAAATGTTGTGGTTTCAAGTAACTCTTCCTCAATCTTCGGCATTAAATCTATTCCAGTACTTCAATGCAGTGCTGCCAGAGGACATTTTTTTTAAACTGTGGTGTCATCTTCTCTCCTAGATAGACCAAAATGTGTCATGGCACTCTTCAAAGAAGGTAAGGGCATTTCCTTGCTATCTTTTTTATTAAACATTTTTTAATTGTAAGTGTTACTAAAACAGATAATTGGGTGTTATCTCATTAGTATGAGATCTTGCTGTTGCCAAATGACAACCCATTCAAGACAAGTTTACTGTCGTCTGATTGCACAAGCACAACCCGATGAAACAGCGTTCTCCGGTCTTTGGTGCAAAACATGCAGGCATGCAGCCAGACATAACTCACATACAGACAATACATATGCAAGACAAGTATTTCATTGATACAAATAAATAAATAAATATCGCTTTGTGAATATGAGAGTCTCGGATGGTTAGTGTGAGCAGCTCCTTTGGCCGTTCAGTCGTCTCACTGCCTGTGGGAAGAAGCTGTTGCTCAGCCTGGTGGTGCAGCTCTGATCCTCCTGTATCTCTTCCTTGACAGGAGCAGCTGAAATATACTGTGTCCAGGGTGGAAAGGGTCCTCAATGATTTTGCGAGCCCTCTTCAAACAACGATCCCGGTAGAATCCAATGATTCTCTCTGCCACTCTGCGAACTGACCTCCGATCCATTTCTCTGCAGCAACCGTACCACGCGGTGATGCAGCCAGCCAGAACACTCTTGATACAACTCCTATAGAGATTGACATAATGGTGACTGGTAGCCTTGCCTGCTTCAGTCTTCTATTCATAAACAGGGGTTTAATTGGTCTTAGAGTGTTTGAAAAATGATGAGGGAATTAAAGCCTCTACATAAATGTTGATTTCATCTTCCTTTGGAATATGGATGCTATGTGACCTGCTGAGTTTCTCCAGCAAATTTGTATATTTATCTATGGACTGGAGGGGCAGCCAAGAAGGAATGAATGGCTTCCTATCCTTAGATTCTTAATCTACTGTAATTGGAAGAATAGTGAAGCAACATTGTAAGAACAACGGTGTCTTTGAATGCCAAGCTCGCACCGTTTAATAAAAATGCTCTTTAACTTGTGACTTAAATAAATTCTTAACTATTTAAGTGAAACTGTGTCCCAAAAAGTATGTTAGAATTCTAATCTCCCATATCAATCCAATGAGAGACTGGCAGAGTTCCCACGGAAATTGTATAAACAGCTGAAAATGGTCACTGGCACTTTCCCTGGGGATGGAACCATAGTCAACTGCCAAAGTTGATGCAAGACATTGGCAGGACCCACACAGAATTGCGTGATATATGGCATGTACTTTAATAAAAGTTAAGGGAATTCAGGGTGGTCAGATGGTGAAATTCTAGAACATACAAACATTAAAAATGAGGTATTAAATATCCTAGAGGGCATAAAAGTGGAGAAATCCCCAGGGCTTGATCAGATGTAATCCAGGCTGCTATGTGGGCTAAGGGACAGAGATTTTTAAAATCTTTTCTTGCTGTAGGTAAGACGCTGCATAACTGGAGGACAGCAAATGTAGCAATTAATCATAAAAGGGAGATTTGAGCCAGGTTAATTATGGACCAGGCAGTCTATCTAACATCAGTGTGAGAGAACTTAATTGAAAGAAATTCTGAGAGGCATGGATGGATCAATGGTGATCAGTGTGGTTTGGTTAGGGGAAGATCCTGTCTGAGCAATTTGATTGTATTTTCCAAAGAGAGAACAAAATGTATTGATGAAGGCAATGGAGTTGATGTAGTCTGTATGATATTAGTGGGGCATTTAACATGGTCTCACTAGGGAGATAATTCCAAATGGTGAGAGGCACGGGATTTGAAGAAATTGACAAACAAGATTCAAAGTTCAAAATCAGAATCCGAATTTATTGTCACGAACAAGTCTCGAAATTTGTTGTTTTGCAGCAGCGTCCTAGTGTAAACATTCATATAAACCACCTTACAACAATAAATTTTAAAAATAGTGCTCTAAAAGTAAAGCAGTGTCTATGGTTCAGTGATTATTCAGGAATCTGATGGCAGAGGGGAAGAAGCAGTCCGCTGAGCGCTCGTCTTTCGGCTCCTGTACCCAATGGTGTATCTAGATAAAATGGCACCCTAGGGCCACCACAGACCTCGGCGCCCCCTCCCCCCCGTTAAAGAACTGCACAAAACAAAACGCACAAAAATGCCCTCCAAATTAAAATCTTCGATGTTTCCTTTATAAAACCCCAGTGTTAGTGGTAAGGTTCTGACAGTCTGATTGAGGAATGATGAACATTGTCATAAAATGTGAGCAAGCGAGTTTTTATTAATAGTCCCCCTAGCCCTACAATGTTCACACTTCTCATTTTATTTGAATATATCAGCTAGGAGGGTCACTTTTGCAATGGTTCTTTTCAGAAATCAGATGAGAGAGCACAAATAAAATTAGATAAAATTAATGAAGGTCGAACTTTCTTTGCAAAAAAAATGTTATACTCCATTGGGAGGTTAAAGCTGGCAATAGGGTTGGCGCCAAGAAGAGGTATTCACGAGCATTGTTCCCCACCCCCCCACGAGATATTGTGACCCCACACCCGACCTGCTGTATTTGTAGGCTGTTATCTTTTTCATTCTAGGGACAGTGTTGATCTCCCCATTTATATCTGGCTGGCGATGTGCTTATCTCAGTATATGTCTGCCATTGACGCCTTCATATGTATGGTCACTTTGCGGGAGTTGCAGAAGCTTTGCGCTTGATCCAAATTGATGGTCCCTTGGCCTTGAGCTGCGCTCTGTGGCTCACCACCTCACCGCTCTGAGATCTCGTGCTGCTCACGTGTGCAGGTGGACATTCTCGGGGTTATCCCCTGACAGCATCTGTGGATGCTTCCCTGGATTTCCCCTGGAGCTGCCCCCTCCTCCACCTCTGGGTCCTTGCCATATACTTTAATAATTTCCTGATCTGGTAACTCAGAACAAAGCCTGCACCTTCACCGTAGCTTGCCCCTGGCTGGCGATTTCTCACCTACCTTGGTGATCTCTCCAAGGATAAGCTGATCCATCTCCCTCCTGGACGCTTCCTCATTGCTGTTTGTGATTCTGCAGACAACTGTGGTGTCATTGGCAAACTTGCTGATGGCATTGGAATTGTCCCTGGCCACACAGCCATGGGTGTATAATGAGTAGAGCAATGTGCTAAGCACGGATCCTTGAGATGCTCCTGTGTTGATGAACAGTGAGGAGGAGATGTTGTTTCCAATTCGTACTGACTGTGGTCTTCTGGTGAGGAAGTTAAGGAGCCAGTCCAGAGTTGGTACCTCTTGACCAGCACTGAGGGAATAATGGTGTTGAAGGCTGAGCTGTAGTCGATGAAGAGCAGCTATGTATGAGTGCTATTTTGAGGTGATCCAGAGCTGAGAGGAGAGCCAGCGATATTGCATCAGCTGTGGAGCAATTGTGATGATCGATGAATTCCAGTGGGACCTGACCTTTGCTTAGGTACAGCAGTGGCGGATTAACAACCACCCGGGCCCTTAGGCTAAGCTTTAGAAAGCCTCTCCCGGTCTTGCCCCTGTGCCCCACCATTTGTTGAATAGAATAAAGTGACATTAAGTTAAGTTAAATAACTTGTATTGTTGTAGTACGTATAAGTATATATACATATACTATATATGTATAAGCACTTCACTTGAAAATAGTTTGCAGTTAAAACAGAATGCCTTGCCTGTGCTTGGAGAATAGCACAGCCAACTTCTCCACATTTTCTTGCCATTTGTAAGGGAGCGGTAAAACTAAGTAATGTTTCAGTTTACCATCATATTTTATAGATTTCACAATACTGGCATTCTTGTTCCTGCAGGATTTGCTCCCTGTCTTTGACCAGTATATGTGCATATTAATGTCAACTTGTGATAAAGTAACGTCATCATAGTAGAAAGACCTAATAGCATTACTTCTAAATGTTTATATGTTTGGAGCCTAATTTAAAAAAAACAAAATAATATTTGTAATATTCCAGATATGAAAAAATATATTCAAAAATATTTTGTCAAGTTAGTATAAGAAATACAATAAATGTTAGATATAGATTAGTTCAATATGATTTTCTACATCACTATATCTTATACCACAGAAATTAAGTTAATTGAAGTCAGATTTATCAGATCAATGTTTTAGATGTGGCCAGGATATAGGTATCTTTTACACTCTGTTTGGTCCTGCTCTAAGGTGAGACCTTTTTGGATAAACTTGGGAACTTTTTTAGAACAGGTTACAGGAATTAAATTTCCACAAAATCCAATGTTGTTTTTATTAGGTAATATTGTAGGGATTGAAATTAACTGTAGATCAAAAAGATTTTGTAAAGGTTGTGTAGCAGAAGCAAGAAAATGTATAGCAGTCACATGGAAATCAGACTCTCATCTGGGTATGGAGCAATGGAACACAGAAATGCATAGTTGCGTTTTCCCTTGAGAAGATGATTTATTATTTAAGAAATAAATACGATATATTTTTGAAAATTTGGCATCCGTATTTAGAAATTGCAGGAATTCATTTATGGATATTTTCCCTAAACTTCGAAACCTCATTAACCTCCTTTGAAGAACTAAAAACTGTGAATGGTTAGAATCGTGTGGTGGGTGGTGTCTTCTTGGCATCAGGTTTCTTTTCTTTTTTTCTTTCTATCATCATTTCTTTTCTATATTGGGGATTTTTGGCTGGGGGGAGGGGGTTGAGGGTTTGGGGGGGTTTACACCATCATGTATAATGGAACTGACATTAATAATTGATTACTGTATTCTGTATTTTGCTATTATTACATGTATGGATAAAATATTTAAATAAAATATTCAAATGGATATATATATCATATGTCTCTGTGTGTGTGTGTGTGTGTGTGTGTGTGTGTGTGTGTGTGTATGTGTGTGTATGTGTGTGTATGTGTGTGTGTGTGTGTGTGTATATAATATATATATATATATATATATATATATATATGCAAAAGTACTGAAATATCATCCAAAATACTCAATTAACTTTTTTTTGCTCCCTGGTTCACCCCCACCCCTCCCTTCCAGGGCCCAACCTTAAGCCTACTCAGCCTAATGGTTAATCCACTGGTATGTGTTATTTCTGGCCGTGACCAGCCCCTCAAAGCATCTCTTCACAGTAGATGTTAGTGCTACTGGGCGAAAGTTGTTGAGGTAGCTCACACTACTCTTCTTGGGCTTGATAGATGATAGACACCCTTTTCAAGCAGCTGGGAACCTCAGACTGCAGGAATAAGGAGTTGAAAATCCCTGTGAACTCTCTGGCTAGTTGGTTGGCGCAGATTTTCAGACACCCTGCCAAGTACTCTGTGGGGGCCTGATGCCTTGCAAGGGTTCACCATCTTGAAGGATGTTTGACATTATCCTCAGAGACAGATATCTCAGGGTCTTCAACCTTTGCAGGGATTCTAATAGGCACTGTTGGGTTCTCCTTCTCAAAGTGGGCATAGAAGGTGTTCAGCTCAACAGGTAATGAAGCATCACAGCCATCTCACTTTGTATGCTGTAATGGCTTGCACTCACTGCCATAGCTGGCGCATATTTGTCTCTGTCTCAAGCTTCCTCCAGAATTGCCTATTTGCTTCACAGATGACCTTCCGCAGGTTGCAGTTGGACTGGAGAGGGTGGAAGGGGATTAGGTGCATCACCTCACACTTATCCAGATTGAACTCCATTTGCCATTTCTCTCCCCAACTCTAAATCCTATCTTATCCTCTTGAAACCTTCGACAACCTGCATTTCCATCCCCAACTCCTCCAATCTTCATATCATCCACTTACTTACTGACTCACCCTTCCTTCTCTTTATCCAGGTAATTTATAAAAATTGCAAAGAGCAGGGGTCCCAGAACAGATCTTTGCAGCACTTCATTAGTCACTGAACTCCAGGCAGAATTCCTTTCTTCCACTATTACTCTCTGCTTTCTACCTGCAAGTTAATTTTTTATCCACACAGCCAAGGTTCCATGAATCCCATGCCTCATGACTTTCTGAACAAGTCTCTAATGCAGGAACCTTGTCAAATGCCTTACTAAAATCCATATAGATCACTTCTACTGCCCTATCTTCATCAAAAAAACTAATTAACGCTCATCAGCCATGACCATCCCTTCATAAAGCCATCCTTGAGTAGATTGCACTTCTCCAAATGCTCATAGATCCTATCCTTAAGAATCCTCTCTAATAGTTTTCTCTCCACTGACGTAAGACTCACTAGTCTTTAATACCCAGGTTTCGCCCTATTACCTTTTTTAAACAAGGGGACTACATTCACCATTCTCCAATCCTCTGTGACCTCCTCTGTAGTCAAAGAGGATTCAAAGATCTTAGCTACTGATCCAGCTATTTCTTACCTCCACTTCCCACAGGACCCTGGGGTATATCATGTCTGGCCCCATGGACTTATCAATCTTGATGTTTTTAAAAAGATCCAACATTTCGTCTTCCTTAATCTTCACATTGTCCAGCACACAGATCTGTTCTATTTCTACCTCACCCAGATCAAGGTCTCTTTCTTTGTGTCAGGAATCCTTCTTGAACACACCTGACAAATTCAGACTCATTTATCCCTCTTGCAGTCATGATGTGCCAGACAATATTAGGGAAGTTGAAATCACCCATAACTACAACCCTGCATTTCTTGCACCATTCCAAAATCTGCCTGCTTATCTGCTCCTCGGTGTCCTGAGGGCTATTTGGGGGCCAATAGATTACTCCCAGCACAGTGATTGCTCCCTTCCTATTTCTGACTTCTACCCACACCATCTCAGTGGACACTCCCTCTTCAGTGTCCTCCCTCTCCTACCTCCCATTCTATTCTTTTTAAAACACCCCTTTATTCCTAATACTCCTAGCATTTCGAACCCTCTAAATGGCTACCTTTATGTTTTGTCCACTACCTGTTCTTCCTCACCAACTCATCATGGTTTGACCTTCTACCCTATTCTCTGCCTTCACATTCTGGTTCCCATCCCCTTGACAAACTAGTTTAAACCCTCCCCAACAGCTCTAGCAAACCTGCCTGACAGAAAGGATACTGGTCCCTTTCCAGTTCAGGTGCAGCCCATCCTTTTCGTACAGGTCGGACCTTCCCCAGAAGAGATCCCAATGATCCACAGATCTGAACCCCTGCCCCCCTGCATCAACTCTTCAGTTACACATTCATCTGCCACATCTTCCTGTTCCTACTCTCTCTGGTGCACAGCGCATGCAGTGATCCCAAGATTATCACCACTGAGGTCCTGCTTTTTAACTTCCTTCCTCACTCCCTATATTCCCTCATCCCTACTCTTCTCTATATCATTGGTCCCCACGTGGACCACGACATCCGACTGCTCACTCACCCCCTCCAGAATGTTGTGAACTTGATCATAGACATGCTTTACCCTAGCACATGGGAGGCAACATACCATCTGGGAGCCTCGATCTCATTCACAGAACCTCCTATCTGCTCATCTAACCAAGTCTCCAATCACCATAGTTCTCCTCACCCCTTCCCTTCTGATCTGAGGGGCCTGCCTCTGTGCTAGAGATGTGATCACCATGATTGTCCCTGGTAGATCATCCACCCTAACAGTATCCAAAACAGTATACTTGTTGTTGAGAAGAAGGGCCACAGGGGTGCACTGCGCTGTCTGCCTGTTCCCCATCCCTTTCCTAATAGTCACCCAGTTACCTGCCTCCTGACTTTTGGGTGTGACTGTCTCCCTGATGCTCCTCTCTATCATGCCTTGACCTCCCAAAAGATCCAGAGTTCATCTAGCACCAGTTCCAGTTCCCTAACTCAATCTCCCAAGAGCTGCAGCTGGATACACCTCTTGCTGCTGCTCCAGATTCCCCATGTGTTGCACTCAGAGCATTCCTCTGCCCCAGCTGCTTTCTCCATTAATTCTTAATTTAAAGACAAAGATCCTACCTGGCCTTACCTTGCTGGAAGCAAGCTCATCCTTAGCCCCTTCTCGCTGAAACCTCATAAACCAAAGTCCCACTCTCACCCTGAGGCACTCACATGCTGGCCGCTCCTCTTGAGATACTTTTTTTTATTTGTCTTCATTACTTATCTTTATTATTCCTCGCACCAATCACTGTTCTGCTTAACCCTTAATTTGCCCTCGGCTCCCTTTTTAAATGTACTCACCTCAAGCTGGTTCCTGACACTCACAGCTCTCCCGAGTCCCTCGCTTCTCCTCTTCCAGCAATGGTCCCAAGATGACTATTAGGGGGATCTTTTACAAGCAGAGAGTGATGGGAGTGTGCAATGTGCTGCCAGTTGATTTGGTAAATGCAGGCTCAATTTTGACATTTAAGGCGAATTTGGATGGGTACATAGATGGGAAGGGGATGGAGGGAAATGGCCCAGTGGGACGAGGCAGAAAAATTGTTTGGCACAGACTAGAAGGGCCAAAGGCCCTGTTCTCTGATTCAGTCCTTTCCAGAATGAAAGCATAAAACTCTTCTTCAACAGTTTTTAGAAGTTTGGAACTTGCTTTTGCAGTGGATGTGAGGTCAATAATTTATCTTAAATCTGAGATTGATAGATTATTGTTAATTAAATATATTAAGGAACATGGGGAAAAGGGAAATAGGTCATGTATTAATGGAATGATGGAAATGGCTCAAGGAATCAAATAGTTTATTTCTGTACTTTAAATTTTAATTTTGCAGTTTTATGGTTTTGAGGCATGTTTTGTTACAAAATTTCTGGCTTTATCGTTTGCAATAATGAGACCATCAAGATGGAGTCATGTTAATTAGCCTTTTACAATTAAGAGTGAGTCATCTTCAAATTATGAGAATAAATAGTTCTGGCTAATCTCTAAAATATTTCAATGCATGGCTGGTGATGCCAGACTAGATCACATAGATTTCTTTAGGATGGTGGTAACCTACTGATTTCTATTTATCATTTCCCTGATCCTAGTTGTCAGAAAGGGACAGAGAGTAAAAGACATTTCCTCAGAGGCAAGATTAGAGAATGATCTGATTACGATGCCACACCAGGCGAATATTAACTCAGCAAGCAGCACTAAAAACCTTTTCATTTGACTACGATAATGGGAGAGATCCTAAAGAGAGGAAAACAAATTTTACATGTGGAAATTATAACTTTTAAAAAGTGTTATAATTCATTATTCTTTTCTCATGGAACAAAGCACCCAGTATTATTTATGTAATTACTAAAAATGGGATCTTAGGGAAACATTTGTCAGTGTTGGATTGAAAGTGTTTGTTCAAAACTTATTTTATCATAAGGGTTTCATGCCTCTATGAAAAGCCAGGTTTCACTTTGCAGGAGTTGGTTATTAATTCACTACTCGGTGTGATTTTTTTAAAAGTTAATTCAGTTGTCCTTTCATCTTCGGGGTTTGGGTTTTAATCGACTCCAGACTGATGGATGGTAATCTCTGTGGTCTGTAAGTGATTGTTAGCTCCATGAGTATGTGACAATTTCACTCCTAGTGGGCACATGTCCATAGGCCTAAGTGCCCATAGTTAAGCTCTATTTGGCATCAATTACCAATGTTACTCAATGAAGCCACAAGAATGATAGATGTGGGAAATAGAACTATTGCACTGGCACTGCAGGGGATATTCCTTTGAGGCTTTGGTTGAAAATTATTAAGGGAATTGATCCCTTTCACCCAGCATGAAACTCCTTCATCTTGAAGAACACAAACATTTGCTGATTCTGTTTCCTTAAGCTTTCAATCCTGTAATCACTCCTACATATGCATTATTCTGTACATCAAACTCTTTTATATCTCTGCTCATGTTCAATGTTATTCTTCACAGAAGCAGACTGAGTTGAAAATCTTGCCATTCAGCTATTGGCAGCTAAGGGACTTCCAATGCACCCAGAATTGGGACAACAAACAGGAGGAAATTTTGGATTCATAAAATGCATTGGATTCACAAAAAGAAATGCAGTACTGATCAATATTTAATTGCCATTTCTTTGGAGCTACATTCACTCGAGTTTCAGCTGAACTTCAAATATTGTGTATACGTAGTTCTGGACACCACACCAGAGGAAGGATGTTATATCAATATAGATTTACCAGGATGTTACCTGGTATGGATGGTAGTAATCTGAAGAGATCAAAGGTTTATCATTACTGGAACAATGGAGGCTGAAAAGTGAATTTATACAAATTTATAAGATTATGAGGGCATGGATAGAGTATATAGTCAGAATAATTTTTCCAAGGCAGAGGAGTCTAGAAATAGAAGACACATGTTGAAGGTGAAAATGCAATCATTTAAAGGAGACATGAAGGTTGTTTTTCCACACAGGATGGTAAATATCTGAAAAGAGCTGCCAGAGTAGGAGGTGGAGGCAGGTAATATTACATGCTGAAAAAGGGTTTGGGTAGGTACTCGGATAGGAATAGAGGAATAGGGGCCTTAAGCAGGCAAATAAGATTGCATTAAAGGACCACTCAGATGGCCTAGCCAAATTGGGCCAAAGATATCTGTTTCTGCATTGTGTTATTCGATGAGGTATTCTTCAAACATGGCTATGTTCAAATACCTAACAGATATTATTTCCCTCTTTTAAATTTGTTGAGTGGGAATTAAAACACCTGGTGCAAATCCTGTCATTGGTGCACATAATCATGAAGTCATACAACACATATTAGGTGCTATCCATATATCTGTCTAAATATATTTTAAATGCCAAAATTCTGCCAGCCTTTGCACTCAATACCACCCAATGAAAGCAAGTGCACCAAACACTACCTTCACCACCTTGTGCAGCTTGGTTGCCATTTTCAGGGAACTGTGCACCTGTTGCCCTCAGCTCTACCATATTCTTCAGGGCCCTACCCTTTTTTTTTACTTGCTTAAGTGCAACACTTCATACTTGTCAGAGTTAAATTCCATTTGCCACTCCTTGTCCCAACTTTCCAACTGATCTAGATCCTGTTCTAAACTTAGATATCCTTCCTCACTGTCTGCTATGCCACCAATATTGATATCATCTACTAATTATTTTTTCTTTGGCCTGGCTTTGCGGACGAAGATTTATGGAGGGGGTAAATGTCCATGTCAGCTGCAGGCTCGTTTGTGGCTGACAAGTCCGATGCGGGACAGGCAGACACGGTTGCAGCGGTTGCAGGGGAAAATTGGTTGGTTGGGGTTGGGTGTTGGGTTTTTCCTCCTTTGTCTTTTGTCAGTGAGTTAGTGCCAATAGCTGAATGACAATTTAATTCTACTAATTAACTCATCATGTAATCTACATTGCCATCTAAATTTTAAATATAGATAATAAACAACAGTGAACCCAACACTGACTGCTGCAGCACACCACCAGTCACAGTCCTCCAATAACTATTGTCCACTATTGCCTTCTGATTCCTTCCTCCAAGCTGATTTTGATTCCAGTTGGCCTGCTCCCCTTGGATCCCAAGTGATCTAACCTTTCAGGCTAACCTGCCATGCAAGACCTTGTCAAAGACATTGTATGGCAGATTTTAAAGTATTACACTTCTGACAAGACAATTGTTTCTCAAAGGAGACACATAAACATTATATTGTGTGATTAATGAAAACAGACATTCTCAGTGATGGATAAAAGATGTTTGTTTGAAGCTAAGTTTGCCTTAAGATTGGATGCTTGTTTTTCAAATGTTATGTTTCACCTAATGTGGCCATGCCTAGGCCACAGCATTCAATCCAAGAGGAAAGCAAGTGAAGAGTTACAAATGGGAATCTGTAACCAACGTTAAGGTCTGATTTTAAACACCGCAGTGATGAGGTCTAAAGAGATTATATCATCTTAGCAAAGGAGGATAGGGGTCAAAGATTTTACCAAAAACCTCCTTGAAAAAAGTAGCACTCGTAGAAAGGAGTAGCGGAATATGGGCCGAATGCAAGCAATATTACAATGTGTGTGATTCACAGACTTCTAAGGATGCATATTCACACAGGGAAAGGGAAGACTAATCATTGAGAATTGTGTAAAAGGACAAAATTCTTATAAATATTGCAAATCGAAGGAAGTGAAGAAAATCAAGTTTCCAATTAAAAAGGTTTTATAGCCACACATGTGCCCTCACTGGTTCTGAACTTCATCTCCAAGTTTGCTCAATCCTAACCACACAGTTGGTCTTTTTTTTTAACATTTTGTTCAACCCAGCCATGCTGAATAAGTGTCAACATGGTGTTTAGTTCTCTCACCTTGCCCCAAATGCAAATGGTAGGCCAGTAATGATAATAAGCAGCAATCTCTGAACCATCCCATTATTACAATATCCCCATCCAGACTTGTGGGTTGAACTCTGGCCGATGTATGTCTGGAAGTGTTTTGAGAGCATCCATCCGTGTCATGAGAGATCAAGGCCAGATAAATTCTTGTGGGTTGGTTAATGACAACCTAGTTCAGTGGTAGTAGATCTATTAGCCATGACTCTTTCCAGTTCAAACCTGCGAGGTAAACTCAGTCACTACACATTATTACAGCCTACCTTTAACCTGGATTTTAGCATTTAGAATATATGAGGTAACTCTGCCTGTTTAATCAAAAGTAATTGCAGAAGTAACTGTACTTCAAAACAAAATATTAAATTCATAATTGTAAGTATGTTATGT
The DNA here is from genome assembly GCF_036971445.1 of Narcine bancroftii. NCBI lineage: Eukaryota > Metazoa > Chordata > Chondrichthyes > Torpediniformes > Narcinidae > Narcine > Narcine bancroftii. The sequence continues at coordinate 118,232,178 of NC_091473.1, read as the reverse complement.
ACACCTGGTTTTATGTGACCTCCTGGATATATTTTGAATGAGATCGCTTATTGTTTTTTAGTTCCCTCATTTTGCTGTTACAGTCATTTCATGCCATGTTTTAGCTTTAAGTGTTATGAAGGAACAGGGTTTGATTGGTAAGAATGAACAGATGCAAACATATTATAACATATGGAACTGTTTATTTGTTACAAATGCATAATTCAAAATAAATTAGATTTTAAACAATTTTAGTGATTGTTAATTGTAATAAATGAGGCTTGACAAGTCTCCAGAACTTGTACTGAAGTAGAAGCATGCAATATCTGTATCCCTTCCGAAGAATGTGGGGCACCATCTCTTTAAGGATTCAGTCAACTGTTCTGCCTTTGCCACTTTCAGATCCTTTCTGGACCCGATTCCTCTCCCAAACTGTGCACCTTCCTGCCTTGACTGACAGCACCTGTGCCCTAACACTAATTTCTTACATTCATTATTTTTGTATGGTGGGGGGTGCTGTTGGCCTCACTAACAAACTCAGCATATATTGGTGATCCCATAATTGCCCTGGAGAAGGTGGAAGTGAGCTACCACAGTCTCTTTGGTGAAGGAGCACGAGGGAAGACCCAGGATTTTGACTAAGTGACGGCTTATCCCTGATTCTGGTAATTCGTCCATCAGTCCTCTGCTGGAGGAACTTGGCAGCTCGAGCAGTTTCAGTGGAAGAATGAATTGTCAATGTTACGTGACAAAATCCTTCATCGGAAATGAGAGAGTGGAAGAGAGAGAGAGCACTAAAATATTGAGGACAGGATGCAAGAGGTAGAACTGGGATCATCGAACATTCTTTTCTTTGGCTTGGCTTCGCGGACGAAGATTTACGGAGGGGGTAAAAAGTCCACGTCAGCTGCAGACTCGTTTGTGGCTGACAAGTCCGATGCGGGACAGGCAGACACGATTGCAGCGGTTGCAGGGGAAAATTGGTTGGTTGGGGATGGGTGTTGGGTTTTTCCTCCTTTGCCTTTTGTCAGTGAGGTAGGCTCTGCGGTCTTCTTCAAAGGAGGTTGCTGCCCGCCAAACTGTGAGGCGCCAAGATGCACGGTTTGAGGCGATATCAGCCCACTGGCGGTGGTCAATGTGGCAGGCACCAAGAGATTTCTTTAGGCAGTCCTTGTACCTTTTCTTTGGTGCACCTCTGTCACGGTGGCCAGTGGAGAGCTCGCCATATAACATGATCTTGGGAAGGCGATGGTCCTCCATTCTGGAGACGTGACCCATCCAGTGCAGCTGGATCTTCAGCAGCGTGGACTCGATGCTGTCGACCTCTGCCATCTCGAGTACTTCGACGTTAGGGATGTAAGCGCTCCAATGGATGTTGAGGATGGAGCGGAGACAACGCTGGTGGAAGCGTTCTAGGAGCCGTAGGTGGTGCCGGTAGAGGACCCATGATTCGGAGCCGAACAGGAGTGTGGGTATGACAACGGCTCTGTATACGCTTATCTTTGTGAGGTTTTTCAGTTGGTTGTTTTTCCAGACTCTTTTGTGTAGTCTTCCAAAGGCGCTATTTGCCTTGGCGAGTCTGTTGTCTATCTCATTGTCGATCCTTGCATCTGATGAAATGGTGCAGCCGAGATAGGTAAACTGGTTGACCGTTTTGAGTTTTGTGTGCCCGATGGAGATGTGGGGGGGCTGGTAATCATGGTGGGGAGCTGGCTGATGGAGGACCTCAGTTTTCTTCAGGCTGACTTCCAGGCCAAACATTTTGGCAGTTTCCGCAAAGCAGGACATCAAGCGCTGAAGAGCTGGCTCTGAATGGGCAACTAAAGCGGCATCGTCTGCAAAGAGTAGTTCACGGACAAGTTTCTCTTGTGTCTTGGTGTGAGCTTGCAGGCAACAATGAAGACGCTGTTTACATCCGGTACCGCACGGATGGCAGTCTCTTCATCGAACATTAACTGCCCAGTAAAGGCCCTTCAGCCCACAAATTTGGGCCAACCTATATAAACCTACTAAACCTTCCCTACCTCTATTTTTCTTGTATCCATATCCAAGTGTCTTTCAAATGTCTCTATTGCACCAGCCTCCACTACCACCCCTGCCAATATATTCTCTGTGTAAAAGATTTACCCCTGAGTGTCCCTTAAACTTTCCTCCCCTCTTATTGTATAGATGTCCTCTGGTGTTTGCTACTCAGTGGAAGATTGGTGAACAAGGGAGACATGAAGGATGCAGGATAGAGACAGTTCACTGGCAGATGCAGAACAGGAGAGAGAACAAAGAGGTGAGGCAGAGGAAGGTGAGTCATAAAGGGTGGGGTCTCCTCCACATTGATGAAATGGTCTGCAACCTTGACAATCCTTCCACTCACCCCCCACTGATGCCGTCTGATCCCCCGAGTTCCTCGAACAGTTTGTGTGTTGCTCCAGATTCCGGCATCTGCAATCTCTGGTCTGTTTCTATTAACATTAAAGTGTATGGTTTATACAAGGCCGTAAGGCAGTAGTTCTCAACCTTTTTTTTCCTGCTCCCATACCACCTCACATCCAATGCCATGTGGTTAGTAAGGGATTTCTTAAGGCGGTATATAAGTGGGGAAAAAAGGTTGAGAGAGAGCCACTGACACGGGAACAGAAATACGCGGTGCAGCCCGTCAAGTCTTCCCCGCTATTCATTCATGATTAGACATTGAAATGTATGTTATACTTGTTTAAGCTTCCCGTGAATACACCACCCGAACTCCTATGTCGGGACAATGCACATAAACCTCCTCAAGTTCGTCTACACCCTAGGAATGTTTTAGGAATGTCTAGGAATGCTTTGCTTACATTTCCCCCCTTTTAAATCCCCCTTTAAACCCCCCTTTTAAATCCCCCTTTAAACCCCCCTTTTAAATCCCCCTTTAAACCCCCCTTTTAAATCCCCCTTTAAACCCCCCTTTTAAATCCCCCTTTAAACCCCCCTTTTAAATCCCCCTTTAAACCCCCCTTTTAAATCCCCCTTTAAACCCCCCTTTTAAATCCCCCTTTAAACCCCCCTTTAAACCCCCCTTTAAATCCCCCTTTAAACCCCCCTTTTAAATCCCCCTTTAAACCCCCCTTTTAAATCCCCCTTTAAACCCCCCTTTTAAATCCCCCCTTTTAAATCCCCCCTTTTAAATTCCCCTCTTCTTGCAATGGGATTTCCAATGGTGGTTCCACCAATGAATCTCAAAACTTTTCTCATCACTTCGCGCCCATTGAATCGGAATCCCTCAAGTCTGTAAATGATCATGTAACATCTGCTCGCTGCCACAATTGGCCTCAGTCGGAGCTGCAGCCGCTCCGCCGGGACCATCTCCGACCCCATGCCTCGACTGCCTCCCCCACCGTCCCGCAGAGGGCGCAGTGTAGCCGATACAGCCCCTCTCCTCCTCCCCCCTCCCTCCTTCAGCCACACAAACGCGCGACTGTGCGGTTGAACTCGGTCCGGGTCTCACATTTATTATAAAGGTTAATTGGACACCATTCGGAGCGGGGCAACGCGTGCAGTTTATATGTCTCTGTTAAACTTGCAGCTACCTACAGCCTTTTTTTAAAGCCGGTTGCATGTAATTCGGTTTTTATTGGAATAATGCAAGCAGCGCTTTTTAAGAAAGCAGCAAACATAGGAGTGAAATGTCTAGGAATTGTTACACATTCAGTGAACGGTGGTTGGCGAGCACAATTTAACAGGGTGTGTGGAACAGACCCGTGGAAGGGGAGGGGAGGGAGGGGGAGAGAGAGAGAGAGAGGGAGGGGAGGGGAGGGGGGGTTCTACAATGCTACTGCTTCTGTGGCTACATTTCAACACGACACCGTGGATTGTGCTGAACCAAGTTGGGAGCGAAGCCACGTCCGGCCGAAGCTCCGTCAAACCCCCCCAATGGAGACAAAGGCGGGTTTGGAATAACCACCTGCTATCTGCAATCCTACAATACATCCTTAAAAGACAAACAAAAGACGTTAAAAATCTTAAAGAAGACCATTCATTAGGTCGACAAAAGGAAAAAGAAATAAATTATCATAATTAATCCTATCAGTGCTGGTGGGTGGCAGGATGTGTGTCCTTTAAGGTAATGTTGGACACTGGTAACGTTAACATATACACATACTTTTTGTGGAAGGAGGCAGTCAGGGTTTCCACAGGATTTTAGCCGCTTGGTAAACAATCTTCAGGGAAGGAAAAACATGCTGCAGCTGTTGGCTGTAACGAAAACAACATTTAGGTAAAACTCGATGAGCGCTCACCCGTGGGTCTCATGCTAAAGCCCAGAGTCAACCATTCCAACGACTTGTCCGCCTGCTTTGGGGGACCCTTAACGCTGTTATCTTTTTTTTTAATTGAATTCCCCTTCCAAAGCTCTATTTGAATAATCGGAAAGCCACAAAATTGGGGACTGAAACTTTATAACAGCATCTTAAAAAGAAATCAAATATATTTTAATTTTATTAGTTACATTGTTGCAATGATCTCTTCCCCCACCCACCACCACCCCCCTAAAGCCTTGCCTGGGTTCCCCCTCTCTCTTTATCATTAGGCTGTAAAATATTCAGCTCCCCAACCTTGTAAATGTCTGAATGCAGTTTCACTACACATTTCCTCATTCATTTTCGCTTGACTTTATGAACAGCATTTGCAATGCCAGATTTCTGGAGAACATTTATTCAGATCCAGTTGCCCTTGGTTTATTTATGCGGTCTCCAGAATTCATCTGGGACCTCCCCTGCGTTTGTTGGGTTAAAGGGGCCCGGGTACCTCAGCAATTCACGACGTTTTATATACACATGCATACATACCTAATATAAATACACATACACAGACTCATGTGTGTGTGGGGGGGGGGGGGTGCGTGTGCGTGAGAGAGAGCGAGAACTGCTGTTCCCACTACTTTCATTTTTTTTTAAGTTAGAAAAACTCCTTTACAAACTTGATTTGCCAGGACAAAGAACTTTATGTACACATATAGCTAAACTATACAAGATCCTATTTAGCTGTCAGTTTCATGTATTAGTAGGGAAACTTGTTTTTTTAAACAAAACAAAATTCAAGTGTTTGGAAAGATCCGCAGAGATCTTGTGTGCAGGAGTTCTCGCTACCTCCCATTGATGCTTCTACAGCCTGGGTGGTCCGTCCACTTTGGTGAGCTGTTGCTTAGCAGCTAATAATAGTAGATGTTTGCTAAGTAATTTGCTTCTTCCTTAGCCAATGGGAATCCGGTGGAGAGGACTTTCCATCAACTCTTTTTGATGGGCTGGAGGCGGGTTTTTCTCTCCAAATGTTGGATGTCTGAGATCGGGGACAGAAGTAAAGATTGAGCTGGACGAGGTTTTTTTTAGAACAAATTCTTGTGATGTTAGCAGGACGAGTAAAAAGGAGCGAGCGAGAGAGAGAAAACTACACGTGGATGTAGAGTCAAGATCCTCAAGGATTTCTGCGCGAAATGTTGGGATGGAAATATCAGGCTTTCGTTCAGGAAGAGACTAGAGACTCTCCAGCTGTTTTTCTGGTCACTTTGGGGGAATTATTATTGTTGCTGTTGAACCAAACGATCCGCGACTGGTTTCCAGCGACATGGCTTCGGTTTCTAACCTTGCCCGGATCGATGGAGGTCTGCCCCCGAGGTACAGTCATCGAAGCCCGGCCGCTTGCTCGGATCTGCTGCGGAGACCCAGTTACTGCCACGCTGCTTTCGCATTGAAACAGATCTCCAAGGTGCAAAAGAAAAAGAATGTTGTACTTGCTAAGTAACCCTGTCCCCCCCCTCCCTCTCCCTCCCCGTGCAATGCGAGACGCTGATACCACCAGGAAGTCGGCAGGACTCCTGGAAGTTGTTTTTTGGGGGAACTGCTCTTATTAATAAGAGTAATATTTCCGAGCTGGGAGAGTGTTTCATTGCAAGATTGTTTTCTCTTGTTGAGAAACGGCGCGCCTCCTAGTCCAGGGAAGTGAGGTTGGGGTATTTCTGAAAGTAGCTATAACAAAAGGTGTCAACATTTTCAGAAGCTGCCTCCCTTTCAGAGCTGGGGATGGGAATGATGGGGGGGGGGGGGGGGGGGGAAGAGTTATTGATCAGGCGATGCCTCCGAATAGCAGTCAGTGCAGGATCCAGCCTGAGTTGGCCAACGCTCACCTCTGTGGTGTGTGTGTGCGGGTGAGGCAATGTACACAGGTGTGAGTGTGTGCGGGTGAGGCAACGTACACAGGTGTGTGTGCGGGTGAGGCAATGTACACAGGTGTGTGCGGGTGAGGCAACGTAGACAGGTGTGTGTGCGGGTGAGGCAATGTACACAGGTGTGTGTGCGTGCGGGTGAGGCAATGTACACAGGTGTGTGTGCGTGCGGGTGAGGCAATGTACACAGGTGTGTGTGTGTGCGGGTGAGGCAATGTACACAGGTGTGTGTGTGCGGGTGAGGCAATGTACACAGGTGTGTGTGTGCGGGTGAGGCAATGTACACAGGTGTGTGTGTGCGGGTGAGGCAATGTACACAGGTGTGTGTGTGTGTGCGGGTGAGGCAATGTACACAGGTGTGTGTGTGTGCGGGTGAGGCAATGTACACAGGTGTGTGTGTGTGTGCGGGTGAGGCAATGTACACAGGTGTGTGTGTGTGTGCGGGTGAGGCAATGTACACAGGTGTGTGTGTGTGCCCTGAGCACGCCGTTATTGTATCCAGTTACCTGGATGTTGCACCCTTTAAAAACCAATGCATCTGCACATGCCGGGATCTTGACTTGAACTTCATAGAGTCAGTGACTCGCAGAAAGCTCTGACGGGCTGTGTTGAATTGGGAAAGGGGAGGCAGAGTCGATGCAGAGAGAGAGCGGTCCTGACAATCGTCGAGCGCCGCCGCAGAGCATTTTGACAAGGGTGAGAAGCAGAGGCGAAGGGTGAGAAAAGTGCTCCGAAGCAATGGGCAATCGAGGTGGTGTGGAGATGGGGCTGAGGGCAGGCAGAAGGTGGCGCAGGGAAGGCACTAAAACAGCACAAGGTAAGAGCGCTTGACACCCTGGCTCAGTGCGGCGAGAGCAAGATAAAGAAAGAGATGGGCAAAGAGAATGAAGGAGCACCTTGGAACGAGAGGAAACGGATTTGAAATATGTGCAGTGGTGTGGGTGGGGGGGGGGGGGGGGAGTGACAAGCAAAAAAAAAAAGCAGAGCGAGGTTATGAAAGGAAGAAATAAAAAAGGAGAAATGTGCGGGGCAGAAAGAGGTAATCTCTTGAAGCATGTTAGATTTTCTCAGCATCTTCCAGAAAGTACCAGCAAGAGTTTTCAGCATCCTCTTAAAATGTTCCCACCTTATTTACAAGCCAGGTCGTTTTGGGTAACAGCAACTCTTTCATTCTAATGTCCTTGTTTTCCTGTTCCCATACTTCATGTCAACTATCCATTACTTGTCATGCTCTTTTACCCCCCTCCACTTTATCCTTTCACTACCTTCACCTTCATTCTTCATTACCCTTCTCCTGCCCTTTCCACTTTCTAATTTTTTATCTGCAGCAAGACGCATATATCCTCCTCTTTGTTTCTTTCATTTTCTCAGTAGCTCCATTCTCCCTTTCCTCTGCTCCAACTCCAGCTCTTTCCTTGCTTTCATCTTTGCATATGCAAAGTTCACCATAGCATTTTCTATCCCACCTCAATATTGTGTTCCTGCTCCTCACTCACTACTCCTTTCTCACTATCTCCTTCTCTTGTCATCCTTTCCTATTTCTATCTTTTCATCCACTTCAGCAACCTCATTGTCCCTTACTTCCTGTCAATTGCCCTGCACTTGCTCTTCCCAGCCACTCTTCCTGTTGGCTTGCTCCAGCATTTCTCTTCCAGTAGCTCCCTGGTCTAAGACTCTTCTCTTTTAACCCTAGGGTAAGGCAGAAGGGCGCCGGGCTCCACTGTGGCTGAGAGCACATTTCCAGGCCCTGCTCTTCAGGCTGGGCTGCAGCATCCAGCAGCACTGTGGCAAGTTCCTCTTCATTGGGCTCTTGGTCTTTGGAGCTTTTGCTGTTGGCCTTCGAGTTGCAAGCATTGAGACCGACATCGAGCAGCTTTGGGTGGAAGGTAAGAGTTTGAAATGAAGAACACAAAACCAAAAAAAAACAAAGATTGATGGAGATATGATTACAACAGTTCAGCTCTTGATTATGAGATTCTTGACTCCACTCAGTCCTGATTTTCAGTGATCTTTACTATTCATTTTTATCAAGAACTTAATTTCTCTTTTAGATCCAGATTCTTTGCTGCTATGTTTCAAAGTATTTAGACCAGTGGTTCTCAACCCTTTTTTCCCAGTCACATACCACCTTAAGTAATCCCTTATGCTATCGGTGCTCTGTGGTTAGAAAGGATTACTTAAGGTGGTATGTGAGTGGAAAGAAAAGGTTGAGAACCACTGATGTACACAATGCCCAAGTTTAAATGCACAGGTTTCATTGTATTTTTCCATTTTCCTTGCAGCTTCCCACATTACTATTTCCTCCAGCAATCAAACTGTGTCTTTTACAGAGACACTAAAATAACTGTTTACAAGTTCATTTCTATTTACTTAGCCAAAATGTATTAATACATTGGTAGTTTGTTCCAAACAATTTCGATCTTTTAGAAGAGATATTAAATCAAGGTTGCTTCCACTCTCTCAGGTGGATAGGAAGGATTGGATAGGAAGGATCTCACGGCACCATCTGAGAACATGCAAGAGATTGTTCATTGATTCCTGGTCAATACTTGTATGTCAGTTACTATCAAAGAAACAAATGATCTGACTATTATAATATTGTGTGTAGCACCTTGCTGTGTACAAATTGGTCTCTACGCTGTCTCCATGAAGTCAGTGGATCCACTCCACTTGTACTGTAAAAACATTTTAGATCAACCTAACTCTGTTAAAGATTCACAATTCCTGAAAATGTTTTGTCCACTTTCTGATACTTCATCTGTTCCAGTCTTATTCCTAACCCGGTGCCAGTTTTCAATCGTACAAATGTTGTGTGTGCAAAACGACCTACATCACCAGTACATATTCCATCTGCTTTTTTTTGCTCCAGATTCCTGCATCTGCAGTCTTTTATGTCTCCAATCTCCTTCATTGTACTGCAGATATCGCCATGGAAATCATCAGTAATTTTTACTTGCAGATGTATTTTCCTGATTGTTTATCAGAGTGCAAAAGAATTTCAGGTTTTTGCATTGTAGTAGTTGAATTAATTCAAAGTCTATGTATGTTACTTGGGTTTGAAGCAGAGATGAGTTGCAAAGTAATGATTCTTCCAAAATTTATATTTGTGAGCTGCCAATTCTATTATTTTGAACAGGGAAGCAGAAAATCCTTGATATCAATGTATTCTGTGGTGAATTACTGCTCTAGTGGTTCCATTTACTTCTTGTTTTTACACAACACTGGTTAAAACTGATGAACTGCAAGATTTCTCTGTCTCTAAGTACATAGGGTGACAGAGAGAGTTTTATAGGTTATCTAAAAAATCTGAAAATTAAAATTTTCAAGCCCCATTAAAAGCTTTTAACTGGTTTCCTGCTAAAGATTCCATCTGTTGTCATTTCCACTGTTATTCCAGGTTGTGGTAGTACACCAGATGGTGTCCTTACTGCAACTCTGCAGACAAGGAGCAGCAAGTGGTAGTAGAATGGCAGGTCTCAGTGAGAATATCACAGAATAGGTCCAGCAGAGAGGGAGCCTTTCAGTCCATTGAGAACATACTGGCTCTCTCTAAGAACAATCCATTTATTCCCACTTCTCTCCCCTCCCCCTCTAGCAGTCATTCAGACACTTATCCTGAACACTACAGATGAATCTTCCTCAAACTTGATAATGCATCCCAAATCTTGACCGCTTGTTTAAAAAGCATCTCCGATCACCTTTGGTTTTCTTGCCAAGAACCTTTGTTCCATACCTCTGGACTGTGGCCCCCTCCATCAATAGAAACAGCTTCTTCCTGTCAAAATTGTCTGCACCTTCTGTGATTTTAAATACCTCTGTCGGATCTTCTTGCAATGTCGTCTGTTCCAAGGGGAGCAATCCCAATTTCTCTTCTTTGCACAAAAGAGCCCTGCTTTGTACAAAGAGCCCCACTTTGTAAAATTCATTTTCAGTATTTGGATAGTGCTGGCAATGGTCAATATTTATAGTCCATCTCTAATAGTCCGTAAGAAATAGCGGTGAGCAGCCTTTTTGAACCATTGCATTCCTTTGGTGAAGGTACTTCCAAAGTGCCATTGGGTAGGGAATTCCAGCATTTGAGCTCAGTGACGATAAAGGATGCCAAGTCAGGATGGTGTTTGACTTGGAGGGAAACCTGCAGTTAGTGACATTCTCTTCAAGGCTTGTTGCGTGTGTAATTTCTGATGATAGAATTGTAGATATGGCTGATGCTGTTCAGGTAAACTTGCCTACCTTCTATTACTCAGTCAATTTTCTATAACAACAGCTATGGCCCTTACATTCTGAAATTACCGTAGTAAATCCCTTCTGACAAGTGCATATGAAATTCTTACACTGCAGCTGGATGGTACTTTGTAATAAAATACAACACAAACAACTTAAAAATCCTACAATAATGTACTTGATTGAATTAAAAAGAGACAAAGTGTACAAACAAAATAAATATTCACAGCTATCCTTGTGCAAAAGGAAGTGACGGCAATATCGCAGGCAGTCCTGTTGTGGTGTCGGAGGAGACCCTAATTCATGTACCAAGGGGAGGTTCAAGAACCTGTTAGTTTGTTGAAAAGAAACTGTTCCTGAACCTAAAGATGTGGGTCCAAAGGTTTCTGTACCTTCTGACCAAAGGAAGCAGTAAGAAGAGGTTGTGACCAGGGTGATGGGGGTCCTTTATGATGTTGGCGGCCTTCTTGAGGTGGCACCACGCAGAGATCCATTCAGTGGATGAAATGGGACTCCCTCTAAGGCCATCATATCTTTCATAAAGTGTGGGATCTTATTGCAATTTTTGGAGAGTTAATTACATTTTTAGCATAATTTTTACACCTTACTCCTTTATTTTGACTCTATTTATATGACTTTTAAACCACTCTCTCAATGTTCTTTTCCCATTTTTAATGAACTGGACACATATAGTCTCAGATAGCTCTGCTCCTGTACCCTTCCAATTTATGTTGCCTCAACTACTTCTTCCTTCCAAAAGGTATTTCAGTATTAAATTTCATATTCCTTCTACCCATCCATTCTACCAGCCCGTCTGTTTCTCTCTGTGGTCTATTCCTTTCCTTCTCACTGTTCACTCTGCACCAACTTTTATGTCACAAGCAAACCTAGAAATTGTGCCCTTCCAAACCATTAATATAAAGGAAGGTAGTAGACTTGGTGAATTTTACTCTACACTTTCCTTCAATCCAAAAGATAATCTTCACAACTAGTCTGTTTCCTGTTATTTAGCTAAATTTCCATCCAACTTATTCCATGACTAATTTTGATGACAAACCTATTATATGGCACATTATCAGATGCCTTTTGGAAGTCCATATATGTCACATGAACTACATTTCCTGCATTAACCCCCTTTGTGACTCCATTAAAACTTCTACCACATTAACTGGATGTCATGTGTCTTTAACAAACTTACGTTGACTTTCTCTGACCGATCCACACCTTGTGGCTAATTCTGTTACTGATTATCATTTCTGGAACTTCCCCTCCACTGAAGTTAAACCCATGGGTCTGAAGTTACTGAATTTATCCTCACACCCTGATAGTTGCAGTGATAACATTTTCAATCCTGATCTCTGATCTATGTGGAATTTGTACATTCTCTCTGTGACATTGTGAGTTTCCCCAGGTGCTCCTGTTTCCTCCTACTTCCTAAAACTGTGCAGATTAATTGGCCACTGTAAACTGCACTGAGTGAGCAGGTGTGGAGTAGAATCTAGACAGCATTTGATGGCAATATAAGCAGAAGTAAATGTGATTGGTTTAAAAGTGGGAACTGGATGGTTGGCAAGGACTAAATCAGAAGGCCTGGTTCAGAAATGTATCTTCCTCTATTTGTAATTTCTAATTCTTAGATATTAATCTGAATCAATAGATAACTAATTCAAAATGTCAAAATTATTATTACTGCATTGCTTTTCATTAGTATTTTATCTCATTTTATACCTTGTGAGGCAAATTAGTGATAAAAATGCAGTCCATATAACCATATCCATATAACCGTTTACAGCACGGAAACAGGCCATGTCGGCCCTTCAAGTCCGTACCGGTTCACTTGAACAACTCCACTAGCTCCTCCACAATTGCACCAATTTATTTTTAATATCACATTTATGGAAATGTAATTATAGCGATTTCACATCCCAATGATAATGTATTTTACATTAGCTCTGGGTTACAAATTTATAGTTTTGGAAGTTATTAGTTTTCTTTGGGAGCAATTTTATCTCAACTGTCAGATGCTTTGCTTTTCGTACGAATTAAATGAGTAAATGAACTAAGTGGCACATTCAGGCATCCGTTATTGCAGCTGCTCCAGGTTTGATCTTGCTTTTGGGCGCTGCCTGTGTGGGGTTTTAATCTTCTCCCTGTGACCACAGGTGCTCCAGTTCATCCTGCATCCCAAAGATAGTGGGATTGGTAGGATGATTTAGGTTGGGAATATAAGAAAGAATAATTGTGGCGGGATATATGGGAAATGAAATTTCTGGGGCTGGTCTGAGAGAATGAAGGGACAGTGATGAATGTGTAAAAGTAAGTTGCAGGGCCATAGAGAAATGAAGAGGAGGAGTGGGACTGATGGGATTGCTCAGGTGGTGACTAGCATGGGGATGATCAGCTGAATCGCCTCCTTTGGTGTTGCAAGTGGTAAGTAAGTTTCTCTGGAGTAACCCGCAAAAGACGTGTTTTTAAAACTTAATTATTTTTCCCCCGTAAAAGCATTTTAGCTCTGTGAAAATTAACAATACGTGAATTATTTACATTCTTAAAATGGAAAAGGAAATGTAACTATCAATAAGTTGGAGAAAAAGTGCATTTGATGACAGAAATTCAGTTGTTGACCTGAAAGGGTTAAGGCAGCTTTGAAGCAGCCATGTTCACTTTCTTATGTTTCCAAATGTAATTTGGAATAACATAGTCATCTACTGGCAGAAATGTAGCATAGCTTTAGACAGCAGTGGTGAGCGGTCGATTGCAGACTTGTAGCCGTTTCAAGTTGCTATTACATAATTTGTCTACTTTTAACCGTGAACCTACTTGTGTGTCCTTCTTCTGTCCCTCAACTGAGCTTCTCATTTCTATGTTTCCGGTCTCTCCCACACTGCTGTTTTTATTTTAACAGTTGCAAACTAATTTCTATCTTTGAGTGAATATTTTTTCTCTCTCCATGACTTGCTCCCTTCTCCTCTTCTCCTCTTATGTGCTGGGCTTCCTAATACGCCCCCACCTCCCTCTCCTATTCAGGCAGTTCAGGGCCATGTGTTCATTTCAGTTTTCACACTCTGACCCTTTGTAAACCTGCTGTAAACTTCCCACCATCCCCCCGAAAAACATTCTGCAGTTTTGCTCCAGGGAGCAGATGTAGTGTGTGAAATTTTCGCCATTTTGAGCTATTGACCTTGTGTGTGTGTGTGTGTGTGTGTGTGTGTGTGTGTGTGTGTGTGTGTGTGTGTGTGTGTGTGTGTGTGTGTGTGTGTGTGTGTGTGTGTGTGTGTGTGTGTGTGTGTGTGTGTGTGTGTGTGTGTGTGTGTGTGTGTGTGGTCCCAAACTATTCCTGGACCTCATTCAACAATACAGGGAAACTCTCTAAACCTGAATGCCATTAAAGTTTACCCACCTGTTTGCACATTAGATTTCCACAGCAGTTGGAAAAAAGAAAAAAAGTCTGATGCCCTCTCCTAATTCTTTCATCTTATTTTTTAAAAGTTTTTTTTTCTCTCTAGAAACAACACCATGGGGAAGAACAGCTGTTCATGCTTTTATGTTTGAAGTACTGCATCTTTTTGTTTAATAAGTGGCTTTTGGAAGACTGCACAACTTCACTAACTATAAATTAACCCTTTGAGGAACACTAGTAGAATTTTTCAAAATTAACATTACAATTTTCGTTGTTTTTTTAAAATGCCATGTAAGAGCTTGTCATCTATTTTTAAACAATTAATTACAATGTTGTGCATACAAAATTTAATTAGACAACTTGCCTATGAGCTTCCTGTAACAAATTAACAGTTTCTTTTTATTTCCTTCCCACGATTCCATTGGAATTTTAAAAGTACCGGGCCTGCTCCTGAAGTATTCATCAGGAAGTTGCATAATAAAGTTCTAAATGGTAACTCCTCTTTCAATTGAGATTTATGTGTTTACTGCTGGAACAGGCTCTTGAATTCCCCAGCAAGTCACCAACTTGCAGCTTCTCCTTTGCTCGGAGTGAGTACTTAGTGTCTTTCATTGTCAGTGTCCCCCCTGTGAGCAGCTGATACAAATCTCCCTGGAGGTTTAACTCGTATTCTTGGTCAGACCTGGAAAAGTGTTTAAGTTTTTTTTCGAAGCATAGTTTAAAAAAACAGGCTGATTAATGATGGCTTGTTCATTTTATGTTTCATGTAATTCAATTTTCTCCAACTTCTGGAAAATATAAATGGCATTCCAATGCTATGTACACTTACACAGAGTTAGTGTGGAGATATATTTGGAAACAAAATACTATGGGAAGAGAAGTACTGTAATTGGGCAATGTCATCTTGAAACTAGGAAATGAGTTATAAAGTAGCATTTTTGTTGATGGGTACATAGAAAAAAAGGAATTGTGATTACAGTGACATAAACAAGGAGAATAATACAAGTTTACCATATAACCTATTTCCTTACCCATGATATTGATGAAAGCGAATACAGTAAATAAACTGATCATGTATGCATCATTGATTTGATTTGATCGTTACCTTACATGATGTGCTTTATACTGAAATAGTGGACTTGCCTCATTTCTACTTTTGTTCTTGTCTTGAGAGTTGTCGCAGTTTTTACCTTACTAACATCCTGATTGTTTTTGCGTGTCTCACTATGTACATAGTCCGTTTATGTGAAAGGCATGGAAAAGAAAAGGATGATACCAAGTTTGAGCTGACACAAAATGACAAAGAGTTAAATAAATTAGAATAACTCCTACATTTCAGTAATCTAGGAACTTTTTTTTTGCTCTCATACCCACCTTATCCATGTAAGTATTTGAATCTTTGCTTTGGAGGAACACAAGTACAAAATATTTTACATTGAAGAAATAGAGGGTTGTGTTGGTTGGGCTAGTGCCCCAGCTACCCTCCATGATTTGTTCAAAGGTTCCTATCTGAATCGTGTTTAAGTGGTTCTCCAGCCAGTTTCTCACAAATACTGCACTTTTCTGTTAAGCAGTGTTGAAAGGATTCTGAGCAAATCTTTGAGTTGATTACAATCTGTCTGGAAAGTAACCCGTAGTTTTTGTTGAATACGTGCCCAGGAGACCTCAGTGTATTGTGTATTCTCCTGCAGCATTCACACTGCTGCACAATGTAAGATTTTTTTTATTGAGGGCAAACATATTAAGAGAATGTTGAGGAAATCTCCTGTCACTTTGGATTCTATGGATTATAGTTTTCAAGTTTGTTAAATATTTTTAAAATATACGTGGTAACATTTTTTTGTAGAAAGACTAAATCCTAATTTAAATTTGACTTTACCCTGATTGTTTGATGCTCTGATGAATGATCCAACATTGAATGGAGGACAAAACATTGAGATAAAACATTAGGGAGTGAGTCTAGCATAGATACTACTTAATCATTCTGGCATTGTTAGACCTATGAAATGACATTAAATGAAATAATGTTAACTCCAAGCAGAAATCTATAATGAACGAGTTACCTGAGCAATGAAATGTCTGACTGTGTATTTGATTCACAATGCGATTCTTTGCAATAGAGTGATGTGGAATTTGCAGAAGCAGTTTCATTACATCTTTGGTGGCACTACTGATTTGATAAAAGACTGTGCCATGGTAGACAGTAACCACTGTACATGATTTGAAAGGGTGTGTTGTTTCAAAACACGATCCACCTAACAACAATGTTGGGTTACTGTACCAAGAGTAAAATAATAGGATAACTCAAAAAGAAAAGGCAGATTATGTTTTCAGAAGATATATTCTTCAGAATGTATTTGATAATTGGTCTATAGCCAAACAGTGCTTTCTTGTTATTTTCAGGCTTGTCTCTTTTCATTTTATCCTTTCTTGCACTTTTGATGAATAGATATGCTGCAATGATAAGCTACACTTGGTAAAGGTCCTACCTATCCTGTACACTACACAAGAAATGTGGCTGCCCAACATACGCTGTAAATTTGGATGAGTTACATGTCACAATTCAGCATCAACCTTAGAGACATTCTTAATGCCTTTTGACAGGTTCTTCCTAATTGGTTTCAACTAAAAGTTCACACACAAGCGCATAAGACTTTGTGAAAAGGAAGCTCAATAGTTCAGTCCCTTAATTGGTCAACTAACCCTTTGGTTCTAGAATAGCCAGCTTTTGTGTTTTTAATCTGAATAAAATATTTTCAAAGTATTAAGGTGCCCATCATGTTCTATAAACTTCTCCAGTTCACCAACTGAACTGTAATGGGTTTATGCTTTATTTAATTTTATCTGAAGCTATTTCCATGAATGAAGAAAATAGCAAAATAGTTTTCACATCAAAATCATTTCTTAGTAGAGTAAGCTACACCAGGAGGACCTGATTACAATCTGATTTGATTCCTGATAATTTTGCAGTGAATTTTATGAATAAGGGCCTTCATTCATTTCATCTAGTTCTAGGGACCTCTTGGAGAAATTTCCAAAATTTCCTTGGGCAGGCAGAGATTAATTTTTGACAAAGGTTCTTGAATAGCATCTCCTATGGGGTGGTGAAGATGAGAACGAGGGGTCAGATCAAATTAAGAGAGGGTTGGCTATTTTATTGCCTAATAAGCTTTTGTTGTTGAGATTATGCAATAACAATTGACAGAAACAAAAGATGTAGTCCTTGTTTCCATTACTTGGTGCATTAAATGGAACCTTGGCTGCGTGGATTAAAATTTGGCTTGCATGTAGAAAGCAGAGAGTAGTAGTGGAAGGAAAATATTCTGCCTGAAGTGTGCTTGTGAAGTTCTGTAGGGATCTGTTCTGGGTCGCCTGCTCTGACCAGGGTGAAGAAGCAGAAGGATGGGACAGTAAGTTTGCAAATGATACAAAGGTTGGAGGAGTTGTGGATAGCGCTGAAGGTTGCATAGATTAAAAAAGGATACAGACAGGATGCGGAGTTTGGCAGGAAAGTGGCAGGTAAAGTTAATCCAGATAAGGGTAAGGTGATGGAAGGTCAAACCAGAAGGCTGAGTACAGGGTTAATGGTCAGATACTTAACAGTATGGAGGAACAAGGGGACCTTTGGGTCCAAATCCACACAGGTTGATAGGATAGCTAAGAAAGCCAATGGAATACTGGGCTTAATTAGTTAGGGTTGGGTTCAAGAATGGAGGAGTCATGTTGCAACTCTACAGATCTCTGATGAGACCACACTTAGATTATTGTGTTCATATCTGGTCACCTCATTACAGGAAGAATGTGCAGAGGAGATTTACCAGGATGCTACCATGATTGGAAAATAAGTTTTATGATGCAAGGTTAGCAAAGCTGGGACTTTTCTGTTTGGAGAGAAGAAGGATGAGAGGAGACTTAATAGAAGTCAACAAGATTCTGAGAGGCATAGATAGGGTGGACAGCCAGCAGCTTTTACCCAGGGCAGGAATAGTAAACACGAAGGGACATCTCCACAAAGTGAAGGAGGAAAGTTTAGGGAGACATTGGGGATATGAGGTAGGTAGGGTTTAGTTTTTTTTTGGTAGGAATATATAGGTCAACACAAAATCTAGAGCCAAAGAACCTGTACTGTGCTCTAATGTTCTATGTTCTTAGATTAGTCAGGTGTGTTGACATCGAACTCCATGGCAATCCATCCATCATATCAGGACATCAGGAGTGCAGAGGCGATTCACCAGGCTGATACCTGGAATGGCAGGAATGACTTATGAGGAAAGATTGCGCAAATTGGGACTGTACTCGCTGGAGTTTAGAAGATTGAGAGGGGATCTCATAGAGACCTATAAAATTCTGGCAGGACTGGACAGAATGGATGCAGATGGGATGTTTCCAATGATGGGAAAATCCAGAACCCGGGGCCATGGTTTGAGGATAATAGGCAAACCATTTAGGACTGAGATGAGGAGGAATTTCTTGACCCAGAGGATGGTGAATCTGTGGAATTCATTGCCACAGAGGGCAGTAGAGGCAGGTTCATTAAATATAAGAGGGAATTAGATCTATTTCTTCAGTATAAGGGTATTAAAGGTTACAGAGAGAAGGCGGGGACGGGGTACTGAACTTTAAGATCAGCCATGATCTCGTTGAATGGCGGAGCAGGCTCGAAGGGTCGAATGATCTACTCCTGCTCCTATCTTCTATGTTTCTATGTTTCTATCTGTCTGTTTTAGAGGTTTTATTCCTGAAAAATGGAAAGCTAAAACACGAAGAATATAATTCTCTCTTGTCATGACTTTTCTGACTTTGTGTCGAGAACGAGATGAACATGATCTGGAAGTGCAATTGGTTGAAAAGAGGACAGAGCCATACAGCAAGAAACTGATCCTTCGGCTTATGCCACCCATGCCAACAATCAAATACCTATCTACGCGTCTTAATTTTACCAACACCTGGTTCTTAGCCTTCTGTGCCACATGAATTTTTTTAAAAATCACAATATGTTCCACTTGTCAAAAGGGACATTACTGGATCAGGCCTGAAGACGTTTTAATGTAGCGTGATGTTGTTAGGACCTGCCAAATACTAAACTCCATGCTAAATGTGCATTACTTGCACATATCTGTACCTATGTTTAACTTAATATAATGCAAATCATACAGTCAGTGTACACATGCCATCCTCCACCTGTCACTCCTTTTTATTCTGACATACTTCTAAAATACAGCATCAAAACGACAACCACCTGCCAAGCTTCAACATTCCTTAACCAAACAATTATACGCTGAGTGACCTCAGCCCTTGTTTATCTAAGAATTAAACTTTCTGGTCTCATGGAGACACTGCATTACCTTAACACAGCAATATTTTGTACATTTCAGGCCATAATGCCTCTTTCCATGTGAAAACACTCATCATCCAAATTTCTCCCTGGGCAGCAGGTGAATCACCTCTGCACTCCTGATGTCCTGATATGATGGAGTTCGATGTCAACACACCTGACTAATCTAAGCCTTTGTCTTGCTCTGCTGTATTCTTTAATATTTTTCTCCTTTCTTTTTTCCCCTTTCCTTTCTGTGTCTTCTCTTCTACTGCTTATCCTTTCTCTTCAATGCCCAGAGGATCAGAATGGTCAAGTGAGAACCAGCAGACCGACGTGAGAGTGTTCGGAAACCACAAAGCAGTCACTAAGGTTTAGGGTAGCGGTTTGGATTGAGGAATAATTCTAACATAGTGGTAAACTTACATTTAGACATACATCATGGTAACAGACCTTTCCAGCCCATGCCACCAAAATGCTCCAATTAACCTCCAAACCCTGTGTGTTTTGAACGGTGGGAGGAAATCTGGTGGAAACCTACGCAGAAACGGGGAGAACATACTAGCTCTGTATAGATAGTGCTGGATTCGAACCCAGGTCACTGGCATTGTAGTAGCTTTGCCTAACTGCTACGCCACCTTACATTAACCTCAATGAAGTGCGCCCTCGGAGTTACCTTAACTTTCCAATTGGCATCAATGTCAAAATTCCTTCAAATAAGTGAAACCTCAAATTGGGTATCACGTTAATTGAATGTGGGTATCGACTAAGTGCCAGAAAAGGCACTCGTGGAGACCGAGTTCTAGATTATAAAATCAAATGTAAGACCTCTTGAGAGGTTAAGTGCTAAAGGAGCTATAAATGCTGGGAGTACTTAGCAGGTCAAGCAGTATCTGTGAAAAGAGAAACAAAGTAATGGCAAGAGATCAATGATATTTCATTAGAAGGAAAGCTCACCAATTTGAACCACGAGTTGTCTCTCTCTTCACAGGTATTTCCTGCATTTTCATTTCTAATGTGCAACTTCACCTGTATTTCCACCTTGTATTTATGACAACAATTGCAGAATTGCTCACCTTCTGACCAGATGATTTACAGGTAAGGTTTTAATGAAAACACACAGAAACGCTTGAGGAAATCAGCCGGTCTTGCAGCATCCATAAGAGATAAAGATACATTGCTGACATTTTGGTTGTGAGCCCTTCTTCAAGGAATAAGAAAAGAACAAGAATGCTCAGACCCAATTAAGTTTTTAATATCATCTTTGTGAACTTAGTGTTAGGTGTAGGATGTCAATCTTGAGAAGCTGAATGTAGTTAGCGGCATTTATAGAGTAGGTGTAAAATGGATTTACAGAAGGGTAAAGGTACTTGGCACAACTACCATACTCTCAAAATCAAATGAGGGTTTGAGTGGCAGGACATTTCTCACACTTGCCTTCCATGTGACCTGTTAGTGATATTCAGTGTTGAGTTTGGCATAAATACACTTTCCTGTCATGTGCATTTTTCTGAAGTGAAACAATTTAATACAATACTTAGACTAATTCACCACTGGTGGTGTTGCATAACAGTGCTGTGGTATCACGTAGATAGGACCAAATGCCATATTCATGAAGCATAGAAGCCAGATAACTGTACATTTAGCACATTTCCAATATTGCATTCGACTGTGGGTTACTCCTGATTATAATTTTATATGCTAATATTTGAATGTCTCATTAACCCATTGATTTTAGGCAAATCTCTGTAAAGTAGACCAATGGAAATATCAGCAAACTTTCATCTGTTTGCTCTGCTCAACATTATGCATTAGTTGTTGGAATTATTGCTCTTTTTTTCTGGGAATTTGAAGTTACGGACATCCAAACAGTTCTGAATTATGCTTAGCTGTTTTTCTCATATAATCATGAAGCATGGTTTGTATTAGGAATTGCACATGAAATTCTATTTGGAATTAACTAGGTAAGTAGGTGGAGACATATCACTAGTTCTCACTGGGACCTTCTCATCAGATTTTGGTGCTGTGCTACTCTGTGGCGGGTCATTCAGCTTCCTCCTCCTGGGTGTTCATTACTCCCTTCTGCAACCAGTTGACTAAATCTCTCAATTCCTTGTTCTTTCTGTTGAGAGAGTCTGATGGTGGTGTGGACTGGGAAACCCCTTTAGAGGGAGCTAGCTCATTCTAGCTTCATCCTTCATGCTCATGCTATTGGATATTCCTCTAGAATTCAAACTGTGATGTCTATTTGCGAGAGGAAAATCTGCTATCAACTTAATCTTGGTCAATACTCATTTTAGCTGTAGTTTTAGAATAAGATGAAGTGCATGGCAAAGAAAGCAAGGAAAAGGAAGGCAGATAGTTTTATCTGGAAAACAAAAAGGATAATTTTCAGGTCAGGATTGAGAATTTCACCGGATGAGAAAAGTGCAGCATTTTACCCTTGTCTCCCATTATCCCATAGGTCATAGGCTAGTTGTAGCAAACATCACTTTGCATCTGATCTACTACTCTTTGCAGACGATGCTGCTTTAGTTGCCCATTCAGAGCCAGCTCTCCAGCGCATGACGTCCTGTTTTGCGGAAACTGCCAAAATGTTTGGCCTGGAAGTCAGCCTGAAGAAAACGGAGGTCCTCAATCAGCCAGCTCCCCACCATGACCACCAGCCCCCCCCACATCTCCATCGGGCACACTGAACTCAAAACGGTTTACCTACCTCGGCTGCACCATTTCATCTGATGCAAGGGTCGACAAAGAGATAGACAACAGACTCGCCAAGGCAAATAGCGCCTTTGGAAGACTACACAAAAGATCTGGAAAAACAACCACCTGAAGAAACACACAAAGATCAGCATGTACAGAGCCATTGTCATACCCAGGCTCCTGTTCGGCTCCAAATCATGGGTCTTCTACCGGCATCACCACTTCCATCAGCGCTGTCTCCGCTCCATCCTCAACATTCATTGGAATTACTTCATCACCAACATCGAAGTACTCGAGCTTGCAGAGTCCACAAGCATCGAATCCATGCTGCTGAAGATCCAGCTGCGCTGGATGGGTCACGTCTCCAGAATGGAGGACCATCGCCTTCCCAAGATCGTGTTCTATGGCGAGCTCTCCACTGGCCACCGAGACAGAGGTGCACCAAAGAAGAGGTACAAGGACTGCTTAAAGAAATCTCTTGGTGCCTGCAACATTGACCACCGCCAGTGGGCTGATATTGCCTCAAACTGTGCATCTTGGCGTCTCACAGTCCGGCGGGCAGCAATCTCCTTTGAAGAAGACCGCAGAGCCCACCTCACTGACAAAAGACAAAGGAGGAAAAACCCAACACGGGCACCAACCTCCTTTGAAGAAGACCGCAGAGCCCACCTCACTGACAAAAGACAAAGGAGGAAAAACCCAACATCCAACCCCAACCCACCAATTTTCCCTTGCAACCGCTGCAACCGTGCCTGCCTGTCCCGCATCGGACTTGTCAGTCACCAACGAGCCTGCAGCAGATGTGGACTTTTTACCCCCTCCATAAATCTTCGTCTGCGAAGCCAAGCCAAAGAAGAAGAAAGAAAGAACAGCAAAAGAAACAGGAATGCAATGTTTGGAAGATTGGTTGGTCAATTGTTTTAAAATGGGTATGAATATCCTTGAAGCAGTAATTCCATCACCTCAGTGTCCCGGTCGGTTATACTCTTGTCACTTTCTCACAAAATATACAGCTGCAGTCCTAAGCGATGCTATTCCACATTAGGTCACCTTTGATTCAGCCACAATTACTAATGTTGTCTGTTTTCTGCTTTAATTCTACTTGTGTACTGATAAAAATCACACATGGAGTAATTGTTACATGGTTTCACTTTGCTCAGGGTAATTTACAAATTAACAGGAAGACAATGAATCTTAACAATTACACAAATGGGAAATAAAGACCGTTATGCAGGTGATCAAGGACTGACACCATTTGTTTCAGTAAAAGTACAGGAAAGAGAGGGAAAACAAACATTATTTTCAATATGCGGCTGTTTGGCAAAAAAAAAGGAATATGTAAATTAGTTATTGGAAAAACCATTGACTGGGGAAAAAAAATTGCAGGCTATCTGAGCTCGAGCATTGAAAGTTTGGATGGAGGGAATAATAGAGCCAAGGGACCATTGTTAGGGAGAAGAAAAGAGATGGCTGGAAGAGGAGCTGGCTGCACTGAAGCCCAGTTTTGCTGGGTACATGTTTAGTATTAGATTTGCAACTTAAAGAGGCTTTAGAAAGTAAGAGTTTCAGTTGCAATAGAAAGCTGATTAGCGGTCAGAATTACCTATTCATTGAGAAATTTTATATCAAAAATTTTTGTGCTCTACTGAGGGGGGTGTAGGATGATAGAAATGTTTACAGGGGGGGGTTTGGCTGTAGGATGACATAAACTTTGCCAACACTATGTCATCTCAATCTAAGTTTTCATTTTTTGTTGTTGTTGGTTTTGACTAGAAATAAACAAAACATATGTAGAAAATATAGCACTATATACCTGGTCATATTAGCATCAGTAAAGACTTTTTATGGAACCTAAATAAAAAAAAAATGATGATTCTGTTATATAAGCCATATTAAGAAAACAGACATAGTAGTATTGCATGAACTGTATTGATATTATATGGTGTTAAGGAGCATAATTAATAATAATTTAAATACAAATTATGCATTTGCTTTAAAAAAAATATCCCTTATAATACTTTTGTAAAATAAATCAATTGAGATATTGTTGCCTGAAACTACTGTACTGAATTTTTTCACAAATTAAGATTTCAATTTAGCTTCAGACCATGACATCATAATAAACTAAATATTACACTAAATACTGGAACAAACCATGTGCTATATAAGAACGCAAGAAATAGGAGCAGGAGGAGGCCATCTGGCTCGTCAAACCTGCTCTGCCATTCAACAAGATCATGACCGATCTGATGATAGGCTCATCTCCAACTATCTGCCTTTTCCCCCATTTCTCTTAATTCCCTTACTGTGTAAAAACCTTGCCTTTAACATTTTTACTGAGGTAGCCTCCGCTGCTTCCATGGACAGCAAATTCCATAAATTCACCACCTCTGGAAAAGGCAGTTCCTCCTCATTTCCATTCTAAATAAGCATAGTGGATGAACAAAATGGTGCATTATTTTTAGACAACTTAAAACAAGTATTATCGAGAAATGATTTACAATTAATAACTTGTAGTTTAATTTCTACTTTTTATAATTTAATACAGATTGGAGAACAGTTAAGAATCTAGCAATCTGATCAAATTATGCTGCATTATTTTGGCATTACACAATTGACAATCAAATTTCACTTCAGCAATGCCCATGAAACAAACATTTTTAGAAACAACAGAGAATATTACAGCAAAGTATTGGCCCTTTGGCCCAGGATGTTGTTCCTACCCATATAAACCCATGCTGCAACAATCTAATCCTTTCCTACCTTAAACTCATAACCCTCTAATTTTCTTACAATCATTTAGATAGTCTTGAGTTGGTCCAAAACTTGAACTGGCACATTCTTGAGTGATTTACCTTCTAGGCTTGATGTATTCCCCAAGAAATGTTCTTTCTGAAAGATTTTTGAGGAAATTAATCTAACTTGTGTCCTGGGAGCAAATCCTGTCATTGAGAGCTCCTTCTTTTTCTTTAGCTTGGCTTCGTGGACGAAGATTTATGGAGGGGTATGTCCACGTCTGCTGCAGGCTCGTTGGTGACTAACATTCCGATGTGGGACAGGCAGGCACGGTTGCAGCGGTTGCAAGGGAAAATTGGTTGGTTGGGGTTGGGTGTTGGGTTTTTCCTCCTTTGTCTTTTGTCAGTGAGGTGGGCTCTGCGATCTTCTTCAAAGGAGGTTGCTGCCCGCCGAACTGTGAGGCGCCAAGATGCACGGTTGGAGGCGATATCAGCCCACCGGCGGTGGTCAATGTGGCAGGCACCAAGAGAGCTCCTAGGATATGTGGAAATAATAACACAGCAGCACATGTTACATCATTCTCACATTGCCATGGTTGGGATTCTCCCTTCCAAACTGTGACAGTACAGAACTTTACCCTCCCTTCCCCTCTTTCACCGCTCAGTCCTCTCAACTGCCCCCCCCCCCCCACCCACCTGACACTTAACCTGAGTTATACCCTATCTGGAACTCCTGGTTTTCATTCCCTTCCCATTCATTTGTCTGTTCCAGCACCAACCAATGCCCACCCCAATTGCCTTCAACACTCACAATACCTGTTCCAGTCTTTCTGGCAGGCCCTTTTATTAATGAACTACTCTCCCTCCATAGTAATGTTTTTTTTTCTTGCAACCCCAACTCCAGGCCCTGATTCTCTCTGCATTGCCTTTACCAGGACCCAGCCTTGGTCCAATAAGGCATATTCTGATATTGAAATCATGAAATAGGAGGTGGTGTAGTAGAATGGGCTAGAAATTTGGTCAAGTGACAGGAAACAGAGTGATATTCCCAAGAGCTAGTATTCTCATCAATTTTGACTAATGTCTTGGACTTGAATGTGCAGTGTGTAATTATCAAATCTACAAGTGACAGAAATCTTGGAAACATATTGAACTGCAAGAAGGATTTCTAATAGATTTCAAAGGAATGGCAAACTGATAGAATGGTCAGTTGATGAAATATAGAAAAAAAGTGTTGTATTTTGATACAAATAAGTATTGTTACAAAGTTCTGTGTTGTGTATTGGCCTATGTGTTGTGTGGTTTTATGTTAAAAAGTGACAGTTTGCCTTAGAGAGCCAAGGAGAAGGTGGACTGCTGAGAGAGTGGGAGATGGACTGAGCATGTGCAGAAAATGATCTAAAAATTTCTGAACTTGGACGATGAACCACCACTGTGGCGTGGAAGAAGGCCCAGAGCATGAGTCATGGTCTGGATGACAGTTTAGAATGTTGGGATTTCAAAAAGGATGAACATTCCGAAGGCAGCCAGAAGGGTCCGGACCAAGCCAATGGTTCCTCTCTCTGCAAGCAACTCGAGGCAACTTCGAATTTTGTGCTCTCTCTCAAAGATCTTTTGGCTTCTGTTTACCAAACAAATTGAATTTTGTTTATGATCTTTGCTTTGGTTGAGATCGAAGTTTTGTGAGTCTTGTTTGTTTTGTGTCTAAATTTTTCTGTGGGCTGGTTGGAAATATAACTTAGTATTTAATTGCATATGTTATATTTAGGCTGGGGAATTTATTAGTTTTATACTGTTATAGAGATTTGCATAGTAACCAGTGGGCATTGTTATAAAGGGAGGGGATTTTTGAATTAAAGTTTGAAGGTGAATTTTTGTTAATAAAGTAATTGTTCATCTTTACCCCTGTGCCTTCTTTGTGGTTGCTGGTTTGTTCTTGTAACATAATTTGGGGGAATCGTCCGGGATCAAACCAATTTGGAAGCTTTAGGGTCGATTGACTTGTGCTTAGTTATCAGTCGTCTGAGTTTGATTCAACCTCCAGCTTGAAATTAAAAATAAATGGTGAGTGTATAAATCACCAGCAGAAAAACCGGCAACTATGAATATTGACCAGTTCATCGCTAACCCTTCAGTGGTTAATTTAAAAATGGCAAAAAAGTCTGAACTAATGGTTATAGTTGGCAAGTTAAAGCTTCTTACAGTAAGAACTGGGATGAAAAAAAAGGAAATTGCCCAAAAGATTGTTAAGCACTATGTAGAAAAGGGGGTATTTGAAGAAGCTGCTTTAGAACAGTTTCCAAAGGAGAAAACTTCAGAGGAAGTAAAGTTGGCTTTGAGAAAACTAAAGTTAGAGGAAAAAAGAAAGGCAGAAAGGAAAGCTGAACGGGAAGCAGTAAGGCAGGCAGAAATGGAGGAGAGAGAGAAAGAACAGAAGCATGAGCTAGAATGAACTAAATTAAAGCTGACCCTAATGTAAGGAGAGGAAGAAGCCCAAAACCCACGCGCTGGTCAGGAGGAGAGGTTTCTGGTCAGTAGAGAAGTGAAGTTAGTTCCTCCATTTGAGGAAGCTGAAATAGACCAGTATTTTCAGCATTTTGAGAAAGCAGCTGTAAATTTAAAATGGCCAGCAGACCAGTGGTCACTCCTGCTACAAAGTGTTCTTAAAGGGAAAGCCCCACAGCTGTATTCGTGTCTCATTGTATAACAAACAGCTGATTATGAATTTGTAAAGCAGGCTATACTCCGATCTTATGAACTAGTTCCAGAGGCTTTAGACAAAAGTTCAGGAGTTTCAAAAAAGCAGCAACCCAATTTTACCTGGATTTTGTTTATAGGAAGTTTGTGTGTTTTGATCGGTGGTGTGCCGCAATGAAGGTAGAAAATAACTGATTTATTGAGGGAAATCATTCTGATTGAGGGGATTAAAAATTGTGTTCCTGATGATATTCAAGTGTACTGGGCAGAGAAAAATATAAAAACTTGGCAAGAATTGGCTAAATTCACAGAGGAATATGCTTTAACTCACAAGTCTAAGTGGACACCAGGGAAAACCTTTCAAAGGAATACTGCTGATAATCCAAATAGACTAGAAATAAAATCTAGAAGTGAGGAGAGAGGAAGAGAAATGGGTGAAGGAAAAATTTTCAAGTATTATTTGCCACTATTGTAAGAAGCCAGGGGACATAATTATCCTGTACTGAAAAAGAAGAAAGAGAAAGGGGTAGTACAAACTACCTGTGTTCAGAGTCAGAAAGTTACGGATATTTTTAAGCCATTCATGACTGAAGGTTTTATTTCGGTTAAAGAAGGATTCAATCAAGTGCCAGTTAAAATCCTGCGGGATACTGGAGCAGCTCAATCGCTTGTATTAGGCAACATTTTGAATTTTGGTGAGGAGTCCGATACTGGAGATGTGAATTTAATTAAAGGCATTGGTGGTGAAGCAGAGCCTATACCTTTGCATAGAATAGTGATGAAATCACACTTAGTTAATGGCCTGGTTATGAAAGGGATAAGATCAAGTCTGCCAGTGGATGGAGTTTCTCTTTTGTTAGGGAATGATTTAGCAGAGGGTAAAGTCATGCCTGCGGTGAAACTCACAAGTAAGCCATTGGTTTATGAGTCCAAAAAGGATTTGGAAATCTACCCTGCGTGTGCCATTACTAGAGCCATGTCTCGAAAAAAGGTAGAGGTCGAGAAAGTCTGTAGTGGAGGCAAGCATTGAGGATAAACCTGAGGATCCAGCTTTGCTGTTGTCAAGATTCTGTCTAACCAGGAAATTAAAACTGTGCCAGTAGGTTACTTTGTTCAAGATGGAATATTGATGAGAAAGTGGAGATCACAAGTGATACCTGCCAGTGAAAACCTGGCGGTTATAAGGCAAGTTGTAATTCCCAAAACTTACAGGAATGAAATATTAAAGTTGGTTCATAATACACCTTTAGGAAGTCATCTTAGAGTGAAGAAGATGGTAGAAAAGATAAGGAAACAGTTTTATTGGCCGAAATTAAGAAAGGGTGTTGTGAACTTTTGTAGAACCTGTCACACTTGTCAACTGGTGGCAAGCCTAATCAAGGACCACCAGTGGCACCTTTACAACCCATCCCTGCTTTCGGGGAGCCCTTCTAAAAAGTGATAGTGGATTGTGTTGGCCCATTGGCAAAAACCAAAGCGGGAAATGAATATTTATTAACACTCATGTGCACAGCTTCAAGGTTTCCAGAGGCTATTCCCTTGAGAAATGTTAAAGCGAAGACAATTGTGAAGGTTCAGCTAAAAATTTTCACTCTTTGGCCTACCAAGGGAAATTCAATCGGACCAAGGGAGTAATTTTATGTCTGGAATATTTCAACAGGTGGTGCATGAATTGGGAGCCCATCAAATTGTGTCATCTGCCTATCATCCTGAAAGTCAAGGGGCCTTGGAATGATTCCATTTAACTGTGGAAAAATATGATGAGGGATTATTGCGTGGAAAATAATAAGGATTGGGATGAAAGAATTCATTTGTTATTGTTTGCTGTTTGAGAGGCAACTCAGGAGTCTCTTGGCTTTAGTCCATTTGAGTTGGTGTTTGGTCATGAAGTTAGGGGTCCATTACTATTGTTGAAATAATAGTGGATACATAATGATATACAATCAAATCTGTTGGATTATGTTTTCACATTTAAAAACAGATTACATCAGGCTTGCGAGATGGCAAGGAAAAATTTAAAAACTGCTCAGGGAAAAAATGAAAATTCGGTATGATCAAAAAGCAAAAATTAGGGACATTAAACCTGGCTTGTTTCCAATGCAGTCAAACCATTTGAGAGATCAGTTTTCAGGACCATATAAGGTGAAATAAAAAATTAACCAAGTCACCTATGTCATCGAGACGCCTGATCGTCGAAGAGAGACACAGGTCTGTCACACGAACGTGCTTAAACCTTTCTTTGAGAAAATGACTGAGGAGACTAGGATTCCAACCAAAGTTCTAGTTATAGAGGAAAGTAAGGAGGAGATAAGTTTTGTGCAAGGTCATGGAGCACAGAAAGTGATAAGCCCCAGGCTGGAAAATTCTATAGTTTTGCAAAACTTAGACACCAAGTTAATGCATTCGATTAAATTAGAAAGGGAAGAAATGAAGACATTACTTATGAAATTTAAGGATATATTCCCAGATGTTCCAAGAAGAACTACTGTGGCTTGTCATGATGTGGAGGTCAGTGATGCTAAGCCTATTAAGCAGCATTCTTACCGAGTTAATCAGGATAAGAGGAGGTTGTTGGATCAAGAGGTGGATTATATGCTCAAAAATGACATCATCTGAAAATCAAGTTCAAATTGGAGTTCACCCTGTGTTCTGGTGCCTAAGCCAGATGGCTCAATTAGATTTTGTACAGATTATCAAAAAGTAAACATGGTGACAAAGACTGATGTGTTCCCTATCCCCAGAATAGATGATTGTATAGATAAGGTGGGGAAGGCTAAATTTCTTACAAAGATTGATCTCTTAAAAGGATACTGGTGTGTTCCTTTGACAGAGAAAGGCAGGGAGATTTCTGCATTTGTTACACCTTCGGGATTTTATGAGTATAATGTTATGACTTTCGGGATGAAAAATGCACCTGGCACATTTCAGGGAATGATTAATGCAGTAATTCAGGGTTTAGGCGTCTATATTGATTATTTAGAAATTAGTATGGATACATGGGAAGAACACATGCTTGAATTAGAGCAGATATTTCAGTGAATAGTGGAAGCACACCTCATAGTGAATTTGCACAAGAGTGAGTTTGGACATGCCACTATAATTTATCTGGTTTATGTGGTAGGATAGGGACAGGTGGCACCGGTTGGAGCGAAAGTATTGGCTATCACTGTGTTCCCTATCCCCAGTAATAAGAAAGCTCTTCGGAGATTTCTAGGCATGATTGGCTACTATCATAGATTTTGTAAAAACTTTGCAGAAATTGCACTCACATTAACAAACTACTTGGAAAGAAAGAAAAATTTATCTGATCAGATGCATGCCAGGAAGCGTTTCTGAAGTTAAAGGCCATTTTATGCCATCAGCCTGTACTTGTGTCCCCTAACTTGGAAAAGCCATTCTCTTTAGCTGTGGATGCCAGTGACAAAGCGGTTGGTGCTGTACTGTTAGAGAAGAAGGATGGTGATGGAGTAGAACATCCTATGTTGTACTCTCGAAAAAGTTTAACAACCATCAATGAAATTATTCGACCATTGAGAAGGAGTTATTAGCGCTTGTTTTAGTGTTGCAACATTTTAATGTGTATATTTGTACTGCTCAAAAACCATTAATAATATATACTGATCATAATACATTAATTTTTCTGTCTAAAATGAAAAATAAGATCAGACGGTTATTGAATTGGAGCTTAAATCAAGAGTATGATTTAATTATTACATACATAAAGGGGATGGATAATGTAATAGCAGATTGTTTTTTTTTATTGTGTGTAAAAAAAAAAAAAAAAAAAAAAAAAATTATTTTATTTATATATTTCCATTAATTGTTTAAAAATTTGTTCTTGTGGAGCAATTTATTTTTTAGCAGGGAGGTGTTACAGAGTTCTGTGTGTTGTGTATGTTTTATGCTAAAAAGTGACAGTTTGCCTTTAAGAGCCAAGGTGAAGGTGGACTGCTGAGAGAATGGGAGACGGACTGAGCATGTGCAGAAAATGATCTAAAAATTTCTTGACTTGGACGATAAACCACCACTGGGGGTGCTGTGATGTGGAAGAAGGCCCAGATCATGTGTCATGGTCTGGAGCATAGTTTAGAATGTTGGGATTTCAAAAAGGATGAGCATTCCGAAGGCAGCCAGAAGGATCCGGACCAAGCCAGTAGTTCCTCTTTCTGCAAGCAACACAAAGCAACTTCGACTTTTGTGCTCTCTCTCTCTCTCTCTCTCTCTCTCTCTCTCTCTCTCTCTCTCTCTCTCTCTTCTCTCTCTCTCTCTCTCTCTCTCTCTTTCTCTCTCTCTCTCTCTCTCTCTCTCTCTCTCTCTCTCTCTCTCTCTCTAAAAGATCTTTTGGCTTCAGTTTACCAAACAAACTGAATTTTGTTTATGATCTTTGCTTTGGTTGAGATCGAAGTTTTGTGAGTCTTGTGTGTTTTGTATCTAAGCTTTTCTGTGGGCCGGTTGGAAATATAACTTAGACTTTGATTACATATGTTATATTTAGGCTGGGGAATTTTAGTTTTATACTGTTATAGAGATTTGCATAGTAAC
The DNA here is from genome assembly GCF_036971445.1 of Narcine bancroftii. Taxonomy (NCBI): domain Eukaryota; kingdom Metazoa; phylum Chordata; class Chondrichthyes; order Torpediniformes; family Narcinidae; genus Narcine; species Narcine bancroftii. The sequence goes on along the minus strand of NC_091473.1, from coordinate 118,200,397 downwards.
CATATCTCGGCTGCACCATTTCATCGGATGCAAGGATTGACAATGAGATAGACAACAGACTCGCCAAGGCAAATTGCGCTTTTGGAAGACTACACAAAAGAGTCTGGAAAAACAACCAACTGAAAAACCGCACAAAGATAAGCGTATACAGAGCCGTTATCATACCCACACTCCTGTTCGGCTCCGAATCATGGGTCCTCTACCGGCATCACCTACGGCTCCTAGAACGCTTCCACCAGCGTTGTCTCCGCTCCATCCTCAACATTCATTGGAGCGACTTCATCACTAACATCGAAGTACTCGAGATGGCTGAGGCCGACAGCATCGACTCCACGCTGTTGAAGATCCAACTGCGCTGGGTAGGTCACGTCTCCAGAATGGAGGACCATCGCCTCCCCAAGATAGTGTTATATGGCGAGCTCTCCACTGGCCATCATGTCAGAGGTGCACCAAAGAAGAGGTACAAGGACTGCCTAGAGAAATCTCTTGGTGCCTGCCACTTTGACCACCGCCAGTGGGCTGATATCGCCTCAAACCGTGCATCTTGGCACCGCACAGTTCAGCGGGCAGCAACCTCCTTTGAAGAAGACCGCAGAGCCCACCTCACTGACAAAAGACAAAGGAGGAAAAACCAAACACCCAACCCCAACCAACCAATTTTCCCCTGCAACTGCTGCAACCGTGTCTGCCTGTCCCGCATCGGACTTGTCAGCCACAAACGAGCCTGCAGCTGACGTGGACATTTACCCCTCCATAAATCTTCGACCGCAAAGCCAAGCCAAAGAAAAAGAAAGATAGGGCATTGTTATAAAAGGGGGGAATTTTGAATTAAAGTTTGAAGGTGAATTTTTTGTTAATAAAGTAATTGTTCATCTTTACGCCTGTGTGATATGCCTTCTTTGTGGTTGCTGGTTTGATCTTGTAACAGTATAAATTGTGACAGTAATTCTAACAGACATGCAAGAACAGACAGGTGTTGAGATAAATGTAAAATTATTGGAAGTGGTAAGGCAGGTTGAGAAGGCCATTAAAAAGTCTATGGGATTCTGGACTTTAAAAATAGAAGAAGAGATTATTTAAAAAAAAGGAATTCATGATGAAGCCACACCTGCATATGTTCCAGTTCTGGGCATCACACTTTAGGAAATACGTGAAGGGCATTGAGCGGCAACTGTGGGGATTTTCTGGAATTATTCCAAGGATAAACGTTTTCAGTCACATGCATAGATAGAAGTTGAGATGGTTCTCCTTGGAATCAAGTGGGCTGAGACAAATCATTTAAAATCACCCAGACAGATGAGATAGAGAGAGGTTGTTCTCATTGGCTGAAAGGCCAAGGGCCTTAGATCTAAGGAAATTTGTAAAAGAACCAAAAGTAACAGGAAAATAAATTTCTAATACATCAAATGATTAGGATCACGGGCAGAAGCTTTAGATGGCTGGTAAGGTCCAGACTCAATAATGGCATTCAACAGTGAACTAGATATGCACTTGAAAGAAAATAAATTACAAGACAATGGAGCGTGGGCAGTGCCACAGAAGTATCTGGGCTGCTCTTGTGTAGATTTGGAATGGTCATGAAACATCAAACATAACATTTCTATGATTCTGCTCTGACTATCTAATGCACCCATTTGCTGAACTTGACGTTCTAGACCAAAGATTTGTTTGTCTCAATTACCCTTGAAGTAGTTATCATTTTTATATCATTTACAGTATACTTAATAGGAATGTTTCTTTATTATGCAAATTACATTTCCAGACTTACTTTAAGAAGAGTGATCTGCTTGAGGTGATTCAAATTTGAACAGAATTTGACAAGAATGAAGACTTGCATCTTTCACTATCTAAAGTACAATTTCAATTCACGTCACTGTTGTAATATAAGAAATGCACAGTTTACTTACATTCATTAACCCCCTACAGATAGAATTGTGATAATGACCATTTAATTTGTTTTTAGGTGTGCGTTCAATGATCATTATCTGTCAGAATTTACTTCAAAATAATGCCATTAGATTTTTTTTTGGTGGAATCAAATGGAAAACATCTCACCTGAAAGATTGCATTTCCAATCACCACCCTCCTTCTGTAACTAATTCATCTCGTGGGAGATTGGAGAACTGATTTAAATCTAAAATGACAGTTGTAGAAGAAACATGGGGTGCACTTTTTCATACAAAATTGGAAGGTGCTATTCAGTGACAAATATGCTGTTTCAAAATATTAGATCAAAAGATCAATGCAAGGTCCATCTATGGTAGAGAGGTGGTTGAATTCTCCTGTTCCCTTGAGAGTTTTTCCTTGATATAAAATTGAAAATAATGTTTTGTGAAGCACAGATGACTGGGTATAATGTTATTTAATTGTTTTTAACAGTATGAAAACCCACGTCAAGATGCAACTATGATGGAAATATGATAAATAACTCTCCAAGTAGTCTACAACCAAATCCAAATCGCAGCATTTAAAAAAAAAAATTCTATAAGCAGTTAGTGCTTTTCAATTTGTACCCCACAAGCATATTAGTGATGACCACAAATCACATGATATATTGTAGGTGACAGGGACACGTTCTGTTTATTTTTGAGCCCTGCTCTGTTTAAAGGTGATCCTCTAGAGCAGGGGTGTCAAACTCAAATTCACGGAGGGCCAAAATTAAAAACTTGGACTAAGTCGAGGGCCGAACTAGATATTTATTGAAATTTTTCAACAACATCTGCATGTTTTCTCTTCTTTCAACTTATGTAATGTTAAACTTTAGGATATAACTTTAGGAGGATAATGTTATAGGTTAGGAGTAGGTAGCTCAAGTTCACCCTTTGCTTGACCTGAGGGAAACATATTTGGTCCCTGTGGAGATGTAGTCAGCATTCACAGGCTGTGTCCATTTTGGCCTGCATCAGGACTCAGCATTTCCTGCTCACTCCTCAGGCTCTAGGCCTCTATTCACCCTTGACCCACCATCCCTCTACCTGACCAGTCCTTCACCCAACCTCTACTCACCCCTCACTCCACTCACTCTGCCTCTACCCACCCCATCCTATACACGCCCCTCTACTGCCTCTCCCCTCAACCTGTTCCTCCCTTTACCCGTCTCTCACCCTCTAATCACCCCTCCCCTACTCGCCCTGCCCCTCCCCTTTTACCTCTTCCCTATCCACCCCTCCTTCTACTCATCCCTCCCTCTAACTGCCCCTCGCACCACCATAACTTCCCCTGCCCATTACTCCTCACCTACACCCACTGCCCACCCCTGCTTACCCACCCACTTAGGCCCAGCGCGCTGCCGATCAGCCTTTGCGGAACAGCGGGGCCGTGCGCAGCCTGCCATGTCCGTCACGCCGACAGGAAATCACAGGCGCTCGCCAATCCGCCACACCGCTCGACAGGTGGGAGAAGTGACTGGTTGTGCGGGGAGCCTTCCAACTGGCTTGCCGGCTGATGACATCGACAAACTTCTCGTGTTACAATTTCTCGTGTTACAATGGGGAAGGATGTGCAATGAAGGGGGAGGATGGTGGGGGTGACATTACCAAAAAACAGCATCAGCTCTCGCTGCACGGCAGGCCACCTCTAATACATTTTTGAAATGATCTTGTGGGCCAAATATAATTATATCGTGGAAATTTGGCCCGCGGGCCAGAGTTTGACATGTGTGCTCTAGAGTGAAAGGGAAGTAGCAGTGGCAAAAGATTTTATTTACAACAGCTCCACAAATCAGAAACATAAAAGAGAACTTTAACTGGTGCATCTCCATGGGCTCATAGAGAAAATCATCCTCCACAGTAGTGTTAAAACCATAATCTAACAGCAGCCCTGAGTTGTACTGCATTCTGTTTCTGAAAATCTGATCCATTAACTGCAAGAGAATTAAATTTTGGATGTCATGTACATTGCACAGATGTTATTGATTTAGCACAAATGATCAAGAACATTGTCCACACTGCACACACTCTTTTGGATAAATGTCTTTGCAATTTGCACACCTCGCGTTTCAGAAGACCTGTTCTACACACTGGATTTAGATCATATTTCAAGTCTGGTGAAAGTAGAGGCTGAGGGACTGAGCAAAAGTGAGATCATGCTCCAAAATAGCACCATTCTCTGTCAGGAAGTAACTAAACAGTTCAAGTCAAGTGTTGCCAGTTGTTAGTTGTGGCAGCTAATCCTTGCACAGCATGATCCCACAAAATATTAATAAGGGGATGGTTAGTTAATTTGTTTGGGTTGAGGAATGAATGCTGATCAGATCTCCCTGGTACAGAGTCTTTTTATCTTCACCTCGACATGGATACTCTGTGACTGAGTACCTTATAAATAAGATTATATTTCCTTGGCCCCCACACTAAATTGTCAACCTAGATTATTCACATCCATTAGAATTTAACCTCAAGCAGTCCATTTCTAATGGAAGCAAGCTGACCCAAGGAAAGAAGTGTATGACAACAATGTATTCCTTATTTTACTTGATGCTTCAGTACTTTGTGGGCCTGCCCCAGGATGCATAATCAAGTTGATTTGAATTGCTTACTGAATTGTCATGTCTACCAAAATAAAGTGAAAAACTTGTTTTTGGTGCTATCCAGGCAGGTGAAATACAGCAGATTGTGTAATAATAAAACAAAAGTGCAAGGTCAGATGATACACTAAGTCAAATAGTTACAAGGTATAGTGTGCATGCCAAACTGCATGAGTTTTTCAAGCTTTGTTGGGACCAAGGAAAACTGCCTCAGGATCTTCGTGATGCCACCATCATCACCCTGTACAAAAACAAAGGCGAGAAATCAGACTGCTCAAACTACAGGGGAATCACGTTGCTCTCCATTGCAGGCAAAATCTTCGCTAGGATTCTACTAAATAGAATAATACCTAGTGTCGCCGAGAATATTCTCCCAGAATCACAGTGTGGCTTTCGCGCAAACAGAGGAACTACTGACATGGTCTTTGCCCTCAGACAGCTCCAAGAAAAGTGCAGAGAACAAAACAAAGGACTCTACATCACCTTTGTTGACCTCACCAAAGCCTTCGACACCGTGAGCAGGAAAGGGCTTTGGCAAATACTAGAGCGCATCGGATGTCCCCCAAAGTTCCTCAACATGATTATCCAACTGCACGAAAACCAACAAGGTCGGGTCAGATACAGCAATGAGCTCTCTGAACCCTTCTCCATTAACAATGGCGTGAAGCAAGGCTGTGTTCTGGCACCAACCCTCTTTTCAATCTTCTTCAGCATGATGCTGAACCAAGCCATGAAAGACCCCAACAATGAAGACGCTGTTTACATCCGGTACCGCACGGATGGCAGTCTCTTCAATCTGAGGCGCCTGCAAGCTCACACCAAGACACAAGAGAAACTTGTCCGTGAACTACTCTTTGCAGACGATGCCGCTTTAGTTGCCCATTCAGAGCCAGCTCTTCAGCGCTTGACGTCCTGCTTTGCGGAAACTGCCAAAATGTTTGGCCTGGAAGTCAGCCTGAAGAAAACTGAGGTCCTCCATCAGCCAGCTCCCCACCATGACTACCAGCCCCCCCACATCTCCATCGGGCACATAAAACTCAAAACGGTCAACCAGTTTACCTATCTCGGCTGCACCATTTCATCAGATGCAAGGATCGACAATGAGATAGACAACAGACTCGCCAAGGCAAATAGCGCCTTTGGAAGACTACACAAAAGAGTCTGGAAAAACAACCAACTGAAAAACCTCACAAAGATAAGCGTATACAGAGCCGTTGTCATACCCACACTCCTGATCGGCTCCGAATCATGGGTCCTCTACCGGCATCACCTACGGCTCCTAGAACGCTTCCACCAGCGTTGTCTCCGCTCCATCCTCAACATCCATTGGAGCCCTTTCATCCCTAACGTCGAAGTACTCGAGATGGGAGAGGTCAACAGCATCGAGTCCACGCTGCTGAAGATCCAGCTGCGCTGGATGGGTCACGTCTCCAGAATGGAGGACCATCGCCTTCCCAAGATCGTGTTATATGGCGAGCTCTCCACTGGCCACCGTGACAGAGGTGCACCAAAGAAAAGGTACAAGGACTGCCTAAAGAAATCTCTTGGTGCCTGCCACATTGACCACCGCCAGTGGGCTGATCTTGCCTCAAACCGTGCATCTTGGCGCCTCACAGTTTGGCGGGCAGCAACCTCCTTTGAAGAAGACCGCAGAGCCCACCTCACTGACAAAAGGCAAAGGAGGAAAAACCCAACACCCAACCCCAACCAACCAATTTTCCCCTGCAGCCGCTGCAACCGTGTCTTCCTGTCCCGCATCGGACTTGTCAGCCACAAACGAGCCTGCAGCTGACGTGGACTTTTACCCCCTCCATAAATCTTCGTCCGCGATGCCAAGCCAAAGAAAAAATAGTGTTGCAAAGACAAGGTGCAGGGTAGAGAGAAATCAGGCTGAATATTTGTATCCATTCACTGCAGGCCTATGGCTCCGCAACATTGAATTCCACTGGAGTCACCAGTCTCAATAGGAGAGTGCGTCATTTCAGTGGACTGAGAGATGGAGAGGCATTTGTCTACTTGTTTAGTTTCTGCTCACTCATGCAAACAGAGGATTCGTTGCCCTCTGCCTGGAAGTCAGAAGTACATATGTAGTTTGTCAATAGTAAAATGCTATCATCACACACCCCTCCAACAACTCGCTCCAATTCCAATTATAATACAGCCCCCATTGACTTTCATTAAGCTGGCCAGTCATGAAATTTTGAACGATTATTTTTGTTTATTGAGTTCAACTCTGTGGACCACATGTGCAGGACCTCCATGGTAAAGTTGTCCCATGTCATTTTATCTATGGCACATCAATATGCTCAGTTCCAAATCCGGAACTAAAATGACAAATTATTGGTTTCAAAGGAGAGCTGGGGTGGGGCAGGAGGACCTACCTCTGACCTCGACTCAGCCTGTTTCTTGTTCAGGGGTTCACAGAAATTCTGCGTCTTACAAAGCAACCCAAAGTCTCATGAAGGTATGATGCAGCTAGTTCTTATTCATTTCCTTTGGGCCTTTGTTGGTTTACTCCACAAGTTGGGGTGAAGGACGGAAGGTTGTGCTGTGAACTGAGTCTCTATGAAACACCTCAGTCATTGTGAGTTCCAGTAACACTGCATTGTGCCATCATAGTAAAATTTATTCTAATTTTCAAATTGAGGTAAAGGCATGGAAAGACATGGGTCCCTCTAACAACTCAACCAGGAAGCGTAATTCATGCTGGTATTATTAACACAGGCTGCAGCCATGGCCCATGAACTGTGGGGCACCAGCTACACAAATAAACCGTTGCTGTAGAATTGCATACCTTTGTAGCAGTAAGTATAAACAAAAGAAGCAACGGCCTTGAGGCTCCAGATAGAGGTGCAGTGAGAGATTTCAAGGGAGTGATTCCTTTGTGTGCTCAGAAAGTGATTGGTGCCAGTGATGACATGGGTCATTTCTGCTCAGAAGAGAGCACCTAGAAATTCTGGTTGGAAGGCAATAAAGTAAAAGTATACCACTAATTGATGTACTCCTGCTGATTAACTGAAACTTAGACCCTATCGTCATCTGAGCAGGACTAAGTATCAATTTGGCAATCAAGTTGCAAAATTAAATTTTAATACGTTTTGACATCTTTATCAGGATTGTTATGTGCATTTGCTCATTCTTAAAAAGGAATGCCATTAGTAATCAGGGAGGAAGTTCAGATAGATTATATATGTATATCTAGATTTTTTTTTGCTAGTTTAATTGCATTCATTGTTGGAGTGTGTTATTTGTTTAAGGAGTAAGAGATATTTTCCAGCTGTTAAGGTCAATAGAGTGAGCACAGAGGCAATGGTAATACAGCTGCTCCCTCACTACTCTAGTGACCAGAGTTTAATCCTGACTTCCAGTGCTGTCTGTGTGGAGGTTGCACGCGGTCCCTGTGAGAGTGTATGCTTCTCACCGGTGCTGGGCTTTCCTCCGACGTCCCAAAGACCCGAAGGCTAATAGGTTAATTGGCCCGTGTAAATTGCCCCTTGTGTGAAGGTGAGTGAGTGGTTGAATCCTGGAGGAGCCAATGCGAATGTGGGAGAATAGGTAACGGGGGAAATGAGTGGGGGATTGGATTGCCTCTGTGAGCCAGCATGAGTTTGATGAACTGAATGGCTTCTTTCTATGCCATTAAGAAATATGGATAATATGGAAAACTTTGTGCTACTTATTTGGGTATTCATGCAGCTCACGAGCCCATGCCACCCAATTGACTAACAACCTCCATATGTTTTAAAGGGTGGGAGGAAATCTGAGCACCTGCAGGAAACCCACTTAGACCAGGGGAGAACGTACAAATTCCTTACAGACAATGCTGGATTGGAAACCAAGTTACTGGCACTGTAACAGCAACCACTACACTAACCCATTACCATTTTTTGGTTATCCTCTGAATATAAAGAACACCCGAGCACAGCTTTCAGATTTGGTAATCTCACACTGGATAAAAGGCATGCGTAGAGATTTAGGTTATCAGTATTGTGACCAACTAGATTTGTGAGAACTAGATTGATAGGGTTAAAGATATGATTGCATGTGTGTGAGCTGAATAAGAGACCATGGGTGAATTAATTTTAAGACTCAAGGGCAGAGTGTCCTGAAATGATTGGGTTTCCATGACCCAGTACATGAGATGGTGTCAGTATTTGTGACTGCTTGCACGTATAGGAGGATTTATGCTCACTAATGAAATCTGGATAGAACTGTATAAGTTGGGAAGATACTGCATGCTGGTCTGCCAGAGGTCAGCTGTTGCCTTCTAACTGAGACTGTTGTCTGCCTGTGTGTGCGTGGGTGGGACGACAACTCTGTTATTGCTTGAATTGTTTGACATATCTTTCTCTTCACACCCCCCGCCTCCCATACTTAGCAGCATCGACCTTGTCCATCCAGAAGCAGGGTGATCGCTTCCCACATCTGTCCCGGATTTTTTCAGTGAGAGAGATTTACAAGCCGCTGATTGATACCTGTTGCATCATGAGCATGCCCTGAAGGTTGCTTATTTTAATTTTTTTTAAATTTAAGAATGGGTGCTTCCAAAATAATTCCACACTCCAGTATAGTAAACATTATTTCTAACACTGAATCTTGACAATCTTACCTGATGGAGGAAAGTTTAAAAAGGACACACTTCATGCAAGGCTTAGCCTGACTGTGGGAATGCGTGAGTTTACTTGAAGCAGTGATGGATGGGTAGGGTCTTGTGGGGTGAGGTGATAGGGTGGGTGGGGGGGGGGGGGTGGCGGGGAGGAGAGCAAATTGGAGGTGCTTTCCTTCTTTATGCACAAATTTGGCTGTTTGAGATCTGCAAGTGTATGTGGCATGAAATAATTATTTTTAAGATTCATTGCTTTTCCTTAGTTTTTGGAGTAGGTTCTTAAAAAAAAGTTAACGTGAGGGGAAAAAGAAAACAACAGTAACATTTTATTTTGGTCAAGATTTCACTTGCCTTGGTACGGAGGACTGAACTGAGTTCAACAAATTCATTTTTTTCCATGAATGAAGTCAGCAATGTGGAAAAATTTTGCTTTTCAGAGCCGGATGAATGTATATCTCAGCCACACATTAAGCCGCATTAACAGGCAGTGGAGTGCTTAATGTGGCCATTTTTCACAGGAGCCAACAGAGGAGATGATTAGCATAATTAGTACAGGCAAGCCTATACATATGGAAATGCCAACTGCGTAAATGCCAGCACCAGTGGAAATTTATGTCAGGGCTGACAGGAATCTCAGGGCTCAATAGTTCCCAGCTGTACCTCTTTGGGTCACACTGTCCCCAACCCAGCTAGGGTCTTTGGTTTTTGAATCTAAGTGTGAACCGGCTAAAGCCAGATTGCAATCAGTGCTTGGGCTTATAAAACAGACTGGATGGCAGCACTTCCCTGCACCCTTAATCACTCAACTTCCTCCTTTCTTTCTCCTTTTAATTTTAATTATTTTCTATATGATCAATACCTCCTACCCTCCCCCTCACCATCTTCCCCAGCTCCGACCTCTTCTCCACCCACTTTCCTTGGTTTTTTTTAATGTGGGGCTTTGGTCTCCTGCTTTTGTTGTAGAAAATTCTTTTTCTCCTCCTGTTTGTTACAGAACATCTCTGATGGACATTCATAGTGGTGACAAAGCCTTGCATTCATTCAGTGGAGGCTTGATGAGCCCAGCCTTTTGGGCCTGGGGTGGAGCACACATCTGCTACTCGATTCAGGCAATGGAAAGATTTATTTTCAACAAAGCTTCTCCTGCAGGCTCTCTCTCTCTCTCTCTCTCTCTCTCTCTCTCTCGCCTCCCCTCCCACACACATGCACATACAACAACAAACATTCCCTTTCTCTCCCCCACACACAAAAACACACACACTCTCTTTCTCTCTCGCTCACTCTATCTCTCTGTCCTTCTTCTACCAGCGTTATTCTCGTCCTCCTCTCATTCCCCCACCACCCTCAAATCCCACCACCATCGCAATATTAAAAATATAGTAGGTGACTCTGAGAAAGTTCCTGACTGAACAATGTATAAAACAAAGAAAACAATCTGACCAATGCATGTTGTGACAGCATTTGGCTGGAGAGCACTTATGAGCCTCTGGGGTTTGTGTCCCCCCCTCTCCCCTCCCCCTTCCTCATAATAGAAGGCAGGAGTAGCTTGGACAGGTATAAAAAAAAGTCTCTTTCAACTAGTTCACAGTGAGACTTCCTCCAAAGCAGCATGGGTCTTTTCAGTGGAGCCCTAATCCAGCTAATCCTACCCACAACACTTTGAAGGTGGCCTGAGCCACGTACGCCATATGATTGGAAGAAAAGCCTGAGTACAGGCCTGTCATTTTTTTCTCTCTTTTTCAGGATGGGACTGCATGAAAGACACACACTTGTTTTTAATCACCATTTGAAATAGATGTGTAGTTTTAAAATATGAACTCTTCTATTAATTGACATTGCCTGAGCACTGTGGCATCAGTTTCTGTAACAAATTCAGTGTGTCTGAACCCTTGGAAAAGAGAGGTGTATATAACATACTCCCAAGTTCTAAATGCAAAAGGGGAGTGCTATTACTAAGTGCAGGACTCTGGTATAATGTAGCAAATGAACATTATTACCCACTGATAACTTTAATGGTAATTAGCTCCAGATTAGTCCTCAACAAACTTGCAATGTTTATGATAATTAATCCTTCAGGAAAGGTCATTGGTCTGGATGTTCCTCGGGGAGTCTGTTCATTTTTGGGCTGTCCACTGTAGTTAAGCGGAAAGAGAAAATGCTGTGGAGGTTCCTACTGCAGGAAAGAGCTTTAGTAGCTTTTCATTTGTTAACCCAATTCGCTCTGTTTTTCACTTCCAACTCACTCCAGCCCCCAACCTGGTGTTTAAGGTGGTAGCTGTTTTGAACTGTTTCCCTTTTGTGGTGAAATTAGAGAAAGAGGTGAGAATATTTACTGAGGTATAAAGTGTATCCTGTTAGTTGCTGCATCTCAGGTCACCGCAGCCCCTTGCAGAGTATATACAGCTTTTTATCCCAAGAGGTTCAAATCAATGTTTGCACTCCACATGAGCTTGTGTGTTTGCTAGTTTTTGACACAAAATCCAATGACCCTTGATTTCTGTTGAATGATCACCATAGAAATAGGCTATTTGGCCCTTCCCGACTGTTCAGAGCATTATGTTCTCCACCCCATTGCTTTCCACCATATTTAATCAAACCCCTATCAGGTTTCCTCACTGGTGAGAGAGAGAGGGGTAATTTGTTAGAAACCCCCACTGAATATGAATTGAGGATATTGGATTGATTCTGAAAGGGACTTCACTGACTGACACATCTGGTACGAAATATACCACAGAGGAAAACCTGAGCGTAGTGCCCCATAAATTCATTCTTGGTCAGTAAACTCAATGGAACAAACAAACAAACGACAAGTGTACAATGTCATGATGTCACCATGTTTAGCAGAGGAGGAATGAACTTCCTGCCAATTATTTCTTATCAGTTGCATAACAGATGATACAGTGGCAAATAGCACTGAAGAAAGAGATACAGTACAACTCCGATTATCCGAAATGGTCAGGATTGGTCCTCTTTCAGATAAACAGATAAACGTTCTTTTTTCCGGAGAACGGATAATTTTTTTAAAAACAGCCCAATAGCAACAGGACATCACTTGTTACAGCGTTTAAACAACAACAAACCACAAGCTAAGGCTTTTAAAGCATTAAATAATGTTTAATTCTCACCAAAAAAAAATGCTGACCACTGCCTATAACTGACACTTCCCCACCGACGCCCCACTTGTGCCGGGAGCCCAAGGTCCCAGGTCAGTTCAGCTCTAAAATAATTTCAGATAAATGAGGATTTCTGATTTGTTTCTGATATCCTCATTTATCCGGATTTCAGATAATCCGATTTCGGATAATTGGAGTTGTACTGTACCAATTTCACTTCTGTAGTTAGAACACAGCATGGATTTGCATTCACGTATTTCACAGAATGTAATAGGGTAGCACAGTTAGTATACCTATAAGTGTAATACTGTTACAGCGGCAGTGACTGGGACCAGGGTTCAAATCCAGCGCTGCCTGTAAGGAATTTGCATGTTCTCCCCATGTCTGGGTGGGTTTCCTCCCACTGTTCAAAAAAAATGTACAGGGGCTATAGGTCAATTGGATGTAATTGAGCGGTGTGGGCCAAAAGGGCCTGTTACCGTACTGAATGACTAAAATTTAAACATTTAAAGAACCCAGCGTGGATTTGACATTCACGTATCATCTGTGGTTAGAAGCTATTGGAGCGTCACCCATTTGGATTATTCACTCATCCAAATCTATTGATCAAATTACTGCCTTGTCATTGCTCTGAGCAAATGAATATTTCATTTGGGAATTGTTCACATGAAGTAAAGCAATATCTTGCTGGACCTTCTGGCTGAAGGACCAATTACATTTAACAAGAGGGAGAAAAGGAGGGACTGCCAGGTCTGGTGTGGAACAATTGTCTGGAACAATTCAACACCAGCCATCCTCACAATGTGCCCATTCGGTGAGCACCTTTTAAAAAAATCAGCATTGTACTTCATGTCCATGGGGTACAGACAATGTAGAGGGAGTTGTTGGAGAAGCTGTTCCTCAGTCTGGTGGTGCCAGCTCTGATCCTCCTGGATCTCTTTCCCGACGGGAGCAGCAGAAAGATGCCGTGTGCTTGGGTGGAAGGGGGTCCTCGATGATTTTGCAGACTGTTCACTTAAATCGGTGCGGACTAGAAGGGCCGATTATGGCCTGTTTCCATACTGTAATTGTTATATGGTTATATGGTTAAGGTCAAGAACTAGGGTAATTGAATTGCTTCACCGTCACATGTTTCAAAATGGAGACAATAGCTTTGTTTTTCATGCTATCTAGACAAAAAGCAGGAAGAGCATTAATTACAAATAAATAAATAGATAGATAGGTGACAGTGTAGGGCAGTCTTTCTCAACGGAGCTATATGGCCCCTGGGTAGTGGTGGGGAGGGGAGGGGGTGGGAGAACAATTATAAGGGAGGACCACAGACTGAAATCATAAAAAAAACATTATGTAGTCAGTAGGAGAGAAGTACGGAAGAAACCAACTAAACTTGCTTGCTTTATAGGGAAAGGTGTCCATAAACTTTGAACAGAATCCGACAGGGTCATAGCCAAAAACAAGGTGGAGAATGGCTGGTATAGGGAATAGTATTACAATAAGACACAGGATATAGAGAAAAGTTTTATTGTGGGGAAAAAAAAACGCACAGGCATCATATTTTGCAAGTGAGGGATCCATTCAGGAGTCTGATAACAGCAGAAACTGTCCTTGAATCTGATGGTTTATATCTCCACGCACATGTAGAAAAGAGCCTGTCTTAGGTGGGATGAGTCATTTAATCTATTAGCGGCTTTACTGAGATAACAGGAGTAGAGATGGAGTTCATGAAAGAGATGTTGGCTTGCACAATGGCCTGGTTTGTATTTACAACTCTCTGCAGAAAAGCAATTGGGCAAAAGAATGAAAACTCACATGCAGTTTTAGTGTCTGGAATACACAGGATAATAGTGGAGGCAGATTCAATGTTGTTCATTGGGGATCTGAAAGGAACAAATTTGCATGGTTTTGATGAGAGGGCATGGGTGTGAATGAGCCAAATTATCTGAAATAGAACTTGCCGGCTATTCTAGAACCAAACAGGGTGTTAACCAATTTACCAGGAACTTGTAATGTGGAAATAAACCTATTTCAGGTTAATGATGCCATTAAGGCTGCTGTTGATTGCCGTTCTTTGGTCATTCCCCTCACACAATTCTATCATCACAGAATGGCCTTGTGCTTTGATTATACACAAAGTAAGGTTGACTTTGGATGATTATGTAAAATGATTGATTTAAAAAATGCCATTAAACATCACTTCTAATTATTGTTTCATTCAACTTTCCAAAACTTGTCTTCTTGAGTCGGTCGGTGCCAGTTTGAATAATCTAGTTAGCCCCATTCCTCTGCTCTTCTTTCATAACCCTACAAGTTGCTTTCCTTTTAGATACTTTATTCAGCTCTCTTTGAGCTACTCTCTATGATTTTTGTCCAGCAGTGAGTCAGAAATACTGGAAAATAGTTTGATGTTGCTATCGCTTGGTACCTGGACTCTTCACAACTTGGAAGCCAACTTCAAAATGTTAAATGTAGAGGAATTATTAACTTGTATTGAGGAAATGATAATCAATGTACTACCCTAACAGTGGTCAGCGGGATGAACAATAAAAACTGAAGTAATTGGAGTATGGTTAGTGGTTTAGTGGTTCAGGATCTAAAATTTCTACCAACACTTGTGTTTGGAATGTGATGTGATAAACAAATTTGAGGGGTACAGTTTGGAATGTTACAGCATTATGTTTGGATTAGAATTGGTTAGAGTCACTCGTGTTTGATCTAGAATAACATGGGAGCACTGTTTCTTCTCATGAACCATTATCCTCTTTCAGATAAACAGATACAGCACATTAGGATAAAAATTCATGTCGTCAATTCTACCCGTGCTTAAATTCATGATTATCTTTCTCTCAGCCAAGCTGCTCCAGGGAAAAGAAGGAAAGCAGACAGCTTAATACCTCCCTAAAGGAAAGCTGCTCTTCTCTCTTCAAGCCCAGCCAAATAATTCAGCATTCCAAAATTCCTGGAAACAAGCTGTTTTAAGCGTTTTGTTTGTGAGGAATAGCACATGGTTACTTGTAGAGAGAAGCTGAGACCCCAATGAAGGGGTGAGAGTGATCTTTCTGGTGTTTCAAAGATCTCCATAATGTGTGTTCATTTAACTGTTCATAAATGTTACAGATTTATGCTTAAAGAGTTACTTGATTTTTTTTGATCCTTGTTCACTTAACATTGGCAGCTTTCTGCTGCAATAAAGTTATTGACAGGAATGTTTTATTTTCTGAAAAGAATGGAAACAATCATCATGTGTTAAATGCACAAAAAGATTGATTCTCCCAAGTTGGTGCTTTGATATTACCGTACTATTGTTCACTTCAGAAAGATTTACAGGTGCATTTCCCTTGGAACTTGTGGTTTACTATTGTATTGATAAGTGAAAGAATCCCACGAAGGTTCAGGGTATCTTAATCTGAATTAGCGAAGGCAGGAGTACAGAGGAGATTAACTTAAAGTAAATCATTGCCACGTCCAGATTTAGAAATCTTGAAATACAAACCTATTTACTCCTGTGGTAAGTGCAGAATTAACATTTCCTTCCATTATATGAAATCCTGCTACAAATCATTAAAATTGTAATTATCTGCACTGTGCAATTTCCCCACATCTAGACTTCTTCACAACAACATATTAGAAGTCTAATCAGTGTTGGATAAAGTAACACTTTTGTTAAATGTTTTCTGTTGCTTTTGTTTAAATTGAATTGCTGAATGAATGCTTCTCCTAAGATACAAAGATCTGCCTGTTGGCTATTTTAACCTAGCTTTTATAGAATTCCTGACACAACCACAACATTTCTTGGCAACATGAATATTAGGATTCAGCAGGTGTAGTTTTTTTCTTTTCTCTGTTCACTAAGAAGGGAAGGAAAAGAGAAAATGAACTAAACTCTTTAAAATAAAAGCATCTGAATTTTCATGGTTAGAAAAGTCACCAGTGCAGAATGAGCGGCTTCAGAGATAAATTTTAGGTTGTTTATGGGAGAGAATGGATTATCACTTGCTGCATCCATCTCCTTGCTCCATGGGTGTTGGGTGTTAAAATGAATGTTTCATCTCACATAGTGGGATTACCCCGTTACAATTATTATGTAAACATAAGTTAATGAGAAACAAAATTGGATGAAGGCCATTTGACCCTAAAATCCTTTATCGCTGTTCAAGAAGATCACGGGTAACCTTATTTTAGCTTCAATTTTATGTGTACTCAGTGCACTTCACAAGCTCTTCACTGTTTCTGCTTGGAATAGTTCATCAGAAGATCTGGGCTGATGCTTGTACATCCTGTGACCAAATAATTGGTCCCAAACCTCTTAATTGCAATTTTTTTTTTCTGAAAATTTGTGATTACATTGTCATACAAGACTGGGATGTGCAATATAAATGTGCTAACATGTGCAATATAAATGTATATAGTTTGTGTTGTAGAAAGTTTAATTTCAATAAAATGAGTTCAGATTCTTAATTTTCTTAAGCAGTACATGGCACTTACTCTTCCTTCAGCTATACACAGACAGTTGATGATTATTGAGGTTTTACATTGACCAGTTCTGGTAAGCTTTTAAGGGGCTGTGTCGCAGCTTCTTCAAGGAGATCCATTTTGTAGAATAGTTCTCTGTTAAAACTCCTACAGGTCACCAGGCCTGTATTGTACAACCCACAATATCTTCAGTGTGAATTTCCTTATATTTAAAAATAGCTGCTAATTCTTTAATTCAAGAGTCTCTTTTAATGTTTGAAGTCATTTCTGGCAGTATAGCATGGAATCACTACAAGATATGCAGAAATGCAAACATGAAGAAATGTTTAAACATCACTTGTTGTTTACATTAAAACAGATGAGATTATGCCATATTAAAGGTTTTTTTAAATTATAAAAGAATAGAGCAGCATTAATAAAAATAGGCGATGGAAGAATTTGTCCTTGGTCACTAGAGATAATTGCTTCAGTTGCCAAGCTAAACGTAAACCAGCAGCTGTTTGTAATATCTCCATTCATTTCCATTGACTTGAATTTCAATAGAACATGCATGCACAACTACTGTACATTGTGTGACTGGTGCTACCAGCCAATGTGATTTTTTTTAATGGAATCTTTCTTCAGTGACTGACAACTTTTATATTGAAATGTACATCAATGTATAATTAAGAACAGGAGATTGAGGGCAAGCAGCGGGAAGCAAAACGTTTTTAGATAGAGGGTTGTGGTACCTTGGAACAAGCCATCAGAGTTCACAATTGAGCAGAGACTGTGCCAACATCACAGAAAAGGTTAACAATATGGATGAAATGTATTGCAATAAATAGAGTAAGTTAATTAGATTACGACTACTGGTCAAGAAAAACAGGTATGTGTTATCATTTCACACCTGAAGATTAATACTTCATCAATCAAATTGCTTTACAAAAGGTTTCAGATGAGATAGTAATGGATCATTTACACGTGACTCACTGGTCATGGTTTGGCTCCTCAACAACTACTTAGGTCATGGGCCAAATTTCAGAATCATTTTTGTTTCAGTCAGGTCTGGCTCAAGGTTGGTGGGGGTTTGGAGCGAGATATCCAGTAGTTGGAGACCTTTCTTGAGCTATGGTCAATGACCTGAACAAGGATAGGACAAGGCCAGAAGTCGAATCAGTCAGGTAGCTGCTCAGGAAAAAAAATGGTTGGGTGAAGTGATTTGGAAATGCTTGGATCTATCGGTGCTTTAAGCGTTCAGATGATGGAGATGTAGCTTGGAAAGTATTTATGGGAAACGGTTTTGCCTGGTCACATTTCTGGAATGACATGAATGACTAGACAATATTCATAATTACATTTGACTGCAAACATTTCCAACTGCACGGCACTGAAATAAACTGAGCTACATGATGAAACTACTAAGGGCCTCTGCTGATATGGAGGGGAATAATATGAGGTGGAATCAAATGTGTGATTCCATTGTGGATGTGGTGCCAGTCTGCAGTTGGAGTCAATTCGTCACCAACTGTAAGGAACCATGTGCACATAATTCAAAACTAAGAAGTCTTGTAAGATAATTGCAGAAACTAAAATGCAGAACTGTTTAGTTATATAAAATTACATTGATAATTATTGCATATTTATTGATGTATTTTAAGTGTTCCCTTCACATTCTCTAGCTCATACAAAGTGTAAAAGAAAACGTTTACTGGAGAGGCAAGAGAGATGGACCAAAAAAATCTTTATAAAGAACCTAAAAGATCCCTAACGACATGAGATCAACTGAGAAATAGATTAATTTAATATGGGAGACTATTGTGGATAACCGATCCATGAGTAGACTTACAAGGTTGAACAATTTTTGACTATTAGGGTATTGAAAAAAAGATTCTATCTTGATGAAGGAATATAAGAACAGGAGGTTGGTCCTGAACTCATTCTGACATTGAATTGGTAATGGCTAATCTCCACCTCTATTCTGTTACTGTTCTTGACTCTTTTACCATTCCTATGAAAATATTATATTGATCTTGATATTCTATGTTTGCTGTAAATATCTGGGGTTTTTTTTAGTTTAAACATCATATTGTATGCATCCAATATAAACAAGCAACCTACAAATCTATAGAAAATGAGGCAGGCTATTAGAAAAATGACCTGCCATCCAATGGCTCAGCATGTTTGCTACACTGCCGTCTTGTGTATTGATTGATAGGGTTCCAAGTAACATTTGTCAACCTTATGGCTGTGGAGAAGGTGCAGAGCAGAGGCTAAGTGCTGATCTGCAGGAAGGAATGGAAATATTGGCTGAACTAGGCCTCCCAGGTCTTCTGCTGTGCCCAGTGAGACAGCTGTTTGAAGAACTTAAAGGGTAATGAAGCTTGTCTGTGTAATCTACATTTATAGGTTCAATGAAAAATAAAATGGAAAATCACTGAAGAAATTATTAAAATTCAGGTTTCAAAAAAGTCACGATTATCTGTAATGAGGGGGGTGCAAAAGGTAACAGAATCCTGAATAGAGAGCAACATCAAAGTTGTAACCAGCTGGATAAAGTGCTTATTAAAAATCTATTAATTCACTTTTGATTTTCCCAGTACATACCATTTTTTTTTTGTTGCTGCTCATTTGTCTGTAGATAAAGTGAAGATGCTACCCTATTTATTTGTCTTGGCTTACTGCCACCAAAACTCTAGCACAGCTGTGGTTAGAGTGGTAGCTTTGCTAAGACTGGGATATTATAGCCATAACAGAGACATGGCTGAGACAAGCAGCTCAAAGTTCTAAGGTGCAGACACTTTAGGTGAGATAGAAGTGGAGGTAACAGAAATGGGGGTGTTGCATTTTTGATGGGAGATTGTCACAGAAGTTCTGAGTGTGAATATTCTTTGAGGATCATCTGGTGAGGCTGAATGGGAATAATTATTTTCATTGGGCAGTATTATAGGTCCCACTCCCAGTAGTTAATGAGAATTAGAGGAGCAAATGTGAAGGGAGATCATTGAAAGCTCTGGGAATTACAGCGCCGTAATTGGGTAGCATGGTTTTCGTAAAAGTTAGCCTTTACAGCGCCAGCGATCAGGACTGGGGTTCGAATCCTCCACTGCCTGTGAGTAGTTTGTACATTCTCTCCGTGCCTGCGTGAGTTTTCCCTGGGGACTCCGGTTTCCTCTCACCCTTCAAAACGTACCAGGGGTGTAGCTTAATTGGGAATAAATTGGGCAGAACGGGGTCGTGGGCCGAAATGACCTGTTACCGTGCTGTATGTCTAAATTAAAAAAAAAATTAAATTTAAATAGTAGATGATTTCAACTTCTCTCGTATTGATTGGGATTCTCACAGTCCTTTATTGAGCAGAATTTACTAAATGCGCCCGGAAGTATTTTTTCAACTAGTACGTGGATGACCTAACTAGAGAGGGAGCAACACTAGACCTCCTCTTGGGAACATGGTAGGCCAAGTGACTGAGGTGAGAGTGCAAGAGCACTAGAGGACCAATAAACGAAACTCCAATAGATTTAAAATAGCCATGGGCTGATCCACAAGTTAAAGACCGAAATTGAGTCCAAACCAATTTTTATGCATCAGACAAGAACTTGCAAGGTTTTAATGGGAGACACTGTTTGCGGGTAAAGGACAAGTGGGAGCATTTTAAAAGAGAAATGGGGAAAGCATGTTCCTGTTAGAGTAAAAGGAAGGGTGACAAGAATAGGGAGCTCTAGATGACCAGAGATATTGGGGATCTGGTTAATAAAAAAGATTCATAAGTCAGTGAAAGACTGTTGAAATCAAGTGAGTCATTTGAACAGTATAAAAGATGTAAGAATTCACTTAATTAGGAAATAAGACATGCAAGGAGGGGGTATGATTATGGCTCTGGCAGGTAATGTTTTGGAGAATTCCAAGAGGTTCTATGTATATTAAAGACAAAAGTTTTTAAGGCCCCTTAAAGATAAATAATGTTGTCTACGTGTGGAGCCAGATGAGGTACGAAGATAGGTAGACAACCAGGTAGACTAGAAACAGGGAGGCTGCAGAAAGATTTTGACAGATTAAGAAAAAAGGCAGAGAAGTGGCAAATGAAATATAACGTCAGAAAGTGTACAGTCATGAACTTTGGTAGAAAAAAAATAAATGGACAGATTTTTTTTAAAATGAGGAGACGTTTGAGTATATCTAGATGCAAAAGGACCTGAGAGTTCTCGTGCAGGATAGAAAGTAAAGTTGCATGTTGAGTTGGAGCTGAAGAAAGCAAATGCAATGCTGGCATTCATTTCAAGAGAAATGGAATATATGAGCAGGTCTGTGATGTTAACCCTTTAAAAGGCACTGGTGAGACCACTCTCAGAGAATTGTGACCAGGTTTCAGCTCCTCATTTAAGAAAGGATGTGCTAACATGGGAGAGGGTTCAGAAGAGGTTCACAAGGATGATTCCAGGAATGAAAGGGTTATCACATGAGGAGTGTTTGACAGCTCTTGGCCTGTATTCGTTAGAATTTGGGGCATTGAGGGGGATCGCACTGAAACAATTTGAATGTTGAAAGGCATATACAGAGTCAGACAAGTGGGATGACCTCAGGATTAAAGGGCGTCTGCTTAGGACAGAAATGTGTAGGGATTCCTTCAGCCAGAGGGTGGTAACTCCAGGTCATCGGTGTATTTAAGGCAGAGATTGATAGGTTCTTGATTAGCCAGGGCATCAAAGGTTATGGGAGAAGGCCAGGCAGTAGGGCTAAGAGGGAAAATGGATCAGTTCATGATTATATGGTAGGGTAGACATGATGGGCTGAATAGGCTATTTCCGTTCTTATGTCTTATAGTCTTAATAGTATTTTTCATCTGTATTTGCCATGGAGAAATATATTGGCACGAGGAGAAGTAAATAGTGATATCTTGAAGAAAGTGCATGTTGCAGAAGAGGAGATTCTGGAAGTCTGAATTGTATGAAGGTAGCTAAATCCCTGGTGCCTGATCTTGAGACATCATGGGAAGCCCTGCAGAGATTTTGCATTAAAATTTAGTATAGGTGAGTTACTGAAAGACAAGTGGGTGCTTTTATTTTCAAAAAGGCTATAAGGATAAGCTAGTGAACTACATGATAGTGAGTTTAACATTAGTGATGGGTTACTGGAGGGGATTGTGAGAGACAGTAGTTTCTTTTAAACTGCAGCACCTGGGTAGCCCCCCTGGGACCCACGTGCAATTAGTGAGGTCAAGGTGCTGGAAGCACCTTTTAAATTGCAGGGGGATTGACCCATTAAATCGCCAACCTGGCGACTTAAGGGGGATCCTTCCCCCACAATGACATGTCATGTACTCACTGGAAGTACCGCCAGATGTTTGGATGCTGGCTGCCCAGTGACACGTGCACATAAGCGCTGACATCACCGAAAGAAGCGGGTCAGCCATTTTCGTTTTCAAATCACCTGTGGACGTGTCCTGGGTATGTTTAACTGGGTTCCCTGATTACTTCTGAGGTAGGTTAGGGACCTGGTTGAATTCTGATGGGGTTGACCAGGTTAGACTCTTTCTAACTGTTGCGTAACTGGGGCACTAACCGGGCAAATTGCCTGGTTAAACCCATTTTACACGGAGTTTTAAAGGGTCTAGTATTTACTTGCATAATGGAAAGGCAAAAACCGATTAGGGATAGTCAGCAGGATTGCTTGTGGAAATTCATGTCTTATGAATTTAATGCAATTTTTTCCAGAGCTGACAAAGAAGAATGAAGGCAATAAAGTAAATATTGTCGACATATACTGGTCCCACATGATAGACTGGTCTGGAGCGTTGGACTTCATGGGATCCAGGGTGATCTGGTCAGTTAGATTCAGATTTGGCTTGATGAGCTGTTCATGGAAGGTTCTTACTCAGATTAAAGGCCTGTTGCAAGTGGTGTTACAGGGATAGATGTTGGTTGCACTGTTACTTGTCATCCATATGAATGACTTGGATGACAGTGTTCTTTACTCTGCCTTCATTGACCTGACAAATGCATTTGACACTGTAAACAGGGAGGCTCTCTGGATCATCCTGAAACCCAAGGAAATTCGTAAAAGTGATTCAGCTGCTCCATGATGGAATGACTGGACAGGTCCTCTGCAGTGGTGACACATCATCTGGATTTGCCATTTCCAATGGGGTGAAGCAGGGTTGTGTACGAGCCCCAGTCTTGTTCAATCTGTTCTTCACTTGCATGTTGTCACATGCTGTCCAAGGTCTGGAGGAGAGAGTGTACATCAGGTACCAATAGGACTGCTCTCTCTTTGACCTTGGCCGCTTGAACGCATGGATGAAGTGCCTCTACACAGTCATTCAAGCAACCCTTTTGGCCGATGACTGTGTGCTCTTGGCACACAAAGATAGTGATCTACAGTTAATGCTGAACAAATTCTCAAATGCTGCTATGCTCTTTGGCCTGACCATCAATCTGAACAAGACTGAAGTACTCTATCAGTCTGCACCAAAGACCAGCACTATAGAACCAAAAATCACTGTTGACGCACCCAGCTGACAAATGTAAACAGCTTCAAATACTTGGGGAGCATCATCTTGAGTGATGGGTCTTTGGACAAAGAAATTGACTCCAGGATCAGCAAGGCCAGCCAGGTTCTGCGAAGCTGCATACCAGAGTGCCCAATCAATGCAATGTCCGCATCTCCACAAAGCTGAAAGCCTACAGAGCTGTTTTCATCCCTTCTCTCCTGGACTCTGTACGGATGTCACATCAAACAGCTGGAGAAATTCCACATGCGCACCCTCTGTTCCATCCTTGGCATTTGTTGGTAAGACTGTGTCTCCAACCTGGAGGTCTTGGGTTGCTCAAGGACTACCAGGATTGAGTCCCTGATCATCAGAGCCCAGATGCAGTGGGTGGGACTCATCATCAGAATGGATGACCACTCATGGGATGTCATGACCACTGTATGTCTCGTCAGCTGCTCTATAGTGAACTGAAGACTGGAAGGAGACCTCAAGGTTGTCCACACAAATGCTATAAAGACGCTGTGAAGGAAACCCTACGCTAATGTGACATCCAACCAAGAGAACTAGAAGCTGCGGCTGCTGAAAGATCCCGTTAGCGGACCCTGTGCTATGAAGCCTACACAAGTTTTGAAGACGGGCGCTGCCAAAAGCTGAAGGAAAAGGTTAATGGTATCACAAAGCAGCAGCCACAGCAGACTTCCAGTGCCTCCTTTGTGCTAGACGCTGCGATTCCAGACCGGGAATGCAAAGTTACATCTGTGTCCACAGATGAACTGCACAACAATGTCTTTTTCAAACCGAAGGACTACCATTAAAAATATACAGATGACACCAAAATTAGTGGTAAGGTCGACAGTGATGAAGGTTATGTGAGAGAACATCAGAAACTAGGTGAACTGGGAAAAGAATGGTAGTTGAAATTTAATTCAATCAAGTGCAAGGTGGTCTGGAATCAAATGAACCACTGACAATTGAGAATTCAATGGTGAGAATTGGAGGTTGGGGAAATTAATTAATTTAGAGGGGGGAAAATAGGTAGTTCAGATCTCCAGCATCATAGAGGCAAGAACAATGATTTGATGTTCAGATTCATAGGTAAGAGTGAGCTTGTATCCAAGTCTTAGAAATGTTAGATGCAACTTAATTATTAGATGCATCCAAATGTTAGATGCAGGTAGAGAAGGATTAGATCACAGAAGAAAATCTAAAACCCTTGTTTCTGTTGAATATAAAATATTTCAATGACCAAAAGGATGGGAGAAACCCATTAAATTACAGTGATTGTTCAAGAAAGGAGATGAATTGGAAGATCTGCACCTGAATATATTTGTGCTGAAGGAAGTATGAGTCAATGAATGTCTGACAGATGTCTCCCAGGAACGCACTTTTGAGACAGTCATTGTGCAGGCTGTCCATAATGAGAGTCAATATGAATAAAAATGACCCACACTGAATGGAGACCACCTACATACATCACCAAAGTAATTTCATGTCTATACTTTGGGCTCCAACTCCTCAATTTACATTACTGCTTTGAGACATCCTCAGGTAGCCATTACTTTGTACACATACCATCTGATTTCCTTAATTGGATCACAGCAGTATAAGATTCTGAGACAATCTTGCAATCATCTGCAACCATCCATTGTCTCCTTCATGATTTACAATTATGAACTTCAAACAGAAAAATATTCCTCTATTACCTGTCCTTCCTATTACTTGAAGGAATTTACCTCATCCCCAACACAGACTATGGCACCCATTACAGAATTTAGTACCTTTCATCCACTAGAATACATTAAAAGTAGATGAGTTTTTTTTTGCTGAATATGGATATTCCATTTTCTTAGATTTTGTATATGGAGTGCACTTTAATAATTGTATCCATTTTTCTGTTTGCCTTTATTCTCAGTTATTTTTCAAGCAAAGTTTGGGGCTAGAGTGATTATACTTCATGGTTAATATGCAATTATCCAATAACATTGACAGAGCTCTTCAATTGTACACTGACAAGGATTTAATGTTGTTATAACCATATAACAATTTACAGTACAGAAGCAGGCCATGTTGGCCCTTCTAGTCCACACCGATTTACGTGAAACTCCACTAGTTCCACCTACCCACTCCCATGCCCATAACCCTCCAACCCCCTAACATCCATGTACTCATCTAACCTCCTCTTATATGACAGAATTGACCCTGCTGCAATGACCTCTGCCTGAAGATCATTCAACTCAGCCACCACTCTCTGAGTGAAGAAGCATCCTCTTATATTACACCTAAAGTTTTCCCCCCAACCCTTAACTTATGACCCCTTGTTCCAATCTCCCCTACCCTCAGGGGAAAGAACCTATTCACATCTACTCTACCTATTCTCTTCATAATTTTAAATACCTCTATTAAATCCCCTCTCAACCTTCTACACTCCAATGAATAAAGTCCCAGTCTACTCAATCTTTCTCCGAATTCAAGATACTGGAACCCAGGCAACATTTTTGTAAACCTTCTTTGCACCCTCTCTACCTTATTTATATCCTTCCTATAATTTGGAGACCAGAACTGCACACAATACTTTAAACTTGGCTTCACCAAAGCCTTAAACAGTCTCAACATCACCTATATTCTATGCTAAGATTTATAAAGACCAGCATACCAAAAGCCTTCTTCACCACCCTATCTACATGAGAATCTACCTTCAAGGAATGCTGAACCATTATTCCAAGATCTCTCTGTCTCTCAGCATTCCTTAATGCCCTCGCTTTTGCTGCATACACCTATTTTGGTTATTCTTCCCAAAATGAGATAATTGGGACTTTAAAGGGATGAAGCTAATTTGTATATCATGTATATAACAACATGTGGAACTGGCAGCTTTCTCTCTGGGCAAAGATTCACAGTTATCATTTTCACTTTATTTAATTAAATTTCTAATTTTAAAGATACATTATGGTAACAGGCCCTTCCAACCCATGAGCCCACGCCACCCAAATACACCCCATGTGACCAATTAACCTACCAACCCTGTGCGTCTTTGGAATGTCGAAAGAAACCGGAGCACGTGAAGGAAACTAACGCAAACACAGTGGTAATGTACATACTTCTCAAAGACAGTGCCGTATTCAAGTCACTGGTGCTGTAATAAGCATTACATTTAACTAACCATGGCACCTTGTTATCACTCTCATTTTAATGGCATATGGTACAGTGTGCAACCCACCCCATAGGAAAGGAAATTGCAGTCATTCAGACACTTATCCTGAACACTACAGATGAATCTTCCTCAACCTCAATGCTTGATAATTTCCTGGAGTGTAGAAGAATGAAGGGAGATTTGACACAGCTGTTTAAAATTATGAGGGGATAGATAGAGTAAATGTAGGTAGGCTTTCTCCACTGAGGGTAGGTGAGATACAAATCAGAGGACATGGGTTAAGGGTGAAAGGGGAAAGGTTTAGGGGAAACATGAGAGGGAACACACAGAATGGTGGGAGTGTGGGATGAGCTTCCAGCTGAAGTAGGCTCAATTTTAACATTTAAGAAGAATTTGGAAAGGTACATGGATGGGAGGGGCGTGGAGGGATAAGGACTGGGTGCACGTCAGTGGGACTAGGCAGAAAGAAATGATTTGGCACAGACTAGAAGTTCCGAAGGGGCCTGTTTCTGTGCTGTAAAGATCTATGATTCTATAATGTTGATCGATGAGATTACACTGTACACCACCCAGCAGATGGAAGAACCCAGCATTGACTGTGCATCAATGCTAACCATCATGTTAATTTATCCAACGAAACAGTGTGGTAGGCCAGGAGGGCTTCTGTTTTGCATTGTTACAATGTCTCTGAGACAGAGAGAGCAACCCAGATAGTTTTAACGGCATCATAAAGTAAGAATTGAGAAAATACCATGCGGCTGCAAAAACAAAAGTTACTATAAGAAAGAAGCAGGTTTTCATCTCTCCATTGGTTTTTAAACTGAATCTTGCCTAGGCATTTGTGTATGACAAGATGGGATGTCAGCCAAGTTCTATGTTTGGATTTTGTGGGTGGTCCAGCTGAAAGAACAGGAGATAGCAAATAACTATAATTTAGTTCACCAATCCTGTAATTACAGTGACAATCCACGTTTTATTTGTTTGCAGTTTTCAAAGTTACCAAATGAATGCAATTTGAAAAGGCTTTCTTGGCCAGCAGGTCATTCGAAAGAAGGTTTTGTTCATAGTTCAAACCATCCTTTCCACTTACTGAAACAAAAATATAGATCTCAAGACAAAGAGAAGCAAAGTGTACCACTTTGGCAAAGTCGCATGTAATTTCTTTAAGTATAGGATTCTGAGAAGCAGCAAAGAATGTGTGGGGTTGCCGCAGAGCTCATGCCATAAATTTCCCAGTCTTGGCCACAGAATCTTTGAGTGCGGGGGTACATTATACGTGGTGCTGGGATCTGTGATGCTAACAATTGAAGGTCATGCAACAGTCGGCCACCTACCAAAAATGACTTGGGATAGTGACAGGGATTTTACAGTGTGTGTGGATACATACATGCACATAATATATGTGTGTGTGGCTGAACAATATTAATGTAAGATAACAAAACCAAATCAAATAAATGATGGTATTCACCATCATATGAGGGTCCTGTTCTGTGCTGAATGACTCTTTTGCTCTTCAAAGAAGATGTGGTGCTAATCAATCTACAACTGCACAGGCCTTGTATAAAAAAAATTAAATAAGATAAATGTCTTTTTGCATTTATGTTGGATAAACATGAAATTAAATTCACTGTTTGAGTTTATTTTCATAAAAACAAACGTTTGCTGGTTGCATGACAATTCCGGATGAACAGGAGTTTACTGCAGTCGCCACTTGCATTTACCTTTAATCACCTTTAAAGCAGATCGATGTATCCTGGGTCAGAAGAAGATGCTTGCTTTTCCAAAAATTGAGATGTGGAAACCGAAGACAGGTCAGGAACCCTCAGTGGGTCCTCTCCAAATTCCATTTAAACCCCGTATCTGCCTCTTTTATTTCTACCAGGCAGCCAGGGTTATAATTATAACTAACATTCTTATTAAGTGCCCTGATGAAAGGGTCTTTAAAGAGTCAGAGAGTAACAGTCCCTCTTCAAGAGTGCAATGGCCAGTTGATGCTAATGTTAACGTTTAAAGCGGATCAACAGTTTGAAATTACCATGGGGCCTCATCAAACGAGACTTTGTCTCCTTTAACATGTAGCTTTTCATGTAGATGTGTCTTTTTGTTATCTAGCCTTGTTATGTTTGGCCTGCTTAATCACATTTTGGAATTTGAAGATTTTTTTTACAAGCTTAAAGGCGCTTCACTTGAAATTGCACTGCTGACTTTAAATTGGAAGGATTTCTCTCTTTCTCAATTTCCACTTGTTTGCTATTTTTGGTCAAAACAATGAATGTGGTGTATAAATTGCTTTTGGCACTTCAAATAAAATTAAGTTGGGCTTTTATTTACATGCAGGTCATTTAAAATGGGACACTAGAGGCTTCATTAAAACAGTATGAGTTTCATTGGGGTTCTGACTGCTTGGTATGGCTGACATTCACTCCTGTCTCAACTTAAAAATGGAAGTTATTTTTAGCAAGTATTTTAATTATATTTTATTCTACATTTTATCATTACCTCCAGTGCCACGCAGCTTTAGGGTGAAGCAGACTTGCTCCCAGACCAGTGTTGATGGATAACTGGCTTCTAAAAGTGGCACAACTTCCACCTTTGAGTCTGACTCTCCATCCAATCCCCCATCCACCTCCCACCACCAACCCCCCCCCACCCCCGCAACTCTTTGGTGGAGACAAATCAATGGCTGAAGTCAAATGGCTCCCCTGTGAGGAAATTACAAAGGAGCACTTGGATTCTTGCCACTGCTTCAGAACCAAGCTGGTCTTTTCAAAATAACACTCAATGTGACATTACTTGTCAAAGTTTTAAAGCTATTTTTCCTTGTCTTTATTTCAGTGACAGAGTATTGGATCAATTTAGTTCACAATCTATAATTACCACACATACGTTATAAGCATTCGAGTTGTTTTGACAGACTGATGCAGAATACGAAGGCAATCCAAGCATCAGCAAGTTTGCAAAAGATACAAGTGCGTTTATATATTAAAAAAAAAATCACTAATTCATTTCATTAATATTCTCCTGAAATTGAGGTGCTGCCATACCATTTCACGGCGAGGGAAAGCTCATGATTAAATTATAGTTTTATTCTCTTCTTGGCAGTATCACCAATACCAAAAAAATGAGGTGAGGTTCCTGCCCTTACTGAGTGAATGAGTTAAAATCTGATAATAAAGGAGGTTGTCTCTTCAAATTCACTATTAATGAAAAGAAATGTAGATCTGCTGATTCTGCAATATTGTGTGTGAAGACACTCAAAGGGAGTCAACAGTAGAGATAAGGTGACATTAACTCTCTGTTCTGTTCTTCCTTCAAATACAACACACCACTTGGAGAGCTGGATTGGTGAGCCCTCGGTAGAAATATACCTCTACTATTTACTTTATGAAGTAGATTTATGAAGCTAAAATAACTTTTCTAGCATAGCTTAATGTTGCCTTATAAATGGAAGGTTTTGTTTAGGCTTTGACATAGATGTTCTTTGAGTAGGCCCTGCCACCCCCTAGTAGCAGAAATATTAAACTGCCAATCAAAAGAAGCAAGTAGAGGTGTTTGACTATCCACAGCAAGGGGAGGGAACACCACATCTGTCAGGATATTAAAAATAATGCTTTAAAATGCTCACTGTCGGGGGTCTTGCTCTGATGCTGGTATACCTCACATTGGACATCTGCCAGCCTTTCAATTTGGAACGTGTTGCAGACTAAAGCATGTAAGGAAATGGAGCCGTACTGTGGGGAAGTGGGAGCTGGGTTAGTTATCAGGGAATGAAAGTGAGAGGCATGCACCATACAAGCCAGGAAATGTCTTGAGCACTCTAGGCCAAGAGAGGCTGCACTGTCTCAGTGTAGATTTTTACGAGTGAGATGACAGCCCATTACTGTAATCAAGGTTTGGACTGTTCCTATTTTAAAGGCACACTGAGCTTTGTTTCTCCATTTAATATCTTGTGTTTGAAGACCTGATGCACAGTGAAACCAGTCAAGGCAATTACTTCAAGTTTCAAGAACAATGATAATGAGTTTATTGTCATATACATTGTGCAATGAGCATATGGACTGAAATTCTTGCTTGCTGCAGGTGAACAGGTTCTTTGGGGGAAAAAAAACAATCAACTACAAAAACAACCACAAGGTCTACTAAATTGAATTAAAAAGAGACAATAAATACAAAAATCAATTCAATTTGCAGTTCATGACAAAAGTCAAACACTTTGGGAAGTTAGCAGTCCAGGTGTATGAGTGTGGACAGTATTTACTTTAAATATCCTCTCCTATTTCCAACTCATTTGACTTTTGCCAATTTATCCAGAGGGAAAAAGGGCCAGCTGAGCTAGACTTGCACCTCAGCATAAATTTTGGCAATGATTTTTATTGCTGTCATTGTTGAGATTATTATTAGTAGGCATATTTTAAGACAAATCTCTGCTGTAATTCATCATTGTTAACAAAATAAAATTCTGTTCAAGTCAGTGGCAAACCAAATATGGTTAATTCACTGTTTTTTTAATCTCGGAGGGTAAGAAATATAAAAAAGGCAGAAAAATAAAATGCTTTTTGTGAATGATTGAAGTAATGTTCCTCCTCCACCCTGAGTCAGCCACAGGCACATTGGGGCCACTCCAGATAGGACACCTCACAGGCGCTAAACCTAACTTTGGGATTGGCTGGCGGCAAGTGCGCACAATCAGGCAAGCTGGAAGTTCGAAACTTGGAGCGGCAGTGGTATAATTTAGGACATCCATGATTTGAAGAGGAGGGATTGATCAACTGAATGATCCAATGAACCAAAAACATTGCCTTACTTTAACTTTTTATCCACGATTTTTATTTATTGTTGTCAGATGGTTTATATGAATGTTTGCAAAACAACGAATTGTGTGACTTGTTCATGACAATAAATTCTGATTCGGACTTCTAACATAATAGGGCGGATATTTGTTTCTTTAAGCATCAGATTCTAACTTCCCAGTTTTTTGAAATAAACACAGGATTACATTCTTTAAAGCATTTTTTATACATGAATTCCAAGAACAATAGTTCCTTCAAGAACAATTTCTTCCTGTGACTTTGAGGAATTCATTCAAAATTTCCTTAAAATCATTTGATTTAAGGCTCCCATTCCACTGAAATTTATGAAAATTAAAGAGAATTTTTTAAATTGAGTGTGCCACCCTGACATTGGAAATATCACAAAGCTGTTAATGCAATTGATACTGGGTATCTTGTTGAACAAGTTTCTATGATTTATTGTCACAGTAATTACATGTTGGATATCCTTTTAATAACATGTTTTAAATGTTCTTTCCCTTGTTTTTCTCTAGTGGGAAGCCGAGTGAGTCAAGAGTTAATGTACACTCGAGAGAAACTGGGCGAGGAGACGATTTTCACCACACAGATGCTAATTCAAACCTCAAAAAAAGAAGGGGAGAATATCCTTACTCAGGAAGCATTGCTCCAGCACTTGGATGCTGCCCTCGCAGCTAGCAAAGTTCAAGTCCTGTTATATGGAAAGTAAGAAAGCTGTAGCCATCGTGAATTGACTTAAGGGTTAGGTTTCGGGCAAACATGGGAAACATAGTCTTTGGCCAAACTTTAGATCTAGGGTAGTTTATTCTCTGGAACTCATTTTAAACATGGCTAGAGCATTCCGCTACCCATCTGACAAGAACCGAGTAACAGAGACCCCTGAGGTTTTCAGGTATATTGTGGTGAGTTTTGGGACCCTCTAGGCTGTACCAATTGGAAGGTATCTTTATCTTTACTCCCAACTTCGGTCCTGCTTCATATTGTTGAAGTTGACTCCACATTACCCATCATCAAGGCCAACAGGTGCTACCATTGAAAACAAAGCTAAATTTTCACCATCTATTCCAGCCCACCTTTCTTCTTCTTTTTCTTTGGCTTGGCTTTGCGGACGAAGATTTATGGAGGGGTATGTCCACATCTGCTGCAGGCTCGTTGGTGACTGACAAGTCCGATGCGGGACAGGCAGGCACGGTTGCAGCGGTTCCAGCCCACCGAGAGAGATTTAAAATCCACTTCTCCCAGCTTTGGTTTATGGGGCAGCTAATCTGATATCGCCTGTGTTGTGCTCCCACTGATGCGGAAGGCACCTATAACCATCTTGAGATTAGCAGATCCTGCTCTGAATTATGTTTGCTTCATCTGACTGATTGCAGAAGTGATATTCCTCCCTCCCAGGCTTTCTGTTGTGCTTCATGTCATTATCTCCTGCTTCCTAGATTTGTTTTCAGCTAAGGCAGTGGAGGAATATTAACTACAAAATATTTAATTCAAATTCTTCATGGTCAGGCATGTAAAATGGTAAATAAATGTGTATGTGTATGCGCTCAGTAATTAGCATTGCTGGCTCCGTCAGTGTACTGTTTAACCAGGTCATTGGCCTTTAACCTTTCTTTCAGGTCCTGGGATTTAAACAAAATCTGTTACAAATCTGGAGTGCCTATCATTGAGAATGCAATGATTGACCGAGTGAGTAAAGGAAAAATTATACTTTGCTATCTCAGCAGCAATTCTTTATGCTCAAGTGCTTCCTCTTTTTTTTCTATTCCTAAATCTGATTTTTTTTTTTGGTTGCAGTTGTTGAAGTAAGTGGCACCCAATAATACAGTGAACCATTTTAATACATTGAATTTCAGATGTATGTTTTTCAGCTTCACTCCAAAAATATGCTCAGAACTCTTATTGTATGCCAAATCTCTGAATGGTTTAAAAGTGGAATAAAAATCCCTTCACTTATTTAATCCATCAAAGTTATTTGAAAGCAATGGAGCAGTAGGTCCATCTGAAAGAAAGCAACGAGTATTCCAGCATCCAATCTGATGGAACAGTATTTAGAGTTGAGTGGTTATTAGAATGAATTCTCAATTATAATTAAAGGTTGGATTTACAAATATGGGCCAAAGATAAAAGACTGATCCCCCTACAATTATTACTATCCAAGCATTGATAATTATGGATTTGGAACTATCTTTCCTATGTTCTGATTATAATTTTGTTTTCCTTCTGGCCTAAATTTGTACATCGGCTTTGACGTTTTCTTAAAAAAGGCAGGAATTACAGACGAATTCAATTCTGCCATCTTCTAGATATTCTCACATAGCTGTGGTCACTGGGGAATGGGTCAGGACTAAAAGTCCTATCATTATTCTGAACTGAAGGTGCTGAGATCAACACATTTAGGCAAGTTCGGACCTCCCTTCAGCTGCTTATTAGCTCCATTCTTTAAACCATTGGGGAAGACATTTACTGTCTTACCAACATTAACAATGCAAATAAATTCTTACACTTTAATCAAAGTACCTTGTTAACCACCTCATCCTTCTTGTTCATTTCATAGCCAGAAAACTCAATTTAATCTGGTGAAGGAAGCAATGCAGACTTTTTTTTAAATGTAGTGCTCCCATGTGGAGATGCTGGCATGATATGACACAATGGTATTGTGCACAATGGAACTTGCATGTTGCTGTCAGCGTTTCAAAGCTAGCTAGTATGATCAAGATGCAGATGACAGGCTGTTGTGATTTATGGCTGGCTAATGGTTTTGGAGTTCAATGTGGTTTCTGCCAACCTCTAGCCTCTATATACTCAGGCAGAGGAGGATGTTTTGCGCAAACAGTTATTAATTATTTCCTCAGTTTTCTGTTCTTCCTAACTACCCCCCTCCCCCCACCCTCAATCCGACACACAAATGCAAATTACTAATGAATCTAGTACTGACCACAATGGTAAATGCTGATCCAAAACAGTTAAATGATTATCTTAGAAGAAGAATGAGAGGTTATTGTGGCCTGTCACATCCAGGTTTCCCACTCATTCGAACAGTCTCTGATGGAGCTCTGAACTCTTAAAAAGATATCTCATTTGTTTCATTGAAGCATCGTGACCTGCTTGTTCTCTGTTTGCTTTACTTCTCCGATTTGCATTTAAAACTTGAAGTGACATTTTTCATGTACAAAATTGAATGTTTAATGAGGTCAAATGGTTACCATTTATTTTACCACTGAGGTTTTTGTATTGTAGAGACTGCAGAATGGTAACCCCCCCCCATTTAAGGGTAACAGACCACCGTCAAAAAAGAACAATGCATTGATTTCTAAAGGAAATCTTCCATCAGTGATATCATCCCATTACAGTTGTACTTTTCTTTTCCAGAATTCTGACTTAAAGGCATTTAGTCATAACCCAGCTGTGATAGGGAAATGATGGCCCTAGTTACATTTTTCTGGTTAACGATCTGATCTGCATTTGTGTCAGGAGGCATCTGTGTAGTTGCCAACAGATGATTGTTGTACTCAAGCAAGTTGTGAGTGGGTCTTGTGGGTTTGAGCAGACTTGTGGGCAAAAGTAAGACCAAGTTTTCTGTCAAAAAGGCAACTCCCCAAATGGGTTGCATTATCATGTCGCTCAAATCAAGAGAATCACTCACTCTGTCGCTGGCTATTATTGAATTAGCTGATCTCAACCAGAGTGTTGCTGACAATGCTATAATTGACATGTTTGGTCGAAGGTGTGGGTTGTTAGGGTCTCAATACTCCCTTGATGCTTGACACCATCTCATCGACCTTGACTGAGGACTCGGTCAGATTCAGCCTTGAAGTACATTATGACTGAATTGCCTGAGACAGGACTGCACATGAACAATGAGTATTTGGGATGAGAGACAGAAGGATTATCATTGCCCCTTCATCGGAATCACCCCTTGCTAATTTGGCCCTGTCATGGTAAACCTTCCCATAAATCTCATTCTTCATCTATTGAGGTTGGCTTCAGCATCACGGTTCTATATCATATACAACTAATTGGTCAATGAAGTGAAAATGCCACAAGAAACCCAAGTATCAATGCTCACATGCGCCAGCATTAATAGACTTGGCAATATCTTCTCTTCCCATTACTAAAAATATTTAACTCAAGACCAGTCTCCAGTTAATGAAAATCATCAGAAAATTAAATTTGCAAATCTTCTTCGTTATAGCCTTGTTTAAGATAGAATGTAACCACATTTGTTCTCTTGCTTTTTCTCCACCATCTAGATGATTGAGAAGCTATTTCCCTGTGTTATTCTAACTCCCTTAGACTGTTTCTGGGATGGTGCCAAGCTTCAAGGAGGTTCTGCCTACCTACCGTAAGTAGGACTGTGTTAATTATTATGTTTCTGGGGTTTTAGGGATTGGTTCTCTAAAAATGACACACTGGACATTTCTCCCAAGTTTTTGGTCTGAATTAAAGTGGTGAGAGGCTGAACAATGGCTTGCATTCTTCCCCTGCGATGTGGTTACTTGTCAGGCGGAGCAGAGAGACCCATGGGAATTCTTTGTCAACAGACGGTAACTGAAGTTATTCTCATGCTAATCTGAACCTTATTGCAGCAAGTTGCCCAACAAATAAAATGTACACATTATTCATTCCACGGGCCCTATTTAAAAATGCTCCTGAGAAGAAAAAAGCCCTCTTTCGATGAAAATCAGCTCACTTGACAGCATTCCTCCCTTCAAAGATTTTGCATAGCTCTTTTTGTCTTTACTCTGTCAGTGTTAAAATGACACTCTCTTATTCTTCCTGAATTTTTTATTTAAATTGCCACGTACGTGTTACGTTTTCAGTGTTTAGTGTCTTTTGAGGTGGTTTCCTCACTCCCTCCAATCCACTCAACTTTGCCAAATTCATCTCCCCCAACCAGTTCACCCAATCCCCCTCCCCTGCCTTGTTGAGGGCAAGCCTGTGTGCGCTGTCAGCTTCCGCTTCAGTTCAGCCAATTTGAAATACGCAAGAGAGAGAAAGAGGGAGAGAGGGAGAGAGAATGAGAGAAGGAAGGAAACAAAGAATGGCAATCTATTCTCAAACCTACAAAAAACAAAAGACCTTGAGCAGGCTCACTCAAGCAAGAAATAGGAGATAAAGGAACCTCTCTTTGGTTGCAGTAGAAAGGGTTGCTGGTATGTGGGAATCAGAAAGAGCTTGCTTCATGCAATGCCTTGCTCATGAATTATTGGAGTGTCATTCTGGCAGAATTGGACTTTTTCTCCTTGCCTTCTATTTGAGATATCCTGTGCATTTCCTTTTTCCTTCCAACAGGTTATTTGCTTTGTAAACTTTCAACTGGGTGGGAGGGTGGAGAAAAAAAAGTCAAATCGTTGGAAGGCTTTGATTACAATAAATCAATTGAAGGAGACTTAAAAAGAAACTAAATAAAATAGAGCAGCACCAATAATTAAAGAACACTTTAATTATTTCATCATGTGGAACTCTGCTTTCAGCTTGGCTGGTACTTTCAAACTCAGGAGATGTCGTTAAATGACAACATTTTTTTTGTGTGAACCATGCATCCGAAAAACACTTATGAAATTTTCTTTACAGGCACATGGCTGACACCGAAATGTCAGATCATAAATGATCAATAGCATTTTACTGCCATGTGTCATGAATTCTTGCAGTTCTCGTGGCAGAAGACTTGGAATCTAATCCCCAGGTAGTATCGCAGAATTCCAGGCTGCAAAACAGGAGCTGGATTTATCCTGTTGTCATATTTGTTTGGCTCGAAACTTTAAAACTTGAGGTGGTGATGATGTCAAGGATGGTGCCTATCTTGAGCAGACATCATCACTCCTTAAGGAGCTGAAATCTGCCACTAGTCACCATCTGTTGACAGCCACTTTTGCAGGGACAAAGACATCCCGTGCAAAATCCCCCTGCCTTCATTTACTTAACCTACTATACAGTATTACAATAAATAAAAACAGATGATGAAAACAAAAAAAAAATCAATTTTAAGATTGTTCCCTGATTTCAATTGTTTGATGATAGTTCAAAATCTTTCCAGCATTTGTGCACTTAATGCTTAAGTTACCATGTTAAAGTTATTTTGTGGTTTCCATTATGCTATAACACTCCACAGAAAAATTTACATTTTTTTTTCTTGAGTCCTACAAGCAAATCAGTTAAGAGTCTCAGAGATAAACTCAGCAACACTCGGCCTTCTACTTTCCTACACCTTCTCTCCCACATCCAGTGAAGAAGCTCAGAGAGACCTGACAGTTCTGAAGGACTTTATTAGGTCTTGTCCTTAGGCAGGCTGGGGAGGAGGGAGCAGGTCTATGTCGGAATCTCTTCCATCCTGCTTTCTTGAGTCCAGTTTTGTGCTCGGCTTCCAAATGGTGATGAGTTGGCTGCAGTGAGTATTGAAAGGCACTGAAATGAGAAGAAAAGGGAGAGGGAAAAAAAGACACTCTTTGTGGTGACGGGAGAAAACCGTACAAAAGGATATTTTACAGATGAAGAGATTAATGATTTAATGTGGCTGAGAAGAGAGCTGTTACATGGAGAGTGGGAGGAGGAATGAGCACAATGGGGGAGGGGGAGAAACACAATCTAAAGTGGCAGCCAGCGTTGGAGACCGCAGGGCTCTGTTTGTGGGGCGTAATCTGATTATTTAGAGGAAAGACCTTTAACGAAAAATTAATTTGATCGGGCCTGACGCGTAGCCTGGGTACGTGCAGGTGGAGAGTGTTTGCTAAAGGCAAAATGGGTTTATTAAAATTGCAGTAGAGTTTGAGGTCTTAAACAGAAGGACACTAATCCCATCTTTAAAGAAACACCAACATGGGAAAACATTTCTGATGCTTTGCCACATCAGTTATCAAAAGGGATTTATAAAATAATTTATTTTTCTGCATTTCCGCTAATTTGTTACGTCTCTCCTTCCGGCTGTTTCTGTGCAGTGTTAAATAGCGCATATAAATAAAATTCCTCCATTTGCTATTGAAACAAATATTAGGCAGAAGTTGGGGCAACTTCAAATTAACACAGACTAATTTTGAATACTGAGTTATGGCTCCACTTATTCGAGTTCATATTATAATTCATTTTAAAATTTGATAATATCCTGTTTTTGATGAGTTTTTAGAATTATTTTATTATCATGTTCCAGTTATTTATTTGCTTTATTTTCCCTCAAATAAAACCAGCAGATTACAAGTTTACAGGAAGGACTCTCCCTTAAGGAATCAGCTCATCTCACCTGTAGATTACATGGTATTACTGTTTATTCATTTCAGGCGTACCAGATTAATTATCCCAACAATGTCAAAAAATACAGAGGGGATCTCTTGCCTTGCCTTCATTGCAGGAGTTTAAAATGGCCAGGATAAGCCACAGACTAGTAATATCGAGACACATGGGAGAGGGAGAGAGAGAAAGGGAGTGAGGGAGAGAGAGAGAGTGTTCCCCAGTAATTGTCATGTCTCACTGCACAAAGTTAAGAAATGTGAGTGGGCACCGCGGCCTGATCAGGCTTTCCCTCACTTTGTTCCTTCATAATGAGATAATACATGGTCTTTTACTCTGCATTTAGCAATGATATAAGCTTGAAGGAGAATGTACCTCTATGGGCAAGTGTAGTCAATTGGAAGTACTTGCCGACGGACCACCTCATTTTGTTTCGTAATACATTAGAACCAGAAGGGATACTAATGTTGAGAAAGCAGCATTTTTATTTTATGAATATCTATATTTATGGACTCCTACCTTTATTTGCCCTCTTCATGTAGTATCTGGGGAATTAGCTATGGTGGAATGGCATGAGACCTTGGACTAAATCAATGACTCTGGCATGATTAGAATGTAACTAGAGGTTGCTTCCTTTCAAGGTAAACAGTTCCCTTTGACAGAGATTACCTGTAGAATTGTCTTATCCCTTCAGAACAGCATTCTTATGGAAGCACAGGTTGATCAGAAGAATTTGGTGATGGGAAGCTGTCTTCTGCTTACAGTTTGTAGCAAATTTATACACACATTCTTCATACATGTGTTTTTGATTTAACTTCAAGTAGTGGACAGAAGAAATCAAGCACAGTTACTTAAACAGATATTACCACTTCCATAAAGAGGGAGTCTTGTCATCAGTAGCCCGCATTATGAAATGAACAGTTAAAGATATTGCCAAAAATATTTCTTTCTGCAGTGCCTATTTTTGGTGGGGATTTTGTTTGGAGGCAGTAGATTTTTAAATTTAAACATTAAGTAGAATATCATCACCAGAATTAACAAAGTGGCCTGCTGAATTTGATAACAGGGGAGGTAATGAGACAACACTCACAGCTGGAATGACAACAGACAAAACAAAACTATAGAGGTTCATCAGGTTAATGACAATTCTTCTGTCTTGTATCTATTCACTCTGTAACTCCTCCAACATGCCCAATATTTCTATAAAAAGTAATACATACATCTAAAATAGGATCCATTAGGAAAGCACTTATTTGGTGATAATGGTCGGGAAGCATACCCATTAACAAAGCTGCTTGAAACTGAACCTCCATCTGAAAATGACATCTGCCTCATTATATTGAGGAAGTTCCAAAAGCGACTTTTGCTGTTCAAAGATTCTTTTTAGAAACTTGGCAAAGAACTTGCAGCACCTGGTAGCGTATCCTGAAAGAAACAATAAAGTTGGTATGAGGGTGGGATACTTGTCATGGAATCCTTAGGCCTTAGTGAAAAAGTTTTTTAAAAAACTTATTTATATGGTACCTTCAGAATATCTCAAATCATTTAACAGCCAATAAAGTTCTTTTGAAGTGTAGTAGCTTTTATCATTTCAAAACATTTCAGCAACATTTTGGTGGTAAAATCGCCCATGCTAGCTCAAAGATTCATCACTTTCCTGCCTAATTAGATGGGAAGGTTTTGAGTTGGGGAGGTGACTACCAGCAAGGGCTGTTTTTGTCCAGCGATGAATCTAGTCTTGTAATGATGACTAAACTTGCACTGCGAATGATGATGTATAATTATTAACTTTGAGTTGTTGTTCAGTGCAGCACTCCATCTACCGGCTTTGATAAGAACCATCAAAATTGATTGTATATACCAATCAAAACTGGATTTTGAACTTGTAGTCTGTTGGTTGAACATGCAGCAACTTGTTCTTGGCCCACCCCATCTGGCTCCAGTGGAAAAAACAGTTCAACCCATCTGATAACTATTACAGTTGATGCACAGTTTGTTTGGATTGTTTATGGGCTACTGATTACAAACAATGTTAGATTAGAGTTTTGATGTCATCATTTGGAGATATAAAAGCATGTACCTTCAAGTTCAGGTTTATTGTCAGAGTCGATATGTGACATCACATAAAACCCTAAGATTCTTTTTCACGTGTGCAAGGCAGAATTATCATTTACTGGTAGTACAAAAATACTGATATCAAGAAGATACATAAACATGTAAACAAGTAAAGAAATGTAAACAAACTGACTGCAATACAGAGAGAACAGCAAAAAATCAATAAAGTCCAAAAGTAAAAGTCCTCAAATTACCAGCAAAAATTGGCAAACCTTTCTTTCAACAGAGGAAAGCCAGATATTCAGTGGATGAACCTTGACCCCGTACAGCTTCTGGATGAACTAGGGCAGTTTACATCTTTGGAAGGATTCAAGGAGATGCTGGATAAGGCACAAGTAGGACATGCCTACATGGATAGGCTTTGCCTGCATCCATTTGATACTGAGTGCCCTGTGACTGCCCGAAACAAAAAATCTCTGGAGGTAAGCCATTTGGCATTTTATTGCATTCAATGCTGGAAACACTCAGCTGGTCAGATGGCATCTGTGGAAAGAGGAATTGAGACCCTTTATCTGAATGCTATTTCTCTCTTCACAGATGCTGTCTGACCTGCTGAGTATGTGCTCCATTTTCTGTTTTGATTTCAGAGTTCTAGCGCCTGCCAGTTTTAAAAAAAATTAATTGACAATTTATTTCTGCACCTGACCTATGGATGTCAGCGTGCCAACACAGAGCTTCACATGCTGGGAGTAAAATGTTAATTTTTTTTAATGAGAACCTCACAAAAATTTAAATGTAAAAGCAATTAAAAAATTAAATGTAAAACATTTAAATGCAGAGTACCATGTAGTTTTTGGCTATTACTGCTGGTGTACATTTTCATTCTGGAGTGCACAAGTTGCTTCCTTATTCATTTGGGGAGCTCAATTATGAGACCAGATGCACTTTTATTCCAACATTTTTGATTTTAAGTTTTCGAATCATCGCTTGACTGATAAACCCAGTTTACGGTGGATATGGTTCCCTGAAACAAATCTCTCCAAGTGTTGACTCTTCTAAATAAAGCTGTCACTTCTGGGTGGTTCAATCAATGCGCGAAATGATTTTTAGACGTAAGCTGGTGGAGACTATCCAGAGACTGGAGGCACTCAAACCAAGGCAAAGAAACTTGATCGTAGGGGCTCCAGTAGCCTGCTCACTGGTTTTCAGAGAACCATTGATGCTCCTGTTCTCGGGGAACTGCTCTGGAGAGTAAAACCTAAATTTTAGGTGAACTTAAAGGTCACAGTGATGCTACTGAATATAAATAACTAAACACATTTTGCATTGTTGCAGGCTCCAAATATTGCCACAGAATTAATGGGAGGTTGCCACGGATTCTCAAAGAAGTTTATGCATTGGCAAGAGGAGCTGATTTTGGGTGGCGTAAAGAAAAATCCCCAGAACGTACTGTTGAGGTAAGGCACGAAGGAGAGGAGAAGTTATAGAGAACTGAGTTAGAGGCCTTGGTGGCAGAATGAAAAGGAATTTAGACTTCTCAAATTCTTGACAATTCGTTTTAAGTAACTCCAGAGTGCTAGGGTTAAAGTGTCTTAAGCAGCTGATGGGTACAGTAGGGAAAAACTTTGATTCTCTCCATTATTCATGGTACGTTTGGAGCAAAGATACCTGAAATACCCGAGAACCTCCTTCTCTTGATATCCACTGCCTCTGCATATAGAATTTTATCTCCCGTTGACTTAATACCCTGATAACACTATTCACATTTTTTAAACTCTTTAAATTGTTTATTATAGTTAAATGCTAATTTGTTTAAACATCAATTAAAACATGCCATAACATGTTTAAATAAAACATCAAACCCAACCCAGATACAATGTAATTGTAATTCTTCCCTGCAATCCCGGTTCAAATGACACAGCTCAGAAATCCTTCAGTGAGTCTAATCTGGTACAGGATCTGTGAGCAGGTTGCATAACCTCAACACCGCAGCACCTCAGCAGGATTCTGTTCAACCATTGGGCCAGACTGAAGCTAGAGAATGGCAGTGGAGCAGGGCCAGGTCCAATCGGGCTTTTCATGGAATTCTTGGAACTTTGCTGGACCAGCAAAATTAGCACAATTTGGCTAATATTTCGATGAAGGTGGATTTGGTTTGTTATGGTCTCAGGTGGTTGAAAAGGCTGATTTGCCTTCCAACAACTGCATTACAAAGGAATTCCTTGCAAGGACAATCATTTCTACCTTTGGACTTGATCATTAGAATTGTCAATTGGACTTAGTAAATGGGCCATATAATCCTGCCTCCTAGCATTCCTTAAAACGGAGCTCCTCCATCAGCCAGCTCCCCACCATGACCACCAGCCCCCCCACATCTCCATCGGGCACACAAAACTCAAAACGGTCAACCAGTTTACCTATCTCGGCTGCACCATTTCATCGGATGCAAGGATCGACAACGAGATAGACAACAGACTCGCCAAGGCAAATAGCGCCTTTGGAAGACGACACAAAAGAGTCTGGAAAAACAACCAACTGAAAAACCTCACAAAGATTAGCGTATACAGAGCCGTTGTCATACCCACACTCCTGTGCGGCTCCGAATCATGGGTCCTCTACCGGCATCAGCTACGGCTCCTAGAACGCTTCCACCAGCGTTGTCTCCGCTCCATCCTCAACATTCATTGGAGCGCCTTCATCCCTAACGTCGAAGTACTCGAGATGGCAGAGGTCGACAGCATCGAGTCCACGCTGCTGAAGATCCAGCTGCGCTGGGTGGGTCACGTCTCCAGAAGGGAGGACCATCGCCTTCCCAAGATCGTGTTATATGGCGAACTCTCCACTGGCCACCGAAACAGAGGTGCATCAAAGAAGAGGTACAAGGACTGCCTAAAGAAGGCTCTTGGTGCCTGCCACATTGACCACCGCCAGTGGGCTGATATCGCCTCAAACCGTGCATCTTGGCGCCTCACAGTTCGGCGGGCAGCAACCTCCTTTGAAGAAGACCGCAGAGCCCACCTCACTGACAAAAGGCAAAGGAGGAAAAACCCAACACCCAACCCCAACCAACCAATTTTCCCCTGCAACCGCTGCAACCGTGTCTGCCTGTTGTCAGCCACAAATGAGCCTGCAGCTGACGTGGACATTTACCCCCCTGCATAAATCTTCGTCCGCAAAGCCAAGCCAAAGAAGAAGGTCCACTTTGAAGGGAGTCTGGCTAAAGGAGGAGACAAACGAACGGCAGGTTTTTCTTAACTGAAAAGGGTATCAATATTGGGATTCCCTTTGAAAGGCTGTCTCACTACCAAGATTTTCTTTAAAAAGAAAATCATTTCAAATTATGTCATTATTTTTATCTTGTGTCTCAGCATCAAGAACTAGCAGATTTATCATAAAGTTGAGAAACAAGAGTTGGCCAGAGTGCAAGGGGGTAAGTTAATAGATTTCGCTGTGCAGGATTGATGCCTAATCTATGCTAGGTCTTGCCAATGGAGAGCTAAGCACATCTCAAGCACTGAATGCAAGAGGTCAGGTTGGAAGAGGTTGATGTGAATCTCTGCCTCACCTGAAAGGGATGATTAGGTCCTTGGTGACAAGGGAAGAGGTATTGAGTTTCGGAGGCTTGCTGGACCTCATGCCGAAAGCAGAAACCCAAAGGTGTAAAGATATAGGAATGGAGTTATTTCGATGGTTGAGTTAAGACTCTTGCACAGTAGTATCTATTCGCATGTGCACAGAAGTGTTCAATCATGTTTCTGGATAAGCAATGCATTTCATAACTGTAGCCATATCAATTCAACTGATTCTCATTATGATGTGTTATTGGGAGCTGTTCTCAACCAGGTCACTGGAATTTTTGTTATCAATTCATTGATCTGAAATTCCAAATAGAAATTGCTCAGAATCTTACACAAATCAGACTGCATCTACAGACACAGGGAGATTTCAGGTCAGTGAACCGATGAAAAATCAATAAAAGGCTGGCTGGTCTTCTAAGTATTTCCATTCCATTCCATTATTATTTTGCCTATATTATCACCATGCTCAGCATTTTAGCTTGTGTAACTTCACCCAGAATATTCCAGAGTGTAGCAATGATGCTAACATAATTTTAAATATTAACATGCCTTTAGTTAAAGTAAAATATAGCATCAGTGATATTCTCACTCAAAGGACTTCACCTTGACGTTAATAAAAATGATATCTGTCCAAAAAGATGCTTAATTTCCATTGTTAAATTAATTAAGTTTCTTTTTTTAGTTTAATTTTTTTTCTATTGTTTTTAATTTAGAGATACAGCACAGAAACAGGCTCTTCCAACTCACAAGCCCATCCCACCAAACTGCCCCAATAACCTGCAAACCCTGTAAGTTTTTGAAGGGTG
The DNA here is from genome assembly GCF_036971445.1 of Narcine bancroftii. Lineage (NCBI taxonomy): Eukaryota > Metazoa > Chordata > Chondrichthyes > Torpediniformes > Narcinidae > Narcine > Narcine bancroftii. Next base: position 118,155,598 of record NC_091473.1, on the reverse strand, counting down.
GGGGGAAAGCAGAGCACCTGGATGAAACCTATGTGGGTCACGGGGAGAACATACAATCTCCTTACAGACAGCACCGGATTCGAACCCTGGTCGCTGGCACTATTAAGCGTTGCGCTAACCGTGCCACCTCATGTTGATTAATGGAAGTGTGTGTGTGTTTTTTTAATAGAGCAGAGGGAAAGGAACAGGTGGCTTTAGTGGTGTGGTGACATAGAATGTGAGTTTCATAAAACAATACGTCAGTGGTGATCATTACTCGGCTTGCAGCTGCTGTAGCAAATATGAGAGTTTCTTCTTTTCCCGAACTAATAAAGTACTTTTTTACACCTTGCAGCAAAAGCAGTGGTGAAAGTTGGCTGCTAATCTCCCTGCGTGTCTCCATGTTATGCCTAGGGAGCTGCGTGTGGCGCTGGAAAGACAGGAGAAAATAACACAGATCATTTCAAATTAGAAAAAGGAAATAGTTTAAATCATGTAAAAATGAATGGAATGTTATACAATCTCAGAACTTTTGTGCTTTTTTTTCCTATTTAAAATCGATGTAAAATGAGTGGGATTACAACAGAGTTGGTGCATTGCCCAGAACATGACCTGGGAAATCTCCATGGATGTGGTGCAATCCCTTTAAACAGACCATGAAAGACTCGGAAACATTACTTTGTGATATGATTTATGATATCCTAGTTTTGCTCTTTGAGCTCTGATTGTCAGGGTGCCAACCAGGAGGCTGCCCAGTAGCTGAAAACAGAGCCTGAATTTGCACCTGTGGTTCCACTCTTGTGAAATCTCCGTGATGAAGTGCCATAAAATTGTGGTGCAGTTAAGGTGCTGGGAGGGGCCTAAAAACATCGTGCTGGAGGCAATGATAGGTCACCTGACCCTGATCTAGAGTTTCAGGCTGAGACCACAGGATCCTGACTGAATGACATGTAGACAAGTGAGAACAGACACTGGTGGAAAACAAAAAAAAAAGCTGCTTCTCCAAAGAAAGTGTTCTTTAACTCTTTCCAGAGCAGACACTGCGCGTTACCTTATTTTTCTACTCGCCCAACAATCAGTGTATACTCATCTCTTTTCTTTCATTTCTTTTTCCTTTCATGCCTATTCCATCTTTATTGGAGCACAGCTATGGAAACAGATGCTCTTTTTAATTAATTATAGCTCTTTCATATTGGCCCTGAAAATGAATAGCACCAGTCACCTCGTTAACTGAGAAGTTGATGCAGTAGCTCCCAACAATATCCATCCTCCTCACTACATCAATGATGAGCATAGCATGATGGTAGACTTTAGAGAAATAACGATGGCTGAAACTCTTAGTATTTGCATCAAGTCATTTGGCGTGCAGCTAAAATGTTCTTTACCTTTCCATTTCTTGTGCTCATTGACTCTGATGTGTGCTTCTCCACAACCGTCCAAACTGCAGGCACTGACGCTAAGGGCCAAGCAGCAAAATGTGTGCATGTTGACAAGTGTTTGATGGTGACAAGTATTGCAGCTAAGCCTGAGAAAGGAAGCAGAGAGTCCCGGAGTCACTCACGATGATGGATCTTTTATCTGGCACATTGGCTCGATGATGAGATCCGTGTGACTGCTGCCTGGCCTGCTGTTATTTCCAGTGGTGCTTTGCTTATATTTCAGGTGCCCAGCAGGAGGTTAGTTAGAGTTGAGCCCAATCCACCTCTCCTCCGACAGCTCAGGCTGTCACAGAGTTCAGAGAGTGGAATTAAATTCCAGTTCTTGGCCCCCAAATGGATTGAAGTTCTTTGCTTTTCATGATTTTCTGGGTTTGAAATAAAAGAGCAAAAATGCACACTCTACCGATAAAACCTTGATTTCAAGATTCAATTTATCTTTAAAAGCAGCGTCGTATTACATGAAATTTCTTTAGTCTGCTCTAAGAGACAGATTCACCTTTGGCAGAAATTGCCCAAAGCGTGTCCTACAGTCAGAGAAAGAGAAGCAAAGGAAGAGTTCCTCCCAGAGTCACTGCGTGTCCGTGGATTCGCCACTAGCACTCCCGCAGCGACACAGAGTCCAGTCCAAACCATGGGCAATCCGAGCCCCAGACCTAATTAAGCAATACCTGAGGTTCTGATACACCGCGTTAATACTTCCTCTCCTTATACAAATCTAAAACTGCGCTGAAGGGATTTCTGGAAAAGAGCTTTGTAGTGATTTTCGAAAAGTGATAATAAAAATTCAAGGGTTCTTTTACAAGTCAGTGAAATGTGTATTATTTTCCCCCACTCAAGTGCTGAAGCTCTACAGACCATGTATCTGCTGATGAGCCCCAAGCAACTTTATGAACATTTCAAGGATGATTACGAAATCCACGATATCAATTGGAACCTGGAGAAGGCAACGGCCATTTTGGAAAGTTGGCAGCGGAAGTTTGTTGAGGTATTGACAAATGCAATCTTTTCTGCTCCTTTTGTTTTACAGGCGGGAGGAGGGGGGAAATGGAATATGAATTGATGCTGTGAGTATGGAACTTGCCTGCTTGGTGGGAAAGATAAAAAGGCTCAGCAGGTGAACTTGTTGACTGTGACGATGCTTGGATCTGTCACTCCTGTCCAGTCCTGCAGTGTACCTGAGCTTATGGCATCCAAGTTCATGCTCTATGGCCCCTGGGTCCAAACTCTGAAGCAAATAGGAAGTTGTCAGATCCAGTCTCTTCAGGAGCCTCAATCAGCATCAGAACCCTCACGACTCTTGGTTCCAGAAGCCATTCGCCAGTAGTCCACGTCCTTGTGTGAGTTCTTTAGTTGTAGGACCCTGCAGTGGTTCACTGCTGTGGTTTCCTAACCTACAGGATCCTCTACCAGGCTTCTCCTTCTCAGTGAGGTGAGGGGCAGGAGTCCTGGTTGGATGCCTGGAGACGATCTGCTGCTTCCCCAGAATCTGCAACTCTCGTGGACTGGGCTGTCAAGTGAAGGTGCTGAACCTCTCAAGATGGAAAAATTGCTGCTGGCTTCATTCATAGAGGTGATTTAAAAACATCTTGAAGACAAAGATATCAAGAAGATATTTGTTGAGGAGACGTATTTCGAGGTAGAGTAGTTACATTGTATCAGTGGAATGGAGAGGAGTTGCAGGAGGATTAAAAGATCTGCTGTAGATTGGATGGCTGAAGAAAATGGTGTCTTTGGAGCCTGCTGGAAGGGTTTTTTTTCCTTTTTAAAAAATTTTATTTGGGAAAATCTCCAAACATGAGAAATTATAAATGGTAGAAGTATGAGTGCCAGACAAAGGTTCAAACTACAACTCCTTAGTAAATTTTAGATCTTTTTGAGGTTATTCTTAATGAGGTTCATTGTCAAACAATTCTACGACTGATTCCACCTGCATTGAATTCATCCATCGTTATTGAATGAAGATCTACCGGGACCAATGCCTGAAGAGGGCGCACAAAATCAGTGAATCGGTGCGGACTCGAAAGGCCAACATGGCCTGCTTTCGCTCCGTAAATGGTTATATGGTTATATGGGTTTTTATCAGCATAAAATGAGACTTACTAGAGACTCTGTCATTTATATCAGTCACATTGGATCACCAAGGATACCTTAATTATTAGTTCCAGTGCATTCAGCACACTTAGGTGTTTCCATTGAGTGAATAAGATCGTGCAAGCAATTTGGTTCCATTTATTAAATGCCTCCAAGTGAACTTAGGGGATTTATTTCTATGGGAAAATACTTCAAGGGGTTTTTTTTCACCAATAAAGAAAACAAGCACACTTTTCTCTTTATTTTCAATTGGATTCATTCCAGTGTGTGAGGGAGAATTGTTTCTGTAAATGCTGGAATTACTCATCAGGCTGATTTCCATCAGTCTGCAGCTGTATTGTACAAGGAGTCAGATTCTGGGCTCCTGACAGATGGAGAGTTATGGGAACAAGCTGTTTGGTGATAACTGACACCCAGATGCTGATTGCAAGAAGACCCGAGGCCTATGAAAAGCTTGCCTGGAAAGGGAATTGGGTTGTGTTGGGGGTGAATAACAAATGTGGAAGATGTTTCACCGATTCCCAAGGTTGCAGTCCCTTTAGCTGTGGCAGCTTAGGTGCTGAATGATGGGAACGTTGCTGTGCTCCAGAGGCCATGTGATCTTGCCTGACCTTTGACCATAATGATCTTTGGCATCTGCAGCCATTACTCTAAGCTGTCAGGAATCAAAATAATGTATTTTTACTTGTTAAAAGGAGCACCCCCAGAAAAAGAAGAAACAATCTTTTCTTGTCCGGGATTGTCAAATTTGCATTTGGATAAACCCTGTCAAAATAAATTGAATGGCTTCAATGTTTAGTTTAACTCTTTTTGATAAGATACAAAACCAGAGGAAGCTCCAGGGAATTAGAATGTTCTGATGTTTTAATTTAATTATTCTGGATTTATATTCAAATTGTATTAAACTGTTAAGGCATTTTTTTTTTTTTGTTGCACAAATTGATTGAAAATACCTACACGGTTTTAGAACTAATTAGCAGTCAGTCCTCCATTCAATTGTACATGTTCCTTTAAACCTGCAGCAAACATGTACATCTTGTTTGGTGAAGAATTCAACCCCTGGTTATATTATCCTTATCTGCCTTACTGCAACATGGCTTACTGAATCGTTTGTCTCTTCAGGACTTTGCACTAAGCTATTAAAAGTGACTCTTGCAGATTGGCCTGGGGAGAAGTCTTCTGTTAAATTTCAGCCTCCAAAAACCTAAGGCAGTGAACCAAATAACCTACCCTGGTTTTCCAATGTTGTGAACCACCAGGCTGTAAATGGATGGAATTGTATATATTTACCCTCAACAGTTTCTAGCAACAGGTTCTATTTTCTAAAACATTACATAAATAATATATTTTAAAATATGAATATAAACTCATCTGAGGCTTGGTGACAAATTGCATCTGAAGAGTGAAAGTGCCATGACTATAATATCATATTCTTGATAACATCATGGATAAAGAAACCAAGTCATGATAAATCCTTTAAAAGAATTGTTGTTTGGCCATATGGTTCAGAGTTGCCACTTTTTCACACTTTAGTGATAGTAAAGTCAAGAGACATAATTTGCACCCTTTAAGAATAGATATTAATTTCCTTGCTATTTTACTGACCATGCCCATTGGGTTATTAGGCCACTCCGAGTAATTCGATCCATAATTTGCTTTGAGCCATCAATAATTTGGATGTCACCAAGAGTCTTTGGATCCTCAAGACACAAGTGAAAGAATATTTGCAATTTCCCTTGTGGAAAACTACTGCAAGCTTTTGTCCAAACCTATTGTTCATTATATGGACACCTTTCAGCCTGAGACTAATAGTGGGTCATTTTTGGTGAATAGTGGGTGATTTTTTTTTCAAATCAAGAACCTTGAGATTAATTGTAACATAGCAATTAATTCCTTGGTTTGGGAATCAACCAATTCAACACAGGACAGAAAGCAGACGCAAAACTGTCTGCTTCTCTTTTTACCGGAGAAATCTCGACTGAGCAATTTTCACTTTGAATTTTCGAGGAATTTGCTACACCATCAAATGAAGACCTTAAAATATTTGTTTCACTTGAATATATATTTTCATGGGCCAGTAATATCATTTTTAACCTATCTCCGGGGAAAGAATCTCAGGGTTGTATGTGATGCCATGTGTATATTCTGAAAATAAATCTGAACTTTGAACTTCTGGTTGTAGGTGGCTCAACAGACTCTGCCTCAGAACTCAACACAAAATATCCATGCCTTTTCCACCACCACCTTCAATGACATCATGAAGTCTTTTTCTGATGTCAGTGCCATCCGTGTCGCTGGAGGGTATTTGCTAATGGTAGGCATACTTTTATCCATAGATCTCCATTTCATGTTAACATCATCTTGGTTTGCCTCACAATGCAAGAAAGACATACAAACACAGGAGCAAGAGTAGGCTATTTAACACTAGGAGCCTGTTCTAATACTATTTCAGAGGATGACAGTTGATCTGTGAAATATATGGGCACAGGCTTCAAGTTTAGTGCAGACTTTGATCTGAATTCTACAACCCATGTTGAAGTTCAGATCAGATTTTCCTTTCTATGTGAATCTTCTTCCAAATGCTGAGCAGATGGTGCAGTACTGGTGAACTTCAATATTGCATCCCACATTTTCATCCCACTTATAAAGTATATAAATTCAGATCAGATTGATGACAGTAATCAGATTTGTGTATATATGTATATTAAATGAATTGCAAGGCGGAGAGAAATTCTAAAGAAATGCTTATATCATTTGAACAATTAGATTGGTTACATGTTTAAACTACACTCTGATCTTCCAGCTTCATTTGTAATTGTTTTTCTGTAATTTGCAATCTCTGTGTTTATAGTGGAATCTGGCTTTAAAGATGGATCATGGAGTGTAATGAAATTATGCTGCCTGTGATAATACTGTTGTGCATCATTTTTACATCTCCAGGCCTCTCAGTTGGTGCTCCACATATTTGGCACTTTAGATCAATAATAATGTACGTTAAAGTATTAGATAATAGCATACTCTGGTCTTTTCTGACCTTAAAATATCTGGTCCAAAAACAGTGCATTGATCCATTAACTGCATGAATCCACTTTTTTTTAAAAATATGGGCAACAAATAGGAAATTGGCCTCTTTGTATTTTGGGTGCATCTGTTCAGTTTTAAAGGCATAGTTTTAAAGAAGTAAATTAGTTGCATTAGCCAACCTTCTTTCACGTCCTCAAAATTTCCCCAGTGACTTCAACGTCTACACAGTGATGTGTGTGCAAATATTGCAGGCAGTCTCCAGGTACCATGGATTAATTAATCTGCTTACATGGTGTTAGTTGAGAAATGGGTACAGGCCTTAGTTATGAGTACCTATCATCCAATGAACCAAGCAACATTTCCTCAGTACAGCATTAAATTACTTGGGTAGGTTACTTGCTCATGTCTTTTCAGTGTTCAGTACCTACTGATCAAGAGATGAGGCCTTGTTAGTGAACTTGCTACTACATGGTGGTTATGATAACTTGAGTTAAGCAAGATATTTTCTTCCAACCATGATCAAAGGAATCACGAATGATAAATGGAAGAACATTACCAATGAATCACCCTGATTTGAATTGAAACAATATGGTACCATAGAATTGTAACTTTAGTGATTCTGAAAGGTAGAACTTATATTAATAAAACAGATTTCACTATCTCAACACATCCCCGCCGTGCCCCACAGCCCAATGAAATGCCTTTGATGTGTAGTCGTCTGTAATGCTGAGGCTTAACTGAAACATTGACATCTGCTGAATATTTTCAGAATTTGCATTTTCTATTTCTCCTGCATTGTTGCATCTTGATGTCTTTTTTTTTCTCCCTTTAGTTGGCATATGCCTGTGTGACCATGCTAAGGTGGGACTGTTCAAAATCCCAAGGGGCTGTGGGTCTAGCTGGTGTCCTGCTGGTGGCATTGTCAGTAGCTTCAGGACTGGGACTGTGTTCACTTCTGGGCATTTCATTCAATGCTGCAACTACCCAGGTAAATAATTCTCAAGTCCTGTTTCTCGCAAATAATTTTGTTTCAAGGTTATAATCACATTGTACCTGGTGTAATAGGAAGGGTTTGTTTAATGAGCTGACCACCAATTCAGATTTCAGATTTATTGTCAGAGTTCCCTCATAACATCACTACAATCCTAAGATTCTTTTTCCATGGGCAAAGCAGAATGATCACTTATTGGTAGTGCAAAAAACTATTATCAAGAAGAAATATAACCATATAACCATTTACAGCACAGAACAGGCCAGTTCGGCCCTACTAGATGTAAACTAACTGTGCAATACAGAGAGAAAAAAAAACAATAAAATGCATGTGTAAGAGTCCTTAAAATAAGTCCCTGAATGAATTTATTGTTGAGGAGTCTGACGGTGAAGGGGTAGCAACTGTTCCTGAACCTGATGGTGTGAGCTTTGTGGCACCTGTACCTCTTTCCTAATGGTAGCAGCGAGAACAGCACATATACTAGGTGGTGTGGATCCTTGATGATTGCTGATGGTCTCCAACAACAGTGTTCCCCGTCGATGATCTCGATGGTGGGGAGGGTTTTGCTTGTGATGTCCTGGACTGTATCCATTACCTATTGCAGGGCTTTACGCTCAGGGTTATTGGTGTCCCTATACCAGACCGTGATGCAGCCGGTCAGCCCACTTTCCACCACACATCTGTTGAAATTTTCCTGGGTTTCTAGAGTCATACCAAACCTCTGCAAACTCCTGAGGAAGTAGAGGCACTGACATGCATTCTTCATGATGCCGTTAATGTGTTGGGTCCAGGAAAGCTCCTCCAAGATAGTGACCCCCCCACCCCCCAGGAGCTCAACTGTAACTTGCATATAAAGGTGAAAAGTAGAAGAGCAAGAGCACATTACAGGGTGTAATGTTACTGTTAAATTATCAATTAGTACACAGCAAAGGTAGTATTAGATCACTATTGTGAGGTTCATTCTAGAGCCTGCTGGCTGCATGGATGGAACTGTCATTGAACTCAATGGTGCATGATCTTAAACCTTCCCACCCCTGATTGGAGAAGGGAGAAAGAAGTGGTGTTGGGGTGAGATGAGTCCTTCAGTCTGTTAGCTGCCTTTCCAGGACAGTGGGAAGTGTAGATGGAGCTGAAGGATGAGGAGAGAGATTTGTGTAATATTCTGAGCTGCATTCATCACCTTTTGCAGCTTCAAATCTGGGGTGGAGGTGTTCCTGTAGCATGCTGTGATGCATCTAGCTCACCTACTTCTACCTGTAAAAGTTGTTAATGGACATGGTGGTCATGCCAACCTCCGTAGCCTTCCAAGAAAGTGGAGCGATGGTAGACTTTCCTGACAGGTTTGGTCATTGGAATTGTTTGCTCCCAAGAACTGGAATCTATCTACTGTGGCCACTTCAACACATTGATTCTCAACGTGGGAGTGGGTTCCAACTCCTTCCTCCATCTTGAAGACTATGATCAGCTCCTTTGCTAAAACTGAGAGAAAGGTTGTTACTTAGACTGCAATCTCCTCCCTGTATTCTCTTTCATTATTATTTAATATCTGGCCTAAGGCTGTGGTGTTACTAACAATTCAAGATGGACTTGGAGTTGTGGGGTATAGGGAGTCTGTTAGGAGGATGAGCACATATCCTCGTGGAATGCCAGTGCTGAGTTTGATCATGATGGAGGTGTTGCTTCCCATCTTTTCTCATTGTGGTTTGTTAGACATGAAGTCCAGGATCCAGTGCAGAGGGCCCTTCCCCACAATTGAAAGTTCTCATTGGAATTGTGGAAGAGAAATACTGCTTTTGTCAATAATTAGAAGTGATTTATGTTCAGAACACATTTTGAGAGTAATGAATATTAACAATTTCTTCACATCTCCTGAATCTAGGTCTTACCATTTCTGGCACTGGGTATTGGTGTTGATGACATGTTTCTCCTGGCTCATGCATTCACTGAGACAGGCCAAAATAAGAACATTCCTTTCAAGGTAAAGATCAATCTTTACATGCGACTCAAATACAATGTTGCTCCTTTTCAATGACTATTCTGGGAAATTCAGGGAGACCTTGTAAACTTTCCACACTGTCGATAGGGCACATTTCTATGTCAACAAGTTTGAATTAGTTGAAAAATTAAGAAACCCATGTCTCTTGGTCAAAAACTCCTTTTAAGTGACTCTGACAGGAATCTTTGCACCGTCAATTTCTGATGCATGCCTTTCTGGGTAATCTTAATGTTAATGTTCACATTGTGTATTCCTATCAAAAGTTTAATCAGACTGAAATAAGGTGGGTCACACTGGGCTTCAAGGATGGATTCCACAGCCAACTCAATAGTAGCAAACACTTTTTTTCTGGAAACTGAAAATCCATGATATAAATAGAAGTTCAGACAATAGCAAATTGGGCACCAAAGTTGGAGAGAGAAGCAGAGTTAACATTCCAGGTAGACAAGCTTTCAACAGCTATCACCATTTCGTTAAGCTTGAGACCAATTATAAAAATATACTTCATGTTTGATTCGATATGCAATGACTACTGTTTGCTTGGTTCAGTTTTCACATAAGTATAATTGATCTTCATAACGTGAAACATTTCAATTGCTATTCTCTGTTTTGTTTTGTACTAAAGGATAGAACAGGCGAGTGTTTGAGACGGACTGGGACCAGTGTTGCCCTCACATCCATCAATAACATGATTGCTTTCTTTATGGCTGCTCTTATTCCCATCCCTGCACTTCGTGCATTTTCCTTACAGGTAAGCGAATTGTATAAGTCAGTTACAGTATGCATAAGGTGTTTAATACATTGCTCGAGCCTTTTTAAGTAAACCTGAAAAATGTTTGTGTACTTAAGTTGAAGTGGCGGGTGTGGAGCGGGGGGGGGCATGCGAGGTGACTGAGCAGATTGGATGAGGGTGGATTAGGGGCTTTAAATTCCTTTGCTCCAGGTGTTGCATGCTTCTTTGAATTTACCTGCACCACCCCTGTTTCTTACCTGCAGATGTCTGCCACAGAGGGGCTTAACTGTCTGCCAAACAACAAAGTAGATTGTCATTAGGTGTGTGTAACAGAACCTTCTGCAGTCAAAATTTAAAAGGTGCCATTTTGTAAGGATAGGATCATCACGGCATGACCCCTTGGTTTAAGATAAGATTTAGGGTGTCATCTGCATTTTTTGTTTGTGCGCTTGAAAGGCAATCACGGCAATCAAAGTTTACATGTCGCTTTTCCCTTTTGAGCTGCACCCACTTATAAAACATATAAATCCAATTCTGCGAATGGTAATGACAACCCAGTGGACATACTTCTACTACTGACAGTCGGTGACAACCTGTTTCCAATGTAAAAAATAGGCAAGTTAATTTTATGCCAGGTGGTTATATCACTACTTTTTTTTGGAAAGTAGTGACTATAATGTAAATGATCAATTAATAAGTGCAAGTTGGAGACCAACTGAAATGATATTTCTCATTAATTTTTAAAATTTTAAATTTAGACATTCTGCCACCTCTGGCCCACAAGCATGGGCCTCCCAAATAAACCAATGAACCTACAACCCCCTGTACACCTTTGAAGGGTGGGAGGAAACCGGATCCAGTCCATAGCCCCCATACTTCTGCCAGTGATATCCAGTCCATAGCCCCCATAATTCTGCCAGTGACATCCAGTCCATGGCCCCCATACCTTTGCCAGTGGCATCGGAGCACACAGATGAACCTCGTGCAGATATGGGGAGAGCATACAAACTCCTTCTCGACAGCATTTTGATAACTGCTATACCAACTGTGCCACCCATTAGGGTTCAATGAAGGATGTTCGTTTTGAATGATGTGAGGACATTAAAAACAAAAGTAAAAAACTGCAAATCTGAATCTATAAGAGAGAATGTTGGCTTGGTAACGGAGAGAGAAGTAAAAAGTAATTTTTAATCTGTGATCTTGAATTTGACAATTTGGAAGAAGAAAAGAGGTTGAAAGGAGCAGAAACGATAGTAGGGTGGAAACCGGAAAAATTAAATGATAAGGTAAAAGGGATGTCAGTGGGGCAGAGAGAAATAAATGACAGTTAGCACTGAAATATATTTGGCTCCATGAAGTCCAAGAAAACAGAGCACTGGTAATTTCAGTATTGAGGCCAGATGTGTGTGGGGCATCAAAACAAAAACTGACGTGATCTTGCTGCTGAACCATTAAGTCCGTAAAAGTGGTCTTGAGCTTCCAAGCACTTGCCATATTAATTGTCCATTGACTCATTCCCATTTAGACCAATCTACCCTCAGACTCTTACAGCATTCCAATTTAAGCTCAACACAAATTTCAAATGTATCCGGAGAATCATCCACAAATGATAGTCAAATCTTAATGCATGTTTACAAAAAATTGAATTTTATTTGGGGGGTTTGGGGGAGGGGGCTTTGTTGTCAGTATAACTACATGTGTGAAGGAAACAACATTTCTCGCATGCATTTACGTTTGATCTAAATGTATTTTTAGAGAGTTGGAAAATCATTCCTTTAGCTGTCTAACATTCTCCAAATTCACACCCAAACATACCTTTCTGGAATTTTTATTAAAATTGAGTTACTATTCATTTATTTTTCTTTGTGGAGAGGGAGTGGGATATCAGCCATAAAGTAGGAATGTCCAGTACATGAAAACTGCAACCCAGTCTAGAGAGTAAAGGCTAAAGAAGATATGTGTTCATTATTTCCACTGAACAATGATTGTTTTCCTCTCCCATGCTCTCTTTATTCTCATGCTAAATGGTGATCTGCTAAAAACTCCCTTCGGCCTACTGTACTTGGCTAAGCCTGGAGTCGCTGAAAACAGTACAAAGAGCTTTAAGCAGCATGAACCTGACATGGATGAACACGAGGCCAGCCTGCAAGCAGGCCTTCAATTTGCACAGCCAATGTCATTGGTATAAATGATGGGATATATCATCTACATGTCAGCTCCAGCAATGTGATCTGCCTGAGCTTACTGGGTGGTCCGGGAGATAATAATGTATTATAATGTCTGCCTTGGGCAACCTCACTCCCTCTTTATTCACTTACATCAGACTGCTGTGACCTTAGAAGTCTCTTTCACTTTAATGTTTACGTGGAGGAAGGGGTAGAGGGGGGGCATATTTTAGGCTGGGGGGGGGTGGTTCTTGCTTCAAAATTTTTCAGTGATTTAATATTTTCTTTGGCTAAATACAGGGCTTTGGTGAGGTCTGGAAATAGGTTGTTGTACAACTCACTTAAAGCTAGAAATATCTTGGTTAGAAATCAGAAACTGCTGTTCTTTGAATACTTTGCCCGAGGCCTGGGGCCTACAGTGAAGCTAAAGGTTTTCATCTGTGTTTCCTTTGAATCTTAAAGGGACACTCGTAACGGGTAAGCAGTCAGGCAAAACTGCACAGGAATTAATAAATAAAACAAGGATGCAGCAAGCAATCAGCAATAAATGCATTTTTTTTGGACCTAATATGGAAAGTTTAAAAATAGAGACAGAGTGACATATTATTTTGAGATACCTCTCCTCCATACCAGAGAATGAAGGATTCCTGTTGGGCTGTTGACTTTATCAGTAATGAAATCCATTTTATTAGCTTTCATGACTTTTTCAAAGCTATAATTCTGCAGATTTCAAAATCTTGGCAATTATATCAGAATATTATTAATATCTCCATCCCTTATCCCTCACAGGCTGCAATAGTTGTGGTATTTAATTTTGCCATGGTGCTCCTCATTTTTCCGGCCATCTTGAGTTTGGACCTTCATCGACGGGAAGACAAAAGGCTGGATATTTTCTGTTGTTTTTCCAGGTGAGGTCTGCTCTTACCACAGAGTTTGTAGGTATGATGAGAAAGATAATCCTTAGTAGGAATTTGTGCCATTATTTGTTCCAACTAGGAAGAGGAGAAACTGGTCAAAGACAAAGTGGGCCAATTACATTTAAGGTGCTTGATGTACAATTCCAAAATTTCTTTTGCATTGGTCTAGCTGATACAATGTACAGCAATGTACAAAAGTGCTGGAGAGTGGCAGCAGGTCATGCAGCATATATCGGAAATAAAGGGTAACCAACAATTTGGGCCTAAATCCTTCATCAAGAAATGAGCAAAAAACAAGGCACGCTGGGGTTGGGGAGGGGGGTGAAGGAGAGGACGAAGGATGGGGCAAGGGGGAAGAGCACAGGCAAATTTGCTGCCACTTCATTTGCAACTGTTCCCTGGTACGAAGGCTCACAAGAACCTCCAGCAGAGCTCATTGGCTCCTGGAGAATCGTCCCCAAATTTGACTCGGGACTTACTGGCTCAGAAGGCTGAGGCAAAAGATTCACAAGCTTCACTTCCTGGTGAGACCTTGACATTGACTAAATCATTGAATAAGGGGAGAGTCAAACCAACTCAAAATAGGAAGTTCTCTTAACATTGCTTGAGACACCTGCCTTTTAAACTAATGGCATATGAGAACTCCTATAGTTTCTTGTAGCTTTGAATAATCTCATGGTCTGGACACTATCATGGGTCAACCACATGAAACTCCTTACACACTGGCAACCACATGAAATGCTTTACACACTGGCATCCATCATAACCTTCCCAAGAACGGATGAACAGGAGACAAAGCTGCTTTCAACCATGAAAGGGCTGTGTGGGAGTAACTTGCCCAGGAATTAATTTAGGGGATAGTTAGAAACCATTAATGTTTTCTTCTCATGGTTTTTGATGATCAATGAATTCCTCAATAAAATTACAACTCTTAATTGTTTCCAGGCAATGTTCTCAGTGTTATAGTGCACTCAATAATGTCCACGGATGTAGGTGCAGGATGGATTACATGGGAACATATATTTTGTTTTTCAGTCTCTGCTCAACTCGAGTGATTCAGGTCCAACCGCAAGAGTTTGCAGATGCGAATGATAGCCATAACTATCACCCTACACTGAACAGAAGGCCAACGTTTACCCACAGCACCCAGATCACCACCACTGTGCAGGCCTTCACCCAGTGCGATCACACTGGGCAACACATTGTCACCATCATTTCTCCAACATCTCAGATCTCTTCAACTCCTTCAATTATCGTGCCTCCGGCAGAGCACATTGGCTCCCAGGGAATGGACCCCACCAGTTCAACTCGGGACTTACTGGCCCAGGTGGACGAGGCAAAAGCCTGCAGGGACTGCATTCAGATGCCCTTTGTCAAATGGAACTTGGCAGATTTTGCACGGGACAAGTACGCTCCACTCCTCCTTAAGACAGAATCCAAAGTAAGCAATTTTCCAACTGTTTTGTCTTTGTATTACGCTGAAGATCATTTTTCTAGAAATTTAATTTCATACTGTAGCTCTGATCATTTCAATTTGGATGAAACGAAGCACAAAAATGATAATTTCCTGGTTGTTTCTCCCCTTCCTAGTGTGAGTCATACTTTCTCGTCTTTCACTGATGAGTGATATTATTCCCTGTGCTGGGAAAATTAATTAACTTCCAGGACAATTGTGTTTTCTTTCTGCACCAACATAACCAGAACCCACTATGGTAAATCACATATTTACCACCTGTCCACTGGTGGAGAGCTTTACCCATGATACCAAACTCTTCTCTCCTCAACACCTTAATTGATCTTGGCCTCCAACTGCCAATCCCCCAGGCTCCTTTGACCCAATATCTCTTCGGTCTAAACCCTCATAAGGCCCTGGTTCTCAGAGGACCTGATTTCTCTATGTCAATGGTTCTCAACCTTTTACTTTCCACTCACATACCACTTTATGTATTCCCTATGCCATCGGTGCTCTGTGGTTAGTAAAGGATTGCTTAAGGTGGTATGTAGGTGGAAAAAAAAGTTTGGAAACCACTGTTTTAATCGTACTTAATTGACTCGTTATGTGTACGGTTTCATAGCTCCAAAGGAAATGAGCCAATGATCATTTTTATCAAGCAAAATATTTCATTAACAATTGGGTTTAGTGCAGTGGTTCTCAACCTTCCCTTCCCACTCACAGACCACCTTAAGCAATCCCTTACTAATCACAGAGCACCGATGGCATAGGGATTACTTAAAGTGGTATGTGAGTGGAAAGAAAAAGGTTGAGAACCACTGCTCTATGTCCTCCCCCAAATTCCACATTGGCTCACCCTTGATTCACCAGTCCACATGACAACCTCTGTCTCTGCTGGGCCCCAAATTCTTGCTATCGACCTCAAACCCCACACCCTTTTGTCCTGATCGTGAATCCTACACACCATTCCGGGTCTTGAAAGACCACTCAACTATTGGCCATCTTACCACCACCATCGCCCCCACTGACTTTCACTTGAACCCACAATTTTCTTTGCACTCCTAAAAGCGTAGGGAGAAAAAAAGTCAATCTGCTGGTTTAAGCATTGAGCCTTACAGAGGCAAGTATATGACCAGAATAGTTGCAGTGCAACCTGCAGCGATGGTGTCACCCATCAATACATGGGTGGCACAGTTTCTTGGCCCATGCCATTGCCATTGCCACTCCACAATGGCTCTTCCTGAAACTTCATCAGCCACACTTGAAAATCTGTTGCAGTTTCCTCACTGATATTGGGGTCAACATGATGAATCTTTCTCCCTGCCAGCACTACAAGTGCCACAAGGATACAAGGGGGTGCCTCGGAGCCTCATCGCCATCTGGGGCAGGCAAGAACTGCTGACCTGGACAGCATGCCCACTTCTTTATTTTTTTTTAAATTTAAGCATACAGCACGGTAACAGGGCCATTTCAGCCCACATTGCTGTCCAATTACACCCAAATGATCTACAACCCCCAACCCCTCATACGTTTTGAAGGGCGGGAGGAAACTGGAGCACTCAGAGGAAATCCACGCAGACACAGGGAGAACGTACACATTCATTACAGGCAGCAGTGGATTCGAACCCCAGTCTCGATCGCTGGCGTTGTAACTGTGTTGCGCTAACCTCTACACTAATCATGACACCTTGGTCTAGTGGTTAGGATTTGGTGCTTTCTCACTTCATAAGAGTGAATTCAAAAACAATTTTAATCCCTGATCTCCTTTATTATTTATGTTCAGTCTGCAGTATGAGAACTGGAGCCAGGCCTCCTTTTGCGTATTTTCCCATGATGGACACTGATACTAGGCACCTGCCACTTGAGCAGTAGAGTATCATTTTGTGTCCTGCCATCCATGACCTTTTGTTTTCAGTCCTTGATTATAAATCTCATTCCTTGCTTTTCTTTATCCTGGATGGCCTCTGGGCATGGTATTCTTGTAGCTGCCCTAGAGAAATTAAGTTCAAGGACAAAGTATTCTGGTGTGTCACCATAATTGCCATGTATTTTACACTGAAATGCTATATATTTATTAATTCATTTATGTTTTACTTAACAATCTAGATTGTTGTGTTAATCCTCTTCATGGCCTTGCTTGGGATGAGTCTTTATGGAACTACCATGGTTCATGATGGACTGTACCTTACAGACATTGTACCTCGTGAGACCAAGGAGTACAATTTCATTGAAGCTCAGTTCAAGTATTTCTCCTTCTACAACATGTACATTATCTCCATGGGAGGGTTTGATTATGCTGCATCCCAGAAGTTGCTGTATGACTTGCACAGAAGTTTTGATGGTATCAAATACATTGTTCGTGAAGAGAATAAAGACTTGCCAAAAATGTGGTTGCATTATATTCAAGACTGGCTAAGAGGTAAGATTTCAAAGCCCTCCTTTCATATTTTTCATACACAATTTAATTGTAAGCAGTGAAGAATGTAAAAGTTTGCATGGATTATATCAGTGCTAGACAAAAAAGCAAAGTTTGAGCATCTGAAGGTGAAATGCAGAAACTTGAAAGAAACCTCCATTGGTAGTTCAGAGTTAAAGAGACTACACCAGCTCTATAATAATCTGCTCCTAATCTTGTTTGTATATCCTCTGCCATCATTTTTATGACATGAGCTTTTGAATTTAACATCTGTTAATTAAAGCACTGCATGGGTACTTGAGGTGGGGTCTAGGGTTCTGCAGAATAGCATCAGAATGTATAGTTTGGGGCCTTGTGTACCCAAAGTGACAGTCACAGTGCAGTACTTCAAAGTATGTAAAGCACATGGAGACAACATTTTCTTGTGGCAAACATAGCAAGTGGGTATATATCACGCAGAACTATCAGAATCCTGTGAAGATTTATTGCAATTAAGCTAGCTACAATATGAATTGTTTGATGCCTTGTATTGCTAATGCAGAAGCAGAATAAAATGATTCTATATGTTAGGTGGTGATTGTGACAAAATATATTAACACAAAGCTACTGATACTCCCTTAATGATGTGAGGAATCTGGAATTAACTTCCCAATCTGTGTATTAATTATTTTCATGATTTCAGTTAATTATATTCCATACTTGGAACTCCTCATTTAATTTCACCTCAGGTTTTTTTTCTTATTGAAATTTCACTCTGGCTCCAATCATCTGTATTTGCTTCCTACACATTTTCCCCTATTTGCCCAGATCTTAAATTGATAAAGTAAGAGCAAGTTTGTTGCTTGTGACATTGGCTGTTTAATTGTCAGCAGGTTTTTAACAATGCTATGTTGAAAGGCCACACATTTCCTTGAAAGGTAAAGGAGGCAATAATAAATGATCCCATTGCAGTTAATCAACCCAAACTTGCAATTTCTCACGGGGGGGAGGGGTTAGAAATACATGTACCCTGAGTGTCTAACTCGTGAACAAAAGCTGTAAATGTTTCCCCAGTGGATTAACTTGTAAAAGAAATGCTAATCACAACTGAACTTTCCAGCACAAACCAATATTCTCTCTCAACCCATCATCCCTGTCATAACTACCACATGGATTATTCTAATATAGTTAACTAAGGCTCTAGGGGCAATTGCATATAACCTCCCAACTCTGGCCAACACTGTAATTTCTCCAAAGTTATTGCATTTGTGGGCTAATAAATTAATGAGAATACATATCCTTTAAATTTATTATAAAAATAATGCCAGGAAAACTGCCAAATGCCATCTTATTCTTCAACCAATGCTGTAGTATTTTATACAATTTTTTTTTTCTCTTGCTCGCTCCCCTGCATTTCATTTAGAATTCATGTGCACTCAGCTCAATCATATCAATTTCTTCACCTTGCCCATAAAATGTCTGGAATGTTTTCTATTTAAAGGCAAGTTGTTTATTCTGAGGCCTGTACATGATCTGCTGTATCTCAAACTTTGGAGATGTGGTTTTCCATGTAGCGTGCGTTGTTTTAAAAAGATTGAGGCAGGCACAAATGACAAGGGAATTGCGTCATGATTCTACAAAAAAAAACACTTTAGTTATGGTAATAATTATAAGATTCATTTGAGAGCATTTCTTGAAGAGTTTCGGTTTTACTAAGATGTTATGTCAAGATAGTTTGGACTACGATGATACAAAGTAACTTTTTTAATTAAAATAGGAATTGGATTTAAAACCTAATATTCCGATGTCCCTTTAACGATGAAAAACCTACAGAGATAAATGGTTCTACAATAGCATCGAGAGTGCCCATGTTAGCAATGCAATTGAAACAATATTTGAGCAAATGCACATTGTGCAATGTGGGTGGTCTGATAAAGTTAGGTTATGGATCATTTTTGCTGAGATAAATTGGAGAAGGTGGGGAGGGTGGATATAGTAGGGAAAAAACATGCTTTCCATGTTGTAAAACTGTATCTACTTCTTTGTCAATGTGATAAATCAACTGATTTATCTTTTTAGGCAAAAATTGAAACGAACTTTTTCATGGTCCTGGTGAAGCAACACATTTAACTGTTATAATCTACAGTGTGAGAGAGTGTAACTTGCTGAAAATATAAAAACATCTTCTCTTCTAGAATCAGAAAGCTTAATATAAAAGCTTGTAATATGGGTGAGATAAACACTCAAAGCTTGCATTAAGTGAAAACCAGGATTTGGGATAAAAGGTGCGTACACACACTGAATGAAATCAAGATGAAAAGGGCTTGGTTCTTCACTAGGATAACATGCTCATTCCACGACTAGCCCTTGTTCCAGTGGTACTGTCATAGGGTTATTAAAATAGCATTTACTACTTCCCACAGTGTTGTTCACCCCAGAGCAGCAGAAACAGCTTGCAATTATATAGCACTTTCAACATAATAAAACATAGCAGGGTGGTTCACAGAAGGAGACTTTTACAGTGTTAGACTGAAACAAAAGAGGTAATATTAGAAAAGGCTTGGTCAAGCAAACGGATCTTAACACGTTTCTTAAAGAGTTGGGGTGGTGGGGGGTGGGGTGGGAGAGAAATATTTATGGAGGGAGTTATTGACCTACAGACTTAGAGGCCAATGAGTCGAAGGAAATGGGGGAATACACCAGAGGCCAGAACTGGAGAAACACAGTTCTAAAGGAAATGGGGCTGAATCTGGTTATAAAGAAAGGAAGTGCAGAGAAAAAAAAGGACAAAAGGTAGGCAACATGCCTACACAGAATGAAGTTAAGAAAGAAGAACTACTTTGTGAGCAGTCTTCAGTGTAAACAGGAGTTACAGAAACACCCTTTATTTCCACCTGGCACTGGTCCATTTCCCATCTAAACAGAGAATGGTCTTTTCTATGCGTGTGTGGCGTTTAAATTCCCAGATTCAATTATAATGTGATTTGACTATCTGAATAAATTTGTGGGCGGCATACTTTATTCACTTTATGATGACTTGGAGAGTCATAGTCCTATTTATGGAGCACAGTATCAGGCCCTTTGGCCCAACCCATCCATTCTGACCAAGGTGATTTGTTCGGTTGGTCCCTTTTACTCACATTAGCCCCATATCCCTCTAAACCTTTCCTGTCAATATGTCTTTTCAATGTTATAATTGTATCGACCTCCACCACTTTCTCTGCAACTCGTTCCATGCACTCACCATCCTCCGTGTGATAAAAAGCTTGCCTCTCGGATGCCCCTTAAATCATTCCTCTCACACCTTAAACCTGTAGCCTTTGATTTTAGACTCCCGTACCTTGAGAAAAAAGACTGACCATCCACCTTAACTATGTCCCTCATGATTTTATAAACCTCCAACAGGTTACTCCTCAGCTTTCTTCACTTAGGGGAAACCAGTTCCAGTCTCTCTTCATAGGGGAAACCCTTCAGTCCCAATAAAAACTCTGCACGTACTCCAGGTTAATCTTACGGTATGGCAACCAGAGCCGCATCACAATAGTCCAGGCTCATTCTCTCCAACGTCATTCTCACCAATGTCCTAAACAGCACTGAGTTTATATATTTATATCTCAAAATAATATCTTTTCATTTAATCAACAGACTGTTATCATTTTCATTATAAAGTATCTTGCTCTACAATGGATTAGGCATGCATTTGATTTAGTAATGCCTTTTCCATTTCACAAAGTTTGGCTTTACAAAAGGGTGACACAATTAGCATGGCAGTTAGCGCAATGCTGATACTGTGCCATCGATCAGGACCAGGGTGTGAATCTTGCACTGACTGTAAGGAGTTTGTATGTTCTCCCCGTGTCTGCGTGAACTTCCTCTGGGTGCTTTGGATTCCTCCCATCCTTCAAAACGTACCTGGGTCATAGGTTAATTGGGTGGAATGAGCTTGTGGGCTGAAAGGGCCTGTCACTATGCTGTATGTCTAAATTTAAAATTTAAAAAAATTTAAAAATTAAATTTAAATTATCTCTCACAGGTCTGACAGACAAAGTAATGTATGATGACAGGAAATTTCAATGCACTTTCTAATAATCCAATTCCTTCCCTGAGACAAATTGCATGGAAAGCATCTTTCATAATATTTTTCCCCACATGATATGTTGACCTCACATGCATTCACCGTGAATTTCAGGACAAGATAGTCGCTCAGCTACGGGAAGCACAGCATCGCGATAGTAGAGTAGTTGCCTCCAGAGAGTGGAGTTCAATCCTGATATCTGGTGCTGTCTGTCCAGAGTTTGCATGTTCTTTTTGACTCTGTGGGTGCTCCAGTTTCCTCCCGAATCCCAAAAATGCGTGGGCTAATAGATTAATTGGTCACTTTAAATTTATCCTGGTGCTTAGGTGTGTGATAGAATCTGGAGTTAATATAAATAGAGGTAGAATGAACTTGATTGATCTAAGGTTAGTAGTGGCGTAACTAGGGATGGTGTCACCCAAGGCGGTAACTCATCGTGATACATGTCCCCCATGGACATTCTCCCATATCCAATCGTACAGAATCCTTAGTAATGTTTTTGTACTAATGTTACTCCTAAATTGTAATGGCAATAGTAGTGAGATAAACAACTAGCAAAATTAAAATTATACCTTTAAATTACAATATCATTACAATATTACACAGCCTAATTACCACATTATTGTAGCTAAAGCACCAGAAAATTTGACACCATCAGCGATGATAAAAACATCAGCAGCAACGAAAACAACAGCGCATGCTGACGAAACCATGTGTTTCAAAACATAATTGTAATTAGATAATAATGACAGCTCTGTCCGGAGCACATTAGAAGGTTCAAAAAGTAAATTAGCATAGAATTTTAGCCTTGTAGGTATATTGATGCATGTAAGCTGGGCTTACGAAAAAAAATTCCTGTTGGGATATTTTTATAAAAATAATAAATTTCTGCTGAAACACTGCACAGTCCTTTTGGTGTCTCCCCCTCTGATGGTGTCACCCGGAGCAGTCCGCACTTCCCTAGTGACGCCAGTGGTTAGTATAAATGGCCGCTTGATGGTTGAAGCCTGCTTGGTGGGTCAAAGGGGCCTGTTTCCATGCTGCAGGGAAAGTACACAGCAGTTACTTTGTTACATATCCTAATTGACTAGTGTTTCAAGGAGTGAGCTCCAAGAAAGGAAATTAATGTTCTTTAACCTGCTGGTGACCAAACTTCTGCTGCAGAGGAAAAGAAAAATAGGGTCACAACACAGACTGTTGAGAGAATTTACAAATCAAAAGGCATTTTGCCTTTTTTTAAAAAAAATCTCTATTTCTGGAGAGTTGCCCTCAGATGTGTTTATGTTTTCCTTGATCTGACGATTGGTACAGATGCCTTAATTTTCAAAAGTAGCCATCACAGAAAAATTGCAGCCTGCTAAAGGCTGTTCCCTTGTATGGTTTGGAAACCCTTTTCATCTTCTTGGAGGCATAAAAATTTGCTCTGCTTCTTTCAAGGATCCATTTGTTCACAAATCAGATGTATGATTCGTGACATCTTGCTGACATAGATCTGAATTTAAAGGCCTGCATTTCAATTTTAAATCAGCTTCAAAGGAGAATTAACTAATCCCTTGCAACTGACAGCTCTACGATATGTTTGCTGATAATTGTTGAAAGATTTGTGTGTTATATATCAAGTACATATCCTTGTCAACACCTTCAATCTTCTTCAAAGTGTTCTTAGTATTTTTTTCCATGTGACTGTCTGCTGAAAATGTGTTAGTTCCTCCTTTGTTTGAGACCTTCTCTGTATGGGCTTGATGGTGCCCTCTGGTACCAGTGAATGGCATTGTATTGAGACGTTCACCAGTGAAAGCACAGTTGCCACCCAACTCTCTTGAGTATGGAAGACAGAAATTTTCTCTGGCGGAGCTGAATTGCCTTCGGGGCTGAATTAGAGGGGGTGTGGGAGGGGGAGGGAGAAGGAAAGGGGTAGGGAGAGCAGGAAATACAACAATGCTTTTTTCTTTCCCGAAAGAACCTGCTCACATTACATCCTCATGCCTCCAGGGTTTGGGTTGATTGTATTTGTGAGATTGAATGACAAGGTGTGTTTACATTTCCGCAGAATCACACTGCCAAATACCCAACACTTTACCAAGAACATATATGAGATTGGATCATTATCCTACCTTAGTCCTGTAATTGAAGACACTCACTGGAATCTCTTTACAAGGTTGAAGATTAGGATCCTTTATTATACCTTAGCTGAAGTGAATCGTATTTTTATGTTTTTTTTTCCCCAAAATGTACCATTAATTTTTATCATTTTTCTCTCTCTCTCTCTCTCTCTCTCTCTCTCTCTCTCTCTCTCTAGCTCCTTTCACACCATTGATTTCATCTGAGTTAACCTGCCAATATTGCAGGTTCAAAATGCAGGAATCACACAGTATGAATTGGCATAAACAGGCAGGGCGAGTAGATTTCAACCGGGCTCTGATACATGGAGGGAGCAAGTGTCAGAGCCCAGCCAAATTAACTCACTACCTGCTCTCGCATTGTCATCGTTGGAGGCTGAAGACCCCTTAAAATCCCGAGTTGCAGAACGACCTGTAAATAATGGTGTGGTGTGAAAGACTCCCCCAGGTCAGCTTGCCCTGCAAATTTTCCTGTTTCCAAGGATCTCTCTCTCTCTCTCTCTCTCTCTCCCTCCTCACCCCCACCCCCTCCAACATGCAGGTACATGTATCCTCTTCACTGCATTATACTTGCCAGCAGATCAAACTTGTCTTTGTTTGGTTGGTGTCCAGATGAGGCAAATATGGAATACCTAAACTGACAGTGGGAACCTCTTCCCCCATACAACTGCAGCATATCAAACTTTTCTTTGTTTGGTTGGTGTCCAGATGAGGCAAATATGGAATGCCTAAACTGACAGTGGGAACCTCTTCCCCGATACAACTGCTATAATCTTGTTCTCCTTCTAGACGCACATGAGACAGCAGTTGCCAGCATCTGAGGCTAAACATAATGTGCTTGAGGAATTCAATGGTCGAGCAGGATCAATGAGAGAAAAAAGAATGGATGAAGTCTTGCTGGTTTCAGCTCGAAATGTTCACCATTCCTTATTTTTCCACTGATGCTTCTCGACCTATCAAGCTCCTCCAGCAGATTGTGTTTAGCTTCATAACCTTTCCCCTTCAGTCATACTCCTGTTACTTTTTGCATCCATGTCCTGAATCATAATTGTATGTACATCCAGTGTCATCAGGGAAACAAAGTAAACTGTAAAAGTGTACGATGCATTTGGAAACGTGTTGCTTGATTTAAAAATGTATGGAAGATTGTCCTTAAAGCTGTCGACCAATTATACACAGGTTTGTTAACAACATGGCAAATGCACCTGACAGCTGGCTAACTTTAAACACTTTGGTTTGACATTAGGATGGTATGCTCTCTGGGCTCATAAGTATAGTTAGTATCCTCTGAAGCTTCTGCTAGCTAGAAATGCTCAATCTTTGAAACTCTTGACCCAAGTCTCCCAAGAGGCTTAAACAATTTTTTTTGAACCTCTGTTGTTGACAGATAATGGAGAGGGTTTCAGAAGTGAATCGGTCGGTGCAGCTTTGCATTAAATGAGAATGTCTTTGAGGGAGTCTGGGACCATCCCATCCCTTTCCCAATTCTTACAATTAAAGCATCAAGTAATTTAACCTCAATACACAAATCTATTTTGCTGAGAGGCCACCTTCTTCTTTAAAGGATAAAAGAGGAACGTAACCGTTTCATTTCATATTACGGTAGTGGTGATTGGAAATATTAGATAGTTTTATTTGCAAGCAGATTGAAAGCCATATCTTGGGAGAACTTACCATATAATAAATTCATGATGTAACTACAGGAAATACTTCATTTTTATTCATCTTTAAAACTCAACATGTCCAGTGTGAGCAACGTTATCTCTTGGCTCTAACATGGATATTTCCATTGCTATTTAGCATCAAAATGGACCTCTGATGGCACCCTTTAATTTTACTGTTTATGGGGGAATCAGCTTGCCTGAGATCAGAAACTCAGCAAACTCTGGAGTCATTAGTACACATGATCACTTGAAGAGGATCTCCGAGGCACAAATTGATAGAACTAAAATGAAGAAACCAACACCCAGAAGCAAACTAAAAGTAAAGTAAAATGCTTGAATGTTCAAAGGGTCTGCCAGATGGAGTTTATTGGTTTAAAAAAAATGCCTTTGTCATAGCCAAAGCAGATTGAACAGACTGGTGGTTTTTGAAAAAAATAGTGTATCCTTTCTGTTAGACCACACAGGGTATCCTTCAACATTCTAAAAATAAAAAGTAATCTTGCAATCCATGCCCTTTAATACACTTCATGCATTCCCAGATCTTAATTGTGGTTTTTCTTTCAGTGATGTTAAATTGCTGCTTTGAAATGGTTTTCTTTCAAACCCACTAAATGGTGGCAACAACTGACTTATTCCGAAAAGCTTTACTTAAATCATCCTTTTGCAGTTTAAAAAAAATAGGCATTAATGCATGGTAACAGGCTATTTCGGCCCATGAGTCTGTGTCGCCCAATTTACACCCCATTAACCTGCATTTTGAACAGTGGGAGGAAACCGGAGCTCCCTGAGGAAGCCCACGCAGACAGGGTAAAAGATGTCAATGGAGGCACAAGGCATCACAGGTTCTTTCAACTGGACCTTAAAAAAAAAAACAGGGAGTCAGGCCACATCTGTGAAGGCAGAGGGGTGGATGACCCAAAATAATGATCTTTCCTCTAGCTCCACAGATGCTGCCTGACCAGCTGAATTCCTCTTGCAGATTGTTTGTAACTGGAGGATGTCACTAGGCCCTTTCATGCCAGGCCTCTGCCTGGAGGCCGGCTACAAGCACAGAGGGAAAACTTAAAACTTGCCTCTTCATAGAGCAGCTCTAAAAGGTTGCTCCTGCGTTGCGTTCATATTGAGCGGTGCCTCGTGGCGTCCTCTAGAGTCGATAGAGGTGGGGTGACGGGTGCCATAGTGCTACCCGTCATAAATGCATGGCAGAGCAATGGCCGTCTTCCCTATCCATAAACCCCCATGCAGCTGGAACCATTCTGTGTTTCCCAATTCTGTGTGGGGGATTATGGGTAGGGAAGATAGTTATTTCTCTGCCACATTTTGAGCCACAGAGAGTGGCCACCCAGTGAGGCTGTCACAGCCTGAATCGCTGCCCCCTGATGGCTTCTGCCAGCCCCCGCTACCCTGACGGCTCCCGCCAGCCCCCACAGCCTGATGGCTCCTGCCCACCGCCCCTTCCTTGAGGGAGTCATGAAGGAAGAGGAATGAGTGGGGAGATAGGTCATAGGCTGACGGCATCATCATCCCACCCCTAACCAGCCTCATGAAGCAGCTGTACGTTCAAGCCAGGCAGCAGAGCGTAGCGCTCCAATAATTATCCTTCCCTGAGAAGGGTTGAATTCAGTGCTTTGGAGCTGGCCATGGCACATTCAGAAAGATAAGTTTCTAGGCATAAGGGCGGAGAACCTCCACCTTTACAGTCGGGTATTTTCCTTGCTTGAAAGGGCCTTTTAAAGACTGGAAAATGAGCCTTTGCCATTTCAATAGCAAGCATCTCCGAGCAGCAGGCTGTCAAGGGATAAGTGAAGTGCAGGATTGGCACAGTATGGTGTTCTCCCTAAATTTCCCTGATAATAAATTTGTGTGTTACACAAGAATAGACAAAGTGCAACCAGTATCCTCCTCCTGGCTATCTGTCAATAAATAATGTATTTAAGGTCTCTTCTTTCATGTGCCATAGTTACATGCTGTAACACTTGGTCCTTTTAAATCTTACCCATCACTTTCATGCTGGCATCTGTACTGGACAATCCTGAGTCATGCCACAGGAAATTACCTAGTGTGAGTTTATGCATGTACAGTAATACCTCAGTTATCCAGAATTCAAGCAACCAGCAGCCTCAAACAAACGGCAAAAAAAAATAAAGGAAAATAAATAGGTAAAAAATACAGAAGTTTTAAATTGGCGCGCCTTGCCATTAGTTCACCATGTAATCTCAAGGAACCGGAAAATTCAGTTATCCGGCACCTATCAATTCCCATAGGTGCTGGAATCTGGGGATTTTACAGTATTTTCTTCCATAAAGTTAGTGCAGGAAGCTATTGAAGGTGCAGATGTGAAAGTGAAAATTAGGGATAGACTTTTGCCCTTTTGGGCATTAATCTCGTAGAGTAGAATGCACCTTTCTTTACAGAATCTGATCAGCTTTTGCTGGACTGAAATTATCATATTACAAGTAAGATTCTTCTGGACGGGTTACAGCGTAGACAGTAACCTGCAATAATCTATTGCTTCCACCTAATGTAGCAATCTGAGAAAAAAAACACTCATAAACCTACTAACTCAAACGAAACTAGATTTGGTGACAATTGCTTTCCAAAAGCCTCATTAAGCCTCAAACATACTTTTGACAATGATGAGGTCAAGAGGACTCACTTAAGATTAGATTAACCATATCCATCCGTCCAACGGATGAAAGGGACTTACTTCTTTTTGTAAAAATGCAATGCCAACTCTTCTCATTTGCACATGCAGGATTACAGAATGCATTTGATGAAGACTGCCAGACAGGCAAAATCACCAGGGAGAGTTACCGTAATGGTTCAGAGGATGGCATCCTTGCCTATAAATTACTCATACAAACAGGAAACAAGAAGGAGCCCTTCAACTATAACCAGGTGAGCTTCTAATTTCACTGCATAAGTGAAGCTAAGTGACGTAAATATCAGGAAGAGTTTCTGTTCCTCACACACACGCTCTTTTTCCTCCCAAACACAAATCCTACCACAGCATAAAATGAATCCACTCTCACGTCACTTACGTCTGTAGGCAGGAGTAAAATAAGCAGAAGATGTCACATTCTGCAAGAGATGAATACGTGTGAATGTAGAAACACCTATTCAGGAGCTTTCGGTCTGGTTAGTGCCCAT
This sequence comes from Narcine bancroftii, assembly GCF_036971445.1. Lineage (NCBI taxonomy): Eukaryota > Metazoa > Chordata > Chondrichthyes > Torpediniformes > Narcinidae > Narcine > Narcine bancroftii. Next base: position 118,127,406 of record NC_091473.1, on the reverse strand, counting down.
ATGTGCTGTTGCACGAGTTTTATCAGGTCGCATGCAGGTTTCACTGACTGCTTTATTTACTCCTTTATTCTAGTTGTCTACAAGGCGGTTGGTGGATGAGGATGGGATCATCAATCCTGATATCTTTTACATCTATCTCACAGCATGGGTTAGCAATGACCCCCTGGGATATGCTGCATCTCAAGCTAACTTCAACCCTCACCCACCTGAATGGATTCACGACAGATATGACACAACTGGAGAAAATTTAAGAAGTATGTTCTGAGCGGGGTATCAGAATCTGTATGTAAGTGAGCAAAGACCATTTGCTCCAGACAACCTTTAGATATAATCCTGAAACATATTGTTACATTTATCCCAACCTGGGTCTGTTTTCCCTCAGAGTAGGAGCCTGAGGGGGTGACATTATAGAGGTATGCAAAATCACAAGGTTGGGCATGTCTAAAGCTAAGGCATAGGTTTAATATGACAGGGAAAAGGGAACCGGGGTTGGGGGGGGGGGGGGTCGGGGATCGGGGATGTAAAAATAAATCCAAAGGGTTTCTATAAGTACATTAAAAGTAAAAGATTAGTGAGAGATAAAATTGGACCCCTTGTAGATAGCGAGGGTAGGCTGAGTGTGAAGTCTGAGGAAATGGGGGAAATTTTGAATAATTTCTTTGCCTCGGTATTCACTAGGGAAAAAAATGTTGAACCAGTTGAAGTAAAGAAAAATAGTGGGGAGGTCATGAAGCATATAAGGATAAACGAGGAGGTAGTGATGGCTGTGCTAAAAAAGATAAAGGTGGATAAATCTCCCGGACCGGACAAAATATTCCCTAGGACACTCAGGGAGGCTAGTGGACAGTTAGTGGGGCCATTAACAGAGATATTTAGGATGTCACTGGCCACGGGGGTGGTACCAAAGGATTGGAGGGTGGCGCATGTGGTTCCTCTGTTTAAGAAAGGGTCCAAATGCAAACCTGGGAATTATATGCCTGTAAGTCTGACATCTGTGGTGGGCAAGTTGATGGGAAGTGTTCTGAGGGATGCTATTTACAAATTTTTGGAGGTACAGGGATTGATAGGGAGTAATCAGCATGGTTTTGTCAGGGGTAGATCATGCTTGACAAACCTGATTGAGTTCTTCGAGGGGGTTACAAAAAAGGTTGATGAAGGGAAAGCTGTGGATGTTGTTTATTTGGACTTTAGTAAAGCTTTTGACAAAGTTTCCCACAGGAGGTTAGGAAAAAAGGTGGAGGCATTAGGTATAAATAAAGAGGTAGTGAAATGGATTCAGCAGTGGTTGGATGGGAGGTGTCAGACAGTAGTGGTAGAAAATTGTTTGTCCAATTGGAGGCCGGTGACTAGTGGAGTTCCTCAGGGTTCGGTCCTGGGTCCACTATTATTTGTTATATATATTAACGATCTGGATATAGGGATGGAGAATTGGATAAGCAAGTTTGCGGATGACACAAAGATTGGTGGTGTTGTGGACAGTGAGGTAGATTACTGTAGATTAAAAGGTGATTTAGGAAGGCTGGAGGTGTGGGCTGAGAAATGGCTGATGGAATTTAATACAGAGAAATGTGAGGTGCTACATTTTGGAAAGGTAAATTTAAATAGGTCATATACATTGAATGGTAGACAACTGAGGAGTGCAGAGCAACAAAGGGATTTAGGAGTGATGGTAAATTGTACCCTCAAGGCTGATACTCAGGTAGACGGTGTGGTGAAGAAGGCATTTGGAATGTTGGCCTTCATAAATCGGAGTATTGAATTCAAGAGTAGGGAGGTTATGATGAAATTGTACAAGGCATTGGTGAGGCCAAATTTGGAGTACTGTGTGCAGTTTCGGTCACCAAATTATAGGAAAGATATAAACAAAATAGAGAGAGTGCAGAGAAGGTTCACGAGAATGTTGACAGGATTTCAAGGTTTGAGTTACAGGGAAAGGTTGTGCAGACTGGGGCTTTTTTCTCTGGAGCGTAGAAGATTGAGGGGGGACTTGATAGAGGTGTTTAAGATTTTAAAAGGGACAGACAGAGTAAATGTAGATAGGCTTTTTCAATTAAGAAAGGGGGAGATTCAAACTAGAGGACATGGTTTAAGATTGAAGGGGGAAAATTATAAGGGGAACATGAGGGGAAATTTCTTTACGCAAAGGGTGGTGGGGATGTGGAATGAGCTTCCGGCAGACGTGGTCGAGGCGGGATCATTGGTTACATTTAAGGAAAGACTGGATCGTTACATGGATAGGAGGGGACTAGAGGGGTATGGACCGGGTGCTGGTCAGTGGGACTAGGAGGGTGGGAATTTGCTACGGCATGGACTAGTAGGGCCGAACTGGCCTGTTCTGTGCTGTAAGTGGTTATATGGTTATATGTTTTTACACAGGATTATGGGTGAATTGAGCTAGTTGTCAGAGAACATGGTAGAGGCAGGTATAATTAAAATGTTTGCAATAGATTTAGACAGATACATAAATAGGAAATATGGTAGGGAATAGGGGACAAATGCAGGCAAATGGCATTAGCTCAAGGAGGTGCCTTGGTTGTCATGGGCAAGTTGCACAGAAGGACACGTTTTGATGTTTGTAATTCCATGCTTCTCTGAATATGAAAGACCGTTTCTTTAATTGAGTGAATATAAACTTGATTTGGTAAGCAATCCATTTTGGATTTCCAATTTTCCTTGTTGTATTGGCTATTCTGAAATATCTGTGACCAGATTGAGTCCATCTGCAAATTGGAGAAACAACACCTCATCTTCAACACTCGGGTAACATTAACCAGATGGCACTAACATCGACTTCTCTGGTTTCAGTTAATATTTCCCCGCACCCCCCCCACCCCCACCAATCTTCTTCTACCTGTCTCTTCTTCTAGCTCTCTCTCTCCCTCTCTCCCTTCCCTTTTCCCTCTGTCTCCTTTCACAGAGCCAAAATCAATTCTCAACTTTCTTCTATCATATCCAATTAACAACTTTTGTCTGTTGGTGGTGTGGAGTCCTCCCCCTCCCGTTCTTCAAACTTTCCCTAGTCTAATTCAGACGCCTGCCTGCTTTTTGCTTATACTTTAAAGAAGGATTCAGGTGCAAAATGTTGGTATCTTTACCTCCTATAGATGCTGTGAGATGAGCTGAATTCCTTCAGCACTTTTTCTACAATCATAGTGTCTGCTGACATTCGTGTTTCACCTAATTAATCTGTGGCTCATTAAACAATGGCCACCTTTCACACTTGACATCACTCCTGCTAAATATGCTGGAATTTATATTTAAGTAAAGACTTTGTCCACAATGTTGGTGCAGAAGGGAGTGTCTATGAATCCCATGTAAAAATCCCCCGGAGTCCCTCATCACTTCAAAACCAAACAGCTGTGAAAATGGTGGCAGCATTACACCAACATGGTGGTACCCGAATGTGGTCAGGCTCTTGTGCTTTCTTATGCCTCCTTTGTCAGTAAATCTCTCCAGAGATCAGGCCACTGAGGGAAAATAAACTGGGATTATTTTCGCGCCCCAGATATAGTGAGCTAGAGCTGAGGCTGATGGTGGAAGGTGCATGAAGAGGCCAAGAAATCCCGTATCCAGCTGGAGTCCAGCACTTTCAACAGGATTCGGAAGGCTGTGTCAGCACTCATCCTGTCTCATCAGTTCTGCCCTCTGGCCGACTTTCTCCATTACTGTTGAACCTTTTTTTTTGCCTAATTACCATTCAGCACCTGTTGTAAGCAGTCAGTGGCTGCATCTGACAGTCTCATGACCCATTGTGAAGGTCACCTGGACATCACTGACCATACCAAATGGTCATGTCGTGTCGACAGCACTCAGTTGTTCCACCTGGCAGGCGTCCCACATACAAATTCTGACAGTAAATCCACTTTACCGCGCTTTCGCCCCACCTGCTCCAGTCAATGGAATCAATTACCATGCAGGTTAATTAAAGGTAAGGATGGACCTTTCCATGATTCTCTGAAATGGTGCTATGTGGAATCCTGGATATTTTTCTGCATTCTTCACAACAATTAAATAATTTGCAACCTACCAACAATGAAAAGCCCGCAGAGAAAACTCACCTCACTTTTTTAGCAGTAATGTTGCTTAAATATTGATATGTTAAGAGGGGATGTGAAATGATATGAGAATTTGTCATATACATAAGTACAGATGCACCAAAATCCAGTCGCTGCTAATATTTCACCTCATTGAACTGTTTTTCTCCTTCCCTTTTTACGTAGTTCCTGCTGCTGAGCTGATTGAGTTTGCCCAGTTCCCTTTCTACCTGACGGGTCTGCAGCAGACCTCCGACTTCATTGAAGCTATCGAGAGTATCAGAGCAATATGTGAAGAGTTCTCCAAGAAGGGAGTACGCAACTATCCCAATGGTTACCCTTTCCTGTTTTGGGAACAGTACATCGGCCTGCGTCACTGGTTTCTGCTCACTATCAGCATTGTGTTAGCCTGCACGTTCCTAGTGTGCGCTCTTCTGTTGCTCAACCCTTGGACAGCTGGCATTATTGTAAGTGTCTCACTTAAATAACCATTGTGAAGGTCAAGTACCGCCGGAGTTGCTTTTCCTGTAAAATCACTTCTTTAAGTTGCTCACATTATATTAATATTTTGGAGTTCTCAAACACCCGAACAACAAAGAAAAATTCTTTTGCCATACTTGGTTAGGGGTTTGTATTTTTTGTTCTTTTTCCTGCCTATTTGCCAGCTTTTCTTTTGTTCTCTTTCCTAAACTGAGCATAAGCCCAAGAGCGGCTTTGTACAACTAACCATCTTCTTGATGTGTTTCACTGTAACCTACCAGTGGAATTGGTTGTTGAGTAGATTTGTCATTAAACAACAGTAAAAAATGACAAAATGAAAGCTATGTTAAATTAAAGGCGCAAAAAGAGCAAGCTAAACAAACTAGGCTTTCGGTACAGAATAAAATTGAGTCCATTTCACGAGCACCACATAATTTAAAAGTGGAGGCAGCATGAATGAGATATGATCTAGGAGAGACTCTATGTGGTACTGATCAGTTTCAACAAGATGATCTTTTCAATCCATTAATGAATTACACAATGGGAATTCTTCAAGTTTAAAGCTAAAACCAAGATGTGGAACTTTATTGAAACAGGTGTAATTATTTTGAGTGTTTTTTTGTTAGTAAATACATTTCAATCAGTTGCAATACTGATCATGTGATTGATGGATTATCTAGTTGTGTGTAATATCCTCTCTCCCCCACACACACACACACACACAATCCAGAAACTAATATCTGAACACAAAAAATTTCATTTTTTTGTTTGCAAGATACTTTGTTCATTTCCTCTGTTACAAAATCAACCGATGCTTTAAAAGTGAGTGGGAACAGACAACAGAAACTCCAGAGAAAAACAGCATGATACTTTAATTTTCATAACCTTTCCAGTCTCCAAAGAGTCAATGACAGTTGCCAATAAATTAAATTGTAGGGGATATTTTTGAGGCTTATGGAGTACAGTGGGAAGTAATCTTTTAAGAAAACAGTGATAAAATAGTCAGAGCTCAAGGGACTTTCACATCCCTGTCTGTTGCATTTGGAAAAATAGAAGTAGTCCTTGGCTTGACCTTCACATGATAAATCAATCCATCAGCAGCTGACGTACTATGGCAGCAGAAGTGGGAGGCCTATTGGCTGGGAGGGGGTAACCACAAGGCCTTTTTCCAAGGCCTAGTGAATAATACCATGAAAAGTAAACCTAATTTCAGAAAGGAATTGCCAAAAAAAATGATTCTTTTGGAAAAGGAAGGTACAGACATAGTTTACATTGAGAAATGTAGAATGCATAACATTCTGCAAAGACAAATGTGTCAACTGTGTGGTAGCACTGAGTCAGAAGGATGAAAAAGTTAGGATACCAAAAGACCCAAAAATCTTTCTGTTAAACAACATAAAAGATAAAGCATTAGGTCTAAAATTTGACAGGGCCCAAAAAAGATTTATTATGACTTCACTCGCAGGAGCAAAAAAGTGCATAATGATAACTTGGAAAACAGAAGCAACTTTAAAATACAACAACGGTACATAGAATTGAACAAGGAAAAAAATCACCGCCAATCTAAAAGACAAATATACTTTATTTGAACATATTTGGGCACCATACATAGAGTACATTAGAAACTGCCAATTTCAGACCTCCATCTCTTGATATGATGTTACAATTAGGAAAATAATTAAAAATGAAATATTGCATGACATGATTTATTTTTCTCTCTTTTTCGCTTCTATTGTTTATTCTTTTTTCTTTCATTTCTTGCTTTACGTTATGGGGTGGGGAAGGGAGAAAAAAAGGAAAATGTTACTGTTAATGCTGAATATTTGTACATATTGTTACTAACATGGTTCGCAGTGAAGTATTAATTAAAAAATATAAAAAAAGAAATTCCCCGCTGGGGATATATACTCAAAATCCAGCCTGCTTCAATGTAACATTAAATGATGCCCCATCTTTACATTTAAGCTTATTTGAAACATTATACCTAGTACAGACAGAAGATTTTTAAGCAACGGGCTATCGTTAATATTCATGTAGCCAATATAAAGTTAAAAAGCATAATTTACAGAGTGAAGAGTTACAATTAAATAAGTGATCAGTTAGCACCAAGCAAGGATAGCATGATAGCACTGTTGTGGGGTTCATTCAAGAGCCCCATGGTTGATGGGAAGAAAGAGTTTGTGGGCTTGTCGACGCATACTTTCACACTTATGAGGCTTCTCCCATTGGGAGCAGGGGGAAGAGATTGTGTCTGGGAATTGTTGGCTGCCACCCCTAGGCAGCGGGAGATGTAGATGTAATGAATGGAGGAGAGGGAAGTTTCTTATGATGTTCTGATCTTTTTGTGATGTTGTGACCTTCTGTAGCTTCCGATCTTCACAAAGCTCCTCCCACCCACACTGTGATGCATTCAGAAAGCACACTTTTGATGGTGCACTTGTAGAAGTTGTTGAGGGACAAAGAGAACATGCCAAGCTTCCTTAGTCTTCAAAAAAAAAAGATTTTGGTGCTTTCTTGACTGTTATGTCAATGTACTTGGCCCATCTTCACTCTCAGGTGGATATAGAACATTGGTGACATTACTTAGAAGAAGGAAAGGAGAATTCTTTCAGTCTTGGTTGAATATTAATCCCTCAAAACATTATTCAAATCAACAGATAATCTGGTCACCATCCCACCTTATAAAAGGTGCCACACTTGAAAACTGCTTCTTGTGTTCCCTGAGCTTGGAAAGGTACAATATATAATTTTTAATATAAGTATCAATGTCCTCCCTACAGTCATATACTGAGTTCCTTTCAAAGAGAAAACTTGGAAGGTGTTTCAGAGATGTAATCAAGCTAAGTCAAGAGATTTTTCTTGATGGTGTATAAATATTTTGGCTTTAAAAATATCTAAAATCTTTTGGTTATGTAACTCAGTTCTTTCATAACTTGAGTCTAGGATCATAATAATGTAATATAGAGACTAATGGAAAATTAAGAAAGAGCATTAAAAACCCCAGGAGCAGAAAACAAGTGTGAAATGAAATAGCCCTGTTCCTTTCTGATACAACATCCCCATCTATCCACCCTGAATTTACTGAATTTATCAGTAAATTCTCCAATAATGCACTTGATTTTTTTTTTACAGTCCACACATATTATTTTGGTACCTGTTGGCTCACCTTTAAAATTACTTTGCAAATATAAACAGATGATAGGGCATGTTACAGTTCGCTGATAATGCCATCCTTGCTCTATTTAATTGTTCTGTGCACACACTAACATACCATACAGCCACTTACTTTCATGTCTCTTTCAGAAGTTTAAAATTTGCTTTACCACTAATAAACTCATTTATTGATGAGTAATTCAGGAAATAAACAAGTGTAGAAATGTCTATTCTTTTAAAAAAATATTGATTTGGTAGAGAGAAATATGACATTATATATTCTGTACATATTAGTTACATAACTTATATATAGAGCGATACAGAATATGAATTATACATTGTCTTGTGCACTATGTTCAAATAAAGTAGAAATTCCCTTATAAAAATTTCACCTCATATTATAATATTATGGCATATTTATTGTTGGTTATCTCATTGAACTAATCCCTTCTTCTTATAATGGAATTTTAAAAAAAAAAGTATAGCCATATAAAAATTGTAGGTGAAACTATTATTATGGGCGACACATTTAGTGTTGCAATGTTGTTACACCGCAAGGAACCCGGGTTTGAATCCAGCACTGTCTATAAGGAGCTTGTTCTTTATCCCCATGTCTGCGTGTGTTTCCTCCAGGAACTCCTGTTTCCTCCCATCTTTCAAAAATATATGGGTTAAATGGATGCAATTGGGCAACAGGGGTTCTGGGCTGGAAGGACCTGTCACCATGCTGTATGTCTAAATTTCAATTAAAAAAAAACACAAACACAAGGTGACTGCTGTTTTGAATAAATGGATAAAAAAATAACGAGCTGGAGGTGAGCATTAATTTGGACAATTGCTCATAAAATGTTCGGGCTTTAATTTGTGATGCCATTTCAATGCATCTACCACTTCAGTTCAGTTCCAGTCCTTTAATCAATGTCCTGGGGTCTGCAAGACCTCCCCCACTCCTCCCCACTCTTTCCTCATCTTCATGCACTGATGGGCTGCAACATGTGTTGCATTCTAAAACTTCTATTTGTTCAGTTGGTCACTGGCAGTCAACATGTTCTAGCACCAGGGCTGAAGGATGTGTTACCCTTCGCTCATCATCCTTCCCTTGCAGAGCAGAGACTAGCTTACGGTGTGCTGCACCTGAAATTGATATATACCTTTGGGATGGACAGATCAGTCTATTTTCCTCATGATATTTTTCCTCTTCTTTGCAGACACATTGCTTTTAGTATCCATAGACTATACTAATACCTACCTTAAAAAATAAGTTAAATAATTTAATGATCTTGAGTCTCAGTATATTACAGTAGTGGCAATATTCTTTACAGCACTAAACATGCTGAAAATCCATCCGTGCAAAAGTAATGCTGTTCTTTTGGGAAGGAATTTAAAGTTATCAGTGATTCCTTCCACACTAGTCAAACAACAGGGTATGCGTGACAAAACCTGCCTCATGCTGACATCAAAGCAAGAATCTTATCATTACCTAGGGACAGGGAAGCCAAAAAAGTAAAGAGAGTACCCATTTTCTCACAGCACACACAGTCTTGACTGTTCACTGTAGTTCATGCAGCCAAATATGTCATGCTACAACTGTTGAGTTACATTAGGAGATTTGGTTCTGTAGAATTTAAAAAATGGAAATAAAAAGCTTCACTCGTCCTCATTTTGAAGATGGTAGACTTTCCTTGTAAATATTGAATCACAAGAGGCCCCTGTAACTCGATGCCTAACAGATGATGGCGGCAGCAAGGTTCAGAGCGAATGCTTGCTTGCTGCTATCCTCGTCTTCTCCAGGTCTAGGCTGGAGTGCTTGAAGGAATTTACATTGAAATAGCTCACAGTGGAAGATAAAAGCACAGACTATAAACAAATCCCTTGCTCCAGCATCTCCTTACAAAAGGGCAACACCTTTTTCCACCCATCTTTTGAAGTTACCCTTTAAAGTAATCCTTAAATTTACAAGAAGCTTTTCTGATCTTGCCAGCAAGTGCGTCCCTTCATTGATTCAGACATTCAAAAAGTCTTTATACACTGTAGATATTAGAACTAAAATGATTGTTTCATCTGCCCACCACACACCTTGTCATTTTTTTTTCTCTTCTGTGAACTATTTCTTTGCATGGTGTCATCAGTTGAGAAGATAATACAGGAAAGCTGCCACAATTCACCCATGACATCATCTGTGCAACAGCTGGGTGAAAGGTTTGGAAGGCAATGGTTCAGTTTATTCTGCCATGCACTTATTTATGTTAAAAAAAAATGATGTGGTTTGGAGGAGATTTACCATCCTTCAGATAACAACATACCCAGTCATGTGATTAGATCTTTAAAAAATTTTAGACATACAACAAGGTAACAGGCCCTTCTGACCCATGAGCCCATGCCACCCAATTGACCTAGAACCCCTGAACATTTTTGGAGGGTGGGAGGAAACCAGAGCAACTGGAAGAAACCCATGCAGATGCAGGGAGAATGCACAAATTCCTTACACACAGCGCCAGATTTGAACCTGGTTTGCTGGCCCTGTATCAATGTTGTGCGAACCACTGTACTAACTGTGATGCCCATAAGGGATAGAAATTAGATGAAAATATGAAATGGACAGTAGATTCTGACATTGCCAGCATTATAAATTAATAAAACTTGTACGATGCTCTCTGGCGAAAGTCCAAAATGAAGTTTGTGTTTGCAGCCCTGTCCATTTCACAAAATTGATTTTTCTTTCTGGCTTCAAAGGACTATATTGTTTTAAACAAGAACGTTTGAAGATTCTGGAGTCAAGTGCAATACACAAATGTGCTGAGGAAACTCAGCAGTTTAAGTCGCATCCATAGAAGTAAAGAGTAAACAATGTTATGGGCCAGGCCTTTACTTCTTCAGGATTGTGTTGTATTGGTGGAGGACGGGCAGGTTGGTGGGTGGCAAAGAGTCTAAACCAGTGGCATATATAAGGTATGGAATGTACCTTGGGTGCCACTTGAAGGGGGTGCCACTGAGCAGTTTCTATTAGACAAGCCATCCTCGGATAGTGACAAAAGAATTTTCTTCAGCTGGGCTCCCGAAGGTTTCTTTCCACACAGGGCCTCCGGACTTCCCCCAATAGCTAGAAGTGGTGCATGGGAGGAGGCACAATTAGCAAAGATGGAGTCCAATTTTCTCTCCCCCCCCCCCCCCCCACAGCAGCGCCAGCTTACCCCCCAGCCAGTGACCCCTGACATATAAAGAACATACACCTCTTTCTTCTTCGCTCCTTCCACCCTTCCTCATCCTTCCCGTTCACCTCACAACTTATTCGAAGGCCAAAGCCAGACCCATCTCGCGGGAGCTCCTGGTCGTTGTTTATTTTGACGCATGGAATGTAAAAGATTGGCTACCCCTGCCATAGACCCTATTTTCTGTTGATATGTCCCTGCTCTAAACTTTAGCAAATACATCACCTGCCGGCCAAGGCAGAGATGTTTTCTTTAATTACACTTAGTAGGGTTTCTGTCGCCCATCTTTTCAGGGAGTGGGTTAGATGTTATCATCTTCCAGGTGAAAGTTATTATCCTCTTCTAATTCTTATTACAAATATTTTGTAACAAGTTATTCAGCTGATTAAGTTAAGCTAATGATAAATCATATTATTTTATTTTAAAACTTAATGATGAGAGAAGATTTTTTCAAATGTTGTCATACCTCTGGATTCAATAATGTCATCGAATATTTTGCCATTTGAGTTTGGTGACATTTGTGTTACTGATTGGTTCACCAATTAACTAAGTGTACCTAATCTAGCACAAATGATTAGCATTTCAACTTTTTTGAATTGCTTTTGTGGAATTTGTGATTAAATGTCAGTGCATTTGCCAGTATCATTTCATTCACCCACATTTTTCTGTATACAGTAGAAAGGTTAATAAGGTGATATTACAAATGCAAGGAGAGATTTAACCAGGTGAACACAAACATGTCTAAATTCTTCATCTCTCTCGTGTTATCTGTAGGTATTTATTCTGGCTATGATGACAGTCGAGCTGTTTGGAATGATGGGACTGATGGGAATCAAACTGAGTGCAATTCCTGTCGTGATTCTGATTGCTTCGGTTGGAATTGGAGTGGAATTCACTGTTCACGTAGCTCTGGTAGGTACATCATTATCACTACGTGCTTACCTGGCAACAGGAACATCTGCAGCCAGTTCCTCAGAGCAAATCAAAAATAAGAAGTAACAATACAGAAGGAGGCACTTGAAGGTTCAAAGGTTTCTTATTTTAAAAATGTAATACATATGATATGCTTCAACTTTTGCCTGCTGTAAGGAAACAAAGGGCTATGAACATTGTCCGGCGGCGCCCCAAACAATAGGAGAAAGAGACAAAAGAAAAACTTCAGCCTATCATTTCTGGGCTATTAAAAAGAGAGCCCCCAAACTTAATCCCACTTTCCATTTCTGTTCTTCAATTACACTTGATTGGGTTTCTGCCTCACACATCTTTTCAGATAATGGATTAATTATCATCTTCCAGGTGGAAGATATCCTCTTCTGCCATAATTCTTATACCAAATATTTTATATTGTTATTCAGCAGATTCAGTTTTAGTTTAAATTAGTGATAAATCATGTTAATATTTTAATACGTAATGATGTGTTGAAGTGAAATTTTTGTGCTGGTAAATGAGTAAATTTTTACTCATCAGGGTTTCCTGACTGCCATTGGAAGCAAGAATCTGCGTTCCGCTGCAGCACTAGAACATATGTTTGCACCGGTGATAGATGGAGCAATCTCTACACTGCTTGGGGTACTGATGTTGGCTGGTTCTGAGTTTGACTTCATCATTAGGTAAGTTTTGAATAGCATCCCTGTGGTGACAAACTTTACTGCAAGAATTTACTTCACAATTATTCAGCACATCAAAGGATACAGAATGTTACTTATTCACTACTATTAAATTCCCTGCCCCATTCCCATGCCAACATGTCTATCCAAGGTCTCATGCACTGCCAGACTGAGATCTCACGCAAATTTTTGGAACAGCACCTCATATTCCATCTGGGCACTCTCTAACCAAATGGCTTTAACATCAACTTCTCTGGTTTCCATTAGCCCACCCACCCCTAGACCCATCTTTTTCTCTCTCTCTCACTCACACACACACACACACACACACACACACACACCTTTCCTCCAGCTCGACATTCACAGAGCCAAATCCACCTTTCCTCTCGTGTCTTTCTATCTATGTCCAATTATCACCATTTGTCTGTTTGTTTGTGTGCTTTTTCCTTCTCCCCACCCCTTTAAATTGAGGTACCTGCCTGCTTTTCAGTCATACCTTAAAGAAAGACTCAGGGTTGAAATGTTGGTTATATATCTTTACCTTCCATGGATGCTGCGAGACCTGCTGAGTTTCTCCAGCATTTTTGTGCTTTTACTACATTCACATCATCTGCAGACTTTCGTGATTTACTCTGAACAATAATAAAAAAGTACTTCAAAAATATTTCAAAGCTGTTTTTCACCTGCACCTCGTGTTGTTAACTACAATGCCCCAACTGAAAGAGTGAGATAAATGGGTCATTGGCAGGCTAAAAGGAGGAAAGGATAAGTAGAATGCTGGAATCATCCAAATTGACTTCAGTGGAAAGCAAAATTGAACTGAGTGTAAAGCAGTGTTGCACCAGATCCCATCATTTTCCTAACTCCCAGGCTAAGACAAAATGAGACATGAAGACCTTTTAACTATCCACCAGAACAAAGATCATTATGGATTGTAACACTTTTCTTCCAAATGTTCTGCTCCATTGTGTCTGAATGCTGTTTGGTTCTGTCCCATCTCTTCTTGATCTGGATACAATAATTGGATAAATGTTAGAAGGTAAACAGTTCTGAAGATTTAGGGGATGGATCAAGTGTCTGGAAACAAATTGATTGTCCTATAAAGAGCTGACACATATTCGATGGGTTGAATGGCCTCCCTGGGCAACAAAATTATATTGTTTGCAGCAAATTTGAAGAAATATTGTAACTTCAAACTTTTTAGCCCTTCGCAAAATATCATGATTGAAATATTCCTCGAATGTCAAATGTAATAGGTGGTATTGTTTTAATCATGCATAAGATTGGACAGAATGTTTGCAACAGGCTTGTTGTAATTAGTGTCTGTTGGGGATTTGATTTCCACATGCGATAGAGATTTAAGTCTCTTTTATCGCTCTTTGTAAAGGTGATACTCAGCTGTCATTTCCACTTCTTTGATTGATGTAACCTATGACATTGAGTAGATATCCAGTCCAAAGTGTTCCCAGGGCAAATGTTAGACTGGGACACAACGCTTTCCAGTGGGAGTTGGAAATAATGATTGGAATCTCAAACCATTACTTTGAGTAAGAAAAAGAACTAATCCGATTTTGAATATTCCATTACATTGAAAGTCTATTTGTGAATTATAAGTTATATTTTGCTTTACTTCTGAATGTGTTTCTATTTTCTATCCATAAACTAGCCAGAATGGGCAGAGAAGTTGGGAACCTAAGAATGCTTTTTTTTAGATATTTGCTTGATGAATTTTTTGGCAACCAAGTGAATTTGAATTAAAATCTTTTGATCCATTCCTAGAAAACTGGCAGAACCCACTGGAAATGATGGGCACCCAGAGTTTCTGATATGTAAATTTGGAACAGAACTTCTATCACCCCCTTCCAGGGAGATCTTATCTTAGGGCAGAGCCAGCAATTGAGATGGAAACCAGCTTATCTTTTTGGAACCGTCCACAGTGAATGCAGAAGAAACCTGAATGCAGCTGAAAATTTTTGCACCCTTCAATCCAATGGCAGACTGGAAACTGTCACTGATATCCACTTGACACCATTCCAGATGCCTTGCCAAAGAGAAATGTCAATTAAAATTTAGGATATAATGCAATAGCAATGCTAAATGAAAGAAAATGTAATTGTCATCTCGTTCTTCATCCATTTTAAATGGTCTTTACTATAACTCACAGCATATTTTAGTGAAAGACAAGTTTTATTTTCTGTCACGATTATTACAATCTCAGCCTTTGCTGTTTGTGAAGTAATATTGTGGTGTAGACACCATGGCCACGTAGCTGCCACAAGCAGAAATTAAACAATATCTGTTAGTGTTCTGATTAAGGATCTCAGACCTGAAACGTTAACTATTTTTCTGTCCACAGATCCTGTCTAATCTGCTGAGTGTTTTCAGCATTTTCTGTTTTGTTTCAGATTTCCAGTGTCTGTAGATTTTTTTCATTTTTATTTGATTTCAAACATAGAATAGTCAAGTACAGGAACTGACCCTTCGGCCCATGTCTCTGTGCTGAATATGATGCCCAAATCAAACCAAACATCTGTTGCTTGCACCTGATAGACAGCCCTCCATCCACTTCATATTCACGTGTCTATCTGGAAGCGTCTTAAATGCAATTATTGTGTCTGCTTCTACGACGACTCCTGGCCACCTGTTCAAAGCCTCCACCACTCTCTGTGTAAAAATATTTGCTGCACACATCCCACTTAAACTTCCTTACCTCACCTTAAACACACTGGGGTGTGTTTTTGCACTGGGGAAAAGATTTTGACTGTCCACCCTCTCAATGATTTTATGCGCCTCTGTCAGATCAGCCTCCTACTCTCCCAATAACTCACAGGCAGCATCCTGGCAAATCTCTTCTGTAGCCTTTCCGAAGACTCCCCCATCCTTCCTGTAATGGGGTGACCAGAATTGCATGCAATATTCCACATTGTTATTTGAAGTCACAAAAACAAGGCGATCTTCCCCTCTCCCCTCCCGCCACGTTTCTGCAACACCTGAATAATTTTAGTGGCCACCTGAACGACCAATCTGCTCTGAATGACAGCACCTCCAATGACTCAGCACCACTTAAGCACAGTCCCATAGTGTGGGCATGCTCTCTGAATTTCTGATGACAAGACCCCGAGCACTGAGCCATGGCCATCACCTTTGTGATTCGTGTATCAGGAAAGAAAGATTTGCATTTACATAGTAAGGCTCATGAACTCTGGATATCCCAAAGTGCTCCACAACCAACAGAGTGCATGAAGTGCGGTTACTGTTGTTCTTGGCTTGGCTTCGCGGACGAAGATTTCTGGAGGGGGTAAAAGTCCACGTCAGCTGCAGGCTCGATTGTGGCTGACAAGTCCGATGCGGGACAGGCAGACACGGTTGCAGCGGTTGCAGGGGAAAATTGGTTGGTTGGGGTTGGGTGTTGGGTTTTTCCTCCTTTGTCTTTTGTCAGTGAGGTTGTAATGGGTTATTTCACTTCAGTGTATTGAGTCTTATTAGTTCCATTCAAGTAATGATCATACATATGAATAACCAATTAAAATGTTGTGGCTGAATTGGCAATCTATGAGGAGAGGAGATGGAGCTTTAGAGTCTAATGCTCCTACAAGGTGACTTCTAAATTGGACCATGCGGTAGAAAGGTTGGTAACAACTGACTAAAATAAAAACAAATTCTGAGTGAGCCCAGACAAAAGTAGGGGCAAAGGATTAGGGATAGGCTCTGGCATTTAGGTGATCAGAGCAGACCCTTAAATGAAAATGATGATAAATTCTGGTCTACAGGGGAATCCAGGGTTTTGGGGAACAAGCAGGAACATGGAGTTGAGATCTACAGTCAGAGCAGGCATGGTCTGATTGAAAAGTGAAGCAGACTTGAGAAGCCCTGGAACCCTCTTCTGCTCCAGTTTGTGTATCCTTGAATATTTTTTTTAAATTTAGACATACAGCATGGTGACAGTCCCGTGAGCCTGTGCTCACTACCCCAATTAACCTACAACCCCCGTACATTTTGGAGGGTGGAAGGAAACTGAATTGCCTGGAGGAAACCCATGCACACACAGGGAGAATGAACAAACTTCTTACAGACAGCGCCAGATTCGAACCCGGGTCTCTGGTGCTGTAACAGCTTTGCATTAACTGCTATGGTAACTGTGCCATTCCAGGCATAAGGAGAAAGAATTGGAGGTTTGAAATAAAATGGCAGGAGGGTGGGGTGAGTGGGAGGAATTTCTACTCCACATCATTTAAAACTGATGAGAAACAGAGATACTATTTTGAAACCCCCAGCTGACTTTTTAAAAATTTTAAACATTGAACTAAATGAACCACAAGGTAGACTTTCAAGCAGGGAGGTCTTGTTTAGAGAGCCAGTCAGATAGTGTGGGTTAGTGTAAGGAAGTTGTTGTAAATATTTCTTCTTTGGTGCATGCACCATAAACAGCTGAACAAACTCTGCATTTTTCAGCAAGCTTTCTCCAGAATGGAAAAGGTTATAGAAAGCATAAACAACAGGATTCTGACATGCTGCCGCCTACCTGGAGGTCCTGCAAAACAAGCCAACCAATTGATTTTCAGACTGTTGGCTTAAGTAAAATAAATAGAAGATGCTTGCTTGTCTGATTGCTCTACCAGGAGGCCCCTCTTGTTATACAGGGCAAAGCGGGGTGGCAATTTAAGTCTTTATTTTTGGTGGGGGAGATTAAGAAACATGCTCATTTGCCACTGTTAAACACCAAGTCAGATTTTGTTAACCTGACAGGCATCAGGAAGTGGAAGCTTATTGATTGATGATTTGCAGCAAAGGGCAGCCTTGGTGGTGGGGCTAATTAAACAAACGGAGCCCCAGTTTCGTAGTGGCAGATTCCGCCTTCTCCAGTTCTGGCCACAATCTGATCTAATTGTGGGGGTCAAACAGGCCAGGGCAAAGCATTTTCCTCTGTCTGCTCTCTGAATTGTTAGAAAGCCAAAGCTACAGCCACTGATGAAGAACCAAAAAGTTAATGCAGAGTATTCCATCCAGTGAATTTTCTGGCACCAAGAGAGCCAGCAGATTGAGAGTTAGTTTGACTTTTCAGCATTAGCTTTAGTACAAGAATTATTTGCTCAATGTTTCATCAGCATTGTTACAAGCCAGGACCACAACTATTTTTTTTAACAGGGTAAGCAGGAGATTGGCACAAAAAGTGGACATGTGGATTGGGTTCAGAGAGCTGCGATGAATGCTGCTTGAGAAGTTAATTTTACAAACTTGTCAATTCCTGTCAGCATATCTTTAGTTGACAAGTAAATCATTTCAAAGTAGTTTTATCTGCCTGTTGTTGCTGGTCTCTTGCCTACAAAATAGATGCCAACGCCTCTTTAGCACACAAACCCCACCCCCACTCTCCTCTCTCAAATAGACGTAGACATAACCAAGCCACAGTGGAAACTTATAAGCCAAAAAAAGATGTTTTCAATGAGGCAGGGAGACAGATCGTAGGGCTCCATTGGAGTTGCGTGCCATTCCTGTGCATTCCAAGTAATGCATATTGTTGCTTATCTTACTATGTTGTAAAATAAACACTTGGCCTTCCTCGGCACACATGGGGCTCAAAGGCTTTAAAGCTGAAAAGGCAGTAAGGACTAGAAGAAGGTTCCTGCTGTTCTGCAGCTGTGCCTGAGTTCTCGGTTTCCTGCAACAATCCCTGTGTTTTAAAGGGAAAGGTTACAACACATTTTAAATTATCACCAAGTCACTTAAGAGAAGATATTAAACCAAGAACAAAAGTAAAATAAAGATCCTCCAGATGGTAATCCATTGGCTCCATCTATCTGATGAGCTTTAAACCATGACCTAGCTGGCCTTACAGGTGGATGTTAAATATCCCATTGGCACTCTTTGAAGGGAAGCACTGACTCTCCCAGTATCCTGTCCAATGTTTGTTCCTCAACCGGCATCACTAAAGAATTATTATTTGGACATTATTGATGTTCATGAGACCATTACTGGGGAGAAAAATAATATTAGGCTTCCCTATTTTACTGCAAAGCTTTGGAAAGAAATGTTTTTTTTTAACCTTACTTTATAAAGGTGGGCTTTAACAAGGCAACCTTGTCATTGATTGGTTGAAAGTTTACTGCAAATTTGTTTTGTGTGGGTATTGAATACATATTCATCAGTTATATTTGCAGAGAAATTATTTGAACTCACAAAATAAAGTTCCAGCTCAGTTCTACATTATTTATGGGGGTTTAAAATGAGCATCTCTGTGAAGGAGTAATTAATTGTGTCAATCAAGTTTCATTTTTGGAAAGTTAGAAAAAGAGAATGGAATTTTGCGAGCATAGAGCTGAGCCTCTCTCTCTCTCTCTCTCTCTCCCCTTCTTTCTCATACACACATATACTCACACAGAGTGCAGGAAGTACAGCGACTGTAATGATAGATGAGCCTGCCACTGGGAATAGGACTAAGCCTCTTGCTCAGGAATTTCACTTGAAATTGAGCCAAATGTCTTAATCCTTCTAAGTACAGTGAGGAGTTTCAGTGGAGGCCCTTTGCTCTATAATTAATGCCTCCAGACCAACAGGCCTGAAACGGGAAATTGGCCGTAATCGTTCACAACCTTTCCCAATTGCTTACACAACAGGAGATGTAACTCGCAGTTGATCACGGAATAAGCCATCTAGGTTCACAATGCAAAGACAAAAGAGATGGACTTGGAGTAAGGTGTTAGGAGTGGGAGCAGCCTCATAGAAAAACATTAATATTCTCACCTCAATTTAATCAGGATTAACAAAGATGAATAGCATTGCTCTTCCCCTCCCCCCCCCCCCCCCCCCCCGACTCATGTTATTATCACCCAAACAGTACATTGTGGTCAATACGTTTTCCCTTCAGTCACCAACTACAATTTCTGATTCACCAACCCACTAACACAGTACCTTAACCTCCTCTATCTTAAAATTCCATCTCCATAGTTTTCTTCATCTCCTCTAACCTTGTGGAATCTAATATCCTCTTTATAGAAATTTTCCCTTATGCCTCTCAGTGGTTTGGTGTCATCTGATTAGCTTCCACACCGATCTGAGCCAAACCATCGACGTATTCTCCAGAGATTCCCACTCACACCCTTTCCATTCTTCAACTTGCTGTACAATATTTTTGCTATTATGGATATGCCTGATCAACTGGTTTTGATTTGATAGTTGATTCTTGACTTTGATGAGCAAAAGATGTTATGATAATAATAAAATGAAACCACAACAATATTGGTCTTCCAACAATATTGACTGCTGTTCTCTGCTTGCAGGTATTTCTTTGCAGTTTTGACCATATTAACAATATTGGGTATCCTCAATGGTCTGGTTCTACTTCCTGTTTTGCTGTCAGTCATTGGGCCTCCAGCTGAGGTAAGCAGAATGGTCTTGAATTATTGATCCTGCTTTGCCTTAGGAATAGAATGAGTTATTTTCCTTGTAAATGCTTGAATTAACCTGTATACAGGGAGCTTGTGGCACATAATATCACAGGAGTGATGGTCAAAATCAATCAGACTAAAATAAGGGTACAGTAGAATCAGGCTTAAAATATGAGGCCAAAATCAAGAACCTTGGGTCATTAATTGGGTGACAGGAGTTTCAAGGTCTGGGATAAAAAAGCTGGGATTGTGAAATGTAACAATGAAAGCTATCAAATGATTTTGAAAACCACCTGATTCATTGAAGTCCATCAGTGAAGAAAATCTGCTGCTCCTTCCAGTCTCACCTCTGTGAGCGTCTAGACCCACATGGTCATGTCTCTGTGGCAAGACTCTTGGTTCAGGTTCTTCCCTGTATAGATGCAATGGGCAAGGCCTGGCTTCCTGACATCCGCAGTGACATATATTAGCAAAATCGTATTCAAACTGCAACATTGATACTAACTGTTTTTTTGGTGAGAGTATTTATATTCTTCATTTTTACCCAGCCTGCGTTGAGTTTGTTCATGTAAATTTCCATTCTGATTTGTTTTGTGGAAGTGGCCACGGAGCAGGATGACAAATTTTGAAGATCAGTATTTGGATTTGACCAATGCCCCAGACTAGCACGCACAACTCATTTTCCTTAGGGGTCTGGATGTTTCCATCTGCTCTGCATCGACTCCAACCTTATCCTAATCAGTAATAGCAGGTTTCATTTCACTGGGTGCATGGAGAGTTAAATGCAGGAAGCTCAACGGCCTAATGAGTGAGGCATGCACTCCCTGAATTTGTTTGTGGCTGAAAAGATATCTTTTATTTGGAAAATTCTTGTCTCTTTCTGACAGACAGCATCCTTTGATGACTATGTAGGGCCCCATCTCTAATAAAGAACTCAAAAAACAAAGTGACATACTTTGATGCTTACTCACTTCTATGTTCCTTTGGATCAGTGCCTAGATTTGCATGACACCTGTAATGATCCAGATGGTTTATGTTGTTTTATTTACATCCAGTTACTCTTCATTTACATGGCACTTTCTGGTACATTTTATCATCTGGAATAAGCCTTGGATCTTTATACCAACTTGCGACTGATGTGACATGTGTCCGTCCGCACATGCAAAATTTGTTTAAAAAAATATATATATAAAATTGGCGCCGTTTATGTTGTATTTGACAAACTATAACAGGGATACAGGGCATGTAAGAGCCAAAATCTGCGTACTTACCTAATTAGTCTGCATCCTGAGGTCTGTAGGCTGGGCCCGGCCATCTTGATTCCTCTGTGCATGCGTGAGTCTTTGGTTGGCGCATGCGCAGGGGTTAAAGGTGCAAATTCAGTATCGTTAGGATGCTTAACCCTCGTGCATGCGCCAACCAAAGTCCAATATGCAAACCCACCGTGCATGCGCCAACTAAAGGCATGCGCACATGAATCAAGATGGCTGCGCCCATCTATGGACTCCAGGAAGCCGACTAACAACATAAGCTCACACATTTCAGCTGTTACATGCCCTGTATCCCTGTTATATTTTTTAAAATACAACATAAACTACGTAATTTTTTTTTCTTTATATTTTTTAAACCAAAGCACAATTCTGACATAGACCCAATCAGAAATGCAACCGATCCTTCAGTTCCAATTACAGTCATAAGTTGGGGAGTACCTGTATATCATCACATTCTTTTTTTTTTTTTTTTTTTTTTTCACACCATAAATCACATTAGTCATGATATACACTATTTCTTTTCACACATATACAGTGACTTTTTATCACATTCATTTTTAATGTGGTACTCTCTTATGTAAAAGGCCTTGAAATAAAATGTCATTAATTTAGTATTTAAGAAACTGTAAAAATATTTCAATTAATGATTCACTATAACACTACTGCATTTACTTCAATCCATCATAAATATATTTTATGAAATAGACAAGGCCTTATTGCAACACTTCTCACAGTATGTTGCTGGTTGGTCACTTCTCAATTTAAAAAAAAGATGAAACAAATGTTCTACAACATGTACTACTTGTAATGTTTTTGACTTGCTCCTGAATGCCACCTTTAATTCCCAGTGCTTTCTCTCAAATTGTAAGTTCTATTCAGTTTGTCTGAATATTTTCCAAGCAACAAATTTAAATTGATTTGAGTCGCATGTTTATGTTTGATTAACAAGATTTGGATTCTTTTGGATTGAAAACTGAATTTCATGTTACAAGGGCTTCAACCAGTGAGTGTAATTAATATAATTGGAAGCAGACCATTTTTAAATGAGTTACAAATTCACGTTTGTAGCAAATCCACAGAATGAGCACAGAAAGTTTGTAACTGGACTGAAATTATGTCTTGGGGTTCTGCAAATTCTGCTAAATTTGTGACCTTTTCTGAACTCCACAATTAAGTTAAACCCTTGTTAGTTATCCCCTGTTAGCTGTCACTTTGTTGGCAAATGGTATGAACCCAATGATGAGGTTATAGTCTAATCATTCCAGAATATATACCGCTCTGCGTGTAACTTAGTGCCTCAGAGATGGTTATGAATGTGCTGGGTCAGGTTAGCTTTGTCAACTGGAGGCAGGCCATCCAGACCTGACCATAGTGTGAGCAGGACGAGAGATTTCAGATTTATTGTCAGTGTACATACATGACATCACATACAACTCTGAGATTCCTTTTCCCTGCTGGTGCAGGAGAACTACCACTAATTGGAGGTACAAAAAATAAACTGGAAACAGCATTAAACGTGTAAACAAACAAAGAACTGTAAACAGATAACGAATGCAAACAAGTTGATGGTGCAATAGAGAGAAGGAAAAGAAAATCAATAAAGTGCACAGTAAGAGTCCTTAAATGAGTCTCTGATTGAGTTTATCATTGATGAGTCTGATAGTAGAGGGGAAACAGCTGTTCCTGAACCTGCTGGTGTGAGTCTTGTGGCATCTATACCTCTTTCCTGATGGCAACAGCAAGAACAGAGCATGTGCTGGATGGTGAGGGTCTTTGATGATTACTGCTGCTCTCCGACGGCAGCGTTCCCTGTAGATGTACTCAAGAGTGGGGAAGGTTTTGCCTGTGATGTCCTGGGCTGTGTCCACTACCTTCTGGAGGGCTTCAGGGTTATTGTTGTTCCCTTACCAGACCATGATGCAGCCGATCAACACACTTTCCACCTCATCTCTAGAAATTTTCCAGGGTTTCTGGTGTCATACCAAACCTCTGCAAACTCCTGAGGAAGTAGAGGCACTGACAGGCTTTCTTCAAGATGCCATTGGTGTGTTTGGTCCAGGAAAGATCCTCCAAGATAGTGACTCACAAGAACTTAAATTTGCTCATCCTCTCCATCTCTGATCCCTCAATGATCACTGGCTTTCTTTTCCTGAAGTCAACAATCAGCTCCTTAGTTTTGGTGACATTGAGCGCAAGGTTGTTGTTGGTGCACCATTCAGCCAAGTTTTCAATCTCCATCCTGTATTAGACTCATCCCCTTCCTTTATACAACCCACTACCATGGTATCATCGGCAAATTTATAGATGGTGTTATTGTTGTTTTGAGCCACACAGTCGTAGGTGTAAAGTGAGTAGAACACCGCCCTGTGGTGCTCTGGTACTAATAGATGTTCTTACCAATCTTCACTGATTATGGTCTGGAGGAGAGGAAATCCATGATCCAATTACACAGTGGAGTGTTAACTTCCAGGTCTTGGAGTTTGCTGAACAGTTTTGAGGGGATAATGGTGTTAAATGCCGACTACTGCAACAGTTCCAATACCAAGCGAGACTGAACGCAAGGATTTTGATGAACTGTTGGCATAAGGTTACAATTCTCAGTGCTGTTTTTTCCTAAATCTAGTCATTCAGAAATGTTGGGTGCTGTTGGGGAGGGGGGTCAGGATGCATATTTGTTCTTATTTCCACCTATGGGTTGTGGTCATGATGCTGGGAATCCTCAGGACATTGTTTTATTTCAACTAAATTCTAATTTGAAAGAATAAGTAGTGGACTCTTCTCAGAATCTATAGAAGATAACAATGGAGAGGAAAATAGCAAAAATGGATGAGGAAAAATTACCAAGGGAACCATTGTGGATATAACCAGTCCCTAGAGACATCTATTTCAAATCTATAGCAAGCACCAGAGGACATCTATACAAAGTGAAGGGAAGAACATTTTGGGGAGACATCTAGGATAAGTTTTTTTTACACAGAGTTGTGGGTGCCTGGAATGCCTTGCCTGGGTTGATGGTGGAGGCTGAAGTATTAGGGGTGGTTAAGAGACTCTTAGACAGGCACATGGATGAAAGTAAAAATAGAGAGTTACAAGATAAAAAAGGTTTAATTTTTTTGGCACGAATACAGTAGTTGGCACAAAATGAAGGGCAGATGGGCCTGTACCAGATGGCATTGTTCTAAAAACCCAAATTAAAGCTGCTGAGAATGCCTAATTTATGGGGCTAACTCATCTTTATACATTGATCCCTTTGATTTTTTTATAGGTCACACCAGCAGATAGAGGCAATCAATTGCCAACCCCTTCTCCTGAGCCCATTCCTCCACCCATGAACCATCACGGCTTCTACGTCCATTCATTTCCTCAGCAGCAGAGCATGTTTTCCGAATCTTCCGACTCCGAATATTACTCGGAAACCACAGTTTCTGGTATCAGTGAGGAGGACTTGCCACACTTTGACCAGAGTGCGTACATCATCCCACCAACTCACTCACAGATACTGGTGGAGTCTGGAAACAATTCCAATTTCCCACGAGTCACAGTAAGTCATTTCATTGCCAATCAAGTTACAGTTTTTCCTGGCATTTTGATAGCAGTTGAAAATGATGGGCTATTAATGTGGATGCTTTATAATGGGCTAACCACAGCCTTTGTTAAGAATCTGCCAAGGATGAAGGAAACTGAAACATTTGCCTGTTATAGTGCTCTATGTCTAAATTGAATTAGTATTATAAACACTGATGTACAAAAATGTATAAACCTGTAAGTAGTGGATTCCAAACCTCACCTCCAGTCAAGTTTTAAAACATTTTTTTAGACATACAGCACCATTAAAGGCCATTTTGGCCCACGAGTCCGTCCTGCCCAATTTACACCCAATTAACCTACACCCCCAGTACGTTTCAAATGGTGGGAGGAAACCCATGCAGACATGGGGAAAATGTACAAACTCCTTGTAGACCGCGCAGGATTCAAACCCCAGTCCTGTTCATTGGCGCTGTAAAGGCGTTGGCTAACCGCTATGCCAACTGTGCTGCCCAAGTTGCACATGGAAAAGTAAGATTCCTTTATTGTCATGTAATAAACCAGGTGGAATATTGCATGAAATTTGCTTTAGATTCACCATCAGCAGAAATTGTTGGGCGCCTCTTTAAAGTCAGAGAAAGAAAAGCAAAAGAAAGATACACCTATCTTGATTTTGAGAAGAAAGAGAGAGCAGATGAATTTGCTTTCTAGAGCACTAACCAAAACAAGCAATGTTTTTATCCTCAGAGATACTCTCAAGAATTGCCATTATCTACTGTGCAAAGTGACTGAATGCCATTTAAAATTTAACATTTAAAATGTTTTTTTTTAATTGGGCTCTTCTTCAGAAGGCTGGAGGAAGACTGGTTGAATTTGGCTCAGATCTTTTCCTTCACATTTAACAGAGAAAAGTTCCAATCAACTGATAATTTTGTACTTTAACTTTTATCTTCAGATTTTGGAAAATGATCATTCAGATTTACCATTTGGATACATGTTCTGCATTTGAAGGCTGTTTTGTAAACTTCACTCCAACTGATGACTAATATTAAGCAAATAAACCAGAGACCTTAAAGATAATCCTTTTGTATTATTTTTAGTTTTAGTTCATATATCTGCCTAATAAGCACACTTGAATGAAAAACTCAACTATGCATAAGCAATAATTTTTTAAATGTTTTCCAACAGATTGTGAAGCCATACAAGGATATTAAGGATTCATCACACAAAAAGAATAATTTAAACACAAAAGTACCACCTCAATCTACTGTTGATTCTGTCAGTTCTCAACTAGCCTGGCAAGAACCTCAAGACTTAAATAAAGCAGCAGGAGAAGGGAGGCAACAAGTCACTAACAATGGACTGCACGGCAGAAATGTTTCTCAACCCATCCAGCCTGCCAGTTCCTTACGGAGTCAACATAGGTCTCGCAACAATAGGACTCACCATCCTAGGACTTCACTTCCAGCATACTCCACCGGTGTGGCTGGACCCAGTAACCCTTTCACTACAGTGACTGCCACCACATCAGTGACGCTCTCTGTACACCCAAGTGCATCACAGACATTTAAAGGGTACACACATGAAGGTTTTGAGGACAGTGAGTCTGATTGCTTTGAAGAATTGCACATACCTTCCTCGTATGTGAATCATGAGAAAACAATAGACTCCAAACTGGAGTTTTTTGAACTTCAGGATGCTGAATGTGAAGTAAGGAACATGGAAGCCCCAAGAAGGCATTAGGTAATTATCTCTGCCCTTCACTTAAATCTCCAGGGATACCACAAGAGTGAACTCTAAATGAAATACAATTGATCAATATCAATCATTGCTATCATCTAAAAGATATCAAATTCATTCATTATCGGTTCCTTATCTCAGTATGACTCAGTACCAGACTTTATACATTTTATTGAACCATTCAGGTCGTTTAGCACAAAAGGTGCGCATCTTTTTTTTATATTATCAGTACGCTGACTGTTTTCTTTACATTAATTTAGATCTCCCCAGTGGGATTTCTGTTTTGTGATCAGTAGAAAATGATTGAGGTGGCGGGGGGGGGGGGGGTGGGGAGGGGGTGGTGACGCAGGGGGGGGGGGGGCGGGGGGAAGCTCAGGAAAGTTTTGAATTGTTCTATTTTCAGTGATGGCACAGACATTTTAAGCTACTTAAAACAACTGCACATTAATCCCAACCATACAGAATGCCTAGATTGTAAAGTGATGGTTCCAAAGTACAGATTCTGCCAGAATTCAAGCAAAATAATAGCAATTCTATTGCTTTGTATAAATTAGGATTATATTAATTCACTTGCTTAAATTATTTTCAATCCACTTAATTAAATAGAATGACAACTGTGTTAATGCCAAATGTAGTGTCTCATAGCTTTTGTGCTTGACTCTACATCACTGATATTCATATCATTCATTCACTTTATTTTTCTGCAGGTCGCCTCAAATGAATGTGGCAACCAAAGAATGCTTTTATTCCCATCATCGCCCCAACCCATCCCATATCCCGATATCCTCTGGCTCAAGAAATGTGCAAAACTGCCTATGTACATAAACCTCATGTTGGAGACAGGAAGATTTATATTAAAATATTAAGTTGGTGTTTAAATATATTTTAATACTAAAAAAATCAAAATGAAACAAACCTATTTAATGATGTACTGTATACTTCTGTATTATATACTGTGTAAAGCACCGGAAAGTTCAGAGTCAAAATTCTAAGATGTGTAGACTGTGTACAATGAAGAGAATTTTTTTGTAACTTTGGGTTCAGATAAATGATAATTGCTTGATTATTTTGCTGCTACGCTTTTTAAAACTTAAAAATTTATATAGATTAGATTCCCTGTCCTGTCAGGATTTTCTTTCTATGCAAGTACCTAGTCACCATGAAAGAAGGTTTTTTTTAAAATTTCAGATAGATTACCGTGGTTACAGATGTAATTTGCTTTCCTCACAGGTCTGTGTGTGGGAATATTCAGGATTTACAATAATTTCACTTAAAATAATTTATTAGCCCAAAATAAATCCCAGTTCAGCTCTCTCTCTCTCTCTCTCTCTCTCTCTCTCTCTCTCTCTCTCTTTATACCCTGATTCCATTGAATTAATTTCCCCACTTGCTCATGTCACAGGCAATCCAAGAACCAAAAAATTAGTAGCATGGGGCAATGAGATATTACGATTACAAAATGACCATTAGTAATTGTTGGCCCTTTGGGTTGTTCATTTTGACTGAAGCTGCAGAAATGTTCATCTAACTTCCTTGATGGCTCGGTGACCAATTTTCTATGATACAGAACAGTCTCAAATCCAAGCCTGACATTTGCTAAATTAGATAATGTAAGACGTAGTTGGAGAGTGCTGCAGAAAGGGTATTCCTGCTTTCTGATTATTGGGTGTTCTTGGTACCGATTTTTATTTGGAGATCCTGACAGAAGTGGACAGGCTTGGGGAAGGTGGGAATGAGTTCACCAATGATGGCCCATGAGCAAACACCCTGCTCAAGCGCATCATCAAAACACACAAATGAGCAAATTGCTGAAGGATGGCTGACTTGCATGGAGCCACAGCACAGCAGGGAAAACTTCGGGAAGGAAGGAAAGAAAGTTGACAAAGAAAATGACATTGCTCTTTAACTATGTGTGAGAAACATAATAGCTACATAGAGGAATTTATAGGGAGCTGTTGTACCTAAAGAAAATTCTTGGGCTTTTCATTCACTGCAGTTTAATGTATTAAGATTCATCCCTGTCAAAATGATTAATATGCAGCCTTGTCTCTGAATACAAGGGAGAAGAATGTAAGGGATGACAACAGGAAATTGATAAGCCCTCCCATGCTCTGGAAATCATGATGTTTTTCCATTATATGTAAATGTTTCTCAACTCCAACTTGAATGTGAATAATTTCCCTAAAGTGTCCTTTGTGCATTGATGTGACCAAAGTTTCAAAGAAAGTCGCTTAATTTGAAAATAAGCAAAATTTAAAATATGCTCTTGGACTCCAAAAAATGCTTACATTCTTTATAATGTCATCAATTTTACATCATCATTAAGTTTCTTCCCCCCACCCCCCCACCGCTTCTCCTTGCTGAGCTACAGTCCCATAAGTGCCCTTCAGCATTCTTCCATATGGCATTCTTCCATGTATGACTGGTGACAGTTGAGTGTCAGCAAGTTTTTAGATGTGGAGATCCCGATTAAACTTAAGTCCTGCCTCATCTGACACACATATATACATACAGAGGTTGTGATATTCGATCTGATGAAGTAACCCTTGAGAATTTTTGCACTGAGCTGGCTTTTCCCTGCAACAGGGAAGACTGAATGATGGAGACCTATAGAATTACAGAAGAGTTTGTAAGGGTAGACACATCAATATTTCCATTTTTGAGGGGGGGGGTCACCACACACTCAAAAAAAATTCCAGTATTAGATTTTGTATTTTTACCCAGGGAATGGCACAAGTATGATCACATTGGAGAAGTACCAGGTCAACAGCATTAGCAAATAAAACCGAACTAATGGTCATTTTGATGACATTATAAATACAAGGGAAAATGAGGTATAGTGGGATAAAGCTCAAGTGGAGTGTAACAACTGGCACAAAACATTGATCCATGTGACCTATTTCCTCGGCTTGCCCAGGGGAGCTGCGTTATGTTTTAACAGTCTCACCGTGATCTTAGCTAATTTAGCATGTTCAGTGAATCAGCTCATGATCCAAAGAGCTCAGCAAGTTAGTGCATTAATTAGTTGAACAATTAGGGCCATTTAAGCTTTTTTTGAAGTGATTTAAATGCCATGCACCATCTCTTCTGCTGTGGATCAGGAGCTTGGGCTGTTCTGTCACCATTCATTAATGTGATTTGAGGGTACTTAGCATTATTTTCACTGTCACTAGAAGTGCTAGAATGCCAGTAGACCATACAGGATGTTAACTATTATTGATCACAATGAGTTTGTGACTTTTTTTCTTCATTTTGCACTTCCATCTACTTAATTGGATCATTTGTAAGTGTATTTTTCCTTCTCCGAGATTGAGAGAACACATTTCCACACTGGTGACACTGGATTGACCAGTCACATCCTTTTATGTCCCCATTTGTGCCTGTGAGAAACTTTTAAAACTAATTCGTGTGCATATTTTCGGCCCAAATAGCCTCTCTGGGTCTGTGACATTAGCATAAGGTGGACGAAATATAACACACTTGAAGGGGTTAGCATTTTGGCCAGCATTCCACCTCCATTCAATGACTTTTCATGTTTGGTCTTCCATTTGCTCAAAGAACATATCAGTCACATGTTAATGCAAATAGCGATGTGCCTAATTTGCAGCCCTGTTCTAGGCTACTCCTGATGCCACACTGAGATCTGTTACTAAGATGTGCACCGCAGTCTTCCCCTCCCAGTATCAGATTGATCTGAATTTTCTCTCCTATATAAAAAAGACAACAGGAATTTTGGAAATCACCTGCAAGTTTCCAAATGTTGATTACTTTAAAAATAATAACAATAAATATCCCACTAGTTTGCATGTTACCTCTCCCACCAAAAGTGGTAATGTATTCGGATAATGACATACATGGTGGACTGAATAAGGCTTAGACCTAGTTCAGAGGAAGCCCGTCCTTGCCTCTCAAAAGAGTGAGATGTTGAGGTTTCATCCAAAACATTCTTACCCAGTTGCTGAATGTGTTGGAAATGTCTCTTGCGTCATTTTCCTCGTGTGTATTTTTCATGCACATGTAATCATTCTTTTCAATGCTACCATTTTAAGTGCCAAATGCTCTTTTTCCTAACCAGACTGAGGAGAGTGGAAACTCATAGCCAGTAAAATGAATGAATGAAAGTGTTTTAAATTAATAGTTTTGTTTGTTGTTGTTGGAGGTGTTCTATTTATATTTTTGTACAATGTGGAAAAGAAAACCGTGTTTGTCACAGGTATTTACCCATATTGCTCTGGATCGTGCACTGAACTCATACAATTTGGAATCTATAGGATTTGTCGAACAGCAGAGATGGTGAGGTTGATATTTGCCCTCTACCCATCTCAACTGGGCAATTTAACATTCATTTACCGTAAACCATCATTAGTTTGAATCAAACTGAGTGCTTCAGTTTTTTAGTATTTTCCCTCTACCAGCTTTGTTATTTTGCTGAGTTGTTAAAAGATTTTTAGAGATACAGCATGGCAACAGACCATTTTGGCCCATGAGTCCATGCTGCTCAATATCCTACAACCTCCCAGTACATTTCGAATAGTAGGAAGAAACCAGAGCCCCCAGGAAAACCCATGCAGACACAGGGAGAACGTGCAAACTCCTTACAGACAGTGCGGGATTCAAACCTTACTGCTGCTGTAAAGACGTTGCACTAACTGCTACGCCAACCATGTTTTGTGTCCTGCTCCCTTAATCTTCCTCAGGCAGTGTAACTTGGATCCCATTTAGTTAACTACTGACAAGCCCAATTACTTGGAAGAACATCTTAATTAGACTCCCTTACAGCCTTGATCCATCAGATGGGTACTTTTCCTTCATTGGCTGTTTGAACTTATTCAAATATGTCCTGGTTTTCAATTTGCTACAAAAAAGTTTAACATTCACAAAAATGATAATTGAATATGTTATCCTTTCCAAGCTGTTTACTGCAATATGACACCAGAGCTAATTACAATAGGGCTGCCCAATTTCTCATCTAGAATTTAAATGAATATTTCTAGAAAATCAATGCAATGTTTTCAATTAATAAGTAATAAACATCTATTATATTGTTCCTTCAATTACAGCTTTAAAATACTCCTTCTTGTAGGATCCCCTGGAAAAGCAAAATCACCCTTTCCCACTTCAGAAAGACTGTTTCAGCCAAGTCAACTGTAAATGTCTTATGGGAATAGAAAATATTTTTTGCATACAGAAACAGAAATGGTATATCTGTGAGTTCACCAACCCATTGTAATCTTATAGATCCTTTAATAATCCCTGGAGTAGCAAGAAACCCTTTCTGGCCTTGATAGCTTTCCATTCCTGTGGAGGGCCGCCAGGTCTACTGGGTAAGGTTCATAGTGACAGTAATGATTGCAAGAAAACATTCCAAATCTCTTCCAAGTGGCTTGTGATTAATGGTTTAGAGTATAGGAGTGAGAAAGCACTGAGAAATCTTGTTAACTATAATACTTCACTCTGCCAATTACTAGAGAACCGCAGCACAGAAATACTCTATTGTGCCTGCAGATACTAGATCAATGTTTACATCCTTTATCCAATCATGTGCACAGTTGGGCGATTCAGAGTTTTAAGGATTCATTGCTGTGATTGGTCCTAATCACTGCCCGTCCAACAAATGCAGGGAATTATATTTTTATTTTCTCTTTTGATTTTTTTTACAAATGTGTTGAAGCAAAAGGGGCTGCTTCAAATTGAGAAAAAAATATTTTGTCAGTGGATAAATGCTGTATCTGTCTAAAGTGTGAAGGGGTGGTTGAAGAAAAGGAAAATAAACTTTTAATTGTAGGATCCAGTAGAAAACATGTCTTGTTTCTTTCTGTGAAATAAAATCTTGTAAACTGTAGTTACTGTAGCAGAAAAGAAAATATATACCCACCACATGAAAAAAATCGAATCTGTTCATGGGGGCTTTTTTTGGTTGTTGGGTATATGTAATCAGTTAAACTATTGTATGCCATATAAGTTATTTATATAAATTTTTATTTTTGTAGTTGTACAGAAGTAGCCATCTGACTGAAGTATATTTTTAAAGAGTAAATATATATTGTTATATTATATATTGTTAATTGGGTTCATTACTACGGTCTGGTGGTACACCTCTTGTATACCTCTGCAGAGTGAAGGATGTGTACTGAAATGTGTTGTCATCTTGTTTTGTTTAACTGCTCCTCACACCTTCCCATTCTTGTTAAATGAGGTGATGAATTGGGCATCTGGACACTGTGACCAATAAACCTGCTCCTTCTGACTGTAATACTGCCATGTTTAGTCTCCAGCACAATAGGAGATTAACTAACAAAATAAAAATAAACATGAACCATTTAATCTAACTGTTGTCCTGGGTGATTCATTACATTGTTCAGCGAATTATCAACTGATGTTTTCTAATTATTTTCCTCCACGTTCTATAAAACTTTGTTTAATCAGTGAATCAGAGAAATTAGCCTGTCTGCTACTTTTCTCAGGGTGGAACCACTAAGTAAGCAGAGTGGTGAATGACTGCCCTTCTGTTTGATGCCCCCATCACTCAGAAATGATCCTCACCTGCATTCAGCATGTGCAAGACTTGGGGAGAAATCTCCAAATTCATATGGTGGTTGTGACCCTGGGGTCATGAGCTAGCATTTGCATAACTTCAAAGGTACAAACTATTTAGATCTCAGATCTTACAATTCTTCTATGTACTTCACTTTAAATCGATTGTTACTGTGCAGTCTCATTGATAATCTCAGTTAATTATGGGTCAAGGCAAACTGAGCACCAGAATTGATACAGAGGATAAAAATAAATATCTGGAAGACAAATCTGAATATTCCCATTAGCAATAACTTGTCAGCATCAGTTATTTCAGATTCCATTTATGAGATGGAATGACTTGTCCGAGGAACATGTGCAGCATCTGGTTTTCCAATCTAACCAGAAGCTGAGTGGACAATGAGTTCCTTCACCAGTGACGTTTTCTCTGATGGATTGTTGCCCAGAGTTCGGGGGGACAAACAGCGTTATCAAAAACAATCTGCAGGAGGAACCCAGCATGTCAAGTAACATCAGAGAGAGAAAAAGAATGGTCGACGTTTCGGGTCGGAGCCCTTCACCAATAGTCTTGAAGGTTTCTGACCCAAAACATCAACTATTCTTTTTCTCCTTCTGATACTGCTCAACCCATTGAGTTCCACCACAGATTGTTTTTTTTATTGTCCCAGATGCCAGCATCTGCAGCCTTAAAGAGCTTTATATTTGATGAACTACCTTGCAAAGTGGTATCATCTGTTCACTTGACAAAGTGGCTCATGAGGAGAGAGTGATTTTTTTTGGAAGTCATTCATTTGCTATGTGCAAATCTTTATAATAAATGATTAACAATTTGCCTTTTTAAAATTTAAAAATTTTTAAAATCCTCATGTCATCCCAAATGACCTTGCAGCCTTCAAAATGCTTTTAGAGTTATAATTTTGAGAAACTCAGAAGCAAATTTGAGCATAACAGGTTTCACAAGAAACAATGAGATAATCTCTTTTTCGGGATAAATGATGGTCAGAGCACCATACAGAAGTCATTTCTTTTCTCTAAGTACTATCTCTGCACCCTTTATGTCCATTTGAGAAGCAGATGGGGCCTCAGTTTAATTCCTCAGTTGAAAGCCAGCATCTCTGGCATTGCAAAACCTTATGATAGAGGCTGCTTCTCCAGGTGCACCTGCACTGCTCTTTGATGGATCTACTGCCAGAACAAGTGAGCCAAGTTGTAATAGGAGCTGCCCATATATGAACTGTCAGACGTGTTGCTAAAGGACTCCTCAGAACAGCCAAAGAAATGGTTTATTAATTCTTATGGATAACTGTACATAATTGACCTTTGGCCATCTGGATTCTGAGGTATGATATTTCTTCTCATCCCCATTTGGCCTGAAAATTAAACAAAATATTATTGATATTTCACTCTGTTCATCTTAAGCTGTTGAATACAGTAGCCCAGCTGAAGTTCCGAAGCTGCCAAAGCTTCAATGTAATGGTTTATAGCATTAGTGGCTGATGGGATTATTGGCTTGTAGCTCACTGCCAAGCATTTATTATGGTATCTGGTATCCTGTGACCTTTTAACGCATACCCTTTGCATGCCATCCAGTTGTCCAGAACTGCTCCACAGCTGCAGTGGTTAATTACTTGGAAGTATTCTATTAGTTGTAGAGAGCGTACTGCAGGATTCGTAGTCATTCCTGGCATACCCACCACAGCTGACATTCAGCCGACTAATATACCACTCTTAAACCATCAATGACACCTCAAAGTATAAGAAAAATATATTAAAAACAAATTGAGGTGATTAAAATTCAGTCGGTCACACTTACGCAGAGCTCTTAGTGACCTTCAATGTGTATATGTGTGTGGACATGAGTATGCATTCAATTGCAATGGTGAAGATATTAAGCAGCAGTGAAGATATTTCTATCAACCATCCAGCATAAAAAAGCAAAAATTGAAGATGTGAAAATATGAAATTAAGCTAAATTCTCAAAATACACAGAAGGTCACTGTAAGGGCAATAAATATTGTTCTACAATACACTCAATCCCTCTCAAGGGCTCTGGACACAAAAGGTTATCTTTGTTGGAAGTAAATCATGGAAATCTGTAGACTCCGTGGTTGAAGTAAAAAAACACACAAAATGCTGGAGAAGTTCAGCAGGTCAAACAGTGTCATTTATGTAGAAAAGTTAGAAATACAGAACCGACATTTAGACCTAGGCCCTTCATCAAGGTATGAGAGAATGCAGGCAGGAATCCAAACAAAAAAGTTGGTGGGGGGTTGGCCAACGCAGGAGATGATAAGTGAATGAGGGGAGGGAGGGGACAGCTGCAATGAGGAGGAGGAGGGATGGCTGGGTGGGTAAGGAGGAAGGGAGGGGAGAACTGGAAAGTGGAAGAGGAAAGAAAAGGGAGCAAGTTTAAAAGAAAGCAGAGAAATCTATGTTCATGCCATTTGGCTGGAGAGATTTCACAGATGCTACCTGACCTGATGAGGTTTTTTTTCCCCCCCAGCAAGTCCTGATTTGATTCCAGCTCTTCTCTCATATACTGCCTATGGCACTCACCTGAGTCAGATAATTGCAGGTTCAAATTTCACATCAAGCGTTTGAACATTGGCTGATACTGCAGTACTACCCTATAGATTACACAAACACAAATACTGACCTTTTAAGATTGAAAACCAAAACTCCAGGATGGGGTTGGGGGGGGGGGGGTGGGAAGATGAAAACAATTCCTGGCCCTATTTCAAAGAGACAGAGGTTTAGTCTATATTTAACATTTTAGCTAAAATCACTAAAAACTGTCATTAGCAGGTAGCTCCTTATGATCATTGTTGGGCGCTATCAGTTGCCCCAATAATCACAGAGACAAAGACTGAGGGGATGATTACACTAGAGATTGCTGGCCTGGGTTAAGGCTAGGGAAAATGAGGAGAGGAAGAGAGGACTCGACCTTTATGGCCTGGGTCACATGGGAGGAGTCTAGGAGAGGATGTCATCAGGAGGTGGGGCGAGCCTGTACATACAACCATATCATTACAATCACCAAATTAGCTGCCTCAATCCCTACATTGTAACAGAGACCATGGGGTGATAGTCATATATAAGTACTTTATTGACTGGTACATTGATCTGGGTCTTTCTGAGGCTATGCAAGCACTGTCCAAATGCCAGGGTTTCCATCACCTCCAACACTATGTATATACAGTACATGAATGCCTAATTTGAGGAAATGTTCCCAGTCTTAAGTTGCACCCATCCTTACTTGATTAGTTATCTTAAATCTTTTTAAAAAATCGAAGTCAGAGTCTCAGTCCACAATACACAAAGCAAGTACTGGAAGAAACTCAGCTGGTCAGACAGCATCCATGGAAAGCAATAGACAGTCAGTGTGTCAGGCCTGTAACCCTTCATGAAAAGTAAATTGCCCAAATAAGAAGGTGGGGAAGGGGTTGGGGAGGAGCACCGGATCGGCAGGTGATAGGTGAATACAGGTAGGGCGGAGCTAAGAACTAATAAGGGCAGAGGGCTGACAAAGATGCCCTATGATAGAAGGAAGGGAATAGGGTGGTGGGGGTGGGGGGGGGGGCTAGAAAAAGGAAGATGTAGGTAGGTGACACGTAATAAATAACTTGAGAGGCTGAGACTGGTCACTGATTTACAAGCTTTTATTCACAATAGTCAGGGATCTCATCCTGTGTCATGACGCAGGCTTTCTAGGGAAGGGTCAAGGTGTTAGAGGCTTTATACAAGGTCAAAGAGGGCAGGGCCACAGGTACAGTCACAGGACAGGGTGGAACCAGGTAATCAGGAATACAGCAGTTCACCACAGTAGATAAGAGGGTGGGGAGGGGAAGTAGAAGGGAAAGAGATGGAGGAATGGGGGCTACCAGAAAATGGAGGTCAATATTGATGCTGAAGATTAACAAGACAGAATATAAAGTGTGCTCTCTGAATGGCAGTACTTGAGAACCATGGACTGGCATGTTAGGATGGGAATGGGAAGTGGCATTGACGAAATTGACAACTGGGAGGTCCTTGCTGTGGTAGCAGACAGATGGAGGTGTTCAATGAAGCAATCCTCTGATCTGTGTCCAGTCTCTTTGATGCAGAGGAGGTCGCACAGGAACACCGGATAACACAATAAGATTAGAAGCAGAATTAAGTCATCCACCACTGAGTCTGCTCCAGCATTCAAACTGTGGCTGATGTATTTTTCCTCTCAACCCCTTCTCCTCCTCCCCATCATTTTTGACACACTTACAAATCAGGAACATTTAACTCTACTTTAAGTGACTTGTGTATGACAATGAATGCCACAGATTCACAGCACTCAGTCTGAAGAGATTTCTCCTCATCTTTGTTCTAAAGGGATGTCCTTTTATTCTGAGTCTAGGACCAGAGAGCATAGACTCCCCCATTCCTAGAAACATCTTCTCCATTTAATTTTCTAAGCCTTTTAATATTTGGAATGTTTTGATGAGACCCACTCCACCATCTTTAGAAACACTAGTGAGAAAAGCCCAAGCATTCCTTATACATTAACCCTCTTATCCCTGGGATCATTCTCGTAAATCTCCTCTGGTCCGTCTCCAATACCAGCACATCGATATGCACCCAAAACTGCTCACAATACTCCAAATGTGATCTGACCAATACATTGTAAAGCCTCAGCATTAAATCTTTGCTTTACATTCCAGTCCTCACAAAATTAATACGAACATTGTATTTGCAATAAACCTGCATTTCCACCTTTAGAAAATCCTGCATGAGGACTCCTAAGTCCCCTTGGACCTCCAATTTCTGAATTTGCTCCCCATTTAGAACATAGTCTACTTCTTTATTCCTTCTACTAACGTGCATGGCCATTCATTTCCCCATGCTATATTCCATCTGCCACTTCTTTGCCTATTCCACAAACCTATTCAAGCCCCTCTGCAGACTCCCTGCTTCCTCAACACTATTCATCCCTCCATCTACCTTCATATCATCCACAAACTTAGCCACAATGCCATCAATTCCATCAATAAAATACTTTACCTACACCTTGACTCCTGCAGAACACCACTAGTCAATGGCAGTAAGCTAGAAAAGGCTGCCTTTATTGCCACTCTTTTTCTTCTGCCAGTCAGCCAATCTTCTATCCATGCTTTCCCGTTATGCCATAGGCTCCTATCTTGTTTAGCAGCCTCATGTGTGGCACCTCATCAAAGGCCTTCTGAAATCCAAGTAAACAACATCCACTGACTCTCCTTTATCTGTCTTTGTTACTTCCTCAAAGAATTTCAACAGATTTGTCAGGCAAGATCTCCTCTGAAGGAAACCCTGCTGACTTCAGCCTATTTTGCTTTCAAGTTGTCTGAAAACTCATCCTCGATAATGGATTCTAGAATCTTGCCAACCTTTTGCTTTTTTACAGCTAATTATCTGGAGTCAATAAAAAGAGAGGAAACTCACGCGGAGCAGCCAGTGAGTAAGTTGCTCACTGTAGAAGTGGGACTTCGAAGCTTTGACTCACAAGACTTCGGGGAGCAGAGGTTGAGGACATGTTTCTCACAGAGAAGGTAAGGTCAGGTAAGATCTTTGCATTAAAAAAAATATTCCATTTGATTTTTGTAGACTCGCAAAATTCAAACAAACAGTATAATCTTTCAACATTCATACAATATACAGAGTCTATGTTTATCCCCACCCTTACCTACTAAAAAAACAATCAATTAAATTGTATAAATACAAATTCCTGTAGGGTCATAGACCGCTACAGAAACCTAGGAAAAACCTATAGGAAAAACAACCATGATGCCTAATTAACAAAGGCTAAAAAAAAATTTTAAAGGGAAAAAACCTTAAAACTAATCTATAAAAGCACGTTGCCTGCACCATGCCCCACTTTCTTGGTCCCTTTCTTTTCCCTGCTTGGACGGATTGCTATCGTACCCCTATTTCGAAGTGGTACGGGGGGGGGGGGGGGGGATGCTAATCAATCTGTGCGCCAATATGTTTCAAGTAAGGCTGCCACACTGTAAAAATTAATGGTTTCAGTTAAAAAAATCAGTGTTGGAAGGGCAGAAGGAAATTAAAGAGAAGATGGATAAATTAACCAACAAGGGTTACAATGGTAGAGGATAGAATGGAAAGAGTGGAGATCAGATCCATGACCAAGAACTGCCAGGTCTGCGCTGAGTGAAAACCACACTTCTACCAGCCAGACACGGCGCAGTTGATAAAAGTCAACTTTGAGCTCCTCGGAGTTGGCTTTAAAAGACCCCTTTCCTCCACAGACCTATCAACATGTATTTTCTCAATGTCATTGACAAATAATCCCATTTCCCGTTTGCCATCTCCTACTCTGACATGATAGCTGGCACAGTCATCAAGGTACTGGGCAGCGTCTTCACTCTATTCAGCTTCCACAGCTATATCCATGAGCTGCTCCAGTACCAGGGGCCAGTGGCATTGCCATGATCAGGACCTCAGGGGAATGGCCAAGTGGAGAGGGAGAATGCCAAGGTCTGGAAAGCTGTCCTCCTGGCCTTGTGATCTAGGGGGTTTCCAGTCTCCCGCTGGTAGGAGGTCCTCCCAGAGGCACTCCACTCCGTCAGGCCCCTTCTATGTACTGCCACGAATGCCACACTGCATGAATGTATGATTTCCTTTCCTAGAAAATCTGTGACAGGGACCTCGCTGCCAGTGTGGTTGAAATCCCCAGGGCTGGTCCTACTCTGGAAACGTGTGAGGGGCCATAAGTCCAGCCCCTTGGTCGAAAGGGTCCATCTCCTCTATGCCAACCCCAATATGCCAACATGGCGTATCCTGACGGATGCGAGGACACTATATCCATTAGGGATCTGGTTCCTCCAGGGGCCCTCAAGCCTCCACTAATCAACCCACACCTCCCTCACCCCTGATCGCACACAATACACCTGAACCATTGTACCCTGCCTCTTCCCCAACAAAGGATACATCAGATTAGTCGTTGCTTATCCACCAGCACAGGACCAATGAGCACATACAGCACCTGAGACCATCCAGGACTTCGCCACTGTACCGCAGTCACAACCGTTACTATGATGGTCCCAACAAACGACCAGACCACCTGAGACTTAATTTGTGACTTTGTAAGCACAGCTTCACCCCGCTAGACTCATTTATTTTAAAAATGAAGGGTGAATGTGGTAAACTACTGTTGTATGTATTTGTCTGGTCAGGCTCACCCTTTGGCTGGCTGTACCTGTGGCACCCCCCCCCCCCCCAACCACAGGCTCCTATATAAAGATGACTGTTCCACAGCCCCCTCCTCAGTGCAGGACAGTCGAGCAGTATGGATGTGCCTTTGTTCTTTAGTGAATAAAAGCCTATTGACCTCTCACCCTCAGTCTTTGAGTAATTGATGGTGCATCAGCAAAGACATTTTAAGTCCTCTAGAAACATTCTGGACTCTAGCAATTCCTGAACGATCACTACTAATGTGTTCAGAATCTCTTCAGCTACCTCTCTCAGAACCTGGGGGTGTAGTCCATCTAGTGCTGGTGACATTCCCTTCAGCTTACAAGCACTTTCTCCCAAATAACAGCAACTACATTCATTTCTACCCCTTGACTCTTTTGAATTTCTGGCACATCACTGGTGTCTTCCACTGCAAATATATGCAAAATACTTATTCAATTCATCCACCATTTCTTTATTCTGCATTATAACATCTCTAGTGTCATTTTGAAGTCTACCCTATCCTCCAGCTTTTTGCAAGATGTTTGCTCTGTGTATGGCTTTTTCTTTTGGTTTAGTGATGACTTTGACTTACTTTGTCAGCCACAATCACCTCACCCTCCTTTTAGAATGCTTCTTTGGGATGGAATGATCCTACGTCTTTTGAATTATTCCTTCAAATTCCTGCCATGGCTGCTCCACCTTCTTCCCTACCTGTGTTACTGTTTGGATGGGGCATATGATCTCTACAGATTCACAGGTCAAGTGTTGCCTCAGTTGGAGAGACCGTTTGGGGTCCTGAGTGGTGGTGAAGGGGCAAAGTGTAGGTGCATGTGCAGCATTTTTTTTTGTAGTCACAAGGAGAAGGGCTGGGCTTGATTAATAGGGACGAGTGGACAAGGGAATCAAGGCAGGGTCAATGCAAGGAAAGAGTGTTGGGGGGGCATTAGGGTAACGGATGGGGTACAGTCCAACACTCGTAACTCGCTCAGCTGGGGGTGGGGGGCTGCAGGTGGATGCTAGTACCTGCTGGACAAACGTTAACCTCTTCCATCCCATTGACGAGGTAGCCGAAAGCTTTGCTTTTTGTTGCAGGACAATCACCAGCGTCAAATTATGCTAATTATGCAGGTGAGGTTAGGTCTGGCAGCGAGCGATGGCCGTGAGCATAAAGGGGACACAGCACTTCGTTTGGGGGGCAAATCCCACCCCCCGGCACCGATCCTGAGTCACGGAGAGAGCAATCCTTGGGGAAAGATGTGGCTGGTGATGGGATCCCATTATTATATGAGGGAAGTTAATGAGGATAATATGTTGGCCGAATGGGATGGTAGGTGAAGATGAGTGGAACCTTACCCATGCTCTGCTATGTCAGTGGGAGAAGGGTCAGGGCCAAGGGGGGGGGGCGGCCATTGCTCAACGCCAGACCCGCCCCACCCTCTCCAGCATGACTTGCGTGTGTCAAGCATCACTAGTGGCTAGCTTGACGCACGCTAGCGACTCTCCATCCACCCCAGGCCACGTCACTAGCG
Source organism: Narcine bancroftii (assembly GCF_036971445.1). Lineage (NCBI taxonomy): Eukaryota > Metazoa > Chordata > Chondrichthyes > Torpediniformes > Narcinidae > Narcine > Narcine bancroftii. Next base: position 118,085,739 of record NC_091473.1, on the reverse strand, counting down.
GCTAATAATGCTCGACGCCATAAAAGCAGCGCTCTCGGCACCTACATCAGTGGAGCAGACAATGGTAATAGCATCCCCCCCCCACCCCCACGCTGAGCGAGTTTATGAGATTTGCACTGTGTCCCAACTCTAACATTTGTTCTGGTGCCGATGATGAGTGGCGGGGGGGGGGGTGGGTTAGGGGTACAGGAACAGGGGGAGAGGGGGAAGGAACATCGGAAGATGAGCGGGAAATGGAGTTGTGGGTGAGGGCTGCATTGATAGTTGTGGAGGGCAAAACCACGTTTACTGAAAACAGAGGACATCTCAGATGTCCAGACATAGAATGACTCCTCCCAGGAGCAGATAGGGTAGATATGGAGGAAATGAGAGAAAGGAATAGCATCCTTAGATGTGAAAAGGTTTAATCAAGGCAACAGTTGGAGTCGGTTGGTAGATAGCCTGTCTCCCAAGATGGAAACAGAAAGATTGAGAAATGGTGGAGAGGTAAATTTGAGGGTAGGGTGGATGTTGCCAGTAAAGTTGATAAAATTGCTTTCCATGGATGTCGCCTGACTCACTGAGTTCTTCCAGCACTTTATTTGTGTATTGCTGCAGTTTTCCAGCATTGCAGATTTATTTCCCCCCCCCCCCCCTCTCCACCCCCCCCCCCCCCCAACCCCTCAGCATTTCTTAGCCTGCCCATACAGCAGCCTGCTGGTAAACAACTCTTGTCAATGCTGTCAAGCATCCAACCATGAAACACAGAGTGTCTATTCTGACAGCCTACTATGTTTTACTGTATGTTGGTACTACATGAAAGAAGACACTTTCGGTGATCAGCAGCTGGTGCACCTACTGAAGTGTCATGAACTGCATCTGTAGGCATTGTGAACAATGCCAGCTATCTGGAGAGGTGTTTTCATTGGGTCCAAGTCAGCAGAAGGCCAGATACACATGCACTATTGCATGGTTCCCCATGAGGACACATGCACCATACAAGATCGATCACCACCACACTTGTACCTACTTCTGAGCGGGATCCAACATTTATGGAGAGACTTAGGAGGCAGAACTGTTCATGACTATTGCAAGCAGCATCATTTTCCCACCTGTCCGAAACACATGGCCGAGGCATTGAACAAATATTTTGTGTCAGTCTTCACGGTGGAAGACATGTCCAGCATGCCCAAGTGCGGAGTTAAGGGTGCGAATGTTGGGGAGGGCCTCGATAAAATAGTTTTTACAAAGGAAGTAGTGATGGAGAAGCTAATGGGACTAAAGCCAGACAAATCACCTGGTCCTGATGATATGCATCCAAGGGTTCTGAAGGAAATGGCATAAGTTATAGTTAATGCATTGGTGGTCATATACCAAAATTCCTTGGATTCTGGGCAGGTCCCGGCAGACTGGAAGATAGCAAATGTCACGTCACTTTTTAAGAAGGGATGTAGGCAGAAGACTGGAAATTATTGGCCAATTATGCTTGACGTCTGTAGTTGGAAAAATGCTTGAAGCCGTCATTAAAGATGAAATAGTGAAACTTTTGGAATGTAAGGGTTCAATCAGGCAGACGCAGCATGGTTTTAGAAAGGGAAGATCTTGTTTGACAAACTTGTTAGCATTCTTTGAGGATATAATGGGTGCGGTAGTTAGAGGGGAACAGGTTGATGTTGTATATTTGGATTTCCAGAAAGCGTTTGATAAGGTGCCGCACAAGAAACTTATCAGTAAGTTACAGGAAAGTGGAGTATGGGGAAGTATATTGGACTGGATTGAAAATTTGTTGTCTGACAGGAGGCAGAGAGTCGGGGTAAATGGGAGTTTTTCAGGTTGGCGGAGAGAGTGGTAAGTGGGGTGCCGCAGGGGTCAGTGTTAGGCCCACAACTGTTCATCATTTACATTGATGACTTGGAGGAGGGGACAAAATGGGGTGTAGCCAAGTTTGCGGATGACACCAAATTGAGTGGAAGAGCAAATTGTAATGAGGATGTGGAGAGTCTGCAGAGGGATATAGTTAAGCTGGATGAGTGGGCAAAGGTCTGGAGATGGAGTACAATGTTAGTAAGTGTGAGGTTATCCACTTTGGCAAGAAAAATAAAAGAGCTGAATATTATTTAAAGGGTGAAAAACTACAGCATGCTGTTGTGCAGAGGGACTTGGGAGCGCTTGTGCATGAATCGCAAAAAGTTAGGTTGCAGGTGCAGCGGGTTATTAAGAAGGCAAATGGAATGTTGGCCTTCATCGCTAGAGGAATTGAATTCAGGAGTAGGGAGGTAATGTTGCAACTGTACAAGGTACTGGTGAGACCGCACCTGGAGTACTGTGTCCAGTTCTGGTCTCCATATTTGAGGAAGGATATACTGGCTTTGGAGAGGGTCCAGAGGAGGTTTACTAGGTAGATCCCTGGGATGAAGGGGTTGACTTATGATGAAAGATTAAATCATCTAGGATTGTATTCGCTCGAGTTCAGAAGAATGAGAGGAGATCTTATAGAAACATATAGGATTATGAAGGGTATGGATAGGATAGATGGAGGAAGGTTTTTTGAGCTGGCTGGGGAAACTAAAACCAGAGGACACAGTCTCAAGATTCGGGGGAGTAGATTTAGGATGGAGATGAGAAAAAATAGTTTTTTCCCAGTGAGTAGTGAATGTTTGGAATTCTCTAACCAGGGAAGTGGTTGAGGCTGCCTCATTAAACATATTTAAAATTCGGGCATTTTTGGCCTACTCCTGTTCCTACTTCCTATGTTCCTATGTTTCTATAACTCACGTGCTTACCTCCTCCATTATTTTCTGGAGACAAATTGCCTACACAAGCAATGCCCTTCCTCTTCATCCTTTACTCTCATTTTTAAAAAATCTCCCAATCTTTCAGGAATGAGAGTTTTAGATGCCTGTTTCTTTGTTCCATCTTAAGAAATGCCACCCTTTAAAATACAAAATATCCTATAAAATATTCAGGTGACACTGTTGGCATAGTGGATAGTGCAACGTCTTTACAGCACCAGTGATTGGGACTGGAGTTCATTAGGAGTTTACATGTTCTCCCCACGTGTGCAAGAGTTTTCCCCAGAGCTCCAGTTTCCTCCACTGTTCGAAAATTACTGGGTGACATGGTTGAATACAGAGACCCGTCGTTGAAGCAATGTCATTACACTCTGTCGACTGATCCTGGCTCTTGTACTTCCTCCACTTGAGCAGTGTCCTCTAATGGATGCAGAAGTCCCTACACCAAGTTACCAAGTAAACACATTGTATAATAATGCATAAACCTTTTGTTCCTAAATACTTTTGGGTGTATCTTATGGATTTTGGACTGCTGATCATGTAAATCAGTGTAAAATTTTCACATTTTACATACTGATTATTAGATGTAACCTATTTTGTGATTTTCTGTCAAATTTCTACTTCAAGCATACATAAATCTACTTGAAGTACACAAAACGGTGAAGTGCATCATGTCATTGAAAATTAATTTTCGGCATTTGTGGTTGGACTTCTTCCCTGTTGATTTTGGTGCAGTTAGTGATGAACATGGTGAAACAGGGACATTGTAGCCATGGAAAAGCGGGATCAGGGCAACTAGAATGTATTAATGTTGGCCAACTATTGTTGGACACTGACATGAGAGGCATCAGATGCTGAGTACAAATGAAAATCAGCATCAAAACATTTTTAGGTCAGTTGAACTAATGCAAAGTGCCAGCATCATTCTGCATCAAACATGCTAAATTCAATAAAAATTAATTTAATGTTTCTTCAACATCCTACATGGCACAGCAAATCTGAAATGATCCTTGTATTCAGCTTGAAGTCGTCTGTCATAATCCCCAAAAATGAAGCAAATCTTTGAAAAAAAATTTGTTTAAGCGGGTTAATAATCTTTTATGCATCTTGCCTAAAACTTTAGGAATGACTATTACCCTATTAGAACACTTCCCTTTTTTATTGCACCTTCCCAATAAGTCATTCTTACATAGAACTTCCCGACCAAGTACAAATGTATTTAACTAGATTCAAGATTCCATTTATTGTCATGGGCACAAAATATACTAAACTCTTAGAACGATAGAACCATAGAATGCTTCAATACAGAAAAAAAAAAAGCTGGCCATTCGGCCCATCTAATCCATGCTGACCATCATTTCGCTAGTCCCACTGACCTGCTTCCATTCCGTAACACTCCAAGCTTCTGCCATCCATGAATTATTCCAATTTATTCTTAAAACCCAATTCAATGGCAGCTCATTCTACACTCCCATCACTCGCTGAGTGAAGAACTTTCTCTTAATGTTCCCACCAAAGCTTTCCCTTTTCATCTTAAAACTATGACCTCTTGTATTCATCTCCCCCAATCTGTGGAAAAAGCCTATTCGCATCCATTCTGTCGAAACCTCTCATAATCTTGTAAACCTCTATCAAATCTCCCCTCAGTTTTCTTTGCTCCAAGGAATAAAGTCCTAACTTGCTTAATCTCTCCCTGTAACTCAACTCCTGAAGACTCGGCAATGTCCTAGTAAATCTTCTCTGCACTCTTTTAATCTTATTGACATTCTCCCTGTAGTTAGGTGACCAGAACTGCACACAATATTCCAAATTTGGCCTCACTAATGTCTTAAACAACTTCATCGTAACATCCCAACTCCTAAACTCAATACTTCGATTTATAAAGACTAAGTTGCCAAAAGGTTTGTTTACAACCCTGTCCACCTATGACACCAACTTCAGGGAACAATGTATCTGTATTCCCAGATCTCTCAGCTCCTTCACACTCCTCAGTGCCCCATTTACTGTGCATCTTTGCTGTGTTTGCCCCGTGAAGACACAATAGATCTGTGTAATGGGTCTATGAAAAATTATACAAAGAACCTGACCCAGGAAATTGAGTGCTCTTAGCAACTGCACATTTTGGGAGAAGTAGCAGCATTTCTTCACCATTAGATGGTGGATGCAAGTCCCTGGCCCAGTGTGGTTATTTGCCAAGCCCTTCCTTAACACATTGTTCCATACTATGAACGAGACACTGCAGAAATCTGTTATCAAGCTACATCCTTCAGGATAGACATGGAAGAATGACCAAAAAGTTTGAGATGCAAGTGTGACATTGAACAAGAAGGTGATTGATCTTTGCAACAGTATTCATTGCCTTTGCCCAAGCAGAGTGTGGTAAAGTGAACTGTCTGCTCGAGGAGCCAAGCTTCACTGGTTACAGTGAAAACATCCCTCTCAGCACTGATTTGGTTGCAGCACAACGTTTCCTGGCACTTACCACTGTGATGACATCCACCCTTTTAACATGGATACTTTGCCCTCCTTCCCACATACATCCAGACACAGGGATGTGACTAACTTCAGAGGCAAGCAAATGCAGCTTGCCACATAACTTAACCCAACAAACAGATCTGTGAGTGACATGCTTTGACAGATGGTTTAATCTAGGTGGTGCAATCTTTTTTTTAAGGAGCCAGCCTTGCAGCCTCAAACATTTGCTTCTAAACAAAAGTGGGGGAGAAAGGACAAAAGGACTGACACTTGATCTCCAATCCTTACTACTTGGGTGGCCGGGTTGATTGACTATTATTATACCGTGAAGAATGGTGCCTGATTTCAGCCGACTAGCTGATTTTGCCTCTGGGTAATTATTTTTTCTCACTCTTCTTTCATTTTGCTCCTCATTTCCTTCCAGCTTTGTTTCTGCTCTTATTGTGACAAGTGACAAAGGGAGGAGTTGACATACTTGCTTGCCCTGCCATCCAGGGTGGATTTTAGTAAATGATGATTAACATTAGCAACTGCAATAGAACAGCTAGAGGCCAACATGGTCTAACAGAGAATATAACGCATCACCTGGCTGGTCTGTCACCAGCTGACACATTCTTTTTGTGCATTTATGTCCCTTACAAATCACTGCCTTACCAGACAAAGTGATATTAACTTTTCTTTGGCTTGGCTTCGCGGACGAAGATTTATGGAGGGGGTAAAAAGTCCACGTCAGCTGCAGGCTCGTTTGTGGCTGACAAGTCCGATGCGGGACAGGCAGACACAATTGCAGCGGTTGCAAGGGAAAATTGGTTGGTTGGGGTTGGGTGTTGGGTTTTTCCTCCTTTGCCTTTTGTCAGTGAGGTGGGCTCTGCGGTCTTCTTCAAAGGAGGTTGCTGCCCGCCAAACTGTGAGGCGCCAAGATGCACGGTTTGAGGCGTTATCAGCCCACTGGCGGTGGTCAATGTGGCAGGCACCAAGAGATTTCTTTAGGCAGTCCTTGTACCTTTTCTTTGGTGCACCTCTGTCACGGTGGCCAGTGGAGAGCTCGCCATATAACACGATCTTGGGAAGGCGATGGTCCTCCATTCTGGAGACGTGACCCATCCAGCGCAGCTGGATCTTCAGCAGCGTGGACTCGATGCTGTCGACCTCTGCCATCTCGAGTACTTCGACGTTAGGGGTGTAAGCGCTCCAATGGATGTTGAGGATGGAGCGGAGACAACGCTGGTGGAAGCGTTCTAGGAGCCATAGGTGGTGCCGGTAGAGGACCCATGATTCGGAGCCGAACAGGAGTGTGGGTATGACAACGGCTCTGTATACGCTTATCTTTGTGAGGTTTTTCAGTTGGTTGTTTTTCCAGACTCTTTTGTGTAGTCTTCCAAAGGCGCAATTTGCCTTGGCGAGTCTGTTGTCTATCTCATTGTCGATCCTTGCATCTGATGAAATGGTGCAGCCGAGATAGGTAAACTGGTTGACCGTTTTGAGTTTTGTGTGCCCGATGGAGATGTGGGGGGGCTGGTAGTCATGGTGGGGAGCTGGCTGATGGAGGACCTCAGTTTTCTTCAGGCTGACTTCCAGGCCAAACATTTTGGCAGTTTCCGCAAAGCAGGACGTCAAGCGCTGAAGAGCTGGCTCTGAATGGGCAACTAAATTGCCTATTAACTTTTACTCAGTAGAAATTAACATTGTCTTGAAAATGAACCTCAAAACAAAAGGGAAATTTGTCTGACTGTTTCCCTCTTTAACAGGTTTTCCCTGCCATTACACTTCCTTGAGATCCAGATACTCTTCGAGGAAATATCCTTTCAACAGCGTCCTTCTTATTTTGCTTAATTTGTGTTGGTGAATTGGAAAACTGGAAGCTTCGTTTGTAGAATATGGAGGAAAATAAACATAGAACATAAACACTACCATATAGTAAAGACCTTTCTTCCCTCAATGTTGTTCCAACCTACACATTCCTACCAAAAACACCCTTTGTAATCTCTATTTTTCTTTCCTCCACATGCCTGTCTAAGATGCCCCTTAACAGCCCCTAACGTTTTAGCCTCCATCACCACCCCTGGCAAGGCATTCCAGGCACCTCCAACCTTCTGTGTAAAAAATACTTAACCCTGAGCTCTCCCCTAAACTTACCTCCCTTTACTTTAACATATGTCCTCTGGTGTTTGCTATTCCTGCCTTGGGAAAAAGATGCTGGCTGTCTACCTTATCTATGCATCTCAGAATCTAGTTGACCTCTATTAAGTCCTCTCATCCTTCTTCAGTCCAGAGAGAAAAGTCGCAGCTCTGCTAACCTTTCCAATCCAGGGACCATCCTAGTAAATCTCCTCTGCACCCTCTCCATGGCTTCCTATAATGAGGTGACCAGAACTGAATAAAATATTCCAAGTGTGGTCTCACCAGGGATTTGTAGAGTTGCAACATGACCTCTCGACTCCTGAACTCAATTCCCTGACTTAGGAAATACTTAAAAAATATGCAGATACAGCAAGGAGTTAGAAAGTCAAATGGTATTTTGGTCTCTATTGCAATTTCGAGGCAGGTTGGAGCAAAGGAGTGAGGAGACTGTCTGCAATTGGACTGTGGTAACCCTGCATATGAAGAACCGTGCACAGTTTTGGTTGCCAAGCCTAAGGAAAAACGCAGACCTTATAAAGGAAGAAGCAAAGATTCATTAGGTTGAATCCTAATGACAGCTGAGGTGAGATTGAGGAGAAAGGACCTATATTAAAACAGGTCAGAGAATTTCAGTGAAACATCTAGGACTGTGTAGACTGCAACTGTGGAACCTTGATATTGCTCAGATCTCTCTGCTGACCCCTATAAAGGCAACAGTGGCTTTCTGTATTTCAATGCCCACAACTCTTAGCAAGCTCAGAAGATTCAAAGATTTAAAGAAGAAATAGACACATTCTTCCTGAAAAAGAAAGTATAGGAACATGCTGGAACAACACCACATCCCCTTCTCATGTTAATCAAAAGAAATATTTCAGGTTTTAGATTTATGTTTCAGAATATTCTGATTCTCATAGATTTTTATCAGCTCTTCACCATCTTTCAGATAAGAAGTACCTTTACACATGAGTGACAAATTATGCCCCATGATTTCCAAATACAAATAGGATTGATCAGATTCTTCTTCAGCTTTGAGGGTATCCATTTTGGAATCTCTAATAATGTGTGGTGTTTTGACATGTTTGATTTGATGGGAAATTTTGCAAGCCATGTAATGCTGCGATCACAGATACTTTTGATGTGGCATTTCAAACAGTCACATCATACAGTGTTTTCTCACATCCATGGCTATCGCATTTCACAAGAACTGTAGACCCCCAATGTAATTATATAGATCTGAATTTCATGTGGTCCCCAGCATTTGCATTCAGCATATTTTTGCTTTCTTGGCTTTATCATGCCAGCATAAATGTTGATATCTATCTTGCAAGTTATCACTGGATAACATCTACAAATGTTGTAGTATTTATTCAAGAACCAGGTTTGGTGTGTGATCCACCATCAATGACTCATGAAACTGAAACTGAGCAAAACTGATAGGCTTTTATTCACAGTAGAATGAAGGCACATCCCTGCTGGTCAACTGTGCCGAACTGAGGAGAGGCTGGGAGACAGTCACCTTTATTCTGAAGCCTGTGCGAGGGGCCACAGGTGTGTGGCCAATGGGTGTGTCCAGACACTATGTGCATGACATTTGATACAATGTCAGATCAGCCATTGCTGTTAGCAGACTCTTGTTTATCACTGTTGTTGGTGGACTGTTGTTCATCTTTGATAAAAGATATCTTGTCTCTCTTTACCTTGGTAAAAATGAAGACAGAAAATGACTGATGGATATTCCATTAGCAATGAGTTTGGTATATTGCTGAAGCAGTAAGAGGGGAAAGAAAACATAGTAGTTCTCTTGATAAATGTGTTCATGGTGACCAGATATGTTGGCATGATGGAAAAGCATAAGAGGCCACAGCATTTTGCTTCATACTTTGAATGAGTGTTGCTATTCCTGACAAGAAGTGATATCATCAAGATCCCTGAAAAGAACAGAAACCAGGACAATATTGCCATAGATCGTAAGAGGAATGAAGCAGTGGTACAGTTCGCAGAACCAGAGACTTGTAAAATGCGAACAAATTTATTAGCACCACTGACCATGGATGAATATCCTTATCAGAATATTGCAGAATTTTAATGGGATGTTTTAATTCAAAATTATCTCAGAGCTAAACATTTAGAGTGTGCAACCAAGGTCCTGAAGAATGGGCAGAAATATCATCAGGTGAAAGGCTTTTTGAAAAGTACAACTTTCAAAACTTTGGTAGATTGGACCATGGGCTCTGAATGGGGTGGGAGGATGGGGGGGGGGGGGGGCGGAAATGAGAATTGTATTGTTAAGTGGAGATGATTTAAAGATCTGAAGATCCCAGATGAAGTTACCTCCATTCAATATGTAGCTATTGGTCATCCTTCAGTTCAAAGAAGACATGTTGTTGTGCAGTTCATCTGTGGACACGAAGGTGACTTTGCAGTCCCAATCTGGAAGCGCAAAGTCTAGCACAATGGGGGCACTGGAAGTCCGTTGTTGTAATAACTTTGGCAGCTGCTCTGTGACGCCATTCAAGGCCTTCCACCAGTTTTTGGCAGCGCCTGTCTTCGAAACTGGTGTAGGCTTCATCACATAGGGCTGACCAATGGCATTTATCAGCAGTCACAGCTTCTAGTTCTCTCAGCAGGATGCCACAGTAGCGTCTTTATAGTGCTTACATAGATGACCTTGAGAGCTCCTTCTAGTCTTCAATTCACTATAGAGCAGCTGGTAAGGTGGTCGTCCATTCTGATGACGTGTCCCACCCACCACATCTGGACTCTGATGATCAGGGACTCAATGCTGGTGGACTTCGCGCGACTCAAGACCTCCAGGTTGGAGACATGGATGATCCAGAGAACCTCCCTGTTTACAGCATCAAATGCCTTTGTCAGGTCAATGAAGAGAGAGTAATGAGGTTTGTTCTGCTCGATGCACTTCTCCTGAATTTGTCTCACGGCAAATATCACGGCACTGCGCCTCCGGGAGATTCCTTTCCGAGTCAGTGGCAAGTCTGTTCAGGAGGATGCAGGTCGAAATCTTGACTGTGATGGACATCAAGGTCTGGTATGTGGGCACAAATGCCCCTTAGCAGAAGACTCTGCAAAAATGGTTACATCCCAATACATCACAGGCAGAACTCTCCCCACCATTGAGAACATCAACTTGGAATACTGCCATTGGAGAGCAGTAGCAATCATTAAGGATCCACACCACCAAGGACCTCTGTTCTCACTGCTGCAATTATGAAAGAGGTATAGGTACTACAGGACACATATCACCAAGTTCAGAAACAATTACAACTCCTCCACCATCAGACTTCTCGACAACAGACTGAATCAGAGACTCATTTCAGGATTCTTACTTTTCTCATTATTTATTACTAAATGTTTAGTTTCCTGTAATTGCACAGTCAGTTTGTTTGCATTGTTTTCATTGCTAAGGTATCTCTCTTGCGTATTCATCGTATCTTTCTTCTTGATTACAGTTGAAATTCTGTACAGTAGAAATTATGCAAGGCCCTCAGGAAAATTAATCACAGGGTTTATGTGATGTCGTTTATAGATCATAGAACAATACAGCACAGTACAAGCCCTTCAGCCCTCGATGTTGTGCCCACCAATATATTCTTCCTAAGAAATAAGTACTAAACACTCCCTATCCCATAACCCTTTCATGTCTAAGAGTCTCTTAAATTCAGCCAATGTTTCAGCCTCCACCATCATCCCAGACAAGTCATTCCAGGCACCCACAACTCTCTGTGTAAAAATCCTACCCCTGATGTCTCCCCTAAACTTCCCTCCCTTAACTTTTACGAATGGCATTCCGATTAAAGAATGTCACACAATCATTTCAACAGGTGATGGATGCTTTAGGACCAATGTCTTCATTTACCTCAACAACATCTTAGTGGCCAATGGGACTAAGTAAGAACATTTGGAACATCTTCACACACTTTTTATTTGCCTTCAAAAGTTTGGAGCGACCATCAATCTGGATACATTGTGTTTTTGGACAAGAAATTATTGATTTCTTGGGGAAAAGGATTACTCACTGACTCCACTTCCACCCAAAGTTGAAGCCATTACCTGATACTTTTAAAAGCCTGCAGGAATTCTTGGGAATGGTACATTTTTACCATCAATTTCTTCTGGGAGCAGCTCATATCATGATGCATTTTTTCGATCTAATGTCTGGAAATGTCAGAACCATCCATTGGACTGAAGAGGGAAACAATGCCTTCTTGAAGACGAAAGATTCCACAATGCTGAGCTACCCAGATTTAAATGCAGCCACTGCCCTTTCTAAAGACACTTCCAGTATGGCCGTAGGAGGTGCACTTCATCAATATGTTAACAGAAAATGGAAACCGTTAGCGTTCTTCAGCCGCCATCTTTGTAAACCCAGAAGAAATACAGTGCTTTTGATAATGGCTTGTCCATTCGACACTTCCATTATCTTTTGGAGGGCAGAGAATTTACTATGTACACTGACCACAAGACCTTAACATTTGCATTTTCCAAAGACGCAGAGCCCTGGTCAGTGCGAAAACAACGGTAATTATCATTCATTTCAGAATTCTCTACAAAAATACTACATATTTCTGGAAAAGACAATGTAGTACCTGATATACTTTCCTGCTCTGTTCCACTCGACGTTTCTTCTGTAGATCAAGGTATTGACTACACAGCTTTGGCTGCGGCCCGAGGATATGACCATAAGGTGAATGTTTATTGGACTGCAATCATGAATCTGCAATTGAGAGTTGTCCAGTTTGGAGTAAATGGCACTACTCCTCTGTGATAAATCAATGGGACACCCATGCCAAGTAGTTCTGGCATCACGAAAACGTTTAACATTTGACTCTGTGCATGATCTCTCACATCCATCGATTAGATCGACCATTCATGTGGTTTCTGGCAGGTTCATGTGGCACAGTCTTAAAAAAGATGTTACACAAAAGGTGAGGTCATGCATTTCCTGCCAAAAAGCAAAGGTTCAGTGGCATACTAAGGAACCACCGTAGTCTGTCCCTGCAATTATTCGTCATTTTGCTCATGTCCACCTAGGCATCGTTGGTCTACTTCCTGTTTCAAGAGGATACAGTAATAGATAGGTTTATGCAGTGGCCAGAGGCCGTGCCAATGGTAGATGCTACTGCAGACACTTGTGCTCGGGTGTTCCTCAGTTCCTGGGTGTCTCGTTTTGGTTTACTGATGCATTTTACTTCAGATAGAGGACCACAATTTACTTCCTCACTGTGGACAGCCTTGTCTTGCTTGCTCGGTACAAGAATTCATCATATAAATGCCTATCATCCCCTGGCCAATGGTGGAAAGATTTCATCGACATCTCAAGTCAGCCTTGATGGCTTAGTTAGAGGGCCCAAACTGGGCTCATGAGCTGCCCTGGGTATTACTGGGCATTAGAACAACTCCAAAGGAGGACCTTCACGCTTCATCTGTGGAGCTCGTGTATGGCACACCATTGGTAGTTCCAGGGGAGTTCATCCCCTACCATTCCAACTCCAGCGATGATCCTAAAGCACTGTTGAGCAAGCTAAGGGAGACCATATGAAAATTTACCCCTATACCACCATTGTCACATGAAAAAAAACATTCTTCTTTTGTACCTGAAGACCTCAAAAATTGAGAAGAGAAACACATGGTCAACCTTTACAGACACCCTATGAAAGACCTTATAGGATACTCAAACAAATTAGGTCAACCTGTATTTTGGACATTGGAGGGAAGCCACAGTCTTTCACTATTGACGGGCTTAAACCAGCTCCGGTGGACATCTTCCCTGCTGCAGCAGCCAATAGTCTGTCACAGAGGTCGACAACCTAAAAGGCAGACAAACTTTTCTGCTGGTTCTGGGGGGTTATCGAAGTGACTACGTGACATCAGTGCGTGATGACGTCAGTGCGCGTTGAGCGCATGATTCTGGCTTTTCAAAGATTGCCTGGATGATGAAGAGTAAAACTGTTTGATTCATTCTAGAAGTGACTTGTGTGGTTATTTCATTGTGTCCACGAATGTATCTTTACCTCCTTTGAAAGCTGAGAGACCTGCTGTGTTCCTCGAGCATTTCTGTGTTTTTACTATGATCACAGCGTCTGCAGACTTTCATGTTTTACTTCAATGATAATTACAAGCAAATTAGCATCACATCCGGTACCGCACGGATGGCAGTCTCTTCAATCTGAGGCGCTTACAAGCTCACACCAAGACACAAGAGCAACTTGTCCGTGAACTACTCTTTGCAGACGATGCCGCTTTAGTTGCCCATTCAGAGTCAGCTCTTCAGCGCTTGACGTCCTGTTTTGCGGAAACTGCCAAAATGTTTGGCCTAGAAGTCAGCCTGAAGAAAACTGAGGTCCTCCATCAGCCAGCTCTCCACCATGACTGCCAGCCCCCCTCCCACATCTCCATCGGGCACACAGAACTCAAAACGGTCAACCAGTTTACCTATCTCGGCTGCACCATTTCATCGGATGCAAGGATCGACAATGAGATAGACAACAGACTCGCCAAGGCAAATAGCGCCTTTGGAAGACTACAAAAAAAAGAGTCTGGAAAAACAACCAACTGAAAAACCCAACAAAGATAAGCGTATACAGAGCCGTTGTCATACCCACACTCCTGTTCGGCTCCGAATCATGGGTCCTCTACCGGCATCACCTACGGCTCCTAGAACGCTTCCACCAGCGTTGTCTCCGCTCCATCCTCAACATTCATTGGAGTGCTTTCATCCCTAACGTCGAAGTACTCGAGATGGCAGAGGTCGACAGCATCGAGTCCACGCTGCTGAAGATCCAGCTGCGCTGGGTGGGTCACGTCTCCAGAATGGAGGACCATCGCCTTCCCAAAATCGTGTTATATGGCGAGCTCTCCACTGGCCACCGTGACAGAGGTACACCAAAGAAAAGGTACAAGGACTGCCTAAAGAATTCTCTCGGTGCCTGCCACATTGACCACCGCCAGTGGGCTGATATCGCCTCAAACCGTGCATCTTGGCGCCTCACAGATCGGCGGGCAGCAACCTCCTTTGAAGAAGACCGCAGAACCCACCTCACTGACAAAAGGCAAATGAGGAAAAACCCAACACCAACCCCAACCAACCAATTTTCCCCTGCAACCGCTGCAACCCTGTCTGCCTGTCCCGCTTCGGACTTGTCAGTCACAAACGAGCCTGCAGCTGACGTGGACATTTACCCCCTCTATAAATCTTCATCCGCGAAGCCAAGCCAAAGAGAGAAGAAAGAGAGCATCAGAGGGTAGAGTAGCATAATAGTTTGCTCTGATATTTAGTTCAGTTCATATCTGAGGTTATGGTTATTTAACACAAGATATTTACAATATAGAAGAGCACAGCATGAGAACAGATCCTTCATCCCAAAATGTCTGCGCTGAACATGATTCCCAAATTAAACTACAACTCTGCTGCTTGCACATGATTCGTATCCCTCAATTCCTTGCATATTCCTATGTCTATCTAAAAGCATTAATCACATCTGTCTTATCTGTTTCCACTACTACCCTGGCAGTTCATTCCCGGATCCTGCCACTTTGTGTGTAAAATACTTACCCCACACATCACCCTTAAACTTACCCCTCCTCCTCATCTTAGATACATGTCCTCTAATATGTGACATATTACCCTGGAAAAAAGATTCTGAATGTCTACACTATCTATATCTCTCATAATTTTATAAACTTCATTCAGATTTCCCTTTATCCTCCAAGACTCCAGATACTGGGAGGCACTATCTCAGAGGATCTTTCCTGGACCCAACACACCAATGGCATCACGAAGAAAGCACATCAGCGCCTCTCCTTCCTCAGGGGTTTTCAGAGGTTTGGTATGACACCAGAAACCCTGGAAAATTTCTAGAGGTGTGGTGGAAAGCGTGCTGACCGGCTGCATCATGGTCTGGTATGGGAACACCAATAACCCTGAGTGTAAAGCCCTCCAGAAGGTAGTGGACACAGCCCAGGACATCACAGGCAAAGCCATTCCCACTATTGAGTACATCTACAGGGTATGCCACCGTCAGAGGGCAGCATCAATCATCAAAGACCCACACCACTCAGCACATGCTCTATTCTCACTGCTGCCACAAGACTCACACCACCAGGTTCAGGAACAGCTGCAACCCCTCAACCATCAGATTCCTCAATGACAAACTCAATCAGAGACTAATTTGTGCACTTTATTGATTTTCTTTTTGTTCTCTCTGTAATGCACAGTTTGCATTCATTATCTGTTTAGTTATTTTATTTGTTTACATGTTTACGCTGTGTGCAGTTTATTTTTTGCACTACCAATTCGTCATAATTCTGCCGCACCCATAGGAAAAAGGAATCTCAGGGATGTATGTGATGTCATGTGTGTACTCTGACAATAAATCTGAAATCAGCTTATTCCACACTCCCACCACCCTCTGAATGAAAATGTTCCCCTAAACCTCTCCAGTGTAAAACTATGACCTCTCGTATTTATCTCCCCCAATCTGTGGAAAAAGCCTATTGCATCCACTCTGTCTATAACTCTCATAATTTATAAACCTCAATCAAATCTCCCCTCATCCTTCTTCACTCTAAGGAATAAAGTCCTAACTTGGCCAATCTTCCCCAGTAACTCAACCCCTGAATACCATATAACAATTATAGCATGGAAACAGGCCAATTTGGCCCTTCTAGTCTGCACTGATCCAAGTACCCTCCTCTAATCCCACTTATCAGCACACTGCCCATATCCCTCCATCCCCCTCCCATCCTTATACTTATCCAACTCTTTCTTAAATGAAAAAATTGACCCTGCCTCCACCACCTTTCCCGGAAGCCCATTCCACACCGTAGCCACTTTTTGAGTAAAGAAGTTCCCCCTCATGTTACTCCTAAACCTTTGCCCGTCAACTCTCAACCCATGTCCTCTTGTATCCATCTCTCCTACTCTCAGTGGGAAAAGCCTTTCCACATCAACTCTATCTATCCCTCTCATCTTAAACACCTCTATCAAATCCCCTCTCAGCCTTCTATCGTGGCAACATTCTAGTAAATTTTCTCTGCATTCTTTCAATCTTGTTGCTCTCCTTTCTGTAGTTGGTACCCAGAACTGCATACAAAATTCCAAATTTAGCCTTTCTAATATCTTAAACAACTCCTATACTCAATACTTTGATTTATTTATAAAGGCTAAGATATCAAAAGATTTATTTACAACCCTATCCACATGCAATGCCACCTTCAGAGAACAATGCATCGGCACACCTAGATCCCTCTGCTCCTCCGCACTCCTCATTTACTGTATATCTCCTCCCTTGGTTTGTCCTTCAAAAATGTATCTCCTCACACTTTCTGGCCCATTCTCCAAGCTGGTCCAGATCCCTTTGCAACCTTTGATAACCTTCCTTATACAAAATCATAAGGAGGAATGGATTGGGTGAACACAGAGTCTTTTGGCTAAAGTTGGAGAATTGGTAATGAGTTTAAAGTGAGGGAGGAGAGATCCTGAGTGAAGATAAGCAGTAACTATTTTACACAGATGGTAATGAGTGTATGGAATAGGCTAACAAAGCAGGTTTCAAAGCAGGTATTAATGCAACATTTAATTTAAAAAAAAATAGATGGATATGTAGATAGGATAGGTTAGAGTGATTTGGGCCAAAGGCAAGCAGGTCGGACTAGTGCAGGTGGGATATTTTGGTCAGCATGGCAAACTGGGCTGAAAGGCCTGTTTCCACACAGTTCAACTCTATGGCTCTCCCCATAGCACCTAATATCTCCTAATCCAGACAGCATTCTGGTAAATCTCTTGTGTACCCTTTCCAAAGTCTCCACTTCCTTGCTATAATGAGGCATTCAGAATGGTACACGATACTCCATGTGTGACATCACTAGAGTTTGAGGAATTTTGTATTCAACCAAATTATTTATTCCTGGGAAGCATATCTTTTTCCTTATCAATTGTTTCTTGATTCATTTCTGGCCTTCATGATTAATGTCTATAAGCAACTTCATTGTACAAAATGCAAGGTAAATGTGATTATCAGTTCAATGTCAATCTTCCACCAATCTTGCAATGAATAAGATATTATGAGTGGGTGCCATTTCCAATTTTGTACCCAAAATGTTGATTTACAGATATGCACACGCTGTTATCTTTGCTTTGCGTTGATTACTGACCATTATGTTCAGTGACGATGAAATGTCCTGGAGAAAATCATTTCCTCTTGACCCCAACGTCACTCAGAAGTATTAAGTCTCCAACAGCTTTTAATTTACATTTGGAATACAAAATAAAGAGATACAACAACCCCATTCCCCTGGCATCACTGCTCCACCAGCAACATAGACCCCTCCTTCTTATGGCAACTTTCATTCAGCCACAGTATGATTTCATCTAGATGAGCAGTTCTGCAAACATCAAGCTTAAAATGGGTTGCTGTGTCTAAATGAGGATTGGACCTACACACATTCATGGTGTTCAGCATTCCCACCCCTGTTTTCTGTTTTTGTACATGAGAACTACATCACTGGATTTGAATCTCAACACAGGGGTTAGTAGGCAGCTCTAGTGAATAAAGATAGAGTGGGGCACTGACTCCTCTAAGCTGTACACATATGTTCTGCAACCAGCACACAAAATAGTTCAAAGTATAGAATAAAATCTTAACTAAATATGTTACTTTGTAGAATGCAATCATAATTGTATTATATAAAAACACAGAACCTTTCTATAATACAGCTTTATTAGCCATGAGAGATAGACTGTGCCAAAATTATCTTGAAACAATTTCAAGTTTACATTTGTACAAGCATTCAATACGCACACACTTTGGTCACAGGAAAAAAAAATTCACAACTTAAGATTTTTGCGCACGCTGACTACTTAAAAATTAGAGGGAACATTGGAGTGGGGAATGTGGATATCAAAGCCAGCAGAATGGGCAGCATCTGTAGAAGAAAGGTGAATAAAAAGCAAGTGTAACTTCTTAATTCAAAAAGAGAGGGGGGTCAGAAAGTCGGAAACTGCAGCTCAGTTAACATAACAACTGGCATTAGGAAAAATGTGAGAAGCTATTATTAAAGAGAAATAAAAGAGCATTTATACTAATCAAGGAAAGTCAACATGGTTTTCTGAAAGGAAACAATGTTTGAGCAATTTATTGGAGTTCTTTGAAGAAGTAACAAGTTCTTTGGGAGCTGTAGGAAGTAAATAAACTGTAGGTATAAGTGGGTCTTTGTCTGGTTGGCAAGATATAATGAATGGTGTGCCACAGGGATCGGTGCTGAGGCCTCAATATTTTACAATTTTATAAATGACTTGGGTGGAGACACAGAAAATAAATGGTTGCTAAATATGTGGCAGGCACAGATAGGTAGGAAAATAAGGTTTTCAGAAGAGAAAAGAGCTCCACAAAGGGATATTGATAGGTAAAGCGAATGGACTAAGAAAATGCAAAAGAGAGAAAAGATAGAAAAATGTGAAAAATCTTATGCACATGTAAAGCAGGAAATTATGGAAGCTGCTATAGGCTATGATTTATTGCCAGGGGAACTGAAGAAAGAAATACAGGATTGGTAAGACCACATTTGGAACATTGTATTTCAGGGAGCACATTAATGCAGTTCAATAAACTGTCTGAATTTGGGAAACTGTGGAGGGGGTCGAAGCTTTGTTTTATGAAGATTGAACCTAGGCTTATATCTACTGTAACAAAGAATGAACTGATGGAAGGACTCAGCCTGAAAGATTGTCCATTCCTTTCCTTCTACAAATGCTGATTGATCATTGAGTTCTTCCAGCAATTTATGCTTTGCTCCAAATTCCAGCATTCACAGTTTCCATTATAGTATCCCACTGTCATTTGGAAGAACAAGAAAAGAGTTGATTGAAACACATTAGGCCCTGAGAGCTCTTAACAAGGTGGATGTGAAGAGGATATTTCCTCTTGTGGAGAATCTAGAATGAGGAAACCACTGCTCAATCATAAAGAGCTGGTTAATTAATGGAAAGATTAAGTGTTTGTTTTTCTCTCTGATAGCCATGAGGTTTGGAATTCTCTTCCTCAAAGACTGATGGAAGAAGACCCTTTGAATATTTTTAAGATGGAGTAGATATATAGAACATTGAACATTGCAGCATAGTACAAGCTCTTTGACCCATGATGTTGTGCAGTCCCTTAAATGCTGCTTTTGTTCCATCCCCCACCACAATCCCTTGCAATGCATTCTAGGGACCCACAACTCTGTGTAAATAAAACTTACCCCTGATGTCTCCTCTAACCAATTTGAACTGTTTGGAAAGGTGGGCTGAAAGGTGGCAGATGGAGTTTAATGTAGATAAGTGTGAGGTGCTTCATTTTGGGAGGAATAACCAAAATGGGTTGTATGCAATGAAGGGGAGGGAAGTGAAGAATGCAGAGGCAAACAGAGGGATCTTGGAATAATGGTTCAGCATTCCTTGAAGGTGGATTCCCATGTAGATAGGGTGGTGAAGAAGGCTTTTGTATGCTGGCTTTTATAAATCATAGGATAGACTATAGGAGCTGGGGGGTTATGTTGAGACTGTTTAAGGCATTGGTGAGGCCAGATTTGGAGTATTGTGTGCAGTTCTGGTCTCCAAATTATAGGAAGGATATAAATAAGGTAGAGAGGGTGCAAAGAAGGTTTATGAAAATGTTGCCTGGATTGCAGTATCTTGAATATGGAGAAAGGTTGAGTAGACTGGGACTTTATTCGTTGGAGTATAGAAGGTTGAGAGAGGATTTGATAGAGGTATTTAAAATTATGAAGGGAATAGATAAAGTAGATGTGAATAGGCTCTTTTCCCTGAGGGTAGGGGAGATTGGAACAAGGGGTCATAAGTTAAGGGTGAGGAGGCAAAACTTTAGAAGTAATATAAGAGGATGCTTCTTCACTCAGAGAGTGGTGGCTGAGTGGAAGATCCTCCAGTAGAGGTAGTTGCGGCAGGGTCAATTCTGTCACTTAAGAAGAGGTTAGATGGATGTGAGGGGATTGGAGGGTTATGGGCAAGGGAGTGGGTAGGTGGAACTAGTGGAGTTTCACGTAGATGGGTGCAGACTAGAAGAACTGATATGGCCTGTTTCCGTACTGTAAATTGTTACATGGTTAAACTTTCCTCCCTTCTCTTTGTTCAGGTGTCCTCCGGTGTTTGCTACTTCCACCCTGGTAAAAAGGTGCTGGCTGTCTAGCTTATCCAGGCCTCTCAGAATCTTGTAAACCTCTATTAATTCACCTCTCATCTTTCTTCGCTCCAAAAGGAAAAGTCCCAGCTCTGCTAATCTTGCCTCATAAGACTTATTTTCCAATCTAGGAACATCCTCTGCACATTCTCTACAGCTTCCACAGCCTTCCTGTAATGAGGTAACCAGAACGGAGCACACTATTCTAAGTGTGGTCTCACCAGAGATTTATAGAGCTCCAACATGACCTCACGACTGCTGATTTCAATCCTCCGACTTATGAAGTCCAGCATACCGTGGGCCTGTTTCACTATCCTATCAGCTTGCACAGCAACCTTGACAGATCTATGGATTTGGACACCCAAGGTCCGTCTGTTCTTTCACACTGTTAAGTATCCGACCATTAACCATTCAAGTTTGACCTTCCAAAAATGGATCACCTCTCACTTATCCAGATTGAACTCTATCTGCCACTCCATGAGCTGAAATATTTCTGTGGATAGACGATAATGCAGAGATAAGGCTATTATCAGATCAACCATGTTGTCATTAAGCAATGCAGTAGACTTGAAAGGGTGAGTGGCCTAACTTGGATGCTTGAAAGCAACAATTCAAAAAGATTTGCAGAATTAGGAATGCAGAATCACTCCTCCTAAGTAGCTCACTTATGGTTTGTTCTCTCAATTTTTTAAAAATGTGATATTAACCTGCTTGTGTGTTGTTTTGAAGGTAAGAGTATTAAGAGCATGTTTGAGTGAGGGTTGGTGTACCTTCAAATGACAAGGAGTTTATCAAAATCTCTAAAGATAAATTGGATCAACGGACTGCTGAGAAAATGTCCCATCTGGATAAATATTGGAATTACTTAGTTTCAAGATTTTTTCACTCAAATCATGAGTAATAATTACTGTATAAATGCTATATAGTCCTCTGCTCTCAGATTGTATAGGAGCTGGATGTAATTGGTGGAGAAAAAGTACATTTTACGTGGTGATATTTACTATCACTAACCGTCTGAAACTCCAGGCAAAAGAATATCAATGCCGCCATCACCATAAAAGCTTGCCTGCTCTAGACACTAACATTTCTGCTGCATTAGGCATAAAACCTACTCAATTTACAGCACACGTGTACAACAGCTGACGTTGAGACATACACAAAGCTGTACACTGCCAGACAGTACTGAGTGGTTCCCCTCTAATCAATGTGTTTTAGAATTCTTCAGAGAAATGGATTGGACTAATGGAGCATTTTGCAAACAAGAAACTATTTATGGAAAGAATTGAATGCAAAATTCCAATGTAGCAGTTGAAAATATTGCAAAAGAGCAAAGATAATAAAAAGGATTATTATCACTACTTTCTTGCCAACTATATTTGCCCACTGAAGAAATAAAACTAATTCCTGATTTGATGCCTGATTAAAGGTAATAGCATTGACAGTTATCTTTAAGCTAATTTTTCCTAATTTTATGAATCTTAATGGGGAGAGGGAAGAAGAGCTAAGCTTCTAATTGTTGTAAAGACAGACTCCTCTAATGCAATGTGTTTAATGCCTTTCCTGTTTATTTTAGCTGTATGCACTTTTCTGTCTTCCAGTCTAAACTGTACATCTGAAAAAGACATAAATATTCTTCTAAAATCAGACTTGACTAGGCCTGAAGTGAATTCTTACTATAAACAAAATGAGGTGCTAAAGAAAACTTTAAAAAGAAGCACTCAATCTTTATTCAATAATCACATAGGGACTGGTTATTCCAAGGAAGATCTCCACTACTGATGACAGAAGAATTCTCATCATAATGAAAAAAAAATTCCCCAAACGTGTGTCCAGCAGATCAGAAACACTCTTCAGGAGGCACTGTCTGCAGAAGAGGCTACACTGCAAGAACCAAACCATTGGCAATGGTGGTAAGCTTTGGATTTGGGCAGTTCCTTTATGCTCCACACTTTGCTTTTGCCATCACTTTAATCTTTGTCTCATCTGTCCACAAGATCTTTTTCCCAAATTCTGCAGGCTCTTTTAAATACTTCTTGACAAACTATAATCTGGCCATCCTTTCTGGGCTAACTAGTAGTTGGCATCTTGCAGAGTAGCCTTTGTATTTCTTTTCATGAAGTCTTCTGCGGACAGTCAACATTGACATATTTACACCTGTCCTCTGAAGAGTGTTTCTGATCTGTCGGACATATGATTGATGATTTTTCTTCATTATTATGAGAATTTTTCTGTCCATCAGCAGTGGAGATCTCCTTGGAACACCTGGCCCTTTGTGATTACAGAGCTCAGTAGTACGCGCTTTCTTCTTAATAATGTTCCAAACAGTTTATTTTGGTAATCCTAAAGTTTGGGTGGTGTCTCTTACTTGTTTTTCAGCCTCATAATGGCCTCTTTGACTTTTATTGGCACAACTCTTGTCCTCAGGTTAAAAATTGGCAACTACAGACTCCAAAGGTGATTGAAAACTTTGAAGCCAGCTTAGCTTTCTTCCATCTGCACCAATGAAGCAATTAAACATACCTGAGTACTCACAAACACCTGTGAAGCCAAATGTTCCAAACATTATGTTTCCCGGAAATGGGGGAACTGTGTATAAAAAATGCTGTAAATTCTACATGGTCAAACCAAAATGTATACAAATAACCTTGAATGAAATCTGGAATGTGCACTTTAATTACATGTGAATTGTTTGATTACAAATTTAAAACTGTGAAGCTTAGGGGCAAATAAAGGGAAAAAAGTGTCTTTGTCCCAAACATTATGGAGGGCACTGCCTCTCATCATTTTATATACTTCTACCAGTCTCCCCTCAGCCTTCAATCCTCTAGACAAAACAATACAAGTCTGTCCAACCTCAGTTTATAGCTAATACTCTCTAATCCAGGCAACATCCAGGTTTGTAGATTTCATCCTCCAACCAACTTCTGCTGTACACACAATTTCATTTTGATCATTCCTTTGACATGCACCCTCCACCTGACAATTCAACAATCTTGATGACTTGTATTGATTTGTGGCTAGCCCATAACAATCTGATTTCAAAGCCAAAATAAAACTTAATGATTGTTGACATGAAGAGAGGTTAAAAAAAATGATTAAGGGGAGGTTTGAAACGCCAGAAAAGTGAGAACAGGAAGAGGAGTGGGTTAGAATTGAATGTTGGCTTGGGAGTGCTGATGTATTCAAGATCAATTTCATTGATGCACACTCTCCAGATTGATGAACGCCATACAATCTTAGGTCCAAATGTTGCAAGTGGGGCACTGATATAATCAAAGCCTCAAAACCCTTCAGTTACGACTCTCATGAAATTAAACCCACGGCAGCATCTACAAATTAATTCAATTTTTTAAATGAAACATTTGTATTTTCCAGTACATCTTATGCAGATAATTCACCTTATGAACAGGATAGCATTAGACCTTTATCATCTCATTGCGCGCTCCGTATTTGTGTGTGTTTTTTTTCATGTAATTTGGAAGAATGGGACCAGGGTTGGGAAATATCTCATTAAGTCAAGATGCTCTGAGGGGGCTCCCCCTTAAAGATCTTGTTTCAAAACCAAAATTAAACTTAATGACTGTTTACATGAAGAGAGGTTAAAAAATGTAATTATTTTCGATTGCACATTTTTTACTTCCATCTGTATTGATTGAACATGGTAAGTGGTGAAATACTTGCTTCTGGGTGGCTGTGTCAGTCTGAAGAGTGACCACAATGTATCTATCAGCTAATACCCTGCTACAAAGACTGAGTTAATACCAGATTCCAGCAGCTGTTTGTTTTAAGAAACTTTGACAGCTTTGACTGTGTGAAAACAGTGAAATATTTAGGAGGGACCAAAACAGTGCTAGGCTAATTTGAAACTCGTGTAATTTCTTTTTCCATCAGAGCTTAACGTTATTTAAATTTCTGACAATGAATACTATCAAGAAGAGATAAATACAAGATATATTTGGCCTTTCACCTCTTAAGCCTGATTGCAAATGTATGCTTGAACAAAGTACTTGATTTACCTCTGGGTTTTGCAATTTGAGTGGAACTCTGAGATTGCACAATTTCATTCTAAAGCTAATGGATCTCCGTCTTGAATTGGGGAAGGTTGCTTGGATCTTTCAAACTTCATTTCCATTCTCACTTAGAAACTGGGATCAAATTCTCCATTTTCTAGCAAGGCACTGAGTAGTACAGCAGTTATAGGGTTGTCCTTTTTATCAGTGGGATTTAGGTTGAAATTCAACTCAACAAGTGGGAATAAAAGCCTCTTCTCTTGACATCAATTACCAGTCACAAATTAAATGGCTTCAGGTAGTCCTCGGTTTTTATCCGGGAGAAGACAATTCAGCACATTAAGGATCTCCTCAGGGGTTGCCAATTGGTAACAACTGGACAATCACACTCACTGAGACCATTGATGTTGAAGTGAATGAAGCTTCATTTGTGTAGCAAATAAAGGATTGCTAAGTAAGATTTTGATGATGCCTTGCTTGTGGAGATAAAATGGGCATGCATTGCTTTACTGACCTGGGCTCAATAGACATTTCAAATCAAGTCACCTTTATTTATCATTCATACCATGCTTGCATGGTAAAGACAAGATAGCGTTTCTCCAGGAACACAGACCTTATTTACATAAACACATTAAAATATTAAAACATACACTGTCACAGTCCTTGGTACCCTATCCACAAAATGTTCTGGAAATTAAGGAGTCTGATGACTTGGGGGATAAAGCTGATGCCCAATCTAGGCATAAGGGCCTGAGTGCTGCAGTACCTCCTATCAGATGGCAGAAGGGAGAACAGTTTACATGAGGGGTGTGTGGAGTCCTTCACAATATTTATTGCCTTTCGCCTACATCACATTTTGTATATGCCCTTCGTGATAGGAAGAGAGCCCCAAATGATCTTTTCCGCTGACTTCACTATCCTCTGCAGGGTCTTGTGGCCCGAAGTGGTACAGCTTCCAAACCAGGTGGTGATGCAGTTGCACAGGATGCTCTCAATACATCGTCTGTAGAATGTAGTGAGGATGGAGGGTGGGAGATGAACTTTCCTCAGCCTTTGCAGGAAGTAGAGGCGCTGCTGGGCTTTCTTGGCCACGGGGCTGGTGTTAAGGGACCAGATGAGATTCTCCACCAAGTGCACTCCAAGGAATTTGATACTTTTGATGACCTCAACAGTGGAGCCATCAATGGTCAGTGGAGCGTGGTCCTTCTGAGTCCTCCTGAAGTCGACAATCATCTCTTTTGGTTTTTTTAATGTTCAGATACAGGTTGTTGGCTCTGCACCAGTCCATTAGTGACTGCACCTCATCTCTGCACACTGACTCCTCATTCCTACTGATCAGGTCCATCACGATTGTGTCGTCAGTAAACTTGATGATGCATTTAGTGTATACATCAGATGTTTAACAAATCTTAATAGTGTCCCATGTTTATAGTGAGAAGAAGAATTGTAAATTTGTTCTTCCTGTCATTTGACTCAGAATACTACAATGGTAGAGATCCTATTTATTATCCTGGTTTATTTTAAAATCCTGCAACCATGGGTTCAAGGTCAAAGATTGCAGCGCCTATATTCGGCAGCAGTCATGAGGGGTTGCATACTCCGTGGAAGCAGGCGACTGGTACAGGTGCCAGAAAATTTGAAAACAACACCACCTCCATTTGAAAAGAAGCAAATGAGACAACCAATGATACGGTGACCATGGTGGTGGACCAGAGAGGGGCTGAGAGGCTAAAGAATGCACAGGCACCAGGCTGTTGGTGACTTGAGGTGAGAAATTCATGCAGGCAGCAGGCTGCTGGCAACGGCAGTCAAAGGACTCACACCAGGCTGTAGACAGTTGGAGAATGGCTCAAGACTGGCTGAAGGGATACCAGGTTTTGGAACCAGGATGCAAAAAGGTGCTGAGGGCTTTCTGACCATGTCAGAGGTTTGGATCTGATGGCTGATGGCTTGGACTAAAGTCTATGCTTAGGCTCTGGGAGCAGTGGAGGTGAATCCATGGACGGTTAATGACTCTGGAGGGACAGGGACTCTCCTTTCTCTTTCTCTGAGCAATTCTGCTGATGACGAATCTTTGCTTTACTATAGACCAGTGGTTTTCAAACTGTCCCCCTAGACTCATACTCCATCTTAAGCAATCCCTATGCCATAGATGCTCTGTGATTAGTAAGGGATTGCTTAAGGTGATGTGAGTGGGAAGGTTAAGAACCATTACTCTCAATCCAATTGTTACAGAAATATTTTGCTTGAGAAAAATTGTTATAGGCCCATTTCTTTTGGAGTTATGAAACAATGCACATAATGAGTCAATTAAATATGATTAAAACAGTGGTTTCAAACCCTTTTTCAAACCTTAATCAATCCCACAGAGCACTTATGGCATAAGAATTGCTTAAGGTGGAATGTGAGTTTAGGGGGAAGTTTGAAAACCACTGCTATAGTCTAAAGGAAATTTTGTGTAATAATACATCTTCTGTTTTATTACATGACAATAAAAGAATCTTGAATCTTGAACCTAAATGCAAAATGACAAAATCAAAATAAAACCTGTGGTAGCTTAATCCAAACAATAATGACAATAGCCAAAGCAGTAGGGACTGTTGCTTCTCTGGCTAAAGTCACTCTTTCTCCAGGGTCGAGAGACTGTGTCAGTTGATGTTCAATGATGGAAGCTTCTTCCATGAATCTGAGGATTTGTCAACTCTTTTGGATAGTTGAAAATTCTAGGCTTCGCAATAAATTCCCTGGATTGGGAAGAGGGAGATAGGGAAGGTGATGCTTTGAAGTGAGGAAAAGGTGAGAGAATAATGAGAGGGCTATGAAGGAGCAGATGAGGGTGGGGGGAGGGGTTAGATAAAGGATATGTGGGGTGGAAGGATGGTGTCTGATAAATTGGTTGTAGGTAAAAGCACTAAAGCTGTATTCTGCAACTTCTCAAAACCCTTCAACTCCCTTCAAAGAGTGAGAGCTCATATAGACTTTTGAAATTGATGTTGAAAAATCCACAACCAATCTACCATTATGAGATGCAAGAATGATCCTAATTAATGGGTCCCAATGCAGACTGTCTCATCACACCATCCTCTTTTCAATCATCCCCATTGCATTTCGCCTCCAGAAAGCTCAGGCACAGGAATGAATGAATAGGTTGCAGTCCAACCTTCACCACTTCCATCTCAAAACCAAACTTCCCTCAGTCATTGATTTATCAAGTCAAGTTTATTGTCATCTATTGTCATCTACAACTCAATGAAACAGCGTTCTCTGGTCCTCGGTGCAAAAACACGCAGACACACAACCAGACAACATACATACAGACAAACAATATATATGTAAGACAAGTATTGATATATACAAAATAATAAATAAATATTGTTTTGTAAATATGAGAGTCTCAGATGGTTCAGCATTCTCACTGCCCGTGGGAAGTAGCTGTTCCTCAACCTGGTGGTGCTGGCTCCAATACTCATGTATCTTTTTCTCAATGGGAGCAGCTGAAAGATGCTGTGTGCATGGTGGGGAAAGTGTCCTCAATGGTTTTGCATGCTCTCTTCAGACAATGATTCCAGTAGATCATATCGATGGGAGGACAGGGAGATATGCAGACACCACTTGTGAATGAATGCTCTCGGAGAAGGAGGTCCAAGTCTTAAATTTTAATTTTTTACATTTATACATACAGTACAGTAACACGCCCATGAGCATGTGCCTCCCAATTACTCAATTGACCCTCAAACCATGGTACATTTTGAACAGTGGGAGGAAACTGGAGCACCTGGAGGGAACCCATGCAGACACGGGGTCAATGTACAACCTCTTTACAGGGATTTGAACCCCTGTCCCAGTTGCTGTCATTGTAACAACATTGCGCTAACTACTGCACTAACTGTGCCATCTTGGTGGTGATTTCTTCACTGAAGATTACAATGGGAATTAAACTAAATATCAGCTTCTTCGCCTGCTGCACAATTCCAGCCTTCAACAATCAAGATCCACAATAAGACACTGGAAAATGTCAGTCATTTTCCATTATCTCAGAATCGCCCTTCATCAAAACGAGATCTCAATAATGAAATCAACCAGCACACCCTTTGGCTAACTGGGGAATAATATGGATGGAGAGCAAGACCTCAAGCGCGCCCTAAAGCTCATGGCCTACTGATTTTTGGAGACATGGGTAATCGACAGTTGGGACCTGGTGACAAGCCACCAATGTTGATTCTGCAAAATCCTCCAAAGTAATTGGCAGAATATCCGCCCCAAGCCCAACATTCCCAGCTTTAGGCTTTGGACACAACCATCTGTCAGGCAGATCCCTTGGTCAATGTTTGATACCAGACTCATGTATCGAGCATTGTGCTCCAATCTTCAGTACAAGAGATTTCCAAGAGATAAAACCTTGCAAGGACATTCTCAGAGTCTCCTTGAAATGTTTACCCTCCTCACCAATTAATGAATTCTCTGACACATGACTACTCTAAATGGA
Organism: Narcine bancroftii; assembly: GCF_036971445.1. Taxonomy (NCBI): domain Eukaryota; kingdom Metazoa; phylum Chordata; class Chondrichthyes; order Torpediniformes; family Narcinidae; genus Narcine; species Narcine bancroftii. The sequence goes on along the minus strand of NC_091473.1, from coordinate 118,056,683 downwards.
GAAAGACTATCCAAGAAGACACCAAATATCCCATTGTTTTACAATGAAAACCAAGTCTAAAACAATGGAAGGAACATCGAACCTCTCATGCAAATCAAACATCAGACACCTTTTCTTTGGCAGAGTTGGCAAAATCCACATAGTCCCTCCAAAGCTTGCATAACAGAGGTGGAGGGAAAGTTTCTCTGCAAATTCTGAGGGTTGGACTAGTTTAGATTTATCATGGACCATTCCTCCTCAAACTGAAAATTATTTTTTATCCTTCATCTATTTTCATCATTCCAATAATGTTTCTGGAACAAAATTCTACTAGTCTTAGATTGATTTTGTCTATGTTTGATGTGGAAGGAAACAAGTGATTACATTTATATCACATTTTTCATGATTAAAATGCAAATGTGGGCAAGGAAATGCCTCCTGTCTCAAGGGTACTGTAAATTCATGTGATAGGACAAATAAAGCAGATTTTAACTCAAAATCAGTCATCCTCATAAATATTTAAACCTTTTTCAATGATCATTGACTAGGAAAACACAAGAGAATCCACACCCAGTCTAGATGTCAGGCAAAAGAGAATGAGAGAACAATAGATGTTCAAAGCTTGCAGCCCACAATTTGTGACCCATTTTAAAACTGTGCAATCTGACCTTCCTTTAACACTTTGCTTTGCTTTGATACCTCAATAACTATATGCTTAGACACATTTACCCCAACTCTTCAAATGAGCGTAACAAAGCCAAAGAGAAGCAAAAGTCCATGAAAGGAAACCACCATTTTCAGTTTTTATCATAAAGAAGGAAGCAATATTGTGGAGCGATAACCATCAGTTCATAGAATGTGATGGATGAATTAGAAGTTGATGTTTGCTCAGCAAAACAGGTTTTAAGAACCAGTGAACCATAGAATATTATAGGACAGAAAAAAGGCCCTTCAGCCCTTCTAGTCTGGGGCAAACTATTATTCTGCTTAGTCCCACTGACCTGCACCCATTCCATATCCCTCTATACCCCTCCCATTCATGTACTTGTCCAAATATTTCTCAAATGTTAAAATTGAGCCCTCATTCTCCACTTCTGCTGGAAGCTAGTTCCATAGTTCCACCACTCTCTGTGTGAAGAAATCCCTCCTAATCTTCCCCCTAAACTTCTCCCCTTTCACCCGTATCCCATGTCCTCTGGCTTTCACTTAACCTCAGTTGAAAAAGCTTACTTTCATTTACTCTATCTAAACCCTACACAATTTTGTATAACTCTATCTAATTTCCTCTCTTTCTTCAATGCTCTGCGGTATAAAGTCCTAACCTGTTTAACTTTTCATTGTAACTTAGTTCTTCAAGTCCCACCAACATTCTAGTAAATCTTCTTTGCACTTTTTTGATCTTATTGATATCTTTCCTGTAGTTAGGTGATCAAAATTGTGCACTATATTCCAAATTTGGCCTCACCATTGTCTTGTACAACTTTACCATAAAAGTCCAATATGTAATTAAAAACCTCTCTTTATGACCCTATCTATCTGTGATGCCACTTTCAGGGAATTATGTACAGTATCTGTATCCCCAAATCACAAGATCACGTTAAAGGAGAAGAAGCAGGCCACTAGGCCCATCGAGTCTGTTCCATGGCTCTACACTAAGTTGAATTATGCTCACACCTAGTTCCAATTTCCAGCCTTTTCCCTATATCCCTTGATACCATTTCTAATTAGACACTTGTCCATTTCCTGATTAAATACTCCCAGTGGCCTGGCCTCCACTGCTTTGTGCGGCAGTGAGTTCCACAGGTCGACGACTCTCTAACTAAAGAAGTTCTTCCTCTTCTCTGTTTTAATTGGATAACTTCTAATTTTAAGACTATGACACCTTGTCCTCGATTCACCCATCAAGGGAAACATCTTATCTGCATTCACTCTATCAAAACCTTTCAATATTCAAAATGTCTCTATGAGATCCCCCCTCGTTCTCCCATACTCAAACAAGTGCAACCTAAGAACTGTCAAATGCTCCTCATATGCTAGCCCCTGCATTCCAGGAATCATCTTAGTCAATCTCCTCTGCACCATCTCCAACAACATCACATCTTTTCTAAGACAGGGGGCCCAAAGCTGTACATAGTACTCTAAATGGGGTCTCACCAATGCCCCAGAGAGTCTCATTAACACCTTTTTACTCTTATACACTCTACCTCTTGAAATGAATGCTAGCATAGCATTCACCTTCTTCACTACCAATCTTACCTGGGCGTTAACTTTTAGTTTACTCTGCACAAGGACGCCCAGGTCTCTTTGCACCTCCGAGGATTGAATTTTCTCCCCTTCCAAATAGTATTCAGCCTGTTTATTTCCACTGCCAAAATGTAGAACTGAACACTTCCCAACATTGTACTTCATCTGCCCAGACTCCCAAGCTGTCTATATCTCTCTGCAATTTTACGGTTTTTTCAACACTTCCTGCTCTGCCACCTATCTTAGTGTCATCTGCAAATTTGGCCACAAAACCATTAATTCTACAATCCAAATCATTAATATAAATTGTAAAAAGCAGCGGCCCCAAGACTGCCCCTGTGAATACCACTTGTTACAGGCAGCCATCCTGAATGGGATCCCTTAATTTCAACTATTTGCTTTTTGCCTATCGGCCAATTTTCTATCCAGTCTAATAACATCTCTGTAATTCCATGGACCTTCATCTTATTTATCAGCCTAATATGTGGCAGTTTATCAAAAACCTTAGAAAATCTAAATAGATAACATTCACAGCCTCCCCTTTGTCTATCCTACCTGAGATTTCTTCAAAAATCTCTAATAGATCTACCCTTTAAAAAAAACAAGGACCAATCCTTGAGGATTGACTCTAATATCTTCCCACCACCAACGTCAGACTTATAGGTCTATAATTTTCTTTTTTTCTGTTTCCCACCTTTCTTGTACAATGGAAACACCTTCCAATCCCCCAGAACCACTCCAGAGACTAATGATTTCTGGAAGATTGCCATCAATGGATCTATAATTTCCAAAGGAACCTCTTTCAAAATCCACGAGTGTACCTCGTCTTGTTCGGGAGATTTATCTATCGTTAATCCATTCAATTTATTGAGCACAATTTCTCTAGTAAACTTAACTGTATCCAACTCTACTCCCTGAAACCTCTGTTTTGTCAGGGATATTACCAATGTCTTCCACAGTGAATACAGATGTAAAATATTGATTTAATTCCTTTGCCATATCTTTGTAATCCATTATAATGTCTCCAGCATCATTTTCTATCGGTCCTATGTCCACGTGTCTTTCTTTTATCTTTTTTATATTATTTACCAATCTCCTTTCATAACTCATCTTTTCTTCCCCTTATGACTTTCTTTATTTCTTTCTGTAAGTTTTTAAAGGAATCCCAGTCCTCTGATTTCCCACTAGTTTTAGCTTCCTTGTATGCCCTTCCCTTTGCTTTTATCTTGGCCTTAACTTCTTTTGTTAGCCACATTGGTACCATCTTTCCTTTGACTACTTTCCTTTTCCTTGGAATATATCTATCCTGCAAGCCTTTTATCATTTGCAAAAATATCTTCCAATCCTGCTCTGTTCCTCCTACTAATTTGCTTTTCCAGTCGACCTGAGCCAGTTCTTTCCTCATACCACCATAATTTCCCTTATTCCACTGAAAAATTGATACGTCCGATAACATTTTTTCTTTTTCATATTTGAAAGTGAGTTCAACCATGTTATGGTCACTGCTTCCTAGAGGTTCCAAGACCTTTAACTCCCTAATGACCTCAGGTTCATTGCACATGACCCAATCGAGAACTGTTGGGCTTCTCAACAAGCTGTTCAAAAAATCCATCTCAGGTTTTCTACAAATTCACTCTCCTGTGATCCAGTAAATTCCTGTCCTTCCAAATTCCCTGCCATGTTAAAATATCTCACAATATTTTGCTATTATCTTTGCGACATGCCCTTTGTATTTCTGTCTGTATCTCATAGACCACTTCCGGCTGGTATTTGGGGGCCTGTATATAACTACCAGTATAATATTTTTGCCCTTGGCATTTCTTAATTCAACCCATACTGATTCTACCACTTTAGACCCTATGTCCTTTCTTTCTATTGATTTAATGTCATTACATCATCAGAGCCCCCCTCCACCTCTATCCTCCTGCCTATCTTTCCTATAGACTGCGTATCCTCTGATATTGAGCTCCCAATCTCATGCCTCATTGAGCTATGTGTCAGTAATTATACCTTTTAGTTGAATCTGAGTGACCAGGTCATCTACTTTGTTTCTGATGCTACGCGTATTTAAGTATAGTGCCCATAAGCCCTTTGTTCTACTGCACTCCTTAGTACCCTATCATTTACCGAGAATGTCCAACCTTGATTTGCCCTTCCAAAATACAACACCTCACACTTGTCTGCATTAAAGTCTATCTGCCATTTTTTAGTCCATTTTTTCAGCTGTGGTCCTGATCCCTCTGTAGGTTTGGAAAGCCTTCTTTGCTGTCTATAATGTCTCCAAACTTCGAGTAATTTGCAAACTTGCTGATCCAATTTATCACATTATCATCTAGATCATGGATGTAGATAGCAAAACAACAATTTACACTACTAGTCACAGGCCTCCACTATCACTCTCTGGCTTCTCCCATAAAGCTTCTGTCGAATCTAGCTTACTACTTCACCATGAATGCCAAGTGATTGAACCTTCCTGAATAATCTCCCATATTGGATCTTGACAAAGGCTACTAAAGCCCATGAAGATAATATCCACAGCCTTTCCTTCATCAACTTTCCTGATAACCTCCTCGAAAAAACTCTATAAGATTCATTAAACATGACCTAAAATGCACAAAGTCATGTTGACTATCCATAATCAGTCCCTGACTATCCAAATCCTTGTATATCTGATCTCTTAGAACACCTTCCATTAACTTGCCTACTACTGATGTCAGGCTATCCGGTCTATAATTTCTTGGGTTATTTTTTGAGCCCTTTTTAAATGATGGAACAATATGAACTAACCTACAATGCCCCACCACCTCCCCTGTGGCTAAGGACATTTTAAATATATCTGCCAGAGCCCCTGTAAATTCTACACTAGCCTCCCTCAAGTCCAAGGGAATACCTTGTCACCTTTATTCATTTTAAGATAACAATCACCTCCTCCTCTTTAATCTGTATAAGTTCCATTACCTCCCTGGTTGTTTGTCTCATTTCCCTAGATTCTGTGCCACTTTCCTGAATAAATACATATACAAGAAATCTGTTTAAGATCTCCCTCATCTCATTTGGCTCCATACATAGCCATCCATTATGCTCTTAAGAGGACCAATTTTTGCTCTGTCTTTTGATCTGAACATACCTGTAGAAGCCTTGATTGTCTCTCACCATTTCTGCCAATGCAACCTCATGTCTCTTTTGTTATCCTTCCTGATTTCCATCTTATGTTTTTTTCTTGCAATCTTTATAATCCTCAAATACCTCATTTGCTCTTTGTTGCCTATACCTACCATGCACTTCTTTCCTTTTCTTAGCCAGATCCCCAATGTTCCTCAAAAATTATGATTCCATATGCTTGTTAACTTTGCCTTTAATCCTAATAAGAACATAAAAACTCTGTACTCTCAAAAATTTATCTTTGAAGGTCTTCCACTTACCAAGCACATCCTTGCTGTAAGAAAACCTAGCCCAATCCATACTTTCTAGATCCTTTCTCATTTCTTCAAAATTGGCTTTTCTCCAATTTAGAATCTCAACCCAAGGCCCAGACCTATCCTTCTCCATACAGGTGCTTCCCTACTTAAGATGGTCCGACTCATGATTTTTCAAAGTTACGATGGTATAATAGGGTGACTGTTGTTATTTACTTTCATATAACAACCCTGCAGCTGACGTGGACATTACCCCTCCATTAATCTTTGTCTGCGAAGCCATGCCAAAGAGAAAGAGATAAAGTAAGGTCATATCAAGCATTGCTGATTTTTCCAATAAATGCTGATAATTCCTCTAAGGTGAATTCTTTGTAGCCTTCTAGGTCAATCACCTTTTAGTTCAATCGGAAAGCTGCAGGGACTGATACAGCACTGTCAGGAGAGAGCGGGGAAGTGGGATTAGTGTGGGGACTCATACAGTGTTGTCAGGAGAGACTGGGTCAGTGGGATTAGTGTTGGGAATGATAAAGGACTTGTGGGGAGAGAGCAGAGCAGTAGGGTCAGTGTGGGGACTGATATAGCGCTGTCAGTGTTATACATGGTATACTTTATTATTTGTCAACTTACAATCTTTTTGACTTACGATGGGGAGCATCGGTAATTAACTTGAAACTAATGGCATTATATTCAGTGGACCCAAAGTGGTCCCCTACTCATACTTCTGTCACTTGTCCTGTCTCATTCCCGAATAGGATATCCAGTTTTGCATTCTCTTTAGTTGGTATCTCAATATACTGATTTAGAAAATTTTCCCGACCACATTTGACAAACTGTAAGCCATCCACCCCTTTTACAGTATGGAAATCCTAGTCAATATGTGGAAAGTTGAAATCTCCTATTATCACAACTTTACATTTCCTGCAGCCGTCTGCTATTTCCATGTAGATTTGCTCCTCCAATTCGCTATGATATTTTCCATGATTATCATTGCCACTCCTCTCACTTTCATCTGCCTCCGCCCCCCCCCCCCCACCCAGCTCAATTGCATCTGAAATAAAAGAATCTCAGAATATTGAGCTGCCAGTCCTGTCCCTCCTGCAACCGAGTTTTACTAATGGCCACAGTATCATAATTTCCTCGTGCAAATCCTCTGCCTTTTTCACAATACTCCATTGAATCATCTGAATTGGGTTCACCTGACAGCACATTTAGACAAAGGGGTTCTTTTTGAGAGACAGAAAGCAAATCAATCTTTCTTATTCTATATGCCTGTAATTGCAAAAACAATAAAAGGAGAAGAAAAATGGAAAAAATATTAAAAAGCTCATAGCTTTCATAGGCTTGTGGGTCTGGTTAAACATCTTGGGCATTTTTCCAATCCCATTGCTGCCAAGTAGGCAAGCCCATGAGAAGAGGTTCCCTGAATGAGAAAGAGGGATGTAAAAATTAACACTCAAGCCCCCTGATGTAAAACAGCATTGATGGGTCTGTAGAATATTCATAGTCTTGAACCTTCCTTGAGTTTTAGCTGAAAACTAGGCAACATAACCCTAGTGGCTGAGAAGCAAGACAAGATGACAAATTCTCATGAAGCTTCTATTTGTGTTTTGCTTCTCTCCTTCTAACATGAAATTCTATAGTAAGTACAATTTGCTACAAATGAAATGTGGTAACAGCAATAGAAATATCATTGCTGAAGGAAGAGCGTGCTTGGTGAATCTGACTATCGTAAAATCCTTTATTCGAATTTAAAATAGAGATTTCCTCCTAAACTCGCAGCAGTGTAATTACCCATGCTCACAACTGGTGATGCTGCAACATGTGGTCTTGCTTCTTTGCTTTTAATCTGCATTCAGATGTCATCATCATCGATGTCTTCTTCTTCTTCCTCTCTTTCTCCCTTCAGCCCATGATGTTTTGGCAATCTATATAAACCTTATCTATAATCAATCTAACCCTTCCCTTCCTCACAACCCATAACCCTCCTTTTGTCCTTACATCCATGCGCCTATTCGAGAGTCTTTTAAATGTCTTTGTTGTCACAGCCTCCACCACCACCCATGGCAATGTCTTCTAGGAATCTGCCACTCTCTGTGGAAAAATATTATCTCTGATGTCTCCTGTAAACGCTCCTCCACTCACCTTGTCCTCTGGTTTTGATTGTTGCCAACCTGGTAAAGGGACTGGCTGTCCCCTCTAAGTAAACCTCTCATAATCTTATACTGTTCTATTAAGTTGGCTCTCCTCCTCCATCAGTTCTCTGGATTGAACTCCTCTTCCTCTTCCAAATAATGTATAAAAATCACAAAGAGCAGATCTCCCAGAACAGATCCCTGCAGAAACTTCCAGGCAGAATACACTTGATCTACTACCATCTTCTGCCTTCTATGGGCAAGCCATTTCTGAATTCATGCAGCCAGGTTCCATAGATCCCATGCCTCATGGCTTTCTGGATAAGCCTACCATGGGGAATCTTGGCAAATGTATCTTCTTCTCAAGTAACTTCGACTCCATTTAACAATCAAATCCCTAGATCCTACACTTTTTGTTTATGATCATGAGACACTTAAGGAAATTAGAAACACGACATGGTATTTCAAACGAGAGGACTGGACTGATAAGCTACTGAACAGTTTTAACTTGCTGAAGCAAGAGACCCAGTCTGCAGTAAACCTCGGAGTGGATCACTGGAGATGGGAGGAAGCCATCAGAAGGGCTGAGCAAAAAGGCAAGTGGACCTGCATCAGAGTTAGACTAAGAATTAACCCCTTCATACTTGTGGTCCTGATGATCCACCTCACAGATGCTAGAGAAAAAAATGGATTACCTGAGGCTGTATCTGAACCAGAGAGAACTGCAAGGCTGGTATGCCCTCATGATTACAGAAATGTGGCTCCAGGACTCCATTCCAGTCTCAGCGATCCAGCTAGATGACCTTGTTTCCCTTGGGGAAGGCAGAGTTACTGCTTCTGGCAAGACTTGTGGAGGGGGACTGAGCACTTGCATCAGTGAGAACAAGTGCACAAATGTCTCTGTTGCAAAGATATTCTGCTCAGCAGTACCTGATGGTGAAATGCAGACCCTTCTACCTGCCCAGAGAATTACTTCAGTTTATATTCCACCTTCAGCTAATGAGGGTGAAGTTATGAAGGAGCTTTAGGGTGCCATCTGAGAAGCCCAGACATCTCACCCTCAATGTTCTATAATTTTAGCTGACAACTTAGCCATGCCAATCTGAAAATTGCTCTACCATGGTTTCAACAGCATGTCAACTTCGCCACCAAAGGAGACAACACTCTAGATGGAGTTTACACCAATGTCCCTGGTGTGTGCATGTCAGCTCTTTGCCCCCATCTTGGATACTCAGACCACCTATCCTTCCTGCTAACCTCAACTGCTGGTAAAATGAATGGTCAGTTTGCTGGGAATTCACAACATGGCCGGGTGGGAGGGTAGTGGGGGGTAGTGGTGAGGGCCACAGCAGCATTACAGGGCTGCTTTGGGAGCATGGACTGGAGATATTTCAGGGAGGTACCCATGTACAACAGCCACGTAAACGTTGACAAGTACAGGAGCTCAGTGATTGGCTACATTAGCAAGTGCATTGAGCATGTCGCAAAGATAAAAGGCTACACAACCAGGGCTAACCAGAAACTATAGTTGGACCCAGAGTCCCATGCACTTCTCAGAGCTCAAGATGCAGGCTTCAAGATATGAGACAAGTTGGCACTAAGATCAGCCATGGCTGAACTCTCCAGTCCAATCTGGAAGGCAAAGTCGAGGTACACTCAGAGGATCACAGTTAGCTGTGTGACACTTGCGAATCTTCAACAAAGACCTCCCCCTTCTGGAAAGACTGAACATCTTCCACATACAGTTAAATGAGAACAGGCTGATGCCAAATAAAGCTCCGGCTCTTCCTTATGAACATAGCCACAGCTGAGGTTAGGAGAATCCTATCCAGGTTGAACCCACACTAGGCAGAGGGACCAGACAACATACCCGGTTGCGTACTGAAGAACCGTGCAGACCAACTTACTGTGGTCCTTAAGGAGATCTTCAACACATCATTGCAGCAAGTTTCAAGACAGCCACCATCATCCTGGTACCAAAGAGCTTGACAATAGCAGGCCTCAATGACAACCACCAAATGGCACTGACCTCCACCATTTTGAAATGCAACTAGTGTCTGCTGATAGAACGTACCAAAGCACACCTCACAGAGACACTGGACCCATTTCAATTCACCTATAGAAGAAACTGTTCCAGTGATGATGCTATAGCCTTGTCCCTTTACTCAATCCTGACTCACCTGGAGACCAAAGCCTCATATGTCGGGCTGTTGTTCTTGACCTGCTCACTCTTTAACACAATTATTCCCCAGAGATTGGTGGACAAGCTGTCCTCACTGAGACTCAACTCCTTTTGCTGTAACTTAATTCTGGATGTCCTAACAGAAAGACCACTCTCTGTCCAGATTGGCAGCAGAAATTCGGGCATCATCAAGCAGAGTACCAGTTCAGATCAGGGCTGTGTGCTCAGCCCACTCCTGTTCATACTACTGACCCAAGGCTGCATTGCTAGATCCAGCTCCAACATAATCATCAAGTTTGCAGATGACACAACAGTAGTTGGACTCATCAGTAACAAAGATGAGTCACAATACAGAGAAGAGGTGAAAAATCTTATGAAATGATTCGAGAATTACAGCCTGATTCTCAATGTGGACATGACAAAGGAGTTGATTGTGGACTTCAAGAAGACCAGAGACAACTACCCTCCAGTGCACATTAATAGCCCAGTAGTGGAGAGAGTGGAGAGCACCAACTTCCTCAGAGTCCACTTCAGAAGTGACCCATCCTAGACTCATAACATCTCCTCACTTGTCAGGAAGGTGATGCAGTGATTGGACTTCCATAGAAGGCTAAGGCAGACTAGGCAACCGGCCTCCATTCTGTCAACTTTCTACAGGAGCTCTATCGACATCATCCTGGCCAGCTGCATCACAGTGTGAGATGGTTGCTGTAAAGCATCGGATTGGAGGTCAATCCTTAGGCACATAATAGCAGCAGAGAGGATCACTGAGGTCTCCAACCTTCCTATCCATGTGATTTACCCAGATCATTGTTTAAAGAGAGCTCACAAAATCTGTAAGGACCCTTGCCACCCCACACACAGCATCTTCCAGTTGCTCCCTTCGGAAAAAAAGATACAGAAATACGAGGGCCAGAACCAACAGGCTGAGGAACAGCTTCTTCCCACAGTCAGTGAGATTGCTGAATGAATACTGAACTGCTAAAACAATTCCCCTTGATCCTACTATTTATTAGTAATATTTATTTTTAATTTATGTATGGAAGATATCTCTATAGGTTCTGTGTATACGTATTATTTGTCTATATGTCTGTATGTGTCTTTGCACTGTTTTTGCACTGTTTTGTCTGGTTGTACAGTTAGATTTGGTTGATAAATAAGCTTGAATTTAGACAATTCCTTGGGATTGAGGATGACTTGCTTCTATTCAGGTTTATTCCATAACCTTACCCAACTGACCTTGCCACCAGTTCTGACCAATATGAGGTTGAGATGATAAGATCCCAAATCTATAATAGTAAGCTTCAGGATCAGATGGGCATTTGTGCCATCTCTTCAATATCACAAGCTAGGTATTGAAGAATTTCAGTCACAAATCCACAAACTCATCCTCCAAATTTGGAAAAAGGCAGATACATCAAGGAACTTCAACAATGCTGGCTTCAAAATAGGAGACAAGCCCAATCAGAATAACTACCCTATGCCAGAAGGAAAATCAATCAGAGGTTCCAAACATTCCCCTTCTGGGTCACACTCCCGCACTGACATGTCCGTCCATGGTCTTATGTACTGTCCCACCCTGACTATTGGCAGATTGGAAGAATAACACCTTATTTTCTATCTAGCCTCCTCCAGCCACATGGCATGAACATTGACTTCACTGCTTTCCATTAAACCTGCTTGCCTTGTCTTCCCCCTTCCCCTTTCCTGTCCTTCCAGCTCTTTCACCCACACAGCCCAACCATCCCCCCCATCCCTCATTGCTGCTGTTCCCTCCCTCCTTCCTCCACCTCTCATTTGCTGCCTTGCCACATCATCTTCCCACCCTTTTGTTCGGATGCTTGCCGGCATTTTCTCATACCTTGATGAAGGCCTGAAGCCTGAATTGTCGGTTCTGTATCTTCACCTTTGCTACATAAATGACATTTTTTGACCTGCCGAGCTTCTCCAGCATTTTGTGTTTTTACTTCAAATATTGCCCTTTGTTTCCCAAACTTCTATAAGATGTAAAATGAAGGCCTTGTGTAAAAATAAGGAAAGAATATATAATATTAAAAGGGACAAGAATTGTGCCGACAACCTTAGGTCCAATTACTTGTTGCTCTCTAATCCCATTTTGCCTGGATACTAGTTTAGTTGCTCTTGTGTCTTGGTGTGAGCTTGCAGGCGCCTCAGATTTGTAGGAGTTTAGAAACAGTTACTTTTTGATTATTGTAGGAGTTTAGAAACAGTTATAGAAGGTAGAAAAAGCAAGGAAATAGCTAAAATGTTCTTTGTGTAAAATGGCGCATGAAAAAGTAGACAAGATAACAGAGGAATTTAAGAAGATATAGAAATATGCACGTACACACAAAGGGCTTGTTTAATAGGGGGTGGGGAAAGGAGTTGTGAGTACGGGATAGGAGAAATTTGGAGTCAGTCAAGAGTCAGGCGAATAGGGAAAAGTGCCAAACCAATCCAAGAAGGATAAATGTAAGAAAAATGTAAGGGGAGGTGAATTGAAAAATGTATAAAAACAAAGAAGCTTCCCGCCCTCGGTGTACTTTCCCGAGGTAGGGGGAGAGTACCCAACCTTGCAATGTTGTAAATGTAAATAAATGTTCTTTGTTCTCAACTTTTGTCTCGAGCATATTTTGTGAACGTGAAGGCACTTCTCACAACTTGGGGACTCGTCCGGGATCACACTCCCTCCACTGACTGGTGCTTGTTTGAAGAGGGGTCGGTGCACCCCGGCTGATTTAGCCGGACTCCTGGTCATCGAGTGTCCAGCCAGTGGATATAGCGAGTGATATCCGAGAAGAGACGTTGAGAACAAACAACGGGACAGCCGTACAAGTGACGTGCTGGGAAGGCTGGCCAGCCGGGTAAGACTTTATTTTTTCCATGGGTGGGGGAGGAAGTAGGAATAAAGGTCCGGGAATAGGACCGAAAGGTCCGGGAATAGGACCGACTGACCGAATTCCCCCGGGAAGCCCATTGGGAAAGCAATTGATGAATGGGGATGCGGGGAAAATCCACGGGAAAGACAAAAAGAAAATGATTCAATATTGTTGCCATGAATGGCCTAATAATCCAATTAAGGGGTCTTCAGTATTTTGGCCAAAATACGGTTCGGATGAAGATTGGGTATGCTAGGCGTTGAATACCTGGCTTTATGAGAATAGACACGAGGACTCCGAAAGTAGAGATTATGCTGCCTGCTGGTTGTTTGTAGAATTTGACCAGATGGTGATGAATACAAGGGATCCGGCGAAATCTAAGGAACAGGAGCCATTGACTCCTCTTCCTGAAAATTGGGACCCCTTGCAGGCATTACCTCCACCATATCCTGAGCCGGCTCCTCCCTTGCCCTCTCCTTCCCGCCCGCTTTATCCTCCCCTTCCTATGTCTGCCACTCCAACCCCTCCGAGACTCATCAATGAAAATGAATGAGAAAACACGATAAGGATTAGGTTACAAGCTAAGGGTCCTCCGCCGCCTCTTACCCCTCAGGTATATAACCCAGACTGTACGGGATTGTTGGAAGAGCAGTGTGAAAAACTTCATGAAGAGAAGGCTGGGGAATTTGCTTTGGGTCCCAGATATCATAAGGAAGATCCAGTTCCATCAGGAGCCTGGGGACCGGACCCTTCTCAGGCGCAAATGTTTCCCCTTCGTGAGGTACCTTTGGGAGGTCCATGGGGTGGAATAGGCTTTGTAAATGTCCCCTTGACCAGCACAGAAGTGAGAAATTTTAAATGGGAAATGAAGTCTTTAATTGAAGATGCTCAAGCCTGTACGGAGCAATTAGATCAGTTTCTGGGACCTAACATTTACACCTGGGATGAGTTAATGTCTATATTCAAAGCTTTATTTTCTTTAGATGAGAGAGGAATGATTCGACAAGCTGGAATTAGGGTGTGGGATCGGGAACACCAGGGAGGTCCAGGAGCAGTTGCTGGAGAGGACAAATTCCCTCTGGTCAATCCACACTGGGATAAGGGGATGGTAGATGGTCGCACCCAGATGGAAGAATACAGGGTGAACCTGATAAAGGGAGTGAGAGAGTCAGTACCAAAAGGACAGAATTTTAAGAAAGCATTCGAGGTTTCCCAGGGCCCAGGGGAAACCCCCTCGGCCTTTTTGACTAGACTGCGGGCAGCAATACAACAATATGGAGGATTGATATAGAGTCACCAGTTGGGGAACAATTAGTTTTGACAGGATTTGTTACAAACTCAGCCCCAGATATACGAAATAAACTTCAAAAGACTGAAAATTGGCATGAACAGGGATTATCCCAGCTCCTACAAATAGCCCAAAGGGCATATGTCCAAAGGAGTGAGGATAAGCAGAAAGGAAAGGCGAAGATATTAATGCAGGCGGTAAAGGAAGTTGTAAATGGACAGCAGGGAAGTCAAAGATGCCGGACCAACGGTCCGGGCGGATGGATGGGAATGAGAGAAAGAGAAGGGCCAGGATTTGAAGGATGGGACGAACCCCAGGGTCCACTACCATGAACGGGGGCTCCAAGAGGTGGTTCCAACAAAGGATGGCAGACAGGGCCAAACATTTGTTTCTATTGTAAAAGAGAGGGACACTTCAAGAGGGAATTCCCCCAGAGGGCTAGGGACACACTATCCAATGTTTTGATGGAGGAGGAAGATTAGGGGAGTCAGGGTTCTCCCGTAAAGACTGTCGTGGGGCTGCACGGAGAATCATTGGTAAACTTAAGCATAGGACCCCACGAAGAAGATATGATTTTTATGGTAGACGCAGGGGCTGCTCGTTCTAGTATTTTAACCAAACCCAAAGGAACAGTTTTTGACGGGAGGGTGGTTATTTCAGAGATCGGGGGATCTAACTTTGAGGTTCCTGAATTAAAGGGCCTTAGGATACAGATGGGGAAAAAGGTGATAAGGGGAGACATTCTACTCGTCCTTCAGGCAGGAGTTTGTCTATTGGGTTGAGATTTGCAAGATTCGTTTGGCATTGGGACTCGGCCCCAGGGGAAGGTGATCGGAGTCCAGTTCTGTACATTGACACAAGAAGATCATGAGTTGATTGACCCCAAAGTGTGGGCGAAGAAGGGAAATAGAGGGGGGTTGGATGTTCTCCCACTTCGGGTCACGTTAAAGGATCCCAATCAGACAGTTAGGCGTAAACAGTACCCGATTTCTATGGATGGAAGGAAGGGATTGCAACCCGTAATCGATCAACTACTACTGGGTGGTTTGCTTGAACCCTGTATGTCCCCCTTTAAAACCCCAATATTGCCAGTCCGAAAACCAGATGGTACTTATCAGCTGGTACAAGACCTACAAGAGTTAAACAAGGTAATTTTGGCCCGATACCCCGTTGTACCTAATCCATATACTATTATGGGAAAAATAGATTCAATTAGTAAATGGTTTAGTGTGATAGACCTTTTGGGCTTGCCCTCTGGATGAGGGCAGTAGGGACATGTTTGCCTTTGAATGGGAGAACCCGTATACTGGACGAAAGAACCAGTATCGCTGGACGGTTCTTC
This sequence comes from Narcine bancroftii, assembly GCF_036971445.1. Lineage (NCBI taxonomy): Eukaryota > Metazoa > Chordata > Chondrichthyes > Torpediniformes > Narcinidae > Narcine > Narcine bancroftii. The sequence goes on along the minus strand of NC_091473.1, from coordinate 118,041,221 downwards.
CGCAAGGCTTCACAGAGTCCCTTAATCTGTTTGGCCAGGTATTAGAACAAGTGTTGGAAGAAGCTTACACAATATGTGGATGACTTATTGATTACAGGGGAAGGACAAGAGTCTGTTAAACAATATACGGTGGATATGTTAAACTTTCTGGGAGAAAAGGGGTTGAGAATAGGTGAGGCGAAATTTCAATTTGTACAGCCAGAGGTAAAATACCTGGGCCATCTAATTAGTCATGGGTGTCGGCGAATAAGCCCGGAGAGAATACATGGCATTTTGCAGGTCCCACCTCCCAAGGATGCCCGAGAGCTCAGGAAGTTCCTTGGTCTGGTGGGATATTGCCGAATTTGGATAGAAAATTATTCTAGTTTGGTAAAATTTTTGTATGATAAGTTAGCTGGCCTAGATAATTCTCTTGTTGTCTGGACAGAGGAAGAAATGGAGGGATTTAAGAGGATAAAGAGTTGTCTCACCAAGGCTCCAGTGTTGGCATTACCTGATTTGAATAAACCATTTGACTTATTTACTAATGCAAAGGTTGGGGCAGCTACGGGTGTATTGACCCAGGAGCGAATGGGGCTGCGGCAACCAGTGGCGTTTTTGTCCAAAGTATTGGACCCAGTTTGCCGCGGATGGCCGGAGTGTGTCCAGGCTATTGCTGCCACCGCTGTCCTGGTAGAAGAGGGTCGAAAGATTACCTTTGGCGCACCCATGACTGTCCGTACCCCACACACCGTCCGAACTATTCTGTTACAGCGTGCGGGGAGGTGGTTGACTGATTCGAGAATTCTAAAATATGAGGCAATTTTGATGGACCGAGATGACTTGACACTGGTTACTAATCGGGACCAGAATCCAGCAGCATTCTTGGTATCTCCGTCAAGTGAGACAACTTCTGACCAGTTAGAACACAAATGTTTGGAAATAATAGATTTGCAGACTAAGATCCGGAGCGATCTAGGAGATGAGTCTCTATGTGAGGGAGAAAGATGGTTTATAGATGGTTCTTCTCGTTGTATAGAAGGAACCCGTTTCAGTGGATATGGCATAGTGGATGGCAAAAACGGTTCCTTGATCGAAGATGGTCGCCTCCCCGGTCCCTGGTCGGCTCAGACATGCGAGTTATATGCGCTGTACCGAGCCCTCCAGGGACTACAAGGAAAAGTGGGAACAATTTACACAGATTCTAAATATGCTTATGGGGTTGTACATACCTTTGGAAAAATTTGGAAGGAACGGGGGTTGATTACAGGAAAGGGCCAAAAATTGGTTCATGAAAATTTAATAATCAAATGTTTGGATGCTTTCATGCTGCCTAAGGAGGTAGCCGTGGTTCATGTGCAGGGACACCAAATAGGGGAAAGCCCCGAAGCCCGAGGTAATAGACAGGCAGATGAGGTCGCAAAGGAAGCCTCTATGGGAGAGACTATACAAATGCATGTGTTGTTACCTGTACCCCAGGAGTTACAGAAAAATCCTATTTTTACCGAGACAGAGCAGAGACAGATGGATGTATAAAACCCGAGATGGATTGTGGTGGACAACAGACGGGTTACAAGTTTTAAATCAGGCCATAGCAAGACAGGTTATAACCGGACTCCATCAGCAATCGCACTGGGGAACGCAGGCATTGGTTGATGCCTTTAGTAGCCGGTACTATTGCTTTGGTATTTATACCCTCGCTAAGCAAAGTGTTCAGGGGTGCCCCCATGTCAACGGGTAAATAAAGCCTCCATGCGTAAGTCCATGAGTGGAGGTCGTAGCCTGACTGTGCGCCCCTTTGAGCGCATGCAAATTGATTTCACTGAATTACCCAGGTCCGGTAATTACAAGTACCTGTTAGTAATGATGGACCACTTTACCCGTTGGGTCGAAGCTTTTCCTACTTCAAATGACCGAGCCGGAACAGTGGTTCGATTAATTCTAGAGCAGATAATTCCGCGATACGGAATTATCGAGACCATTGACTCGGATAGAGGACCGCACTTTACGTCCCATGTGCTGCAGGAGGTCTGTAGATTTTTGGGCATAGATTGGCAATTACATACCCCAAGGCACCCTCAGAGTTCAGGACGAGTAGAACGTATGAATCAGATGCTTAAACTTCAGCTCACCCGCCTGTGTGCTGAGACAGGTCTTTCCTGGCTTAAATGTTTACCCCTGGCTTTGATCCGTATCCGTACCGCTCCCCGTCGTGATGTTGCCATCTCCCCGTATGAAATAATGTTCGGCCTTCCTTATCTGGGCTCCCATACAGACCTCCCAATACCAGAGGCAAATGATCAATTTATATCTAAGTATCTGCAGGAACTTTCCACCGCTTTGGTTGATCTGAGGAGAAGGGGGATTCTACCGCAGACACCGCCTTTGCAATTCCCCATCCATACCATTCAACCCGGTGACTGGGTATTGATTAAGTGTTGGAAAGACGTTAAGCTGACGCCAACCTGGGATGGTCCTTATTGTGTCCTTTTAGTTACAGACACTGCTGTTCGGACTCGAGAGAGAGGTTGGACACATGTGCAACGAGTAAAACATTTTTGTCCTCCCCCTGAAAATTGCAAGGACTCCAAAGACTCAGAGTGGCAATCTGAACGACATACCGATGGACTTAAATTGACTTTGCGGAAGAAGAATTCAAGAAAATGAGGAATATGTATCTTTTATTTTGTGTTATTGTAACGGGATGTTTCTTGGTTAATGTTACATCACCAAATCTTACTCACTGTATTAAGAAAAAGGGGGAAAAGGAATGTAAAAATCTGCCATACCTCCCTGTTCTCAGTTTGGTTGTGTGAAGTCCTATTGGAAAAGGGGCCGCACTGGGAAAGATAAAGGGGAAGTTTGGAAAGTTCAGTATTTTGAGGAGTGGTCAGGTACACAGGCACGATGCTTAATTCAACAGGAAAGTCTGAACTGTTTATTCCCTGAATGTTCCTGGTGCAGGAACGAGAATAAAATCTATACTGTCCACCTGAGTACAGGGGAGGGCTCTAAACGGAGTAGGTCTCCATCCTGCCCACCTATTGGGCCAATATGCTTAGCTCAATTGGGAAAACAGGGGGAACCCCTTGTCAGGTCATCATGGTACCTTGGTCGGGATCTCTCTAAAGTGAAGCGCCAGAATACAACAGAGAGGCCACAAGATACGCCTGCTCTGCCACAAGGTGATCCAAAAGATTTATACGAAAAGGGCAAGAAAACTAGCCAACAAACATAGGCTCGGGGATAACCTATGGGTCGATTTGCATCAACTTACAGTCCAAGAGCTTGGTGTTCGCAACTGTTGGATTTGTAGCGGACCAACCCGGGATGGAACTTGGTCATGGAGAGGTGAGCCATTAGACGATCGTACTCTCCTTGCCTCCAATATTTCTACTAGCGCTTCTGATCGATCCCGTGAGTTTTGGAAGTTGGAAAATTATCCACAAGGCTTTGAGTGTTTGGTAAAAGAACACGGCAGGTACCCAAAAGGCAATTTGGCTGGAAAAATATCACTAGTGGAAATTGGATTCCTGCCCCGCCTACCGGATTCCTGTCCCTTTCTAATCGATCAGATGTTCCCTGTGTACCCCTGGTTCCCATTAATGATACATCTGACCTTGCCGATGTTGGGTTTTGGAATTGCACTGGTTTCAACCCTTATCAGGCAATTCCTGCACTGAGATCCTTCTGGGAAAATTCTAGTCCTTCCAGCTATGCACCCGACGGCTTATATTGGATTTGTGGTAATATGGCTTATACATACCTTGAACCTGACTGGAGTGGAACTTGTTGTATTTGAATGATACAACCACACTTTCATCTTCTTCCTCCAGATTCTGATAAACATATTTCCACTCGACTACATTCCCCCATACAACGCCGTTCGGTTGAGATTGGCAGATGGGGGGATGACTGCCCCTGAACGCATTATTTTATACCATGGACCAGCTACGTGGGCACAGGATGGGTCATGGGGGTACAGAACTCCAATCTACATGCTCAATCGTTTAATCCGTTTGCAGGCTGTCCTAGAAATTATTTCTAACCAGACAGCTACTGCTTTGGATTTGTTGGCAGAGGAACAGCAACAGATACGAGCAACAGTTTATCAAAACCGCCCGGCCCTGGACTATTTATTGGCTCCAGAAAGTGGTGTGTGTGGCAAGCTGAATCTTTTTAATTGTTGCCTTAAAATTGATGATAATGGACAAGCTGTTAAAGACATCTCTTCAGGTATACGGAAACTCTCTCATGTACTGGTGCAGACATGGCACCCTGCCATTGACTCATGGTTTTCTAAATGGTTTAGTGGTTCCTGGTCATGGATACATTCAGCACTTGTCTTCGTTGCCTTTATTCTTCTTATCTTAATTCTAATCCCTTGTATTCTTCCTTGCCTCCAGTGTTTAGTTAAACGAGCCATCCAACAAATCAGCCCCATATTGGTTCTGCAACAACAGAATTATGCTGAAGCAGCAGAGAACCTTCTGGAACTATGGGAAAAAGATACCTCTATTATTTAGACAGGATTGAAAGCATAGCTCTTTTTAAGGGGTGGATTGTAGGAGTTTAGAAACAGTTACTTTTTGATTATTGTAGGAGTTTCGAAACAGTTATAGAAGGTAGATACTCTTAATAAATTCCACCCAGTCCAAGCCTGTTGTACTCTGGATATCCCAGACAATATTAGGAAAGCTAAACTTTGCCAGTAATACTACCCTATATACCACCTATATTCTTGCAATTTCCTTATATATCTGTTTTTCATATACCAATTGACTATTTGGGGGCCTATAATGCAACCCTTTCATAATGATCATGTCTTTGAGTTTCATCCATATAGCTTCACTGGATAATATGCCAACAATATCCTTCCTAAGCACTATTTGCAGATGACACAACAGTAGTTGGCTTCATCAGCAACAACGATGAGTTACTCTACAGAGAAGAATCTCGTGAAAATCTCATGAAATAATGCGAGAATAACAACCTGACTCTTAACATGGACAAGACAAAGGAGATTATCGTGGACTTCAGGAGCACCAGGAATGGCCACATCAACAACTCTGTAGTGGATAGCACCAAGTTCCTTGGAGTTCACTTAACTAGTGACCTATCGTGGACAGTCAACATCTCCTCACTTTTCAGGAAGGCTCAACAGTGACTGCACTTCCTGAGAAGCTGGCAAGTCTACCAACCACTAATATGTCATCCTTATATAGGAGCTCTATCAAGAGCATCCTGGTTGGCTGCATCACAGGGTGGTACAGTTGCTGCAGAAAAATGGATTGGAGATCAATCCACAGGACCACAAGAGTGGCAGAGAGGATCACTGGAGTCTCCCTCCACCCCCCCCCACCCATCGACTGGGATCACTGTCTGAAGCGGGCACGCAAAATCATTGAGGACCCCGTCCACTCTGCACACTGTATCTTTCAGCTGCTTCCTTCAGGGATGAGATAGAGGAATATCAGAGCCATCACCACCAGGCTGAAGAATAGCCTCTTAGCACGGGCAGTGAGAATGCCAAATGACCAAAGGAACTGCTCACGCTAACCATTTGAGATTCTCATTTGTACAAAGCAATGTTTATTTATTTATTTTATAGATATAATACTTGACCTGCATATGTATTATTTGTCTGTATGTGTGTTATGGCTGGTTGTGTGTCTGTATGTTTTTGCACCGAGGACCAGAGAACTTGAATAATTAGATGACGATTTCACCTGTTATGTCCCCCTCACTTATCTGCCACTCCACCTGCAGCATCTGCATCCTAAAACATTGAGCTGCCTGACTTGTCCTCCCAGTCATTTTTATGTTATGGTTATAATGTCCCAATCTTTTGAGTCAATCACCCTGAGTTTTGTCTGTGATACCACTTGCATCGAAATAAATGCAGTTTCATCCTAAGTCCTTCTTCTTTCCTTGCTGTACTCCAGAATCAGAATTTATTGTCATGAACATATCACAAAATGTATTGTGTTGTGGTAGTATTACGGTGTAAATATTGATATAAAATTACATTAAAAAAAATGAATTAATGCAAAAATAAGAGAAAGTGAGGTAGTGTCTATGGTTCATTGTCCATTCAAGAATCCAAAGGCAGAGGGGAAGAAGCTTTTCTTTTCCTGCTGGGTGCTCATCCTCAGGCTCCTGTACCTCCTTCCCAGTGGTAGCAGTGTGAAGAGGGCATGATTGGTGGTCGGTGTCCTCGAGGCTGTTTTCTTCAGACATCATCTCTTGTCGATGTCCTTGATGGAGTGGAGACTGTTGCACATGATAGTGTTGGGCCAGTTTACAATTCTCTTTAATTTTTTCTTTACTTCTGCATTGAACTGTAGAAATTTGCAAGTGTCTTTGGTGACATTTAAATCTCCTCACGAAGTATAGGCATTGGGGAGTTTTCTTCATGATTGCATCAGCATGGAGGCTCCAGGACAGATCCACAATGTTGACACCCAGGAACTTGAAGCTCTTAACCATTTCCTCTGCTAATCTCTTGATGAGAACTGTTTCGTGATTTCCTGATTTCCTCTTCTTGAAGTCCACAATCAGCTCCTTGGTTTTCTAATGGTGGCACCACTCAACCAACTGAGCTATCTCCCTCCTGGACACTACCTCATTGCCGCTCATAATTCTGCTGACAACAGTCATCAGCAAATTTGTACACGGCATTTGAATTGCGCCTAGCCACACAGTCACAGGTGTACATCGTGTGGAGCAGTGGGCTAAGCACACTTCCCTGAGATGCACCCATGTTGAACATCAGTGAGGAAGAGATGTTATTTCCAATTCATATTGACTATGATCTTCCATTGAGGAAGTCAAGGATCCAGTTACAGAGGGGGTACAGTGGCCCAGCTTTTGTTGACCAGCACTGAGAGTAAGATGTTGAAAGCTGAGCTATAGTCTACGGAGAGCATCCTGGTGTACTTATTGCTATATTCTAGGTGATCCAGAGCTGAGTGGAGAGCCAGTGATGTTTAATTTGGGATAGTAGGCAAATTGCAGTGAATCCAGATCTTTACTTAAGTGCGAGTTAATTTTGGCCATGGCCAACCTCTCAAATCATTTTATCACAGTAGAAGTGGATGCTTCTGGATGATGGTCATTTGGGCAGCTCCGTCTACTCTTCTTGGGCACCAGGATGATTGATGCCCTATTGAATAGCAGGTGAAAACTTTTGACTGCAGCAATGAGAGATTGAAAATGTCCATGAACACTTAACTAGGTACGCCATCAGGACCTGATGCCTTGCAAGGGTTCTCCCTCTTGAAGGATGATCTGACGTTGGCCTCAGAAGCAGATATCACAGGGTGGTCAGCTTTTTCAGTGGTTCTTATAGGTACCGTCGAGTTTTCCTTCTCAAAGTGAGCATGAAAGGTGTTCAGCTCTTTGGGTAGCAAACCATCACAGCCATTTATGGTGTTGGGTCTCGCCTTGTGGGCTACAATGGCCTGAAATCTCTGCCATAGCTGGAATGTACCAAACTCTGTCTCTCTCTTCCCTCGGAAAGGCCTCTTTGCTACTCTTACTCACTTCATGAGCAATATTAGCCAGCAACTTCTCATCTGCCCCATCTCTTCTTTGGGCTCCAGCCCCTTGTCCATCTAGTTTAAACCTTCCTGCATAGCACTAGCACAGCAAGTTTAATGGCAGGTGGAAACAAGGAGCCAGTGAATTTTCACGGACATTGGGAAACAGGGATCCCACTGAGATAAGAGAGAGCACATAAACAGGATCCTGGTGCATTTAAAGGGGGAGCGGGAAACAGGAATCTGGTGAGCTTAGAGAGCAGAGGAAACAGGTGCTGACGAGTTTACCGTCGAGTTCTCCTTCTCAAAGTGAGCATGAAAGGTGTTCAGCTCTTTGGGTAGCGAAGCGTCACAGCCATTTATGGCGTTGGGTCTCACCTCATAGGCTACCATGCCCTGAAATCTCTGCCATAGCTCATGAGTGGGACCCTCGTGAGTTTAAAGGAAGCACAGGAAATATAATGTGGTGAGCAATACGGTGAATGATCAAAATTTCCAAATAATGGGCTAGCAGATTGCTGAGGTCTATTGTATCCTGGGCATCACAACATAATCACTAAAATTACCATAATCTAGTCTTACCATAACTAGCCATGATATTTTTGATTTCTAATTGTAATCTTAACATCTTGAAAGTTGGAATGTTCAAATATGGAATAAAATGATTGATTCTATGCCTATACTATAGAGCTGTCTGACTATGAGTAGGATTTTCCTTTACAGGGCTGTCTAGTGATGATAAACCACTACATACCTCTTAAAGTACATGTCAACATTCATCAATCTCCAAGATCAATATTTGTAGACATGGCACTCTTCATAAAGACAGGAACAAGACCATTATAGCAAAACATTTGCTGTTACATTCATCAAGAAGCTTTCAAGGAACTGAGGTATCTGAAGGATGAGAAACCAAAATCCTATGAAGGCTTTTTCAGGGCTCTGTGCCATCAGTATGTACACCAGTAGAAACCAAACGAATGGGCTGCAGAAGCCCTCTAGGCTAGTTATAACATGCTTTGTAACGTGGGCAGAAAGAAGAACATTCCATTGGCACCTTTGGGATTCGTGGCCTGCAGCCATGAATTGCATATGAAGTGTAAGGAAGAGTAGGCTTGAACAGGAGAATACCACAAATGCAACATTCCACAGATGCTAGAAATCAAAAGTATAGCAGAAATGATGGAAATACTCAACCTCATTTCTGGAAGGAGAAAAACAGAGGTAACATTCAAAACCCAATGATTTTGGGATCATTAAACATTCACTCCACCTCACTGTCCACAGAGGAGAATGCCCTGCTGTACCTTTCACCTATTTCCAGTACAACCCTGTTGGTGTTCGGTGGGAGCGTGGAAGCCAGCCCATTCCCCAATTTGTGAGTTCATATAGCATGAGTCAGAGAATTGTAGAGTTTTGCAGCGTGGAAACAGGCCTATCAGACCAACTTGTCCATGAGACTAAATTCTCTACTTAAGCTCGTCCTTCTTCCCAATGGCAATTGACATTTCGGGAATAATACAGTTATTTTTGCCAAATCTTTCCAACAGTTGGTGAAGCTCAATAATGAGATATTTATTCCTATTTTAATCTCTTTGCTAACCAGTGATAGTCTTCAAAGATGCTATTTGAAAAGTGTAGTTTTACATGGTGCCTATGATCACCCATTGAAAGCCTTCGATACAAAGCTATGTTAATTATACTGGCAATCATAACAAGTTAATTATTGTTCTTTCTAATTAAAGCCAGACTAAACATGCAATTAGTCAGAATGTTTCTTTCTACTTAATTTTGCTCTGACTTGATCTACACAAGTTTTGATTACTTCTAATTAATATGGGTGCATGGTGAGTAGTTAGTGGAAGTAGCAGGAGAAATATCGGATTAGTTTATTTTTGTTTTGTATCCCCTGTCCCCCACCCTCTCCAATTCTGTTCAGTGTGCATTTCCACTGGCACAGAACACCTTCAGTTACTTGGCCCACTTTTTATGCGACTCCCTAGATAACAACTGACTATTTTAGAATAGAAGCTTTTTGTTCCCAAAAATATACTTTATTCACAATAAACTATTTACAATCTTTGGCTTGGCTTCGCGGTCGAAGATTTATGGAGGGGTAATGTCCACGTCAGCTGCAGGCTCGTTTGTGGCTGACAAGTCCGTTGCGGGACAGGCAGACACGGTTGCAGTGGTTGCAAGGGAAAATTGGTTGGTTGGGATTGGGTGTTGGGTTTTTCCTCCTTTGTCTTTTGTCAGTGAGGTGGGCTCTGCGGTCTTCTTCAAAGGTGGTTGCTGCTGGCCGAACTGTGAGGTGCCAAGATGCACGGTTTGAGGCGATATCAGCCCACTGGCGGTGGTCAATGTGGCAGGCACCAAGAGATTTCTTTAGGCAGTCTTTGTACCTCTTCTATTTACAATACAGGAGAGAAAAAAAACTGTTCAAGATTTACATTCATAGTTTCAATCATATTTGGTAAATTATTTACTAAACAGGAAAAACTGTTCAAAACTTTTTTACATCGTGTCAATCGTCTCATCAAAGTTCATTTCACATTCTTCTCTTAATACTCCGTTATCACCCATGTAGCACCTTGTTGTTTCCACCCCCTCCTCTGTTGGTTGAGGGGCTTCCCCTCAATGTCAGCCCCTCAGTGCTCGGTAATGGGAGGATTCTAAACTGCGGTCTTTCCCCACAGTGTCCTCACGTTGACTACACCAAGCCTAAGCATATCCCTCAGCACATACCCCTGCAGCCTGCAATGTGCCAGTCGGCAGCATTCCTGGATGGATATCTCAGTTTGCTGAAAGACCAGCAGATTTTGGAACGACCAAAGGGCATCCTTCATCGAGTTGATGGTCTTCCAGAAGTTCTGGATGTCGGACTCAGAATGTGTTTCCAGGAACAGTCTGTAAATCAGGGAGTCCTGTGTCATGCTGCCACTGGGGATGAACCATGAAAAATCAACCTGCATCTCTCGCCACACACATTTTGTGAATCTACATTCAGCAAAGAGGTGGGTGGCAGTCTCCATTTCACCGCAACCATCCCGAGGATAGCATGCATAGAGGGTGATGTTCCGGTGGTGCAAGAAGGATTTCACTGGGAGGGATCTTCTCACCACCTGCCAGTTTATGAGCCCTGGCAATGAGGCATTCCACCAGATGACCTAGATGGTCTGCTCAGGAAACCATCCCACAGAATCCATCAAGTCCTCATCTCTTAGTGTCTGCAGGTCATTCTGTGCTGACCTCTGCCTGATGGCTTTGTGGTCAAAGGTGTTTTTCTCGGGGGCGTGGCAAGATGGCGTAGTGGAAGACGTGGTTCCACCTTTCCCCAGTTAGACTTCTAAATATCTGAATTTAAAAATTTGTAAAAATGGTTAAAAATAATATTACAGACTTTGGAATATTGGAGGATTGCAATGGCTGCAAATGTGAAAAAAAATCAAAAGCTCAATTGCAAAAGAAATTACTTTACAAAAGTTGAAGCCACGGAGTCATCGACTGGAGTCCCCAAGCCTCAGAGGACTCTTGCTCGGATGAGTTTTATGCCGGTGTCGATCGCGCAATCACAAGATTGTGACAGGGTCAGCTGGCCCTGACTCGTGCCCCCATGAGTCCGGGGGCATGGGCGGATCGGCCGAGCAAAGAAAGACCCATGAGCCCGCAATACTGCCTGGCGGTCCGGAGCATGCAGTGTAGCATCGGAAGATGCACCTGTGCGGTCGGTGACTTTGCCGGGCATACGCAGTGTGTCGCAGGTCTGGGAACTATTGGACAAGGTGTGGGCTTGTGGGGGAGCCCAAACGGCAGTGGGCTGATGAGGTCGGCACGCTGTCGACGGGCGTCCAGACCCACAACCGCACTGGAAGAGGACCTATGATGTTAGAGGAGGAAGAAAGATCAACATTACAGGAACTTACCTAGGAAGAAATGGGGACTGAAACTAGAGAAGTTAGGCTGCAAAGGGAAGTGATGAAACCTGGACTGGATTCTGTGTTCACAATTTTGGAAGGGATTGCTCATCAAATGGAAAATATGTCGATACAGATGTCTACTAAGATGACTCAAGGATTTATGGAAGTGAAAACTAAAATGACTACTATATGTGAAGAAATTACTTGTATGAAGCAAGATATTAATGTAGTTAAAAGTGATGTTAGTAGGTGTATAAAATCAGTGGACATTTACAAGATAATTTAAAAAAGATTGAAGAAGCTTTTTTTGAATGTAAGAACCAAGTGGAACGTAATAGAGAAAAAAATTGAAAAAGTGGAGGATTCGTTCATGGATTGGGTGATCCAGAAGAAGGAATTAATGAAGAAGATTGATTCATTAGAAAATCAGGGTCGAAGAAATTACATAGAAATAGTACGTCTTCCAGAAGATATAGAAGGTTCTGATCCAGTAAAGTTTTTAAGAATTGGATTCCTGAGGTGCTGGGCAAGGAATTTTTTCCAGATGGTCTGGAGTTAGATCGAGCACATAGAACACTAAGGAAGAAATTGTTTCCAGGCCAACCACCACGAGCAGTTTTGATTCGCTGTTTGAAATACCAGGACAAAGAAATGATACTATGATTGGCGGTGCAGAAGGCACCAGTGATGGTCCAGAATAATATGGGTTTTTTAAAATGCGGATTTGAGTCAAGAAATTATTAGAAGGCGCCGAGAATTTAATTCAGCTAAAGAAGTGTTGTGGAGAAAGGGATATAAATTTGCTTTTCGTTATATCTCAATTCTTTGAAAATGATCATGATGCATTGATTTTTACTAATTCATTGCCAGATTTACGAGGAAATGGATGACCTAAGAGGAGGGTAAATGGCAATGGAAATGGGAAGAATGGAAAACATGGAAAGAATGGGAAGAAAGCTGACACAAAGTCTTCTTGATATTGAAGATTTGGAACAATCATTGGGACTAGTATCATTGGGTTGATTATTTTTGTTTCAGTACTTTGTGAAAGTCTGACTGGGGGGGGGGGGATGATATTTGCCACTAGTGGGTATTACCACACCCAGATTTTTTGGGAGCTACTACTTTTTATTAGTTTGTTTTGGGGATTGTTAGCTTTTTTCTCCTTTTTTTTGGAATATTTACATAAGGGGGGGTTAGAATATTAAGAGAATTAGAAGGGAGCATTAGTTTATAGTAGTGGAATATATTATTAGATTAAGGTATGTCTAATTTGAATTTTGCAACTTTTAATGTTCAGGGTTTGAATAACCCAATTAAGTGTTAATGAGTTTTGGCTTATATAAGAAAAATGAAAGTTGATTTAGCTTTTTTGCAAGAAACATTTGAATACAAAAGAGCATTTGAAATTGAAGAGAGAGTGGGTTGGTCATGTATTTTCTTCTTCTTTTAATTCTAAAGCAAAGGGTGTAGCGATTTTAATTCATAAGAAATTACCATTTGAATTAGAATCGTTTGAGGGAAATGCTGGGAGGGTTTTGATGGTTAATTGTAATTTTTTTGCTGAATCATGGACTTTGTTAAATATTTATGCACCTAATGTAGATGACGAACGGTTTATGTCGGAGTCTTTTTTATTGCATAATCAAGCTAATAATAATAATATTTTGGTTGGCGGAGATTTCAATTGTGTTTTGGATCCTTTATTGGATAGATCTCCGAAAAGTATAAGCAAATCAAAGGCGGCAACACAAATAGGAGCTTTGATGAAGGATTTGAATCTGGTTGATGTTTGGAGGAGAGTAAACCCTACAGAGAAAGACTTTTCCTTTTATTCATCTAGACATGATTCCTTTTCTAGAATAGATTTTTTTTTTGGCTTCGGCACATCTGCAAGGTGAGTATAAAAGTTGGGTTATATCAGATCACTCTATGTTATTTTTTTCCTGTGTAGGTTCAGAAATGGTACAATCGTCTTACAGATGGAGGTTTAATACAATGCTACTGAAGAAACCAGAGTTTATTACTTTTGTTAAGGAGCAGATTACTTTGTTTTTGGCTGAGAATGTCAATTCAGTATGTAGTAATTGTGTATTGTGGGATGCTTTGTAAGCATATGTACGAGGGCAAATTATTAGTTACACTATGAAAGTTAAAAAGCAATATACGGTGGAAAGCTTAATATTAGAGAAACAAATTGCTGAAATGGAAAAGGAATTTCAGAAAGATGTTACAGAAGATTTAAAAAAAGCTGCTTTAATGAAGTTGAAATTACATTATAATATTTTGTAAACTTATCAGTATGAACGTCTACTTTATCAATCTAAGCAACGTTATTACGAACTGGGTGAGCGAGCTCATAAGGCAATTAAAAACAGAACAGACATCACGAATTATTAATGCTGAGAAAAAGAATTCAATAGTTACCTATAAACCTCAGGAAATTAATGATCAGTTTTATTCATTTTATCAAAAATTATATACTTCTGAGGGAATGCAGGATGCTGGTTCTATCGAATCCTATTTATCTAAATTAAATTTACCTGTTTTAGGGGAGGATGAGCTTAAAGAATTGAATACTCTATTTATGGATTTTAAGATTAAAGAGAGGAGATTTTTAAGATTAAAGAGATTAAAGAGATTAAGTCGCCAGGAGATTATGGATTTTCTGTTGAATTTTATAAAGTATTTTATGAAGATTTATCCTTTATATTTAGAGATGTGTTGCAGCAAGTAACAGAGGAGCAGTTGTTACCAGAATCTTGTTCAAGTGCTATAATTACTGTGATTCCTAAGAAAGATAGGGATCCATTGAAGGTATCTTTGTACAGACCTATTTCTTTATTAAATGTAGATTATAAAATTATAGCGAAGATGTTAGCGAATAGACTTGCCAAATATTTACCTCAGTTGATACATATAGATCAAACAGGTTTTATTAAAAATAGAAATGCACCTGATAATATTCTTAGATTGATAACATTAGTCAATGCATTTAGACAGCAACCCAACCATCCAATGGTGGTTGCGCTGAATGCGGAAAAAGCCTTTGATAGGGTCGAGTGGAACTTTTTATTTAAAGTGTTAGAGGTTTAATTTTGGCCCTTATTTTATAGGCTGGGTTAAGGCCTTATATACATGCTAGGATGGTGACAAATGGTCAAATTTCCTTGTCATTTAACTTAATACATTCGACTCGACAAGGTTGTCCATTGTCACTAGCCTTATTTGCATTGGCTATTGAACCGTTAGTTCATAAAATAAGACAGAATGATAAGATTAAAGGAATGAAAATTGGGGAGGATTAATATAAGATTAATTTATTTGTAGATGATCTGCTGGTATTTTTGACAGAACTGGAACAGTCTTTGAAATATTTACAAGATTGTTTGTTAAAATTTGGAGAGCTATTTGGAAATAAAGTAAATTGGGATAAGAGTGAAATATTGCCAGTTGGGGATGGAGATTATTCAGAATATAAAAGTATTATAAAATTGAAGTGGTCAGATAGAATTAAATATTTGGGAGTGGTAGTAAATGCAGTCTACCAGTCTTTATATAAATCGAATTATGTCCCTTTATTAAAAATAATTAAAATGGATTTGATTAAATGGGAAGATTTGCCATTAACATTAATTGGTCGAATAAATTGTGTTAAAATGAATATTTTTCCTCAAATTCAATATTTATTTCAGTCTATACCATGTTTACTTTCAAAGGTTTTTTTTTCAGACCTGAATAGGGCAGTGTGGGAGTTTTTATGAAAAGGAAAATTAGCCCGAGTAGCTTTACATAAACTTACATGGAAATGTGCTTTAGGGGGATTGCAATGACCTCACTTTCAAAATTATTATGATGCAGCTCAGTTAAAATTTGTTAGTAGATTAATGGATGTGATCCAACCTCTGAGTTGGGCAAAGGTGGAAATGGCTTGTATATCTGAAGTTGAGATACATCAGTTTATATTTAAATAGAATGTGGATTTATTTCGGGAATGCAATATGCCGGTAGTAAAACATTTGTTAAGGATATGGGTTAAAAGAAACAGGGTTTTAGGATCAAAGGGTAAATTACCAATTCAAAGCCCATTATATCAAAACCAGCTTATTCCTTTTTCAATGTTTAATAATAATTTAAAGAGATGGAATTCTCAGGGCATAAAGATAATTCAGGACTGCTTTGAAGAAGGCCATTTTCTTTCTTGTATTCAATTGAGGGAGAAATTTGATATATCTGTAAATTCTCTGTTTGTGTATTATCAACTCATAGCTTTGATAAAAGATAATTATGGTAAAGAAATGAATTTACTCATGTTGACGAAATTTGAGTCTTTGATTTCTTCGGTACCTAAGATAGGTTATATTTCAGATATGTACCAATTATTACAGGATAGTATGGATAAACTGGAATGGGAAAAATATAGGCTTAAATGGGAAAGTGATTTAATCTATATTTTTCTGGAAGATAATTGGGAGGTTATGTGTTCTGACAGTTTAACTAAAGTGACAAATGTACATTATGGAATGGTTAATTGTAATTTTTTACATCAGTTATATTTGACTCCAGGGAAATTGAAAAAATATGGATTTAGTAATTCGGATTCTTGTTTTAGATGTGGACTATGTACTGGAACTTTTTTTACATGCTGTTTGGTCTTGTTTTAAAGTACAACCATTTTGGGAAGGAATTAGATTGGTTTTGGAAAAATTATTTAAGATTAAATTACCATTAGACCCATCGATCTTTTTGTTGAGATATATGGTTTCTTCAAAGGGACAAGGGTTGGTTAAATTTCATATTGCATTTGTACATCTAGTGTTATCCATAGCACGAAAATGTGTAGCTAATACTTGGAAGGATAATGTGGAGATTAATATAACATGCTGGCAAAATGACTTGAGAAATTGTATTATTATGAAAAAAATTATATGTAATCTGCACGATAATTATTCATTTTTTTGTTAAAATGTGGTCTCCTTATTTGGAATACATGAACTTAGAAATATGTTGAAATATTCTTTATAATCCCTGTATTATCTTTATATTTGGCTCCACTTAAGGGGGCTGAAGGGGTGGGAGAGTGGGTGGGGTTTTTGTTTCTTTTTGTTTATTTTTATATATACATTTTATATATTCTCTCTTATGTTTGATTGTAAGTTGTCTAAATTCTTTTAAATAAAGTTTTTTTTTAAAGGCATTTTCCTGGAAAAAAAACTTTTCCATGAAGGATAGGTAGTACAGCAAAATCCAGCAAACAGGGCCATTGTGCAGCAAATGGGCCAGGCCTATCCTTCACAACACCTGGGACAAGTAAAAGCTCAGAATGAAGCGGCCCTTGTATTTTGGTTCCACACACAGCCTGATGTGGCCATACATGAGGGTGGTCATCAGATGAATGCCATGTTGGATACACCCTTGCCCCCATGTTCTGGTGACTTGCACATGGCACCCCTTCAGACACTATCAATTTTAGAACCCCAAATGAATCTGAAAACTACTCTGGCAACTGCCAGAAAGCTAGAGCAGGGGATGGGCCACACCTGCACCACATACAGCAGCCCCAAGAGTACCTCACACCTGATGACCAAGTTCTTTCCCATTATCGAGAGGGAGCGCCGCACTCACAGAGCAATTCGCTCTCACCAATTGTTGATGCACACCTCAGCCCCTCCATACCAGAACCCCAGAACATTCATATAGTCAGATCTGACTGTAAAGGGGATGGTGGACTGGTCAGGCCAGTTACCGAAGAGCATTGCCTCACTCTTCTTCTGGTTTACCCTGGCACCTAATACAGACTCAAAATGCCCGCATATGCTGGACAGTGTCCAGACTGATCGCACATCTGAAGACAGGCAAAGGGCATTATGCAGCACACAAATAAGATTGGAGACAGAGGGCAGCCTTGTCTAACTCCAGACTTGAGAGGGAAGCTATTTGTTTCCCACCCATTGATTTGCGTAGAGCAGTTTAATACAATTCTGATTCCCTCCCCAAACTCATTTTGGGGAGCATATCCATCATGTACATGTGCAAAATCCAGTCAAAAGCCTTCTCCTGGTCGAAGCTGACCAGGCAGGCATCCACCATACTTGTCCTGCATGCAGTCGATGGTATCTCTGAGCAGCGCGAGGCTGTAAGAGGCCTTCTTTGCCTTTTGGCTAAGATCGTGTAGTATCTGTTCTTATCAGAATGGGCTAATCTGATCTTTGACAAGTGAGGAGGTATACTGGTAGTGAGGAAGAAGAAGTAGTAGATGATGGAGGAGGAGGAAGACTTCTGAGAGGACCAGATCGTCCAGTGCATGCTGGCTTGTTAATGCGGCAGTGGACCGATGTGGATTGGAGGGCCAATCTAACACCTGTAAGCCTACTTCCGTGAAGATGGCTGTGACAGAAAACTCTTCAGCAGCGCTCAGAATCTGGAACACTGTCAGGATGACAGTGAGAGACTTTAGCAAGGGATCACTGTTTTCCTGTGGCCTCTTCAAGCTCAAGGAGATGCAAAGGACATTTACTGCCTCCAGGATGTTGTGGACAACAGTCACTTCGATGTGACATTCAAGATAGCGGCTGCATGGCAGAGGTTACTTCAGGAGTTCCAGGAGAAGGGGAACGTAGCTCCACTCTCACTTTTTAAAGTTCATTCTGATGCAGAATGAATGGGTGATGACGGTGTACATGTTTAACCCATATGTGCCAGCTGTGGATGTGCTCACCTTTCTTGGGTGTTATGTCAAAGGTATTGGGACCTGCATGGATGTCAAATATATGTTTGGAATCTGGACCAGCAAGCACCAAGTGTAGGTAAACCTGAGAGAGGACAGCAAAGGGGCTATCATCCAACCCCCTCCGTGTTTGCCATCGGAGGGAACCGTGGGGACCTGGTCTACACCGGACAATCCAGAATGAGCAGGAATCCAATGCAGTGCAGCCACATTAAGTTAAAGGAGCAGTCAGAGAGTGAGTGGATCAGGGAAGGAGTGGGGATACTGAGGCTTTGGTAAGCTGAAGAAGAGATCCTGTGAAGCGAGGTTTGGTAAGTCTGTTTTGAGTTTATCTTTAATTACCTCTAATTTAAATAAAGAGGTAGGTGATGTAGGCAGTTGCGGTAGTCCTGTGCTCTGATTGTGGAAGGTCAGGGAAAGTAAAGATGGTCCTGATGCCTACACCTGCAAAAGGTGCATCTAGTTGCAGTTCCTGGGAGACTGTTCGGGAACTGGAGTTGCAGCTGAATGAAATGTGGATTATAAGAGAGGCAGTGATAGATAGGAGTTAGCAGACAGGAGTCAGTGAACTGGGTAACTGAGGAAAGTGAAAAGGGGGAGATAAGCAGTGCAGAATACCCTTGTGGCTGTTTCCCCCTCAACAAGAAGTATACTGCTTTGGAAACTGTTGGGGAAATTATTTGTGGGGGGATGTCACTGTGGTCAGGTTTCTGGCACAGGGGCTGGACCCTTGGCTCAGAAAGGCAGGAGGGAAAAGAGAAGGGGGCTTGCTGGTTAGGGGAGCAGATAGGAGGTTTGCTGGATGAGATTAGAACTCCTGGTTGGTATATCGCCTCCCAGGTACCAGGGTCATAGATGTATCTGATTGAGTCCACAGCATTGGGGAGGGGGAGGGGGAGCAGCCAGAAGTTGTGGTCCATTGTGGTCCCCACAATGGCATAGTTGGAAGTGGGGATGAGGTCCTGAAGAAGGATTATATAGAGTTGGGAAAGAAGTTTGAAAGCAGGACCTCCAGGGTGGCAATCTTAGGATTGCTGCCTGTGCTAGTGAGGGTAGAAATAAGTTGTGGAGGATGAATGCTGGCTCAGGAGCTGGGGAAAGGGTTTAGATTTCTGGATCACTGGGATCTCTGCTGGGGTAAGTCTGACTTGTACAAAAGGGACAGGTTTCACTTGAACTGAAGGGGGTCCATATTTCTGGTAGGCAGGTTTGCTAGAGCTGTGGGGGAGGGTTTAAACTAGTTTGGCAGGGAGGTGGGAATCAGAATAAGTATTGAGATCAGAGGAAGAACATCTAGATTGGAAGGAAACAATAAAAATTAATAAAGGAGGTAAAAGTAGATGGTAACCAAAGAAGTATTTGTGCATATATTTTAATGCAAGGAGCATTGTAAATAAGAAGGATGAGCTTAAGGCAGGGATAGACACATGGAAATATGATATTGTGGCCATTACTGAAACATGGTTGCAGAAAGGGCATGTTTGGCAGTTAAATATTCCAGGATTCTTTTTTAGGCAAATAGAATGGGAATAAAAGGTGGAGTCGTATTGTTTGTTAGAGAAAACATTACAGCAGTGCTGTGGCAGGATGGATTGGAGAGATTGTCCAGTGAGGCTATTTCGGTAGAATTGAGGAATCGCAAAGGCATGAAAACATTAATGGGAGTGTATTATAGACCATCAAATGGGCTGAGAGAATTGGAGGTACAAATTTGTAAGGAGATTGGCTATATGTATTATAAACACAAGGTGGTAGTTAAGGGAGATTTCCACTTTCTGCACATTAACTGGGATGCCCATACAGTAAGAAAGCTGGATGGGTTATGGTTCAAGTGTGTTCAGGAAAATTTTCTTAATCAGTATGTAGAAGAACTGACTCAAGAGCGGGCAGTTTTGGATCTCCTGTTAGGGAATGAGATAGGTCAGGTGACAGGTTTGTGTGGGGAACACTTTGGGTCTAGTTATCACAATACTTTTAGTTTTAGGCTAGTAATAGAAAAGAATATAGGTGAGCCAAAGGTTGAGATTCTTGGAAGAATGCAAATTTTGAGGGGTGGGAAAAGATTTGGAGAGTGTGGATTGGGATAAGATATTTTCAGGGAAGGATGTAGCAGATAAATGGAGGATATTTCAAAGGAAAAATTTTGAGAGCACAAAGTCGGTATGGCTAGAAACTATAGAGAGCCTTGGTTTTCAAGAGATTAGGAACTTGGTTTGGAGGAAGGGGGATGTGGACAACAGGCATAAACAGCAGGGAACGGGTGAATTGCTTGAGGAATACAAGGAATGTGGAAAAAAATCTTAAAGAAATTAGAAAGGCTAAAAGGAGATACGAAGCTGCTTTGGCAGGTTAAGTAAAAATAAATCCAAAGGGTTTCTTTAGGAACATTAAAACTAAAAGAATAGTGAGGGATAAAATTGGGCCCCTTGAAGATCAGAGATCTAACTGTGAGAAGTTAGAGGAGATGGGAGAAATTTGAAATGAATTTTTTTCTTCAGTATCCACTAAGGAAAATAATATTGATCCAGATGAAGTGAAGAAATATGGTATGGAGCTCATGGATAATAAGGATTAATGAGGAGGTTGTATTGGCTACATTAAAAAAAAATCAAGGTGGCTAAATCTCTGAGTCCTGACAAAATATTCCTAGGACCCTGAGGGAGGTTAGTGTACAAAGTGGGGGTGTTGATGGAAATATTTAAAATGTCACTGGCCACTGGGGCGGTGCTGGAGGATGCAGGGTAGCTCATGTTGTTCTGCTGTTCAAAGAAGGATTCAAAAGTAAACTTGGTAATTATGGGCCTGCAAGTCTGTCGGTGGTGGACAATTTAATGGAAAGTGTTCTTAAAGATGGTATATACAACTATTTGGAAGGACAGTGATTGATTTGGAATAGTCACCATGGTTTTGTACAGGGCAGATCATGTTTAACAAATTTTAGTTTTTTCTTGGAGATTACTAAAAAGGTTGAGGGGAAGGCGGTGGATGTTGTCTATTTGGACTTTAAGGCTTTTGACAAGGTTCCCCTTAAAAGTTTAGTAAGGAAGGTGGAAGCATTAGGTTATTAATGAAGTAGTGAAATGGATTCAACAATGGTTGGATGGGGGATACCAGAGAGTAGTGGTGGAAAATTGTTTGTCGAATTGGAGGCCGGTGATGAGTGGAATGCCTCAGGGGTTGGTACTGGGTCCATTGCTGTTTGCCATATATATTAATGATATAGGAGTACAAAATTTTGGAGCAAAGATAGAAATTGAGGAAGTATATAGATCTCCTTATCCACATTTAGGAATGAATTTAAAAAAATCCCACACTCTCTATTAATTGTATGAATTTAATGATTGTGGGGTGAAAAAATTAAGAGCTACAGCAAAAGGTCAAGAACAGAAAAACCACTGGAAGTTGAAGGTGATTTTAAAAATCTTGATACAAGTGCTGCGCTAATGTGCTGAAGGGAATTTAATCCACTGAAGAGCACCCTTGTGGGGCGGGGTGGGGGGAGAAAGAAAGGAAGGGTTACAAATTTGTGCTGCATCAAGCAGCCTGTTGGAAAGTTGTGATGCCAAATGGACGAAAGCTTTTTTTTACTGATACTGAAACAGCAAAGAATTTTGTGAACAAATGACCAATTTTGAAGCAAAATGAAAGAGACTGAGAACTTCTTTAAACTTGATTATTTAAACCTGAATTATGATACTATTTCTTCCTGTGTATTTGTTTAATATTAATCGGGGGGGGGGGGTGGGTGGGAGTGTAAAATTTCCTGAAATTGTTTTGCTTGGGAGTTCTGGAGGCTAGACTCCAGAATCCATCAATGTTCGTGGGTTTTCCCATTCTCTGTAAAATAGAGCGAGGGGGGTGGGGGGTTGCTCACTTTTTTCCCTTACTTTATATTTTTTGGGTAAGTGTTGTTGATATTGGGACCTTTGTTTGAGAGAAGCGAAAATGGTTTTTGAAAGAAATGTGTTGGGATAAAGGAAAGGTGTGAACTAAATATAATAATAATCTTGTTTGTGTGGAATGATGAGTAAAGATTCTAAGTGATGTTATAAATTTTGGGTTCCTTTTCTACATTTTTCAAATTCACACATACTTTTTTGATCTGGTTTAAAAAGGGGGGAAAAAGATCCCTTTTGTTTTGATATTAGTCCTAAAAAAAATTTCTATTCTTAATAAAATTTCTGTGAAGTGTTGTTAGTCATGGGCAATATCTTTGAGAAGGGGAATGACTTGAAAGTGTGGGTGAGGGGGTGGATAGAATAGATTTGGGTTTTAAAGTCAACATGTAATATGATTTACATGATATTGTACAATTAATTTTGAATATGAATATACAACGTGAATTTCAAAATATTCAAAAAAGCCTCCAGCAAAGGATACTACTGCAAGGCAAAGCCAGCACAAGCGTTGGGTGGATGGGAAATTGAAGGATGGAAAGGAAGATAATAGACTACAATTAATCCTGGCAGTGGGAGATGCAACACCCAGCAACTTGTCCCCGGAGACCAGGAGCAGTGCAATCAGTTGCCCCCAGCTCCAGGAGACTGGGAGCAGCTCAGATGCTGTGGCCCTCCTCCATCTATGGAAGAAGCCAACCAAGAGATGGAGGAGCAGGAGCTCAGCCAAATCTCCTTTTCCTGCCAATAGCACACTAGACAGGTCCTCCAGACTCCTGATGGAAACTGTAAAGGACGCACAGCTGTGCGACACCTTCAGCAGCCTTGCAGGTGGAGCACAGCCTCAGCCCACCTGGTCGAGACTGGATGGCTCAAGCCGGTGCCAGATAGACTTGGTCTTCATGTTGAAGGCCATCATGGTCAGAACTATGTTATGTCAGTGTTCTTCTCTGATCATTGCCTCCTTCATGCCTTCTGTCACATTCAGGAGGACCAGAAGTCAGGCAGCGGGATGTGGAAGCTGAACATGGAAGTTGTTGACCCCATAGGACATAAAGGAACTAAAGGAGGAGTACACAGGTTGGAGAACCGTGACATCCTTCTTTGACTCCCAAGAGACCAAGGAGAACATAAAGAGGTGGGAAAGACCTACTGGAAGTATACAACACTGAGCTCCTACCGTGAAGCATGGCAGATTCCATGAAGGGATTCTACAAAAAGGAGGTGGATATCAGGAATTGGACACCCATTTCTTTGCTAAATGTGGACTAAACAAAATCCTGTCCAAGGCTATTGCCAATCAAGTAAAGTCTGTACTGGGACAAGTGATCCACCCAGACCAGGCCTGCACAGATTTTAGAATAGAAGCTATAACTAATCTAATCTTCTGTCAACTGAGCCTTCAGCAGAAGGCTCACATGAAGCACATGTTACAATTCATCAGTTGGGCAATATTCAAATCTGTGGGTGTCATTGCTTCCATCAAATTGTAGTAACTGACTCATTTCTGCCCACCCCCCCCCCCCCACCCCACCCACCCCCACTTCCCATGGGCTCCCATTTGCCTCTGGTAAGATTGGGTAATTTAGCAGAGACTTGTAGTGGTGGAAATTCTGGTGTTTCGTATCATTGAAAAGGAACTCTTTTCATTTGCATAATTGCAACAGCAATTCTAAATTGAAGAATAGATTGATCCTACAGCTAAGAAATAAAAATTAAATCATTTCTGAGACCAAATTTGAAGGTTCCATTATTGACACATAATACATTTAGAATATAACATGCATGAAATTCTTCAACTTTTGTCTACCATAAGGCAGACAGTGTCACCACTTGCCCAGCACCTAAGCAGTCTCCCCCTCCAAGTACTGACCAGGCCTGAGCACACTCAGCTTCCAAGATCAGACTATCTCTGGTGTATTCAGGCTATTAAGCTTCAATTTGTTATTCCTAATATTTTACTCTTTAATTTCCCTTTTACTTCTAACTGAGTAAATGAAGTGCTTGTTTGGCATAGTGAGGTGCCCTGGGATGGAAGTTTGGGTGTGAGTGGGTAGCATTGCTGAGCCGCAGTATGTGTGGACCTCTCTTCACTGGTTGATTCTTTCAGATTTACTGACGAAGCTTGTTTGCCACCTACTGTTCAAGTATACTGTATCAGCCAGAGCTATTCAAACCCACACAGTTTCCACTTTCTAAAAGATTCCAAACTATTTACTTAAAGTGGTTGTACATTTCTCCAAGTTGGAAAAAAAAACTGCAGCAGTTTACTTACAGGGGAAAAATCAGACTTCAACACAAATGTATGATAATAATCACAACCTTGGGTTTAGTATATAAATTTTGGAGTATAAAAGCTGACAATTTCTACTATATTAAAAAAAAAGTTCAAGGAAGTCTTTCATAATGCTTTGCAAATGCATATGGTGTGCAACAGCAAAGGCCTACAATTAGCTATTCATTTCTGGTGAGATAGATTCTACTTCTAAATAACTTCCTTGAAATCCATAAGACTGCACGATTTGTTGCAGGTTTTACTTTCCTGACCCAGGAAGCTTAAATCCCCAGTGAAAATAAGAATTTTCTATTGCTGATTGAACAATAATCAACACTTTCTCAACTCTTCAGATGAGTTCCACCCATGAATGTGACACTAGGCATGACACTAATGCTACCTGCAAATTTCCTGACAATTCTAATGGTTGGCGACAGAAACATAGATGGCAATGAGGACGTGTACAGGAGGGAGATGTATCAGCTCATTGAGTGATGTCACAACAACTTTGCACTTAACATTTCGAAAAATAAGGAGATGATTGGTGGATTTCAGGAGAGGGCTAAGAACTTCAGATTTAGAGGTGTCAACATCTCCAGGGATCCGTCCATGAGCCTCCATGTCGATGCAATCACAAAGAAGGCTCGGCAGCGGCTCTACTTTGTGAAGAATTTAGAAGATTTAAAGACTCCCAAACTTCAGGTGTACTGTGGAAAGCATTCTGTCTGCTATGGAAGTGCCAATGGTCAGGGCAGGAAAAAAACTCCAAAGGGTTGTTAACTCAGCTTGCAACATCACAGGCACCAATCTTCACTCCATCAAGGGCATCTACAAGAGGCAGTGTCTTAAGCAAGCGGCCTCTATGCTCAAGTACCCCCACAATCCTGCCCTCTTCATTCTGCTACAATTGGAGAAAAAGCTACAGGAGCCTGAAGATGAGCACTCAGTGGCACAAGGACAGCTTCTCCGCCACTGCCACCAGATTTCTGAATGAACAATGAACCAAAGATACTGCCTTACGTTATCTTTTTTTTCTTTGAAATATTTTGTTTTGAAATGTGGTTTATAGAAATGTGGTGCTGCCTCAAAACAATGAATTTTGTGACTTGTTCATGACAATAAATTCTGATGCAGAAAATGATCACCAAATGCAATGATACCCAGATAATGTCCAGATCTGGGCTGATAGATGACAAGTAACATTTGCCCTTAGAAGTGCCAGGCAACTCCCAAAAGTCTGTCCACCATCTACAAAGCTCATCAAGACCGTGATGGAATATTTTCCACTTGCCTGTATGAGTTCAGCTTCAATAACACTCGAAAATCAACATAGCAGCTTACTAGACAAGCACCCATCCATGCTCATTTACCTACCACACCAATTGTAGCAGTAGTTTTGAACCAACTATACAACACACAGCACCTTCCAAATTCATGATCTCTACCAGCTAGAAAGACAAGGGAAGCAAAAGCATGGGAACACCATCACCTGACAGTTGCCCTCCAAACCATACACCATCTTGTCTCAGAAATATATTGCTGTTCTTTCACCATTGCTGTGTCAAAAGTCCTAAAACTCTCTCCCTGATTGCATTGTGGGCATATCCACACCTCAAGGACTGCACTAGTTTAAGCAGGCAGCTCAGTGCTTTTCAGGAACAAGTCTAGATGGGCAAAAAACGCTGACTCAACTTGCAAACCCCACATCCCTTGAATAAATGAAAAAAAAAATTGGGCACACAACAAAGGTGGGACAACTATGGAATTTTAATTACAATGGTCGTTTAAGTGAGCTACCTATAAGCTAACATTTCCTGATTGAGATGCTTAATAATCAATCAAAATCAATTTTGAGTTATCATTCATCAACTGACCTTTTTAGATGTATTGTATATGTCTCCTTATCTGAACAATGGATCAGTTGGTGAAAAAGAAGAAAGGATTTTTCCAATTAAAATTATTCTGTTATGACAAATTGGTTTTGAACTAAAATGCTGCATTTTCCTTTTACATGACTTGCCGATCTCTAAGCATAGTTCATAGACTTTGTACTTTCACTCTGTCTTTCACCACTTTGGACCCTGCTAAGGTAATCTCCTGCATTTTTTTTCCTTCCATGCAGGTAGTTAGTAATCCCTGTAGACCTTGCTGCAATAACCAGTATTAACATCAGCCCACCTACATTGTGCCGCTCCAAAGGTAGGATTGGTCTTGCTGGATTTCTTTTCCCTCAGGGATATGCTATTTAAAGTCCTCCTTGTGGTGGCCTGGCTGATATCCAATAAGTAATTTTTAAATATTTTGCCAATAAGTAGAATCAACATTCAACAATAGTTGAAAAATGGAGTGAAATACTGACCAAGAATTTGAGACATCATTGCCATTAAACAACTAATGGTTTCTGAAGTTTCTTTCAATAGAGAGTCATCACACTTCTGATCTGAAGCCCAATATTTAGAAATGCTAACCTTTGATAACATATTCTGTACTAGGCCTTTTAAAAGGGAGATCACTTCCACATCAAATAAATTATCCATCACCTGTTGAAATTAATACTAATATTTCTTTAGTGATGGAATTGAGTTATTTTCATTTCACCCACTGTCAAAAAAAATCAGTTTGTTGGGCAGTTAAAAAAATTGCTGGGAAACTTGTTTGCTAAATTCCACACCATTTGTTTCGTCTTTTAAACTACTTTTCAGTTCTGAATGGAATGATACGAACCCAACACCATAGATGCCCTTATATATAAGTAAAGGCTATTGACTGACGTTGTCATCGGGGGTCAACTGTCAATTTAAATGATGGCCTCAGTAGCCTCTTTAAAACTGCAGCACCTGGGTAGCCCTCCTGGGAGCCTGGTGTGATTAATGGGGCAAAAGGTGCTGGACGCACCTTTTAAATTGCAGGGGGATCTATCCATTAAATCACCAACCTGGCGATTTAAGGGGGATCCCACCCCCCGCAATGATGCATTGCTTCCAACTGGAAGTACCACCGGATGTTCGGATGGTGGCTGCCTGGTGATGCACGCAAGCGCTGACATCACCGGAATAAATGGGTCGGCCAATTTCATTTTCAAATCGTCTGTGGATGCGACATAGTTGAGTTTAAGTGGGTTCTCTGACTAACTCTGAGGTTGGATTCCGACATGGTTGACCGGGTCAGACCCTTTCTAACTGCTTGGTTTACCCCATTTTATATGGCAGTTTGAAAGGGCCTAGTGGGAATGGCATAGTAAAGACCCTCTTAATGAGTCCACTAATCCACTGATAGTGGCATAATTTATGTTTCACACTTGGGGCAAATTAGAACTGAATGAACCATTAGCTCCAACACATTATGTATGCTTAGCAATCTTGTTGCCAGTAATTGAAGGGGACTTTCATCTGTAATATCACACAAACACTTCTCCAAACCCCACAAGTTCATCTGAAACAATTGGAATCTTAAGAAAATAAAAATCAATGTGGATTTTAGTTCAAAGAATGGCAAGAAAGCTGCATGTTCTTGAAGTCTATGTGCAGATGAGAACCATTATAAACTGAGATAGCTTAAGAAATTGCCAGGAAGTTGGATCGTATTCCATTGTTTTCTCAGCACTCCATATTTTAAGTTCAGTTTTTTTAATGTTTTGATCATTTCCAGGTGAAATTGTGCAGATTGTAAAATTGGATTGGGAACTTTTGATTTTGATACATGTTGGCAGGTCCAGTATTCTCCCAACATACATCAAATTATGTAAATTCCCATACAATGCATGTTGCAAGCTCTTCTAATTTAAATTAGAGCTTTCACTGTTGAGAAAATATCAATCATTTAGCAGAAGCATGGAGAAAAACATATTGCATTCATCATTTGGACACCATAGTCACTGTACTGATGTTAGGACACTTCACAAGGCACTGTGACATTCATGGGAGACAGCTTGTATACATTCCAAGATGCCCAGATGGTATTCAAACCAGTCAAACACCTTTGACCACAAGTCCATCAGGCACAGAATGTCCTGCAGTCAGTAAAAGATGAAGACACGATGGATACTGTGGGGTGGTTCCCTGAGCAGACTGCCCAGGTCATCTGGTGGAATGCCTCATCATCAGTACACATTAACAAGCACCAGGACTTGTCCTGGCTAGCAGTCAGACGGATCCTTCCTGTACAACCGGATCATCACCCACAGCACACATTGTCTTTGAGATGACTGCAGTGGGGTAGAGACAGTGCCCACATCTTTGCAGAATACAGACTGGCTCAGAGTCTATGAAGAGGATCCTTGTCACAATTCATCCCAACAGCAGTGTGACCGAGGACTCTCTAATTTATGAGGTGTTCCTGGATCCACACACAGAGTCAGACATCCAGAACTGCTGGAAGACCATCAATTCAGTGAAAGACACACTTTGGTCTGCCCAAAACCTTTTGGTTTTTCATCAGACTGAGATATCTGTGAGGGAAAGCTGCCAACTGGCACATTCCAGGCTGCAGGAGTACATGCTGAGGGATGCCCTGAGATTTGGCACAGCCAACACAAGGACGTTGTGGGAAAGAAACACAGCCCAGAGTCTTTCCATATCTGGGTATTGAGGGGCTTGGACCGAAGTGAAGCTCCTCAAACAGGGGGAGGGGGGGTGTTAGTAATGATAAGGTGGTGACAATGGTATAAATAGAGAACATATGTAACAACATACATTGATGGAAATGTACACATTAGACACTAATTATGTGAAGAGACTTAGAACAGTTTTCTGTTTTGTAAATAATTTATTATGAAGAAAGGCAATTTTTAGAAAAAAAGATTTTCTTAGCGAATGAAGCCAAAAAGAAAAACAAAGTCTTGATTGTTATCCTGCAGGGTGTACAAGGTGTGACAGGTCACTCCAGCTGTTGATACAGAAGAAGAAATAAAAATGCAACACTTCCCTGCAGCCTTCGCTTCCAAATGGCAACCTGTGTGCTACTGGCATTTCACTACAATGGGCATTGTGCCTTGAAGGAATGACAATCTTTTCTATGCGCTGCACATAAAACTAATAGGTGATGAATGACATCGACAGATATAGATCATCAAACATGTTCTATGTCAATGGGCATACAGCACAGGAACAGGCCTTTCAATCTATGTGTCTGTGCTGGACATGATATGATGTCCAAATCAAAAAAAACTTTGCTGCTTGCACCGTATAGATATCTCTACACGCCTTCCATATTCATGTGTCTGTCAAGAAGTCTCTAAAATGCTGTTATTTGCTTCTGCTTCCATCCCACTTCTGGCAGCTCTTTCCAGACACCTACCATTCTCTGTAAAATATTTGTCCCACACAGTTCCCTTTAATTTTCTCCCCTTCACCTTGGGCAACATGGATGGCGTAGCAGTTAGCACAACACCTTTACAGAACCAGCGATCGGGGCCGGGGTATCAAATCCCACGCTGTCTTTAAGGAGTTTGTACATTCTCCCTGTGTCTGCCTGGGTTTTCCCTGGGGGCTCCGGTTTCCTCCCACCATTTGAAACGTACTGTGGTTGTAGATTAATTGGGTGTAAATTGGGTGGCACAGACTCGTGGGCCAAAATGGTCTGTTACCAGTTAAACATGGAATGTCTAAATTATATTTAAAAAAAATAAAGGTGCGATGCTTTTACCCAGGAAAAAGATTCTGACTGTCCATCCTATCAATGTCTCTCATGATTTTATAAATGTCTGCAGGTCTCCTCTTAGCCTTCCATGTTCCAAAGAAAACAACCCAATTTTGTCCAATCTTTCCCCAGAACTCATACCCTCTAAATCAGTCCCCTGGTAAACCTTGCAGAGACTGTGATTCTGTGCATCTTTATCCGATGGAAATCGCACTAATGCTGTGCCGGCTTGTTTATAGCT
Source organism: Narcine bancroftii (assembly GCF_036971445.1). Taxonomy (NCBI): domain Eukaryota; kingdom Metazoa; phylum Chordata; class Chondrichthyes; order Torpediniformes; family Narcinidae; genus Narcine; species Narcine bancroftii. The sequence continues at coordinate 118,011,008 of NC_091473.1, read as the reverse complement.
AATTGTGTGATGATTTCTTTTTGTGGGGTAGGCTGACTTGAAATACGCAAAATGAGGATTTAGTATATGAAAACAAGGTGCAGTCCAATTTATAGGCAAGCATTCTGCGAAACAAACCAATCAATTAGTCATCGTTCCCTTTGGAATATGGTTTCATGGTGTGCTGAGTGATGGCACAGGGAAATATAAAAAGATTCCAATTGTGCCTTGTGGAGATTTTGTCAGAAATAAATAAAGCAGATTCAGTAACAAGTGGGTCAGGTTATAATACATGACTGCAGTCCTGTAATATAAAAAGCATGAATCCATTCGTCTGAATGGTGGCAGGATGAGGTAACACAAATGGTAGATAAATCAATCATGATTTACTCTTTATGAACATATTCTTTTTTGGAGAAACTGGGATACAATATACACTGCTCTCATTTAAAGTGTTCAATCTGCCTTTCCTTCAATGTGCAAAATATTTGAAATGATCACAGACATACATGAATACACACAGAAGCAGACAAGCATTGCTTAGTAAAGAGTCTCCATTAGTTTAAATCATAACAGTAAACAGAAAGAGTCTGAGCGGTGTTGAGACATTATTTAAATTGTTAGCTCCTGCAAAACAGCAGGCCACCCATAAGAAAACAATCTCAAACCAAACAGTAAACTCAATTGACCTCAAAGCATCTGCATCAACAGTTCTGAAGCCAAACCAGATACCTGCTTGGCTCCAGCTTCCATTTGGGTCACCTACCACAGTATCATTGAATGCCACACAGATTTCATGACAGGATTTCTAAGTTAATTTAGGTTTGCATTAAGATCTGGAAGAGAAACCAGAAGAGAAGATTAAAATAGCTTAAATGTGTATCCCTATTACAAACACAAACACCTGTGAATGGTGTAAATCTGAAATCAAAACTGAAAAACCCAGCAGACCAGGCAGCATCAGTGGAGACAGGAAAACCGTGAACATGAAAGGAATGTTATAACACTGTAACTGCTGCATTTCAACATGTGTGGTGCAGCAGCTTACTTTATACCTCTGGTTACAGTTTACCTAAATCAAATGGCCTACCAGATAATGGATAGAAATTGTGGAAAACAAAGAATTACCAAATAATTAGAGGATACAAAAATTACTGACTAATTTATCAAAGAGAAATCAAAGAAAGAAAAATTATATTAAATCTGATAATATCTTTTTGTAGCAGCAGTGTAGTGGGCCAAGCGGGCAACGCGTACCATAATACGGATGCTAAATACTCACCTAACAGATTGCATGCGAGAGATACCGAGTGCCGAGGAATGGCACGTTGAGCCGTTGAGTCTCCCGCTGGAAGCCATGGGATACTTACAAGGCTAGGTTTAAACCTGGTGGTCCCGTGGATCGGCAGCAATCTCATAGTGACGTCCCACCTTGTCCCGTGGAGCCTGGGACATGCAATATATAAAAGAAGCCTGTAAACCCTGAATAAATCAGTCTTCAGTTGACTAGTCTGGCGTGTGTTTTTGTATTATTTCAGTAGCTCTATCGTAGTAGCCACTACATTTTCATGTTTTAATTTTTGTTTATTGGCAGCGTGCTTTGAACTTAATTTCCAAGGTAGGTTATTCTACCAATCTCATTAACCCTAATTTCAGAAGAGAATTCTCTGCCGTCCCTTTGTCAATCCTTTTGAATGAACATAACTCCCCTCTTCCAGCGCAATTCTTACCTTTAACAACTCTCCAGGTGAGGGCAAAAATTTGCAATGTGGGCGTTTATAGATTGTGCCCATTTGAGATCAAATTTAACGTGCTTTGAGTTTATTTCACAAAGAAAATAAATCACAAAAGTCTGTAGACACCATGGCACCCCTTCCCCATGCCTCCCTCCACTCTTTTGTTCGGATGCTTGCCGGCATTTTTTCATACTTTGATGAAGGGCTGAAGCCTGTAACGTCGGTTCTGTATCTTCACCTTTGCTACATAAAAGACTCTGTTTGACCTGCTGAGCTTCTCCAGCATTTTGTGTGTTTTATTTATTATTTCACTAAGAGTTTTTCAGTTGTCTGTGAGAAGATAGTTTCTTCCAGTGGTCTGGCATACTTTCACAGAACTTGGTGAACTTTAAGCTAAACCACTAGGCCACACATATCTTTATTTACCTGCATTTTTAATGTCTGTTTTGCTGGAGTCTTACAATGACAAAACCAAAACCAATCCAATCTAACTGCTCTTAATTATCAGCCAAGTGACAAAAAGTGACCATTCTGGTCATTGCAGTTAAATTTGTGTTTTGTCTCCTTAATTCCAAGCATCATCAACAGCTTTAATCCTAATGTAGGCAAGAGTTAAATTCCAGAGGTGAGGCAAGATTGGTTGCCCTTAACATGAAGGCAAATTTGTTTGATTACCATAATACTAAAATCAATTACAATCGGGAAAATTCTCCAAGGACTGAATTCGACAGGACAAAGGAAGATGGGTAAAGCTGTCAGATACCAATCATCCCGACCCCAGGATGTAGCTGCAAGGTCTCTTCAGGGCTTTGTTCTGGGCCCAATCACCTAATCTGCTTCATCAAAAGTGGCGATGTTCACTGATGGTTGTATAATATGGAGTTTCAATTCATGTTTCCCAGTAAATGAACCAGTCTGTGCCTGCAAAAAGGAAGACATGGAAAAATATTTGGGCTTAGGCAGATTTAGTGGCACTTAGAATTTGTGTCAAGTGTATGACAATGGCCATCTGCAACCAAATAGTATCTCACCACCTTCTCCTGACCATTGACCAGAAAAGTAACTTATTTGCTGGTGACCGTGTTTAGTGGGAAAGGTTAGATTAGTGTGTTTCTTCTTCCTTTTTTTCCTTTTGTTCTTATTTTTGTTTTTTTTCTACAAATAGAAGAGATTGGTCTATTTAGATAATCACAATATATCAATATTAGAATATGAGGTGAATTCTCATAACGATTTTTCACTTTTTAAAAGAATTATATACAATATATAATTGATGTGTGACTCATATTCTGTATTGGATTATATAAAAGTTATATAGTTAATTAATATCTAAACAATATATGCATGTTATATTTTGCTCTTTCCAATTAATATACATATTTTAAAAAGAACATCTGTAGTTGGGAAAATGCTTGAAGCTATCATTAAAGAAGAGGACAATAAATTTGAGGAAAGCATCTGGCCCAGATGGAGTACCTGGCTGGGTACTAAAGATCTGTGCTGACCAACATACCAAGCATATCAGCTCCTGTCTGACATGGATCCATTCTCGTTCATCTATCGTAAAAACAGATCTATGGTGGATGCCATCGCACTGGTTCTACACAAAGCCCTGGAACACCTGGTCAGCATGTATGCTAACGTCAGGATGCTCTTTATTGACTACATTTCAGCATTTAACACCATCTTACCCTCAAAACTGATCAGCAAACTCCAAGATCTAGGAGTTAATACTCCACTATGTAATTGGATCATGGATTTCCTCACCTCCAGACCACAATCAGTGAAGATTGGTAAGAATTTCTCCTCCACAATCTTCATCATTACCGGAGCACCAGAGGGATGTGTTCTACTCACTTTACATCTACAATTGTGTAGCTCAGTACGACAATAACGCCATCAACAAATTTGCCGATGATACCATGGTGGTGGGTTGTATAAAGGAAGGGGATGAGTCAGCGTACAGGATGGAGATTGAAAACTTGGCCAAATGGTTAAAGGTTCCATTTTTGTCATGTAATACTACATTTAGAATGTAACATTCATGAAATTCTGTAACTTCTGTCTACCATAAAGCAGACTAGAGAGTCGCCACTTTGTCCAGTGCCCCACTCAGGAACCTACAGCACCTGGTGTTCCGAGGCTCTCTCCCTTCCAAGTACTGACCAGTCCTGAGGCTGCTTAGCTTTTAAAAATCAGACAATCTCAGGTGTATTTAGGTTATTAGGTGCTGTAGTCATGCTATTAGGTGCACCAATAACGATCTTGCACTCAATGTCATCAAAACTAAGGAGCTGATTGTTGACCAGGAAAGGAAAGGAAAGCCAGAGGTATACAATCCAGTGATCATTGGAGCGGGGGAGAGTTAGGAATCAGAGATGGAGAGAGTGAGCAAATTTAGGTTCTTGTGAGTCAATATCTCAGAAGATCCTTCCTGGATCCAAGATTCCAATGACACCATGTAGAAAGCACATCAGCACCTCTATTTCCTCAGGAGTTTGCAGAGGTTTGGTATGGCATCAGAAACCCTGACAAATTTCCACAGAGGTGTGGTGGAAAATGTGCTGACTTGCGACATCACTGTCTGGTCTGCGGACATCAATACCCCTAGGCATAAAGCCCTCCAACAGGTAGTGGGCACAGCCCAGGACATCACAGGCAAAACCCTCCCCACTACTGAGTACATCTACAGGGAATTCTGCCCTCAGAGAGCAGCAATCATCAAAGACCCACACCAGCCAGCACATTCTCTCTTCTCGCTGCTGCCATCAGGAAAGAGGTATAGGTACTACAAGACTCACACCAGCAGGTTCAGGAACAGCTGTAACCCCTCCACCATCAGACTCTTCAACAACAAACTCAATCAGGCACTAATTTAAGAACTTGTGCACTTGGTTTATTTTCTTTTGTTCTCTCTGTATTGCACAGTCAGTTTGTTTGCATTCGTTATCTGTTTACAGTTCTTTTATGCTTAAACTGTGTACAGTTTATTTTTTTGCACTACCAAGTAGTGGTAATTCTGGTTTGTATGTGATGTCATGTATGTACTCTGACAATAAATCTGAAAATTGAAATAACAAGGTATCTGGAGTGAAATATATTCTTCAGGCACATGCAGCACGGATTCAGCAAATGCAGGTCCTGTTTGAAAAATGTACTGATCCTTTGAGGATATAATGAGTGTGGGAGATAGGGGGGAGGAGATGGAGGTTGTTTACTTGGATTTCCAGAAGGTCTTTGATAAGGTGCAACATAAAATATGTACATAAGATGAGGATATATAGAGCAGAGGGTGAAGTATTAGCATGGATAGAGGATTTGTTAACATATAGAAAGCAGAGAGTTGGGTTACAGGGGTGTTTTTTGGTTGACAATCAGTGGTGAGCAAGGTGCCACAACGATCGGTGCTGGACCCACAAATGATCTGGAAGAGGGAACAGAATGTAATGTATCTAAGTTTTCAGATGACACTAAATTGAGTGGAAAATCAAATTGTGCAGAGTATATGGAGAGACTACAAAGAGAGATCGATAGGTTAAATGAGTGGGCAAGGGTTTGGTAGATGAAGCACAATGTTGATACTATAAATGTGAGATTATCCACTTTGGAAGGAAAAATGGAAGATCAGATTATTATTTAAATGGCAAGCAATTGCAGCTTGCTTCTGTGCAGAACAATTTGGGAGTGCTTGCACATGAATTGTAAAAGATTAGTTTGCAGGTGCACCAAGCTATCTAGAAGGCAAATGAAATGTTGGTGTTCTTTGCTGGAGGGATTGAATTTAGGAGCAGGGAGGTTATGCTGCAACTGTGCAAGGTACTGGTGATGCTGTATCTGGAGTACTGCCCGCTGTTCTGTTCTCCTTTCTTGACGAAGGATGTACTGGCTTTGGAGAAGGTGCAAAAAAGGTTCTCCAGTTTGAAGTGAGGCAGCATCAATGTAGTCATCAATGTAACAGAGGAAGAGTTGAGGAGCCTTGCCTGGGTAGGCTTGTGGGATTTCTCTGCATTGCCAACAAAAAGGCAGGCATAGCTTGGACCCATGCAGGTACCCATGGCTACACTTTGACTTGGAGAAAGTTGAATGAGCCAAAAGGGTAGTTATTGAGAGTGAGAACAAGTTCTGCCAGGTGGAGGAGGGGGACTGGTTGGGTCTGCTGTTGAGAAAGAAATGAAGGGCTTTGAGACCTTCTGAATGGAAGATGGATGTGTGTGGAAACTGGACATCCATAGTCGAGTTAATGGAATTGGAAATTGTTGAAGTGATGGAGGGCACATGAGGTATCACAGATGTAAATAGGGAGGGACTGGACAATGGGGAAAAATGGAGTGGAGGTAAGATTACACCAGTTTGGTGAGGCGGGAGCGTAGAGAGTCAATGTTTCTGCCAAGACCATTGGTTTGTGGATTGGGATAGGAGGTAGAACAGGGTAGTGCAGAGTTGGGATATAATGAGAATGAAGGCTGTGGGAGAGAGATGATTGGAAGTGTTAACGTTAGAGATGGTCCGTGAGATGGTGGCTTGTTGTTTTTTGGTGGGTTCCTGTTGAAGGTTTAAGTAAGAGGAGGTATCTGAGAACTATCAATCCCACAGACAAGGGTGGTGCTGTTGTGGTCTGGCACACTGACCTCTACCTTGCTGAAGCCAGACCACATCTCTCAAACACTTTTTTTTCTCTCCAGCATTTTTGTGTAAACTACAATCATAGCCTCTGCAGATTTTTTTGTTTAACTCAAATGGAGGTTTGAATTGCTCTTCCAATAGTAATAAGAAGTCTATTAGTCCAAGTGCCAACTGTGGTTCAGTAGGTAAATCTCATGTATAGTCAGGGCTCTGGGTTCATCATCATTCAGAGATCAGATCCTCATGGAGCTGCAGTATTAGAAATGTTACCTTTAGGGGAGACCATTAATGATGACCCTTCACCTATTATAAATGATATTATTTTGAAATTCCCCCTATGCCTTGCCCAATAGTTATCCCTCACACAACACTGCTAAAGCAGATTATTTGGTCATTATTATATTGCTACACATGGGTGCTTGCAATGCATTAATTGGGTACTCTCAACAGTATCTTTATTTTTAAAAATGCATAATTTATTGATTGTAAAAACATTCTAGGATGTTATATATGTACTATGTAAATGCTCATTTTAAATTATTTAAAGCATATTATATTGATCCATGAGTGAAATATTTGAAAACCATCCTCAAAAAATTTTTGGTCCCACATCACTCCCCTGAGCAACACCTCACTCTCAATAATAGGGAGCCTCAATATCTAGGATTTGAAATTCTCTTCCCTACCTAAAGCACACACACACAAACACACACACATCTCGAGCACGCGTGCACCCCCCCCCACCCCCCCCCCACCCCCCGTGCATAGTTGGGGATGGATTTAGTGATAAGGATAGTTTAAAGCAGTGGTTCTCAACCTTTTTCTTTCCACTCACCTACCACTTTAAGTAATCCCTATCCCATCAGTGCTCTGTGATTAGTAAGGGATTGCTTAAGGTGGTATGTGAGTGGGAAGGGAAGGTTGAGTATCACTGCTCTAGGCCCAATGGTTATTGAAATATTTTGCCTGAGAAAAATTGTCATTGTCCCATTTCCTTTGGAGTTATGAAACCATGCACATAATGAGTCAATTAGGTACGATTAATTAGTTAGTTTTCATTTTTTTTCTTTTCACCCACATGCCACCTTAAGCAATCCCTTACTAATCATAGAGCACCTACGGCATAGGGAGTTCTTAAGGTGGGTATGTGAGTGGAAAGAAAAAGGTTGAGAACCACTGGTTTTAAAAGTTAAAACTAGTTTAAGAATTAGAAATAAAATTAATTGACTATTGCTGCTCGTTACGCGCAGTTTGTAACAAATATGAAAACATGAAATTAAATTAGTTAATCTTAACAATAATTATAAAAATATAAGAAATAGGAGCAGGAATAGGGCCAACTGTCCAATGCTTCTCTTTTCATTAAGATCATGGTTGATCTGACTCAGCTCCATTTACCTGCCCGTTCCCCACAACCCTTACTTTTCCTATTCTTCAAAAATCTATCTGCATCTTCAATACATTTAAATAGGCTGCAGCTGCAGCTTCTTTGGGCAGAGGATTCCACAAATTCACTACCCTCTGGGAGACGCATTTCCTCCTCATTTATGTCTTAAATCTACTTCCCTTAATTTTGACCCTATGTCCCCTTGGTCTAGACTTACTGGAGAGGCGAAACGCCCTCTCTGCTTCTATCTTATCTATTCCTTTCTTAATTTTATATTTCCCTATTAATTTCCCCATTATTCTTCCAGTCTCGAATGAGTATATTCCCAAGCTACTCAATATCTCTGCATAAGATAAGCCTTTCATTTCCAGAATCAATCTGGTGAACATCCTCGGCATTGCCTCAAAAGCCAGTAAATCCTTTCTCATTTAACGAGACCCCAACTGTATGCGGTACTCCACCTCCAGGATTCTCGATTCCTGTAACAGAACCTCCCCCCCTTCCCAACCCCACCTCCCACTCTTAATTTCGGTCCCTCTAGCAATAAAGACCAACATCCTATTTGCCTTTCTGCTGCACCTGTAAGCACACTCAGGTCTCCCTGCACAACAGCGTGTTGCAATTTTTCACCATTGAAATTGTAGTCCAATCAAACATTTTTCTTTCCAAAATGGCTGGCTCACATTTACCAGTGTCGTACTCCATCTGCCAGACCCTTGCCTGTTTACTGACCATAACTATCTCTGCAAAATTTCTGTGTCCTCCTCTGTACACTTTGCAATCTTCACTCAATTTAGTATCATCAATGAACTTAGAAAATGCCATACTTGGTGCCCTCCTCCAAATGATTTATCTACCTTGTGAACAATTGTGGGCCTAGCACCAATCCCTTCAGCAGCCCACTAATCATTAATTATTAACCATTCTCTATCTATGCCAATATGTTACCCCAACTCCATGCATATGCAGGCCTTTTGAGTGGCATCTTATTGAATGGCTTCTGTAAATCTACGTATACCACATATGCCTACTCTCCTCTATCCACTGCACTTGAGATATCCTCAAAGAACTCCAGTTAGTTAAACATGACCTGCCATTAGAGAATCCATGCTCAGAATCAGAATCAAGTTTATTGTCATGCATGAAATTTGGTGTTTTGCATCTGCATAATAGTGCAAACATACAAATTATAATCATCTTACAACATTACTACAAAAATAAAATAAAATAATAATAATAATAACAGGGCACGAAAAGTCGGGCAGTGTCTTTGGTTCATTGATTAATCAAGAATCTGATGGTAGCGGCGAAGAAGCTGCCCTTGTGCTGCTGAGCGGTCGTCTTCAGGCTCCTGTACCTTTTCCTTGATGATAGCAGAGTGAAGAGGGCATAGCCTGGGTGGTGGGGGGTCTTTGAGGATAGAAGTTGCTTTTTTAAGACATCGCCTCATGTTGATGTCCCCGATGGAGTGAAGTCTGGTGCCTGTGATGTCGCAGGCTGAGTTGACAACCCTCTGGAGTTTATTCTTGTCCTGAGAGTTGGCGTCTCCACACCAGGCAGTATTGTAACCAGCCAGAATGCTCTCCACGGTACACCTGCAGAAGTTTATGAGAATCTTCAGTGACACACCAAATTTCCTCAGACACCTCACAAAGAATAGCCGCTGGCGAGCATCAACAAGGAGGCTGCAGGACAGATCCTTGGAGATGTTGACACCCAGGGATTTGAAGTTCTTGACTCTCTCCACTACTAAGCCCTCGATGAGGACTGGGTCATGTACCCATGACTTCCTCCTGAAATACACAATCATCTCCTTGGTTTTGCTGACGTTGAGTGTAAGGTTGTTGTCATTACACCATTCAACGAGCTGATCTATCTCCCTCCTGTACACTTCCTCATTGCCGTTTATGATTCTGCTGACAACTGTAGTGTCATCGGAATTGTGCCTGGCCACACAGTCATGGGCATATGACAAGTTGAACTGTGGGCTAAGCACTCATCCTTGGGGTGCACCTGTGCTGCTGATCAGTGAAGAGGAGACGTTGTTTCCAATTTGTCCTGACTTTGGTCTTCCAATGAGAAAATCAAGGATCCAGTTGCAGAGGTAGGTACAGAGGCCTAGAGTTTGTAGTTTCTTGACCACCACTGAGCTTTCCTGACAAAATTTATCTTGATACCTTGCTATTTCTTCCTTAATATGATTTAACTATTTTTCTAACTACAGTTGTTAAACTAACAGGTCAATAATTATTTTCCTTTTGTCTACCTTCTTTGTTAAACAACACTTGCTGTTTACCAATGTGCCAGAATCTACCCAGGGTATAGGGATCATTTTCAGATTTCAGATTTATTGTCAGAGTACATACATGACATCACATACAATCCTGAGATTCTTTTTCCTGCAGGGGAGGCAGAATTTCCACTTACTTAGTAGTGGCAAAAAAAACTGACTCAATGTACACATGAAAACAAATAAAGAAATGTAAACAAAGTGCAATACAGAGAGAGAGAAAAAAAAATCGATCAAGTGCAAAAGTAAGAATACTTAAATGAGTCCCTGATTGAGTTTGTTGTTGAGGAGTCTGATAGTGGAGGGGTAGCTGTTGTTCCTTAACTTGATGGTGCAAGCCTTGTGGGACAACTGTCCTGATGGTCGCAGTGAAAACAGAGCATGTGCTGTGTGGTGTGGACCTTTGATGATTGCTGCTGCCCTCCGACAGCAGCATTCCTTATAGATGTTCTCCACGGTGGGGAGGGATTTACCTGTGATGTCTCAGACTGTGTCCACTACCTTTTTCAGGGCTTTACACTCAGTGGCATTGGTGTCCCAATATCAAACCGTGATGCAGCTGGCCAGCCCACTTTCCACCACACCTCTAGAAATTTTTCAGAGCTTCCAATCTCATGCCAAGCCTCCACAAACTCCTGAGAAAGTAAAGGCGCTGATGTGCTTTCTTCACAATGATATTAGTGTGTTGGCTTCAGGGAAGGTCCTCTGAGATGGTGACTTCCAAGAATTTAAATTTGCTCACCTTCTCCGCTCCTGATTTCCCCCAATGATCAATGGATTGTACATCTCTTGTTTTCCCTTCTTTAAGTCAATAATCAGCTCCTTGGTTTTAGAGACATTGAGTGTAAGGTTATTGTTGGTGCACCATTCAAGCAAGTTTTCAATCTCCTTCCTGTATGCTGATTCATCACTCGATTTTATACAACCCAATACCGTGATATCGTCAACGAATTTGTAGATGTGTTGTTGTCGTACTGAGCCACATAGTCATAGGTACATAGCAAGTAAAGCAGGAGACTAAGAATTCATTAAAAGATCATAAACAATTTTATGAATTAATTTATGGTCTTTTGGTTATGGTAGTGTGAATATCCACTCAGCTGCCACAAGGGACAGTCTTGTTTTGCTCCTTGAAAGATAAAGAAAATAGATCAGATACTAAGTAAACCATCCTTTTCTTGGACCCAACAAATTGGATTTTTTAAAAGCTGTTTGTTTACACAGCAGCGCTGCTGGTAGCAGACCAGAGAGTCAAAAGAAAGAAGGGATAAACAAGTAAATACTTGAAGAAAACTATTGGTCAACAATGCAGTAGAAGTCCTAAAATCAGAACTGCTCAGAGATTGGGTTGGTCCAGATTTTACGGATTCTCAGACAATAGCTTTAAAATTCAAATATAAGGAGAAATAAAGAAGAGATGAACCAGTAAATTTTTAATAGATTCTCTTTTTCTTTGGCTTGGCTTCGCAGACGAAGATTTATGGAGGGGGTAAATGTCCACATCAGCTGCAGGCTCGTTTGTGGCTGACAAGTCCGATGCGGGACAGGCAGACACGGTTACAGTGGTTGCAGGGGAAAATTGGTTGGTTGGGGTTGGGTGTTGGGTTTTTCCTCCTTTGCCTTTTGTCAGTGAGGTGGGCTCTGCAGTCTTCTTCAAAGGAGGTTGCTGCCCGCCGAACTGTGAGGCACCAAGATGCACGGTTTGAGGTGATATCAGCTAATATGGCAGGCACCAAGCGATTTCTTTAGGCAGTCCTTGTACCTCTTCTTTGGTGCACCTCTGTCACGGTGGCCAGTGCAGAGCTCTCCATATAACACGATCTTGGGAAGGCGATGGTCCTCCATTCTGGAGACGTGACCTACCCAGCGCAGTTGGATCTTCAGCAGCGTGGATTCGATGCTGTCGGCCTCTGCCATCTCGAGTACTTCGATGTTAGGGATGAAGTCGCTCCAATGAATGTTGAGGATGGAGCGGAGACAACGCTGGTGGAAGCATTCTAGGAGCCGTAGGTGATGCCGGTAGAGGACCCATGATTCGGAGCCGAACAGGAGTGTGGGTATGACAACGGCTCTGTATACGCTAATCTTTGTGAGGTTTTTCAGTTGGTTGTTTTTCCAGACTCTTTTGTGTAGTCTTCCAAAGGCGCTATTTGCCTTGGCGAGTCTGTTGTCTATCTCGTTGTCGATCCTTGCATCCGATGATTATTCATTAGCAAAATCACCATGCTTCATTTTTCAAAACAAGCAGTTCTAAAGAAAAATAAAGTCAACAAGCATGGTCACTTGTTGCTGCTGTGGACCTGTGGTGGTTACGCATGCACACGTGCAAACAAAAGCCCGCTAAATTTAAAAAGTTTGAAAAAGTCCGGATTCTCAGGTGGTCCAGATTTCGGGCATCCGGAATTTTGGACTTCTACTGTTGAAGCGCCTTCAAAGTGCAGAGTTTGGGTATGGAACCAGTACAAAAAATGTAGAATTCTGCAGCTTTGTCCCACAATGCATCCCAACCCAAAACCTCAGAAGAACACTTTTTACTGAAGCAGGGTCGCGTTACATTTCCCACACTGGTTATGCTTGTTTCCGTCTCTTGTTACTTTTTCACCTGTGTAAACAAAGTATCAACTTTTATGGCCCCTATCAGTGGGACCCAACAGAGAGAATAATAGCTTTTGAAGGGGCAAGTTTAATGCAGTAATTGCATTAAGCATTCAGATGATGCCCTTAATTGCGAGAGGGAAAATTGAGCAGTTTGAGAGGCTTGACTAACTCTCCAGATGAAAACGTGTTTGCTTTAACTCAATGCCCTTTTACGGAATGACAATGTGTGCTATTCAGTCAACTTGACTGAAGTTGGATTCGTACCAGGGAAGTGGGGGAGTTGCTACTGCTGGTGTCAGTTTATGAAAGAAAGCAAGCCAGTCAATGATGAGAGCAAGGGAGCGGTCACCACAAATATTAGAGGAAAATTCAGCGCTGGGAGTCAACACCTTGAATTCTAAATGGAGCCATTAACTTGGAAACTGAGTGTAGACTGCTGCAAAAGTGTGGAATTGCATTGGGCCGGAGAAGGTGATGCTAGAAAATAGGATAGAAGGCACTGAGAAGAGGCCATCCCTTTCCACTGCAGGTTAATTTAGATTAAGGAAAGGGAAAATATTTCTTTGTCATGAGGAACTTTTAAATTCAGCTTGCCCTGAGACCATTAAAAAATTGAATACAAATTCTCCCGGCTGTTTTTTTCTAACCACTTGTTCAAAAATGATCTAAAGGAATGTGGTTCCAGATTGATAAAGATGATTTGTTTTAAAAATGTTATTGGTAGAAATCTGCAACGAGGTAGCATTCCAGCAGTCTGACTGCTTCAGTGGTAGAACTGAAATTCCTTAGGAATTTTAAAATTTAGCTGAACAGGACAAAGAAAGAGCAAATAGCTGTGCTCTAGGCTCACCTGCTGTGACCTAGAATTCATTACAAAGCCCCAGAGCCGCAGTAATTGCGATGAATTACCAGAGATATTTTTCAACAAGTCCTTAGAGTTGCTGGCTATGCCGCATCTCCCTGCACTCTTCCTCCTTGGCATTACCTTGGAGACAAATCTCTGGGGCCGTTCTCAGGCTTCAGTGGGAATCCAGACAAGGGTGACTCTAATTGTCTCAGCAGAACTTGTGTCACCTGAGAGGTTGTCATGAACAAAGGCCTCAAAATCCTGCAGAGAACTTTGAAAATAGTTACACTACTACAGCTTTTGGCTCAAGCAGCCACTGTCACCATCTTTTTGAACGGCACTGCCCATCTCCTCATTTAAGTACGGATGCTGCTGGCAACACTGGCAACACACCCTCCAACATTTCTGTCAGTAGATTTGCACCACTGGGATCTCAAAGCTATTGTTCCCAGGTATCCACAACAGCTTGAGCATAAGTGCAGTGTTTCCAAGTTACCATTTGTTTCTCATTATAAGTATTATTTTGCTCAAAAAATTGTAAACTAACCACATTCCATGACTCCAGCATTTATTGAGTAAAACAGGAAAGATCTATTCTCACCCTAACTGTTTCTAATTTCACAATTTCCTTTTGTTGATTCTATAAGGTTAAGGCAGTTGGTTTTCCACCAGGAATCTTCTTTCCCTTGTGCTTTTGAATAAAGACACAGTAAACCATAAGGGAATAGCAAGCTTACAATGAGACAAATTTACCTACCTGTTGATAGCTCCAAGGATATGTTGTATATTTTCAGGAGACTGTTTGAAGAAATGTCTCAAACCTTATTCAAAGTGAATTGTTTTCTTCACTGGACACATGTTTTCTATAAATCTCACTTGGTGGCTTGATGTAACTTTAACATTACTATAAACTTAATTACATCCAGTCTGATGAAAAGCAAACCCATCATCACCTGATAGTTACTGATGTTAATTGTTTCTTCATCTGAACTAATGGCTATTTAAATAATTTTCTTTCTTTATTTCAGACTTCCGGGATTCACATTATTTTGTATTTGTTAATATTAATACATTGCCCTTTCATTGAGGTTTACAACACAAACAAGAACTTTGGTCCATCCTGTTAACTTGTTAACTCCTGCACTTACTGCCCTGATCTTCTGAATCTTTGCTCCACCCTTTCTAGCTTAATCTCATTCTTCAGAACTATATACAATATTCCAGATGCTATCTCACCAATTCCTTGTGCCCTGTAACATGTCGTCCCAACTCTTGAACTCAAGAACCAATCCAATGAAGGCCCATATACCTCTAAATCTTATTCTTCACTTGTCTATCCAAGTCAACATTTTCAGAGAACTGTTTTCCTGTTTTACAACAGACCCCAGACTCTTCCATTTTCTATACAAGTCCTGCCCTGGTTTAATTTCCCAAAATGCATCTCTCTGCACTTGTCTGAATAAAATTCCATTTGTCATTCCTTACCCTAATTCCCCAGTTGATCTGCATCATTTATCTAATTTTGGATAATCTTCACTGCCCACCACATCACTAATTTTGGCATCAACTGCAAACTTACTAATGTTGCCAAATACATTCTCATCCAAATTGTTAATATAGATTTCAAAACAAAAGTGAAAACAGCTCTGTCCTGTGGCACACCACAGGTCACAGGCCTTCAACATGAAAAATAACCCCACATTCCCACCCTCCAACTCCTTACTCCACCAGTTTTGCATCAAATTGGCTCACTAACTCTGGATTCCGTCTGACTTTAGCTTCCAGCCCTTGGGTTGTGGATAGCAAGGAATGTTGTCAAATGATACAGAAGGATATGGGTCATTTTGAAAATTGGTGGGTCATTGGCAGAACAAACTTAAATTCAACCAGTGTGAAGTAATGAATTTTGTAAAATCAAATAGGAGATGGCATAGAGAGTGAATGGTAAGGGCACTAAGGAACATTGATGAACAGAGATACCTTGGGATTCAAGTCCATTATTCTTAGGAAGTGGCAACTCTGATGGATAGAGGATGAAGAAATTAAATGCCATGTTGCCTTCTTAGGTTGGGTGATAGACTATAAGAGTTGGTGGGTTGTTATGTTGCAGCATTGGTTAGGCTGATCTTGAAGTATTGTTGGCAGTTTGGTTTGCCACCCAAGAGGAAAGATGTGATTGTACTAAAAAACTGCAGAGATTTACCAGGATGTTCAAGGCATTAATGCAGCCAAGTTTGGAATATTGTGTGCTGTTCTGGTCACCAAATTATAGGAAGGAAAATTTACTAAAATGTTGCCTGGATTGAATTATCTAGAATACAAAGAAAGATTGAGTAGACTAGGTCTTTATTTATTCGAGTGTAGAAGGTTGAGAGGCGATTTGTTAGAGGTATATAAAATTATGAGAGGAATAGATGGAGTGGATGTGAATAGGATCTTCCCCTTGAGGGTAGGTGAGATTGGTTCAAAGGGTCATAAGTTGAGGGTTAGGGGGCAAAACTTTAGAAGTAACATAAGAGGAAGCTTCTTCACTCAGAGAGTGGTGGCTGAGTGGACTGACCTTCCTGAAGAGATGGTTGCAGCAGGGTCAATTTTGTAATTTAAGTGAAGGATGGATGAGTGCATGGAAGTGAGGGGATTGGAGGGTTATGGACAGGGAGCAGGTAGGTAGGACTAGTGGTGTTTCACTTAAATTGGTGCAGACCAGAGGGGCCAAGATGGCCTGTTTCCATACTGTAATTGTTATATGGTTATATATGTTTTCTAGATTGAAGGCTGTTAGTTATGGGAGAAATAAGATAAGGCGGGTTTGTTGTCCGTGGACCTCAGGAGGGAGAGAGTGACCTAAATGAAGTATATAAAATTATAGATACAGTGCCCTCTATAATGTTTGGAACAAAGACACTTTTTTTCCTTTATTTGCTCCTGTGCTCCACAGTTTTAAATTTGTAATCAAGTAATTCACATGTGATTAAAGTGCACATTTCAGATTTTAATCAAGTTTATGTGCACACATTTTGGTTTGACCATGTCGAAATTACAGCACTTGTTATACATAGTCCCCTCATTTCAGGGCACCATAATGTTTGGGACATTTGGCTTCATATGTTGAATTGCTTCCCTGGTACAGGTATAAAAGAGCTCGGCTTACTTCTAATTTTTTAAATCACCTTTAGAGTCTGTAGTTGCCATTTTTCAAAACAAGGACCAATGAAAGCCAAAGAAGTCATTATGAGGCTGAAAAACAAGAATAAGACAGTAAGAGACATCACCCAAACCTTACAATTGCCAAGTTACATATTTGGAACTTCATTAAAAAGAAAGAGTGAACTGTGATCTTCGTCCTTGCAAAGGGACTGGTGGCCAAGGAAGATCTCCACTGCTGATGACAGAAGAACTCTCAACATAATGAAGAAAAATCCCCAAACATCTGTCTGACAGATCAGAAAAAACTCTTTAGGAGGCAGGTTTGGATGTGTCAATGACTACTGTCTGCAGAAGACTTCACGAACAAAAATACAGAGGCTACATTGCAAGATACAAACCACTCATTAGCCACAGAAATAGGATGATCAAATTAACGTTTGCCAAGAAATAGTTAAAAGAGGCTGAAACATTCAGGAAAAAGTATTGTGGACAGATGAGACCAAGATTAACCTATATCAGACTGATGGAAAGAGCAAAGTGTGGAGACGTAAAGGAACTGCCCAAGATCCAAAGCTGTGAAAATTTATGGTGGGGGAGTATGGCCTGGACATGTATGGTTGCCATAGATACTGCCACGCTTATCTTCAGTAATGATGTAACTGCTGATGGCAGTAGCAAATTGTACTCTGGGGTGTACAGAAACATCTTATCTACTCAAGTTCAAGCAAATATCTCCAATTTAATTGGACAGCACTTCATCCTACAACAAGGCAATGATCCCAAATATGCTGCTAAAGCAACAAATGTGTTTTTCAAAACTAAAAAATGGAAAATTCTTGAATGGCAGATCTAAACCCAATTGAGGATGCCTTCCATATGTTGAAGAGAAAACTTAAGAGGACAAGTCCCCAATAAAATTAGGAGCTAAAGATGGCTGCATTAGAGGCCTGACAGAGCATTACCAGAGCAGCTACTCAGCACCTGGTGAAATCTAAGAATCAAGATTTCAAGCAGTTCAAAAGATAATAATTTATTTCCCGAAAAACAATTTTCTATTCTTTTGATCCCTTTTCTCTCCCATTCTCTGAAGGAAAGGTTATTTATTGTGAAAGGGATTAGTTGATTTTGTGTCAATATAAATTTTGGTAGTTGATAATTTATTTTATTCCTTTCTACTTGAATGTTCTTCCAAATGTTGAGCAGATGGTGCAATACTGGTGAATTCCTATGTTGCACCAATTTTTCATCCCACTTATATAGTATATGTTCAGGTATCTTCTCCCCTATTTTATCTAGCTCTAATCTGGTCCAATCTGGTTTTTCCCTTGTTTGATAAAAATCTGATAGGTATCTTAATTGTGCTGCTCTATAATAATTCTTAAAGTTTGGTAGTTGTAAGCCTCCTTGTTTGTACCATTCTGTTAATTTATCTAGTGCTATCTTTGGTTTCCCCCCTTTCCATAAGAATTTCCTTATTATTTTCTTTAGCTCATTGAAGAATTTCTCTGTTAGGTGAATTGGTAATGATTGAAATAGGTATTGTATCCTTGGGAAGATGTTCATTTTAATACAGTTTATCCTTCCTATTAGTGTTAGTGGTAAATCTTTCCAGTGCTCTAAGTCGTCTTATAATTTTTTCATTAATGGCTGATAATTTAGTTTATACAGATGGCCGAGATTATTATTTAGTTGTATACCTAGATATCGAATTGCTTGTGTTTGCCATCTAAATGGTGATTCTTTCTTAAACTTTGTGAAATCCGCATTATTCATTGGCATTGCTTCACTTTTATTTGCGTTGATCTTGTACCCCGATACTTCTCCATATTCCTTCAATTTCCTATGTAATTCTTTTATTGATATTTCTGGTTCTGTTAAGTATATTATAAAGTCATCTGCAAATAGACTGATTTTATATTCCTTCTCTTTTATTTTGATCCCTCTTATTTTATTTTCTGTTCTTATCAGTTCTGCTAGTGTTTCTATAGCTAACACGAACAGTGAGGGAGATAATGGACATCCCTGCCTTGTTGATCTGTTTAATTTAAATTGGTTTGATATATATCCATTTACTGTCACTTTTGCCAATGGTCCCTTATCTAATGCTTTAATCCAATTAATATATTTCTCTGGTAGGTTGAATTTTTGTAGTACTTTGAATAAATAATTCCATTCTACTCTGTCAAAGGCTTTCTCTGCATCTAAAGCAACCGCTACTGTTGGAGTTTTGTTTCCTTGTACTGTATGGATTAAGTTAATGAATTTACAGATATTGTCCATTGTTTGTCTTTTTTTAATAAATCCAGTATGGTCTAGTTTTACTATTTTTGGTACACAGTCGGCCAATCTGTTTGCTAATAGTTTAGCTATTAGATTGAACTTTGAATAAATGGGAAGGGGGAGTGAGGGAGGGAGGGAAGGGAGGGGGAAAAAGGAAGAAAATGACACTGTATATACTCAAGAGAAAAATGTCTGTAGGTATTTTGGTCAGTATGGTTTATAGTGTGAAAAATAAAAAAAATTAAAAAAAAATTTCAAGCAGTTATTGTATGCAAGGAATATCTACTAAATGTTTCCACTTTAATATACATGCCCTGAAATGAGGGGACTATGTATAAAATTGCTGTACAGTACATTTCCAAATATCTGAAATGCTGAGGACTGGACCAATATCTGTTAAGCGGAGTATTCGGATATTTGGGAATTTTCTCGAAGCACACCAATAGTATCAGAAGAATACTTATATTGATCCCTGTCTCCTCTCCATGCAGTCGCCAATCCCTGATAACCTCCCCACTGGTGTCGCCAATCCAATCTGGGATCCCAAGGCCTCACCTCACTTCTTTCCCCAATCGCTCCCCCGTCCAAGCCGTGCTCTCTCCCTGCTTGCACGAGCCGTGCTCTCTCCCCATTTGCATGATCCGTGCTCTCTCCCCATTTGCATGATCCGTGCTCTCTCCCAACCTGCAAGGACCACGCTACCTCCCTGCTTGCCCAAGCTGCTCTCTCTCCCCACTCATCTGAGCCACTGGAGGACAATGCAGAATTTAAGCAACCCCCGCTGAAAGGGTATTTGACAGAGAAAGCAGCTCGGACGAGTGGGGAGAGAGCACGGCTTGTGTAGGCAAGTGGCGAGAGAGTGGCTATTTATGGCCCAATTATTCTGAGAATAATAATCTTCAACATTTTTCATGTAAACCGTATCCACAAGGGTAATATTAGCTCCATTAGAACCAATTTTTCAGAAGCTGATGTTGGGGATATCAAGAAGCTAAAGAAGGAACTCCAGTATAATACTGAGTGGATAGTTTTCACCTTTGCTGAGAATGATTTGATGATTTGAAAGGAAATGGGCCAGGGTGGTCCTAAATTTTTTTCCAATTTTTTTCAAATTGTTAATTCACGTCACACCTGAAAAAAAAAGTCTGGATATTCGAAATTCCAGTTAATCAGATTTTGGTTAATCACAAGTATACTGTATTAACTTGGCAATCAAGCTCGGGGGTGCTGTTTTTGTGGTTCATGATTCTATAGCTCTAAAAGAGTTTTAGTTTTGATGGAATTTAGGAGAATGAAACATTTTGAATGTTTCCCATGGTGGGAGAGTCTAGGACAAGACGGCGCAACTTCAGGATTGAACGATGTGTGCTCAGAACAAAGATGCGTAGGAATTTCTTCAGCCAGACAATGGTGAATTAGTGGAATTTGTCTTCACAGGCTGTTGTGGAGCCAGATCATTGGGTGTATTTAAGGCAGAGATTGATAGGCTCATGTTTAACCAGGACATCGAAGGTTATGGGGAGAAGGTTGGGTAGTGGGGCTGAGTGGGAAAATGGATCAGCTCATGATTAAATGGCAGGGCAGACTCGATGGGCTGAATAGACTATTTCTGCTCCTATGTCTTTTGGTCTTATGCTCTATAAAAAGTAATACGTTTCCATATATGTGAAATATCTCTTCATAAAGACACCATGTTTGATTAGACAAAAGAAACAGAATGTATTGTATTTCCATATTTGTACATACTGTATTTGATGACTGACAATCACACACTAGAGATTGGTCTACCTAATTTGACCAAGACTAGATATGCTCAGAAATTTGAATGCTTGGCCTTTGAAAATAAATTACTATTTTTGCTAATTTATTATTAACTCCCATTGAGTTAGACTACTCTGCTATTATCTGCAGTTGATAAGTTTTGCATTAAGTTTATTTCTCCTTTTACCTAACATTGCCTATTGAACGTGCATGGAGTAACGATATTGAAACCGTGAAATGGACGGCAAATTAAGATTTCTGTTCCTCTGTGTGAACACACCAAATTCAGAATTCCCAGTCAGTAATATATAGGTGTTAGTTGGCTTGCTCTGACATTGAACTCCTCCTGGAGTTTAGCATTGGGAAGGACTAACTCCCCGACACGTATGTTACCAACTCACTGGGAAATTCTGCACCAAGCTCAAGGAGGTGTGAGGGAACTGTTGTGATCGCCTCAGGTTAGAGTTTGTAACTTAAAAACTCTTTCAGATGGTTTATTAATTGAAAAATTCTCTTTTCAAATCTTTCCAAGGGTTCTTTTAAATCTCCAATGGCTTGTTAAATTGAAGTGTTTAAAAGTGTCTAATATACATACAGTATTTGGATATATTTTAAATTTTTTTGTTTGTTTTTAGCTTTTTTGTTTTTAATGGTTTTATGTATGCCTTTGAATGTCTGGAAAACAATAAAATATGTTTAAGAATTAATCATCTTGTTCTGATCACACAGGGTCCAATGGTGGATCTTTGAAAGAGGTTGGAGAGTGATGGGTTGGTTTTTGAATGCCACTCCAGGAGACCTCTGTTACAAGAGCAGTTGTGTAATTTACTTGGCTTGGTGCAGCCCTGAGGGATCCACTCACCTTAGGTTTAAGAGTAGAAGATGACAACCACCCACTGCTGCCCCACAGGCTCCACATGTATGTGACTGGAATTAGTTTTGGCTGCCCCACACCCGTACTTTCCATGCCACAACGCTTCGTAAAACAAAACCCTCACAGCACTTTTCATTGGGAGAGTTGAGAAAAAGAGGGTGGTATTATTTACTAAAAGTCAAGGGCATATGCTTTTGGCTTACAAGTGAATAAAAATCCACCTCACTAAATAGTTCACTGGATGTATGTTGATACTTTTAGATCTCTATGCATGGGAGTTGCTTCCTGTTAACCCACGGATTACACATTCCTTTGATGGGGGAGTTCCCTTGGTGGTTCCTCACTGGCATTGGAACCTTGGCAAAAGAGTGACAAATGTCCCTCGTATGTAGTTTAGCTGAGGTTTCTGTTGAAATTGTGGTGGGAATTCGCAATGAGCCCTTTTATCCTTAAAATGACTCTGACGTGACCATCTTGGATAGTGACTGCAAATTGATCAATGCTTTCTACTGTGGTTTGGAATTCAAAACATATTTCCAGCAGTTTGATTTCATGCCAAAGCCTTCCTGGTTGGTAGGCTAATTAAGTACTGCGAATTGTTCCTGGTGTAGGTGGGTGGCAAGAAAATCAGAGTGTTCGGGAGGGGGGGGGGGGGCGGGTGAAAGAGCTCAGGGGTATGTGAGAAGTGAAATGAGACATGTGGGTTGATAGGTTAGTGTGGGTGTGTGGTAGAATCTGGGAAGGAGCTCATTGACTGTGGAGAGAAAGGAAGAAGATACAAGCACAGTTAGCGCAGCGGTTAGTGCAATGCTGTTACAGCGACAATCAACAGGGTTTGTCTGTAAGGAGATTGGACGTTCTCCCCATGTCTATGTGGGTTTCCTCTGGGTCCTCCGGTTTTGTCCCACTATTTGAAACGTACGGGGGGTGTAAATCAATTGGGCGGCATGGGCTCATGGGCCAAAAGGACCTGTTACCGTGCTGTATGTCTAATTTATTTTTAAAATTAGAGCAGAGAGATGCGAATGGTTGGTATGGGTATGGTGGCCCGAGGTGGAAGCTTTCTTCAAATCTGCCCCTTAATGATCCCCACCCTCTCCTTCTTATCAAATGTAAGTTATACTTGGTAAAATCTGTAACTACACTTGAAATGTTTTATTTTCTAAACCAGTTGATTTTGGATACTTCCATAATATTTCTTTAGAGTCTCTTGTGCGATGTGCAAGCTTTATGTGTTTAATTATTTTCCCTAGTTTGGTCGTAGCAGAATAGGTTTTAACCTGTCTGAACAACTTCTTCAGGAGCCGCAATGTATCTTAATCTTTAATCCAGCAGCTGGGCTTCATAGATCAGTCTGATTCCTGACAACTAGGTGGTTTTGTACAACATGAACATTTAAGCCTATATTTTTCAGAGTTAAGCCAATTTCTTTCCATGCCAGATTCCTGTCAATTTTCTTGTCTGCCTTGTGTTCAATAGAGCTTTATTTTACTAGATAAAATGTTTAATTGAGATCTCCCTCATTGTCCTCTAGTCCAATGAGCACTGGCCAAGAGCTGTCAAATGTTCTTCATGTGATAACCCTTTCATTCCCAGAATCATCCTTGTGAACCTCCTCTGAACTCTCTCCAACGTTAGCACATTCTTTCTTAAATGAAGAGCACAAAACTGCTCACACTACTAAGTGAGGTCTCACCAGAGCCTTATAGAGGCACATCATAATGATCTCTGCTCTTATATTTTATTCCTCCTGACTGAATGCCAGAATGCATTTATCTTCTTCATCACCAACTCAACCTTCAAGTTTTTGGAACCCTGCAACCTTCAGGGTATCTTACATGAGGAGCCCCAGGTTCCTTTGCATCTGGGAATTATCAATTTTAGAAAATAGTCTGCCCATTACTTTCTTCTGCCAAAGTACATAACTGTACACTTTCTGACATTGTATTTTATTTGCCACTTCATATCCCATTCTCCTAATCTAAGTCCTTCTGCATCCTTCGTGTTTCCATAGCATTACCTGCTCCTCCACCTTGATGAAGGGCCCAAGCCCAAAACATTGATTATGTTTGATCTGCTGAATTTCTCTAGTGTCGTGTTTTTACTGCTCCTCCATCTCGTTTTGTATCTGTGATAGTACAGATCTATCACCAATGTATATAGTGTATATAGTTACAGTATCTAGACTGTGCTTACAGCGATTGGCTGAGAGCTAAGCCACGCCTACTGTCTGGGCCTTAAAGGGTTGTGTCCCTAGCCAGGTTGGATCATTCCGGACTGGTCGGCCACCTGTGAAGAGCTCCTGTCTTTTGCTAATAAAAGCCTTGGTTTGGATCAACAAGTCTTTGATTCTTTTGACGAGCTCTACAGTATCATCTGCAAATTTGGCCACAAAGCCATTCATTCCACAATCTACATCATCAATATACAACATAAAATGAAGCAGCCCTGTGGAAAACCACTCCCAACTGGCAACCGACAAGAATATGATCCCTGTATTTTCTCGTCCACCTTGTGTTCACTAGAGCTTCTATTTTAACATAGGTAAAGTAGAGTGACACTATGAGTGGAGCTGGGTGACAGGAAGCTTCCACATGGGGCCAATGGATTTTTTTATAGTATATTATTTTAGGGGACGTTCAGAGATGCAACAGAGTTACAGGTTCTTCTGATGCACGAGCCTGCACTGCTGAATGATACCCATGTGACCAATTAGCCAACTAACCCCATACATCTTGGGGAAAATGGGGAAAAAAATGATGGGTCTGTTGGAGTGGCTGTAACGCCAGAGATGCTACTGGTGATGACCAGGAGAGTGTAGAGTGGAGACACAGCCCTGCTCCAAAAGGTTCCACCACCCTATCCTAATGCTGGCAGCCCTGCACAGGCTTTAAATGGCCTATCAAAGGAGCTTATGGGATTTTTAAGAAAAATCCTGCAACTGCAAAGGTCTCTGCTCAAGATGGCAATGTCTGTCCTGGCATCAACCATGAGGGGTTGCAGACTCCGGAAGAGTAGCGGACTGGCGCTGGGCAACTGTAGCAGGGAGAACAACCTGCAGGATCTTTCCTCATAATTAAAAAAAAGAAATTCAAGTGCTGGAAGAACTCAGCCAGTCAAGAAAAAGAAATGAGAAGGAGGAGCAGAGGATCTTCTGGCCCACGGCAGCGGACCAGTGAGGAGCTCAGTGGCTGAGGGATTAACACAGGCCTCTGGCTGCTGAAGCCTGATTCATGAGGACCAGATATTGGAGCTGGGAATTGAGCAAGAAGGCTGGCAAGAAGAGCTCCCAAAGGGCTGAGCACTGAAGGTTTTCTGATCGTGTTGGAGGTTTTGATCTGAAGCTTGGGGGGGGTTGCCGATGGATTGAATAGGGGTCGATGCAGCTGCTGGAGGCATATTCGCGGGCGCTCAGTGACTCGGGGACTGTCTTTTCCTCCTTTTGCTCTCTTACTATAAGGGGCGCTGGGCGACACTAATAGCGACTCTTTGCCTACCTTACAGCAGGCAGGAGGCAACTTTGTGTAATATTACATATTCTGTATGATTACATGAAAATAGGAATCCTGAATCTTGAATAGTTGCAGGCTCCCAGGTAAGTTTCCTTTCAATTGATTTTGCACTTATGTAGAAAGACAAGCTTGGGCAAGAAAGCACGCTGCTTGCCTGTGAGATTCAGTGAAGCACTTCTACTCTATCTGACTCAACAACATAACTACTTGCTTGAGAGTCTTCTGGATCAGACCTTTTGTTCATTTAGGATTTATTAGGAAGGGTCCCTGTCCTGAAATTTTAACACATTTCTTTTTCTTGACTGGCAGAGTTCTTCCAGCATTTGAATTTCATTTTTTTTTTATAATTAGGAAAGATCCTGCAGGTTTTATCATGTCATTCATGTACAAACTACCAGGAGGCCATAAATGATGCAGCAGAGAGGAGGTCTTGGTAGCTTTTGAGCACATGAATGGGGACAAATCCCCATGCCCTGATCAAGTGAATCCTGGGACTTGTGGGAATCTAGCGAAGAGATGAAGTAGGCCCTTGCAGTAATACTTACATCATCTTTGTCTTCAGGTGACAGAATGCTGGAGGATTGCTAACATTACTTAAAAGAGCACCAAGGACAAGACAGGGAAATTACAGGCCAGTGACCCTGACATTAATAATGGGCAAGTTGCTGGATGAGATTCTGTAGGACTAGATCTGCCAGCATTTGGACAGGTATGGATCGATTGGAGGTCATCAGCATGGATTTGTGTTTGTGTGCCTCACGACTCTGATAGAGTTTCTTGAAGAGGTGAACAAGATGATTGATGAGAGCAGAGCTGTGGACCTATTATATATGGACTTCAGCAAGGCCTTTGACAAAGTCCCACATGGGAGCTTAGTGTGGGAGGCTATAGCAAGTTAATGAAGTTAACACTGTTCTGTTGACAATGAACTTGGCACCAAGATTGAGGTCTTAGACTTTGAACACCGATTTTCTCCCTTGCTGTCCAATAGACACAGAAGTGAATTCTGTTGCAATATTTGGAGGCGCTTCCAAGATGTGCAAGGTGATCCATGTTTTCATTGTCTTGTTGGCACTCGTGATTGTTATTTTGCGGAGGGTGGATGGGTGCTGAAAATTGATTTCTTTGAGTTACACAGAGGGGCCAGAATCGGGAACACTTGAACTCAGAGGTAAAATTAGCATAAACCAACCAATATATTGTCAGATTCTTAAAGTAAAATGCCATTCCAGATTTCTATGCATACATACTTTAGTTTTCAGTAAAGGAGGAATGGGGACAAAAATAGAAAGCAAGAAGCATAAGATAGAGGAGAGCAAAGGCAGTTTAAACTCTTTAATATGCTAAACATACAGCATAATAATGCACTCCAGGTTCATTTTGACATCTGAAATTCACTTCCATCGATTTCAATGTGAAAAAATTTCAGAAGCCTAGTGACCTGTTTGGTGCATCAAACAGATAATGTAGTTCTATCCAGGACTTGTATGTACAAATAAAATATCATTTTAACGTGGTATAATGGGGAGAAAAAGAACACGGAAGAATGCATCATTGTGTAAATGACAGCGCGCGAGTGTTAGTCTTCTTGCACCACAGGAAAATATGTTTGGATGTTGTAAATCGAAAAGGAAATTTGCATCCTCAATGGAAACCTTCCTTAGAATTGACCTGACCTATACAGCACTGCCCCTTCCACCCTATATTCCTCCCCCCCACCGCCCCCCCCCCCCCCACTCCAGCTCTTGTCCTGGCAAAGGCCGAAACACTGGGTTCAAAATCATAGTGATTACATCTGTCTGTGCAGCCAGCTCAAGCACGTTGGATGCCTGAGCAAGCAACACTACTCCATGAAGCAGGCTTGTCATTCCCAACATCTTTCCCAGAACACAAGGCCTCACTTTCTCCTCACACGCTCATGGATGCAGCTGTGTTTATTTAGTCTGCCAAGGCCAGTGAATTTGTTGGGGCTGTTGCCAACACTCTGCACTGAGAAAATATTTTTTTCTGACAGCTGGAATCCATGACAGCATTGGACTGTTAATTATACTCAAGAGAAATGGCAGAATGCTAATAGAAAATGTGGAGTATCATCATTAATCTGAAAAGAAACCCGAAAACATTTTATACATTTTTGACATCTTACAAGTCACCCCCAAATATTTACTATTTTCAAATGAGATCTACCTATGGGTGATTTTCATTTAGTTTTTAACAATTTTAAAAAAATGTGTGGTATGTCAATGACATCATGAGGAAAAAGTAGCCAGAGGACGTTACCGAAAGCAATGGTGTGTGTAAGCTGAATTAATGTCAGTCGTAATCTGTTCATGAACATAGAGGTGTTCACTGATCTTGACACTTTAAATCTTTGTGTTAATTCAACTACTCCGCACCATTTGGCAGAGTTTGCTCTCAAAGGTACCTTCCCAGTGATGTCATTACCACTCACAAATTCCTAAAATGAACTCACCTAACACAGCACAAACCAGAGGTGAAACTTGGATCGTGTCCTGGAAAGTCCATTGCGACACCACACATCTCATTAGGTGAATCAATTTAATGATATGCACAGATTGTTTTCCCTAATTGCTAATTGATTGTCATTTGGATCGGTTAAATTTGCAATGGTAGAGACCACTAATCACAATTTCACTGTAGATGAGAGATAATTATTCTATTTATTTGCTCATTTGCGTTCATGTTCATTAACATCCTCATCTTTCCTAATTGTCAGGTTTTGCTGATGGATCAGTGAATGATTGGTAGTATGCCATGCAGGGGAGAATCACAGTGGGACAGTTCAGTAATTCCAGTTTATACTGGACAAAAAAGATTTTTCTTCCTGAACACTTCTGCGTCCGTTATGGATTTTTGGCTGATGATCCTGAAAATCCCAATTACATTTTCCTGTCGCATACCCTTTTTTTAGATATAACCTATTTTTGTGATTTCCTGTCATATTTTTAAAAACCATGAAGTGTAGCATGTCGTTGAAAATTCATTTTCTGAATCCCCTGCTGATCTTGGTGCAGTCAGTGAAGAACATGGTGAAAGGTTTCACCAGGACATTACAACCATGGAAAAGCAGTATCAGGGCAACTGGAATCCAATCAGTGCTGGCCGACTATTGTTGGACACAGACACAAGAGGCATCAGATGCTGAGTACTAATGAAAATCAGTGGCAAAACAGTTTTAGGTCAGTTGAACTAATGTCAGCATCATTAGGCAATTAAATTAAATTAAAGTTAATTTAATGTTTTTCCAAGTTCCGATGTGATATAGTAAATCTGAAATTATCTTTGTGTTCAGCTTGAAATTGCCAATCAGAATCCCCAATTATTTTTCAGGAAGCAAACCTTTTTTTTAAAATTGTTGTCCGGTGTAATTTGTGACCTACAACTATGGGCCTCAATGGTTATCAGCTCTATAAGCCAGAAGCATCAGCCAGGTCAATTTTCTCAGAACCCTTAGTATAAAGTGTTGTGAGAACAGAGTTTTACTATTTTACCCACATGGTATGGAACACCCACACTCAAATATGCAAATGAACACATGATAAATTGCTACATCCGACAAAAGAAGGAAATTGTATTTGTATGAATCTTTTCTAGATAGTGGGACGTCACAAAATACTCCACAATGCAATCACCACTTTAAAATAAAAGAAAATCCAATTTCCAGGTTGCTTTCCCTCAAAAAGTCAATGTCAACTGTTTCTACAAAAGTGAGAGATGGATATCAACTTGAAGTAAGAAGAACTCATTTACTGTTCTATAAAAAATTCCTGTGAGATCTTCTGCACACTTAAAATTGCAAAAATAGGTACCAGCATGCAAAGTCTACACTGTTAAGAGTATGGTTATGCGCTCAGTCCTGCCCTAGATTATATGTGTCTGCCTCTGGAGTTGACCTATTTGTCAACCCATGCCTAGATTAATGTCATTTTAATGTTGAGAACCATGTACCCTTTTATTTTGCGGAGGGGTGGGGGGAGACATGAGAAAATAAATCCTACCTTTCCATTTCAGTTGGATTAACCATCATTTATCCACTAACTGAGTGAAAGGTAGTTACTGTCTATGCATGAAAACCCCATGTCAACTTGGCCAAATCAAAGCAAACCCAGGCCCTCCTCAAACACATGTATTTACTGTATGTTATCTTCTATATCTTATCTAAACTGATTGGAAGTCATACTTCGATTGTTGAGTCTGGACATTGATACTCCAATCCCAGGTTAGGTCTTTGATTCAATACTTTGCCCTTCCCATCCTCCAGAGGGAATGTAACCAACTGATAATGACCTGGGGCAAACTTGAGGCTGATGCCCAGGAAACCATAGCACAAAGCTGAAAAGGCTCCACCTGCATTTCCTTGATGAACATAGAAACATAGAAACATAGAAGATAGGAGCAGGAGTAGGTCATTCGACCCTTCGAGCCTTCTCCGCCATTCAACGAGATCATGGCTGATCTTAAAGTTCAGTACCCCGTCCCCGCCTTCTCTCCATAACCTTTAATACCCTTATACTGAAGAAATAGATCTAATTCCCTCTTAAATATATTTAATGAACCTGCCTCTACTGCCCCCTGTGGCAATGAATTCCACAGATTCACCACCCTCTGGGTAAAGAAATTCCTCCTCATCTCATTACACCCTGCTTGAAATCCTGGGCCAAAGCTCATGATCAAGCCTGGAAAATCCACTCCAGGTTTGCATGAAATCCTTTGTGCACTCTCCGTTGGATATCACTCCTGCAACTTGATATTGGCACCTACAAAACATGTCCCCAAATATGGCAAAGTTTTTCATCTTGATGGATGCCAAAACTTGCCTCTGCTAACTTGAAGCTGATGACTAGAATGAGCTCCCTGACTATGGGTATAATTCCTAATGTACTCTTGTTGCCAGACATCGCACCTGCCACTGATACTTGAAATCAATATCCAAACACCATCCTCCTGTCCTGAGTCAGGTTCCTCGACTGCACTCTAGCCAAGTGTTTACCTAACAAAATTAGTGCCCAATGATCCCATCAAACAGATACAGTTAAACTGCTGAACTAAACCTGACCCAACCTAAATTTTGCAACAGAAAATATGCCCAACCTGAACCAACACAGATTATAGGGTCCAATCTGCCTCAGGTCAGAGAGCTAGATGATGGGTGAATGACCCATTTCACCATTTTGGTGTCTTGTTAAGACCATAAGACCTAGGAGCAGAAATAGGCTATTCAGTCCATTGAGCGTGCCCCACCAATTAATCATGAGCTGATCCATTTTCTCAGTCAGCCCAACTGCCCGACCTTCTTTGATGCCCTGGCTAATCAAGAACCTATCAATCTCTGACTTAAATACACCCAATAACTTGGCCTTCCAACTGCCTGTGGCAACAAATTCCATAGATTTACCACACCCTGGCTAAAGAAATTTCTCCGCATCTCCATTCTGCAGACGTCTTTCAACCCTGAATGTAGACATACAGCATGGTAACAGTCCATTTCAGTCCGCAAGCCTGTACCACCCAATTAACCTACACCCACGGTACATTTTGAACAATGGGAGGAAACCAAAGCCCCTGGGAAAAACCCACACAGACATGGGGAGAACATAGAAACTCCTTACAGACAATAAGGGAGTTGAAGCCCGGTTCCAATTGCTGGTGCTGTAAAGGCATTGCCCTAACAGCTATGCCAACCATGCCATCCCTTGAAGTTGTGCCCTTGACTCTCCCACCATGAGAAACAACCTTTCTATAGGTACTCTGTCCATGCCTTTCAACATTCAAAATCTTTCAATGAGATCTCCTCCCCTCATTCTCCTAAATTCCAACAAGTACGGGCCAAGAGCTGCCAAACGTTCCTCATATGATAATCCTTTCATTTCTGGAATCATTCTTGTGAATCTCCTCTGAATCCTCTCCAATGACTAGGAGCCCATAACTGCTCACAGTACTCCAAGTGAGGTCTCAGCAATGCGTTATAAAGCCTCAACATCACTTCCCCACTCTTGTATTCTTTCGAGAAAAAGCTAGTAGTTCCAGTAATTTAATTTTACTTGTTAAAATCACAAAAATATCCAACTTAAGTTTTGCTTCCTTTGATATTCAACGCAACTTTTACTACAATTGAACCTTCAAAGATAAACAGAACACAGTATCCAGTGATCAACAGGATACAGAAAGTGACAGACCAAATGTGGCACTCGCATAAGGAACAAATGTCAGAATGAAGATGGTGGGTCAAAGGGCCTGGTTATTCGATACGTTTCACTGACCCAATGACCAATAGCATAAAAGAACCTCAAATCCACTCATTGTTTTGGAGCTATTATTCTGAATTAATTTTTACTTAATACACTGATGTAACAATCTTGTGTCAACTCATAACAACGGTATGGGAAAATCCTCACAGGAGTGTGTTGCAGCTTGGGATGTCTATTTACAATGTGATGTTAAAGGAACAACTTCCCCACTGAAATCCTCCTTAAAACCACTGGGGTTCATCTTTTGAAAAGTGCTGAGAAGTAATTATGATTAACTTGAGCATCATGGTTTTGTAGAATATTGATTAAATAGAGGGATCATTTGGTTTAAAATTGATAGTATAGCATCGACAGCATTTTAGTAATAAGATGCCTTGTGGCAGAAAAATACTTTTCAATGTGAAATCATTCAAATTAATAGGACAATTTAATCAGGAAGCTGCAGAAAACGTATAATTGCAACCTCTGCTTCAATTCTTTCCTACTGATCACTTCTTCCTCAGAGTTCTTCATTTGAACCAAAATATCTAGAATAGGGTTGCAATACAAATTAAGATTTAGCTCCTTTTGATGTTATTTTGGGATATATTTGCTCGTTTAAATGAAAAAAGATGGGTGCAAGATAAAGCAGAACAGTTTATGAAATAAGCACCTTGCAAAATACCCACTGAACCGCAAATAGATCAAAGATAGGAGCAGTAACAAGGCCTCATTGTCCCCAAGCCTGATCCATCATTCAGTAACATTCTTGCCTCAACTCTACCCTCTTAGCTTTCCCTGTTTAATTTCACTCCCTCACAATCCAGAAATCTCTCTTGGCCATTGAGTTATTCTTTGACAGTCTCCAGATTGAGATTGACAATTCCAGATTCATAGACCTCTGTGAATAAAAGAGCCCTCTTCCTTATTGTTATGACTTTACGTTTAGCCACCCCTAAATGTAAATAGTCTTTATTCAGTGCATGAAGACTTTCAGGATGAGTATCTTGGTAGAATCTCTTGAAAAATCTTTTTGAACATTGATTTCATATTCTTTACACAAAGATAATAGCAGATGATTGAATACAATTTCATACATTTACAATTTCAAAAATTAGTTCAAGATTTTAGGGAATAGACAAATAACTCCATAGAATTACATATTTATAATGGCTCACAGTTAACTGACAATCCAAACTCTGAAAATGCAAATTTCTTTCTTGGAACAAAATTTTTCACATATTTGGTCTAAATGTTTTTGAGAACAAAACCTCAGTTATTCAAAATGTCCTACTTTTATCATAGTATTTTGAGGACTGACTCTCTGGGTTCATAAATACCCCAAGTAAATATTGGCAGAGTCAAATATAACCATGACATGACTAATGTGTTAAATGGCAAACTGGCAAGTTTATGACCATAAGATCATGTCATAGGAGCAGAAATAGGCTATTCAGCCCATCTACTCCACTATTCAATCCTGAGCTGATCCATTCTCCCACTTAGCCCCACTCCCTGGCCATCTCTTCATAACCTTGCATCTCCTGGCTAATCTAGAACCGCTGCCTTAAATACTACCCCCAATGGCTTGGCTTCCACAACCGCCTATGGCAAAAAATCCAACCTTTCTATGTCTCCTTATTCATGCTAATAGATGTTGTAAAAACTCATGTAATAGTCGATCCCATGTAATAGTCAAACCCCTCTTTTTTGGCCCCACAATTGCAAGTCTTCTATATGACCCATGTAAAAGCCTACTCTCATTTTTGGCCCTGACTGTGCGCCCTTCCCCATCTGAGCTCCCGATGCCTGGTTGTCCACCCACCGGAGCTCCTGATGCCCTGGTCACATTCTCCTAGGCTTCCACCGCCCGCCCATCCAAACAACTGACACCTTGACTGCAGATCCTCACTTCGACCACTCCTGTTGCCCCGAATGTTGAATTACCACCTGGTCCTCACCATCCAAGCTCTGGACCCTTTGAACAATGCAGGTACTTACCATGGTCAAAAGTAAAACCCCCAAATTTGATCCAAAAAATTGTCCAAAAAAAATTGACTTTCACACAAGTATATTCAAGAGTTCACTTCAGATAATGGGGTGCATTTATTCCACCTCAAAATCTATTTGGTTCAATTGGATCACTTTTCATTCTTCTAAAATCTAACGGTCATTGTTCCTCAGAAAACAATGTCCATCTCAGAAATCAAACTGGGGAACCTGCTCCACACTGTCTCAAATAAAACTAATTTATTAAATAAGGATACCAAAACAGTGTCCAGTATCCGTTATGCTACCTCCAAAACCAAGTACAGTAGCAGCAAGAGTGCCAAAATGTTGTACCACTACGAGCTTCCTAAAGGCCAGCATCCCATTTGCCTTTCCAATTACATACTGTGTCGGCTTGCCAAACTTCTGTACTTCATGTTCAAAGATATGAAATGTTGCTCTCCATAATTCCATTCTGTGTTCAAAGTCTCAGATTTCTGTGAAATACTTAAGAGCATTTCATGATGATTCTAGTGATTTTCCTTTCCTGTGAAGAACCACCTGGATACCATTCATCACCTCGCTGAATGACAATATATTAGTTGCTCCAGGATACTTCAGGCATCAAAACCCCAATTGGCCGCTTGCTGCTTAAGGAAATTTCTCTCTACTAATGAATCCTTGCTCACACAAAATGTTTCTAGAAATGTACAGTTTCACTCCAGTGAGAAAATTGTTATTAACGACTAGCATTTTAACTATTATCCTGCTTGCAGAGTGGGTAGAGAATGGACAAAGCAGCCCTTGTATTTAAACAACAAATATTATTATTGATACTTTCTGCTCTTCTGATAAAATAGAAAATCCCTCAGTTATGGAATCATAGAAAATTAACACCACCAAAGAGATAAATCTTTTAAATCTTGTCAGTGCTGGTTGAAAAAGTACAGGCTAATTCCATCTTCCTATACAAGGTCTGTAGGTATGCAAGTCACAGGTTTTCAAGAGGACATACTTAAATAGGAGTGGAAAAAAAATGTTCCTCATTGGCCTTCATCACACTGGACCATACCGAAGCAAATCCATTCTGACTGGTCAACTGCCTGTGCATTTCTAATTGAAAGTTTATGATGTGCCTCAGCCATCACTACCCTGTGAGATAAGGAAAAGTGGTATGTAGTTGCATAATATAATTTTACATCTGGAATTAGCATAGATTAGCTCAGTAATTGCTTTAAAAAATCTGGAGCTAATGCTTTCATGTCAAAATTTAAATATCAAAGCAATGTTTTTCATTGAAGTATTCAAAAAACACTAATTGACAATTTTTTTTGAAACTACGCTTCTTAATTAAAATGCTGAAATGTGAATGCCTTATTGTAACCTTTTTTCCTTTTCTTGTCAGTGTGAACCGAAAACAATGCAAAGAAATATTTTAAAGCTTACTTGAAATTAGATGGGTTAATGAAGAGGATCTGCTTTTTCCAAATGGCAGTGAATCTATGGAATTCACTGCCCATTGAAGCAGCGGTGGCTACCTCAGTAAATATACCGAAGACAAGGTTGGATGGATAGGGGATTAAGGAATATGGAGAAAAGGCAGGTAGGTGGAGGTGAGCCTATCAGATCAGCCATGATCTCATTGAAGAGCAGTCGGGCTGGATGGTCTTTGCTCCTATTTCTGATGTTCTTATATATGCTAGCTGCATTTGCACCAATGAGACTTTTTTGAAATTCAATTTAAAGCAGAAGCAAAGCAAGAATACTGAAGTTAAGAACCGTGAACAGAAATAACTTCTTTTCCTTAGGATTTGATAAAATAGCTAATAACAATGAAATAAAGAGTCCTTAATTAAAACGTGGAAGAAAAATAAATGGTTATTTTGTTCATTCTGGATTGTTCCAGATTGCATGTGAAATGAAGAGGTGGGAGAGAGAGAAGGCGAAACTTACATTTGGTCTCTGTGAAGGTGGTGAAAGCTGATTCCTTCGAACCAGTGAGATGATTGCACTTTTCTCAGAAAAAATAAAGGTACAGAACAGGGCTAAGGAGGAGATGGTGAGGAGGAGACTGAGACTGTAATTGGATCCTAGATTTCCTCACCTCCAAGCCACTGTATGTCTATGTGTATGTACTGTATGGACTGGCCTGCCCCTGCACCTGTGACTTCTCCCCTCGGAAATCCCCATAAAGGCTATTACATCCAAACTCCTCCCTCAGTACCTGTCTTGGAACTGGGCCAGAAACATGTGAGCTGTGTTGATGTCTATTAATCACAACTCTCAGTCTAATGTGGTTGATCGATAGTGCTACAATTTAATCACCTTAAATTCTGGGCCATGGACAAGGCAATACGGGCGGATAAACTGGACGTTGACCCTAATGATCCGAAGACCTCCATTAAATTCGATCAATGGCTGCCTCAACGTTTTTATGAGACGAAACTATGTGCAGACTGAAGAAGACAAACAAGGTCTACTATTCGCTCAGGTCAGCCACTGTGTTTTTCAGATGATAAGGGACTTCACTACTTACTCAGCCACAATGAAGCTCCTGCAGAGACAGTATCATACCCCAATGAATGTTATCTATGCCATGAACCTTCTAGGCAGTCGTAGACAAGTGCCTGATGAGTCAGTGGATGAGTATGTATGGGTCCTGTGGGAGCTGGGGCGAGCCTGTGACTCCAGAGATGTCTCTGCTGCTGTCCACTTAGAGGAACTGATAGGTGATGCATGTGTGGCTGGATTCAAGTTTGTTCACATCAGACTCTTGGAAAAGGGCAATGGAAGCCTGCAAGAAGTCATCAATCTGGCTAAAGCACTTGAGACTTATCCTCGGGAAACGCGCTGCCATGTGGGGAGCACAGCACCGTCATCTTGGGACATTGGGTCCCAGGTCACCACCGCTGCCATCGAGCACCCGAAGTGTTACTTCTGCGGCCACATGAAATATCTCCGTAAGAGCTGCCCCGCCTAAAATGCTACATGTTCTGCCTGCGGGAAGAAGGATACTATAGGAAAGTATGTATGCTGCCATCTTGGACTGCACCACTTCAAGCTTCACTTCCGGCATCATTTCCAGTCATGAGGAACGGCTCAGCGGAACCATGGGAGCAGAAAATTGGGATGGCGCCACTTCCAGCGTCACTTTAAGTGGCGAGGAGCAGCACCACGTGTGCGACATGAGGGAAGGAATCTTGGAGGGTGCCTCTGAACCATTACTACAACAGCGATTCAAACGGCAACAAGACGTTGGCCTCAATTACACTGGATCAGGCCAGCCCACTGGCCAGGGCCATGATGGATATCAAGGTAAATGGTCGTGTCATGTTTGACTGTTTCAGTCACTTCAGGCACAGTGCAGTGCTACTCCCTCGCGGTAACCCCAGCAAAGTGTAAAGTCTCCCTGGCCTCCAAATCCCACTCAGCTGAGATCCACGGCTGCTGCACTGTGACACTGACTGTGCAGGGCACGGAGTACAAGAACTTTAAGCTCCTTATCATGCCACATCTCTGCGCACCAGTCATACTGGGATAGGACTTCCAAGAGCATCCAAATTCAGTTTTACGAGCCAGAACCCCCCCCCCCCCCCAAAACGCCATGGTCTGGAACTACCAATTTGTAAACCACCAGACCTCCCCCCCCACCCCCAAATACGACCTGTCCACCCTCTGGGTCCCACCAGCACCCTTGTTTGAGAACCTCACCTCCGACTGCAAGCCAGTCACCATCAAGAGCAGGTGATACAACTCTGGGGACAGAACCTTCATCAAAGCAGAAGTCAAATGGCTTCTGGCAGGAGGGATCATAGAGCCCAACATCGTTCCCTGGACGGTACAGGTGGTGGTTGTTAAGAGCAGAGAGAAACACCACATGGTCATTGACTACAGTCGGACCATAAACCATTTTACCCAGCTGGATGCCCACCCACTCCCCCACATTGCTGACATGGTAAATGAGATTGTCCAGTACCAAGTCTTCTCAACCATTGACCTCGTCGGCTTACCGCAAACTCCCAATCTGCCCAGAGGACAGATGTACTCTGCCTTCAAGACAGACAGTCGCCTCTATCACTTCCTCCAGGTCCCCTTTGGGGTCACCAATGGGGTCTCTGTCTTCCAAAGGGAGATGAACTGGGTAGTGGATGACTATGGGCTAAAGGCCGCATTTCCTTATCTGGACAATGTGATCATCTGTGGCCATGACCAGCAGGATCATGACACTAACCTACAGAAATTTCAGAGGTCAAAAGCCTCAACCTCACATACAACCAAAATAAGTGCTTGTTCTTCATGGCTGGCCATCCTCTGTTGCATGGTGGAGAATGGCGTCATTGAGCCCAACCCTGACTGCATTCACCTCCTGCAGGAGTTCCCATTGTCCCATACCCTCAAGGCCCAGAAAAGGTGCTTGGGGTTCTTTTCCTATTATGCCCAGTGGGTCCCTAAGCCTGCCTTCTATGAAATCAACCACTTGGCAGAAGCCCAAGCGGCATTCACCTGCATCAAGGGCAACATTGCCAAGGGGGCGATGCACCCTGTGGATGAATCCATCCCTTTTCAGGTGGAGAGTGATGCATCCGAGTTTGCCCTGGCTGCCACGCTCAACCAGACAAGCAGGCCCAAGGATTTTTTTTCCCGAACCCTCCAGGACCCCGAACTCCAGCACTCAGCCATCGACAAGGAGGTCCAGGCCATAGTGGAA
Organism: Narcine bancroftii; assembly: GCF_036971445.1. Lineage (NCBI taxonomy): Eukaryota > Metazoa > Chordata > Chondrichthyes > Torpediniformes > Narcinidae > Narcine > Narcine bancroftii. The sequence goes on along the minus strand of NC_091473.1, from coordinate 117,973,029 downwards.
ACTGTGCGCCACTGGAGGCACGACCTGGCCAGCAAACAGTTCACCCTGCTGACTGACCAATGTGCAGTCGTCTTTATGTTCAATAACAAACAGCGGGGAAAAATTAAGATCAACAAGATCCTAGTGGTGTGCTGTTAGACAGAATCAGACACACACAAGATAAGGACTGTACAATAGGCTTTAATCCACAAAGACTTCCACAGTGCCAGGCTGGCTGTAGCTGCAGTAACTCTGAGAGACTTCAGAGGCCGGCACAGGCTTATATTCCGGAGAGTGATTGACACCCGACCAAGAGGGGCTTGATCCATTCAGGTCGACTGATTGACAGCCGGCCAGGTGTAGTCCTGTCCCCTTTACTCTCCTGCAGGTACAGAGGTTGCCCCTGCAGTAGGCCGGTGGTGTACCTTCTTAACCCCTTCTTTAAAATTTGTCCCGGGGTGGGAGGGGGGCAGTAACAACGAATCGTACCCATTATACAGAATACACTATTTACAGATTGAGACGATCTGTTGGCCGCCGGAGTTTCTGTGACCATCATAGGACTGGTTCCTGGTCGCGGTCGGAGGGGAAGTGAGGGGGTGGGCTGGCAGCAGGGGTCTGAGCGACTGGTGTGGTGCCGCGTGGAGGGGTGGACGAGGGGGCCAACATGGATATGTGAGAGTTGTATTGGATGGGTGGGGGCAGACAGGTTCATACCCCACGGCTGAAATGGGCCCCTGGTGATCGAGGAGGTCCTGCGTGCCCCATAGCTGCCTGGGGAACGAGGATGAATGCCTGGTCAGCATTGTCCTGGGCTGAAGGATGCTGTGGAATGGGGGGTGCTCCTGCTGGTGCCAGGCCCCTGGTTGAGACAGTGTCCTCCCTGCCAGTGCCGAACCTAACGTAGGCATTGTAGTGGTTCGTGTGTAGGAGGAAAACCTTCTCAACCATGGGTTCGGCCTTGAGTGCCCGTACGTGCTTATGCAGGAGCACCGGTCCCAGGGACGCGAGCCATGCTGGGAGAGACATTCCAGTCGCCGACTTCCTGGGGAATGAGAACAGACATTCATGAGGGGTCTCGTTGGTAGCCGTACGCAGAAGTGACCGAATGGCATGGAGCACCTCGGGCAGGACGTCCTGCCAGTATTTTTGACTTGAGGGCCAGGAGGACTGCCTTCCAGACCACCCCGTTTTCGCATTCCACTTGCCCATTGCCTCTCGGGTTATAACTATTTGTGCAGCTAGTCGCGATGCCCCTCGCCATCAGGTACTGGTGCAGCTCATCACTCATGAAACTAGACCCGCAGTCGCTGTGGATAAAAGTGGGATAGCCAAACACGGTGAAGATCTGCTCCAGGGCCCTGATGACGCTGGCCGTGATCGTGTCCGGGCAAGGGATAGAGAAAGGGAAGCGTGAGTACTTGTCCACTTCCATGAGGAAGTAGACATTTCGGTACGTGGAAGGCAAGGGCCCTTTAAAATCTATGCCGAGATGCTCGAAGGGCCAAGTGGCCTTTATGACATGGGCCTGGGGCGGGTGGAAGAAGCAGAGTTTCCTCTCCACACAGACCCAGCAGGCCTCGGTCATGTCCCTGACGTCCCTGATGGTAAACGGCAGGTTCCAGGACTTAATGAAGTGGTAAACTGGTGACACCCGGATGCCAGAGGGACTCATGCAGTGCCTGCAGCCAGTCCTGCATAGATGAGAGAGGGCATCGGGGGAGTCGTTAAGCTTTCCCAGGCGGTACTGGATTTCATAGCTGTAGGTTGCCAGCTCTACTCTCCAGTGCAAGATCTTGTCGTTCTTGATCTTGCTCTTGTGGGTAGTGTTAAACATGAACGCTGGTAAGTGAGGAGGGTGAATCTCCTGTCGGCCAGGTAGTGGCGCCAGGGGCGGACCACTTCTACAATTGCCTGGGCCTCCTTTTCAATGGCGGAATGCCCTAGCTCGGAGCCGTGGAGGGTCTTAGAGAAGAAAGTGACGAGGCGCCCTCCCCCTTGGTTGAGGGTAGCGGCGAGGGCTACCTCGGATGCATCGCTCTCCACCTGGAAGGGGGAGTCCTCATCCACGGCCTGCATCGTGGCGTCTGCGATGTCTTGCCTGACACGCATGAAGGCTGCCTGCACCTCGGGTAGGAGGGGAAAGTTGTAGCTTGGGCCAGTGGGCGGACCTTGTCCGAGAAGCGAGGGACCCACTGCGAATAATAGGAGAATAGGCCAGGGCACCTGCAGGGGACCTTTAGCATGGGGGGCAGCGGTAGCTCCATTAATGGGCAAATCATTTCTAGATCTGGGGCGATGACCCCATGGGCCACTATATACCCAAGGATGGCGAGGCAAGTGGTGCTGAACACACACTTCTCCTTGCTGTAAGTGAGGTTCAGCTCCCTGGCCGTCTGTAGGAATTTCTCCAGGTTGGCATTGTGGTCCTGCTGGTCACAGCCGCAGATAGTGATGTTATCCAGATATGGGAACGTTGCCTTTAGCTTGGGCCGGTCTGCCATGCGATCCATCTCCCGCTGGAAGATGGAGCCCCATTCATGACCCCAAAGGGAACTCAGCAGAACTGGTACAGGCAGTGTAGGGCTTGTCCTTTGGGTGGATGGGAATTTGGTGCTACACCGACTTCAGGTCAATCGTGGAGAAAACCTGGTAGCGGGCTATCTCGTTGACTATGTCGGCTATCCTCAGCAGGGGGTAGGCGTCCAGTTGGGTGTACCGGTTTATGGTCTGGCTGCAATCTATGATCATCCTCGGCTTACTTCCCCCTTTGACCACCAGGACTTAGGCTCTCCAAGGGCTGTTACTGGGCTCTATGATACCTCCGCTAGGAGTTGCCGCACCTCCGCCTTGATAAAGTCTCTGTCTGCGGTTCAATAGCGCCTACTTCTGCCAGCGATCAACTTGCACCCTAGCATAAGATGTGCAAAGAATTAGTAGTGTGGAGAGGCTGCAGGTTGGCCGGGGCTGGTAGGTTGGCGCACTGTGTAACGTGAGTGGAGATTGGGGCCCCCGAAGGCAAGGATGACACTCTGCAGGTGGCACTGGAAATCCAGGCCCAGGAGGAGTGGGGTGCAGGGTTTGGGCATGACCAGGAGCCTGAATCCTGTGTATGTCTCCCCTCCCACAGTTATATCGGCCAAGCAGCGCTTGATGGTACCAACAGTCTTATCCTTGGCGGTGAAGGCGATCGAGAAGGTGGTGGGGTGGACTTTTAATTTCAGAGAGTGGGCCATGCTTGCGTGAATGAACTCTCAGTGGTGCCACTGTCGAACAGGCACTTTGTTACCTGCCCGTTGACTTGAACGTCCATCATAGAGCGCCCGAGGTCGTGAGGGATGTCCCTGGACAAAATTGTGGCAGCCAGGACAATCTCAGGGTCGGAGTCGTCGCTCCCTGGCTGTGTGCAGCGATTTATGGCATCCGGAGGCGTGGGGAGCATCGGTGGGGCAGCCTGGTCATCGCCCGTGTTGACCACGTTGTCCTCGTCATCGTTGGAGGCTCTCCGTGTTGGCCTCTGCCTGGCCCAAGATGGAGGTGCCACGCGGGAGCCCGCAGCGTGGCTGGCCTCCTTCTCCAGCCATGTTCGTTGGACCGAAGGAAGTGATGTCATTCCATCAGCCGGAAGTGACATCACACTGTGAGCCAGAAGTGATATCACTGTAGTTTTCGGTGATCGCCGCTGCTGAGGGCAGGGACTGGTCTGGGTGCACGGGGCACATGCTGCGATTGTCGCTGGCGAGGCCGGATGCTGCACCATCGGGGTCGGGGAAGGCAGAAGTCGTAGTGGGGACAATGGCGCCGCCTGGCACATGCACGTGGAGGTGACCGCGGGAGAGGTGGAGAGGTCATACAGGGCCACTGAGCTGCCAGCTGGTTTTGAGAGGCACACTTTAGCAAAGTAGCCTTTCTTGCCACATTGGGAACAGTACTGGTTCCTAGCCAGACAGTTTTGGTGCGATCGTCGGTCTGACCCACATCAGGACCAACTGTACTTACAGGAGTGCCGGGCATCTGCCGCAACGATGTTCTCCTCCCCAGCTCAGTCTGGGGCTGCAACTGCAGTGTGAGGCAGCCATGAGGGAGCCTGGGGAAACCTGGAATCGAAGGCTTCGATGTGCAGGGCTGCAGCTTCCAGGGTTCGGTCCACTTCCACTGACCTGGTCAGGGCGTAGATACTATCTTCCAGAAGCTTCTGCCGGATGGCCCTCGAGTGTAGTCCTCAGACAAAGGCATCCCGGATCAGCCTCTCAACCTCCTATGTGCCTACCCCAGGTTCAGCCAGACCCGGTCGGGCCAACTCTCAGAGGTGTCCCAGGTAAGAGCCATGTCCCTGGGTTGCTGGGCTTGGGTATTGTGGAGGTACTTTGCAAAGACTGCATTCATGGAGGGTTTGTACAAGGTCTCAGGAGTGTCCATTGCATCCTTGTACATGGAGCAGCCTTTGGTTGCCTGGAAGGTGTGGGGTCCAGCTTTGACCGGAGTAGGACCAGCCTCTTCCGATCTGAGTCTAGGATGCCCCCTGTGTGCGCCTCGATGATTGCTTCGACCACGTGCCACCAGATCTCGAAGCATGTCTGAGCTCCCTGCGCTCAGGAGTTTTTCCATGGCAGCCGTGGGAAAAAAATCCTTTGGGGATTAAATTGTGGTGCGCTGTTAGACAGAATCAGATACACACAAGGTAGACTATATAACAGGATTTAATCCACATAGACTTTCACAGAGCCAGGCTGGCTGTAACTGCAGTAACTCTGAGAGACTTCAGAGGCCAGCGCAAGCTTATATCCCGGAGGGTGATTGACACCCGACCGGGTGGGGTTTGATCTATTCAGGTCGACTGATTAACAGCCGGCCAGGTGTAGTCCGGTCCCCTTTACTTTCCTGCAGGTACAGAGGTTGCCCCTGCAGTAGGCTGATGGTGTACCACCACAATCCTGAGGTGGATAATTGAGCTATCCACCTACAACTACGAGATCTTGTACCGGCCTGGAAAGCTCAATGAGTCTCCCAATGCCCTGTCTCAGGGGACATGCACCAACGTGCAGTTGGACCACCTCCAAGACCTCCACAACAATCTCTGCCACCCTAGAGTCACCAGGCTCTACCACTTCATTAGAGCTTGCAACCTCCCTTACTCAGTTGAAGATATTAGGGATTGACTTGGAGCTGCCTGTTCTGCGCCAAATGTAAATCCCAATTCTATTGGCCAGATAAAACTCACCTGATTAAAGTCATGCATCCTTTCAAACACCTGAGTATGGACTTCAAGGGCCCCCTCCCTTCCACCAACAGGAACATACTCTTTCTAAATATCATCGATGAATAGACCCACTTCCCTTTCACCATCTCCTGCCCAGACATGACCATGGCCACAGCCATAAAGATACTGTGCAGCATATTCACTCTGTTGGGATACCCCTGTTATATCTATAGCAACCTGGGATCCTCATTTATGAGTGAAGAGCTGTGCCAGTACCTGGTAGCCAAGGGCATAGCCATGAGCAGGACCACAGGTTATAACCTCTGGGTTAACAGCCAGGTAGCTCAGGTCGAAAGGCCTATCCATCTCCTAGTGGCAAGAAGTCCTCCCTGAGGTGCTCCTTGATACCAGGTACCTCCTCTGTACACCATATGAAAGGCTCTATTCCTTCCCCAGGAAGTCAGCGTCGGCAACAACACTGCTGTATCAGCTGATGACCCCTGGGGCCGTCCTGCTTCGGAGGCATACAAGAAGCCACAAGACTGACCCTCTGGTTGAGAAGGTCCACCTCCTCCACACGAACCCCCAATGCACTTATGTGGAGCACCAGGATGTGCAGCAGGACATGATTTCCATCCAAGACCTGGTGCATGCAGAGGACCCCTCGACCAATCAATCAACATCCCCTCATGGTAACCCTGGCCTGCTGGCCCCAATAATTGCGCCCTGTGCCCCACCCCATCCCCAGACCAAGCAATCCCACAGTCCTATTAACCCTCCTCTGTCGCACAAGACACCGCCTGGGAGCCGGCTGCTGAACCACAGCAAACCCTACAACAGTCACAACAACAGATGAGACCACCGGACAGTCTGAACCTGTAATGGACATTGACTCACTTCACCCTGCTGGACTTTGTTTCAAAAGAAGGGGTGAATGTGGTGTAACCACTGTATAGCTATTATGTATGTATGTACTGGCAAAATCTTCGCTAGGATTCTACTAAATAGAATAATACCTAGTGTCGCTGAGAATATTCTCCCAGAATCACAGTGCGGCTTTCGCGCAAACAGAGGAACCACTGACATGGTCTTTGCCCTCAGACAGCTCCAAGAAAAGTGCAGAGAACAAAACAAAGGACTCTACATCACCTTTGTTGACCTCACCAAAGCCTTCGACACCGTGAGCAGGAAAGGGCTTTGGCAAATACTAGAGCGCATCGGATGTCCCCCAAAGTTCCTCAACATGATTATCCAACTGCACGAAAACCAACAAGGTCGGGTCAGATACAGCAATGAGCTCTCTGAACCCTTCTCCATTAACAATGGCGTGAAGCAAGGCTGTGTTCTCGCACCAACCCTCTTTTCAATCTTCTTCAGCATGATGCTGAACCAAGCCATGAAAGACCCCAACAATGAAGACGCTGTTTACATCCGGTACCGCACGGATGGCAGTCTCTTCAATCTGAGGCGCCTGCAAGCTCACACCAAGACACAAGAGAAACTTGTCCGTGAACTACTCTTTGCAGATGATGCCGCTTTAGTTGCCCATTCAGAGCCAGCTCTTCAGCGCTTGACGTCCTGCTTTGCGGAAACTGCCAAAATGTTTGGCCTGGAAGTCAGCCTGAAGAAAACTGAGGTCCTCCATCAGCCAGCTCCCCACCATGACTACCAGCCCCCCCACATCTCCATCGGGCACACAAAACTCAAAACGGTCAACCAGTTTACCTATCTCGGCTGCACCATTTCATCAGATGCAAGGATCGACAATGAGATAGACAACAGACTCGCCAAGGCAAATAGCGCCTTTGGAAGACTACACAAAAGAGTCTGGAAAAACAACCAACTGAAAAACCTCACAAAGATAAGCGTATACAGAGCCGTTGTCATACCCACACTCCTGTTCGGCTCCGAATCATGGGTCCTCTACCGGCACCACCTACGGCTCCTAGAACGCTTCCACCAGCGTTGTCTCCGCTCCATCCTCAACATCCATTGGAGCGCTCACACCCCTAACGTCGAGGTACTCGAGATGGCAGAGGTCGACAGCATCGAGTCCACGCTGCTGAAGATCCAGCTGCGCTGGATGGGTCACGTCTCCAGAATGGAGGACCATCGCCTTCCCAAGATCGTATTATATGGCGAGCTCTCCACTGGCCACCGTGACAGAGGTGCACCAAAGAAAAGGTACAAGGACTGCCTAAAGAAATCTCTTGGTGCCTGCCACATTGACCACCGCCAGTGGGCTGATAACGCCTCAAACCGTGCATCTTGGCGCCTCACAGTTTGGCGGGCAGCAGCCTCCTTTGAAGAAGACCGCAGAGCCCACCTCACTGACAAAAGGCAAAGAGGAAAAACCCAACACCAACCCCAACCAACCAATTTTCCCTTGCAACCGCTGCAATCGTGTCTGCCTGTCCCGCATCGGACTGGTCAGCCACAAACGAGCCTGCAGCTGACGTGGACTTTTTACCCCCTCCATAAATCTTCGTCCGCGAAGCCAAGCCAAAGAAAAAAGAAAGAAAGAACTGTATGTACTGTATGAGCTGACCCACCCCTGCACCTGTGACTCCTCCCCCCAGAAAACACCACAAAGGCTGCTGCACCCAAATTTTCCCTCAGTACCTGACTTGGTACCGGGCCATCAACATGTGATCACAGCTCTCCATCTAATGTGGTTGATCAATAGCTCTACAATACAGTATAGGGGTGAGGAGGAGCCTGAGTCTATGTAATTGGATCCTAGATTTCTTCACCTCCAGACCCTAATCAGTGAGGATTGGCAACAGCATCTCCTCCACAATCTCCACAAGCCTACATAGTTAGCCCCCTGCTCCACTTGCTTTACACCTATGACTGTGAGGCTCAGAGCAATGACAACACCATTTACATATTTGCTGACGATACCACAGTAGTGGGCTGTGTAAAATGGGGTGATGAGTCAGCATGTAGGAGGGAGAATGAAAACTTGGCTGAATGGTGTACTAACAACAACGTCTCACACAATGTCACCAAAACCAAGAAAGCGATTGTAGATATCAGGAAGGGAAAACCGGAGGTGTACGATCCAGTGATCGTTGGAGGAATCAGAGGTGGAGAAGGAGAGCAAATTTAAATTTCTCAGAGTCACTATCTCAGAGGGACCTTTTCTGGACCTGATATACTAATGTTATCGTGAAGAAAGCACGTCATAACCTCTACGTCCTCAGGAGTTGATGGAAGTTCAGTATGAGATTGGAAACCTTGGCAGATTTCTACGGATGAGTAGTGGGCACTGTGCTGACCGGATGCATTACAGCATGATATGTGGACACCAATACCTCTGAGCAGAAAGCCCTGCAAAAGGCAGTGGACACAACCCAGGTCACCACAGGCCAAACCCTCTCCACCATTGAGAAAATCTACCTGGAACGCTGCTGTTGGAAAATAGCAGCAATCAAGGATCCACACTACCCAAGAAATATTCTGTTTTTCTTGCTGCCATCAAGGAAGAGGTATAGGTGCCACAGGAATCCTATCGCCAGGTTCAGGAACAGTTGCTATCCCTCCACCATCAGACTCCTAAACAACAGTCAATCAGAGATTCATTTAAGGACTCTTTACACGTTATTTTTAACCAAACATTTATTTTTTTCTATACTGCACACTCAATTTGATTACATTTCTTTTTTGTTTACATTTCCCTTATTTTGTCTATGTATCTTTCCTCTTGAGTACAGTTTATAGTTTTGGATAAGTTGAAATTCTGCATGGCCCACAGGAAAAAAGAATCTCCAGGTTGTATGTGATATCATGTATGTACTCTTACAATAAATCTGAATGATGAACTTTGAGAAGATGTCCTCTTGATTGCTTTTGCAGGTTGATGTTAGTATGACAAGTTGTGATTGTGCATTTTACAGGCAGTTTAAACTGTAACAGCAGCATGCCAAGTGCTGATACTGGAGTGACGGACATGAAATTCGGTGATAGGCATTATGATCAAATGCATGGCTGCGTCTTGGACAACACAGCACATCTTATCAATTTGTCTTTCGCTGATTCCGTATTTATTTCAAAGGACATTTTAATTTGGCGTTCAATAAATTCTCTAAATTCCTGTCTTTTAAGTAGCATGGAGTTTCATCTCCATCTATATGTTCTTGGTGGGATGTCCTCCAGTTCTATTGCTAATAACAGGGGTGAGATCAGATAGCAATCTAGCTTTATATTCCATATTCCTAACTCTCCCTTGAATATGGGCCAAAAACAAAAACATATCAATCCCTGAGTACATTTTAGGCCTACTTGAATAATATGAGTATTCCTTCTCCCTTGGGTTCTGCCTCCTCTATATATCCATAAGTTTCATTTCCTGCATTGATTTAACCATAAATTTGGCCACTTTATTCTTTTTACTAGTCTTTTGTCCAGTTTTATCCAACATTGGGTCCAAATTAAGGTTAAAATCCCCTTCCTATCAATATATTCCCCTGCGTATCTACAATCTTCAAAAAAATATCTTGCATAAACTTTTGATCATCTTCATTAGGTGCATATATATTGACCAAATTCCAGAGTTCTGAATATATCTGACACTTTATCATTACATACCTCCCTGCTGGATCTATTATTTCCTCCTCTATTTTGATTGGTACATTTTTATTTATTAATATAGCTACTCCTCTAGCTTTTGAATTATATGATGCTGCCGTTACGTGTCCTAACCAGTCTCTCCTTAATTTATTATGTTTCACTGTGTTTCCTGCACAATGCTATGTCTATTCTTTCTTTTTTATTTTTTCAGAAAATTTAATAGCCTTATTTGTTTAATTTGGTTTTGTATTCCATTAATATTTATAGTCATATATTTCAACATGGCCATCTCATATTCTGTTTACACCTCATTTCTGCTTCCTCACCACCACCTTCCCCCTTTTCCCCATTTTCATCTCTCAGTTTTCCATTTTTGAACTCAATGTATGACAACACTTTTAAAACATAAAATACTTCAACAACTCCCATATCTAAAATTCCCTTAAAACCAAATGTTCCCCCCACCTCTGACTTGCCCCTTGTCCCTTGCTAGGCAACAACAGCTCCCCTCTCCATTTGGATTGCGAACCCGCTCGCAAGCGTCAACTGATTTCGCAGTGACTGTTATTCTCTCCCACCCAACCCTCTCCAGAAAAGACTTTTATCTTCACATATAACAAAGCTCACCTTCTTTTCCCCGCTCTTACTTCCTTTCTTCCCTTTTCTTTCCCTTCTTTAGTTCATTATTTTTACATCTTTATATGTAGTTTGTCATTGTTCTTCATTCTTGTTACATCTCTTCATCTCTCCTTCTTTCCTGCAGGCGTTCTGCAAATTCTCGTGCTTTCTCCTGATCTGAGAACAGTCTGTTTTGCTCTCCCGGGATAAATACTTTAAGCACAGCTGGATATCTTAACATAAATTTATAGCATTTTTTCCATAGAATCGATTTTGCTGTGTTAAACTCCTTCCTCTTCCTTAGTTCAAAACTTATTTCTGGATGAAAAAATATTTTTTGATCCTTGTACTCTAATGGTTTTTTGACTTCTCTAATTTTATTCCTTGCCCTCTCCAGTATATTTTCTCTTGTCGTGTATCTCAGAAATTTTACTAAAACAGATCTTGGTTTTTGTTGTGTCTGTGGTTTTGGGGCTAGTGTTCTGTGTGCCCTTTCTATTTCCATTCCTTCCTGTATTTCTAGCATTCCCAGGACCTTTGGGATCCATTCTTTTATAAATTCTTTCATATTTGTGCCTTCTTCATCTTCCTTTAGGCCCACTATCTCTATGTTGTTTCGCCTACTATAGTTTTCCATTATATCAATCTTCTGAGCTAACAACTCTTGTGACTCTTTAACTTTTTTGTCACTTTCTTCCAATTTTATTCTTAAGTCATTCACTTCCATTTCTATAGCCATTTCTTGTTCTTCCAATTTTTCCCTATTTCTGTCATGACCAGCTCGATTCTTCTCACTTTTTCTTCTGTACTTTTCATTTCACTAAATTCTAATGTCAACCATTCTTTTAATGCTCTCATTTGTTCTTGAAAATTTTAAAAATCTATATACTGTCCATCTATTTTACCTTCTATACCTCTGTGCAGATTCCTCTGTCTTCTTCTTCCTCTTCTTCTGTGTCTGCATCTTTGTTTGTGTCTTCTACTTCTCTTCCTTGTATCTGTGTCTCTTCTGACTTTCTTTTTGAGCTGCTTGCCTCACTTTGCTGGGCTTCTTCTTTCATGGCTTCTTGCTGTTTGTCCTCTTCTTCTAGGCTAGTTCTTCTTTCCTATCACTCCCTTTCCTGTCGCTTTCCTCCTCTTCCAGCTGAGAGCCCTGATATCGGGCATCCCTCAGTTGGTCGCACTGTGTTAGTTCGCTCCTCAGCTGGGTCCCCCTCCCATCGGTGTCTTCTTTTTCCTTAGTGTGTGCACTGCTCACTTCTGTTTGGCTCAGAGAGCCATTTTTGCAGTCCAGTGGTCGGGAGGTCGCGACTCTGCGGAGTCGTCACCAACCTTGGGGAGCGGGCTCTTTTCTCCACAACAGCTCCCTGTTTCTTCATGCAGGTAAGGCCTTCTCCTTTCTCTTTCAGCATCTTTTCTTTTTTTCCCGTTGTTTTTACTTTTTCCTTCTTGGGTGCCATTTTCTTTCTTTTCTCCACAACTTTATCTTTTATTTGTTGTGCTTTGTGTTTCTTGAACTTTGTATTTTCTTCACTTTATTTCTTCTTTTCTGGAGAGGGCTGGTATTCTCCTACTGGCCACTACTCCATCACATGACTCCTCCCTGACAACACAGCACATCTTGAGTAGTGATTGGATCTATTCAGTTAGCCAGTTGTTGTGACTGGTCCTGGTAACAGATTTTCTTCTTTTGCAGTAAACAAAACTGCTGGAGAAACTCAGCAGGCCATGCAACATGCATAGAATGTAAAAGGTAGGTTAATTTTCAGGTCTGAGTCCTTCTTCAGGAATCCCAAAAATCAGGCAGTCGTTTGAATAAAAAGGTGAGGGGAGGGAAGGTGGAAGGGGGATGAGCGCAGGCTAACAGGTAAGAGGTAATGTAGATACATGTGGGAGGGTAGAAGAGAAAGAAGTTGAGAATTGATAGGGGAGGAGAGCAGAGGGCTAAGAAAGATCGATCTCTGATAGGAGAAGAGAGGAAAAGATTGAGGAACTCGAGGAAGGGAGGCAGAAGGAAGAAGGAAACAGCAGGGGAGAGGATAAAGGCAATTGGAGAAGTCAATATTGATGCTGTCTGGTTGAAGACTGCTGAGATAGAATACAAGGTGTTGTTCCTCCAATATACACATGGCCTCAACTTAGCAGTACACGAGGCCATAGATGTGTCAGTGTGGCAAGGGAGTGTGGAATTGAAGTGGTTGGCCACTGGGATGTCCTTAGTGTTGTAGTGGAAAGAGTGAAGGTGCTCAACAAAGCAATCTCCCAAGTATCCCCAATATAGAGGAGGTTCCATCTGGAGCACCATAGGAGTAAAAAGCCCCTTCAGGTTCACAGTGAAGTATTGCTTCACTTGGAAGAATTGTTTGGGGCCCCGAACAGTGATGAAGGAGGAGGTGTAAGTGCAAATGTAGAACTACTTGCAGCCACAAAGGTATATATCGAAGGGGCTATTAGTGGGAAGGGATGAGTGGACGAGGTAGTCACGGAGGAAGGCTTTCTTTGTTGAAGGGCATTAGAGAACCAGTGGAACTTCTATGTAAAGCTATGCCAAAGAGCTTCAAGGTGATACTACACGATTTTCTTTGAGAATATGTTTATTTGGAATACATAAAGAAATCTGATATCTATTGCCATCTGTTTGATTGTGGGTGGGAAAGGTATTAATTTCTTCCATATTGATACCTTCTTCTCAAGAAGTTATTGAATCACTAAGCCAATGCATGAAAATATCAAATTTGCTGAAGTAACAGGCTAACTGACCCCTCTGTGTTGACACTGTTGCATCAGTAGCAAGATTTATTAGCAGTAGAACAGATCATTGCCCAAAAATGTAATCTGGTTTACCTACAGTCCAAACACATCCATGTGTTCTTAATGGACCCGGAGCCAGTAAACTGTCACAATGCCAATACGTCTGACTGCCAGTGAAATGGTAACAGGATAGATTATTAAGTCTGCTTGGTTTCATGATTTCCATGTGTGTGTGGTTTTTAGCAAGCCCCTGAAAAGAGCTTAATTTATATAATCGTTGACTGTGTGTCAGTGGTTATGCATGTGTGTGGGTTGACCACTTCTTGTCAATAAAATACTACTTACAGACATGATTGGAAGAAATCAGATTTTGATGTAAATGTAGCATAAAATCAGTGTTATATCCTTGACTTTTATCATTGGGGTAATCAGGAAGGTTAAGCAGAAACTCCACACCCACAGGTAAGAAGAGCATAAAAGTTCCCAGATTCTGATGAATGAACACCGATGCTAAAGAATTTGTATCACCCAGTTTCGACCTCCCTCCACAAAGTGAATACCGCAAAATCATAACTGCAGTCAAGTCAATCACAAGCCCAACTTTTCTCTAGATATATTCAGTCTAGTCACAGAGATCTACATCAGAGCAGCTGCCTGATTCCATGATAATTAATAATTTTGAGGAACATGAGTTGAAGGGTCCATATGCTTGTGCATAGGTCAAAAGTAAAATGGATGACTGAATCTTAAATGAAAAAAAAAGATTTGAAGCAGATTGACCCATGTATGCTAATGTGAACAATATGAGCAGGTTGTTTTTAGACTGTTATATTTCCACGACTGAAGACAATAAAAACAATACACTATTTGGAAGTTGCATTACAAGCAATGTTAAAAAGCACATCAGAAGTTCCTGCATCTCAAATACTCATATCAGTTTGATTGCCTGAAACAATATAGCAGGATTCTTTACCTTGTACCTAAAGTTAGCAGTGAGAAGAGGTTGTGTCCTGGATGATGGGGGCCTGCTGACTTCTTGAGGCAGCGCCTCATATAGATCATTCAATGGATGGCAGGTTGAAACCTCTGATGGGCTTAGATATGTGATGCAACCAGTCAGTGCACTTCCAACAGTGCATTGAAAGAGTGCTTAACGACATGGCAAATCTACTCAGGCTCCCTAGCTAACAAAGAGATTAGATTATTGGTGTTTGGAATTTTCATATCAGAGGAGAATGAGGTTCCATTATTGAAGTTGGAGAAATAAAGGGTTAGGAATTAATAAGCACATCTCAGAGATCCATCATGCAGGTATAAGGTGCCAGTTTTTTCAGTGACCATGCATCATTACCAATAGTCAAAAAGAGTAGTAGACAAGTTCCTGTCTGTGGCAGAATTCTTCACTCTTCCCAGTTACACATCAAATGAAAATAAATGATTACTGCCATGATCTCCTTTGTGCCAATGAAAGAATAGTGATCTGAAATGCCAACTCTGTTGTTTCTTTTCACGGAGGCCGCCTGAGGTTTTTTCCATCATTTTCTATGAAGAACTTTTCACAAGTTCACAAGTTAAAGGAGCAGATGCAGGCCACTAGGCCCATCAAGTCTGTTCCATGACTCTACACTAAGCTGGATTATGCTCGCACCAAGTTCCAATTTCCAGCCTTTTCCCCATATACCTTGATACCCTTACTAATGAGATGGGGATCCATTTCCTGTTTAAATACTCCCAGCGATTTGGCCTCCACTCCTTTGTGGAGCAGTGAGTTCCACAGATCCACGATCCTCTGGCTGAAGAAGTTCTTCCTTCTCTCTGTTCTAATTGGTCAACTTCTAATTTTAAGACCATGGCCCCTTGTCCTCGATTCACCCATCAAGGGAAACATCTTATCTGCATTCACTCTATCAAAACCTTTCAATATTCGAAATGTCTCTATGAGATCCCCCCCCCCCACCTCATTCTCCTATACTCCAATGAATACAACCCAAGAGCTGTCAAACGCTCCCCATATGCCAGCCCCTGCATTCTAGGAACTTTGAAAAATCTCTTTCAGGAAACTGCATAAAAAGAAGGATTAGAGGTGAAGTAATGGAATAGGTACAATAGATTAATGATTACCTGCCTGCATTCTGTGCACATTAAAAGTATTTGCTCGTACACTGAATTAGACATATAGCAGAGCTGATAAGGTGGTGTTAGTTGCTCAACAGCAATTTGGAGAGAGGAAGAATTTGGTGCAAAGTAATTTAAATTATCAACCAAGAGTAAAAATAAAATCAATGCAAGCATTTATATCTAAAGAAATAAAAATTTTTAAAAAAACCGAAACATCCAAATGATGAGCTGATATAAAGGCCTTGAATATAAATTTGGTGCATGTAAATTATAAATAGGAGCAAGAGATTACTAAGTAAAAAAAACTGAAGTGACAAAAGTAGATAGGGTTCTAACCAAAATAATAGGATATCCGGCACCCATTGCTTGAATTTTTGAGCCATGTGGGAATTTCAGGGTGCTTTGCTTATTTTGATGAACCATGTGTGCAGGATTTGCTTCCACAATTAACTTCATTGATGAAGTTGCCCAACATATTGATGTGTATATAGATTTTCAAAAAGCCTTTCGATGTTAATATCCCTTATTGCACTTCTGAGACTTGCTGCCTAGACCCTGCAGGGTGGCCAAGTGAGTGGTGGCATCTTCTGGGTTTTCAAGTGGGTGCCCTCCTTCCTCAGTGTTTCGCTGATAGACTCATGACACCTTTGGAGGGTTCAGCATCCCAGGCTCACCCCCTAGATGCCATTCACTCATTTGGGTGCCCAGGTGGAATCATTTTTTAACCTCATCCAGAGCCTCTGAGAGATCTTTAACTGGTTGTCGGCCGATCTTTCCTCGCACCCACAACTCCCCTGAGTAGCCTTGTTGTCGATGTGGCTATCAATCCTCTGCAGCCTACTTCATCCGGTTGGACCTTTGCCTTCCAGTTACATTGCAAAGGACTCCTTAAAACTTTAATTTTTTAATCAAAATGGAAGTCCATGACATTAAATGATGTGACAAACGAGAAAAAAAATGGCTAAAAGAAGAGAGACAAGTCATCATTTTTCAGGCTTTACTATAAAATATTATATTTGCCAAAGGTCTGTTGGAGTCACTGGTTTTGATATAATTGAATAACCTGGATATGCATAAATAGCATATAACTTTAAAGTTTGCAAAGAAAAAAGAAACCAAAATGCAATCGGCAATGAGGGAGTTAATTACAAATGCAGTCAGACTGGTAAACTGATCAGATACATGGCAGATGACAGTTAATGCACTCATGTATGGAATGATATGTTTTAGCAGTTGCAATGAAGATGGACAATGTCAATCAACCTGGTATAATTTAAAGAGGAAGGGGTCGTGAGTAGTTAGAATGGAAGCATATATACACAAATCCATGTTTGTTAGAGGACAGGTGGGGAGACTTATAAACATGTGGCATCCTTGGCCCTATGTACATATGGGTAGAGAGTCCAAGAAGAAAAGTTATTTCAAGCATTATTAAAAGATTGGGAGCAGATGAGGTCTAGGCCTGATGTCCCTCTCTCCCAGGGAAAGTGTATGCGTAATACATTGCCTCTCCTTTTTCAACATAGTGATCGCCGCATGGCCACTGTCTGGCTTGCCAAGCAGGAAGACACTGCAAATGGCCTCTCCTACATTACTGCATCCACCACCTTGTCAGTGTCTCCCCATTTTCACTGAGTTTGCTACATCATAGTGGAAATGAATGTTCAGCAGTATAACTGGATGGGTAGGCTGGGCTCATTACCCTTGGTTGGCAACCAGCTTAAGAGAAGGAGAACTCTGATTTCAATCCAGGGCAGATGGGGATCATTAGACTCTCTATCTAGGACAGTGGTTATCAAACAGCCCCCTTAAACTCAGTTTCCACCATAAGCAATCCCTATGCCATAAGTGCTCTGTGATTGGTAAGGGACTGCTTAAGAGTGGAAAGAAAACAGTTTGAAACCCACTGTTTAATTGTACCTAATTGACTCGTTATGTGCATGGTTTCATAACTCCAAAGGAAATAGGCCAATGACAATTTTTCTCAAGCAAAATACTACTGTAACAATTGGGTCTAGAGCAGTGGTTCTCAACCACCACTTATGGCATAGGGATTGCTTAAGGTGGGAATGTAAGTTTAGGGGGAGCAGTTTGAAAACCACTGATCTAGGAGAAGGACACTTCGCCATAACACCTATGCCCTGAGGACCTGACTGTCACTGTCCCAGCTTGCTAGGCCATGGCAGATAGACCCTAGATGTAAAGGGTTGGGCCAATCCTGTGCACACTGCACACCACCTAAAAGAAAATCCATCGCGCAAGCTTGAAGGAAGTGCCCATGTCTATGATCCTTCCTAAATCTTCATTCGCGATGCCAAGCCATGAGATGAAAAAACTGGCAAGGACTTAATTGGAGTATTTTGTCCAATTGCAGTACCAGGCATGAACGACATCAGTTACATGGGAAGTTTGGTCACATTAGAACAGGGGAAGTGAAAGATAGATTTCAACAATGTGTTCAAATTCAAAAATAGTTTCAAAATAAAAATTAAAAAGGGTGTTGAGAAGTAAAAGGATTGGGGAAAGGAAATACATTTGAAGTAAAGGATGAAATAAATAATTATGCAGGAGGTTGCTACGATTTGGAATGCTTTCCTGAAAAGAATGGCATTAAATATATAAAAACAATTAAAAGCCAGTTAGCTAAATACTGAAAGGAAGCAGTATTGCAGAGTTATGGGATAAGAACAGGAGAGAAGAACTAATTGGATATCTCTTTCAAAGAGTCACGCAGGCACAAAGGATTTGTGCTATATTTTTCTATGATCATCTATATGGCTTCATGGATATTGGAATCAGAGTGCTCTTTTATTGAAACAACCATTTTTATTCATTTTAAAAAAATGTCTAATAACTGGTTGTACCTTGTGGTTTTACTTTTATATTTACTTTGAGAGTATGTGTTGAGCATTAAAGCCATCAATGCAGGACCACCAATATTGAAAAACACTAGGAGGGAAGACAAATACAACAAGTGGTTTGGGTTTCTACCAAATTTTAAAACGTTGCAGAATATGGGGAGGAAGCAAGGCTGGGGCATCAGCTCTGAAGGTCAGGGAAAGTGGAAACAGCAAGGAGAATTGCTGCACCGTGATATGGAGATGAAGGAAGGACATGAATTGCAACAAAAGCCAAATGTGTTGAAAATGAAAGAAAGATGAAAAGGTCTCGATTACTAAAACAGTTTTTTTTCTGCAGTAAAGTCCATAGATCTATACAGCACAGAAACAGCCCCTTCAGCCCAACAAGAATCCTCTTAAGCTTGTCTCATTTTCTTGTGTTTGGCTTTCTAAACCTTTCCTATCCATTAAGTTGTTTAAATGTCTTTTAAACATTGTAATTGCACATGCCATAACCATTGCATCTGGCAGTTCTTTCCATTACCCACTATCTTCCATAATTAAAGTGTTGTCAATATGTTCTACATATCTGGGAAGCAACAGCAAGACTTTCATTGCATCTGTACCTTGTACTCATGTAAATGTCAATAAACTATTCTTATTCTTACCCTTGCCCTGCCTAGAATATTCCCTTTAAATATTTCCCCTAAACCTATACCTTCAAGCTTCAGATTCACCTAAAAGGACTGTGACCATGTGTTAAAAAACACCTTTTCATTTCTGTACATGCCGAACCCCTAGTTGACTGTCCAAAATGCATCATCTTGCACTTGCTGGGATTAAATTCCATCAACCACACTTTCCTTAACCAACATCCCGATCTATAGCCTTAGACCATTTTCCTTGCCATCCACAAATCATCAATTTTTGAATCATTAATTTTATCTCCTAGCACAAGACACATCTTCCTCACTCTTCCCCTCTCCACCTTCCATAGCGACCGCTCCCTCGTCCACTCATCCCTTCCCACTAGTTACCCCCTTGGTACCTTAGCCTGCAGCTGCAGGAAGTGACACACTTGCACCCACACCTTCTTGCACACAACCATTCAGGGCCACAAACGGTCCTTCCAAGTGAAGCAACATTTCATTTGTGAATCTGGGGGAATCATCCATTACATTCAGTATTCCTCTTGTGACTTTCTCTACATTGGAGACACTGGACACAGACTGGGAGATAGCTTCACGGAGCACCTTTTCTCTGTCCACATCAATCACAGTGATATCCCAGTGGCCAACCATTTCAATTCAGCCCCACATTCCCGTAACGACACATCCGTCCATGGTCTCATGCACTGCGAAACGAAGGCCACCCATAAATTAGAGGAGTGACACCTAATATTCTATTGTGCACTCTCCAACTGGATGGCCCACTCCTCATTTTCCCTCTCTTCCCTATCCCTCTATCTTCATTCCTTCAGTTCTCCACTCTCTTCCCTCTTCATTCACAAAACCATCTCCCCCCCATCCATTTGCTGGTGAGCCCTCCCTCCCTTATCCATCTATTACCTCAAGCCTGTGGGACTGTAATCCTCCCCTTGCCCCACCCCCTCCACCATTTTGTTTGGGTGCCTGTCTACATTTTGCTCATACCTTGATTAAGGACTGAAGCCCAAAAGGACAGTAGGGTTGGCCTACAGGTTAGCACAACACTTTTACAGTGCCAGCGATCGTGACCAGACCTGGGTTCGAATCCCGCGATATCTGTAAGGAATTTGCATGTTCTCTCTGAGTCTACATGGGTCTTCTCCAGGCCCTTTGGCTTCCTCCCACCCTTCAAAAGAAACTTTCCAGGATGTAGGTTAATGGGATGTAAATTGGGCAGTCCAGACTCACAATTCTGAATTGGCCTGTTACAGTGCACTATGTCTAAATTTAATTTAAAAAAAAAATTTCAAATAAAATGTTGGCTATGTATTTTTATCTTAGCCAACTGCATGA
Source organism: Narcine bancroftii (assembly GCF_036971445.1). Lineage (NCBI taxonomy): Eukaryota > Metazoa > Chordata > Chondrichthyes > Torpediniformes > Narcinidae > Narcine > Narcine bancroftii. The sequence continues at coordinate 117,952,951 of NC_091473.1, read as the reverse complement.
AAACCAACAAGGTCGGGTCAGGTACAGCAATGAGTTCTCTGAACCCTTCTCCATTAACAATGGCGTGAAGCAAGGCTGTGTTCTCGCACCAACCCTCTTTTCAATCTTCTTCAGCATGATGCTGAACCAAGCCATGAAAGACCTCAACAATGAAGACGCTGTTTACATCCGGTACCGCACGGATGGCAGTCTCTTCGATCTGAGGCGCCTGCAAGCTCACACCAAGACACAAGAGCAACTTGTCCGTGAACTACTCTTTGCAGACGATGCCGCTTTAGTTGCCCATTCAGAGCCAGCTCTTCAGCACTTGACGTCCTGTTTTGCGGAAACTGCCAAAATGTTTGGCCTGGAAGTCAGCCTGAAGAAAACGGAGGTCCTCCATCAGCCAGCTCCCACCATGACTACCATCGGGCACACAAAACTCAAAACGGTCAACCAGTTTACCTATCTCGGCAGCACCATTTCATCAGATGCAAGGATCGACAACGAGATAGACAACAGACTCGCCAAGGCAAATAGCACCTTTGGAAGACTACACAAAAGAGTCTGGAAAAACAACCAACTGAAAAACCTCACAAAGATAAGCGTATACAGAGCCGTTGTCATACCCACACTCCTGTTCGGCTCCGAATCATGGGTCCTCTACCGGCATCACCTATGGCTCCTAGAACGCTTCCACCAGCATTGTCTCCGCTCCATCCTCAACATTCATTGGAGCGCTTTCATCCCTAACGTCGAAGTACTCGAGATGGCAGAGGCCGACAGCATCGAGTCCACGCTGCTGAAGATCCAGCTGCGCTGGGTGGGTCACGTCTCCAGAATGGAGGACCATCGCCTTCCCAAGATCGTGTTATATGGCGAGCTCTCCACTGGCCACCGTGACAGAGGTGCACCAAAGAAAAGGTACAAGGACTGCCTAAAGAAATCTCTTGGTGCCTGCCACATTGACCACCGCCAGTGGGCTGATATCGCCTCAAACCATGCATCTTGGTGCCTCACAGTTTGGCGGGCAGCAACCTCCTTTGAAGAAGACCGCAGAGCCCACTTCACTGACAAAAGGCAAAGGAGGAAAAACCCAACACCCAACCCCAACCAACCAATTTTCCCCTGCAACCGCTGCAACCGTGTCTGCCTGTCCCGCATCGGACTTGTCAGCCACAAACAAGCCTGCAGCTGACGTGGACATTTACCCCCTCCATAAATCTTCGTCCGCGAAGCCAAGCCAAAGAAAGATATAAATTCCACTCTCTGTTTCACCTGGGGAGTTTCCCCAGCATTGTGTTTTTACTTCAATCACAGTGTCTGCAGGCTTTTTATGTTTTATTCCAATCTTATCTCCTACATTCATGTTATTAACATTTGTCACAAACCACAATGGTCTCAGCAGCAATCCTTGAGATACAAGATTCTAATCAGAGAAGAAAAAAATCCTTCTACCAGTGATCTTTGCTGCCTATAAATCTCATTGTGCCTTCTGGACCATGTGGATTTTTGTCAAATGCTTTAATAAAGTCCTGCCTTCATCAATCTTCTAAGTTACCTCCTTCAAAAAATTCATTCATATTAATGAATTGGGATTCCCAACACACAAAAGGCATGCAGACTATCTCTGATTCACTCCTTCCCTTCGATACATACATAAATACCAGTTTTTCAGGTTCTCTCCAATAATTTTCCTACAACTGACAATAAACACACTGGCCTAGTTTCCTGGCCTGTTCCTGCTCCCCTTCTGAAATAAAGGATCTTTGTTAACCACAGATGAGGTCCTCCAATGATGTCAGAGGCCTTGATTCATTTTTGGTTCCTGAGGAAAACCACTCAGTAGTCGGCCTCATCTGCAACAACGATGAGTCACACTACAGAGAAGGGGTGAGAAATCTCGTGAAATGGGGCATGAATAATTACCTGAGTCTCTTCATGGAGAAGACAAAGGAGATGATGGTGGACATCAGGAAGGCCAAGAACAACCACACTCCACTTCACATTAATAGCTTGACAATGGAGAGAGTAGAGGGCACTAAGTTCCTTGGAGACCACTTATCAAGTGACTTATCCTGAACACACAATAGCTCCTCACTTGTCAGGAAGGTGCAACAGCATTTCATTAGAAGGCTCAGGTGGGAAAGACTACTGGCCACTATTCTATCAACTTTCCACAGGAGCTCCATTGAGTGAGCCCTGGCTGGCTACATCACAGTGTGCTACGGTTGCTGTTGAGCATTGGATTGGGTGTCAATCCACAAAACTATAAAAGCAGCAGAGTGGATCACTGGGTCTCCCTTTCCCCCATCGATGCGATTTATCGGGATCATTGTTTAGAGTGGGCTCAATAAATCAGAGAGAACCCTTACCATTTCATGCGCAGCATCTTCCAGCTACTCTCATTGGGAAAGAGATACAGAAGGAATAGTCCAGAACCACCAGGGTGAGGAATAGCCTCTTCCCACAGGCAATGAAACTGCTGAATGGAGGATGAACTGCTAAAAAAAAAACAATCTGAGTCTTCCTTATTTATTAACAATATTTATTTTAAATAATGTGCATTGTATTTGCTTGTATGTACGTTTACACTGATTTGTACTGTGGACTGATAAACACTTTTGTCAGATTGAACTTGAAAGCGAATGGACTATCAGTGCAGGGTCCCCTATGGTTGTTCCCCTCAATAACACAAATATCATTTTGGATGCTGTTGAGGGGTATGACATACCTCGGACAAGCCACAGCATTTAGGTCTCTAGCATGGTGTGGTTAAGAAGGGAAGGAAGGAGAAGAGGTGAGCTATAGTGATAGGAGATTCGAGAATGAGGGGAACATATAAGAAGTTCTGTGGAAGAGACTGAGAATACTGAATGGTATTTTGCCTCCCAGGTGCTAGGGTCCGGGATATGTCAGATCAAGTTCATGGCATTCTCAAGAGGGAGGAAAAGCAGCCAGATGTTATGGTCCACATTGGGACCAATGATGTAGATAGGAAGGGAGATGAGGTTCTGTGAAGAGAGTTCAAGGTTAGCCTAAATTAAAGGACAGGACCTCCAGGATTGTGATCCCAGGATTGCTACCCATGCCAGGTGCTAGCGTGGTCAGAAATAGGAGGGTAATGCAGCTTAGTGCAAGGTTGAAGAAATGGTGCAGGTGGGGGGGGCTTCAGATTTCTGGATCATTGGGCTCTCTTCCAGGGAAGGCAGGACCTATTTCAGCAGGTTTGCATCTAAACTGGAGGGGGACTAATATCCTTGCAAGAAGGTGTGCTGCTCCTGCTCCAGGAGGTCAAACTTGATGTGCAGAGGGATGAGAACCAGAGTGCCAGAGCAGATAGGAAGGGTGGAGAAAGATTGACATTAAGACTGCATACAAAGGCTGGAATCAAAAGGTTGTGCATGGCAGGAATAATGTACTGAGCTGCATCTATTTCAATGCAAGGAATAGTGTAGGAACGGTAGCCAAGCTTAGAGTGCAGATTGGCACATGGAATTATGACATTGTGGCCATTAGTGCAGGAGGAGCAGGACTTGCAGTTCAATGCTCCACGATTTGGTGATTCAGATGCAAAAGAGGGGAGGGATGAAAGGGGGAGGATGGTATTGCTCATCAGGGAAAATGTCACAGCAGTGCTCATACAGGGCAGATGAATGGGATCATCAACTGAGTCTCTATTGGTGGAAATGGGAAAAGGGAAATTTATGTTCACATTAATTGGGATTGTATTATAGACCTCTCAATAGTCAGTGAGAATTGGAGGATCAAATCATCAGAAATATAGCTGACAGCTGTGATAGTAGGTGCTTTTAACTTTCCATATCTTAACTGGTACTTGCATACTGTAAAAGGGCTAGATGGCTTTGAATTTGTCAACTGCATTCAGGAAATTTTTCTAAATCAATATATTGAGGTACCAACTAGAGAGAGGGCAATACTGGATCTTCTCTGGGGAAGATGGACAGGTGACAGAAGTATGTATTGCGGAACACTTTGGGTCCATTTATCATAATGCCATTAGTTTCAAGATAATCATAGATAAGGATGAATCTGGTCCTTGGATTGAGATTCTAAAATGAAGGAAGCCCAATTTTGAAGAAATTAGAAATGATCTAGAAAGTGTGGATTAGGATAGGTTGTGGGAGGCCTACAAAGGTGAAATTTTGAGAGTTCAGAATTTGTCAGGATAAAAGGCAAAGTTAACAAGCATAGGGAACCATAGTTTTCGAGGGATATTGGGGATTTGGTTAAGAAGAGAGAAGTTTATGACAGGTATAGGCAACAAGGGGTAAATGAGGTACTTCAGGAGTATAAAAAAATGCATGAAAAACTTAAGAAATCTGGAGCGCTAAAAGAAGACATGAAGTTGCTTTGGCAGACAAGGTGAGGGAAAAATCTAAGGGTTTCTGCAGGTATATTAATAGCAAAAGAATAGTAAAGAACAAAATTGGTCCCCTTGAAAATCAGAGTGGTTAGCTATGTAGGAGATCTTAAACGTTTTTTTTTGCATCTGTGTTTACTCAGGAAACTGGTCTATGGAAGTGAGGCAAACAAGCAGTGAGGTCACGGAACCTGCATGGATTAAAGAGGAGGAGGTTCTTGCTGACTTAAAGCGAATAAAGGTAGACAAGGTATTCCTCAAACTTTGAGAAAGGCTAGTGCAGAAATTTGCAGGGGCTCTGAAAGATGTATTTAACATGTTGTTGGCCACCATTGAGGTGCCGGAAGATTTGAGAGTAGCTCATGTTGTTAAAAAAAGGGTCTAAAATAATCAGGAATATTAGAGGCCTGTCAGCCTGATGACAGTTAATGGAAGTAAATTATTGGAAGCTGTTCTAAGCAATTGAAAAAACAAATATTAACCAATTTTGTAATGTTTTTTGAGGACGTTACCAGAAAGGGCAATGAAGGCTGTTGATGTTGTTTACATGGACTTTAATAAGATCTTGATAAGGACCTGCTTTGGAGGTTGGTCAGGAAGGTTTATTTGCTCAATGTTCATGGTGAGGTAGTCAATTCGATTAGTCATTGGCTTTATGGGAGAAGCCACAGAGTGGTCGTGGATGATTGCCTTTCTAACTGGAGGCCTGTGACTAGTGGTGTGCGTCAAGGATTGGTGCTGGGTCCATGGTTATTTGTCATCTATATCAATGATCTGGGAAATAATGTGGTAAACTGAATAAGCAAATTTGCAGATGACACGAAGATTGAAAATGTCATGGACAGTGACAAAGCCTTTCAAAGCTTGCAAAGGGATCTGCACCAGCTGGAAAATGGGGTTGCAAAATGGCAGATGGAATTTAATGCAGACAAATGTGAGGTGTTGCATTTTGGAAGGACAAACCGAGGTAGGACATACACTAGAATGGTAGGGCACTGAGTAGTGTGGTGTATCAGAGAGCTCTGAGCATACAGATACAAAATTCCTTGAAAGTGTCTCGACTGATCCAAGGACAAGATTGGCTGATTTAGGTGTGGTGAAAGGCATTTACATAGATGTATGGACTGACCAGTCCGAATCTCCCTGACCTTCCTTAATTCCTCCCTTGGCTCCTCCCCAGAGTTCCCAATAAAGGCTGGCAGGCTTGGACTTTCCCCCTCTTGCCTGGAACCTGGCCAAGTAGTGCATCAGTAATGTTCGTTTTTGGTAATTAAAGCCATTTAATCAGTCCATCATGCCAGTGTGATTATTGTGTGCTCCACAGTAGGTACCGGGTTTAGCTATTTTAAAGGGGATATGATGGGAGTTAAAAGGGGGCAGGGGTGGGGTGGGGGGTGGAAGCATGAGTAGCATTACTAATCAAGGATAGCATCTGTGATAGTACAGATCTATCACCAATGTATATAGTGTATATAGTTACAGTATCTAGACTGTGCTTACAGCGATTGGCTGAGAGCTAAGCCACGCCTACTGTCTGGGCCTTAAAGGGTTGTGTCCCTAGCCAGGTCGGATCATTCCGGACTGGTCGGCCACCTGTGAAGAGCTCCTGTCTTTTGCTAATAAAAGCCTTGGTTTGGATCAACAAGTCTTTGATTCTTTTGATGAGCTCTACAGTATCACAGCTGTAGAAAGGGAAGACGTTTTGAAAGGAGAGTACAGAGTTTGAATGCTCCTGTTAGGATCAAAGGCAAGATTAGAAGGCACAGGGAACTCTGGTTTTTGAGGGATATTGGGGACCTGGTTTGGAAGATGAGAGAGGTATATAACTGATAATAGGCATCATGGAGCAAATGAAGTACTTGAGGAGTATAAAAAAAATGCAAGAAAAACCTCAAGAAATAAATCAGGAAGATAAAAGAAGACATGAGGTTGCTTTGGCAGACAATGTGAAGGAAAATCCTAAGGGTTTCTACAGGTATATTAAGAGCAAAAGGACAGTAAGAGAGAAAATTGGTCTCTTGAAGATCAGAGTTGTCAGCTTTGTATGGAGCTAAAAGAGATTTGAGAGACCTTAAATGTTACAGTTTTTTCATCAGTATTCACTCAGTAAAAGTGCACAGAATTGTGGGAAGTAAGGAAAACCAGCAGTGAGGTCATGGAATCTATACAGATTAAAGAGGAGTAGGTGCTTTCTGTCTTAAAGCAAATAAAGGTGGAAAAATCCCCAGGGCCTGACAAGATATTCCCTCAGACCTTGAGAGAGGCTAGTGTAGAAATTGCAGGGGCTCTGGAAGAAATATTTTAAATGACCTTACCCATGAGTGTGGTGCCAGAGGATAGGAGGGTGGCTCATGTTGCTCTATTGTTTAAAAAAAAGGCTCCAAAAGTACCCTTGAACTAAAAGGCTGGTGAGCCTGATGTCAGTAGGAGGAAAATTATTGGAAGGTGTTCTAAGAGATCAGATATAGGATTATTTGGATAGGCATGGACTGAATAAGGATAGTCAACATGGCTTTGTGCGTGGTAGGTCGCGTTTAACCAATCTTATAGTGTTTTTTGAGGGGAAAGTTGACAAAAGAAAGGCTGTGGATGTTGTCTACATGGACTTTAGTATCCCCTTTGATAAAGTCCTACATGGGAGGTTAGCCAAGAAGGTTCAGATGCTAGGTATTCATGATTAACTGAATTTGACAATGGCTGGACAAGAGAAGCCAGAGAGTGGTGGTGGATGACTGCTTCTCAGACTGGAGGCTTGCAACTAGTGGTGTGCCTCAGGGATCAGTGCTGTTTGACATCTATATGAATGATCTGAATGATAATGTGGTAAATTGGATCAGCAAGTTTGCAGATGACACTAAGATTGGAAGTGTTCTTGAAAGCGAAGTAGATTTTCAACACTTGCAGTGGGATCTGGAGCAGCTGGAAAAATTGGCCCGAAAATGGCAGATGGAATTTAATGCAGACAAGTACATTCTGTTGTAATGTTCTATAGTTCTATGTTTCTGATACACTATGTGGACTAGCCAACCAGCAGAGAGGCCATACTGGATCTAGTGCTGGGTAATGTACCTGTCCAGATGACAGACCTTTTTGGGATGCAGCAGTTTGGTAATATTGACCACAATTCCTTGATCTTATTTAGACATACAGCAGGGTAACAGGCCCTTTCCGCTGATGAGCCCATTGCCGCCCAATTACACCCAATTGACCTACAACCACTAGAATGTTTTGAAGGATGGGAGGAAACCAGAGCCCCTAGGAAAACCCACACAAACATGGGGAAGAATGTACAAATTCCTTACATTCGAAACCAGTCCCGATCGCTCATCCTGTAACAGTGTTGCGCTAACCATGCTATGGGAAAACAAGCATGTACATCTTAAGCATAGCTACAGAAAAGGATTGGAGTAGATAAAATGGTAAAGTATTTAATTTAGGATGGTCTAATTATGATAGTATAAGGCAGGAACTGGGGTGAGTAAATTGGGAACAGATGCTTTCAAGGAAAAGCACAGAAGCAATACTGTTGATGTTTAGGGACTACTTGCACGGGGATTTGGATTGGTCTGTCCCTCTGAGGCAGGGAAATGATTGACAAAAGGGAACCATGGTTGACAAAAGAGATGAGATAGTGAGTTAAGAGGAAGAAGGAAGGATACACAAGGTTTAGGAAGCAAAAGATAAGAACGGCTCATGAGAATTATATTGTAGTCAAGAAGGAATTTAAGAAAGGACTTAGGAGAGCGAGAAGAGGGTATGAGAAGGTCTTGGCAAGTAGAATTAAGGCAGACTATGCATACGTAAAGAACAGAAGGATGACTAGAATGAAGGTTGAGCTGCTTCAGGGTAAAGGAGGCAATAGGTGCTTGAAGGGAGAGAAGGTAGTGGAGATCCTAAATGAATACTTGGCTTCAGTGTTCACCAGAGTGAGGACAATATAGAACAAGCTTATGTGCTCGAGCATGCTGAGAGAAAGAAAGAGGAATGCTGGATCTTTTTAAAAACGTTAAATCAAATCAAGTTTATTGTCATCTGATTGAACAAGTACTACCTGATGAAACAGTGTTCTCCAGTCCCGGTGTAAAAACCATACAGTCACACAACCAATCATAACACACATACAGGCAGATAATATATATTTAGGACAAGTAATATAGTCATGAACTATTTTGTAACTGTGTAAGAATATACCCTTCTTTCTGTAGTAACTGTAGTGCACCACTGTGGGGTGTATGAATATGTATATCAGTGTGTGTGAACAGTTTCCTGAGATGGTAGAAGGTATCAGTAAGTAAAGTCTCTTGTTATTTGAATCTTTCATCTCTAAGTTGTTAAAGAAGCCTCCAAGAAACATTACATGGTGGCAGTAGTATAAGAGAACAAGAATAAAGCCATACAGTTGATTGTAAGTCACTGAAATACGAAGGGGAAGAGGAGAAAAAACATTACTGAAAAAAAGTGGCTGGAGCAACAGTAGTTCACCCAGTGATGGACTGGGAGGCTGAAGACATCGTTGAATTAGTTAAAAAGTTTCAGGGGTGCAATTTATCATTGAAAAGCGATTTTAAAAATACAACAGTAGAGGAGAAGGTCCGTTATATACTTCTCTAGACAGGGGAGCGAGGCCTTGACTTATTTAATAGCTGGGAGCTTACAGAGGTGGAGAAAAATGATCCAGAGCAGATATTTGCAAAGTTTGCCTCTCATCTTGAACCCAGGTCTAATCAGAGAATTAAGCGCTTTAAGTTTCAAGGCTTAAGGCCTGATGATACGGTTGATAACTTCCTCACTAGACAAAAAGTTGTTGCTGCAAAATGCAGATTTAAGTTTATAGTGGAGAGCTACTGGAACACATCCAGAGAAAGAATCTAAACAAGGCATCAGCTAGACTGCAGAGATTACTTCTATGACTACAAGGCTACGATTTCAACTTAAAATACATACTAGGCAAAGAGATGGTGCTTGGTGATACCTTCTCACAACTTTCCGCGAATGAAAAATATGAAACGGGGATCAAGAAACATGACCTCATCAGTGCATCCAGTAACAAAATAAGCCAGATCAGAGAAGAAACCAGTAAGGATGATGTGTTGCAAATGCTTTCTCAACAAGTAATAGAAGGATGGCCAGAGAGGATAAAGCAGATACATCCTTCAATACGTCAGTATATCGTTGGAGAATGGTGTTCTGCTGGCTGGATCAAGACTGATTATACCTGAAACAACACAGAAAGAGATTCTCCGGAAAATACATGGGAATGGAGAAATGCAAACTCAGAGTGAAGTCAGCCATGTTCTGGACTGGAATATACAAAGACATTGAAAATATGGTGGCTACATGTCAAATATGCCAAAAGTACAGAAGCAAACAACAAAAAGGGGAATGATTTCCGCAGAAGTACTTGCCAAGCCATGGCACACAGTGGGAGCAGACTTGTTCACTGAGAATTGAGAGTGGTATTTAATAGTAGCCTGTTACTACTCTAAGTTTCCATTTGTCAAAAAGGTGAAAGACCTGAGAGCATCAACTATCACCTCAGAAATGAGAGCACTTTTTGCTGAACAAGGAACACCTGAGCAAGTAATATGTGACAATGGAACACAGTTCACCTCACAAGAATTCAGAAAGCTGGCTGCAGAGTATGGGTTTGTTATCACTACATCATTCCCATCCTACCCCAAAGGTCATGGGTTCATTGAAAGACAAGTGCAAATTGTGAAACGCACACTAGTTAAGTGTTGCTAAACAAAAGACCCACACACGATAGCCCTTGGCCCCTCCATAGCCAGGAGCACGTTGGGCTGTGGCACCCTGAGCCATCCCCAACACCAATCACCATGGGAGCCCTGGGTGGTGCCACCTCTGCGTGCTGATGGGCCTGGGCTGCTGAGCAAATCAACCAGCAAGAAAAACCAAATCAGTCTGCAGACACTGAAACAATGCTGGAGAAACTCAGCACAGCAGGTTAACACAGTGAACAAAGATATTGGGTAGGCAACACAAGGCAAGAACCGTGGCGCCCCCCTTCAAGTGGCACCCAGGGCATGTGCCATGGCTTCCATTCCCTAGATACACCTATGGAGAAGACAATTTCTTTTTTTTTTTAAAAACTTTATTTAAGATTTTTATAACATGAATAAAATAGAAAGTTACAGTAAAAAGATTAAACATAAGATAATAAAAAATTACAATACTACATCGGCAGACTAAATAAACTAAACCCCCCCCCCCCAAATTAGTACACAACATTAATGACCTAGCTTAAAGTTAGTCCAACCCCCCCAAAATAAAGAGTGAAATGAACAATAATTATATATAAAAAAAACCCTTACACAAAAAAAGATAAAACATAACAAATAAAGATACTAACCAAAAAAACAGAAGGAAAAAAAAATTATCAATACTAAAATATCAAACTTAAAAACATATTTAAATCAAACTTAAATGCATATATTTAGCAAACAGAGTCCACTTCAACCTATAAAAAGACATCCTATCCTGAATTGAAAAAGATATCCTTTCCATAGTCAAACAGGATTTCATCTCCAAATATCACCTATCTAAAGTTAATATATTTCTATCTTTCCAAGTAAGAGCTATATATTTCTTGGCCACAGCTAAAGCTAAATAGATAAAAGAAATCTGATAATCTCGTAGGCCCAAATCAATTAATGATTGCATATTCCCTAATAAAAATATACCAGGATCTAATACAAGACAGATATTATATAAACTGTTAAATATAGATTGAATATCCTTCCAATACTGTTGCAATCGATCACAAAACCAAACAGTATGCAAAAAAGTATTAGCCGTCTGGTCACAACGAAAACAGCAATCCGACTTACTAAGACCAAACTTTTTTAGTTTCTCCGGTGTTAAATATAACTGATGTATAAAATTGTAATTAATCATCGCTAATCTAGCATTAACCAATTTCCTAATACTATTCTGACAAATTTCCATCCAAGCTTCTTCAGCTATTATAAAACCTAAATCTTTTTCCCATTTCAGCTTATCCTTATCCCAATCTTTTTCGCTATCAATTTCTTGTAAAATACAATACAAATCAGATATATATCCCTTTTGTGGTATTGAAAGTACATATTCCTCAAAATTAGAATCAGGCAATAAAATCATATGTCGACCACATATCTGTTTTACAAAAGATCTTAATTGATAATACACAAATACAGTGTTTCCACTAATACCGAATTTCCTTTGTAATTCATCAAAGGAACAAAAACATCCCTCAGAAAAACAATCGGATAAATTTTTTATTCCCTTCCTTTCCCACTGTTTCAAAGTAATATTGGAGACTGTAAAAGGAACAAGTTGATTGTTATATAATGGCAATTGTCCAGACCATTTATTTTTGAGCCCCCAATTTATTAAGTTTACTTGTCCATAAGTTTAATAAATGCTTCAATATTGGGACATCATAAGTTCGTAATAATTTTTTATTCCATCGAAACAAAAACTTATGAGAAAATTTTTCTGAAATAACCGCCATTTCTATCTTTGCCCAACTGGGCGGATCATCCATATTCATTAATGCACTAAGAAATTTAAATTGAGCTGCAGCATAATAATGTTGAAAATTTGGTAATCTTAAACCTCCAAATTGAAAATCCCACATCAGCTTTCTCATCGCTACCCTTGGAAATTTTCCCTTCCATAAAAAGTCTCTAATTGCTTTATATAAATCCTTAAAAAACTTTTATTTAAAAAACAAGGAATTGATTGAAACAAATATTGTATTCGTGGAAAAATATTCATTTTTATAGTATTAATCCTCCCTAATAGACCCAAAGGCAAATCCTTCCACTTAATCAAATCTAATTTAATCCTTTTTATTAAAGGAAGATAATTAATTGAATATAAATCTTGAAATTCTGTATTAACATTAATTCTTAAATATTTAATTTGTGTGGTCCACTTCAAATTTGTAATACTTTTATACATTGAATAATCATTTTTACAAATTGTTAAGATTTAACTTTTGGTCCAATTTACTTTATAACCAGATAATTGGCCATAAATTTCTAAACATTCTTGAATTGCTGGTAAAGAAATACCCGGATCCACCAAATATAATAAAACATCATCAGCAAATAGATTAATCTTATATTCCTCATTCAAAACTCTCATGCCTTTAACATTTTCATTTTGACGTATTAATTGTGTCAAAGGCTCAATAACTATAGCAAATAAAGCAGGTGACAATGGGCATCCTTGTCTAGTAGACCTTGTTAAATTAAAATAATCTGAAATCTGCCCATTGACAGCAATTCTGGCCTTCGGACTATTATATAAAGCCTTTATCAATCCAATAAATGAAGAACCAAAACAAAATTTCTCAAGTACTTTAAACAAAAAATTCCATTCCACTCTATCAAAAGCCTTTTCTGCATCCAGCGAAACCACTATTGGATAATTCATCTGAGATTTAGATTTATTTATCAAAGTTATTAAACGCAAAATATTATCTGACGCATATCTATTTTTTTATAAATCCCGTTTGATCACTATGTATTATTTTAGGCAAATATTGAGCTAATCGGTTAGCCATAGCTTTTGCTACAATTTTATAATCTACATTTAACAGCGATATTGGTCTATAAGAAGAAACCTCTAAAGGGTCTTTATCTTTTTTTGGTATAACTGTAATTATTGCATTGGAACAAGACTCGGTAATCGAAAAGTATCATAAATTTGTTGTAAAACATCCTTATATATAGGAAATATATCAGCATAAAAAGTTTTATAAAACTCTATAGAAAATCCATCTTCACCAGGTGCCTTTCCATTTGGCATATCTCTTATCGCCGTTTCTATTTCCTTTTCTGTAAAGGATTTATCTAACTCCTGTCTATCTTATTGATTCAATTGTGGAAATTTAATATTTTTCAAAAAAGAATCTATAGCATCCTCAGTTACATCTTTACATTCTGAAGTATATCATTTTTTATAAAAATTACAAAATTCCTCATTAATTTCCTTTTAACTAAAAGTAATACCCGATTTCTTTCTAATTACTGGTATAATTCTAGATAATTGTTCCTTTTTTAACTGCCATGACAAAACTTTATGAGCTTTCTCACCCCATTCATAAAATTTATGTTTAGTTCGATTCATTAAACATTCAAACCGATAAGTTTGTAATTCATTATATTTAAATTTTAAATTAGTTAACTGATTCTTTTGCATTTCAGTAGCATTTTTTAAAAATTCTTTTTCAGTAACAGTTATCTTTTTCTCTAAATCTTCAATCTCTTTAATTCTCTCTTTCTTTACTTTAGAAGCATAACTAATAATTTGACCTCGTAAAAAAGCTTTCATTGCATCCCATAAAACAAAGTGACTAGTAACAGAATTACTATTATTACTAATAAAAACCTCAATTTGTTGTTTTAAATAACTAATAAATTCCATTTTTTGCAGTAACATAGTGTTAAATCTCCATCTTGGAGTGTTCAAAACATCCTGTAAACTCTGATATTCTAATAATAACAATGAATGATCCGTAACCAATCTTGCCTTATAATCCACAGATGTAACCCTATCCTGCAAATGTGTTGAAATTAAAAAATAATCAATTCTAGAAAAATAATTATGTCGTGACGAATAAAAAGAAAAATCTTTCTCTGTAGGATTAAATCTTCGCCAAATATTAACTAAATTCAAATCTGACATCATATTAGTTACTTGAACTGCCATCTTCGATTTCTTAATTACTCTTGGATACTTGTCCAATAAAGGCTCCAATACCACATTCAAATCTCCCCCAATCATCACATTAGAATTTGATTGTCCAAGTAATAAAGACATATCGACAACAAAAGCTGTATCCTCAACATTCGGAGCATAAACATCAAGCAAAGTCCAAGCTTCATTAAAAATTGTACAGTTCAATTTTAATAATCTTCCACCATTTTTCTCTTCATTTTGTAACTGAAATGGTAAATTCTTGTGCACCAAAATTGCCACTCCTTTTGCTTTTGAATTAAATGAAGAATAAAAATCTTGTCCAACCCATTCATGTTTGAGTTTCAAATGTTCCTTATCTGTCAAATGAGTTTCCTGTAAAAAAGCCACATCAACTTTTAATTTTTTTAAGTAAGCAAGTACTTTCTTACGCTTAATGGGATTATTTAAACCCTGGACATTAAAAGAAGCAAACTTCAATTTAAACATTCCTTACAACAACTCAACACAAGAAAAAAAAAGAAAAGAAAGAAAAAAAAGGAGAAAAAACCCCAAAAGAAAAAAATTACCCTTTCTCTTATTCCCTCTTAAAACTACAATCAAAAACAAATAAAAAAAATTGAAAAAAAAATTTATTTAAAAAAAAGTAATAAAAAAAACTTCACTCCTTAACCCAAAAATTAAGAAAAAAAAAACAGGCAGGAGGTTACTACTACCCCCTCCTGTTTAAACCGCACAATGCGGTAACTCCCACAAAATATTGGGTGTGAGATAACTCACACGTAGCTGATGACTTCTGGAAAATAGTGTGCCCACCCAGTTCACTCTCCCAACTCCCATTTCATATTAAACTTTCATCAATTATTAAGATCTTCCAAAAAAAATTATTATTTTTTTAAATCAATTTTATCACTTCGACCACCATTGTTTCCATTTCTTCTTGGAATCTGATTCCCATCTTGTATCTCCACTCTCTTTGGAGACCGAGGAGGACTACGTCGTTCTTAAAATTGCGTGATCGGTAAAAATTGAGTAAAGTCCATAGCTTCTTTAGGATTGTCAAAAAACTTTGGCTGATATCCATCCTGAAAAATCTTCAATACCGCAGGGTACCTAAAAGTTGCCTTGTATCCTTTTTTCCACAACAACTCTTTCACAGAATTAAATTCACGTCGTTGAAACATAATTTCTTGACTCAAATCTGGATAAAAAAAAAAACACGGTTATTCTGGACCATCAAAGGAGATCTATTTTGCTGAGCGTTTCTAATAGCCATACGTAAAATTGTCTCTCTATCACAATAATTTAAACAACGGACCAGAACAGGTCTCGGATTCTGTCCTGAAAAAGGTTTCCTTCTTAAAGCTCTGTGAGCACATTCCAATATTAAACCTTCAGGGAACTTATCTTGCCCTAACACTCGTGGAATCCATTCAGTAAAAAATTTTCTTGGATCTGGCCCTTCTATACCTTCTGGCAAACCAACAATTTTTACATTGTTCCGTCTAGATTGGTTCTCCAAATAATCAACTTTTTTTGCTAAATTTTTATTCTGAATCTGCAATGTTTCAATTGTTTTGTTTACATCTTGCAGTTGATCTTGTACATCAACTAAACCTTGATCACACATATCAAGTCTTTCAGTGGTTTCAAGTTTAAATGCTCCATAGTCAGCCATCTGTTGAGTATTGATATTCACCAATTTATTAAGCTTAGAATGGACGTGGGTTATAGAGCTGTTTCATTGAAGAATACATCTTAAATTCAAGATTCTTAACAATCATATCAGCAAAAGTAGATTCAGACATAGTAGGATCCTGCTGTTTCTGAGAAACCAAAGGGTCTTCTGTCCCTTCCCTTGGTTTGGCAGCCTTTCTTGCAGTATGACTCCGTGTAGAAACCCCTGCCACAGCCCCCTCAGCAACATCAGGAGGCTGATAGTCAGGGTTATCCTTATCCTTAAGCCATATTTCATCAAAAGCTTCCATTATATCCATACCTGGGGAAAATGTCATGACTGGTAGTGCATTCCGCTATATCAATCGGAGGTCGGCTCTTTAACTCTCCAGCTGGCGGCGCCCCAGCTGATTCAGCTGTCAAAGTCTCGGTGACAGCGCTCACAGCGGTTGCTGTTTGAAATACATGCACCCGGCCAGCCCTTTGTTCTAAAGGCTGGCGAGTGCCTTCTTTAGAGAGCCCTACCAGTACAGAACGGAGCTCCAATGCTGAATCCTATGCTTCTTCTCCTGGATCCATTCCACGCTGAGTCCTGGCTTCTTGTAAACAGGTAGGCTCAGATAATTTCGGGAAATGTAATTTTTTAACAATCAGTTGGTGTTTTCTTTTACTTTTTTTTAACAAATGTACCATTAGGCATTAATTCAACTACTCTTACTATTTTTAAACTTTTTAAAGAATTTTAATGGCACTTAAAAACAAAACAATAAATCAGAGTCAGGAGAGGACTGGAAGGCACGTCTGTTCCTTACGCCATCTTGCCACGCCCCCCGAGAAGACAATTTCTGAGCATAAAATAGAGAGTTCCAAATGTGGAAACAGACTGGCTTCAGATTTAAAACAAGCTTGATCACACAGAAATGCACATGGAAAATCCTCAATTGCTCTTTGACTGGATTTTTTTCTGAAACTTGAGGTCAGCTCTAATATTCACCTTTGGTAGCAGAGTTTAGTTGGCATCTACCTGTTTAGTGAGGAGATATTTCACAAAATGTAACATCGGTTTAGGGAAATTACAGGATTATGTTTAAGAATATGGCACACACAACAGGTTCAAATATGAAGGCCAGAAAGTGTCTTAACATTAACATAGCCCCTTTCTCTCCAGGAAAGAAAAAGAATTGAATGCAGGCTTGATTTTTCTGACAAAAAAATGTTCTAAATATTGGCAGTACTTCACTTTTTTGTTGACTATTTGGCCTCTGGGTTTCTCTTTAGTCTTACATCATTGCATACCATTCTTACATTCCACATGAGGAAGTGACAGATAGGGTGCTAATTGCAATATCAGTGAGGGTCAAGGGGAGAAGGGTAAATGGAGTTAATGTATAACACATGTTGCGGCTGGCAACATGGGAAGATGACATTGTCATCTGGGTAAAGGTGCAAGTTTGAATCCAGAGTTGAAGAACTTGTAATCATTTGGCTGTCTGCTTTGTAATTGAGCTCGATGATCTGGCCTGAGGGAGGAGGACACAACCAGGCAGTGAAGGAGGAAGAGGGAAGCAAAAGGGAAGTCTGTGAAGCAGGTAATACCACACACAGAGATTGAGGCCTAAGCTGTACACACAGGAAACAGTTGCAGTAGGCCTCATGCTGAGATCAGTTCTTCTGGCTGTTACGGCCATCTGTTTTATTTCTATCTTTCAAGGAGGGGGGGGAGGGCAAAAAAAATTCAAATGCACTCAAATATGAAAGCCTCGACCTGGAAAATGCATTTAAAAATGTTACAATGGACTCATGTATTTGTTTATAAAACCACAAATACATGTATACAAATGTAAAGAGAAGATTCTTCAAACTGCATTCCTCCCCACCCCCACAACCTTTATGAAAGGCCTGAAGGCTTTAATTACTGGACTACTCAATTACACAGGCCAAAGGTTTGAAATTAATAGTGCATAATATAATCCTGAGTTATATGGAAACAAATGTTTTTGAATAAGTAATTTGATATTTTCCAATGTAATATTCCCACCTTAATTCCCATTAATTATAGATAACATACAATTCCCTGATCCAGTTTGTTTCTACCAATAACCTATTACAACTTCGTTTTTTTATTGCATTAAAAGGATGGGTGACAAGTCTAGAATTTATTGCCCATCCCTAAATGGCTTTGAGGGGTTGGTGATGAGCTAACATGAACTGCTACTGTTTGCATTACTCCCTCTTATGGCCAGGCTTCTGCACATCTTACAGCATCTGCAGACTTTCGTGTTTCACTTTGTTCCGTTGATCCACTGCAAAATCTCTTCAATCTCTCCCTGAAGTTGTTCTCCTCCTCTCTTCAAAGGGAGTTTTGTGAGAGTCTCTTTCACTGCTCCCCATCTGCAATCCCTGCTTCTCTCAAGCTGCTGACATTTCAATCTTTATGCAGACAACTTCCTGTTTTTTGCTTAATCAGGTACACAATCCTTTATCCGGAAAGCTCCAAAATCCGGCAAGTGAGGAGCGAGATGACAGCGTGAGTTGGCTGGGCAAGGGGGAGAGACCAGCAGCGCAAGTCAGGCGAGTGAGAGACCAGCAGCGCGAGTCAGGTGGGCAAGGGGGGCGGGGGGAGACGGCAGCGCGATTGGAAGTGGATGGGGGTGGAGACAGCAGCTCAATTCGGGTGGGCTTAAATCTGGCTTTCCGAAATTCGGAACACACTGTCCCCCAAGGGTTCTGGATAAAGGGTTGTGTACCTGTACCTTGAAGAAGGGCTCAGGCTTGAAACATCGGTCATGTATCTTTACCTCCTATGGATGCTACAAGACTGGCTGAGCTCCTCCTGCATTTTGGTGTGTTTTTGCTACAATCACAGCATCTGCAATCTTTCGTGTTATACTCCTGCATCTTCCTTTGTTGAATTTCTAACACCCAAGCTACCAATTCCATCAACCTGACTAACCACCACCGCAGCCGAATGAGAACCCTATCCAAGGTGAACCTACACAAGGCAGCAGGACCCAGACAGCATATCTGGTCAGGTACTGAAGGACTGTGCAGACCAATTGATGAAGGTCTCCACAGACATCTTCAACACTGCACTGCAGCAGTCCATAGAAGAAGATAGGAGCAGGAGTAGGTCATTCGACCCTTCGAGCCTGCTCCGCCATTCAACGAGATCATGGCTGATCTTAAAGTTCAGTACCCCGTCCCCGCCTTCTCTCCGTAACCTTTAATACCCTTATACTGAAGAAATAGATCTAATTCCCTCTTAAATATATTTAATGAACCTCCCTCTACTGCCCTCCATCATTCCTACAGGGTTCAAGACAGCCACCATCAACCTGGTACCGAAGAGGGCGTCAATAACAGGCCTCAATGACAACAACCCTGTGGCACTGACCTCCACCATTGTGAAATGCTTCGAGCATCTGGTGATAGAATGCATCAAATCGTACCTCCCAGAGACCCTGAACCCACTTCATTACACCTATAGAAGAAACCATTCCATAGATGACGCGATAGCCTTGTCGCTTCACGCTGATCTGGCCCACCTGGAGAACAGCACCTCATACTCCAGGCTGCTGTTCATTGACTTCAGCTCAACTTTTAATTTGATCATTCCCCAGAAGTTGGTCGGTGAAGCTCAAGACTCCTCTCTGTAATTGGATCCTGGACTTCCTAACAGAAAAACTGCAATCTGACCAAGTCTTTAGTGGAACGTCGAGCACCATCAAGCTGAGCACTGGCGCACCTCAGCCCGCCCCTGCTCACACTACTGACCCATGACTGCATTGTCAGATCCAGATCCAGCTCCAGTTGGGTCATCAAATTTGCAGATCATACAACAGTAGTTGGCCTCCGACAACCACGATGAGTCACTCTACAGAGAAGACGTGGCAAATTTTGTGAAATAGTGTGAGAGTAATAACCTGAGTCTCAATATGTGCTTTCAAGCTGGCTTGTAAAATGGGGTTAACCGGGCAATTTGATAACCCGGTCAGCAACGTCCAAAGTCAACCAGGTCCCTGCCCTACCTCAGAGGTAGTCAGGGAACCCAGTTAAACTTATCCAGGACATGTCCACCCGTGGCCAACCCGTTTACTCCTGTGATGACCGCGCTTGCTGGTGTCACAGGGAAACCCCTGGGTGAAGTGCCTGGCACATTTTGGGAGGGGGGAGAGTGGGGTCATTGCCACGGGACCCGGGGTAGGAGGGGAAGAGGTTACTGCTGCGAGAGGAAGAGAGGGGGGGAGCCACAATTGGGGAGAGTTAGGTCATTGCCATGGGGGGAGGGGTTGATGTCACAGAGGGGTGGGGTAGTGCCAAGATCAGTGGGAGAGGTGTTGCTGCCGCGGGGGGTGAGGAGCAGATTTCTTGCCGCGGGGGGGGGGGGTTGGGGAAGAGGAGCGGGTTCGTTGCATGGGGTGGCGACTAACGTCCGGTGGTGGGGTGGGGGAGAGTTACTGATAGTTCCCCTGAGTTCGTGCTGCGTCACTTACCGCATCACCACGGGGGCAGAATCCCTCTTAAATCCACCCACAACTTAAATGGTGCTGGAAGCACCTTTGTCGCAGGAGGGCTACCCAGGTGCTATAGCTTAAAAGCACCTCATGTGGACAAGACAAAGGAGATTATGGACTTCAGGAGGACCAGGAACAACCACCCTCCACTACACATAAACAACTCTGAGGTAGAGAGAATAGAAAGCACCAAGTACCTTGGAGTTCACTTATCCAAAGATCTATCGGGGGACACTCAACATCTCTTCTCTTGTCAGAAAGGCATAACAGTGGCTGCACTTCCTTAGAAGTGGGCAAGGCTACCAGCCACCATTATATCAACCTTATATAGTTCTATTGAGAGCGTCCTGGCCAGCTGCATCACAGTATGGTGTGATTACTGCAGAGAAATGGATCAGAGGTCAATCCAAAAGACCATAAAAGTAGAAAAGGAGATCACTGGAGTCTCCCTCCCACACACCACCCAACCCCCATTGACATGATCTACCAGCATCATTGACTGAAGAGGGCACGCAAAATCAATGAGGTCCCCTTCCACCCTGCACACACCATAATGCTGAATGACCAAAGGAACTACTCACAATAATTATCCAAGACTTTCATATGTACAAAACAATATTTATTTATTTGTATAGATAAAATACTTGTCCTGCATATGTATTGTTTGTGTGCATGTGTGTTATGTCTGGTTGTACGTCCACATGTTTTGCACTGAGGACTGGAGTACACGGTTTTGTCAGGTTGTACTTGTACAATCAGGACAATAAACTGGATGAACTGATTTGAGTTTCCAGTCAAATATCCTCTGAGAGCATTTTGGAATTGTGAATTTAAAGAAATCAAGCAGAATAACAATATATACTCGTGCAAAGTCTCATTTCAAGCATCTCCTTGTAGTTATATGTAAATAAAAACACAGATGTACTGGAAAAACTCAGCTGGCCTGAGCAGACAGGCATCTGAATTAAACACTGGGACACCAACAGACAACAGGTGTTATTTGGATAAGACAAAAGGTAAGTATTGATTTTGGCTCTGTGAATGGAGATTGAGGGAAAGGGAAAAGAAAGAGAGGGATACAAAGATAGGGGTGGGGGTGGTTTCACAAAAACTGGAGAAGTCGATCTTAATACCATTCGGTTAGAGGGTACCCAGATGGAAGATGAAATGTTGTTGCTCCAATTTGCAGGTGGCCTCTGTCTGGCAGTGCATGAGACCATGGACAGACATATCAGCCAGTGAATGGGGTGGGAAATAGAAATATGTAAATAACCATTCAGCATGATCTGTCATTGCTAAATAACATCTGGAGGTTCTTTAATCAGTTATGATGTAATTCTATTGTTTGGTTGAATTAATGATTTAACAGGCTGCAGTGACCAGATTTGCCACTTGTCTTTTTCTCTCACAGGTTTACAGAATGCTTAAACATGTGTGCAATTCTTTGGTAAACTAGTGACCTCTTATTGAGTTTAGACAACATACAAAATGAAAAGCAAAATCTGGCCCTTGTTTATCCAAATAAAACAAGTTGGTAGAGATGATTGAGAAGGCTCCATGATTCTGATTGTTACTGTCGACACTGGATTAGTTTGCAAATCTACATTTGTAATTAATAATGTTTTCAATGCTTGGGTGTTTATTTACTTTTATTGATTTATAAAAAAGAATTTTTGATTCCAACTCGATTCAATTTTATTGTAACATTGCAAAACCATCCTTTGCAGAGCAAAGAAAGAATCAATAAGGTCACCCGATGGTATTTACACAGTAAATTAAGTTAAAATACTTAATCTTGTTCTGATTTCTCTGTTGCAGCTTTCCATTTGGAAAAAAATTGATGCAAAACGGGCAGCAGGCCAGGCAAGGATAGATTCACAATTAAATATGAAAAGGGGTAAACATTGCTGTTGCACTGTTACAGTGTTCAGCCAGACTTTCAGCATCTCACGACTTTGCTCCTACTACTTCACTCAAGGCTGTGAATCTTGGGAGTTCTCCATCTGGAGCGCTCTGGATGAAAAATAATTAAGAATAATCAAGGCTGAGACAGAGACCATACTGGATTATTATAAAATTGATGGTTTATGGGGAACAGGTGGGAAAGAGGAGTGATAGCCAAGATCTAATCTGTCTGGACCCTTTGCAATTTCAGGATAGAGACAAGCCACTGTAGGTCTTTATCCTGTTCTCTTCCTTACTCAAATCTATTGAACATAATGAAATAGGAACACAATAAATAGGGGGAAAAAAAGCAGTCCCTCGAGCCTGCAACACTAGTCTTGGCCGATTCTGCACCTAGTTACCAGAACTAATCCCAAATCATAAAACAGCTCCTTCAGCCCAACGTGCCTGCACTGACCAAGTTATTTTCCCAAGCTAGTCCTATTCCACTCTGAACCTTTCCTATCCCTGAATCCATCCAAATGTCGTTTACATGTCATACTTGTACCCTCCTTTACCATTCTCTCTGGCAACCTATTTGACCCTCTGTCTGAAAAGGTGCATTGGGTCCTTTTAAAATCCCCCCACCCACACCTTAAATCTGCAGTTTTAAACTCCCCTACTCTGGGAAAAAAAAACTGCAACTATTTATCTCACCCATGCCCCTCATGATTTTCTGAACTACTGAGGGTCCCCTCTCCTCAGCCTCTAGACCTCAACTTCAAGAATGAAATTCAAGCCTATCCTTAGAACTCAAGGCCACCAGTCCCAAAAACATGCTCATGAATCTTTTCTGCACCCATCTGAATGACTCCTTGCTAAGAAGTTGAGATTTGATATATTCCAGTAGCTCATTGGCAATAATGGATTGCATCATGTGATAGCAAGGTACAGTGGAATAGGTCAAGTTTGATCTGTGACAAATTGGTTCACATTATATCCTTTGAATCCACTGGTTTTCAAATATCCATCTTTTAATGATTGAGCAGACACAGCCCTCTAGGAACAGAAAATTCCAAAGACTTAAAAGTCTTTGCTTAAGGAAATTTCATCTCAGACCTAAATACCAACCATGCAAAACTGGTGCTCAACAATCTCAGCTGGGGAAATCAGCCCCTCAGCCTCTATCCTGTTAACAACCGTCAATTAACTATTTGCCCTTTAGAAAGAAATCAAATTTAATCGCCAAAGTAATTTAAGGCGAAGTACTGGTATTATATGGATCACAAGTGTTGGCTTTCTCCTCTCAACAGTTACTGTCTCTGAAAATTAAGCATTTCAAATGTGGAACATCAAATTTTCATTGAATTTAAGAATTATGCTTCATTTCAGTATTCAGAGTTCTTTCCCAAACCTGCATTATCTTCGATCTGTCTCTTATTTTATATGGGTTCTTGCTCATAACATTACACACAAAATATTATGGAGATTAAACAAGTAATTTTAAGACTAACAAACTGTAGCTTGATGGCATATTACACAAATATCTGTGCCCAAGTGTCTATTCCGCTGTTTACATCTTTTTTTTTTCCCCAGCTTAATTTTCCCTAAATTTTGATTTTGCTTTGCAGTAAAAATTTCTGTCACACTGCACTTCCACCTGAAAGGGAGTTAAATGTAAACACAAAATTACATAATTAACAAAATGACCTTCATTAGATAAATTTAATTGTATTGCTATAAGATATTGTTTATTAAAATATTATACTGTTTGCCATTGGAGATTTTATTTCAAAACCTTAAAAAGTTTCAAAAGCCCTCAAGTAGTATGAGTTGGAGGAAGTGGTGGAAAGGGGCAGTGGATGAAATAACTTGGTAATGCCAGGGAGTCACCGAATGGAATAACAAGGTACTTTGCTTCCTTGCTCATCTTTTATTTTTAAACTTGCATTTGTCTAAGTTTGACAACAGGGAAGTTTGTGAATGTTAAGTATTTTAGAAAAAATGTACACAAATTATTTACCAGTTTAAGTTTTTCTTCATATTCTACAGCTTCACAACTTCTCTATTGGATGGGATGATAGGGTGAAATATTGTCTGCCCTCTCCAGTGCATTGAACTTTTTAAAGATTATTCTGTATAGAAGATGATGCTTGTACAAACCTTCCCCTTCACCAGATAAATCACAACATTTACAGAAGTATTCTGTATCACATTATTGTCAAATTAATATACCATGGAGGTTTGTTTGTGAGCTTTGCTTCTGCATTACTTTATTGCCTATAATTTATTGCCGATCATTCTGTATTTTTTTGTCCTTGACGTTTATGCAACAGCTGTCATTCACGGCTGCCACTGAAAGCTTCTGTAACTTAATGTGCACAAAAGCCAGAGTTAACAAAATATTCTTTCGGACTTTGGGTATTTAAAGGAATTGCACTATTGCCAAATCTCAATTAAAGCTCATAAATACAATGACGAGAATGGGCAACATTAATTGTATATCAATGCACAACAGTCACTTTCTGGAGGCTGCCGTGTATGCATTATAAAGACATCCACCGTGTCAGCATTTCAATCCAAAAAGGAATACTTCTGGTTAGCTCCACAGAACAAGCTACAACTTCATTACAGTATTTAAGGATATGGTTTGGACTTCTTCAGTATAACTATTGGAGAAGATTTACAATTAAAAATTGAGACAAAAAATTAAGAAATCAAGCAAGCGTGAACTTCCAAAACAATAAGTAACTGTCAATTTGGCTCAATAATTAAGAAACTGGCCGTGAAACTGGCTTTTAGTCACAGGATCTCAGCTCGAAGAGGGCCCCAGCCAAGGTTGGAAACCCAGGGAAATAAAAATGGAAAGAGAAATAATGTATGTGCTGCCAAATTAAAACTTCTACAGGGATGAACTTTCATGATGTTCAATTTGTTTAATGAGGCTGGCTAATCTACTCTCATGAGGAACTTCATGTATTTGCCATGTCACTTCATGGGCAAAGACGAGTTGTTCTGACAGAGGTGAGTACATTCATTGTTCTGAGGAGTCTTGTATCTCTTCAAAGATGCTGGCTGACCCTATGCCTCATGAATAATCTCACAATTCATGTCTTACTGAAATTTGAGAGGATTCATTCTTTGCACTGCTGAATGAATGTTACCATTGCTCTGCAACTCTTGACTTTATTAAAAGCTCCTGTTTCACTTTCAGGGTTAAAGCAGGCTCCTCACCCCACAGAATTTATGGTACACCTGTCTTATGACTTTGCATGAAGGTGCAGCCCTTCTGGTGTAAACTCGGTGACATCCTAACCAAGATCACGGAATCACCTTTCCAGTAGTCCCAGAGCTTCGTCTTCTGGGGAACTTTAACACGGTTGGTAGATCACTAACTAATTCTCAAATTAAATTCACAGAAATTGCCTTGTGTGTGGCCAGGAAGTGCAAAGTTGTAACATGGAAGTCTAATCCCCATCTACTCATGGATTGGTGGTCTTCAGAGATGAATAGTTGCATCCCACTTGAAAAGGTCACATACAATCTCAGGAAGGGAATATAACACCTTCCTAAAAATCTGTCAGCCTTATTTAGAGCATTTAGATACCTCACTAGTGCCAATATAGGGTTACTATCACCAGTAGCCCTCAGTAAAGATTTTAACAATGTGGTATTATCGTGTCTCCATGTGCTTTATTGTACACACTGACAATGGGATACTTTTTTGTGTTTCTTTTTCTTCATTCTTTCTCTATTTAATAAGACTTATATAGAGTGGATGCTGTGGAGGGAGGGGTTCTCTTGATGTTTTGTATTTGGAATGATTGTTGATGTTAAATATATTTAAAATAATAAAAGATTACAAAACAAAAAACAGGGTAAAAACCATTCACAGCTCACAGACTCCAAGGCACCATTAAGAGATAACTATTAACAAAGTTAATGCTCCAAAAGTCGACAAAATAACAATGGTTGTTTATTCAAATAAACAGATAGGACACTTTCAGAGAGACATGATCATGAGTCATGTGCTTGGGACACAAAGAAACAGGCATCATTATTGATCAGGCAGTCATCTGATAAACAAAGATAGAGTGGCTTTGTGTGACATGAACAATTTTGCTGATTCTCCTTGTCAGGAAAATATATTGAATCATTGTAATGGTCATTTTGATTGACCCATATCGGGGTCATTTTGTCTGACCTGTGCCTGAGTATTGGAAGTATCATGGAAGTCACACATTTCTTTTCCTCTATGAAAGGAAGAAGGGAGTTGTGACACCTATTTGTATGAAAGGACATTTCTCTGGAAGCAACTCAACAAGGATTTGTGAGTTTTCAGCAATCTGATCACTCAGTCTCTCGCCTCCTTCGTAATTACTTCTGAGCATCAGTTTAAAAACCTGAGTTTCAATACAGGATTTTTAAGACTGAACTATGAATGGACTTTCCAGAATTCTGCCTAAGCTGTAATGGTTTGGGTCATCCACACACACATCAGTATATTTGAGCATGATTGGGGTAGATTTAAGTAAGATGTTATATTATTAGTAATTATTAATAAACATGTTGTTTTAAAAATAACACCATATTGGTGAATTTCTGTTGCTGCTGGCCTGCAACATAACAGCTTTCAAACCTCAGTTTTTCATGCACCCATCCATCTAAGTGACTGGTACAATGCAATGATTGAGGTCTTGCCAAATCTAATTGATAGTTTCCCAGTTGTATTCCAGGCATGTCTTTTCCTGCAGAGATAAGTCTTAGGCACTGTGACATAGTCCCATCCCACCATATTGGGTCTCAACTGGCAGACACATGCAAGGAGATAGTTTATGGCATTCCAGATGATCCACTTTTCCTTTGGCTCTACAGAGAACTGTTCAGTTGGCCTAGCATTCACGTTGACCACATTGTCAAGGTCAACGTTTGATGCTTACTCAGTGTTACAGAAACATCCATGTCAAGCCCTTAATTTCTTTTCTCAATGTCAATCCTGTTGCCACCATTCACTGACTAAACCAACACACCCAGCTATCCAGATTTTATCCTCAATGTTGTTGTGCCATATCCACAGCACAAAGATGGACAACATTGCTGACAGTCAAACTAATGAACAAGGATAATGAAATCATCCACAGATATAGATTATTACCTTCAATTTTCACAGTAAATGACAGATGGGGTCAGGAATGGAGATGTGGCTGGCCAACTTATTTTTTTAAAAATCATGAACACTTCTCACTGCTATAGAATTTTGAACTCACCACTGGGTTTTTTCACTGCAATTTCACTGAGCGATGAAATATCATTCGATAGCTTAGATTTTTAACATTTTAAAATAGTAGAATGAAACATCTTAAGTTACACATCTCACTGAAGAAATTGTGAATTTTAAATTCACAATTTATGAGACATGACCAAATTAGATATCAAACAGATATAAAGTAGGTCACATGAACCTCACATTTAAATAGACCCATCAACTTATATTTCCTTCCATTTGGCCTCTCTGGCATTACCTATGACAGCAACAAGTACTTAAGCAGGAACAACACAGGGTGATCTGTCATTTTTTTCCCTCTCGCCATGAACAAGACTGGAGCCGCTGGAATTTGTTCATAGTTGAGACTCCCAGTGCTGTACTCCCATCTACTGGTCTATCTGGGGGACAGCAAAATTCACTGAATCTCAAAAATTCCTAAATTCAGTGCTCCCCAGGCTTGAATGGAGTGGCGAAAAGGCGATTTATCAATCAAGTGTTTCTTTAGTGTGGGTTGCCACTGGGAGTTTAGAGTCACAATTTTTTTTCCTGGGTAACACTGTGTTTTATTTTTTAGTTTCCAAATAGTTATAGCAAATTTTATAAATTCTAAGAGAAAACAAATGACATATTGGATTTAAACAGCACAGAATATATTTAATAGATTTTCAAATACTGGGCACCTCGCATTTGTAATTGACTTCTGGTATTTTCTAGAATTACCAAGATAAAAAGATAGCAATGCATGCCCACACAAGATCGGAGCCTGACTCAGCAAAATACATTGTTCCGTTTAATCTACCATGGCAAGTGGTTAATAATTTATTTTTAGATATAATTTCTACCAGAAGATAGAAATATCCACAGCAAAGCTGAAATTTAATTACTTAAACAGTAAAATTCAGTTATCAGGTAAATTATTAACTGCAAATTCACTCAGTGCCCTGGTAGTCAATGGGGAAGTACTAGGGCTGACTGAGTTAACCAGTATATTTGACATGTCAAGTCCAGCACATTCAAGATATCTGAGCTTTTACTTTTATTCCTAGTAACAGAAATGGTAAAATGCTGGAAAGATTCCATTTATTTCCACCCTGTCACTTCACCAATCATATGGGGTTTAAAGATATTCAGATAAATGGCTGATGCAATCTATCATGGACCAGGAGTGATATTACCTTGCCAATCCATCAGTTGTGACCTCTGAAGTCATTCTCCTGCTTACACCATAGTACACCAGTTCTAGCACGGTCACTGAAGCCACAGATATTTATCAATACAACTGAAGACTAGGGTATTAATTCTTGACCAAGTGCAGTGCAGAATTGGTTTATTTCTTTGAAATGCATAGCTCTGCAGTAATTGTGCCTTCTCATGGTGTGCAATTCAAGAATAGAGCCCTCCAACAATGCTTTAAAAACACAGATGCTGAAGGAACTCAGCCAGTCTATGCTACAAGACAAGGTGAGTTTCTGGAGCATCTTTGCTTTTACTACAATCACAGCATCTGCAACTTTTGTGTTTCACTTCAATTATGCTTTTCTGGGAATGGTTGCAAACTGCAGCACCCATTTATCAATGGATAAAAGACAAGCCATGCATTATTTATTTTTATTTTATTTAGACATACAGCATGGTAACAGTCCATTTCGGCCATTGATTAGGCATATGCAAGGACTTGGTGGAATAATGTTTACAATGAGCTACTAACACATGTTTTCCAGTCACTTAAATGAAATAATGGAAAATCAGGAGCTAGATGCACAATTTTTTGGTCAACAATTTGTGCAAAATACAGCATCAGCCCAATAACACAGATTGATAATAGGTTGCAACATGGAGGAAGAACGTCCTTTCTAGAGGTTCAAGGGAATGTTAAAAAATCTCAATACCAAAAAAAAGATGTTCTGGTTATTCATTTCCTGGGCTGTTCTTCACAACCCGTATGTCAAATTTACATGCAGAATGACGGTGACACAAGTTCATTTTATTGCAAGTTATACACAGATATTTTTCTACACACTTAGCCAAGAGCATTGTGTTCAAATTTATCTTTGCTGCAATGGATTGCCCAACTTCAATGCTTCAGAAAATATATATTTTTTCTCTCTATCCAAAGCAATGGTGATCTTATGAATACACATTGTGCAACCACATGGCTGTGGATGAAAATCACTGCAGCACTGGAGAATGTTGATCATTTTTGTGATTGACAAGAGAAAACCAATTTTATTCTAATAGATAAAGTGAATCACCATAGAACGAGAAAATAACCAGAGATGCTTTCATCAACTACAACACTATTCACTGCAGTAGATACCTGGTGTTACTCTTCCCAGGGTACCATATCCATGTCTATTGCTACGCAGTTATAGGCTGCATATCGCAACTTCTCTTCGCACACCTTCGCACTGCAAAGGAAAAAATAAATTAGAAGATTCATGTACAATGGTATACATCTATATGACTTTACACTATGGTCATTATTGAGAAATCTAAAATGTATGAATATTTTACAGATTACTCATGTTGACCCCAGAATTAATGTACTTAGTTTAAAATGGAAAATAACAAGTGGCCAAGAATATAGCAAGTGAGTTTGGGAAGAGGTTGTGGAAAGTCAAAAATGGAAGAACTCCTGGGATCAATTGTTCAGAACATGTGTTTATTCATAATATGGGGAAAATTAAAAAAAAACATTTTAATTGACAGAGAAAACTCAATTCATTGAAAGGGACAAGTCAAATTCCCTTTTACATTGAAAGTTTCTTATTTTAAAAATTTATATTTTGTTTAACAATGCTCTCTAAATTGGTACATGGCAAAGTTGAAAAAAGGACACCCTGCGAGAATTGCAGGTACATGACAGGTAGCTATGTCTCAGTGTTAACACTAAGGTTGCAACTCTGATGGCAACAAAGGTCCAGTTCATGCTGGCCTATTCCCCTACCTGGGGGTGGGGCAGGGTGGAGAATGAGAGGGGGATAATATGGGAGTGAAGACACCTGGAAAAGCCCTCTTCTTTCTAATTTGCATTTCTAGATTTGATTCCACGGAGTTTTCTACTGAAAATTTCACGTAGCAGAAGTTGATTGGGAGTCCAACTATGTTTCCTTATCTGTTTCTTAAATTTTTGCCTGTTTATGGTCTAACAATTATGAAAAACTTAAACACAATTCTAATATGGGATATTTAACAACACTGCCTTCAAAACTTCACCAGTGAATGTTCGGAATGAGAGGTGGCTTTCTACTCTATCACCTAGTGGCCAAGTATGGAACCCCAAAGACAGATCTTCTTACCCAAGATGTCAACAGATCAAATTGAGTTGACAGTCTGGCCAATGAGAAGTCTAGTGGCCAGATGTCATTGCTACTGACAGTCCACTCTACCTGTGTCATCATCATTGAGCCTATCTGCTGAGCAATAATATGTTGAGAAGTAGAGCCCAATGCATTATATAGATATAAAGCATTTGGTGTAGTTAAAGGTTTTCAGAGAGTTCCATAAGTAGGGACTCAGGATATACCACCAAAGGTTAAGTTGTCATTTTCAACCCATTCCACTCTGCAGAACAATTCTTGGATATTGAGGGCTAGTTTGCCATGTCTCCCATGTCCAGGGAAGATTAACAGTCAGGTGCTGTTGGTTGTTAATTTTGGCAATGGTTAAACTGTATACTCCTAACAAAACCTTTAATGTCCCCAATTTTCCATCCAAAGTCAGGTCTTCCTTTAAATTAATATGTTAACTTTATTCTCAACCACATTAAATGTTATTGCAGCCCATTAAACATCAATTTTAATGGACTGCTTTCTGGAGAATACCACAAATTTGATGATTTAAGTTTCAAGCTTGAAAAAAAATGTAGAGTAACACAGAACAGAGGAAATGTATGCTCTCAAAGATTATTAAAATTTTAACTCCCCCCCCCCCCCACCCAAAATGTTCTGACCATCTTTCACCATGTTTTCCCAGAAAGGGAATAATATATTTTACCTCCCTAAGTGTTGACTGATATTTATCCCTCACTGAACATAACTTTTAAATAAACCATCTTCTTGTTTTTATCTTCATGATTTGCAGGGTCTTCCCAAGTCAAAAGTAAGTCATCAACTGTGTCATTTTTTTGGGAATAAGTGAAATTATGCCCTAAAGTTGTGAAAAGATGCCATTTAAATATTAATCCTTTATTTTTAATGGGGAACATTAATACTTCTTCCCCCCCCCCCCCCCAATCCCTTTGACAACCTCACTCTTCCCATTTCTTAATCAACCAAGCTTATTTGTGATGTGAAGGTTAAGAAATTTACTATTTTGGCCATACTGAAGCATACAACAGTAGAATGATAGCTCTAGGTACAATGTGTGATAGACCAAGCTACTCATTTGTCCTTACCATTCATCATATCTTAATTGATTTTAGAATAAGAAGCAGAACTGAATTATATACAAACAAACTTTTTTTTACAATTTTGAACCATTCTAAATAGGTTTGAATCTCAATTAAAATTTTTTACACTCTTAGTCAAAAAAAATAAAGGCAAATAAATACATTAATTACTATATGATGACGTCACCACAAGTTACAAAGAACAATTCACCAAAGTACATCAAATCAGAAGTCCAGTAAAGCTTCCCTCCCATTGTTGTAAGACTAGAAGCAGAAAACACTGAGGTTTTCGATAAAATGTTAACAAATATGTACTTAGTCTTAAGGGTCATGACATGATGGGATAATGTTAAGATAATTGGTAAAAGACTTAGCAGCTTTTAAGAAAAAATATTAAAAATGTGACATTGGGAATTGAAATGTGATGCTTGACAGGATGGTGAAAGCTGCTTTCAAAGATGAATTGGATAAATACGATAGCAAAAAAAAAATCAGGAAGATGGAGCTAACAGAATTATTTAAGACAACGAGTGCAGTATCCATGGGATATATAGTTTTGTACTGAGCCACCCTATAATTTTAGTAATTTATGATAATATAGTTGTAACGATACATGGCTGAATCAACACCCTCCCCCATACAATTGTACTTCAAAAGGCAATTAAGAAAATGTATTTTGCTGCAGTTCTTGAATGGTCTGGCTATGCTCATACACAAGGCCAGACCTCCTCTTGGGGAGACAGTCCACAAATCCAGAATTACATCTTGTGTATGGATTATCACATACACAGGAAAAGAAACTGATAAATGTGACTCACCAAACCACGGGGAATGCTATCATGCTGAAGTAACAAAGTTTAAAATGAGGTGGCAGCTGGATGCTACTGTTCCATATGGAGAAAAGGTATGGCTCCTGAACACTATCCTATTTCTCTGGAGAATTCATGCATTCATCTTAAGGGAATAACCATATAACCTTGGGTGTTTGACCAATGTGCCCTCATGCTTGGTGATTTTCTATCAAGTGAATATTGAAGCAATACATGAAAGAACTGGCGATATTCATTAAAGGGGTCAACACCTCCAGAAAATTTAAATTTCAATAAAGCGAAGAAATATCAGAAACAATCATTTAGGAATAACAACCAACCTGGAATAATTTGGGAGATAAAGTGTACTAGAACACGTGGAGGATTCTGGGAGGGCATCTGCCTTCTCTGACCTGTTTTTAAAAAAAATCACATTTCTCTGGTAAATTTTTTAAAAATAGTAGGATCTTAAAATGCCCATTTGCTCTAAAGGAAACACCTGCAACATTTCTCTCTTATAGAGACATCGAGACAATCTGGATAAAACAGTCCAAAAAAATATAAAAATGAAAGACGCTGTTAATATCCTTTTTCAGAACAAAATTAGTCAAGAATTTACTAAAAAGTGTTATGGAATCATGTCGATTATCAAGATAATTCCTAATTCTTTCTCCCCTTCCCATCAATAGACATCTCAGGCCTCTGTCTCAATTGGGTTAAAGGAAAGCAAATATGATCAGTCTATCAGTTGGTACATTTCCATTGTGATGCCTTTTGAATTCTCCTCATGACCATTACTACTTCTGGGGACAGTATTAATTCTAGGATATTAAACTTCCTTCGCTAGGCTTAATAATAAACCAGAACACTTACAGATATTGTTTCCTTTTTATGCATCCAATTATGAGTTAGTACTTAGTGCCACTTGACACCACTCAAATGCCATTGAGGTGATTAAGAATGAGTACAATGATAAACCGCAAGATTAAATTACTTTGGCACGTTTACCGATTTTCCGCCAACTTTTATTTTGTCCTGAATATGAATATTGAAAATGTGACATTCTACCAACTGACGTGTTGTACATTTTTCATTTTCCAAGGCAATCACCAGCCAAAATGTAAGCCACTTACCCTGACTTGTCTGGGAAGATGAAAATAGGGGCTGGCAGTCGGCTTCTGCCTGTAACAAACCTCAAGAATCGGCTACGATCCTCTGAAAGGTAAAAGAAGAAATTGTTAAAAATACCAACTGTTTCCCTTGTCTTCTTCCCCCATCGGAATATGTGGATTGAAACCTTGAAGAAGGGCTCAGGCCTGTAATTTTGGTAATATATCATTTGCTCCTACGGATGCTGCGATACCAGCTGCATTCCTCCAGTATTTCTGTGTTTTTACTTGCATAAATTGAAATGCCAAATAATATTCAATGGTTTCTGATAAGACAATGACTGCATCACAAAGAGCTGAGCCAAAACCAAGAATACACAACATCGTCCAAAGCTGGTTTAATTGGGTGGGGGGGGATAAAAATATTTTACATTTTTCCTCTATTAGTCTGATGCAAATAACCATTCTCTGGGTAATTAATACAAGATATAATTCATACAACCAAGAATCTCACTGCACAAGTAGTCCAGCGAATGCAAAACATCTTTTTAATTTTTTAATTTATTGTTGATTTGGGCTAGCAGAAGGAATTCATCTGTAAAATTGAATTGAAAAAACACACTAATGCTGTTTGACCTGCTGAGTTTCTCCAGCATTTGTGTTTTTTTTCTCACTTAATCACAGGGGTGTTTTACCCCTGTATAAATTAAATTAATTGGTGTTGGTCATAATTCAACAATAAACCTCTTCAGAATGCTTTCACCATCTCAGGATTCCCCATTGTATAGTTAATGATGGTATTACAGGAGGGGCTTGCCACTAACAATAATTTATTGAGGATTTATTTTTGAAGCAATGATGACTATAGGATTGGACAGGACACCCTCGCAATCTCCTGACTTTCACTCATATGGTATTAAACTTTGAGACAAAACAAATTTGCAAAAGCACTTCAATGCCCTATGGTTGACAGCTGGTCTCAATGACCATTGCCAACAATAGTCCAGAAAGGGAATGATATATTTTAAATACAAGTAAACACCATTATGAGAAGCCATGCAGATGGCTTAGCAAGTCTGCTGATGGGAATCATAAAGCTACTTACCATTAGTGAAATTTGTGAGTGCTTCCCAAAGATATTTAACTCTGGTATCAGACTGCTCCAAATCTTCAAAGCGAGCTGAAAAAGCAAAATGAAGTCAGATGAAAGTAGTGACAAGGTCTAAACACATGTTTTGTTGACAACAGCTTGAAATTTGTTTTTAAATCTGCACAGAAACACAGATGCACTGGCAAGACCAGTGTTGATAATTTTAATTCCCAATTAGTCTGGGAAATGTGATAGTGTGCTGCCTTCTTGAACCACTGCCATCCATGTGCCTGAGCTTCAATTGAAATAATCGTCAATTTTCTTAATTCACGTGTAGTACCGCCAGTCAGCATGTAGATTTATGCCATGCCAAATTAATGGGTATTCCACTATGAAAAAAAGGAAACTGTAGCACATTAGACCAATGGTTCTCAATCTTTTTCTTTCCACTCTCATACTACTTTAAGTATTCCCTATGCCACAGGTGCTCTGTGATTAGTAAGGGATTGCTTAAGGTGGGATGTGGGTGAAAAGAAAACGTTTGAAAACCACTGTTTTAAATTGTACCAAATTGACATGTGCACAGTTTCATAACTCCATAGGAAATGGGCCAATGACAATTTTTCTCAAGCAAAATAGTTCAGTAACAATTAGGGTCTAGAGCAGGGGTGTCAAACTCAAATTCACGGAGGGCCAAAATTAAAAACTTGGACTAAGTCGAGGGCCGAACTAAATATTTATTGAAAATTTTCAAAAACATCTGCATGTTTTCTCTTCTTTCAACATATGTAATGTTAAACTTTAGGATATAACTTTAGGAGGATAATGTTACAGGTCAGGAGTAGGTAGCTCAAGTTCACCCTTTGCTTGACCTGAGGGAAACATATTTGGTCCCTGTGGAGATGTAGTCAGCATTCACACGCTGTGTCCATTTTGGCCTGCATCAGGACTCAGCATTTCCTGCTCACTCCTCAAGCTCTAGGCCTCTATTCACCCTCGACCCACCATCCCTCTACCTGACCAGTCCTTTACCCAACTTCTACTCACCCCTCACTCCACTCGCTCTGCCTCTACCCACCCCATCCTATACACGCCTCTACTGCCTCTCCCCTCAACCTGTTCCTCCCTCTACCTGTCTCTCACCCTCTAATCACCGCTCCCCTACTCGCCCTGCCCCTCCCCTTTTACCTCTTCCCTATCCACCCCTCCTTCTACTCATCCCTCCCTCTAACTGCCCCTCGCACCACCATAACTTCCCCTGCCCATTACTCCTCACCTACACCCTCTGCCCACCCCTGCTTATCCACCCACTCAGGCCCAGCGCGCTGCCGATCAGCCTTTGCGGACAGCCACCATCTCTCTCTTCACGAGCAGGGCCGAACCAGCCGTCCCTGGGGTCCGCGCAGGTGCAAGCGCTGAAGGCCGTGGCGACCGGGAGAAGTGCTCTCGCGCTGTGGAAGGGCCGTCCGGTGCAAGTCGCGCGGGGCTCGCGTTGCCCGGGGGCCGTGCGCAGCCTGCCATGCCCGTCGCGCCGACAGGAAATCACAGGCGCTCGCTAATCCGCCGCACCGCTCGACAGGTGGGAGAAGTGACTGGTTGTGCGGGGAGCCTTCCAACTGGCTTGCTGGCTGATGACATCGACAGACTTCTCGTGTTACAATTTCTCATGTTACAGTGGGAAGAATGTGCAATGAAGGGGGAGGATGGTGGGGGTGACATTACCAAAAAACAGCATCGGCTCTTGCTGCAGGGCGGGCCACCTCTAATACATTTTTGAAATGATCTTGCGGGCCAAATATAATTATATCGCGGGCCAGAGTTTGACATGTGTGGTCTAGAGCAATGATTCTCAACCTTCCCTTCCCACTCACCAACCACCTTCAGGCAATATATACAGAAGGGAATCAGACATCCAAATAAACACAATACATTTCCTGGCCGCTGCCAATGTAATTTAAAGAAATTCTAATTGATACTCGGACAGTTTCATTTTAGATTTTATGTCCTAAGAGAAACAACATTGCATCAATTATTTCCCAATAATTTGCTTTAATAAAATTCTTAAATTTTCCCAAAAGGTGTTCACTTTAGTGCACGACCAGGTGGGACGTAAAAAGGATCTGTTCCTTCAATTCATCTAAAATATATATCAGATAAATTAGAAATTAATTGATGCAACTTCTGCGGGGTAAGGTATAGCTGATGCAAAAATTTGTATTGCACCAATCTATATCTTACATTCATTGTATTGGTCATGCAGTCCTGACATAAATTGTACCAGTTCTCATCACCAATACTAATATTCTGATTTCCATCTTTGCTTTGATTTATATAACTCCCACTTAGGAATGCCCAATTGAAGTACAAGTTTACCTTTATGCAATCCTGCACAAGTAAGCCCAAGTCCCTTTGCATCTGCATATCTTCAATTTTCCTCCCCATTTAAAAAATAATATGCCTGTTTATTTTTTTCCTACCAAAGTGGTTGAGAACCACTGCACTCGACCCAATTGCTACTGAAAAATTTTGCTTGAGAAAAATTGTCATTGGCCCATTTTCTTTGGAGTTATGAAATTGTGCACATAACGAGTCAACTAGGTACGATTAAAACAGGGGTTTTCAAACATTTTCTTTCCACCTCAAGTCATCCCCTAAGCCAAAGGTGCTCTGTGATTATCAGGGGATGACTTAACGTGGTATGTGAGTGAAAAGAAAAAAATGTGAAAACCACTGATTTACATTTTTCCATCAAGGCCTCTGTTTTGATGGTCAATTTAATGGCATAGTAGATTCTTCTTGCAAACATTGAACCCAGCATTAGCTTGCCTCTGATGACGTGTCAGGTTTTAAACTGACCTGCTCACACTCCTCAAAGACCACTTGAGGAACAAAAGAAATAGTAATGTTTTAAATCAAAACTGCTAAAAAGACCTGACAGACAACATGGGTTCATGAACAAAGAGAGAAACACCTAAGGTGGAATCCTGAGCAGACAAAGAATTGCTGGAGGAACATTTAGACTGCATCCATGGGTAGAAATGGTCAGTCAATGTTTATGCATCAAAACCTTATTAAGGACAAAAGGCAAAATTACATAGATAAAATGGGAAAGAAGCTGAGGGAGAAGATGAGAGGTGACAGGACAGAAGGTGTGAGATGTGAAGGGAGAAACCATTTGGAAAGTCAGAGAGAGAGAGTGGAAAAAAAAAGTATAAGGATACGCAAAGAGTTAGAAACAGTGAAATCAGATGGGGTGGTCTTACCTAAAATTAGGAAACTCAGTTTTCATTCCGTCAGGCTTAAGGGTGTCCAGGAGGAATATGATGTGTTGTTTTTCAAATTTGCATTGAGACTCATCCTGACAATGGATAAGGCCAAAGCCAGATAAGTTTTGTAGGGAAGCTTGGGGGAATTAAAATGGTTGGCTGCAGGAAGCTCGTTTGCTCAACACTCAATCTGTGTTCAGTTACAGATTCAGGTGAGGCAGAGCTTTGCATGTATATCAAACAGCATTTGGTGTTCTGAGTGTGGCCTCCTTGACAATGGTGAGAGCAAAGGCAGATTGGGTGACTGCTTTGCCAAATGCCTATGCTCTGTTTGTGGGTCGAAATTTGGTAACCCTTTGCTTCTTTATAGATGCTGCGTGACCTGCTGAGTTTCTCCAGCACTTGTGTATTGCTCTACAATCCTATCATCTGCAGACTTTTCTTTTTCTAAATTTTTAAAAATTTTTCACACTATGAACCATATTGACCAAGATACACATAAACATTTCCCTCTTGAATATACACAGTGTCATTTTCTCCCCTTTTTCCCCCCTCCCTTCCCTCCCTCCTTCCCACCCCCCTCCCCACCCACTCAATGTTCAACATATACAATACATTAAACCCATTAAACAATGTCATCACACAATGAAAATAAACAAGAAAATTGTGTCATCCACTTTTACACACTGGGTCAGTTCATTTCGTCTTCTTCTCCTTCTGTCATTTTAGGTGGTGGAGGTCCACAGTAGGACTTCTCTGTTGTGTTCCATGTATGGTTTCCAAATTTGTTTGAATACTGCGATGTTATTTCTTAAATTATATGTTATTTTTTCCAATGGAATACATTTATTCATTTCTATGTACCATTGCAGTATTCTCAGGCTCTCTTCTGATTTCCAGGTTGACATAATACTTTTTTTTTCTACAGCTAAGGCTATCATAATAAATCTTTTTTGTGCTCCATCCAAATCGAGGCCAGGTTCTTTACTTCTTATATTACTTAGAAGAAAGATCTCTGGATTTTTTGGTATGTTGCTTTTTGTGATTTTATTTAATACCTGATTTAGATCTTCCCAAAACTTTTCCACTTTAGATGTTTTCGCTGTAAGAAGGAAACGGGAACAACAGGACATGCAATCTGCAGACTTTCTTGATGAACTTAACTTGGTCTCATCCTGGAGAGGTCCCTTTTGGGGTATACATCCATCGCTCAACACTCTACAACTTTGAACTAACTTATTTTCTCTTTCCTGGCTCTGATGAACGGCCTTCAACCTGAAACATTAGCATTGTTGCTATTTCTGCAGATCTCCAACATGATTAGGATACAGAGGACAGTTTCCCTCATTTTCTTCAAAACTTTCCCATAGAATAGTCTAATCCACCAGTATATTTGGTCTCTGCTTAACATCTCATTCAAAAAAAACCCAAATCTGACAGTGCAGCAGAGCTTAATTACCGTGTTGAATTAACACCTTTGAATTATGTGATGATCAAGTTTCTGAAACCTTAAGCTGCAAGAGTTTAAACACACTCTCAAATGGGTGACAGCTAATACCATTTTGAAAATAAAGGCAACTGATATGAAGACAGCAAGCTGACTAAATAGCTTTGAGACAAACATTCAGCTCGTTGATTTGTGTCATGACGGCTTGGGGAGATACAAAAGTTTTTGATTTGTTTTAATTGAAGCCAAAACAGTCCAAGACTGTGGAGCATTATAAATCAAACACAGAACTTAAATTTCAAGGCTAAGTGCACTGGGAACTTCTATACATCAGGGTCGGGGAGGTGGGGTGGGCTTGGTGGGGAGGGGGGGGTTGATGAATGAGCTAGACTTGGTAGGTACCTCTAGAAAATGAGCTACAGGGTTTTGGAGAGTTCAAGATGGAAATAGCAGCCAGGATAATACTGTAAAGCAGAATACAGAAGAAAATAATATCCCTGATGGGCTACTAAAAATTCTCATCCACTGAGACAAGACCAAAAGAAAAGCAAACCACTTGATCCAATGAAAGGTAA
Organism: Narcine bancroftii; assembly: GCF_036971445.1. NCBI lineage: Eukaryota > Metazoa > Chordata > Chondrichthyes > Torpediniformes > Narcinidae > Narcine > Narcine bancroftii. Next base: position 117,912,853 of record NC_091473.1, on the reverse strand, counting down.
TCACCCTGAACTGTTTCTCTCTCTCCACAGATGTGCCTGACCTGTTGAGTACCTCCAGCATTTAATGTTGTTATGCCAGTTTCAATCTAAATGCAGACATTTATTGAATTTTCAACAATTTATTACCAGTTTTGTCTTTAGTAATTGGCTGTAAAAGCCAATATTTATCCAGTGATGGAATAATGCAAATTTTGTTTGCATATTGTCAATATAACATTGTCAAAGCCACCTCTGGCATAATAAACCCCAACACCATGCCATTGTCCTCTTCATACCTGAAGGGGATGAAGCAGCCAGGTCAAGCAAAGCTTTAATTTCTTCATTTGGAAAATTCCAATTAAGGTTAGGTTGCAATTCCATAAGTTGTGGGCATCAGCAGACTCTTCACTCCCAGAAAGCAGTCAGTTAAGACCAAATTCAATCTTCCACCATATTTGTTTTTAGAGACCTACTTGTTCTTGGAGTGCCTGCCCCACCCACATTGCAAAGAGCTAACTCAACCAAAGCCCTGAATCAAGCCAATGACTCCCTGCATTTGAATGGTTCTGGTCTGCCATGCTTAAGAGAGCAAGAACACATACCAACAGGCTTAAGAACAGTTTCTACCCATTAGCCATCAGGCTCCTGAAGGAATGACAAAACAATGCTCTCTTGCTGCCCTTGCTTAGTGTTAATTGTCCTTCCTTTTCATTTTAATCCTATACTCTAAAGTGTCAGCTGTGATGTTAGAGATAACTTCTTAAGAAGACCACTCCTAACTGTACTGAGTGACCAATATACTTAACAGTCTTTGACAATTATGGGATCAAGAAGAATTGGTAATATTTAACACTGAAAGTCCATGCTGCTTCATTTCCATACTCTGTGCCAATTTGAAAAGATCTGCATAAAATATCAACAATTACATTTCATTCAATATTCTCTGGCCTGCGAATCTTTCACCAAAGCTGTGCAGCGACCCAAAGCAGCAGTTTCTCTAGGCAGCGTTCAACCATAACTCATCATCATAGACTGAAACAGGCTGTTGAATCGTGCATAGGATGTGCAAAGCAGTTCTTCACGGTTTCTCCTCAGTTATCTCTGAGCTTCTAGCTGGCATCAGGGACATAACTACTTAAAGCCATCATCCTCATTTGTTTCTATCACTTACCACATGAAACAAACTGTATAACTCTCTCTGCTACAACCTCCACAACTACAATACTGAAGCACAAGATATAATCTCTTTCTGGGCGATGTTCTATTCTTGGTAGCATCCACATTCACGTCTCACTTTTGCTCATTTGTGTGGTCAAAAGGAAGTTTGGACTTGGAAAGTAAGAAAAATAAAAATCCTCCATTTAAAAAAAACACTAAATTCACCCACAACTTACACTAGCACTCAACACATATAGATATAAATGAAAATGAAAGAAAATAACTGCAGTCTGGGAGACAGACACTTTGTACTCACTTAAACGTTTCAAAGCTTCCACTGTGATCTCAGGGTCACCACAGATTTTTTTCTCCAGTTCCTGCCAAGTCAGTAGATCAAGAACAGCTTGGGGAACCACCTTCAGCAGGCCAGCTCTTATTGATTGAATCTGCAACAGACGTAAACACTGGTCAGAAATTTTACCAGCTGTGCATATATCAGTGTTCATAAAGAAGCTAAACATCTTGAAAGTAGATCTTAATTTAATTAAACCTGCCATGCATTTGCCATCCAAGGGGGCAGTAGATCAACATGCCTTGTTCAGTATTGAAGGCAAAAAATAAATAAATAAACAAATTTATCCAGCACATCTGGAATAAAATGTCCCTCAATTAGTTGCAACTCACAATGTACAGTGCACGAGACATTTGTTTTTATAAAAGTACAAATACTTTTCATGAAGCAGATTTTCCAACATTTCTACACTTCTCCCCCTCTCTTCAAACTCTTTCCTTTCCTCCACCACTGTAGGTTACCTGATCTTTGTTCTCTTCCAACTTTGCTTTCTTTACCAGTTGAATGAACTCCATTCGATTTTCATACTTAACAGTTATGTTACTGCCATCAGATTTCAGATCCACTACTGAGTGATCACTAAGTACAGTGGTATAAGTTAGCTCATTTCCAAACTTAAACTCAAATGTCTCCTGGTCCATTGTTTCCATGGCTTCCAGTAGTTTCACCTGCAGAGAAGAAATGTAATTGGTACTGTTCAAAACTCGAGGTTATGGATAATTTACACCAAATAGATGCTTGACCCCATAAAAAATTCATATTTTATTGCATCTGCAACTTACAGTGAAGCAATGCTCCAGTTAATCTGCATCCATTTAAAATTCTGAATATACTGCAGATCCACATTTCTACCAGATGAATAACTTGTGAACAACTGGCATGCACCACAAATCTGGAGACCGCGAGGTGCTTTGAGGTTAAACTACCAAAAAGTGAAAGTATTACTTCTATGTAGTAAGTTTCACGTATTGATGCAGAGAGAAAAAATAATGTAGAACTGTCAAAATAATTAATAAAATAGTTGTGCAAAGAGCAAGTGCTTCACCTGAAGGAGGTGCAGTAAGATAGTAGCTGTAATAATTCTGTGAACTACCTGAACAAAAAGTTACTTTAAAAGGGGTATATATTACAGGTTTTTCAGATAAAATCAATCTCTCTCTCTCCCTCCTTGAGACTGTTTGTGAGAACCACCCACTTTGACTAAAACCTTGTCAAATACTCTGATTTCGGAAATTGTAAATCATCTGAAATACTTCGTATTTATAGGTGATAAAATGTACTAATTATTGATGAAAATGTCCCAAATTCCATTCAAGTTACCTTTTCTCCCTCTGGTTATGACAATCAAAACTAATAATGATGTCAGGATTTGAAACAAAGATTCAGAGACTATTCATGACCATTTGAAACCAGAGTTGCTGCCTGTATGGTGGACTGCATCGTTGAAACAAGACCAAGTACTGTATCTTCAAGCAGGAATGCTTCATACAGCTATCTCTCAGACCACGGTTTGCACGTCAGTCAAGAGAATGTAGGCCAGAGAGGAGTCATGTGATGGATTAGTGGCCAGTAGGAGAATACCAGCCCTCTCCAGAAAAGAAGAAATAAAGTGAAGAGAATACAAAGTTCAAGAAACACAAAACATAACAAATAAAAGATAAAGTGTGGAGAAAAGAAAGAAAATGGCACCCAAGAAAGAAAAGGTAAAAACAACTGGAAAAAAAGAATAAAAGACGCCAGAAGAGAAAGGAGAAGGCCTTACCAGCATGAAGAAACAGGGAGCTGTTGTGAAGATAAGAGCCTGCTCCCCAAGGTTGGTGACGACCCCGCAGAGTCGCGACCTCCCGACCGCTGGACTACAAAAATGGCTCTCTGAGCCAAACAGAAGCGCGCAGTGCGCTCAATAAGGAAAAAGAGAACACCAACGGGAGGGGGGCCCAGCTGAGGAGCGGGCAACCACAGCGTGACCAGCTGAGGGATGCCTGACACAAGGGCTCTCAGCTGGAAGAAGAGGAAAGTGACAGGAAAGGGAGTGATAAGAAAGAACAGCAGCAACAGGAAGCCCAACAGATGACTAGCCCAGAAGAAAAGGACCAACAGCAAGAAGCCATGCAAGAAGAAGCCCAGCAAAGGGAGGCAAGCAACTCAACAAGAAAGTCAGAAGAGACACAGATACAAGGAAGAGAAGTAGAAGACACAAACAAAGGTGCAGACACAGAAGAGGAAGAAGACCAAGTTCTGCACAGAGAAATCGAAGGTAAAATAGATGGACAGCATATAGATAAAAAAATTTCAAGAACAAATGAGAGCATTAAAAGAATGGATGACATTACAATTTAGTGAAATGAAAAGAAAAATGAAAAGTACAGAAGAAAAAGTGAGTAGAATAGAGCTGGTCATGACAGAAATAGGGAAAAGATTAGAAAATGTGGAAGAACGAGAAACGGCTGAAGAAATGGAAGTGAATGACTTAAGAAGAAAATTGGAAGACAGTGACAAAAAAGTTAAAGAGTCACAAGAGTTGTTAGCTCAGAAGATGGATATAATGGAAAACTATAGTAGGCGAAACAACATAGAGATAGTGGGCCTAAAGGAAGATGAAGAAGGCACAAATATGAAAGAATTTATAAAAGAATGCATCCCAAAGGTCCTGGGAATGCTAGAAATACAGGAAGGAATGGAAATAGAAAGGGCACACAGAACACTAGCCCCAAAACCACAGACACAACAAAAACCAAGATCTGTTTTAGTAAAATTTCTGAGATACACGACAAGAGAAAATATACTGGAGAGGGCAAGGAATAAAATTAGAGAAGTCAAAAAACCATTAGAGTACAAGGATCAAAAAATATTTTTTCATCCAGAAATAAGTTTTGAACTAAGGAAGAGGAAGGAGTTTAACACAGCAAAATCGATTCTATGGAAAAAAGGCTATAAATTTATGTTAAGATATCCAGCTGTGCTTAAAGTATTTATCCCGGGAGAGCAAAACAGACTGTTCTCGGATCAGGAGAAAGCACGAGAATTTGCAGAACGCCTGCAGGAAAGAAGGAGAGATGAAGAGATGTAACAAGAATGAAGAACAATGACAAACTACATATAAAGATGTAAAAATAATGAACTAAAGAAGGGAAAGAAAAGGGAAGAAAGGAAGTAAGGGAGCTTTGTTATATGTGAAGATAAAAGTCTTTTCTGGAGGGGGTTGGGTGGGAGAGAATAACAGTCACTGCGAAATCAGTTAACGCTTGGGAGCGGGTTCGCAATCCAAATGGAGAGGGGAGTTGTGGTTGCCCGGCAAGGTACAAGGGGCAACTCAGAGAGGGGGGGGGGGGGGGACATTTGGGGTTAAGGGAATTTTAGATGTGGGAGTTGTTGAAGTATTTTATGTTTTAAAAGTGTTGTCATACATTGAGTTCAAAAAGGGAAAGCTGAGAGATGAAAATGGGGAAAAGGGGGAAGGTGATGGTGAGGAAGCAGAAATGAGGTGTAAACAGAATATGAGATGGCCATGTTGAAATATATGACTATAAATATTAATGGAATAAAAAATCAAATTAAACAAAAAAGGCTATTAAATTTCCTGAAAAAAGAAAAAAATAGACATAGCATTTGTGCAGGAAACACAGTGGAACATAATAAATTAAGGAGAGACTGGGTAGGGCACGTAACGGCAGCATCATATAATTTAAAAGCCAGAGGTGTAGCTATATTAATAAATAAAAATGTACCAATCAAAATAGAGGAGGAAATAATAGATCCAGCAGGGAGGTATGTAATGATAAAGTGTCAGATATATTCAGAATTCTGGAATTTGATCAATATATAGGCACCTAATGAAGAGGATCAAAAGTTTATGCAAGTTATTTTTTTGAAGATTGTAGATACTCAGGGGAATATATTGATAGGAGGGGATTTTAACCTTAATTTGGATCCAATGTTGGATAAAACTGGACAAAAGACTAGCAAAAAAGAATAAAGTAGCTAAATTTATGGTTAAATCAATGCTGGAAATGAAACTTATGGATATATGGAGGAGGAAGCACCCAAGGGAGAAGGAATACTCATATTATTCGAGTAGACATAAAACATACTCAACGATTGATATGTTTTTGTTGTCAGACATATTCAAGGGAGAGTTAAAAAAACTGAATATAAAGCTAGATTGCTATCTGATCATTCACCCCTGTTATTAGCAATAGAACTAGAGGACATCCCACTAAGAACATATAGATAGAGATTAAAATCGAGTCCACGCTGCTGAAGATCCAGCTGCGCTGGATGGGTCACGTCTCCAGAATGGAGGACCATCGCCTTCCCAAGATCGTGTTATATGGCGAGCTCTCCACTGGCCACCGTGACAGAGGTGCACCAAAGAAAAGGTACAAGGACTGCCTAAAGAAATCTCTTGGTGCCTGCCACATTGACCACCGCCAGTGGGCTGATAACGCCTCAAACCGTGCATCTTGGCGCCTCACAGTTTGGCGGGCAGCAACCTCCTTTGAAGAAGACCGCAGAGCCCACCTCACTGACAAAAGGCAAAGGAGGAAAAACCCAACACCCAACCCCAACCAACCAATTTTCCCTTGCAACCGCTGCAATCGTGTCTGCCTGTCCCGCATCGGACTTGTCAGCCACAAACGAGCCTGCAGCTGACGTGGACTTTTTACCCCCTCCATAAATCTTCGTCCGCGAAGCCAAGCCAAAGAAAGAAGAAAATCCATGCTACTTAAAAGACAGGAATTTAGATAATTTATTGAATGCCAAATTAAAATGTACTTTGAAATAAATACGGAAACAGTGAAAGACAAATTTATATTATGGGATGCAATGAAAGCCTTCATTAGAGGGCAGATAATAAGTTATGTAACTAAGATGAAAAAGGACTACAATCAGGAAATAGAACAGTTGGAAATGGAGATAGTAAGTACAGAAAAAGAACTAGCAACAAGGGACGATAATAACAAAAAGCGAATTGTTGGACAAAAAATAAAATACGAAACATTACAAACGTACAAGGTAGAGAAGAACATAATGAAAATAAAGCAAAAGTATTATGAGCTAGGAGAATTATCCCGCATATTTCCTGATCTAAATCCCTGATGTGACAGATGTAAAGGCGGGGAAGCAACCATGTTCTGGTCTTGTCGAGTTCTTGAACATTATTGGAGGGAGATTTCTTTTCTGTTTTGTCAATAATATTACATGTAAATCTTGAGTATAATCTTTTAATGGCTTTATTTGAAGAGTTAGATGACATTAATAAGCTATTTTCTTCATCCGATCATCAAGTCATACTATTTACAACTCTTATGGTATGAAGAGCCATAAAATGAAGGAAAAACCATGTACATAAATAAATACATTCAATGATCAAGACAAACTGATTTATGTACATGGTTTTTCCTTCAGTTAGTCATATTTTATAGATTCAGCAGAATTATGCTACCTTTAATTTTATGTCAAAACATCCCTTTTTTTTGTAGGGGATTTGAGTTATTTTCTTTGGTTTCTTTTTTTCGTTGTCATTCTGACAACATTGTCTGGGGAAGGGGTATATTGCTATTGTTTTATTTTTGGAAACATATTCTTCATCTTTGGAAACCTTGTGTTCTCTATACAATGTGTGCTTGCTCTATAACACTTAATAAAAACAGTGAAAGAGAAAAAAAGAATGTAGGCCAACTTACAAAACGTCTGCAACTCACCAAGACAGAGTCCACTGCAGGAAAATCCTTGGACCATTTCACCTCCTCACCTGCTAGTTGTTTCCATATAATTCCAGGAAGAGCCAGTACCTAACAACACATGCAATGCTCTCATTAGCTTCGATTAAGTTTGCATCTCAGGTTAAGATTACTACAGGCTAAATTCATTCGTGGCAATTATAAATACTGACCAGAGACTGCTTGGATACAGCATTGATTGTCAGAGTGATGAATGATATCACATACAACTCTGAGATTTTTTTTTCCCCTATGGGCAAGGCAAGATTACCACATGTTGGTATTAAAACCAAAAACACTCAATGTACACATGTAAACAAATAAATGTAAACAAACTGACTGTATAATACAGAAAGAAAAATAAAGTGCAAAAGAGTTCTTAAATGAGTCTCTGATTGAGTTTGTTGTTGAGGAGAATGATGGTCGAGTGGTAGCAGCTGGTTGTGGTGGTGTGAATCTTGTGGCACCTGTATCTCTTTCCTGATGGTAGCAGCGAGAACAGAGTAAGTGCTGGGTGATGTGGATCCTTGATGATTGCCGCTGCTATCTGACGGCAGCGTTCCTTGTAAACTTTCTTAGTGATGGGGAGGGTTTTGCCTGAGATATCATGAACTGTGCCCACTATCTTTCAACTCAGGGGTATTGGTGACTCATATCAGACTGTGATGCCGCTGACAGTCAGCACATTTTCCACCACAGATCTACAGAAATTTGCCAGGGTTTCTGATGTCATACTAAACCTCTAAGCAGAGGCCCTATCGTGCTTTCTTCATGATGCCATTATTATGCTGGGTCCAGGAAAGATCTTCTGAGATAGTGACTCCCAAGAACTTTAATTTGCTCACCCTCTCCACATTTGATCCCCCAATGATCACTGGGATGGTTTGCCTCTGGTTTTCCCTTCCTGAAGTCAACAATCAGCTCCTTGGTTTTGGTGACAGAGTGCGAGATAGTTGTGGGTGGACTATTCAGCCAAGTTTTCAATCTCCATTTTTAATCACCTCTTTTTATACAGCCCACTAATGTGGTATTGTCAGTGAATTTTTAGATGAGATAGATCGCGGCCATTTGCACAGAATCCTATCATAAACATTTAGCTTGCGGAGGAGTAGTGGCCGGACGGTGAACTCCAGCCCTCTCCAGAAAAGTCGGGAAAAACAAAGGAAAACACAAAGGCACAGAAATAAAAGTTACAGAAAAGTGAGTATAAAGGTGGAAAGAAGATGGCGACAAAAAAAGAAAAATCGAAAGCAACGGTAAGAAGACAGGAAGAGAAGACAAAGGAGGAAAAAAGTGAAGGCCTTACCTGTCCGAAGAGGCCCGCTGCGGAGAGAGAAACTCGCTCCCTCAGGTCGGTAAATAATGGACTACAAAAATGGCTCGCTGAGCCGAGTAAAAGTGCGCAACCGCGCATGAAAAAAAACACACCGACGGGAGGGGGGACCAGCTGGGGAGTCGATCTCCACAGCCGGCAACGACAGCTGCAGAACACCTGCAGCAAGAAGAGACCACAGAAGAAATGGAAACAAGAAAGAAGAGAAGGAAAGGGCAACAAAGAAACAACAGATGGCCAACCCAGAGGAAGAGGAAGAGGAAGAGTACAGTGAAATAGAAGAAGAAAAGAAAGGCAAGATAAAGAAGGTACTTTCTCTTATTAAAGGATACCTGGAGTCATTTAAAGAATGGCAAACACAGGAATTTAATGATTTAAGAAAAAGAATAAACAACACAGAAGAGAAAATGAATAAAATAGAGATGACCTTAACAGAAATGGGAAAGAAAATGGACAAGATGGAAGAGCGGGCAGTAGCAGCAGAAATGGAGGTAGAAGACTTAAAAAAGAAATTGGAGGAATCTAATAAAAAAACTAAAGAGACACAAGAACTACTAGCTCAAAAAATAGATACAATGGAAAATTATAACAGAAGAAATAACATAAAGATAGTGGGCCTTAAGGAAGATGAAGAAGGCAAGAATATGAGGGAGTTTATAAAAGAGTGGATCCCTAAGACCCTAGGATGTCCAGAACTACAGCAAGAAATGGAAATAGAAAGGGCACATAGAGTATTGGCCTCTAAACCACAACCACAACAAAAACCAAGATCTATTGTAGTAAAATTCCTAAGATATACTACAAGAGAAAAGGTACTGGAGAAGACAATGGAAAAAGTAAGAGAGGACAACAAACTACTGGAGTATAAAGGGCAAAAAATCTTCATTTATCCAGATATAAGTTTTGAACTCCTAAAGAAGAGAAAAGAGTTCAATACAGCAAAGGCGATTTTATGGAAGAAAGGGTATAAATTTATACTAAAGCATCCAGTGGTATTGAAAATATTTATTCCAGGACAACAAAACAGACTATTCTCGGATCCAGAAGAAGCACGAAAATTTGCAGAACAATTACAAAAATAGACTGAGGGAGGAAGACGGGTAATGAGAGTAAAAATGATCACGATTGATATGTATGCGGGTAAAGAGGTTTAAGAGTGAATAGAGACAATGAGCATACATAAATGTATCTGTACTTAGAGGAAAATATAGATAGTATAGACAAGAATTAATAAGGGAAGGTAATGGAATAGAGAGAATAAGGAGGGAATTAAAAGAGTGACCTTTGTGACATATGAAAAGTGAAATCTTTTCTGGGGGGGGCGGGTTGGGGGGAAATAGCGGTCACTGCAAAATCAGTTGACGCTTGCGAGTGGATTCGCAAATCCAAATGGAGAGGGGAGATGTGGTTGTCCGACAAGGGATAAAGGACAACTCAGGAGGGGAAGGGGAGATTGGGGATAAATAAGATAGAAATAGGAGAATAAGGAAAATGTTGGATGTTGTAGGAATGTTGTCTTATAAAGAGTTGAAAATAAGAAAACAGAAATGGAAAAGGAGGAAAGGTAATGATGGAAAAACGGAAAGAGAAGATAAACAAAATATAAAAGGGCTACGCTGAACTATATGACTTTAAATATTAATGGAATACATAACCAAATTAAAAGGAAGAAACTACTAAATTTAAATGAATAAATGTATTCCATTAGAAAAAATAACATATAGGTTAAGAAATAATATTGAAATATTCAAACAAGTATGGGAGCCTTACATTAAATACAATAGCGAAAACCTACCAGGGACAAACATTACCTAAGTTGATGGAAGGAGAAGGAAAGAAAAGAATGGACTCAGTAGAATTTCTGGTGTATTTTTGTTGAATGACAACATTGTCTGACTGGCTTAATGCAACCTAGATTGTATACCTAAAATGGATGAGAGGGGGGGGTGGGGGGGTGGCTTGGGAGGAGGGAGGTGGGGGGGAGAAAAAGTCACTGTATATGTGTGAAAAAGAAATAGTGTATATCATGGCTAATGTGATTTATGGTGTGAAAAATAAAAATTTAAAAAAAAAACATTTAGCTTGCAAGAATACTAAAGTAGATCAGAATCATAGGAACAAAACCTATTTTGGCAAGATGAAGTGTTCGACATGCATGTCCCTATACCATATAGTCCTTCTATCTCCAGGTTGGTGCCTTCTTTCCATTGTTAATGGTTACCATTCCCAACTCACTACATGCTGCTAATTATCCTCCCAATAACCAATCTTAACCTTGATCAACCTCATCATTTGCCCAACTCAGTACCAGCAACCACCAATACCTGCCTCAGATGCCTTCACAATTCTCCCCATGAACCTCTCTTTCCACCTCATGACCCTCTCCAGAAATTACGAGGCTGGCTGATCAAAAATACTGGCTTAATGGTTTCAGTATTTTCCTGTTTCACTACCTCCTTTCCCAGACATACAATGGTACAAGACATAAAACAAATCGCAATAGATGTTGGAAATCTGAAATAAAAAGAGAAAAATACCAAAGACACAATAGGTCAAGCAGCATCTATAGAAAAAGAACTAGAGTAAAAGTCTTCAATCTAAAACATTAACTCTGTTTTGCTTTACACAAATTCTGCTCATGTTTTCTTTGCTGCAATGGGTCAATGTGGAAAATGACATCCTTACAAACATTCTTTAATTCTTCACAACACGTCTTTTGATAACAACACACCAAAAATCCTTTAATGAAACAATAAAGGATTTACATAGAGAATAAAAAAAAGCCAAATTATTACCAAAAGCTCTCGACCTCGTAATGCCGCCCCCATCAGCTGACCTATCCATTCGTACTTTCCAAATTCTTTGCAGGATGGGTTAGGAACATATACATCTCTGGCTTCTCCAGTTTGGTTGCCCTGGAACAATAACAAGCAACAAATGAATCATCTTTACCCCATTTTGAGCTTCCCAGTGATGCAATTATGTTGGTGATTTACAAAATTGACCTTTCCATCTGTCTTAATTGTAATCACCAAGTTGCTACAAATGCACATAGTAATTATTGATAAGACATTAGAACACAGCTTGTAGACCTCCAAGGAATTATCACAGCGGCTGTCCAATTATTTCAGAACATGCTGCTATTACTGTGAATATTTTACTTGAGCCAAAGGATGCCATAGATAGATGGTTACATAGCAATCTCCAAAACCAAGTACTTTGCAACCAGAGGGAAACACACTTCTGCACAAGTTCATGCCATTAAAAGGAGATGAAAAAAAAATTCAGAAGATCTCCAGGAAATTGTTTTCACTAGACATCTGTAAACAAACCTGATTGGACGTTCGTACAAAAAAGGGCAAAGGCACAGAACTATCTCCAGAACTTGGGCAAAGCTCTTCAGAGATATCAGAGAGACTATCTCGGAATCCACCACCTGTTGGTTTAAAAAGATGGTCCGTTTAAAAAAAACTAATTTTGATGATTAATGTTGAATTTTAATATTTGCCTAACTACTTACAAAACAGTTTATGCATTTTTCACTTATTAATGACTTTAGTACTAGACATAATTGTTTTGCAATTGAATCACAATCATTCCAATATTGATATTATGAAATATGTGAAATAAAGTTAACTGAAAGCAGAATATAAATCATTAAAGAAAAAAAAAATAAAATGGCAACTTTTGTGTCTGTTCCTTGCAGATCCTCAATTCATTATAATCATTCTACTCTACGTGTTGCACGACGTATAGGTTAACTCGCCTGGATAGCTTGCAGAAATAGATTTCACTGCATCTCATTACATGTGACAGTAAACAATTCATTCACGCAGAGATGTCCATTGGGATAGACTGGTTCACTGATGGCTTATGCTTTAAGTTAAACTGTTCAGTAAGATTGTGGTTTCTAATTATTAGATTTTCTTTTCATACATAGGTCTCTGATTTATCCCTAATTTCTTATTATAAAAATTACTGAGATATAAAATTGTAGGAAAATTATTTTTAAAAATGTTAAAAGAACCAGAGTTGCTGAAAATCTGAAATAGAAACCATTGGAAACACTCAGAATAATTAGCCTCTGTGGGGGAGAACAGACAAGTTACTGGTTGAACAACGCTTACCTTGATCAATAATTCCTTCAGAGATAAATTTACATTCCCACCACTGGTCATAGCGAGCTGGCCACCTTCAAATAAATTAAAACTGCTGAAGGTCATTATTGCCTTGTATATTTGAGTTTGCATTTCAAAATTAAGACTTAGGCAATAGAAACAGGAGTAGGGCATTCAGCCAATTGAGCCTGTTCCATCATGCTCCACTGTTTAATAGGATAATGGACGTTCTGACATTCCTCGAGCATGCTTTCTTACACTTTCCCCACATTCCTCGATAAGAAATCTGTCAGCCTTAAAATAGTCTTGGCACCCACAGTCCTCTGTGGAAAGGAGTTCCAAAGACTCAACCATCTGAGGGAAGAAATTCTTCCTCATCTCTATCTTAAATGGATGCCCATATTCTGAGAACATACCTCCTTCATAAGGAAAAACACTTCATTTTTTATTCTGTCTAGTACCCCAAAGATATTAAATATTTCAATGCAATTGTCTCTCATTCCTCATGATTACAAACGAATAAAGTCTTTGGCTGTTTAACTTTTCCTTACAAGGACTATCCCTCCATTCCTAGGCTCATCCCAATGAACCTCATCTGAATCATCATACATGGCCTCTTTGCAAATGTACAAAGTGCTGGCAAGACTTCCCTCCCTCAATACCCAACACCCCCTTGAAATTTGCACGTTATTGCATTCGTTTGCCCCATTAGCTGCTGCACTTGTGTGAGGTCTTTGTGTTTCATGTTCAAAGGCTCCTCAAATCCCTTGTCCTGCATACACACCAATGTTACCTCCGACACAATTGGCTTTTTTCTGAATCCTATGAATGTCCTGTAACATTCTGAAACCTTTATACTCTTTGAATTCTTTTTTTGTGTTCTTTCTTTCTTCAAAAGTGACCAATATTTTCCAATATTTTATTCTCAAGAGGCTGTCACTCACAGAATCTCTCACTATTCTTTTGAGCTGTTTATGCCCCCCTCAAAGATGCCTTTCAATCTATCTTTGTTTGGTGTGGGGTTCACAGATTTCACAACTGTTTATTCACTTTCAACCTCTGGGTCATTAGCAGAGATTGGGAACAGTTGTCGTCCCAGCACAGAATTCAGCAGTGCCCCATTGGGAAATGTTGCCAACCTGCAAGAGATATCTCTATCCCCAAACTTGCTGTTTCCTGCCCGTTAGCCAATTCTCCATCCACCTGAATGTTACCTCTGACACAATGGGCTTTTTCTTGATTTATAAAGTGTCTGAAAGTAGAAATATAATACTGGAGAAATATATCTATTGGATCCCCTCTATCTACTTTTGTCAAGACAGCTATGATTCCCCTTTCATGAAGTGGACTCTACCTAATTAGATAGAGTCCGTCAAGTAGATTTCCTTATTTGATTCTATGACTTTTACAAAGTAGATAATAGAACAATTCGTTTAAGTTACTGTGGTGGTACACCACCGGCCTACTGCATGAGCGCAAGGGGACAGGACATCACCTGGCTGGCTGTCAATCAGTCAGCCTGAAGGGATCAAGCCCCACCTGATTGGGTGTCAATCATCCTCCGGGATATAAGCCTGTGCCGCCCTCTCGAAGCTCACTCAAAGTTACTGCAGCTCCGTGGAAGTCTTTGTGGATTAAAGCTTGTTGTACAGTCTTTACGTTGTGTGTGTCTGATTCTGGCTAACAGCACACCACAGTTACCTACTTTTTGTCTCCATCCCCTTTTCAAAAAAAAAAAAAAAATCTGGGTGTCATACTGGTAGTTTTCCAATCTTTTCACACTTCTCCAAAATAGAAGAATTTCTTGAAATGCATCCACTGTCATGGTAGCAACTTCTTCAAGGATTTCAGGATACAAGCCAAGTGAGCTAGGGGTCTCCTTCTGCCCTGTTAAGTTTGCCTTAAGCTATTTTTCTCTTCTGGCAGTGATGGTATTTATTTCCTCCTCAAAATTATTCAGTATTAATAAATATTCAGAGTATTTTCTACCAGAATAACAGACACAAAATACCTGTTTACCTCTTCTGCCATTTCATTGTTTCCCATAACTATCTCAGCAACTTCTCTAAAACATTCAACTGGATCTCCTTTTTCCTTTTTAATTACTTACACAAAATCTTGCGGTCAGTTTTTACATTCCTTAGTTTATTTTCTATTTTTTTTGTGGTTTTAGCTGGGTATCGAATTTATCTCTCTCCTTAGATCTGTTGCTACAGCTTGCCTCCTTATTCCTTTTTCTCTTCAACTTACTACCCTCCAATCCATGACTGATTCATCTCTTCCTTACAAATCTTTCCTCCCTACTGGGATACAATTTTGCTGAGTGTCATAAATTATCTCCTTAATGACTGCTTTATTTAACAGTAGACTAAGCTGATAGATCATCTTCACAAGATAAAGGAAAAGGCTAGAAATTAGAATTGGATGCGAGAACAGTTTAGGGTGGAGATGCAGAGCAGACTCAATGGGCCAAATGGCCTACTTGAGTCTGCTCTGCATCTCCACCCTAAACTGTTCTCGCATCCAATTCTAATTTCTAGCCTTTTCCCCATATCCCTTGATACCCTAACTAATTAGATACCTGTCAATCTCCTCCTTAAACTCCCCCAGTGATTGGGCCTCCACAGCTGTATATGGCAACAAATTCCACAACTCTATGAACCTTTGGCTAAAGAAATTTCTTCTCATCTCAGTTTTAAATGGGTACCTTCTAATTCTAAGATTGTGCCTTCTTGAGCTGGTTTCATCCACCAAGGAATTCACATCTACACTGTCCAATCCTTTCAGCATTCAATCCCCCATCATTCTTCTACAGTCCAATGAATACAGTCCAAGAGCCGCTAAACATTCCTCATATGTTAGCTCTTGCATTCCAGGAATCATCCTGGTAAATCTTCTCTGTACTCTCTCCAACACCATTACTTCTTTTCTAAGATAAGGGGCCCAAAATTGTACACAGTACTCCAAATGACGTCTCACCAGTGCCCCATAGAGCCTCATCTACACCTCTTTACTCTCATACACTATTCCTCTTGAAATAAATGCCAACATAGCATTTGCTTTCTTTACTGCCGATCCAACCTGGTGGTTCAGGTTATCCTGCACGAGGATCCCCAAGTGCCTTGGCACTTTGAATTTTCTCCCCATCCAAATAATAATCTGCCTGTTTATTTCCTCTCCCAAAATGTACAATTTGACATTTCTCAACATTGTATCTCATCTGCCATTTCTTTGCCCGCTCTCCTAAGCTGTCCAAGTCTCTCTGTCATCTTTCGGTTTCTTCAACACTTCCTATTCCACCACCTATCCTCCCTGATAATCTATAAGCCAAGTCTACTTTAGTCAACTTTAACATCATTAGAATCATCTTTATTTAAGTAAAACAGCAGCATTTCCAATCCAAGTTCCTCCCTTGTGAACTTTAGACAAAACTCGATCATACTTTCATTTATTGATTTGCTCCCTTTTCAACAGTGTGACTATGTTGGTGGCGGGGGTTGGGGGGGTGGGGCGGGGGGGATCAATAGACACTCCTCTCAGTGACTTATTTTTTTCTGCCTTTCTTCAACCTCACAGGAAATGGACCCAACTTTTTCTAAGCCTATATCATATCTTTCAAATATACTTGTTTCATATCAAATTAATAGTGCAACCCCACCAACTGTTCCTTCCTGCCTGTCCATCCCAAAAATCAAATATTAGGTTTCTAGCTTTGAACTGCTTGCAACCATATTTCTGTAGTGGTTATCAAATAATGCTCATCGACTTCTATTTATCATACAGCAAGTTACAAAAAAAAAAATCAGGCTTTCTTTTTAGCCATTTTTAAATAGACAATAGACAATAGGAGCTGGAGTAGGCCATTTGGCCCGTCGGGCCAGCACCGCCATCTTAGATCATGGCTGATCATTACCATCAGTACCCCTTTCCAGCCTTATCCCCATAACCCTTAACTCCGTTACCCACAAGAGTCTTATCTAAATCTCTTTTGAACATAGTCAGCGAATCCGCCTCTACCACCCTCTGTGGAAGAGCATTCCACAGATTCACACTTCTCTGGGTAAAAAAATGCTTTCTCATCGCCGTCCTAAAGGGCCTACCCTGTATTCTTAAACTATGCCCTCTAGTCCTCGTCTCCCCCATCATTGGGAACAAGTAATCAGACTTCACCATCCCCCTGATGATTTTGTATACCTCAATCATGTCCCCCCTCATCCTTCTAAACTCCAATGGATACAAGTCCAGTTTTTCTAGCCTTGCTGCATATGACAACCTTGCCATCCCTGGAACTAACCTTGTAAATCTGCGCTGCACATCCTCTATAGCTAGTATGTCCTTCCTCAACTTTGGAGACCAGAACTGGACGCCATACTCCAGCTTGCCCCTTTTTAGTACTGCAATCTTATTTGTCTCTTGCCCTTGATTTCTGCAGGTTCTCTTTTGCACTCTACTGTTCTTTCCTTCATTTCTATCCTTGTTCCTCTCTTGTTAGTTACCCCTCTTAGGTCCCCGTTGCACACCATTATTATTTCAAGCATTCCAAACAGCACCCAGCTAGGTAATGGGAAAGAGGCATTCTCTGGATTAATATGTTAAATAAGATAAATTTCACAAAAACTTGATCAAACTCAATCCCAGTGACAATCTTATTCAAAAATTAAATAGTTGATCTGTCATCACTGCAATAAAATCCTTTCCAATTGTGTTGAATGCAGACATCCACTTAAAGGGGACAAACCTATTACAGAGATTGCTAAAGAAGATTAAAACAGATAGTTAATCAGATAGATACACAAAATCTCCTCCCAGTTAGTTTCTAACTATCACTGACTACTGAAGCAAACATACCTCTACTAGAATCTAAAAGCAATATGCACATATTAGTTAATTTAGTTATTTTAACTTTTCAGTGCTATGTTTCCTTTAAAATTCTCTTTTTATAGCGAACTTTTGGATAAAACTGGTCTTTATTAGGTTGCTTATAAATCTGTAATCAACAAAAGCCAGAGAGATTCCTAATTTGTGCCCTCTTCTGTTCTTATTTTCATTTAATAGTTCACTGGTAAAGAAAGGGAGGTTAAGGAGTAATGAGAAAGTAATGACTAAAATCCAAAAGCTCCATTCCATAGAATGGCAATGTAATAAATGCAGGGTGTAAATAAAAAAATCAATGCATTGCACGCTTTCAGCATTTTGCAATAGAATCATTGGTTTCAAGGACGTAAACAAAATTAAATCCACCCATTTTGACAGCAGAACCATCAAAGGCATTGAGAGGTTATGCATCTCAGTGGCAGAGCACTAATGAAGAAGAAAACAAATAGGAAGGGTTAAGTTAAACAAAAAATAATGTAGGGAACTCTAATTTAGAATTGCAAGCCAAAGTATACCTTAAAGTACACAAAGAATTGTAGTTTGCAATTATATGCATCAACTGAATGACTAATTTCTATCAAAAAGCCCGAGATACAAAGCTTTTTAATCTACATTTCGAAAAATCCTCGTCCGTTTAATTTTTGCATATTCTCAAATCAATAAATGGTACCTGTAATCTAAAGGTTTCTCGCACTTGTCCGAAGGCTTCAACCCCTCAAACATCTATAAAGAAAGAGAGTAATACATTGGATTTTAGGACTGTATAGCCTCAATATATTGCTGTCAATGTAGCCTGGATTTCAGAAGTGGATTAAAAAAAATCTAAATCACTGCAAGGGTTAACATGCTGCCTGATTCAAACTTCTTTTCCCTCGCAAAGGACCATTGACTGATTTTCAGACTTTAAATAGAAATGAGCAATTGCAGAAGAATCACAATTCTCATTTCCTGATCACTTGCAAAAGGGGAGCAGATTCAGTCTTTACAAATCTACTGGCCCGTCCCCAGCCACTGTCATACATTCTGCAATAAACTTTGGATGGTAAACCAAACTACTGCCATAGGACTATGGAATCTGAAATGGCTTATCCAGAATGATTAACTGAAATGTTTGAATAGCTACAGAAAGTGCAGTTGAGATGAATGGAGATGAAAGACAAATAGAGAGATGTGGCAGCTCGCAATTGGGGAGATCGGGCTGGCACATCACACGGCAGCAGACGCGGACAGAGATCGCTAAAGAGACTCCCAGGACAACGAACCAGTGGGGGTAGAAGCTGGGACAGCATCAGACCAACAGCCCTAAAATGGCGTTGGTCAACCTGCCCAGCTAACTCACCAGAAAGAGGCTGGGGAAGAAGGGCATTCATATGCATGGACGTTCCCGCCTGCTATTGTCATTCATACGGCTGACTCAGCCAATCAGCAAAAACGGCGGGAACTTGAACAGTATAAAAGCAGTCTTTCCAGACCTAATAAAGGAGTGAGCTTAATCTGCCACACTGTGTGTGCGTGTGCGTGTTTCTTTGTAGCGGTCGGCTACAGAGTATTATTTGGTATTTGGGGAAAGTATCTTTTGCCAAGTAGAAGGTACAATGAAGGGATGGAGCTGGAACAGTGGGCCAGCTCCAAATCCAAAAGATTAGCAAGACAAGGCTAAAAAGCATTTAATGAGCAATTTTTTTCAACCCTTCTAATCACAAGAGACTCATGTTTTCTTGATAAATAATGCCCGTGAGTTCTGAAAAATAAAAATAAGCAAAGAAATGCAGGAAAAATTTAGCAGCATATTTCAAGATCTCCTGAAGCAATTTCGACCGAAAAGCCAACTCTACTTCTCTTTCCGCAGGTGCTGCCAGACCTGAAATTCAAGCATTTCCTGGGTTATCTATGGTGCAGTATTGCCACTGCAGGCATCCATGTTTGCATACAAAGCATTTCAAACTCTGTCATCATTACCAACAAAACTTTCAATGTCAGTCCTTTCAAAGCAACTCCTTTTCCATTACTCTTTGAATTCATTCTCACCCTAGCTTCCAAAAGTTTTCTCTCCTCAGATGCTTTTACTTCTACTTTTAAATCTGCCAGACACCCAACTACCTCAACCACTTCTCCCTCACAAACTATTACATTTCCAACCTTCCTTTTTTCTCCTGAAGATCTTTAAATATGCTGTTGCCTCTCAGTTCACGCCCATCTTTTCTGAAATGCTCAAAAATCCTTGCTGCCATGTCACTGATGCACAAAATAGTTTTTTTTTTAAACACCTCAGAGGGCATCTAATGTGATTATGCTAAACGTCCTTCTTAACAAATCTGGAGCCACTGACTTGCTTAATCCTTACATCTTCGTCCTTTCTCTTGGCACTACATTCCAGTTGGATGCGACCACATTAAAGCTTGGTATTCTTTTCATTCAGTCATTACTGGAAAAAAAAAGGTGCTCCTTTTTTATCCCTCACGATTAACTTTGCTGCTCTCAAGATAGTCTTCACCCTTCGCGATACTCTATCCCTTCATCAATTCTGAAAACACAGCTTCAGCTTTCAAGCTCTATCACACCACCATATTTCTCCACGTTACATTGTCCCTTTTGCATTTCTGTCCAAAACTGAGGCAGAGAAAAGCTTCTGACAGTGGTGAATTGGATCAGTATGTTTGCTGACGACACAAAGAAAGGAGGGGTTGTAAACAGCCAGGAAGTTTTTCAAAGTTTGCAGAGGGATCTTGACCAACTGGGAGAATGGGCCAAAAAAAAAAAATTGGCAGATGGAGTTTAATGCAGACAAGTCTGAGGTGATGCATTTTGGAAAGGCCAACCAAGGTCGGACATACACAATAAATGATAGGGCATTAGGATTGCGGAGGAACAGAGATCTGGGAATACAGATACATTGTTCCCTGAAGTTGGCGTTGAAGGTATATAGGGTTGTAAAGAAAGCTTTTGGTATCTTAGCCTTTATAAAATCAAAGTATTGAGTTGGGATGTTATGTTGAAATTGTATAAGGCATTGGTGAGGCCAAATTTGAAATATTGTGTGCAGTTCTGGTTACCCAACTACAGGAAGGAAAGGAGTGCAGAGAAGATTTACTAGGATGTTGCTGGGTCTTCAGAAGCTGAGTTACAGGGAAGATTAAACAGGTTAGGACTTTATTTCTTGGGAGCATAGAAGAATGAGGGGAGGTTTGATAGACGTTTACAAAATGATGGGAGGTATAGATAGAGTGAATGTGAGTTGGCTTTTACCACTTAGATTGGGGAGATAAATACGAGAGGTCATAGTTTTAAGCTGAAAGGGGAAAGGTTTAGGGGGAACATTAGGGGAAAGTTCTTCACCCAGAGAGTGGTGGGAGAGTGGAATAAGCTGCCATCTGATGAGGTGAATGTGGGCTCGATCTTATGTTTTAAGAATAAACTGAATAGATACATGGATGGGAGAGGTCTAGAGGGTTATGGAATAGGAGCAGGACAGTGGGACAAGCAAAATAATGGTTGGCACAGACTGGAGGGGCCAAATGGCCTGTTTTCTGTGCTGTAGCATTCTATGGCTCTAACACATTTGGTACATCAACCAGAACATTCATTTCTAACTCCTCAATAATACCCAGCTATGAGGACCAGGAAAGACTATCCTCCACTACACATCAACAACTCTGTAGTAGAGAGAGTGGAGAGCACCAAGTTCCTTGGACACTTAACATCTCCTCACTTGTCAGAAAAGTGCAATTATGACTGCACTTCCTGAGAAGACTGAAGTGGGCAAGGCTACCGGCCACCATTATGCCAACCTTCTATAGGAGCTCTATTGAGAGTCCTCTTGCCGGCTGCATTACAAAGTGGTATAGTTGCTGCAGAGAAATGGATCAGAAGTCAATCCACAGAACCATAGGAGTGGCAAAGATGATTAATGGACTCTTTCTACCCTCCCCCCCCACCCCCCCACCATCTACATAATCTACTGAAGAGGATACACAAAATCAATGAGGACCCCTTCCATCCTGCACACATCTTTCAGCTGCTCTCATTGGGAAAGAGATACAAAAGTATCAGAACCAGCTCCACCAGGCTGGGAACAAATTATTCCCATGGGCAGTGAGGATGCTGAATGCCCAAAGGAACTGTTTGCCCTAACCATCCGAGACTCTCAAATTCATAAAACAATACTTATTTATTTGTATAGATGAAATACTCGTCCTGCATATGTATTGTTTTTCTGTACGTGTGTTATGTCTGGCTGTATGCCTGTACATTTTGGACTAAGGACTGGAGAGCGCCAGGATGTACTTGTACCATCAAATTAAAATAAACTTGACTTGAAATCCCTTTATTGCTTGGTCCTTCCTTTCTTCAGAATCCCCTCTGCTCTTGCAATATGTTTGTCCATCTGTGTTCCTTCATTTCTGGTCACTTGTTCTGGTTGATGTAGCAATGTGTTAGAACCATAGAATGCTACAGCACAGAAAACAGACCATTTGGCACCTCCAGTCTGTGCCAACCATCATTTTGCTTGACCTACTGACCTGCTCCCATTCCATAACCCCCTTGACCTCTC
Source organism: Narcine bancroftii (assembly GCF_036971445.1). NCBI lineage: Eukaryota > Metazoa > Chordata > Chondrichthyes > Torpediniformes > Narcinidae > Narcine > Narcine bancroftii. The sequence continues at coordinate 117,890,763 of NC_091473.1, read as the reverse complement.
CCATCCATGTATCTATTCTCCCAATGTGATCCTATATTTAACTGTTTGGACCTTAAATTCTGGAATCCCTTCTCAAATGTCTCTGCAGATCCTTCCTCTTTTTACTATAATCCTTTTAGTCCAAGTGCCTAAAAATCACCTTATGAAGTTACATTTACATTTTTTTCAACTTTGCTCTTGTACATGTGAAATTTTAACTTCATTAAAAAGTGCTAAAGAGAACACACTACTTCACTTGGATCTTTATCCTCTGTATTAGACTGCATAAGAATGATAGATTTGGTCTACTGGGAGCTAGGATAGACTGAAATGGGCAAACAGCCTCCTCTGGTACTGTAACAATTCCATGTGTCTATGTATATTTCAGTACCGCAGCAGATGGTGCCTACAATCTCAATGAATCATTGGAAAGAATGATCAGAAAAGAAATTTAAAATTAAATAATTTAATTTCAATCACCACAAGTCCTACGGTAACAATTCTAGATTTACCTATACATGAATGCAAATCGTTTTGAATCACTTTGACATACCTGTGTGAACACAGCATTTTTACAAAAAGGATCAAGGGACGGGTTGTTACGATGCTCCATGGCTATTCGCCGATTTATGTAGAGTTTTGGCATGGAGTAGGGTTTGTTGGTTTCCGACTCCTTGAGGCATTGTGTGATTAGGGATGCGCGTCGTTTTGAAAGTAAGAGGAATTGTTTGATGTGCTGGAAGGCAAAAAAATCACTTTTATCAACTTGTTGACCTGGATTTTGCAGTCTTCAGTAAAGAATAGATCTCATCATTTCACTTTGGAGACACCTGCATGCAGATGTTTGAGTGCTTTGGAATGGAAGTTTGCTTTCATTTCATTTCATTCCAGAGCTATGCTCTATAGAGGGGATCTATGAGCTCTACAAGCAAAGGTGAACCTCATTAACCAATTAAACTGAAGAATCCTCACTAAGGCATGCAGAATCTAAACCAGAAGCTATAAAGCAAGAATTACAAGCTCAATATAAATTATAAACAAGAGAAATAAGGATTGAGTATGTGAATGGCATTTTGAGAGAAAGGGAACACATTTAAAAACAATTTAATTCTGCAATACAATTAATCTTAGAAGGGACAAGATGTGAAATTTGTCATTTATCAGAGTGGGTATCAGTGTTTATGTAAAAGACTGGAATACAGCACTGAAGGATGTGTGAAAGGAGTAGAAGTCATATCAGATTTAAATGAAGGAGGGATGGAGCTTTGGCAATGCATTGGAAAACAGCATTCAGTTCCCCACAAGTTTCTTGACTTTTATGAATGACCTTCCATGATTTTATTTCTTACAAACAAATCATACCCAGTGTATTATTCTGTTTTAAGCTGTGTACCCTTGATTGCTTTGGACTAGGGCACATTCATCAGAATTAGACCTAAACCATGAAGATCAGTTAGCTCGCAAGCTGAACAGTTTACCTTCAAATGACCAAATGATCCCACAGTGTGGTCCCAGGCCGGCACTAGGTAATGAATTAGATTGTCCAGGAGTTTCAGAAATCTAGGCAACAAAATAGTTTAATTAATATGGACAAAGTAGATAGTCACTTCATTACAATTAAGCTTAAAGATACACCATCAAGCACAATCTCCATAACAGCCTACACAGTGCCTTCAAATTCCTGAAACAAGTTCCCTTGCCCTTAATCATGGTGACTATCCCTAATCGCTTTTCCAAATGTACGTAGATGCTGTTTCTCAGAATTCCCTCCAGTACCTTACCCACAACTGATCAATCAATCAACTGATCAATCAATCAACTGATCAATCAATCAACTGATCAATCAATCAACTGATCAATCAATCAACTGATCAATCAATCAACTGATCAATCAATCAACTGATCAATCAATCAACTGATCAATCAATCAACTGATCAATCAATCAACTGATCAATCAATCAACTGATCAATCAATCAACTGATCAATTTTCATTTAGCTTAAGATTCCAGCATTTACAGTTCTGAGCTTCTGGGAAGCATTTTCTGAAATCCCAGGGATTTATAGCTTTTATGCACCCTAAGATTTCCAGCACTTCATCTTCAGTAATGTGGACTCTCTTCACGTCATCACTCTTCAGAAATGTGGGCTCTCTTCAAGACATCACTCTTCAGTAATGTGGGCTCTCTTCAAGACATCACTCTTCAGTAATGTGGGCTCTCTTCAAGACATCACTCTTCAGTAATGTGGACTCTCTTCAAGACATCACTATTCAGTAATGTAGACTCACTTCAAGACATCACTCTTCAGTAATGTGGACTCTCTTCAAGACATCACTCTTCAGTAATGTCGACTCTCTTCAAGACATCACTATTTAGTTCCCGAGCATTCACGTCTTTATTCATAGTAAATACAAATGCGAAATATTTGTTTAGCACCATAGACCCTGATGACCCTTGGGATTGTACTAGGAATAATCTTTTGTCTTTATATTACTTGTAGAAATTCTTAGGATTAGTCTTTACTTTATCTACCAAAGTTACTTCATGTCACCTTTTCGCCCTTCTGATTCCCCTTGGGTGTGGACCCACACCCCATTCTCTTGATCCCAGCTGACTATCTGAGACATGCTTCCTTTGTTGACCAGAGTCTCAATGTCTTTTGTTATCTGGTTTTCCATTGTTGTCCTTTACTCTAACATGAACATGTTGCCCCTGAACTCTCCATATAACCATATACAGCACAGGCCAGTTTGGCCCTATTAGTCCATGCCGGAACAAATCCCTACCCTCCTAGTCCCATTGAGCAGCACCTGGTCCATACCCCTCCAATCCTCTCCCCACCATGTAATTATCCAGTCTTTCCTTAAATGTAAATAACGTTCTTGCTTCAACCACCTCTGCCGGAAGCTTATTTGCTAACTCACTTTTAAAAGCTTCCCACTTGCGAGACATCCCATCATCTCTGGTGATGGATCCTTCATGCTAATGCTTCCCAGCACTTCGTAGCTGTTTTATGATCCCTTCTCTATCTTTGAATGTCTTTTGACTGTACATTTCATTATTTTATTATGATCACTTCTTCAGTTTTTCTGTAAAAGTTAGGCAGCATCCTTTATTTCATTTGGATACTGTCTCAGAATGTTTCTTAAAGATGCTATAGCAATGAAAGTTTCTGTTGGGCAGATCAAAATTACTTGAGACATTTTTTAAAGTGCTCTATGAAAGCAGACTATGTACAAGATTTTCGACTGTTCAATTTCCATGTCATTTTATGAGAGGAAACATCACAGTCACATAAATGCTACAAATTTGTGAATGCCATCTCTGAACTTTAGCTGTGACAGGAATGGATTATAGTGGAGTGAAAAACAGGGGTCACCAGATTAATGGTGACCCTCATTACTATGCAAGCAAATCTCTAGCTTAGTCAACTCAAACATACTTACTCTAGATCAGGATTTCCCAAACTTTTTCTTTCCACTCATATACCACTAAGCTCTGTGATTAGTAAGAAATTACTTAAGGTGGCATGTGAGTGGAAAGAAAAAGTTTGAAAACCATTGTTTTAATCATACCTAATTGACTCGTTATGTGCACGGTTTCATAACTCCAAAGGAAATGGGGCAATGACATTTGTTTCTCAAGCAAAATATTTCGGTAACAATTGGGTCTAGAGCAGTGATTCTCAACCTTCCCTTCCCACTCTCATACCAACTTAAGTAATCCCTTACTCATCACAGAGCACCAATGGCATAGGGATTACTTAAAGCAGTATGTGAGTGGAACGAGAAAGCTTGGAAAACTCTGGTCTGGATAAAAATGTCAGACTTCTTCAAAGAACAACCCACCTATCCCTTTGTTATTTGTCCTACTTTACTTAGTTCTCACCTTACTCCTCATGCAAATTCTGCTTCATGATCTCTTATAATGCTGGCTTTATGTTGTCAGCAGTTTAGAAATAAATTGAGGACTGTGGCAAATGTTTACTGTTTCTTAGAGTCCGTATGAGGCATGGTCAAACAATCTCTTAAAAATAGATCCCAACATGATTATTGCCTTTTTTCTAAATTGAACTGTGATACAAATACAAGATTGTAATCTCTTCACAGCAAGACTCTACATCTACATCCTGTTTGGAGGAAGCATAAGTGCAGATACATACCTGTGAATTACCACAGCTCTTCTATACAATACATCAGGATCATGTCCCTCAAGACGTGGATAACGAACCAGGTGTGCTGCTTGAAACATATCAATGTTTAACCCCAAGTCCCTCTCCCTTGAAGATTTGATCTTGAGACCATGTATTCGTACATCTATCCCTCCATCTATTGGAAAATAAAGACATTATCCTTTGAAGGAGATATAAAGACTGATAACTGCTTTGCAGTAGAATATAATTTCAATGAATTGTTTTGAAGTGTTGGACTCTTGAAGTGATGTAAATGACAGACATAAATGAATTAAATTGAATGAGGGTTTAGCCAGTTTATGTATCCAAGGAAATTAGCACTCTTCTGGTTTAAATGTTAAAATTGAGCAAATAGTGATGGCAAGGAGAGAAAAATTGTGGGAAAAAAACCCCCTCTTTTACAGCTCTATTTCACCAATAATTCAAATAATGGTTTCAATCTAATTCTGTGGTTTATCCAGGTAATTTAATCATAAAAAAGATCTAAAATGACTACTCTTTGATCATATGTTCTCAGTGTCCATATTATCTCATTAAAGAGTGATACACTTATTTGAATTATGAATACTTACAAATGTAGGGTGGTGCATATTGCAGGCATTGTTTCAACTATCAACTGGATACGGCATTGAAGTGGCTTGATGTAGGTGAACATCAAGGGAATCTCAGGAGGGTAGTTTCTATTTATGTGTGTCAAATTTTCTCCCTCTAGCTCAGGGGTGTCAAACTCAAATTCATGGAGGGCCAAAATTAAAAACTTGGACTAAGTCAGGGCCGAACTAAATATTTATTGAAAATTTTCAACAACATCTGCATGTTTTCTCTTCTTTCAATATATGTAATGTTAAACTTTAGGATATAACTTTAGGAGGATAATGTTACAGGTCAGGAGTAGGTAGCTCAAGTTCACCCTTTGCTTGACCTGAGGGAAACATATTTGGTCCCTGTGGAGATGTAGTCAGCATTCACACGCTGTGTCCATTTTGGCCTGCATCAGGACTCAGCATTTCCTGCTCACTCCTCAGGCTCTAGGCCTCTATTCACCCTCGACCCACCATCCCTCTACCTGACCAGTCCTTTACCCAACCTCTACTCACCCCTCACTCCACTCGCTCTGCCTCTACCCACCCCATCCTATACACACCCCTCTACTGCCTCTCCCCTCAACCTGTTCCTCCCTCTACCCGTCTCTCACCCTCTAATCACCTCTCCCCTACTCGCCCTGCCCCTCCCCTTTTACCTCTTCCCTATCCACCCCTCCTTCTACTCATCCCTCCCTCTAACCGCCCCTCGCACCACCATAACTTCCCCTGCCCATTACTCCTCACCTACACCCTCTGCCCACCCCTGCTTACCCACCCACTCAGGCCCAACGCGCTGCCGATCAGCCTTTGCGGACAGCCACCATCTCTCTCTTCACGTGCAGGGCCGAACCAGCTGTCCCTGGGGTCCGCGCGGGTGCAAGCGCTGAAGGTCGTGGCGACCGGGAGAGGTGTGCTCGCGCTGTGGAAGGGCCGTCCGGTGCCAGTCGCGCGGGGCTCGCGCTGCCCGGGGGCCGTGCGCAGCCTGCCATGCCCGTCGTGCCGACAGGAAATCACAGGCGCTCGCCCATCCGCCGCACCGCTCGACAGGTGGGAGAAGTGACTGGTTGTGCGGGGAGCCTTCCAACTGGCTTGCCGGCTGATGACATCGACAGACTTCTCGTTACAATTTCTCGTGTTAGAATGAGGAAGGATCTGCAATGAAGGGGGAGGATGGTGGGGGTGACATTACCAAAACACAGCATCGGCTCTCGCTGCAGGGCGGGCCACCTCTAATACATTTTTGAAATGATCTTGCGGGCCAAATATAATTATATCGCGGGCCAGCTGGCCAGAGTTTGACATGTGTGCTCTAGCTCATCAATATGGAGAGGTACAGTATATCTTACTGATAAATATTGTAAAGATTACAGCAACAACAAAAAATTCATTTTACTATTTCTTCCTAATGTTTTGAAAAGTAGGATGTTTATATTATTGCAAAACATGCCTTCTTTTGTTCATTTTCCAATTGACCTTTTAACAACAGAAAATTGTCCAAGCTTTATCACTGTCTATATTCATTACTAGTTCTAGAATCTACTTTGCTCCATCTCCTCTCCAATTATTCCACCAAATATCAAAGCAGCATTGTCTTGAGTTAAGGTACAAACTGCCCACTCCATTCCTCTTCCAAAGTAACAATGTTTTAAAAATAAGCAATCACAATTATCACCACTGAACCTCTTAGATGAATTGAATCCTGCCAGCTTTTATTCACACAATATGAATGCTAAAGAGAAATACATGTAAATTCATCAAGGTATAATCCTGAATTATATTATGCTGGAATACATGGATAGACAATCAGAAGATTGGCAGTGCATTCTATATTCCTTACACCTGTGTTTAGAGTTGAAAATGTAATTATCCACCAAATTTATAATACATAGACATCACTTTGTTTTGTTATTTACAGGTTACAAGCTTTTTGAATTCTTTAATTTTGAAGCTCCCTGAAGACCTGGAACCTAATATGATAGGGGATGATTTAGAATTTCAAACCTAATTATAAAGGGGTGGTATGTGACCTTTATGAATTACTTCTAAATTCTAGGGACAATTCCTTGGACAGAATTTAAAAAAACGATGGGAACAAGATTTTCAACCATTATTTTCTGAAACTACATGGGGCTCTATTTTGAAGCGAGTGGATTCATCCTCTCTTTGTGTTAGACTCTCATTATTACAATATGAGGTCGTACACCGGCCCCACTATTCCAATGTCCAATTGGCTACATTTTATTCTAATCTCCCTTCTAAATGTGATAAACGTATAAATGAAGAAGGTACACCACATCATATGTTCTGGTTATGTCCTTCTCTTTCCACTTTTTGGTAAAGAGCATTTCGTAGCTTGTCTTTATTTCTTAAATTCTTACTTTGCCTCCCAATCCTTTTCTTGCTCTCTTTGGAATAAGTGGACCAACAGATTTGATATCGACTGCTTCACAATCCCATGTAGTTGCCCTCACCTCCCTTATTGATAGAAGGGCCATATTAATAAGAAGGAAAGATGCTGTCCCTCCCACTCATACTCTTGCCTGATATAATAGCATGTTTGACTTTATAAAAAAACAAGATGTTCCACTACTGAAATTAATCTCAACTTTGTTTCTTTATGGGGTTCTTTTCTAATTATTTTCAAAATTTGTAATATTAATTAGTTTCTGGCTTTTGAGCCCATTGATCCCAATGATGGGGGAGACGAGGACTAGAGGGCATAGTTTAAGAATACAGGGTAGGCCCTTTAGGACGGAGATGAGAAAGCATTTTTTTACCCAGAGAAGTGTGAATCTGTGGAATGCTCTGCCACAGAGGGTGGTAGAGGCGGATTCGCTGACTATGTTCAAAAGAGAGTTAGATAAGACTCTTGTGGGTAACGGAGTTAAGGGTTATGGGGATAAGGCTGGAAAGGGGTACTGATGGTAATGATCAGCCATGATCTAAAATGGCGGTGCTGGCCCGACAGGCCAAATGGCCTACTCCAGCTCCTATTGTCTATTGTCTATTGTTTACCTTTTTTTATTATTAGGAGTGGACGCTTTGTGTTAAACCAGTAGCCTCCGAAGGGAGGGATTAATAATTAGTATAGTGGGTTTTTTGTTACTTCTTTTCAACATAATGTATGTTTCAATACCATTTTTATTACTATACAAGATTTGTTAATATTTTATTTTATTGTCATGTACCTATGTAACATTTACTGGATGAAACAAAAAAATAATTGAAAAGAGAGAGTGTTGAAAATGCAACCAACTTCAGATGTGCATTCATCTACCATCTTGCTCTGACCCTGGATGTACCAGGAGTCCATAGGCATTCCATAAGTTGCTGAGCTGAAGGCTGAGGTACATTCTGTATCTGGCCAATCACATTTGGAAGTCTTTAATGCACAGTACATATGCCATTCTCAACAGGGGCCATACATCCTCCCTTTCTGGGGCGGGTGGTGGGGGGGGGGGGGGTGGTGGGAAGACATCGTGGCATGGACTGAAATCAAAAAATTGTAATCAGTAGGAGAGAAGTACAGAGGAAACCAACTAAGTGACTACTTCACAAGCAAAGGGGCCCATTAACTTTGAGCAGAGTCGTTCAAGGTCCATTGCCAAAAGGTTGAGATTGGCTGGATGAGGTAACAGCAGTATCTTGTGCATTGAAATATACATATTGTAAAGAAAATCTTGTAATAATTTTACCAACAATTTTAAAATACCTTGTCAGCACAAAGGGATGAGATAGCATTGCCAATAGCACAGTGGGATCTGTCAGGGCACAATGATTTAATGTAGCCATGAGCTGCCATGAGTGCAAGTAGCATAAACATTATCATGAACAAGTCACAAATTTAGTTGTTTTGCAGTAGCATCTCAATCCAAACAATCAGATACACCACCTTACCACAATGAATAAAATATGCACAAGAAGTAAGGCAGTGTCTTTGGTTCATTGATTATTCAGGAATCTGATGGAAGAAGCTGTCCTTGTGCCATTGAGTGCTAGGACTACTGTACCTTCTTCCCCGATGGTAGCAGCCTGGATGGTGGGGGTCTTTGAGGATAGAAGCTGCTTTTCTTAAGACACTGCCTCTTGTAGATTTTCTTGAAGGATTGAAGTCTGGTGCCTGTGATGTCGCAGGCCAAGTTAACAACCCTCTGGAGTTTTTCTTGTCCTGAGTGTAGGCACCTCCATACCAGACAGTGATGCAACCAGCCAGAATGCTCTCCACGGTTCACCTGTAGAAGTTTTCGAGCGTCTTCAGTGACATACCAAATCTCCTCACACACCTCACAATCTATAGCCACTGGCAAGTCTCCTTCGAGACTGCATTGACATGAAGGCTCCAGGACAGTTCTTCGGACATATTGTCAAGCAGAAATTTGAAGTTCTTGACCTTCTCCACTACTGAGCCCTCAATGAGGACTGGGTCATGTTCTCCTGACTTCCACAACCATCTCCTGGGTTCTGCTAATATTGAGCGCAAGGTTGTTGGGATGACATCGCTCAATAAGCTGATCTATCTCCCTCCTGTGTGCTTTCTCTCTCTTTTTTTAATATTTTATTTAAAAATTTTCCATTCATATAATTAACAAATCATTATACCTTCAAAGTGGCAGGGTGATGCAATACAAATTGATAACCTTTCCCACCCACCCCCTCCCCCAAAGAATCTTCTTAACTTGTTTAAATTCTCATTTTTCTTATATTAGGGTAAAATAAAACCTTACATCCTGCATACTCAAGTGGGCCTTTCCATGCTCTTGCCCCTTCTGTCGTGGAATTGAAGAAACATAATTAGTACAGAGTGTGGGTTCTGATTTGGAAGCGGTTTTCCTCGAAGGGCTCTGTATGCTCCTTCAATCTCAATAGGACGATCAAAATTTGTTTGGCCCTTCAGGGGCCAAATTTCAGCATAATTGGATTATCCTAGAATTTGCAATATGATGGAGGTCAGGCGATGGGTAGAAACCAACAAAAAAAAAACTGATTGAAGAAATATATGAGAAATTCGCTGCTGTACTACAAATGTTACCATTTTTAAATGGTAACAGATTTTCAAATGACATTTATTCAGGATTATCATTTTACATTACAGTTTTCTTTACTTACTCATCAACAGTGAGATCATTTAACCTCTTTAAATTATCACGTTCCCCACCATACACTTGAATTTTTTTTGGCATGTAGTTGTCATCTGTGGCATCTACTGAGAGAAGCAGCTTTCTACAAGAAAGATTGCAGATACGTTCCATTAATTACACAAAGTAATGAAGCTAATTGGATCTTGCTCCTCTATTCCTTCTGTAAGACCCTCTATTTTAATGTTATTTCTTCTACTAAAATTTTCAAATATAATTTTTCTGCTGAAGTTTCTGATTTTCCATAGTTAGAACAGTGGTGGAATCATCCACTCTAGTCACTCTATCGTCCACATGCTGCATTTCTCCCTGCATTTTCTTCATTTTCCCATCTAATTTACATTTTATTAACAACATCCAGAGCTTTATTTCTCCTTTCACTTCCCTCATCATTTCATGAAATTCTTTTATTAATAAATCAATGCTGGTTATATCTTCTACTTTATGTTTATTTTTAAAAGTTTTAGCTTCTTTCAGTACCTAATTGCTGATCTTCCTCTTCATCTTCTGCCTCCTCTGTGAGCACAACTCTTCTTCCGTCGGTGTTTCTGAATGCCCCGGCTTTTCGCGCACAGCTGATGCATTTCCGGGTTCTTCTCTGATGCCGTCTCTCTGTCACTACGGGAGAGCGACATCAGCAGAAGCTCCCTCATCAAGGTCACACACCCGGGGAGTAGCTCGAATGCCAACTCCTTGCTTCGGACTTGTGGTAGGCCTCAGATCTCTTTTGGTCTTCTCTTCACGTTGGGCTCCAGGTAAGGCAGCAGTAGCTTTATCTTTCTTTGGAGGCATTTAAAAAATATTGTAACACAGTGTTTAAATGTACCTTAAAAGTTTTTAATAGTTTAAAACATTCGGTACTTTTTTTACTAATTCACCAGGAGGGTCAGGCTCCTACGCCCTCATCCTATGACATCACGTGAGATCCCCCCTGTATACTTTCTCATTGCCGTTTGTGATTCTGCTGCTAAATGTGGTCTTATTGACAAATTTGTAGATAGCATTGGAATTGTGCCTGGCCACACAGTATAAGGAGTAGAGTAGTGGGCTAAGCATGCATCCTTGGGGTGTGCCTGTGTTGATGATCAGTAAAGAGACGACTTTGTTTTCAATTCGTTATGGTCTTCCGAGGAGGAAGTCAACGATCCTGTTGGAGAGGGAGGTGTAGCAGAGTTTATAGCTTCTTGACCAGCACTGAGGGAATAACGGTGTTGAAGGCTGAGCTGTGGTTGACGAAGAGCCGCCATATGAGCTGCTGTTTGAAGTAATCCACAGCGATATTGCGTCTGCTGGGCAGTGATTGTGACAACAGACGACTTGCAGTGGGTTCAGTCCTTTGCTTAGCCAACTCTTTAGTGTGACCCTACTCACATTTGAATCTAAATGGAGACATCAAAATTTTCCCTGCCATTTTGACATCAATTTCGTTTACAATGTCAAGAAGAATATTAAACTCATTCTCTCATTTATTTTGAATAACTTACCCAGACATTCTGTAATACGAATTTCAATCACAGGAAGGTGCACCATCATGTCCTCAAGAATGCACAGGTCACCAACCAAAGTTCTGTGATAAAGAAATAATACTAGCTGGTAACAATGGATGCGCAATTTGTTTACTTCCATTACTTTGAGTGATCTAGAATGCTAAATAAGCTGTACAGTACAATTCCGATTATCCAAAATGGTCAGGACTGGGCCCATGTTGGATAAATGGGTTTCTTGGAGAACTGTTTTTTTTTTTTAAAAGCACCCCAGTAGCAACAGCAAATCACTTGTAACAGTGTTTAAACAACAGCAAACAACAAAGGAAGACATTTTAAGCATTAAAATAATGCTTAATTCTCACCAAAAATGCTGGCTGCCACCAATCCCCAACACCTCCCATCTGCAGCCGATCCCTGACACGTATGCACCACTGCCACTGATCCCTGGGGAGGTTTCCTGAGCCGATGGAACACTCACTGGCGAGACAGCAGACTCCTGTCTCCCTGGTCACTGGAGCTCCTGCCCCTGATGCCCAAGTCCCAACTCCAAATCCTCCCCTGCTAGACTTACCGCACACACACACACAGAGGAGTCTGGTGTGCATGTGCAGTAGCAGGCCAAGGGGAGGGCTCGGAGCCAGTGTCGGGGAGCATCACTGTGCCGAGGAGGGAGGGAAGGGGATGCCACTGAGCCCGATGTCACGCTCCTGCCTGGGAAGCCGCTCTCCTTGACGATGCCAGGACAAGGGATTCTTCCGACCTCTTGCAGCTGGGAGACAGTGGCATGCAGTTTGAGAGGGAGAGTTGGAGAGAAAAATCAATAAGGGAAGGTATAAAAGAAGTGGAATGAGAGAGGGAAGGGAATTACTTGAAACAAGGACAATCGTCTTTCTAATTTCATATCGGGTGAATTTTTTTTTCAACCTGTGTAGTTAGTTCGGCTCCAAAGAAATTTTGGATAAATGAGGATTTCCAATTTATTTCAGATGTCCTCGTTAATCCGAAATGTAAAAATAATTTGGATAAATGAGGATTTCGGAGAACCTGATTTCAGATAATTGGAGTTGTACTGTACTTTTAACCAAAATAGAAAAGTTAGTCTCTAAATTTCATTCTGTTGTTATCTTTACTGAAAGTTTTAAAAGCCCAACCTGAGTGGAAAGCACGATTTTTTATTAAACACTAACTAAAGCACAACATATTCAAAACAGCATCTAACTGGTGTTTGGGTCAAATGTACCTCAAGGATAGATTGACTCGATAAGCAACATTTTATGTCCACAGTTAATTCAAGTGGAAGAATGAAGAGATGGAGAGTGTAAATTTCAGCATAATTGGATTATCCTAGAATTTGCAATATGATGGAGGTCAGGCGATGGGTAGAAACCAACAAAAAAAAACTGATTGAAGAAATATATGAGAAATTCGCTGCTGTACTACAAATGTTACCATTTTTAAATGGTAACAGATTTTCAAATGACATTTATTCAGGATTATCATTTTACATTACAGTTTTCTTTACTTACTCATCAACAGTGAGATCATTTAACCTCTTTAAATTATCACGTTCCCCACCATACACTTGAATTTTTTTTGGCATGTAGTTGTCATCTGTGGCATCTACTGAGAGAAGCAGCTTTCTACAAGAAAGATTGCAGATACATTCCATTAATTACACAAAGTAAATCCCTTGGTATTTTTTTCCATGTAACAGCTGTTTAGGATAATTGAGTTGCACAAAAGTGTCTATTTTGTAATTAACCTAAGATGCATATTCAAATTGAGACTAATTTGCTTATATTAGCAATTCAATGCTGACTAAATTTTTTATTTTTTGTAACCCCCAAAATCTTTCCAAGACGTGCATATTCACTAACTTTAAAACAAATGGATGGAGACCACCTTTTAAATGACTCACTCTTCCCCATACTTTACGATGAAAGACCAAGGAATAATTGAAATGATGAACACTGAAGGATAATTTACAACAGCTATGTCATTAGGGTATTGATTAACAAACAGGATCAGATTTTAAACAATGAGGATTCACAGATGGAAGTCCATTGCCTATCAACTTGAGGGGAAATAGCAATTTTAGATATAGAGCTAGAAATCCTCCATAGTTATTTAAAAATAAACATGATTTTGTAAAACAAGAAAGTCTACAGACACTTTGATTGTAGTTTAATACACAAAAGTGCTGAAGAAACTTAGCAGGTCATGCAGCGTCTATATATATCTTTATGGATGCTATGTGACCTGCTGAGATTCTCCACAATTTGGTTAAGCTTGCTTCTTTATTTACGGAGACACTACAATAAGAGAAGATACAGTAAAGCTGACAAGATATGCATATGCCACATCAAGTTACAAGGAACCAGATGCATTGTTAGTTGACTCCAAAAATGATGCAAGAGATCAGAATGGCAGAAGACAGGAAGTGAAATTTCACAAGGATCAACATTTGGATTAGTGACATTCATATTTTACACAAAATTATACTCTGAAATAAAAAAAATATAAATATGCAGGTGAGAACAAGTTAGAAAAAAAAACAATGATGAGAATAACAGCAAGAAATTACAAAATATCTACAAATGATAATTGAAACGTGAAGTGGGACATAAAAGCAGCAAATAAAGATATTTGCAACAACATGTATATTATAACAGAATAACAGAGAACCTCAGAACTACACAGTCTCTCTGGTCTTGAAATGGCCAACACCAAGAGCAAAGTAATACATTTTGAAAAAAATCACTTCAGCTCCAATTTTGTTTCTGCATTCCATTTTTAATCATTGCTTTAATTGATTAGATTACAATATAAATATTATTAATAAAAATGCACGTTCACTAACCTCACCTGTTGCCTATTATACAACATATTAGGCATGAAATTAGTAGCACATGAACTTATTAAATCTCAAAGTCAACTTATCTATTGAATTTCCATACTTTATAATGATGCCTTTCTTCATGAACAATCGAATCCAATGATGGCCCTGATTCCCCTCACTCTCCCAGAATGTGTCATTGTCTCCATCAGTCAAACACCACACATTGGCTTCATCCTGGCAGGTACAAGAGCATTGGGCATAAAAGTTAAAAATTTGAAACCGATAAGATCAGTATCAGCTCAAAATCCTTAGTTCATAAAATAGATTATTTTTGAACTCTATTCATTAGTTGAAATAGTTCAAAATTATGGAGAGCACCCATTGATATTTTGCAATGAATCCGCTCAGAAATAGACCATACAGAGCTTCATAAAGTACTTGGTGCAAAATTAAAACAATAATTTATTTGAAAGAAGTAATTAAGGTTTGCTGTTTTAGCAGGTGAGCACAGTATTTACCGTAGCCTTCTCTACTTTTTCCTCCAAATGCCCAGCATGGTCAAACTTACACATGGCTTTTGTTTCAGTTCCAGCACATTCTCTTTTTCCTCACCAATTCACCTGCTTGAGCTTCATAAAATGCCCTTCTGGTTACATTGACCATCATGTATAACCACTTCTCAACAAGCGAACAACATTTACAAAAGAAAAGCAGAAACTAGGAGTAGGTCATTCATCCCATTCATTCATGCCATTCAATACAATCACCATTAATTAACCCTTTTCCATATTCTCTCTCTCTTCTCGTACTCCTTGATGCTTTTTGCGACTAGAAATCTATGTCATCCCTTCCTTACATATCTTCAGTGACTTGGGCTCCACCACCTTGTGGTAAAGAATTCCAAATGATCTACCATCTGAACAAAGAAATTTCTTCTCATCTCAGCCCTATTTTTTTTTTAATATCCTGAGACTGTGATCCCTCATTCAAGAGGCCCCTTGTCCAGGGAAATATTCTTGCATTCAGTCTCTTCAGTCATTCAGAATTTTGCAAGCTTCAATGAGACCCCAATGTTTCCCCCTATATTTGAAAGAAAATTCCACCCCAAAGATACACAAACCTGAGCAACAACTGTGGTATTTTCATAGGCATCTTTACAGAGAATTACAATAGATTGCATTGGAATACCCTGGGGAAATTAAGGCAAACATTTCCATGGGTGCCATACTATTTCACTGGAGTAAGAACTTACCGAGAATGAGGAAGCATCTATGCTATCAACTAGATGCTTGACATTGCCCAAATTTTCATCTTCCTTCCCAATGCGGTCATAGAAGTAATGCACCAAGTCTTCATCACATTCATATGTCCAGGTGGGGGGAGCATACCTATACCCAACCACACAATTATAACTTTAAGGCAATCAATTCTTATTGGACAAGTCCTTTCTGCATAAACAAAACAATTTCAGTTTAGAGGATATTTTGTACACAAATTCTCCACACAATACACTCCCAATCTTATCTGTAAATCGCAGACATGCAGAAAAACAATGAAATTTACAGATGCGACACTCCCTGTTTCCATGAACCTTCTGGAGGCTGACACAAACTTGAAAAGCAGCTCTTTTGGTTTGAGACATTGTGCATTACCTAAGAACATAAGAAATAGGAGCAGAAGTTGGCCATCTAACCCATCAAGCCTGCTCTTCCATTCAATGAGATCATGGCTGATCTGATGATAGGCTCATCCTCACCTACCTGCCTTGTCCCCAAATTCTTTAATTTCCTATGTAAAAATCTATCTGACCTTGTCTTAAGTATATTTACTGAGGTAGCCTCCACTGCTTCAATGGATAGTGAATTCCACAGATTCACCACCCTCTGGGAAAAGCAGTTCCCTCTCATCTCCGAATGAAATCTAGTTCAATGAGGGGAAGAAAAATTTAATGAAGCTAGAGGAGAAATGCGTTAGATAGACTTTGGTCAAAGGACTAAAAAGTCCTACTACATTAACCACCCGAGATCCAATGCATCTATTAAAACTGTAACCAGAAAAGGATTGTTTTGCATTTACTTGTCCAGCATGAGTCAGGGTAGTAGGCGTGTAATTTGGCATGGTCTCATGATGCAATCAAACAGAAATAGCACATATTAAATTGCAAATAACACAGTATGCTGTCACAGTCCTTGACTCCATTGGAGATTTAATCTTCATCATGGAAATATGCATTTTCAAAAGTCAGAGACTCTTGGTCTCTTCAAATAATAACATCTTATTTTCCATGCGACTCCACAGCGATAACCTATGCGGGTTTCTGCATATGTGCCCGTTTTCTCCCAAAAATGTGTTGGTATGTTAAATGGCTACTATGTATTACCCTTTAGTGTTGGCGATCAGTAAAAGAGCCAAAGTCTAGGGTCATATGATGAAGAATGATTTTCAAAATCCCAGAGAACTAATAGGAAGAATGGAATTGATGGGATTGCTCTATTGGTAGCCAGTACAGTCTCTATCAAGACAAATGGCCTCCTTCTGCATAATAATAAATTAATAAAATGGATGCAAAAAGGACAGCCTATCACCTTTCCCATAGGCAACACAGTAACATAGCACATATCATGGCTTACATCTGCAATCCACACACCAGATAACAGCTGAATTAGAAAACATTATTTGGAACTTAGCAGGACACAAGCAAACACACCAACCACATTCCCACCTTAGTTTATGTACTGCATCGTCATCCCTGGCCGCCACCTTGGGCTTTGCACCCAGATGCAAAGAATATTGTGTGTCAACCACCTGTTCCCATCTAAACCAGAAAACAAAAATGTCTAAATCAGAAAATATTATTGACTTCTGATAATGAAATATGTGAACTATGAGGTGATCATGAACTAGTTTGTTGTTTATGTGAAAGACATTTAAAATTTCATGAGTAATTTAAGGAAAAGTTTCAAAAGGAACTCAATAAATTGTATCGACTTCACATTCACTTTTGCCTTTTGATTAAGTTTGTTCATAAATTATTGAAAGTAATAATATATGCAAATTGAAGAGGATCCAATTTCTTGCATAGATACCCAGAAACACAGGCCCTTCATCCCCTCAGAACATCAGCTGATATTTAAGTACAACAGCATGGGCACACTGTGGGAAATCCTATTTATAGTGTTTTGAGTTTCACTTCTTTGGTTGCAGGCAAGAAGTGGAAGACATGCATTCAAACATAATTTTGCTTTTAAAATAGATCTTTAACATTATTTTGTTTCTACATCTTCACAAGCCTTGCATGAGAAATGGAAAATTTTAAAATCGGCATTTTAAGATATTGTACTCATAGAAGAAGCCAAATAACTAATTCAATGGGTCCTCAAAATGGTGTCAATGGATCAGACCAAAGGCTGAGAAAGGATAGGCTATATCTACTTCACCATGAAACCTGAATCAAAGTATCCTTTACTGAGGTTAAGAGTTAAACACCAGACCGAACAATAACTTCCTTTGGGAGATGGGGCCTGTATGACACCATTTCAAAGAAAAGACAAAAACAAAACTAAAATGAAAAAACCGTACATTTCCATAACTGGGCTTTCTAGTTTTGGGTTGCAAGGACTATCAACGAATAGCAGCGAATGGTATGAATTCTTCCATATTGCACTATCTAGATCACACATGTCAAACTCTGGCCCGCGGGCCAAATTTGGCCCGCGATATAATTATATTTGGCCCGCAAGATCATTTCAAAAATGTATTAGAGGTGGCCCGCCCTGCAGCAAGAGCCGATGCTGTTTTTTGGTAATGTCACCCCCACCATCCTCCCCCTTCATTGCACATCCTTCCCCATTGTAACACGAGAAGTCTGTCGATGTCATCAGCCGGCAAGCCAGTTGGAAGGCTCCCCGCACAACCAGTCACTTCTCCCACCTGTCGAGCGGTGCGGCGGATTGGCGAACGCCTGTGATTTCCTTTCGGCGCGACGGGCATGGCAGGCTGCGCACGGCCCCCGGGCAGCGCGAGCCCCGCGCGACTGGCACCGGACGGCCCTTCCACAGCGCGAGCGCACCTCTCCCGGTTGCCACGGCCTTCAGCGCTTCCACCCGCGCGGACCCCAGGGACGGCTGGTTCAGCCCTGCACGTGAAGAGAGAGATGGTGGCTGTCCGCAAAGGCTGATCGGCACCGCGCTGGGCCTGAGTGGGTGGGTAAGCAGGGGTGGGCAGAGGGTGTAGGTGAGGAGTAATGGGCAGGGGAAGTTATGGTGGTGCGAGGGGCAGTTAGAGGGAGGGATGAGTAGAAGGAGGGGTGGATAGGGAAGAGGTAAAAGGGGAGGGGCAGGGCGAATAGGGGAGGGGTGATTAGAGGGTGAGAGACGGGTAGAGGGAGGAACAGATTGAGGGGAGAAGCAGTAGAGGGGCGTGTATAGGATGGGGTGGGTAGAGGCAGAGCGAGTGGAGTGAGGGGTGAGTAGAGGTTGGGTAAAGGACTGGTCAGGTAGAGGGATAGTGGGTCGAGGGTGAATAGAGGCCTAGAGCCTGAGGAGTGAGCAGGATCTAGGCCAAAATGGACACAGCCTGTGAATGCTGACTACATCTCCACAGGGACCAAATAGGTTTCCCTCAGGTCAAGCAAAGGGTGAACTTGAGCTACCTACTCCTGACCTGTAACATTATCCTCCTAAAGTTATATCCTAAAGTTTAACATTACATATGTTTAAAGAAGAGAAAACATGCAGATGTTGTTGAAAATTTTCAATAAATATTTAGTTCGGCCCTCGACTTAGTCCAAGTTTTTAATTTTGGCCCTCCGTGAATTTGAGTTTGACACCCCTGGTTTAGATCAATACAATCTGAGGTTTCTTTTAAGATTATGTATAAAGAGCTGTTCTTGACATTTAAGTCCCCAGTCTATAGCAGCTCTTCTAGTATTCTTCCACAAGATACAGTGGTTCCTTAATGAGGATAAATAGCAGGATACTCCTGAATTCAGAATACCAACCTGTGGTTCTTTTGCCTTCTCATATTCTGATATTTGTGCATTGCATCTACCTAAACTTTCATCAAAAGTATTTTATTATATACGTTATCTTCCATTTTCCCCTCCCAAAATGTATTTAATGGCCTTATATCAAGGGGAGAGTTACATCGATGAATGACCAAAAACACTTTTTCACCACAAAAAAAATGCAATGTGTCAACTGAGGACAGAATAGTAGTGACATGTCTCCCTCCATTTCGTGTTTGGCTATCTTGCTAGGAGTCTATTTTACAAAAGACACTGTCAGGTAAGATTAATGGAAATGTAGCATTGCTGTGATCATGATGACCTGGCCAACAGATGGTCAGTCTGGCAACTCATTGCAAGGCCAGAGGTGATCGAACATTAAAGATTAGATTTTTTTTTAAAAGTGATGTTAACAATGGGTTTAAAGAATTGAAAACAGGTGAGGCTTGACAGGAGTAAAAAAATATGTATGTTTAAAAAAAAACAATTACTCAGCTGTCAGTTGAACATGAAGTGGCATTGGTAAGCAATATTAAGAATACCAACATATTTTAAAAATACATTGAGCTTAAAGAATTATTCAGGAAAGGAGGGAAATAAAGTTCCAAAGAGTGTATTGAGTCAGAGTAAGTTGGAAAGGTCTTAAATTAATAAATCTCATTTGCATTCACAATGGAGAAGTACATTGTTCTTGAGGAATTCAGGGAGGGGGACTGTGGAATATCAGAACAAACTACCATTAAAAAGGAGGTATTAGACATTTTAGCAGACTTAAAAAAGAGTAAATCCCAAGGGCAGTTGTTCTCAAGCTTTTTCTTTCCACTCACATACCACTTGAGTGGCGGCAGAGTCAATTTTATTATTTAAGAAAAAGCTGGACAGGTATATGGATGAGAAGAAGGTGGAGGGTTATGGTCATTGTGCAGGTAGGTGGGACTAGAGAGGAGTGTTTGGTTTGGTGTGGACTAGAAGGGCCTAATGGCCTGTTTCCATGCTGTAATTGTTGTTATGTTTTATGTTATGTTAAGTATTCCCTATGCCATAAGATAGGTGCTCTGCGATTAGTAAGGTGGTAGGTGGGTGGAAAGAAAAAGTTTGGAAACCACTGTTTTAATCGTACCTAGTTGACTTGTTATGTGCATGGTTTCATAACTCCAAAGGAAATGGGCCAATGACAATTTTTCTCTCAAGCAAAATATTTCAGTAATAATTGGGTCTAGAGCAGTGATTCTTAACCTTCCCTTCCCACTCACATACCACCTTAAGCCATCCCTTACTCATCACAGAGTACCGATGGCATCGGGATTACTTAAAGTGATATGCGAGTGGAAAGAAAAAAGATTGAGAACCACTGCCCTAGGGCTTGATGAGATCGATGTATTGCAGGGATGAGATTTCTGGGGCTCTGACAGGTTTTCTGAACTCAGAAGTGTAATTTGCAAAATTTAAGGCTGATAAATATAATATCAGTGGTAAGGAAATTAATGGGAAAGAGTTAAGAGAAACAGAACTAATCTGTACTAAGAGAGGCAGAGATTGAGGCCTTTGTTACAGGAAGACTCTGCCTTACCAATTCAAATGAACTTTGAGGAAGAGACTCGTTGTGTCAAAGAGGGTAGCGTGGCTGACTTACTCAACACAGATTTCAGCAAGTTTTCACATGGGAGACTGATGCCAAAGAGCCTATGGAACCCCAGGAAATATGATAAATTAGAAATTAGTTTGATGGTAGGAGACAGAGGATGAACGTTATTGGAACTTTAACAAATAATCTAGAATGTTATCGCATAAACAAAGGCTAAGATATACACAATGGTCCTAGGAAGTATTGAGGAACAACAAGATCGTGATGTACATTTCCAAAGATCCCGAAGACAGCAATGTAGGTAGACAAGATAGTCAAGTACTTGTACAGGACACAGGGTAGGTTATGGTGCAATTATAAGACCATAAGATAATAGGAAAATAAGTAGGTGGTTCAGCCCATTGAGTATGCTCCGCCATTCCATCATGGCTGATCCATTCTTCCATTCAGCCCTATTCTCCCTTCAACTCTTGATACCCTGTCTATTCAGATACCTATCAATCTCTACTTTAAATACACCCAATGACTTGGCTTCCATAGCCACTTATGGTAACAAATTTCAGAGGTTCACTAATTTCTGCCTAAAGAATTCTTCTGCATCTCTGTTTTAAATGGGCACCCTTCAATGACGAAGTTGTGCCCTCTTGTCCTAGACAACTCTACCATGCGAAGCAACATTGAAAACTTTACTCTGCCCAGGCCTTTCAACATTTGAAATGCTTCTGTGAGGTCCCCCTTCATTCTTCTAAACTCCATGGAGTACAGTCCAAGAGCTGTCAAATATTTCTCATATGCTATTGGCAATCCCTTCATTCTAGGAATCATTCTTCTGAATCTTCCCTAAAACTTCTTTAATGCCAGCACATCCTTTGTTAAATAAGGAGCCCAAAACTGTACCCAGTGC
Organism: Narcine bancroftii; assembly: GCF_036971445.1. Lineage (NCBI taxonomy): Eukaryota > Metazoa > Chordata > Chondrichthyes > Torpediniformes > Narcinidae > Narcine > Narcine bancroftii. Next base: position 117,869,052 of record NC_091473.1, on the reverse strand, counting down.
TCCAAGTAAGGCCTCACAAGTCCCTTATAAAGCCTTCACATCCCTGCACTTACCTCTTATTCCTCGAGATAGGAATACCAATATCACATTTGCTTTCTTCACCACTGACTCAACTGGAGGTTAACCTTTGGGGTATCCTGCACAATGACTCCAAATTCCCTTTGAACCTCTGAATTTTGAATTTTCTCCCCATCAAAATAATAGTCTGCCCTTTTATTCCTTCTACCAAAGCACATGACCATATACTTTGCGACATTGTATTTAATTTGCCATTTCTTTGCCCATTCTCAAATCTATCCATCTCTTTGAAGCTTCTCCATTTCCTCCTAACTACCTGCTCTTCTATTTACCTTTGTGTCATCTGTAAACTTAGCCACAAAGCCATTTATTCTGCAATCCAAATCATTAAAATTCAATGTAAGGAGTGACTACAACACGACCCTTGTGCATTACCACTGGTAGCTGCTAGCCAACCAGAATAGGATCTCTTTATTCTCACGTTCAGTTTCCACAATCTCTATAGCTATTTCTTTCAGAGCCCCATCTTGTCAGGGAGACTTACCTACCCATAGACCATTCAGCTTCCCAAGCATTTTCTCTCTGGTGATCATGATTGCACTCACCTCTCTTCTTTGACACCCTTCAAAGTCCAGTACACTGCTAATATCTTCCACAGTGAACCCTGATGCAAAATACTCATTCTGTTCCTCTGACACCTCATCTCCCATTACAATTCCTGCACCATCATTTTCTCTCAGTCATATCTACTCATTTTTTTCTTAATATACTTACAAAAGCTTTTAGCATCCTTTTTGATATTATTTGCTACCTTCCTTTCAAAGATCTCCTTTGCCTTCCTAATGACCTTCTTAGTTCCCTTCTGTAAGCTTTTAAAAGCTTCCAAGTCCTCTATCTTCCCATCAATTTTTGCTTCCTTGTATTATGGAAAACTTTAGTTTGGCCTCAGTTGGAATATTGTTTGGATTTCTAGTCAGCACACATTTGGAAGGATATGATGGCATTGAAAAAGATGTAGAAGATATCCACCAGTATCACTGTGAAGATACATCAGATACACTAGACTTATTCATGCACTTCCACCTCCAGTATTAAAGCACCAATGTTCTCACTCATCCATCGCACCAAAATAAAATTTCCACTGCATTCTTTTAGGAATTCCCTCCATTTGTACTCAAGGCTACCATTCAAGCATTCAACCAGCAAGTCCCAGTTCGGTCATTTCTCTGAATATTTTTACCTCTGTAAATTCCTTTTCTTTCTCAAAACTGTAAAATATATTGCTCTGCATTCACTTCTGTTTGATTATATCTTGAAAACTTGGGTTTCCAACATTGATTAACATGCAGGGCTGTTAATAAGACAATTGATTACATCTCGAAAACTTGCAATGTTCAATGCAAGTTATTGATACATTCCGTATCATATATAAATCACACATAGTTGTTGTTAACTCATATAAGCTTGGCATAGTAACATTTCAATCTACCTGGTACAAGGTCTGTAGTCATAACCAAAAAGCTGCTGTTGTTTCTGAAGCCTTTCAGACGTTTCTACTGGCACAAGCCTTTCACCACCTTCAGGCTGTTTACACAGAAGAATCCACCCTTCTTTACTCTGACAGCTGCTGTTATTCTCTTGTATTTGCTCCTAAAATATCATTAAGACAATTGGTTATTATTCAAATGGATAATTCATTTTTCAAAGGGTCTTCAAAATGTTTATTTGAGAGAATGGGTGCCTCTGGTTATATAAAGAGCAGCATGGTGGTTAGCACAACACTGTTACAGCGCCAATGACCTGGGTTTGAATCTGGCTCTATCTGCAAGGAATTTGTATATTGCGTCAGCATGGGTTTCCTCCGGGTGCTCCGGTTTCCTCCCTCCCTTAAACGTACTGGGATTGTAGGTCAATTGGGTGTAATTGGGCGACAAAGGCTCATGGGCCGAAAGGACGCGTTACTGTGCTGTGCTCCCAAATTTTTTTTAAAAATTAACATTAATATTAACTTTTTTCAAAATCACCCCTGTGACTGGAGATGCTTGGTGAAGCTGTGCTAATTTAACATAATCCAACACTGATTAACATACAGGACTGTTAATAAGACAATTGGTTCAAAGGGATAAAGATAAGCACATTCTTACATGTTTAAAGTATGATGCACTGGTTCAGCAGGACCTGAGTACTTGGTCATATTACTTCTGCTGCACTTAAATAAACACACAATTTAAAAGACTTGTGTAATGGATATGTGTTAACCTTTAATATTGAACTAGATTTCTTTTATAAAAATGTCTTAGTATGAAAAAAATACTTATAATTTAAAAATACTATATATTTTTTATACACACACACATATATACATACATTTTTATATGTATATATACACACACACTATGGAGCCCATATTTACAAAATATGCGAATAAATATTTAATGAGGTTCTGACATTTCTTTTCTCCTTTATATACTATAAGAAATTATAAAGTAATAAGCACTTCTGTTGATGGTCTCTTGTCCCTTTCTCTTTTTTCCCCTCTTTTTTTCTTTTGCAGTGGGTGTTCTCATCTTTTTTTAATCTTTTTATAACCACATGTATTTGTATTGAATTGTATTATTTTTAATTATGTATTTTTTGTGGTTCTAAATTCATTAAAAAATATGTCTTAGTAAACTATAGAGTTAAAATATTGTGTGTATGTATATATAGTTAGTTAATAAGTTATCTGTGGGTTGGTACAGGGTCACATTTATAGAGAACCATTGTTTTCTGAGAAGAGTGTTCATTCTCAGAGCCACAGACAGAGTTAATGGATTTGAAGTGGGTCTTAATTATTCAAGAACTGCTGAAGGAAGCCATCTGTTTTCAATCAAAGCCGCTTAAGCCTCCTGAACAGAGATGAGGTCAGAGGTTGTTGTGGATATGGAATGGTTTTGAAAAGGAACAGAATTTTGGTTGAAATAAAACTGACAGTCATGTGGTTTCCAAGAATTGGGACTCACTTTGATGAAGATGTAACAGTCACATGATTTGGAGAAATATATTACCGAATTCAGATGTTATAAGTTCAGTTTTAGAAGAGTTCAGTTTGGATAATACAGAAGTCAAAACCCCTGTGACACAGCGGTTGAAACCTTGTGAATGACAGGGTTGAGTTACAGTAACCAGAATTGGTGCTGTTGTTGTGTTACTCCTGGGAAAATGGAAACACAGAATCAGTGGCTTTTGAAATAAGGAAGACCATTTCGCTGACTCTTTGGAAAAGAGGACAGATTTCTACTACGTCTATTTTTGTGTATGACCACTTCACTTAACCCTTGTCTGGGTTTGTGAATTCATCGTGGAAGAAAATAACCACAATGTGAGTAAAGAGATCTGAAGATGTGATGTTTAAAAGTGCTTTATAATTATTTCTGAACTGAGAAGTTAAGACTTTCAAACAAGACTAAAATGATGGTGAACGTTTAAAGGTTGACTTTTCTGTGTGGGGCTTTAATTATACACACATTTATGCATAGTGGGGTTAAGTTTAGCGATAAGTAAGAAATGTTATGTTATTAATAGTTTAATTTTAAAAAAAGCTATTATTTTAAATTTACCATTATCTGGTAAATTTTCCATTGCTGTTCCTGTGTGAGTGCTAACAAAGTCCCTTTAGTCCCAAACAAAATTTAAAAGGGTTGCTAGTTCATAACACTTGTTATTTGTGCTCACTGCCCAATTATGCTATCATTCTAAAAATGGAAATATAATGATTATACTGTTCATAATGTAGTTAATTATTGATATGATCAGTAGAGCTAGTGAGATGGAAGTACTGTATAAACATGTGTTCCTGGAAAGTTTTCAAGTTTAGGGCAATGAAGCACAAGAAAACAATATTTTTACTCAATTTTTTGAATTTTCCGAAATGAAATCTATCTAATATGTTGTTTTATTGATTTGTGTTAATAACAATCTAACAACTGAATATAAACTCAAATAGTGGTTTTCAAGGTTTCTCTTTCCACTCACATATCACCTTAAGTATTCCCTTTCCCATAGGTGCTCCGATTAGTAAAGGATTGCTTAAGGTGGTATGTAAGTGGAAAGAGAAATTTTGATAACCACTGTTTTAATCAGACTTAATTGACTCATTATGTGCATGGTTTCAGAACTCCAAAGGAAATGGCCCAATGACAATTTTTCTCAAGAAAATATTTCAGTGACAATTGGGTCAAGAGTAGTGGTTCCCAACCTTCACTTCCCACTCACATACCACCTTATTCATCGCAGAGCATTACTTAAAGTGGTATGTGAGTGGAAAGAAAAAGGTTGAAAACCACTGCTCTAAAGAAATGCACACCCAAGGAAATAACTGGAATAATTTCACAATCATATTATTTACACAATTAAGTCATTACAAGCAAACCAATTAAAAACTAGTAAATAATTGGCAGAAAATTCACCTGATTTAACTTCACCCAGAGACCATGGCTATTGCAGTATTCCTCGCCAGTGGCTTTGATGCAGGTCCCTCTCTTTAACTCAATATCAAAGAGCATTTTGCGTGGACTCTGGGAGGCTAACTGCCAGACTGAAACAATGTACTGAGATCGTCCCAGTGTTGCACAGGGGAAGGTGGAATCTTTCCAAAATTTGTACAACACCTCTCTGGGGACATAACATAGAGCTTCTGGCAAAGGTTTGCTGTTCCTGAAGCAATCAATGCATTCAATGAGAAACCTGATCCTTCCCAAAATGTAGTGTGGATTTTCAGGATTCATCGCAGTCTAAAATAAAAGGAATACTCAGAATGTTGATTTATTAATGCAAATATGATTCATACAAGTTCAATTTCAATTGTATACAGTTTAAAGGATACAAAGGACAATCACCACAAACTGATCATTTGCAACTGAGTTCAATTACTTCCCTTGCTCAATCTTAATTTAAAAAAAAAACCAATTTCAATAACTTTCATTACTTCTTCTGTTTAAAACAAGCACCACAGAATAGGTGTGCATGAAATGAGGATACAGAGCTCAAACTTGGTTCATAGCCAAATGCACTTGGTTCATAGGCCAGGTGAAGAAATGGAAGGCAATAAAATAAGAGAGGACATGCATGGAAATGTACACAACTTTAAAAGGTTTGATGAAGATGCAAGATGTTTTCAGATGTGCCAGTAGAAATAAATCAAATTTCACTGGACACATGATCCTCCATATACAATATCATATGATCTGGTGTAGATTTTGGAGATGGGAAAAGAGAGAAGTCACAGAAAAGTTTCAAGCTTTAGGTATTCCTTTGTTATATTATCAAATACTTCACTATGACTGAATTATGAAACACCTATTACCATAATTCACACAATATTACACCCATGGTGCATCAAGGTACTTGGGATCTTCCAACAATATCTGGCACTAATCAACACCAAGATGCATTAGGTCAGATGGCCAAAAATCACAAATGCTCATGGTGGAACTGAGGATACAAAAAATGTCCAGAACACAGCAATTGCAGGATTGGTGTTGCAAATAAAATATTCAAATAAATCTCTCTGGGAGGAAGATGATGTCCAAAAACAAAGCTGTCAGAAGATCTCAGTACCCAGCAGCAACTGTGGAAGCAGAGAGTGTGTGGATGTTTCAGTGTAGGACCTCCACCCAAAAACATCCACTGAGACAACCTGGTCTGCTGCATTCCTCCAGCAGTCTTGTTGAGGTCAACAGCACAAGAGTGACAGGTGAAGATTAGTGCAATACCATGGAGTAAACCATAATTACACAGATTATTCTCTGAGTAGGGCAGAACCAATTCATTGAAGTAATAAATAGATTTTACAATTTAGGAAATGGATGAGAAAGGACTGCCAGGGGAGTCAGGGGGAGGAGACAATAACAATCAGGATAGGCCAGGGCACCATACGAAGCAGTCGGCAGGGACACTTATATTTACACTCCTGTTCAGGGATGCAATCATTCTAAAGGGGGTCACAAAACCTGAGACTCAAAGGAGACTCCATAACAATTGAAGCCTTCGGCTGCCACTTA